>NC_064631.1:227336572-228678459 GCF_023864275.1 Schistocerca cancellata | reverse complement strand
AAACAAAAATAACTGTTAAATGAAACTGGATGAGTGTAGGCATTGTTAAGGAAGTGTGTTATGTCCAAAAGGAACAATAAACCAAAGTAATTTGACATCTACTGTTATTATTTCAAAGTGACATGTTTCATTCTTTGATTAATATTTGAAAGTATGAGAGAGACACATTTGTATTAGGCACATATCAGTTTATTTTTGTAACAAAGTGTGATCTCTGCGTAAAGCTTGAGTCCAAACACCAGAATACTTTTTCAAATTTTTTACGAATCTCCATGTGGTTAAATCCTGCTTCAATACCTTACAATCATAAAAAATGAACTTCATAGCCAATATCTTTGCAAGCTCTTGATATAATCAAGGCAATAAAGTTCATTTTCTGATTGTCATGTAATTGCATTCATGTCAAAGTTTGGTATAGAAAGCTGTTTGATCCTTCTCTGCATACATACAAAACCACATTGTCCTGTTCTTACATATTATACCATATGCACAATAATGACGTTTCATTTATGAAAAAGCAACATGGATCTACATTTGTTGTCATTGTTTGGTTGCAATAACTTTTATGTATCCTTACAGGCATCCCTCAAAGATATTGATACACCAGATGATGCATTCCTAACAAATGGTTATTGGCTGTCATATATATCTATTCGCCTGATTGCTATTGTCGCTGTTAACTGCTTTACATCAACATTCTGTCAGCAGCAATTTCTACGAACGTTACGTGATTCTGGATTTTCAGATAATTTACCAGGTTTGTTGTTTTGTAGATATGTAAATTTGTGTTGACGTTATTCATCTCATTTGTTCAAACAACATAATTTTTCCTTTTGTGCAGATGCGCCTGATTTTCATTATTTGCTGGAGGTAGTACAGTGCTTAGCAGATAGTAATGTCAGGCCAGATTTGGAAGTCCTTTGTTCAGTAAATGTTGATGACCACAAGCAAGAAATTCAGCGCTGCATAAGTGAACTTCTGCAAGAAAACTCACACCAAAAAGCACTAAATTTGGCAGCAATTACAGGGATACCAAAAGATGACATTCTCATTGCTCAGGTAATTTTACGAACTTTGCTGCTCTACAATTACTGTTTTTCACTGTGTGCAGAATACAGTATAAAAAGTACTAAATTTTATGTTTTCACTGATCTTACCCATATTACTAAATGAAGTTTATTTGTTTATACTGACATTGATCTCATTGTATGCAGGTGGTCATCAAATGGAAAAAAAATGAACCATTTTCATCTTCTGCTCACTACATTATGCTGTAGTAGCATTGGCTTTAGTGTAATCATCATTAGTTTGTTCTTCTGCTATCTTTTTTCTGAAATCTTTTTTTCAGACCGTTTTATTTCTGATATATGCCTTTTTGAATTTGTCATTGACATGTTGCTACGATGGGTAGTCATACGACTTTATATGTGCCTCTTCATAGTTTTATATATACCTTTGCTATAATCGAGTAGAAATAATTTTTGTTTGTCTCTTTTATGGTACAAGATTGATCCAAATGAAAACCTTAAAAGTTCCATAAAATTTCAAAAATTGTGTGGTGGAGTTGGTAGGTGGCAGTAGTGTTTCTTGGAGGTACAGAAAATGACCGACAGGTGGCAGAGTGATGGTGCCATGTGGGAGAAGGCAGCAGCATCCACAGCAAGATAGCTGCCCTGCTGTCAACATGCACTGTGACTGAGCAGTGATCGGTGATGCATGTTTTGTGTGGTGAAGGTGTCAGACAAATCGAGATTCATCACAGAATGACAGTGGAGTTCGGAGATTCGTGTTTGTCTTTGCAGAAAGCTAGGTGGTCTAGGAAGTTCAAAAGTGGTGTAACTGCCATGGAGACTGCCCCAAGAACAGGGCAGGCTCACTGCGTAGTGATGGATGAGAACATTGCATTAGTGGAGGATCTTGTAAAGGAAAACAGTCACATTACTCTGAACAAAATTGCCACAAGTTTGAAGATTAGTATTGGTTCATTGCAGAATATTGTTCACAATGTACTGCACTTCAGTAAGATGTCTGCAAGATGGTTGCCATATCAGTTGATTGCTGAATTGTGAAAGACTGTCATGTTGGTGCCTGTGAAGAACTTTTGCATTGTTTCCATATCAAAGGTGATGCATTTCTGGGAAAAATTGTTACAGGCGATGAAACTTTGGTCCACTGTCGCGAACCAGAAAAGAAATGGTCGAGCAAACAATGGTGGCACAGCTGATCGCCAAAACATAAAAAAATTTACACGCAACTGTGTGCAGGAAAAGTCGTGCTCATTCTCTTCTGGAATGGAAAGGGAGTAATTTTGGAGCATTACATGGATAGGAGAGTGACGGTAGCAAGTACTTCATGTTCTGACATGCTGAAAAATCAACTTCACCCTGCAGTCAGTAGTAAACAATGAGGACTTCTGACAGGAGTATTGCTACAGCATGACCATGTGGCTCATAAGCAGTTGAGACTATTAAGTAAATTAGATCTAAACGTCTGGTATTTCTCCTTATTCACCAGACCTCACTCCTAGTGACTTTCATCTGTTTGGTGTACTCAAAGAAGCAATGGGGGGGGGGGGGGGGGGGGGGGGAGGCTTTCAGAAGTGACAAAGAGGTGAAAACCATGGTGCATGACAGACTACACAAATGACCAAAAGAATTCTTTCATCAGGGTATCTGTGCACTTCTTAGGCAGTGGAATATGTGCAATCAGCACCAAGCAGACTACTACAAAAAATGGCAATAAGTTTTTTGATCATTGTTACAATTAAAAATATTACAGCACTTTTAACATTTTCATTTGAATCACCTTTGTATAACTTGTAAGAAATAAATTTGATGCTCGTATCTTCTACTTTCACTTATACATAGCATAAGTGTTTGTGGTCTACAGATCAGTGTATCCTCATAAAATATTATTGCAAGATATTCTTGTTATGTTGAAACGATTCTTTTCATTACACGTACTTCAGGAGATTATTAACAAATTTCATTGTTTCAGTCTCATTCAAATTTGGCTTGGGTATTCTCTTATTTTCTACTCTCAACAATCCACCAGTTTTCATCCCAGTTGGCTTGGGCTATTCAGTACCTGTGCTTTATGTAACCATGTAATCCTGTTCCTTTACTATCTTTGCTCTGGGAAAGAATATCTGTATTTGGATAGTCTACATTCTTGCACACAAAAGTGCTGATAATTTGGTTTAGTTTGAGTTAATGCTTGTTCCTTATACTCATTGAACAACAGTTTATTATGATGCTGAACACATTCTTGTGTCAGAAGGACATTGTATATATTTATCTTTCAAGTGCTTCTGTGGCTACATTGTGGCCCTCTACATAGCTTTCTATAAGCCTATTTTATTGCACTGTTGTGACAACTGAGCTTAATTCTAGCACTGTCTTTGCAGAAAGAAAGAAAATGTGCTACAGTATTACCTGTTAAGACTCTTACATGAATTCTAAATCATATTTGATTTCTTTCTTTAATTTTCATTGTTTCTTATGTTCTAAGGCAGTGGGTAAATGCTCAAGCAATTTTATGGCTTCATGACTTTTCTCACAACACTGTAATCATAAGGAGACATCCATGATTTCTACTAAATTTGTTTTAAAAAAAATTTCCTGAAACAGTCATATCTGTAGACATAGATGATCGGTTTTATATCATTCATTTCTTCAGATCAATATGCAGTGATGCTAAACAATGCTCAAAAAGGATGAATTGGTGTGAAGATGACTGTTTAATATGGTCAAAACCAGGCATATAAGGATATAAATGAGAAGTACATGGTATCAGTCCTGATTACAAAATAACAGTGCTCTAGTGTCCAAAGTATAAAAAATGCACCATATTAGTGTTAATAACTTGTTGATTGCTGATAAATTTAAGGTAAAAAATCAGTAAGGAGTCAAACACAGTTATTGGAACATAGGAATAGTGATGATGGAGAACACGTGTAGTAAAGAGGGGGAAAAACTTTTGGGGAGAAACCAAGGATGAAGAGCCTAATGTAAATTAAGACCTGGTGGATGATGGCTGAGATATGTGTTGGTGTGTCAGTTCCAATTTCCAGGGTTTCAAGATACTGGTGTCAAGATTAAACACCCAAATCACCTGAGTATTGAAACAGATGCTTGTGGGCCAGCTCTTATGTTCAGATCATGCTCATCGACAGTATATTGGGTATTACCAGTGTACTAGCTGACAGCCATGTAAACTGACTGATAACTTGTTGATGAGCATGCCAGTATAAAATACGTAGGTAATCTTTCAATTCACTTGATATTGTACTGTATATACAGTCTGTTAACGTGGTCAACATTATAAACAGATGGTAAAAGATATTGCTTAGTTCTTTCATAGCTCAATAGAGGAAACCTTTGTCCTCATGCTGTGTCCATAATCAGTAGTTTACTTTGAATCCTTGACTGAGGTACTTGGGAAGAGACATGAGTGCAACTTGCACTTCCTATTTTGAGGCTGCTCTGTAGCCACCCGAAAGTTACAAAAATGAGTAATGCTGCAGTGTCTAAATATATGGGTAAATCAAAGTAACTTGTACAGAAGTGGGTAACTTGCTATAAATTGCTTAAAGACATGGATAACTTTGAATAACATGGCTCAATCAGTAAAGTGACTCCAAAAGTGGAAAAAATGGTTATTAACCTCTTTGTGGGAAGCCCATGCATTGTGCAAAAGTAAAATTCACTGTGAAATAGCTGCCAATGCAAATTCAATGCTTTTGGAGGTCTCTTCCACGTAAATATGCAGAAAACGTGGTTTCAAGCAAGCCTCACATGGTGCTGCAGGTGACTGGATGTATTATTAATTGTAATTGCATTTTTATTTTGTTCATATACAGTGTATGTATTTGTTTTACTTTGTTATCAAATACATTTTTCTATTGATTAACTTGACCAGGATTTTACTTAACAGACTATATGCTCCCAGAATTTGCTCTCTTCTTCGTAATGTTTATAATCAATAGAACTCCTTTTTTATGGTGGTTTGCAGGTGTGTGTGTGTGTGTGTGTGTGTGTGTGTGTGTGTGTGTTCATAAATACCGGAATAGCTCTTACCTTGACAGTGCTTTTATTTCCTGGTAAATATGAAAATGATGTTAAAGAACACAGGGAAGTACTGCACATTTGAGGGCCTAAAATTCTTTGGATTGAGTAAGTTCCTACTTCTCAGCTACAGTATCAGTTTAAACTAATTTGGCTTCATCCTTCAATTTTCCAAA
Source organism: Schistocerca cancellata (assembly GCF_023864275.1). NCBI lineage: Eukaryota > Metazoa > Arthropoda > Insecta > Orthoptera > Acrididae > Schistocerca > Schistocerca cancellata. The sequence continues at coordinate 228,673,217 of NC_064631.1, read as the reverse complement.
GTGCAATTAATTGCATATTATAAATATTGCAAGAAAGTAGGAAATACTGTCAATACACATACATAAAAGTAAAAATTGATCAGTTCTAACCTCCTACTCTCTCCGACTCCTCCCTCTTCACTTCATTGTTCTCACTGTAGGGGGGCTCCTCTTATGCTGTCTGACATGGCTCTGCTCGCCCACATACTCACTCCCTGTCTGTTGTTTGCACTCTGGGCATTCAAATAACCGAGCCTGATCAGTCTTCACATCATACTGCACATGGAAAATCATTTTTTTTATTTCAGGAGAATCATAGAAAAAATATAAAACCCATTTTCAAACAGAGGATTTATTCTGCTTGTCATTAACAGGAAATAATGTTCATTCTTAATTAAATACTACTCTTGAATTCTAGAAGAAAGGTATCTTTGAAAAGAAAACATGTGAAGAACTTTATATATTTATAGCCATAACTTTTACATTTTTCACTTGTTTGCAAGAGAATAAAAGCTGAAGTTATTTTTAAGGAGTAGTATTTCACTGATGTGTTCAGGATTTAATTGGTTGTGGTGATTTGTTAATAACACGCCAGTGCTATTAAAGCACTGTTTACTAGTTGCACTTGTTGCTTGGAATACATAAAATATGTCTTACGACTGCAGCTGAGTCTGGCCTGCTCCACCACTGTAAGATGTCGTCATTATCACTGGGGTGCATTGAAGTGTAAATCCAGGGAAAAGATCCTTCTTTCTACATGGCAATGCTACTACACTTAAAGGCTCTCTGTTAATAAGGAAAAGAGAGAGTGGTAATACAGAACTGATATGGAAATCATGAAGTCATATCCAAAAAACATGTGCCTTACTTTCATGGATTATTATATGAATTATAATACTTCCATCTGGCTATAAGGGACTATGCACTAACTATTCAAAAATGATTGGAGTAATGGTTGCATGTTGTACCTGCTTAACTTGCACATATTTGTTGCATACTGCTAAGAGTTTCCTTCTTTCCATTTGCATCAAGCATATTCAGATCACAAAAAGATGGCCAAAACAACACAGAAGTTTTATGCTTCTAAGTAATTGTAACCTCCTCACATAGGAAAGTCAGAGTTTGGTTTTTAATACATTGTAACTCCTGTTAAAAATACGTATCTATCATTACACATCATTAACACTATTTCATTACAGATCTATCCTTTCCTGATGTCAGAGTGAAACAATATTTCTAATTGCACTTTGCACTCATTGTCATTGACAGTCCAAATTTGTAGAAGTTTGTGAAACCAAAGAACTGACTGACTTGATTGTAAGTTCCTTTTCATCTTCTAATTCACCTTTCTGAAAGTTCAATTATCATAGCACTATAATAAGTAACAGCAATTGTTTTCTATACTAAAGCAGCAACTTCATTATATTGAGTGTGTAAAGACTCTAGTATAATAAAAGCTGTTCCAGCATGTACACACTTTTTGCTTCAAATATGAGGAGATGCCACTTCATGTACCATACAGTTCTGCAGTATTTAGTTTCTCTGCGATGTGCGGGGCATGATTTAACAAGGTGCTGTCCTCAACAAAAATTTGGCTGAATACTGTGCTTACACAATGAGTAGCACAAAGAACCCTTTTTTTGATTTTCCAAGCCTATTTTTGTATTGGTACCTTTGCCAGTGACAAAAACAAAATTATGCAACATGTCAGGTGAAATGTCCCAATCATCCAGCTTTTCTTCTGTTTCTTTCATAATATTTACTTATGTCTTCTTTATGTGACAAATTTGGTTGAAAATAAATCATTATTCACAACAGACAAATCTGTGTTTATGTAATGTGCCATAAGGGGTTATGCAAACCAATCCACTTATTAACTGTTGCATCACATGCTTTATTAATAACTTCAATAGTAAAAGGCATTATGTTGTTTCAAATTGCATCAGCGTGTTCTTTGATATTTCTACTTACAGTAAAGAAATGTGTCATGCCATCTCAGATGCTGACTTCTCCATATTGTGCACCTAGAACTAGTCATTCTTGGCCTACTTTTGTGAAACCTTCACGAGAAACAATATTAAAAGATCTCATGTTTTCAGCACACATTGCAAGTTACTTTGCTGTTATACTGGTTTCTGTTACTGCCACTATCCCTGAAGAAGCTGTGTCAGTGTAAAATTTGTTACAACTATGTTTCTTTAAGCAAGTCCTTCCCAAGCCAAAACACGATAGTGTAGAGCAGTTTATACAGTACGTGTATCCAGTAGACTTTATAATTTTGTCTACAGCCAATAGATATTTATTCCATACATCATTTCTTATACCCTCCCTTTTGTTCAGTGTATACATGTTGGTTTCAATCTTACTTCTTAGTGTGCTGGCTTCCTCATACTGTAGGGCTACACGCAAACACTGAATCAAACATTACTTAGAATGTGATCATGGCTTCTGTGCTTGGGCATGATTAGTGGTGGAGGCAGCCTATCCAGTTATGCTGTGCTCAGTGCACCTCTCATTTTGTGCTTGCTTACTTGGTCATGCATGACTGTAGTACCCAGAGGTGTCTAATCATCCAAAAGTGCCTTAAAATGAATGGTAGTAAATATGTTGTGATTGGAGGACATGAGTCAGTTCTGTGGCAGCTGGAATGCTGTGGGCTTCCACCACACAATGGGCAGTGGTGGGCTGGGAGTCCAGGAATATCACAGCTGACATCAGGGATGGTGGAGCATGTGGTGTGGGGCACTAAGAATTTGAAGAGGCAGGACCAGCATGGAGCCCTGTTGCATCATGGAGGACAACTTAGAATTTAATGGTGCGTGGTAGCACTGAGGACTGGTAGAGAGTCCTGCTGTGTCATTGACGACACTTCAGTAAGTGTAGGGCATGCATGTGTGCAAAAATACAAATAGTAGTGTGAAGAACAATTGGCATTAAGTTGGAATTTTAGCTGAACATAAGTTTAGGTATGTGTACTTACATCAGGGTTAAGGCATAGAAGAACTTGACAGGTGTGGGCAACAGAGTGGTTTAAGAGAAAAGCATATTGTCATGTGTCATCATGAACTGTACAGCTCATCTTGTTTCTACATTGCCATGGTGGAACAAGAAAACTTGCTTAGCACACTGGAACATGTATGGCAAAATGACCCTTAAAAGAAACCTTCATTGCTAAAATTGATGTGTACTTCATGGTAGCACATACTCAATAACTGATTTCCCTGGTTATAGTCAGTTAGCAATTATTTTCATTCCACACAAAAATGCAAAAATACAAACAAACTCATTCTGCATTGACTTAGTGTGCTGACTGGGCTTAACCACAAATTAATGATTCATGAACAATAAGGATTATTTAGTCTCAGTTCAAAAAAGTGTTTGAAAGATTATAAGTTCCCCAGAAGGAATCACAATGACAGGAGTCACTGAACTAGTGTACAGTAGGGCTAATACATCGTACGTTCATTTAGCACACCTGTTCAGGAAGTGTCAGAGTCTTTTCAGTAGTATAGTTGATTAAAGTTGATGGTCTCAGTTCCAAACAAAAATACTGAACTTGGAGCACCGAATCTGTGGGAGGCCAAGTCAGAGGGAGAAAAGTTCGCAGGGTGAAATCTGGCTGCTTATAGTGGCTGCAGTGCTGCATCTTTCAGAACGAACTGCTGCCAGAACCATGTTTTGTAAATCCTGGCATTTGCTCTGTTATGGAATTGCATGAAGTGACTCTGCAAATTAAACTTCCAGAGAATGGCTGACCCTTCTCATAAATACATGCTTGACAGAGTGATATCTGGTCAATTCTTGGAAAACACATGAATCATTGTAACAGAGTGGTGCTTCTGATTGTGGCACTATTGTCTGGGATGCGCACACCACTGGTCTCGAGGTTGATGCCTCTCATGACAAAGCAAGTGCAACATGTTTCTGTGGTGCTGGCTGTAGTTCCACATCAAAACAGACAGTTGTGTTTTGGACACAGTCCAGCTCGTGGTTGATGCACCATGCCTGTCTGTGTCTGTCAATGAGGTCACTCCTAAGGAGCCAGAACAGTGGCAATGTGCAGACCATGCCTGTAATGCAGATAGCTGTGGTCGCAGGCGAAGGCCTTGAATTGTCAGACTGCGTGCTAGGGACAGACTTGTTAACAAAATTAATTGGAGATTAATGAGAGACTTAATTACTGCAAGAAAATAACTAATTGAAGAGCTACTAAATAGCTTATTGTACTTAGCAGTGCAAATCTACTGTTCTCTAAGAGTAATCATTAACAGTCATTTGCATTCTACACAATGTAACTTCTCTATGAAAAATGTTGCATTGGTTTAAATATTTTGAATTTTCACATTTATAACAATATTTTGATTAAGGTCATATCTGTGCAACAATTTCCAACATAAAATTACTGAATTTTTATTATTCTCATTAACTGTGAGAAAGGGACATCTTAATTGAAAGACTTGCACAAGACTATTGAGTCAAATGAAATTATTTTTATTATTAATGTTAAAAATTATACCAATCTGTTATAATTTGTGTATTAATATCCAGACAGCCACAGTTTTTCCCAAAATCTGTCATTTACACATTTTAATAAAAATAATTTTGTAATAAGATTTCTGTTGTTACTTAACAAAACCCAATTTTAATCATGCAAATAATTGACTAATGCTCTTATTCCCAACAAAACTTATTATCTCGTTACTTTTGTGTTTGCATGTGATGTTTGCAAAGTTAATGAAAATTTCCTTAATGAAATAAAAATACTTAATTTTCAGTAAACACATTAAAGTGTTCTTGTACAAAAGATTTTTACAGTTATAATATGTGCTTTGAAGATAATTTCATGAAGAACATGAAATGACAAAAAAATTCTAGCTCATCACAAATTTACTTATTTCCTGTATTTCACATTTAATGTGTCTACTGAATTATCATATTATATAAACAGTAGTATAAGATAATAGAACAAAAATTTACTTTATTTTTCTGTGTGTTATTAAATCAATAATTAAGAGATTTATGTTCTGGTACCAGTCTTATCGTCTCATTTTCTCACTCATTAGCGAAAGTTCAGGTAACGGAAGAAATTCTTTTTTGAAACAAAGGAAATGATTATAAATTTTTGGTAATGTTTAGTATACAAACTTCAACTCCATTTAATTTTTCAGTGTTTGTATGATTATACTGCATTAAACCAATCTGAAAATATTGAAGATGTAGAAGATTTCTGGAAAAAATGGCACAACATATTTTCAGATGAACATGTAAATGCAGCACTAGTCGCAGAGTTCTTTCGCAAATGTTCGCAAGCTGCAAAAACACTCACAGAGAGGTAAGCCTGTTGTCATATTGTATCAGATGTGATGTAATAATGCAATCAGTATGCTTATGAAAACTGCAACTTGCAAACATTTCAGCGAGATGCACAAATAACAATTTTCCTGTTTGTAAAGGATATGGCAGTGAATTCATGGACATCATATCTGTCATACTCATTTCTATAAAGATTAATAAAAAGAAAATGAGAAAGTAGATGCAAAAAACTGGTTAATGTTTTCCTGTTGTACGTGATAAAATTTTGAGAATACTGCCAGTCAGGGTTAATTTCCTAAAACTATATCTCAGCTGGGCAACATCTATATTTACAGCTTCATCCATATGTTGCAAGCTGTTGCAGACTAAATGGTTGATAGAGGGGCTACTGATGTCAATGCTCTCTCCTTAAACTCTATAGATAAAGATAGGTTCCCACTGATGAAGAGAGAGAGCTTACATATGGTGATTCCTCATTCTTTTCAAAAAGTTCGCTGTTAAATACAGGCAAAGTTGAGGAAAGAGTATTTGGAAACAAAACAGTGATGCTCACCTGAAATTTATTGTGGATCAGAATCAATGACTTTGTGTGTGGAACCCTTGTAAGATGTAAGACCACGCCAAAACTGACAAAAATGTCCAAGTTGCTCACTTGATGTGACTCAAGTCTGTTGATGAAGTCAGCAGTGACGCTTATACTAGGGTTGGAACTTTAATAGTGGCAACTATTTATTTACAGCTTGTACAAAATAGATACGTGTTTCAAAGTTTTACTGACCTTCAAAGTAGTCAGAAGCATTGTGTATAACCCATTGCCAGTGATGTGGAAGGTGTAAGATACTCTTAGCAGTGCCAGTTATGTTGACAGTACAAGTGGCAGGGTCTATTGCGCGATGAATTTGTAGCAGTTCTGAAGCGAATGCCGTGAAGTGTTTCCTTCAGTTTAGAAATCGAATTGGACTCAGGGGAGTGCAGTAGGTGGTATAGCACTTAGTAGCCCCATCAGTCAAACAAATCATTAACAGCTTGCACTTTACATGATTAAGCATTGGCCTAAAAAATGGTGGTCAGGTCCTGCAGAAATTTTCATTACTTCTGTCTGCGTGCCGACCAGCTTAGAGACAGAAGTGATGACACTTTCTGCAGGACCTGACCATCAATTTGCAGGACAGTGCTCAAGCGCGTACAGTGCAAGCTGTTTTGTTTGACTGATCAGGCTGCTAAGTGCTATAACACCTACTGCATTCCCCTGACTTAAACCCTCATAAGTTCAACTTGATTTCTAAACTGAAGGAAACACTCCAAGGTGTTCGCTTCAGAACTGCTACAAATTCGTTGGGCAATAGACCGCTCTGCTCGAACTGTCAACACAACTGACACTGCCAAGAGTATTCCACAACTTCCACATCGCTGGCAACGGGCTATACACAATGCTGGTGGCTACTTTGAAGGTCAGTCAAACTTTGAAACAAATATCTATTTTATACAAGCTGTAAATAAATAGTTGCCACTCTTAAAGTTTCAACCCTCGTATGATGGGAATTATGTCCCCACCAGTTATCTAGGAAGTGCTTAGGAAGCAAGGTATAATGCAGTGTATATCTTCATGACAGATCTACAAAATGCAATCAATTGGGGAAAAAAAATGTACAAAGGAGTCTAATAATACAACTAATGACCAAATTTTTGCTTCTATGTTGTATAACATGTCTTGTGATGTTGGTGGTAAAAGGTTTAATGCAATCATTTCTTCTGTCCAACACTTGTATGCTAAGATCCTTTTGTTCCTCCTCTGCGTTTTTCTCTTTCTGTTGAACTACATATTTTAATGTGTGTGTGTGTGTGTGTGTGTGTGTGTGTGTGTGTGTGTGTGTGTGTGTGTGTGTGTGTGGGTGGGTTGGGTGGGTGCGCACGCATGTGGCTAGTTGTGTGGGCTCACACTGCTGTGTATGCATGTATATATGTATGTATGTATGCCTGTATAGCAAGTAATTTCTCTTAGTCCCCGGAGGTGATGCATCGGTTAGCACACCAGACTTGCATTTGGGAAGAGAACTGTTTAAATCTCTGTCCAGCCACCCAAGTTTAGGTTTTCCCTGTTTTCCTTAACTCGCTCCAGGCATAAACTGGGATGGCTCCTTTGAAAAAGGGACAGCCAATTTCCTTCCCCATCCTTAAGTAACTCGAACTTGGGGTTCTGTCTCTAATGACTGTTCTGCTGACGGGATATTGAACTTTAACTTTCCTTCTTTTTGTTATTTTCTTCCCCAATACCTTTATGCAGCTAAATTTTCCTGTCTTTTCTGTGGGCGATGTACTACCAGATTTGTAAAGCTTATGCTTGTTCCACTTTCTGTCTGTCTCTCTGGGGACATCCTATAATCTAGTAAGTAGACATTATTGCTATCATTTTAATAATCAGCATGTTCTATTTATGATGTATATGGGTCATCAATCTTCTGACTGGTTTGATATAGCATGCCACAAATTCCTTTCTTGTGCTAAACTCTACATCTCAGAGTATCACTTGCACCCCTACATGCTCAATTATTTGTGGGATGTATTCCAGTCACTTTCTTCCTCTACAGATTTTACCCTTTACAGCTCTCTCTTGTGCCATGGAGGTAATCCCCAAGTGTGTTAACCTGTTTTATTATCCTGTCCCTTGTTCTTTTCAGTATTTTCCATGTCTACCTTTTCCCGTTGTCTATTCTTTGGACAACCTTGTATCAGTCCATCTAATGTTCAACATCCTTTTATATTACTACATCTCAAACACTTCAGTTCTCTTGTTTTCCAGTTTTCTCCAGCCCATGATTCACTACAGTACAATGGGCTCCAAATGTACATTTTCAGAAATTTCGTTCTCAAATCCTGTGTTTAATACAAGTAGACTTCTTTTGGTGAAGAATGTCCCCTTTGACTGTGCTAGCCTACATTTTTTGTCCTCTGTATTTTGTCTCTTGTTACTTTGCTTCCAAGCTAGCAGAATTCCGTAACTTCATCTACTTTGTGGTTGCCAAATTTGATGTTAAGTTTTTCACTAATCTCATTTCTGCTACTCCTCATTACTTCAGTCTTTATTCCGTTTACTCCCTATGTATAGTGAGTACTCATTATTCTGTCCTTATGGATCAGCAAGACCCCAAATCTTCCTCATTATCACTGAGGATAGCAGTGTTATCAGTGAATCTTATTGTTATCATTTCATGCTAAATTTTAATCTCATTCTTGAACCTGTCATTTATTTCTATCATTGCATTATCAATGTGTAGATTGAGTAGTGGGAGTAAAAGACTGCATGCCTGTCTCATGCTCTTTTTAATTTAGCACTTCATTCTTGGTCTTCCATACTTATTGTTCTCTTTTGGTTCTTGTGCAACTTGTATATTGCTCATTTTTACTCCTATTTGCCTCAGAATTTTGAACATCATGCACCATCTTACACTGTCGAACACTTTTTCGTATTAATATGTCTTGATTTTTCGTAAGTCTTTCTTCCATTATCAGTCACAGAATGAAAACTGCCTCTCTCAGATCCCTACCTTTCGAAACGACAAACTAACTGTCATCCAACAACTGTGATTGTGTGATAGTTCTCACATTTGTCTGCCCTCATTATCTTTGGGATTGTGTGGATAATACTTTTCCAAAATTCTGATGGTGTATCCCCAGTCTCGCAGATTCAACAAACCAACTTGAGTACTCATTTGGTTGCTACTTCTGCCAATCATTTTACAAATTAGAAGGAGTGTTATCTATCCCTTCTGCCTCATTTGATCACGAGTCATCCAAATTCTATTAAACTGTGACTCTGACACTGTACTCCTACATTTTCTTTACCAACTCCCGTTCCTTCTCCTACCACATTGTTAGACAAGACCTCCCCCTTGCAAAATCCTTCATTGTACTCTTCCACCTTTTCAATTTCTCCTCAATGACTAACAGTGGAATGCCCATTATGCTCTTAATATGAATGCCATTGTATTTTGTTTTGCTGAAGGCTGTTTTGACTTTACCATTTGCTGAATCAGTCCTTCCAGTGACCATTTCCTTTTGGATTTCTTTACATTTTTCTGTAACCATTTCACTTTTGCTTCTCTGCACTTCCTATTTATTTAATTACTGAGGGATTTATATAGGGGACTGATCTGAAATCTTTTGACAATGAAAGGATTGTCGTCCTACTTTTTCAGTTACAGGCAGTGTGTCCTGAGGAACTGCATACATTTCCTTGATACAGTGGTTTCTATTGCCTTCTGCAACCTCATGCTGTTGATAACTGCTGATTCTCTCACCGTTTAGGGCATTTTCTACACCGAGGGCAAGAGAGTGCTGTGAAACTCAGTCTGTTCCTTCACCCTCTTTGACAAGGTTCTTGTCAGAACAAAGGTGCCTTCTCATACCGTAACTCTTTGGCCACCATTACTGATGAGTTTTATTCAAAATTTAAACAATGGCTGGATTGGACATTTTTATTCCTAGTCAAAGGCTGTATCCTGAGACTACAGTTGAGTTATTTATGATACATAATGTTTGTTCAATGTTTATCCTTTTTGTACCTTTTTTTTTATCTTCTGCCACGTGCGTCACTGAAATTTCAGTGAGTACTAAGGCAAATACAAAGTGTTATTCTAAATGCAGAAGATGATTAAAAATCTCACAATATGCACCAAACGTGTTTCAGATACTGCATCCTGCACTTGTCATTAATATGGTACCAGAAAGCGAGACTAAGCAATGGCATCTTGGATCGACAAATTGAAGATGAAGTTGAATTTGAAATGTGGCTGTGCTGGATTCATTTAGATACAAACTCACAGGTTACAATCTTCTTAGTTATAATTTTTGTTTCATTCCAATTTTTATGCATTTGAAATACCTGACAGTCAACACAATGTGATTTTCATTTTTCAGACAGTCCCTGAGAGTAACGTTACTCAGAAGCTCTGCTATTTAAAAACACAGTTGCTGGATTTATCAGGAGTTGACAAAATTCAGCAATCAAAAACTTTAGAAATAACTGAGGAAATACTGAAACTTGATTCTGTTATAGGAAAATTGCTAGACCAGGGTGACATAATTTCCTGTTGCAGGCTGCAGAAGTTTTTCAAACATAAAAATCAGGTAGCATTTTATGTAATTAATAGATAACTGAAACAACCTCATTGTTGATAGCATGTCAAGTTCCCAGAACTTACAGGAATAATATAATATATTGCTATAAGTCAGATGATTGTACACTTGTAATGACTGTCATAAAACTACATATAAAGCATAAAAGTGAAACTGTTTCTTGAGCTTCTGAAAGCAATGGTTGTAGATAACTAGTGAAGGACAAGCCATAGCTGCAGAAGTGAACACAGATTTCCTCATGGTAAAATGTTTTCTTTATCACACAATAAAAGAAAGCTCTGGCTAAGTAATTAACTCCTTTGCGTACAAGAGTGAAATTTGTTTGGTTGCTGTGCAATTATTTTGACTTTGTATTGTGATCATGAAATGTAGTGTTGACATTGTTTTGTACTTCTACTTATCAAACATTTATGGAAAAATACAATACAAATGGTTATATTGTTGTACATTATTGTATCTCTAATCAAAATTAACAATAGGGTAGCTTCCTTTTTAATAAGTGTTAAAGATAAAAAAGAAACAGAAAAAAATCACTTTGAATTTGTATATTAATGAAACTTTTAAGTTACATTTTTGCATTTATTGACTTTTGAAAAATCTGGGAAACTTTGTCCCTCTACTCTGATATAAACAATGAAAGGTCAAACACACAATCATAATCATGCTTACAAAAGGAGTGTAAATTATAAATTGTCTTTTTCCTCATTATATTTTAAAATATGCATTTCCTCAAAAATTTATGTTTTTACATTTATCACCTTTTGAAAAAATGCTCTTCATTTTGCAACACTCATTCTGAAGAGAGATCTTGTCATTTTGAAGTCTGCTGTCTCTCTCTATCTGGTGCCAGGTAAATGACACAGTCCCTGATTAATGACTGTGCATAAAACTGATGACATTACACACCCAGATAGCCACACTTGTGGATTCTAGGTAGGGTGCTGGTTCCAGATCAATTCCATCCAGCGCTTTAATGACAAGGATTTATGTTCTGGCTGCCCTGAAGTGGTTTTTGGAGAGTTTCCCACATCGGACAAGGTGAATACAGGGCTGATACCAGCATGCTATCTCAGTTATAAGACTGACAAATATTAAGGAAACTTTCACATAGTTTCCTATGGGATAGCAATGAAAGCAAGAAGGATGTGGTAATCAAATTCTGTGCCAATGAGAAAGGGATGGCAACAGAAAGGGCATCTGGCCGCCTCCTACCACTAATACTACCAAATCCAGATTAACCTGCTAACCCCGTAAGACATGGCATAGGAAGAAGAGGAGGAGGAAGAAGAAGAAGAAGAAGAAGAAGAAGAAAGGACAAGATTGCTGACATTAAGGAATTCTCAAATTTCTCCTTTACTGTGAAGCAAATACTGCCATATCTCCAGGGATTGAATCTGTTGTTGAGTTTGCTTGAGAGTTTCAAGCAAGGCTTTGCCCATGATGTACCATGGACAGTTTGAAATTCCTTGTTGTCACTGTTACATATTACCACTGAATGTCTGTTTTGAATGAAATATTACACAATTATTATCAATGTTGTACAGAATCATTTTTATGCAGTTATTGATAATAATCAGAGTAGTAAGTCCAGCCGGATCAAACATCAAGCACAACTCAAGTCCCCAGCCGAAGTCATCATAGGAGATCTCCCAGAAAAAGTAGTTACACTTTGTATATCATACAATAGCTCTCTACTCCTGTGTTTGCTATGTGCGGCATCTTAATATGACCTAGAAATGATTGGATTGGCCCATGTGACCATTCTCCTCAGAGGCATAATAAACTGGTCATGCAAGGCACCACTCATAGTGTAACACAGCAGACACTGTGTTGCTGTCTGCATTGCTGTCCGATATATAAAAGCAGTGTGAGAGAGAAGGTGCACAGTGAAATCAGTGTGAAACTGTTGTTTCTGGTACAGAATCCGACAAGAACATCTTGGATGGACAGCACTCATAATGCATAAAAACAAAGATTTTATTTTTTTTTTTTTTTTCAAAAGGCTAATTATCAAAAAAGGTGGTGCCACAAACAATTAATGGCGGTATCTGAAGTAAGCAGCTCTGATCCCATCATTACATGTAGTTGATGCAATTATGCTTAAAGGAAAAATGGTGAATTATACCATTTTTTCCGTGTCTGGAATATGGTAGGACCAATGTAATATGACATCAGTGTGTAGATTGAAGAAGTTGGAGGAGACTAATTGTTGTATTTGTTGTCCCATACATGTTACATTTGTGTCCTCTTGTTCCTTTTGTGTTATGTACAACCTTACACACTGGATTTTGTGATATTAAGAGCAAGTCCATTACAGCTAAATCAGTTGTGGATATCAATAAAGGCACTGTTCACTTACGTTTCCAGATACTTTCTGCCATTTTACCAACAGGGTGAGATGAATAATCTGCAAAGAATGGAACTTACACATTGCAGTGGAACAAAATAGGTCATCAGTTATGAATTTAAGAAACACGGACCCAGTACTGAGTCTTGTGGAATTACAATAATTACCCTACCCTCACTCAGGTGATGCTGGAATCCCATTACCTCCAGTAATTGTTGTCTCATTTCCTATCTGTTAGATATGACTTAATCCCACTATTCTTTAGAATAATTGCGTGATCTGCGTTGTTGAAAGCCATGGACAGATGACATAGGATTATGACTTGTATCATTTTATTGCTTAGAGATATAAGAAAGTGATTAATGAGGAATCAAATAGTATATCCATTGATTGGCCCTGACATTTATTGAGAATGTTATGACTGAATGCAAAAGAGTGAGTCTGACAATAATAAAATACCTGCATCAGACGTCAACAAAGTATTTACCACAAAAATTTCTAAAAAAAGAAAAGACAAAGCAAATCACAAAATGGGAAGGATAAAAAAAAAATTACCTGTAGGAGGTGAAATTCTAATTGCTGCCTATTGCCGCATGTAAAAGAAGCTATCCTAGCTTTCGTAAATATGAGTTCCTTTCTCAGGGAGGAAACAAGAGTAGGTTTGGGTGTGTTATAAATGATGAGTAGCTCACTCAGACCTGTAGATGTGAGGGACCCACCTGTTGTGAGGGTGAAGGGAGCCAACAATGAAGGGGAAGCCATCAGAAAAGGAGGAGATCAAACATCACACATGGGTAAGCACTGTGCCATAGATGGTAGATTAACAGAGTGAGAAGTAAAGAGAGTTTAAGGAGAAGAAAAGAGAAATTAAAATAAAATGAACAGAGCAATTACAATGTAAGAGAAAAGAGGAAAAGGAGCAGAGGAAAATCAGGAATAAAAAAAGGGGGAAGGGGGTATTTCATTGAGTAAATGAGTTTAAAAAAGTGGGTCTTTGCTGATGGGGGTTAAGTCCAGGCCCATATCTAGGGACTTGAATATTTCACATAACCAATAATGCAAAAAATATTTTGACTTAGTGGTTTTTAAAAATGTTCCAAAATATGACATTTCCTTCATTCCACAGATGTCATAGATTTTTTATTTTCAGTGATATAGATAGATTTGATGTGAGACATCAGTAAATGTAATGTAATTTATAAGTATTTTTTCATTTTCAAAATACCACTGAAGAAGCAAAGTAAAGAACATATTACTCTTAAGAATTAAGTCGTCATAAAAGAACAACAAAATTTTTAAAAAATAAAATTCAAATTAGAAAAACCTAACTCCGAAATTGCCCATAAAATAAAATGGGTTTTCCTTGTTTCTGTCCATATCTGAATATTTTTGCTTTCTGCATGTATGTATATATGATTTTTTTGACAAGTAATATCCTCTGTATAATATATGACACTTTTTGTTAAACACTCTCTATAGGTGCTCAAATAGAAAACACACAGTTAGCTGTGTTGCCAGAAGAGTGATGTCACCTATCTTCATTATAATCCTTATACTGACATAATTTCTGCTAAGATATATGTTCTATCTGCTGATTTATTTCTTAGCATTTTTGCTCGACTACAAAATTGATATAGGTTCTTGTTTCTCCACAGGACTTGCAACTTATTCTAATGTGCATGGATTTAGCTGAAGGTCAGTTAACACCATATCAGCTTCCAACAGAATATAGGGCTTTGTTGAATCCAGAGCAACCTAGAAACATAACAGGAGGATACAAGAAAAAATCAGTGAGGTCAAAACGACTTTCTTCTATGTCATCAGGTAATCATGTTGCTGGTTAAAAGTTTGCTCATTTGCTAATGTTACAGACATCTATGTACATATATAACTATTCCTTTTTGTTTTTTTTAGCCTCATATAGTCTTCTTAACTACAGCATAAGTACTGACCAAGCAGATGATTCACAGAAAGAATATCAGGACACACTCTGTCTCCTTGAGAAGCTTGCCGACTGTATAGAACATGGGAAACATCTCGCTTCAAGAATAATTGCGTACTATCGAGTCTCTGTAAATTTGGGGCTGGCTTATAAGGTAATAAACATTAATATTTTGAGAGTCCATTAAGGTATTTTCTCTGGTCACCAATTTAATTTTACTTTGCATTTCCTCAGATAAAATGTTGTACTTGTCCAGAGTGAGTGTAAGAGATTTCTGTTTTGAAAGATGGAATAAAATGAAGACATGATGTTGCACAGAAACAAGGCAACAGAGTAGTCTGTCTTGCAAAACACAAAGCCAAACCATCATTTTAATTCTGTTCTTTAGTTCTCATAGATATGTTGCCAGAATTTACATAAGGCCTGACTTTCTGAATAATTCATTTATGATTGGACTATCTCTCTGTCAGTCCCAAAAGAAAAGGTATTTAATTTTGCAGTAACTTCAGTCCCCATCACTGTAAGCATCATCTCAAGTGTTTATATGCCCTTTTTGATAGATATGTACCTGAACCTAATAACCTTCTAAGAACCAGATTTGATTCTGCATGTGAGAACCTAATTTGCACATGCAATAGCAGCAGTTTTAGTTGCATAGTTTACCAAAAACTATTGAAACTGCAGCATGTTAAAAGTCAGAAGTTTGGATTTACACCTCTACACACTGCCTGACAAAAAGAGTGAAGGACCTAGAAGAGCGTGAGAAATCATAATGTAACTTTGGGGGTTGAGATGATATGTGATGTTATTTCAGTGATTACAAAATCAAATGAAATGTACAAAGAACCTGGCAGTGTCCAGGGTAGTAAAGCACCACTTTGGGCCATTGTCACATCTAAATTCCCCACACATGTAGATACTACATGATTCAACCTGAAGGCCAAATGCAGACCTTCAGTGAAGCTGTTTTCAAACTCTGTCAGGTGCTAGTAATGCTGTCTCACATGGGTACAAAACATCTCAGTGAGCATGCTGTTCATGCCCTTTGTCTACTCTAATATGTCTTCCAACAACACTAAACATGAACAGTACTAATGCACTCAGGTAACCATTCTGCCTGTCACTGAGAATTGCAACACCATGTAAAATAAAGGAAAAGCAATAGCTACAGAATAAGATGAAAGGAATTCGGAGGACAGAACAATATAAGAGGTAGAGAGAAGGAAGGAGAGAGGAGGAAAGGAGAGGAAGGTGAAGGTGAGAAGGGGGACAGGGACAGAATAGAGAAAGTGGAAGAACTGGAAAGGGGGGGGGGGGGGGAGAGAGAGAGAGAGAGAGAGAGAGAGAGGATGCCCACATGGGAATGAGGCAGGAAGAGTGGTGCAAGAAGCTGGGTGAGGAGTCAGTTAACTTTCCTTTAGTCACCTGATTTCAACATTGTCACATTTTTGAATTTTTATTCCATTTGCAACTGTTACTGCTCATTTAGGAAGAAAAAGCTATTTACTTTTGTTGCCATGTTTCTTTATTTGTGTTTGTTCATTTAACTTTTTGAGATAATCCAATGATGATGGGTTCTGAAAAATGATTTAGATTGTTCCTTTTTGATTTTTTGAGCATTTTTTAAAATATTTTGTATGACTATCGTTGGTGTCAAGTTTTCCTCTATTACAACTGCTTCTATTTTTGTTCTAGATTCTAATTTTGTTGTAGTAATAAAACAGCTTCTGTCATATTCTGTTCCATTTTGAAAAAAATCTTTTTGAGGTGGGAAAATGCAAATTGCTATAAGACAGTCTGGAAAAGACTGATAGTTTGAAAGGGGAATGCTTGTGAAAGTGAACTATTTTCCAGTGTTTGTTCTTGCTGTATTAATTTGGAGGCAAACAAGCTTTCAGGCAGTTTTTAATCTCTCACTTTCAACAAAACATAAGTGTAACTTCAAAGTTAAGTGTAGACTCATCAATCACATTTAGGTCAGAAACAACCATCAAATTCAGTACATGTGCCAACAAAACGGATGTTAAGTACCAAGTATAGTTCCATCACTCCGGAATTGATTTGGATATTGAAATCAGTGGTTACAAATTACTCTGTGGATTCATCAAATAATAATTTAAGTGTTTCTAAGATGGTGATACCTGATAGTGTTCCTTAACATTTTTCACTTTTGTCTAAGAAAATGAGATATCTGACAAATTATGAGCTGGTACTTTTTCCATGAACATATGTCAGAAGATGAGACTACCAATGTTAGAGACAAGTAAAAATTGGCCAGGTGCGAATAGGACTTGTGCACTGAGGGTTCCGTACAAAATTAATTGCATATATAAACAGATAATACATGCTGGGAACTGAGAATCTTGACAATTTTTGCCTGATATCATAATTGAACTGGCAAGATATTGATCCCAGGTGTATCAATAATTTTGAGAATATTTTAATTTGGATAATAAATGACAAAAGAAACATTTTTTGTGTGATATAATTACAAATTAGTAGTTTTCTGATTTTTTTCCCTTTGCATGCACAGTGAAACCTTGCTTCTTCCAAAAGTTCATGGTTTTAGACTAAAGGAAAAGATCCTGTAGGTTTTGATTAGTGATTCTGCAAGTGTCAAAATATTTTATATAAATGGCCGTATCTTTTGATGCCTTCATTGACTCAGAAGCTAATGTTTATGTTGTCACCAAGGTACGATAAAACTCAGTTTGTGACACAATTTTCAACTTGATGTGTTATACTAGTTCCAGAGAAAAAAGGGATCTTAACTGATGGATGGGCAGACAGACAATCTGATTAAAAAAAAATCTTTTTATTGTAGTGTGAAACCTTGCTTCTTGCTTTTGTTTGGATTCACTTAGAAGTTTAAAATTTTTACACCATCAAGGGAATATAGCTCTTCGTATGTGACACAAATTTCAACTTGGTATGTCTGCCCATTCCTGACAAAAAGGGTTTTAAAAAGTTGGACAGACAGACAACAAAGTGATCCAGGGTTCCTTTTTTCCAATTAAGGTACTGAACCCTAAAAGTAATTACAAACAACCATTACACTTTGGTCAGAAGGTAAGTGTCACCTAAGAACTTTGTTTATCAGCAAAGCAGAGGATGAAAAATTGCATCAGTAATTATGTGAAGCTCTTTCAGAAGCCAACTTGTCCCTAAATAAATCTGTATGCTGAGCTAATGCCAATAAAAAAGTGTTTAGGGTTTTAGATAGTGATGTCCAGTAGACCTGACACAGACAACTTATAAACATCAGAACTTGGAACATTTGTATGATGCTTAATGCCTATGTAAAGGCTTTGGAGTGTTCAGGTGAAGAACCATCCAAATTTCTGGTTAATATTTAATATTATTTTGACATTGGCCCTTTCACTGGAAAGAGTTTGAAGGAATTCAGTCTAAGTTTAACATTTCACATCACAAGTTTTTGAGGCATACAACCACGATCTGGCTGGCTTTAGGATCTTCAACAAACAGGATTTTGGAACAGTGGGCTGGTATTCAATGTGACCTTCTTGAGCATATACCTTTGCAACGAAATTCTGCTACTGTTCAGTCCAAATCCTATAATGCCATTGTGAATGCCTAAAAAAAAAACTTTAATGAAAGCAGAACATCATTTGGTAATTTCACACAACCAGAAGCATACTGAAATGAAAAACATACTTCAGACCTTTTCAGCTTGTGTTTTTAACGTTTCTGTTGTGAGAAAAATTGACGATATTTCTGGAGTTCCTCATAGTGAACTCTTGATATTGGATAGTCTGCTTCCTTTTTTCCCAACTAGTTATTAGTGGGCAAGTAACTGCAGAGCTTAGTAAACAATAAGAATGTGATAGTTCGGGGTTTCTAAAGAAAGCCCTAAAACATTAC
Organism: Schistocerca cancellata; assembly: GCF_023864275.1. NCBI lineage: Eukaryota > Metazoa > Arthropoda > Insecta > Orthoptera > Acrididae > Schistocerca > Schistocerca cancellata. The sequence goes on along the minus strand of NC_064631.1, from coordinate 228,654,618 downwards.
TTCACAGCTGACAAACATCTGAGGGAAAAGACAGCATATCAAGTGTTCCACTGAAACGTTTTAGGTTTATTGATTCCAAAGGAAGAATAAAGAGCAGAAGCTGCAGTGACATTTTAAAGGCTGCAAAAATGATGCTTTTTGATATCGTACTAGGATACTTATTACATGATTGGAAGTGGAAGGCTCTACAGTTTGAAGATGATGACCCAGGTTTTGGATGACAAAGGTACTGTCAATTACTGGTAGCAGCAGATCTCAAAAAGAGACTCGTCACCTGTAGACTTAAAGTATCCAAATATTTCAAAATCTTTTAAGGCGTCTCTTACATTGCCCCATGGAAATGTGGACGCAGAGAAAAGATATTCCATTTTGAAGCACACATTAGGAAAAGACAAAGCAATGAGGACTCAAAGATTTTTAAACAGTTTTTTGACTGTGGAAGATGTTTTGGGACTTTTCCTTTCTGTGCCCATTGACTCACAGCTTATTAGGAACAAACAGGACACATGCAAATTATACTGTTTATAGGGGAGAATACGAAAGGAAAAGAAAACTTGATTTAAAAGAAAAGCAAAAAGCAAAACAAAACCCAAAGGCATTTGAAAAGGAGATTAGAAAGAAGAATAACATACAACAGTCCATTAACTAGGAGACCACTGCTTACCAGTTACCTAAGGAGGCATGAGAACTCTCTCAAGTTTCAGCTAAACTGAGGAAAGCACCGGGAGGGGGGGGATTTAAAGACAGAAAAATCAGCCCAAGGTATCATAGAGGGCACACAAACCATGAAAGTAGAAGAAAGAGTGAAAGAAAGGGAGGTTGAATTGAATTGAATTTTATTTGATCCTGTAAGATTACATTGTGTACAGTAAATGTACGTGTAATATAGGACATGTCAAAGTATTAACATTCTTTATCACTTATTTTTCTACACCTTTAGCTTACATTTTTACATGACTGATAATGAGTAACAACATATACAAATTTAATGGCATAAGTATTCTGCAACACTGTAAAACTCTTTTTCAATGAGATAGTCTTTATGTTTCTTTGGAAAGTCATTATGAAGTACACTATCTTGCAGGTTTTTGGGCAGACTTCTTAGTAGTCTGATACCAGAGTACTGGGGTCCTTTTTCTAGCATTGCCAGTCGGTGGGGTATGCTCCGTACTTCATTCTTCTTTCTTGTATTGTGGGTGTGTACACTAGCATTTGTAATCCAGTCCTCACTACCTTTTGTGATGTACATTATTGTTTTGTATATATACAACGATGAAAAAGTTAAGATACCTAAATTCTTGAAACAGTTTCTGCATGTTTCAGAGGTCTTTCCTCTTACAATGGTCCTAATTGCTTTTTTTTTTTGTAATGTGAACACTCGTTTTGTCTCTTGTTTGTTTGAGTTTCCCCACACAGTCACTCCATACTGTAAGTATGGTTCAAAAAGTCCATGATACACTGTATACAGAAGGTTCTTGTCTGAATACTGTGATAGCTGCACCATTAAGAATATGACAGAGCTCAGTTTCTTACTGACATTATTAATATGTTTTTTTGTGGAAACCAATCAGAAAAATAATTTTTTCTATGACTCCTAAGAAACAGTAATCCAAAAGTGTTTTGTTAATCTTCACCCAGTATTGAAGTGTTGAATGCATTAATTGTAAAAATGTGATGTAGATTTTGTTTGTGAATTATGATTACCAGTATTGAATTGCCAATGCTAAATTATCAATGTAACTGCATATGTTAATAAATGTATATTAAGGAAACAAATGGCCATACCCATCCAGGATCATAATAGAGAAATTTATTTTGGTCTTAACCAGTACCTTGGCAGGGGATACAAAAAATGAAAACAATTCATTTGTGCTATATCTGTTTATTGAAATAATTTGTCATCTTTTATTCACCTTTTTAAAATGTGTTATCACATTTTAATTGCCTTTTTCAAATATTTTGTCACCTTACTCAACTTGTTCAAGTCAACAATGACTCCTAACCCTTTAGAAGACAGTATACAATCTGGACAGGGAAGGAGTGATGTGGATAAAAGAGAAAAGGGGAATGATTTGGTAAGGCAGTGGAGGTTTTAGGCTAGGGGCATTGTGAGAGTCCAGGGTTATACTGGGGAAACAATTTCCACCGGCATAATTCAGAGAAATTAGTGCTGGGAGTATTCAAATGGCTCACATAGTGAAGCGGCTGTTGAAGTCGTGTGTTGTGGTGCACAGCATGTTCAGCTACTGGATGATCAAGTGTGCAGTTTGCCACAGTTTGATAGTGGCCATTCCAGCAAGTAGACAGTTGGTTACTTGTTATGCCAACATAGAATGTTGCACAATAATTGCAGTGTAGCTGATATATAAAATGGCTGCTTTGATGTGTGTTCCTATCTTGACAGGGTAGGAATTGCCTGTAACTGTACAGCAGTTGGAGATGATGCATGGTTATATGGGACAGGTCTTGCACCTTGGTTGACTACAAACACCTATGGGTTGCAGGACTGGGAACAAGATTGGAATAATGATGAACAAGGATATTCTTTACATTTGGTGGGTGGCACAACAATTCCATTGGGCCTTGAGCCTTTGTTGAATTTTAGAGATTTGGCAGTTTTGTAACTCCACAGACACGAATATCATCTTTGTGATCCAACGTCTAAAGGGTGAACATTCATTCTGGAAACAATATGTAGACTGTGGGAAAGCCAGTTCTCTTTGTACTCTTTTTTTCCCAGGAGTACTAGACCAGCAGGGTGTGAAGGAAAACTTATGTGTACCTTGAAATGTGTAAGGTAGGTACTGGTGGAAATGAGGTCGTGACAGTCTGTTATAGGTCATGCCAGACTAGCGTGCATAACTTATCTGCATTCATGAAGTTGAGAAAATATTCTGATACCACATAATTATGCTGCCCATCTCATCACTGCAAAACATGATGAATCAAATTAGAAAGTAAATAATTTACTATGAAAGTTCTAAGTGCCATACCAGAAAACTTACTGGTTCAAAGGGCTAATAGGGAAGTTTTAAGTGCTAGTGCCATTAATACAGAAGCACTATGTTTTCATTTTGATAATACAAGTAGATAAATACAGTGGTAATACTTTAACTAGTGGGACTGTAATCCACGAAAACTAGTTCTCATTCCTTTTAAATTATTTTACAAGAGGAGAACAAAATTACATTCAAGAAAAAAGTGTGTCTCAGTTTTGAATTTTGTTTCATGCATAACTCTATCCCTGGGATCAAATGTTGCAGAGTTTACTGTAAAACTCCCTGTTCTGCTGAGGAAGAAGTAGCATCTTCAACAGGCCTTTCTGTTTTCCTGCTGATAAACATGGCTGGTCTGTCAGATGAAGTAAGGCATGCCTTGCATCTGCCATAGACTTTCCTCTTTTGAATACATTGACATTTTTCCATTTTTATGTTTCAGAATAAGAAGTTTATATAGCTATTTTGGATGGATCGGTATGAGATACTTTCATCTTACCGCATTTGGAGATCTTATGTGCCTACACTGACAACAATGTTTCACCAGCTTCTTTAAAATCAAAGAAGTCAGTTGTATGCATTGTAATTATATAGAATGGGTTCATAGCTTTAGCTGTCCCAACAATTTTTGTGTGCATCTTGTGGGACACAGGGCCTGCTTGCGTTTCTTCATTTCTCTATAATTGTAAAGTCTTTATTGCAGCTCAGGAAGGTGTGCCCACTCACCAAAAATGTGTATGTTATGTCTTCAAACCATCTCAGGCTAACTAGAGAAATCATGGCACTTGGGAGTCCATTGGGAAGCACTGCTTGACACAAAGGCCCTGTGCCATATAGTAATGAATGCTCAAACATATTCTCCATGATTTGCGATTTGGAACAAGTCTAGGGACATGCTATAGATGATCCAGAACACAACAGCATTAAAAACACATTTTGTGAAAAAATTGCACGTAGCGTGTTTTCCATTCCAGTTACCATATATTAATCGCTTTACTTACAATAATAATAATTCTGATAAATCTGTAAATTCAAAAGCTGATAAGAGACGTATCCATCTTCTGGTATGTGTATTAAACATATTCTTTCTTGTTTTACTTGATGACATCCTTATCTTGTTGCAACAGCTGCTTTCTATCCCAAGTTGCTAATTATATCACCTCAGATTATACTTTGGGAACCTGTACCTGATTTATGTTTAGGCAACAGACTCAGCTGCTCAATGGTCAATGTGTAGCTCATCCGAAGCAACTTCCCTGTACTACTGCATCTCCTATGGTCCACGATGGCACATTGACCAAGTGGCTTTCCAAAATTCAGATATTTGCAATAACTAGCATTTAAACTGCACCATCAGAATAAATGTTGTCATAAACATGTTATCAAAGAAACCCTAATCTCTTACATATATCTAATGCCGCTAGCTGATGTACTCCTGTTGGCTCCAGCAATCATGCACTTGCAGAAGACTCTGTAAAACAATACCCAGTTGAGAACCAGTTGTACTTGTATCCCTCCATCTATCATTTCTTTTCTGTTGTTGTCAGTGAAAAGTAATCATAAGCATCTAAAGTCAGTGTCAGTGTCTGTCCCAATATTTAAATCTAATTAAAATTTCTTGTTGCTTGACATTTGTTACAATTCACATCATTTTGTAATGTAACATACATGTGTTTAACCAATGTGACTAGGTCCAGAGATACTTTGCTAAAAACATTGGCTAAGGTAATTGGTGGAATGCAAGCACGAAAATTAAAAAAAATATGTATTTTGTTATTGTGTAGAAATATGCAGGTGCAGCTGACAGTTTAGTCTAAACTGAAATAGCAATTCAAATTCACTGTATACATAACATCAGTTCACAGAAAGGTGAAGGGAAGACATTTGTGTGTGGAGAATTGTGGAAATGAGTAGTATATCTCCATCTACATGACTCCTCTGCCATTCACACTTAAGTGGTAAGCAGAGCATTCTTGAAATCACCTTCAGACTGTTTCTCTACCTTTCAGCTCTCTAACAGCGCATGAGAAAAATGAAACACTTGCATCTTTCTGTATGTGCTCTGATTTCTCTTAAGCATGCTGATTGCAATAAAATGTTTCCATACTCGGAGGAGAAAGTTGATGATTGAAATTTCGCATGAAGATCTCGCTGCATTGAAAAATGCATTGTTTCAGTGATTGCAACCCCAATTTCCCTTCATATCCATGACACCCTACTTCACCATAATACAAATGAGGTGCCCTTCTTTGGACTTTTTTGATGTCCACCATTAATGACATCTGTGAAGGATCTCATATTGCAAAGCCAGACTCTAGCAGTAGATGGACAAGCGTAGTGTAGGGCAGTCTCTTTAATAGACTTGTAGCATCTTCTGAGTGTTCTGTCAGTAAAACACAGTCTTAGGTTTACCTTCCCCATAACTTTGTTTATGTGATCATTCCAATATAAGTTGTTCGTAGTTATAGTTCCTAGATACTTAGTTGAATTAACAGCCTTTAAATTTTTGTGATTTATCATGTAACAAAAATGTAATGTATTTCTTTTTGTACTCACCTTGTGGATAACCTCACACTTTTCCTTGTATATTACTGACATTGTAAAGCATTTATTGTATTTCTATAACCAGTTTCACCAAGACTGTGTTGCCATATTCAGATATTATGCTGTATAACATTAATCATCTTTTTCCTCAGTACAGTAGGTGGTGTTACACCATGTATATATAAGTGTCAGTGTTGTGAAATTCACTGGAAATCAGCATGTCAACTGATCAAGCTATATTCTCTTTTACTGATGATATATTACAATCAATAAATCTAAAGTTATTACCACTTGGAATATTCTGTGATCTGGCTAAAGCTTTTGATTGTGTTGAGCATGATATCCTTATACAAAAGTAAAAATATTATGGGATAACAGGAGTAGCATGCTCATGGTTCCCATCCTATCTTTTTAATAGAAAACAGTGTGTGTCTGTATCAGGCTTACCACTTAACAATAGTCATTCAAAATATGAAACCATCAGACAAGGGGTGCCCCAGGGCTCTATTTTAGTTTCCTTATTGTTCCTATTATATATTAATGACCTTCCATATTCAGTGTCACAAAGTGCAAATTTTGTCTTATTTGCAGATGATAAAGTATTGGTATAAAAAGCAATATCCGTGATCTCACTGAGGAATCAGCTAATGAAATATTTGTAAGTGTCATTGGGTGGTTCACAGCCATTGGATTGTCACTGAATTTTGACAAGACCCACTACATACAGTTTAGTACCTCACAAAGAATACCTGACCCTATAAGTATAATGTATTCAAACAATGAGATTAAAGCTGTGGACAGTGTCAAATTTTTAGGGCTACAAAATGACCACAACCTAAATTGGAAAACTCACACTCTAGACTTAATGAAACACCTTAGTTCAGCTACATTTGCAGTATGCATGATAGCAGAAATAGGCGATTTAAAAATGAAGAAGTTAGTTTATTCAGCCTACTTCCATTCACTGATGAGTTATGGAATCATCTTTTGGGGAAAGTCCTCTCGCAAAGAGAACATTTTCAAAATTCAGAAACGAGTCATTAGAAGTATGTCTGTTCGGTTCTAGATCATCACGCAGAGACATCTTTAAGAAACCTGGTATTCTAACACTACTTCTCAGTACATACACTCATTGATATCCTTTGTAATTTCCAACATGTCTCTTTTTACACAAAATAGTGCAAATCATGATTATAATACCAGAACCAAAAACAATCTGTATACGGACATAAAAGCTTAACATTAGTACAAAAAGGAGTTAAATACATGGGTACTCATATATTTAGTAACTTACCAAGCATATCAAAGGTCTTGTAAGTGATAAAGATCAGTTTCAGAGTGAATTAAAGAACTTCCTGTTGGCCAACTCCTTGTACTGCATCAATGAATGTCTTCACAAGGATTATAGCTCATAACTCTGTCTACATTAGAATTGTACAATAGCCATGTATCTGAGAGGGAAAAAAAAGAGCTTTGACTCTTTCCACATCCCAGAGACTCCTCTCCAAGGGGTCCATGGAAAACAATAAATGTAATGTAATAAAAGATACACTACAACTACTCATGCACATAAACAGCTGACAACTGACTGATCCAGAGATGGCAACATAGTCTTGCTGAAAACAGTTATCTAAATCTAATGCAAGCTTTACTAGTGATTCTGGCATTTGAAAGTGACTTCAAAGTCAACTTTTCCTCATTAAGGGACAATTTCCACTTTTTGCACCATACAAATACCACATCTAAGTCATTTTGCAACTTGTTTTGATCTTCTGATAACTTTACTAGATGGTAAATGACATCATCATCTGCAAACAATCTGAGAGAGCTGTTAAGATTGTCTCCAAAATCGTTTATATAGATTAGGAACAGCAGAGGTTGTATAACACTTCCATAGGAAACACCAGATATCACTTCTGTTCAATTGATGATTTTCCATCAATTACTACACACTGTGACCTATCTGAAGGGAAATCGTAAATCCAGTTGCACAACTGAGGTGGTACTCCGTAGGCACACAATTTTGTTACAAGACTCTTGTGAAGGAAGGTGTCAAAAGCATTCTGGAAGTCTTAGAAATATGGAATCGTTTGAGATCCCTTGTTGATAGCACTCATTACTTTCTGAGAATAAAGAGCTAGTTGTACTTCACAATAATGATATTTTCTGAATCTTTGCTGACTGTGTGTCATTAGACCATTACCTTTGAAGTAATTCATAATGTTCGAACACAATATACAATCCAAGATCCTACTGCAAATTGATGTCAGTGATATTGGTCTCTAATTCATGGTATTACTCCTGTTTCTTTTCTTTGGTACTGGTATGACCTGTGCAACTTTCCAGTCTTTTGCTACAGATCTTTCATTGAGCTATGGTGGTATATGATTGCTAAGTATGAGACTGTTGTATCAGTATACTCTGAAAGAAATCTAGTTGGTGTTCAACCTGGACTGGAAGACTTGTTTTTACTGAGTGATATAAGCTGCTTTGCTACACTGAGGACATGTTAGTAGCTGTTCTGAATTAGAATTCTGGAATATTTACTTCATTTTCTTTGTTGATGGAATCCCAGAAAACTGTGTTTAATAACTCTGCTTTAGTGGCTCTGTCACCAGTAATTTTACCATTGGTATGATGCAGTGAAGGTATTGACTGTCTCTTGCCATTGGTGTACTTTACAAAGAACTGGAATCTCTTTGGGTTTTCTGTCAGATTTCAAGACAGAGTTTCATTGTTGAAACTATGAAAACCATCTTGCATAGAAGTCTGCGCTAAGTTTCATGCTCCGGTAAAACATCTCAAATCTTGTAGTTTTTGTGTTCTTTTAAATTTGGTGTGGTTTTTTCTTTGCTTCTGCAACAGTGTTTTGATTGGTTGGTTGGTTTGGGGAGTAATGGGACCAAACTACAGGGCCATCAGTCCCTCGGTGTTTTGACCATAAGGAAATTGCAGATGAGTGACTTATTCTTGTGGCATAGCATGAATTTCTTTTTGTGTTTTTGGTAGCTTCATGAATATGAAATGATGGAGAAATTCAAAACAAATCAGCAAAATGCTGCTTGAGTTGTAAATGCCTTGTTTGCCTGATATGAGAGTATAATAGACACACGAGGCACTTAAGTGAGAATCACTGGTAAAAAGTCTTATATCATCTTCCGTGAGAATAGAAAAAGAAATCTTTTCATTGGTTTGTTTGATATGCTCTCTTTATTTATCCTCCTGGTAACATAAATATTTATTAATTAATGTAGTCCACATCAACATGTTTTTAGACTCGTCATTTATTTAAGTAAGTTTGTTACAAAACGTGAACATGCCTCATCCACTCAGTTCAACATTCACCAGGAGAAGACAAATTACATCTGTCACTTCCTTTTTTCCCTTTACTTTAAGACAAGTGAAAATGGGATGGCAGTAGAGATAAAATTTCTCATGTACTTGACAAGAAAAATGAGGATGAAAGGTTGCATAAAACTTCAAAACCAAACTGAAAGAGATTTGCAGCCAGGGTGGGTGTGATATATTACAAAAGAGAATGTCAGTCATTGTAAAAACTGTTGGATAATTTTGTAAGGCGTAATTCAACAGAAGATTAATGTAATTTTACTGGTTGCTCAAATCAACATTTTGTGAATTGTATGTAGGTTTGTGAAAATACATGCGCATCAATAGACATATTTTTGCCTGCTATGATGTTCAAATTGGAAGAGTTCCCCATTCCTGAAATGTCAACTGAAAATTTTAGTTGAATACTCATCAAAATTTCAGTCATTGCAGATAAAACACCATCTAATTGCAGAAGAGCATGGGGAAAGAACCAACTGTGGCCTTACTTATTGAATGTCTCATCCTTGAATTCATCTGAAGTGATGTAGAAAACCCAAAAACATTTAGTCGATCTATTTGGAAAGAGATTTAAGCCTTCTTCTCAACAACAGTACTTCTTAGTGAGATTATGCAGTGATTAAGAACTTGGAATCACATTCAGAGGGGGAGGAGATTAAAATCTCTGTCTTGTCATCCAGATTTAGTTTTCTTATGGTTTACCTAAATTGCTTAAAGCAAACACCAGTATAATTCCTTTGAAAAAGATATGGCCAATTTACTTTCCAATGCCAATCCATTTTTAGATTGAAATTTGTTTTTTAGTGATTTCATCACTGAAGGGATGTTAAAACATAATCTTACTTCCTTGCTGAATACTAGTTTGAATCTAGATCAATTTAGGAACGGAAGGGTGCCGATGGTGAATGATGTGTATAAGGAAAAAACAAAAGGAGAAAAATGTGCAGTCAAGAAAGAAGCTAGTAAAATGAGAATAAATGAAAATGATGATCACTTTAGTTTAGAGACATAAGAGATCTGTTGAAAAAATTCCAGAACTTTCTCCACAACATTTTTGTACACTTTACTTTACTTTACTTTACACGTGGCTAAGGCCTTATCGACCATACACCTGCTCTACGAGCCTCTTCCAATTATTTCTATCCAGGGAAATTGTTGTCCAATCAGAGTTGATGGCCATCCTAGCTGCATCTTCCCGGATATTCTCCATCCACCTAATTCGAGGTCTTCCTCTTCTTCTCTTTCCTTCTAATTTCTTAGTGGATGCTATTTTGGGTAGTCTGTTCTCCGGCATCCTTGCTACATGACCAGCCCAGTTCAGTCTTCTCTTCTTTAACATTTCCACAATGGTACTATGTTTGTACAGCTCCCGTAGTTCTTCATTTTTCCTTATCCTCCACTCCATGACATTTTCATCGAAGATTGGTCCAAATATTTTTCTTAGTATTTTTCTTTCAAATATCAACAGTTTATCTTCATCTTTTTTCCTGAATGTAATAGCTTCACATCCATATAATGCTACTGGTACAATAGTTGACTGATAGAAACGGATTTTGAATTCAGTACTAAGTGATCTCATCCTTAAAATTTTGATACAGCTGTAAAAAGTTCTATTAGCTGTTGCTAGACGGGCATCTATTTCTATTTCTGCTCTATTGTCTCTGCTAAAAAGACTCCCTAAGTACTTGAAGTGGTCAACTGCCTTGAAAGTGAGACCATTTACGGTCAGTGGTGTATTCTTTTGGAGTTTTTTACTTATGACTAGATATTCTGTCTTTTCTTCATTGACATGAAGTCCAGCTTTCTCAGCTATTTTGTAATAATTTTGCATCATTCTGATTAATTCAGCTTTTGAAGTGCTTATTAAGGCTACATCATCTGCATAAGCAAGTCTAGTAATGTTCTGTCCCTGCAGTTGGATCCCTTGTGGATTAGTTTTGGTGAATTCTCTATCAATCTTCTCTAAGATAATATTAAATAGAATAGGTGAGATGGCATCCCCTTGTCTCAGTCCAGTGTACACCTTAAAATTTTCAGTCTCTCCTGCAGGTGTCTTAACTTTGCATATGGTTTCTTCCAAACACATTTTAACTAATTTGATTAATTTTAATGGTGTTTCAAATTCTTTCATGGTGTTTAAGAGTGTCTGTCGGTGTATGCTATCATAGGCCTTCTTGAAGTCTATAAATAGAATATGGATATCTACATTAAATTCCCATGCCTTCTCAGTTATTTGTCTCAATGTGAATAAGTGATCCAAAGTGGATCTGTTAGTGCGGAAACCACATTGGTAGTCCCCAATCAGTTCTTCGGTTATGGGAATCAGTCTGTGTAGTATACACATCGACAAAATTTTATAAGTGACATCGAGTAGGGCAATTCCTCTGTAGTTATCACAGACAAGGGGATCATTCTTCTTAAAGATGGGGAATATAATTGCAGTTTTCCAATCGGCCGGTATGTTTTCTGTCTCCCAAATTGTTTCAATTAAGGAATGTAGTTCTATTTACAATTGTGGTCCTCCATTTTTTAAAAGCTCAGCATATACCTGGTCTTCCCCACAGGCCTTGTTGTTCTTTAATTTCTTTATTGTTTGTCTTATTTCATTTACTGATGGTGTGGTGACTTGTATATCAACTGTATCTGGTTCTTCAAATGTAAAGTAATATTGTGGATCATTGCAGTTGAGCAGCTGTGTAAAGTATGCCTTCCATGTTTCTTGTATGTCATTCTTGTTTGTAAGTATTTTCCCATTATGGTCCTTTATAAACTGTTCCCTTTTAGTGAATTTTCCCAAGGACTTGTTTATATTCTGGTACATCTGCCTTGCTCTGTGATGCTTGAAATCATCCTCCGCTTCTCTTACCATGTTGTTGTAGTGTTTTCTCTTCTCTTGTCTTAGAGTTCGTTGTGTTTCCTTGCGGATTTTATAGTATCTCTCCTTTAGTATAATATTGTCCATGTCTTGTAACCATGCCTTCCTCGCATTTTGCCTCTCCAGTACTCTTTCTTGGCACTTTATATTAAACCAGATTTTGTTAGTTCGTTTTCTTTTACCTATAGTTTTGGAAGCTACATCTTGAATACTGTTTCTGAGGTGTCTCCATCTACTTTCCACGTCTTGCTGGTCACTATGTGTCAGTCTAGATTCCAATAGGTTAATTTCCATTTGTACACTTACCTTTTATTTATTGTGCATTGTATCTTTCAAACTGCTCTACTCCACAATTGATACACTGCTCCCAATGCCGTTTCCACTTCCAGAAGCAGTGGTCCTACACCTCTTGCTAGATTGCGCAAAGTGCCATCTGTGAATTTTGTTTTATCTTGACTGTCGTTGCAGATCTTCATCCTTTCAACAGGATTTTCAACTTTGGAAATAAAAAAAGAGTCTATAAGGGCCAGGTCTGGAGAGTATAGAGGATGAAGCTGCACAGTAATTTCATTTTTTGTGCAATAGTCATGCACCAACAGGGATGAATGTGCAGGTTTATTATTATTATGCAGGAGCCATGAATTGTCTCACCACATTTCAGGCCATTTCCTTCTCGTATTTTACCGAGCGAGGTGCCACAGTGGTTAGACACTGGACTAGCATTCGGGAGGACGACGGTTGAATCCCGCGTCCGGCCATCCTGATTTAGGTTTTCCGTGATTTCCCTAAATCGCTCCAGGCAAATGCCGGGATGGTTCCTTTCAAAGGGCGCGGCTGACTGCCTTCCTCTTCTTTCCCTAAAACCGATGAGACGGATGACCTCGCTGTCTGGTCTCCTTCCCCAGAACAATCCAACCCTTCTCGTATTTTGTCTCAGGCATTGCAACATGTTCCAATATTACTATCGATTAACAGTTTGCCCCTGTGGCATGAACTCATGATGAATTAATCCTTCAGAAAACTATCAGCATGGTTTTGACATTTGACCTGACCTGATGAGCTTTTCTTTTGTCTTGGAGAACCTTTGTCTCAACATCATAACCATAGACCCATGTCTCATCACCAGTTATGATTCTCTTAAGGAACATCTCGTTCTCATTTGCGTGATCCGAAAGTTCTTCACAGGTTACGAGATGAAGGGTCTTCTGGTCATGACCCCCTGAGCTGTGGAATGAACCTGGCAGCAACACAATGCATTCCAAGATGCTGTGTCAGGATCTAATGACATGATCCAACTGAAATGCTACATTCTTCTGCAATCATTCATTGGAAGAATCCTAAGGAAATGCAATCCGAAAACAAAGGAAGTAGGTTACAGTACGCTTGTTTGCCCACTGCTTGAATACTGCTCAGCAGTGTGGGATCCGTACCAGATAGGGTTGATAGAAGATATAGAGAAGATCCAACGGAGAGCAGCGCGCTTCGTTACAGGATCATTTAGTAATCGCGAAAGCGTTACGGAGATGATAGATAAACTCCAGTGGAAGACTCTGCAAGAGAGACGCTCAGTAGCTCGGTACGGGCTTTTGTCAAAGTTTCGAGAACATACCTTCACCGAAGAGTCAAGCAGTATATTGCTCCCTCCTACGTATATCTCGCGAAGAGACCATGAGGATAAAATCAAAGAGATTAGAGCCCACACAGAGGCATACTGACAATCCTTCTTTCCACGAACAATACGAGACTGGAATAGAAGGGAGAACCGATAGAGGTACTCAAGGTACCCTCCACCACACACCGTCAGGTGGCTTGTGGAGTATGGGGGGGGGGGGGGGGGGAATCTCTTGGGCCATCAGCCTTCAATTGGCACACACAATTTCGTTGATGTTCCTTACATGAGCATCATCGGTAGACATCGAAGAGCTTCCTGAATGAGGGTCATCTTCAATGTACAGCCATTTGTAAACCATGTGAACCATTCATAACACCAAGTACAGCTTAAGCACTCATCACAGAAGGCATCCTGCATCATTTGGCGTGTCTCTGTAAAAGATTTTCTTGAGTTTCATGCAAAATTTAATGCAGACATGTTGCTCCTCTAACTCTGCCACATTGAAATTTGCAAACTGTGTGACACAATGTTCTACTCAGTACAGCACAGAACAATGAGTAACAGACATACAATGATGAAACTTCTACCAGTTACACATTAAACACAGGTATGAGCAGAAGGAATGCCAACCCCATTACGCTCCAATACACCGTTGGCGTGAAATTACGAATGTTCTGGAATTTTTTGAACAGACCTCACATATCAGGTATATTATTGGTGAAAAATAAATCATACATATGCAATTTTTCAAAATTAATTAATGTATTCAATCTGCAGAAAAGTAACCTTTGTTATTATTGTCTACAATAGGTATTAGGACAAGTTCTCATTATTAGGCAGGGGTAACTTCATAATATAGAACATGTGCTATTGTAACCTTCCTCATTTGATTATTCATTAGTAGATTGTAATTTCAAATACTAAAAAGTAGCTATTTTTTATTTGAGTGAATGAACTTGAAGTCTTCTACCCACAGTGCAGGAACACCAACCACATATCACTTTCCGACATGACAGGTTTGGTTCCCATAATTGTGCAGCCCATCATGTCATTACATTCATCTCAACAATACTGAGAAGTATTTATTAAGTTAATGCATATGTCTGCTTTTAAGAGCAGTGGTATATCACAGACAAAATATCTTTTTACATTCCTTAATAAATGAAACAAAGTTAAATATCTAAATGGGCTTTTCAAATGTTGATTGTATAGTACTAAATTAAAGGAATTCCATAGCAGCTTCTGTTATCTAAGAGATTCATATACTTTCGTTTCAGCATGTAATTAGTTTTGAAGATCCACTATCACTAATCAGAACCGCTGTTGAAAATGACACTATAAATAAATTAGTAGTTGTGAATGATCTTGTGTGTTGTGCTGGATCTACTGATGAAGAAGTAGCGGAGCTTTTGTGTTCAGAAATTGTGGCAGCCATCACTAGGCAGCATTTGCAAGGTAATTTGATTTTTGTTTTCTTGATGTTCCTTGTCGTGTATATTATCAGTGTTTCATAGACACTATAAATTTTAATGTTTATAATTGTGTAAGTGTCTTCAGGAAGTTGATGAAAATTCCTGCTTTTGTGGAAACTTACTTTCACATTTTTTTAACTACTGTCCACTAAGGAAAGAGGTTGGTTAGAGATATGTCATATTCATGACAAAGCTATTATAGACAGAGCTGTAGCTCATTTGGACAAAGATGAGAGAGAATATTAGCCATAGTTTTGTTTAAAGAATCACCCCAATATTCATTCCAAGTCATTAGACAAACTACGTACAGTAAGGTGGCAAAAGTCATGGGATGCCTCCTAATATTGTGTTGGACCTCCTTTTGCCTAACGTAATGCGGCAGTTTGATGTGGCATGGACTCAGAAAGTTATTGGAAGTCCCCTGCAGAAATATTGAGCTGTGCTGCCTTTATCGCTGTCCCTAATTGTGAAAGTGTTACCAGTGCCGGATCTTGTTCACGAACTGACTTCTCGATTATGTCCCTTAAATGTACTATGGGATTCGTGTCAGTAATGTGGGTAGCCAAATCATTTGTTTGAATTGTCCAGAATGTTCTTCAAACCAATTGTGAGTGATAGTGGCCAGGTGACACATTTCGGGATTTCATGCCTTTTAATGGCTGCAAATGGTCTCCAAGTAGCCGAGCATAACCATTTCCAGTCAATGGTCAGTTCAGTTGGACCAGAGGACACAATCCATTCTATGTAATCTCAGCCCACACCATTATAGAGCCACCACCAGCTTGCACAATATCTTGTTGACAACCTGGGTCCATGGCTTTTATGGGGTCTGTGTCACACTCAAATCTTACCATCAGCTCTTACCACCTGAAATCAGGACCAACTGAAATCAGGACTCATCTGACCAGGCCAGATTTTCCAGTCTCCTAGGATCCAACTGATGTAGCCACGACTCCAGGAGAGACATTGCAGGCAATGTCATGCTGTTAGCAAAGGCCATCATGTTGGTTGTCTGCTGTCATAGACTACCCCTTAATGCCAGTTTTTGCTGCACTGTCCTACAGGATCTGTTTGTTGAATGTCCCACATTGATTTCTGCAGTTGTTTCATGCAGTGTTGCTTGTCTGTTAGCACTGACAACTCTATGCAAATGCTGATGCTCTCTGTCATTAAGTGGGGGCTGTCAGCCACTGCATTGTCCATGGTGAGAGGTAATGCCTGAAATTTGGTATTCTCGGCACACTCTTGACAATGTGGACCTCGGAATATGGAACCCCGTTATGATTTCCAAAATGAAATTCCCCATGCTTCTAGCTCCAACTACCATTCAGCGTTCTAAGTCTGTTAACTCTTGTTGTTCAGCCATAATCATATTGGAATCCTTTTCACATGAATCACCTGAGTACAAATGACAGCTCGTCAATGCACTGCCATTTTATACCTTATGTACCCTGTACTACGCCATCTCTATATGTGTGTATCACTGTCCTTTGACTTTTGTCACCTCAGTGTAAAACATTAACTGTGATGACAGAACCCTGCTCCTCCAAAATAGAAGTGCAATGTATTAATGACCCGTCTTTTGGTCATATACTATACTGCATCCAGATATGGACTCTAAGGTTAACAGATAAGTGTCTGGATTTTGGCTCCAAGATGTAGTCATTGTCATATTCAGTCATTCATTCATGATCTTCCATAGATCCTATTGAGAAGAATACCTTTAGGGATGTGGAATGAGTCAAGCTATACACGTTAACAAAAGACAAGGAAAATGTAGAAACATAATCTGTATACTGTGTTAATGATAATTTGTTACCATACTGCATAATGTTTGTTCATGCTTATGCCAGATAATTTAATCATGTTAATTACAATGTTGCCCAGAAAGTAATGCACCATATTTTTTTCTTCAACAATTCTTTATTGAACATAATGAGAATTACACTCTCGAAAGAATGGTATTTTATCTACACATCCTATTTTTCCACGTAATCTCCATCCCATTCTGTGGCCTTCCTCCAGTGCAAAACAAGGGCATGTAGGCCCTGTCGGTACCAATCCTTATCGTGGTGGCAGAGCCAATGCTCACTGTGTGAACTTCCTTTGCTGATTGACAGATCCAGAGCCAACTGCTGAGTCATAATGCGTTTGTCCTTGCGAATGATGACATCACTTTGCTGCAGCATGTCAGGTGTGACAGCCGTGGATGCTCTCCCCGACTACTGCAAATTGTGGAGCTCCACTGAACCACCTTCTGATGATCTCATCCTCTGTGCCCAGCGACTAATGGAACTTCTATCAACAGCAGATGCTCCGTAGACTTTGCACAAGCATTTGTGAATATTCCCCACAGTTTCTTTCTCTGCAGTGACAAATTCAATGACCACATGTTTCTTGTAACTTACATCATCTATAGACACCATTTTGAAGCTGTCCTGCATCTACACTATCTGTTGGAAGTGATTGAAACTTGGTGTGCTCACTCAGGAGGCTTCAAATAATACATACATAACATTTCATGTTCGTATAGTATTGTTTTTGGCTGAGAAAAAAATGTGGTGCATGACTTTTTTCGCAACCCTTGTAGGATGTAATTGCTGATGGTGTTTTTGTTCCATCACTACAACTACAAGAAAGTGCATGTTTTTCTTATGAGATATGTTTCACTCTATTGAAGTAAAGTATCATCAGTGGTGGTAATTTCTGCTTGGTTTCTCAGAAAGTCTGATTTTCCACTGCTCTGTAGAACAATGCATTTTTTACATTTTACGCAGCACATTTTTTCATACACCATTATTACAGTAAACAGTGGTGTATAAAAAAGTGTGCTATGTGAAACATAAAAAAGCGTAATTCTTCAAAGCAGCCAAAAATTAGACTGCAAGTATCAAGTGCCCAATGAAGAAAGAAACCAAAGACATATTAGCAGGTGGCACTTCCTGCTGTAGAGGAGAAACCAAGCAGGATTTACCACTACTGATAATGTTTTGCTTCAATGTAGCAAAACATATCTCATGAGAAAAACAGGCATTTTCTTGTAGTTGTAATGATGGAATAAAAATACCCTCAGGAATTTGAAAGCAACTATGTACAGTATCGCCACACAAATGTGGAACTTAATTAGAGAGTAAGCTGCTACTTTGAAAAGTTGCTGCCCCTTCAATTTTACCATATAACTACTATTCATCTGCTGGAACAGCGATAAAAAAATTATAGCAATAGTCTAGGATCACATATAAGTCATTAAAATTTATTAATCAGGTGATCAGTTTCGATCATAGTACAATCACCATCAGACCATTAAAACTCCATGATTATGGTTAGAGAGAGTGGCATGGAGCAGCCCACTATGTAGCAACAATAAATACAGTGTTTGTCGCCTCTGTATAGTGAGCTGCTCCTTACCACTCAGTGGACAGCTCACTATGTAGTGATGATAAATACAGTGTTTGGATATGTGTGTGTGTGCGAGTGTATACCCGTCCTTTTTTCCCCCTAAGGTAAGTCTTTCCACTCCCGGGACTGGAATGACTCCTTACCCTCTCTCTTAAAACCCACATCCTTTCGTCTTTCCCTCTCCTTCCCTCTTTCCTGATGAGGCAACAGTTTGTTGCGAAAGCTTGAATTTTGTGTGTATGTTTGTGTTCGTTTGTGTGTCTGTCGACCTGCCAGCACTTTCATTTGGTAAGTCACATCATATATATATATATAATAGAGGGAAACATTCCACATGGGAAAAATATATCTAAAAAGAAAGATGATGAGACTTACCAAATAAAAGCACTGGCAGGTCGATAGACACACAAACAAACACAAACATACACACAAAATTCAAGCTTTCGCAACAAACAGTTGCTTCGTCAGGAAAGAGGGAAGGAGAGGGAAAGACGAAAGGATGTGGGTTTTAAGGGAGAAGGTAAGGAGTCATTCCAATCCCGGGAGCGGAAAGACTTACCTTAGGGGGAAAAAAGGACAGGTATACACTCGCACACACACACATATCCATCCGCATATGTCTGTGTATATGCGGATGGATATGTGTGTATACCTGTCCTTTTTTCCCCCTGAGGTAAGTCTTTCCGCTCCCGGGATTGGAATGACTCCTTACCCTCTCTCTTAAAACCCACATCCTTTCATCTTTCCCTCTCCTTCCCTCTTTCCTGACGAAGCAACCGTTTGTTGCGAAAGCTTGAATTTTGTGTGTATGTTTGTGTTTGTTTGTGTGTTTATCGATCTGCCAGCGCTTTTGTTTGGTAAGTCTCATCATCTTTCTTTTTAGATATATTTTTTCCACGTGGAATGTTTCCCCTCTATTATATATATACGAGGGCGGTTCAGAAAGTAACCTCCGATCGGTCACAGTGCGGGTTGTGGGGGGAGTAGCGATGCCATCTGTGCGTTCACGCACTCAACAGGTCAGTCGGCATCAAGCCGTGGTCGAGTGAACGTCGTACCTGCGCTAGTTTAGTTTTTGTGGCAGTTTGAAATGTGTGCTGCAATAGAAAACCCCGCCAAATGTGAAGTGCGTGCTGTCATAAGGTTTTTTACAGGCAAAGGATATTCTGCAGCAGCTATTCATCGTGAGCTTTGTGCCATGTACGGACCAAGAGTTATGAGTGAAGGAGTTGTCCGTGAATGGGTATGTTTATTTAAAAGTGGACGAGAAAACGTTCATGATGAAGAGAGGAGTGGTAGACCATCATTGGTGACTGACGAACTCGTTCAGACAGTTGATGCAAAAGTTCGTCAAAATAGACGTTTGTCAATGTCGGAGTTGTCTACTGGTTTTCCACAGATTTCTAAGACTCTCTTGTACAAGATAGTGACAGCAACATTGGGTTACCGTAAGTTCTGTGCGCGATGGGTGCCCAAAATTCTTACCGACCACCACAAAACTCAAAGAATGGCCTCTGCATTAGACTCTCTGTCACATTATGAGGACGAAGGAGAACCATTGTTAAACAGAATCGTGACCGGTGACGAAACCTGGATTAAGTACGTGAACCCTGAGACAAAAGAACAATCAAAGATGTGGGCACATTCAAATTCGCCTAACAAACCAAGAAAAGCCTCACAAGATTTTTCTGCCAGAAAACTGATGGCAACGGTGTTTTGGGATGCCAAAGGGGTGTTGTTGGTTGAATTCATGGAACGTGGTATGACCATTAATCAAGACGTGTACTGTGAAACAATAAAAAAGTTACGACGGGCTATACAGAACAAACACCGTGGTATGCTGACTTCTGGTATCGTTTTTTTGCACGATAACGCCCGTCCTCACTCTGCTCGCAGAACAACGGCCCTTCTTGAGTCCTTCAAGTGGGACGTTATCAACCATCCACCTTACAGCCAGGCCTGGCGCCAAGTGATTATCACCTCTTCATGCATTTGAAGAAATGGCTCGGGTCACAGCGGTTTGATGACGACGAAGAGCTCAAAGATGCGGTCACAGGCTGGCTCCAGGTACAAGCGGGTGATTTTTATGCAGAAGGAATTTCAAAGCTTGTGAAGAGATACGATAAGTGCCTCAATCGCTATGGAGACTATGTAGAAAAATAGTGCAAAGATGTAGTTGTAAGATGTATATATTAAAATATTTTTATTTAACTTGGTGTATTTTTTTAAATCAACCGGAGGTTACTTTCTGAACGGCCCTCGTACAAAATTCAAGCTTTCGCAACAAACGGTTGCTTCGTCAGGAAAGAGGGAAGGAGAGGGAAAGACGAAAGGATGTGGGTTTTAAGGGAGAGGGTAAGGAGTCATTCGAATCCCGGGAGCAGAGAGACTTACCTTGGGGGGAAAAAAGGACGGGTATGCACTCGCACACACACACACACACACACACACACACACACACACACACACACATATCCATCCACATATACACAGACACAAGCAGACATTTGTAAAGCCAAAGAGTTTGGGCAGAGATGTCAGTCGAGGCAGAAGTACAGAGGCAAAGATGTTGTTGAAAGACAGGTGAGGTATGAGCGGTGGCAAATTGAAATTAGAAATTAGCGGAGATTGAGGCCTGGTGGATAGCGAGAAGAGAGGATATGCTGAAGGGCAAGTTCCCATCTCCGGAGTTCTGACAGGTTGGTGTTAGTGAGAAGTATCCAGATAACCCGGACGGTGTAACACTGTGCCAAGATGTGCTGGCCGTGCACCAAGGCATGTTTAGCCACAGGGTGATCCTCATTACCAACAAACACTGTCTGCCTGTGTCCATTCATGCGAATGGACGGTTTGTTGCTGGTCATTCCCACATAGAAGGCTTCACAGTGTTGGCAGTTCAGTTGGTAAATCACGTGGGTGCTTTCACACGTGGCTCTGCCTTTGATCGTGTACACCTTCCGGGTTACAGGACTGGAGTAGGTGGTGGTGGGAGGGTGCATGTGAAATGTTTCCCTCTGTTTTATACTAACAAAATAGAATGAAACATTCCACATGGGAAAAATATATTAAAAACAAAGATTCCATTACTTACCAAATGGGAAAGCACTGGTAGATAAGCACAATAAAAAACACACAAACGCACATACAAAATATCAAGCTTTTGCAACCAACGGTTGCTTCATCAGGAAAGAGGGAAGGAGAGGGAAAGATGAAAGGATGTGGGTTTTAAGGGAGAGGGTAAGGAGTCATTCCAATTCCGGGAGCGGAAAGACTTACCTTAGGGGGAAAAAAGGACAGGTATACACTCACACACACATACATATCCATTCACACATATACAGACACAAGCAGACATATTTAAAGGCAAACAATTTGCCTTTAAATGTCATCAGTTAATCTGAACAAGGTGAGCTGTTTGCAATTCCGGGTGTTTAGAGAGATTCCTTTAGATGGCCCATGAACAGGTTAGCATAGGATAGTGCCATGTGGGTACTCATAACCATATCCCGAATTGGTTTGTAGGTAATGCCTTCAAAGGAGAAGTAATTGTGGGAGGGTACAGTTGGTCATGGTGACTAGAAAGGAGGTTGTAGGTGTGGACTCTGTCGGGCATTGGGAAAGGTAGTGTTCAATAGTGATAAGGCCATGGGCATCATGGGCATTAGTGTAACGGAGGTGTCATCAATAGTGACGAGCAGTGCACCATGTGGTAAAGGACAGGAACGGTGGAGAGTTGTTGGTGGAAATGGTCGGTATTTTTATATATGAGTGTAGATTGCAGGTAATAGGCTGAAGGCATTGGTCTATGAGAGCAGAGATCCTTTCAATGGGGGCACAATAACTGATCAAAATGGGATGTCCTTAGTGGTTGGGTTTATGGACTTTAGGAAGCATGTAGAAGGTAGGGATGCGGGGAGCAGTAGGGCTGAGGAGAGAGATGGACTCTGGGGAATGGTCCTGGGATTGGGGTAAGGAATTAAGGAGAGACTGGAGATCCTGCTGGATTTCTGGAATGGGCTCACTGTGGCAGGGTTTGTAGAAAGATGAATCTGACAGCTGGGGGAATTCTTCTTTCAGGTATTCCTTTCGCTTCAAAACAACAGAGGTGGAGCCTTTGTTAGCAGGTAGGATTATAAGCTGGGGATCAGTTTTTAGGTTGTGTATTGCAGATCTTTTTGTGGATGTAGGATTAGTTTCCATGTTGAGGGATATGACAAATTATGGTGAGGCAAGTTTCGAGGTTAAGAAATTCTGGAAAGATAACAGGGGTGATGGGAGATGGGAGGGCAGTGGCGATGGATCATGTTTGGATGGTGGAGTGAATTGAGTTTTGCATGGTTCAGTATTTGTGTTTGGTCAAGTATGATTGCTAGGTTGGGGGCAAAAAAAAAAAATAATAATAAATAAAATGTTTTCACTGTAGGCACCAGGAGGAGAGAAGGTCTTTAACAAGTCCTGCATGTTGAATTTGGGAGTGGAGCAAAAGGTGAGGTCTTTGGTAAGGACCAATACTTCTCTGGGGCTAAGGCCTTTGGAGGAAAGGTTCATGACTGTGTTTCGGGTGTATTTAGGTTCTCGATTCTGTATGGTGGTGAGAGTTTTTGAGGGCGGGGTAAATGTAGTAGGACTGCAAGACAGGTTTTGTCAGTTATGAGGAAATGTGGGGGAGGTTTGGATGTTGTTATAGAGATGGTGGACATTGGTGGATAGTTGTAGTAGGAAGTGAACAGGGTGTTTTTTGAGGTGGCACTGTGCATGTTGCTCTCGTTCCTGGAAGGCAAGAGTTTCAATGTTTGATATAGGATCCAGGAATTTGGTATTGCATTGCGGGAGAATTTTGTGGTGGATGGAGAGGAGATTTTGCAACAAGTTTTGGACCTGATTGATATGGTTTTACAGGACTGTATTGGTGAGGGCGGAGAGGGCATTATCAAAGGAAGGGTGGCAGCCAGAGATGGGTTATTGATGGTAAGGCCATTTGGAGGGATACCGTGAGCTAAGCAACAATGCAGGAACAGTATGTGGCACTGGATTCTTTCTAGGTATAAAGAAACTTACCTCCAGTGACACAGATGGACGAAGCAAGGAAGCATGGTGGTAGACGAAAATGTGTACAGAAACGTAAATAACATAGAAATACACAAAGAGAAAACACACTAATCCAAGGGAAAAATCACAAAAAGAATGGAACTGCTAAAGTAAGAGGAAGCAAGATGAAATCTGAGAGATTAGGCCAATAGTCAAAGGCAGAAACCAACTGAAATTGCTGTGAAGACACAATGAGATCAAAGAAAAAAATAACTAAAGGGATTGTGATGTGGTTAGTAGGTCTGTGTGTGAATAATTGCGGAGGGCGACAGCAGATGTGAGTAGATTAGGTGAAGTTAGTAGGTGCAAACTGGAGTAGAGACGAGAAGGAGTAGGGAGTGGGAAGGAATTGATAGGATGAGATACAAGTTAGTGTGGCACAGGAAGGTAAGGAAATAACACTTGAAAATAAATGAGAGTGGCACAGGAAAAGTGATCAATTTGATGGTATAGGATTACTGATATCAGTGGGAGCAATGTGGGACATGAGATGCTGCACCAACAATCAGTGCAGACTTGTAGCTGTCTGTTGCATGCCACTGAGTCGGTTGATACAGTGTGGCTCATAATTAGACCATGCAGTGTGGTTTGTAAAGCGTCAATAGAAAGACAGGAAAGGACAGACACTGTGTATAGTAATGTATTAGAAAATATTGACAAAGGAAAACAACACTTGGTTAGAGAATGGAAAATCCAGCGAAGAATGCAGCAATATTATGAAAAGGATAGTTGCTACTCACCATATAGTTGTGATACTGAGTCGCAGACATGCACAACACAAAGACAGTCAGAAAGTGAGCTTTTGGCCAAAAGGCCTTCGTCAGAAATATAACACACACACACACACACACACACACACACACACACACACATACACACATGACCCCAGTCTGTGGCTGCTGAGGCCAGACTGCGAGCAGCAGCACATAATGGGAGAGGCTGCCAGGTGGTGGGGGTAAGGAGGATGATGGAGCAGAAGGGGGAGGGATAACAGGGTAGGTGTGGGGGATGGTGAAGTGCTGCATGTGGGAGTGAACAGGGACAAGATGCAGAGAGGGTAGGGCAACTAGGTACTGTTGGAAGGTTAGACAGAGCACGCAGTGATGGGGTGTGTGTACCGGGTGGGGGCAGTTAGGGAGGGGGGGAGTAGCAGAAAAGTAGATAAGTAAAAACGCTGTGCATGCATTGGTGGAATGAGGGCTGTGTACTTCTGGAATGGGAACAGGGAAGGTGTTAGGTGAGTAAGGACAATGACTAATATAGGTTGAGGCCAGGAGTGTTGTAGGAATGTAGGTTGTATTACACAGTGAGTTCCCACCTGCGCTATTCAGAAAAGCTGGTGTTTGTGGGAAGGATCCAGGTGGCACAGGCTGTGAAATCTTACTTTCTGACAGTCTTTTTTTGTTGTGCCTCTCTGTGACTCAGCATCTTCGCTATATGGTGAGTAGTAACCATCCTTTTCAAAAGAACATATTATTTATGTTAGGCGTGTTGTCAGAGCAAATGGATCTGTTCCACCTCCCAGTGTTGTATCTAAATGTGTAATTGAAATTCTGCATTTTACATGTCCGGATAGCTGTATATTTTACTATGCTGGCTATTGGGACATAGAGGTGCACCTGCCTGGTTAAAATCTGTGCAGCAGATTTAGAACAAGGACCAGTGTGCCAGCCAGCCTGGATGTGTTTTTTTTTGGCAGGTTCTCACATCCCATTATGTGAAAACCAGGCTAGTAATGATGTCTCATCTCAGGTACCTGCTAACCATATATTAGGGACATTGTGACACACTTTCTTGTGAAATTTGCTCTAGGTGCAAATAGACGGAGTTCACTGATTCTGTCTTTGGGGAGGGAGGGGGGCTAATGACTTTTCAAGCTTTTTGATGTGTTAAATAGCATATTTATGCAAAAAAAAAAAAAAAGAAATGGGTGTGTGGCATTGTTGGCTGGGAGGCCCCATGTGGGGAAGTTCAGCCGCCATATATGCAAGTTCTTTTTAGTTGACGCCACTTTGGCGACTTGCGTGCGTCAATGGTGATGAAATGATGATGAAGAACACACAACACCCAGTCATCACGAGGCAAAGAAAATCCCTGACCCCGCCGGGAATCGAACCCGGGACCCCGTGCATGGGAGCGGGAACACTACCGTAAGACCACGAGCTGCAGACATACTTATGCAATTTGTTCAATAAAGGAATAAAAATACCTTGAATACCAATTAAAATGAGCAAATGTTAAATATAAACTTAACCATATATACACTCCTGGAAATTGAAATAAGAACACCGTGAATTCATCGTCCCAGGATGGGGAAACTTTATTGACACATTCCTGGGGTCAGATACATCACATGATCACACTGACAGAACCACAGGCACATAGACACAGGCAACAGAGCATGCACAATGTCGGCACTAGTACAGTGTATATCCACCTTTCGCAGCAATGCAGGCTGCTATTCTCCCATGGAGACTATCGTAGAGATGCTGGATGTAGTCCTGTGGAACGGCTTGTCATGCCATTTCCACCTGGCGCCTCAGTTGGACCAGCGTTCGTGCTGGACGTGCAGACCGCGTGAGACGACGCTTCATCCAGTCCCAAACATGCTCAATGGGGGACAGATCCGGAGATCTTGCTGGCCAGGGTAGTTGACTTACACCTTCTAGAGCACGTTGGGTGGCACGGGATACATGCGGACGTGCATTGTCCTGTTGGAACAGCAAGTTCCCTTGCCGGTCTAGGAATGGTAGAACGATGGGTTCGATGATGGTTTGGATGTACCGTGCACTATTCAGTGTCCCCTCGACGATCACCAGTGGTGTACGGCCAGTGTAGGAGATCGCTCCCCACACCATGATGCCGGGTGTTGGCCCTGTGTGCCTCGGTCGTATGCAGTCCTGATTGTGGCGCTCACCTGCATGGCGCCAAACACGCATACGACCATCATTGGCACCAAGGCAGAAGCGACTCTCCATCGCTGAAGACGACACGTCTCCATTCGTCCCTCCATTCACGCCTGTCGCGACACCACTGGAGGCGGGCTGCACGATGTTGGGGCGTGAGCGGAAGACGGCCTAACGGTGTGCGGGACCGTAGCCCAGCTTCATGGAGACGGTTGCGAATGGTCCTCGCCGATACCCCAGGAGCAACAGTGTCCCTAATTTGCTGGGAAGTGGCGGTGCGGTCCCCTACGACACTGCGTAGGATCCTACGGTCTTGGCGTGCATCCGTGTGTCGCTGCGGTCCGGTCCCAGGTCGACGGGCACGTGCACCTTCCGCCGACCACTGGCGACAACATCGATGTACTGTGGAGACCTCACACCCCACGTGTTGAGCAATTCGGCGGTACGTCCACCCGGCCTCCCGCATGCCCACTATACGCCCTCGCTCAAAGTCCGTCAACTGCACATACGGTTCACGTCCACGCTGTCGCGGCATGCTACCAGTGTTAAAGACTGCGATGGAGCTCCGTATGCCACGGCAAACTGGCTGACACTGACGGCGGCGGTGCACAAATGCTGCGCAGCTAGCGCCATTCGACGGCCAACACCGCGGTTCCTGGTGTGTCCGCTGTGCCGTGCGTGTGATCATTGCTTGTACAGCCCTCTCGCAGTGTCCGGAGCAAGTATGGTGGGTCTGACACACCGGTGTCAATGTGTTCTTTTTTCCATTTCCAGGAGTGTATGTGGTTTCTGTTGTTTCGGACATGCCTCCACCCTCTGATAAATATAAATAACTGTTAGTTTCTGGCATCACATTCTATAATGCATAGCAGTAATTCATATTTTTCTGTGAAACTGATAAAGTTTAAAAATGTCTTTCAGGTGGTAACCAAAATCCAGATATAGTTCGATTATGGGGCTATGATTTAGATGCAAATTTCCATATGATATTGGAACTTTGTGAAAATCCATCATTGTTGGGATCACAGCTGTTGGAAGTTTCAAATAGATTTGGATCTAGTCAAGGGGAAACTGCATATAAAGGTATGTTGTAACTTATTGTATGTTTTGATTCTTTAGTTTCTGTAGTACTATTCTTTACTTTTCCCCAACAACTTGGCATCTGTAGTATTTTTTTGACTATACATATCTATGTGATTAACTGAATTTTCAGTTGGTGCTTGGCTGAACGTGATAATATAATATTAAAAATGTTGCCAATATTCTGCAAAATTAATTTTATTTGGTCATGAACCAGCTTTTGGCTTCTCAGGCTTCTTCAGGTTGCAACTGAATGTCACAAACACAGATAAATATGATGTGTGACTTACACAGATATTATTTCTACAAAAGATAGAAAAATGTCAGAGTGCTTACATAGGAGAGCATTACAGTTACTGTCACCGGGAAATAGTTCCCAATTCCCCCATTATTAAATTAAGTCCTCGTTACAAATACTAGATTCAAATTTTAAATTCATCTTATTTCTCATCAGTCATTAAATGTATCACAAAAACCTCATTTACTCCCATTTTTAGTTAATGTAATTATTTCTGTGTGACAAAAAATTTAATGTTTTTCTATGTAAACTCTGTCATTTTTGTATCTTCTGTGCAAATAATATCTGTGTAAGTTGCACCTCATATTTTTCTGTGTTTGTGAGATTCAGTTGTCACCTGAAGATGGCTTGAGAAACCAAAAGCCAGGTTGTGACCAAATAAATATAATTTTGCTGAATATTAGGAAGTGCTTTCCTTTTTAATATTGTATCTATGTGACATTCAGTGACAGAATTTTGAAAAACTGAAGACTCTTAAAACAAAAAAAGTGCAAAAACAGGTTTGTTTGTTTGTGTGATTATATATATATATATATATATATATATATATATATATATATATATATATATATATATATGGTTATAATAGAAGGAAACATTCCATGAAGGAAAAATATACCTAAAAACAAAGATGATGTGACTTACCAAATGAAAGTGCTGGCAGGTCGACAGACACACAAACGAACACAAACATACACACAAAATTCAAGCTTTCGCAACAAACTGTTGCCTCATCAGGAAAGAGGGAAGGAGAGGGAAAGACGAAAGGATGTGGGTTTTAAGGGAGAGGGTAAGGAGTCATTCCAGTCCCGGGAGCGGAAAGACTTACCTTATGGGGAAAAAAGGACGGGTATACACTCGCACACACACACATATCCATCCACACATATACAGACACAAGCAGACATATTTAAAGACAAAGAGTTTGGGCAGAGATGTCAGTCGAGGCAGAAGTGCAGAGGCAAAGATGTTGTTGAATGACAGGTGAGGTATGAGTGGCGGCAACTTGAAATTAGCGGAGATTGAGGCCTGGTGGATAACGGGAAGAGAGGATATATTGAAGAGCAAGTTCCCATCTCCGGAGTTCGGATAGGTTGGTGTTAGTAGGAAGTATCCAGATAACCCGGACGGTGTAACACTGCGCCAAGATGTGCTGGTCGTGCACCAAGGCATGTTTAGCCACAGGGTGATCCTCATTACCAACAAACACTGTCTGCCTGTGTCCATTCATGCGAATGGACAGTTTGTTGCTGGTCATTCCCACATAGAATGCATCACAGTGTAGGCAGGTCAGTTGGTAGATCACGTGGGTGCTTTCACACGTGGCTCTGCCTTTGATTGTGTACACCTTCCAGGTTACAGGACTGGAGTAGGTGGTGGTGGGAGGGTGCATGGGACAGGTTTTACACCGGGGGCGGTTACAAGGGTAGGAGCCAGAGGGTAGGGAAGGTGGTTTGGGGATTTCATAGGGAAGTACTAAGAGGTTACGAAGGTTAGGTGGACGGCGGAAAGACACTCTTGGTGGAGTGGGGAGGATTTCATGAAGGATGGATCTCATTTCAGGGCAGTATTTGAGGAAGTCATATCCCTGCTGGAGAGCCACATTCAGAATCTGATCCAGTCCCGGAAAGTATCCTGTCACAAGTGGGGCACTTTTGTGGTTCTTCTGTGGGAGGTTCTGGGTTTGAGAGGATGAGGAAGTGGCTCTGTTTGTGTTCGTTTGTGTGTCTGTCGACCTGCCAGTACTTTCATTTGGTAAGTCACATCATCTTTGTTTTTAGGTATATATATATATATATATATATATATATATATATATATATATATATATATATATAGTTATAATAGAAGGAAACATTCCATGAAGGAAAAATATACCTAAAAACAAAGATGATGTGACTTACCAAATGAAAGTGCTGGCAGGTCGACAGACACTTCACTTTGTATTCACCTTCCCCCTTTTACCGTAATCTACTATACAATTTTATCCCGCCTATATATGCTCAACAATACGTAACCCACTTCCCAACCATAACCAAAAAATTTTATTTTCCGCTTTCAACACTACCGCTGCTATAATATCCACCGTTTCTAGTTCAATAACAGCTGCTTTCATGTATTTAACAACCATTTCGGCTAGTTCTAATAACTTTAACTTTATTTCCACTTCCGTTTTTCGCACATCACTGACCATTTTAGCCGCTCCCCACAGGTTTTAACGTCATTATTTCTACAATTGTTAGCCCCATTTTCGTAATCTTTCACCACAACACCACTCCTTTAATACGTTTTTTCGAAATTTTCTCGAAATTTTCCCGAATTTCTCCGTCTTTTAACGTGATTTAGCGGCAACACAACCACCTAACCTTTTTGCACATCGCTGTCTACCAACCCAAGTTCACCACAGGATCAACTTAACCAACACTTTTTCGCCTTTTTTCATACCAGATCTCCAATTGCTTTCTAGTTCGCCTTCATCTCTCCCCATATATTTCTATCTTTCTTTTTCATTTCAACCTCATGTTAAACTTTCCACCTTCTAATACCATGTCACCCTCACAACACCCCCACAATGACCCCATTAAGTTTTATTTACATTCCCTCCGCAAACATGCCTTCACCCTAGCCAGATTACGCTCACATATTTTATTTTCTCAGGCTTGTCTGACATTTGGCATAACCCCCAAAGGCCTCACACTTAAAGTTCCCATCTCTGGCTGCAACCCTTCTTTCCATCAGTCCCTATACCAGTTCCAAACTGAACAATCCATTGCCCTCACCCACCTAATCCTTCACCAAAAAACCCTCTTTCCTGATGAGGCAACAATTTGTTGCGAAAGCTTGAATTTTGTGTGTATGTTTGTGTTCGTTTGTGTGTCTGTCGACCTGCCAGCACTTTCATTTGGTAAGTCACATCATCTTTGTTTTTAGGTATATATATATATAAAAACAAAGATGATGTGACTTACCAAATGAAAGTGCTGGCAGGTCGACAGACACACAAACGAACACAAACATACACACAAAATTCAAGCTTTCGCAGCAAACTGTTGCCTCATCAGGAAAGAGGGAAGGAGAGGGAAAGACGAAAGGATGTGGGTTTTAAGGGAGAGGGTAAGGAGTCATTCCAGTCCCGGGAGCGGAAAGACTTACCTTAGGGGGAAAAAGGGACGGGTATACACTCGCACACACACACATATCCATCCACACATATACAGACACAAGCAGACATATTTAAAGACTTATTCCTTCTATTATAACTATATATATATATATATATATATATATATATATATATATAGTTATAATAGAAGGAATAAGTCTTTAAATATGTCTGCTTGTGTCTGTATATGTGTGGATGGATATGTGTGTGTGTATATATAAAAAAAGAAAGATGATGAGACTTACCAAACAAAAGCGCTGGCAGGTCGATAGACACACAAACACAAACATACACACAAAATCTAGCTTTCGCAACCAACGGTTGCCTCGTCAGGAAAGAGGGAAGGAGAAGGAAAGACAAAAGGATATGGGTTTTAAGGGAGAGGGTAAGGAGTCATTCCAATCCCGGGAGTGGAAAGACTTACCTTAAGGGGAAAAAAGGACAGGTATACACTCGCACACACACACATATCCATCCATACATACAAGACACAAGCAGACATTTGTAAAGGCAAAGAGTTTGAGCAGAGATGTCAGTCGGGACGGAAGTACAGAGGCAAAGATGATGTTGAAAGACGGTGAGGTATGAGCGGCGGCAGATTGAAATTAGGAGTTAGCGGAGATTGAGGCCTGGCGGATAGCGAGAAGAGAGGATATGCTGAAGGGCAAGTTCCCATCTCCGGAGTTCTGACAGGTTGGTGTTAGTGGGAAGTATCCAAATAACCCGGACGGTGTAACACTGTGCCAAGATGTGCTGGCCGTGCACCAAGGCATGTTTAGCCACAGGGTGATCCTCATTACCAACAAACACTGTCTGCCTGTGACCATTCATGCGAATGGACAGTTTGTTGCTGGTCATTCCCACATAGAACGCTTCACAGTGTAGGCAGGTCAGTTGGTAAATCACTTGGGTGCTTTCACACGTGGCTCTGCCTTTGATCGTGTACACCTTCCGGGTTACAGGACTGGAATAGGTGGTGGTGGGAGGGTGCATGGGACAGGTTTTACACCGGGGACGGTTAGGGGTAGGAGCCAGAGGGTAGGGAAGGTGGTTTGGGGATTTCATAGGGATGAACTAAGAGGTTACGAAGGTTGGGTGGACGGCGGAAAGACACTCTTGGTGGAGTGGGGAGGATTTCATGAAGGATGGATCTCATTTCAGGGCAGGATTTGAGGAAGTCGTATCCCTGCTGGAGAGCCACATTCAGAATCTGATCCAGTCCCGGAAAGTATCCTGTCACAAGTGGGGCACTTTTGGGGTTCTTCTGTGGAGGGTTCCGGGTTTGAGGAGATGAGGAAGTGGCTCTGGTTATTTGCTTCTGTACAAGGTCGGGAGGGTAGTTGCGGGATGCAAAAGCTGTTTTCAGGTTGTTGGTGTAATGGTTCAAGGATTCCGGACTGGAGCAGATTCGTTTGCCACGAAGACCTAGGCTGTAGGGAAGGGACCGTTTGATGTGGAATGGGTGGCAGCTGTCATAATGGAGGTACTGTTGCTTGTTGGTGGGTTTGATGTGGACGGACGTGTGAAGCTGGCCATTGGACAGGTGGAGGTCAACGTCAAGGAAAGTGGCATGGGATTTAGAGTAGGGCCAGGTGAATCCGATGGAACCAAAGGAGTTGAGGTTGGAGAGGAAATTCTGGAGTTCTTCTTCACTGTGAGACCAGATCATGAAAATGTCATCAATAAATCTGTACCACACTTTGGGTTGGCAGGCCTGGGTAACCAAGAAGGCTTCCTCTAAGCGACCCATGAATAGGTTGGCGTACGAGGGGGCCATCCTGGTACCCATGGCTGTTCCCTTTAATTGTTGGTATGTCTGGCCTTCAAAAGTGAAGAAGTTGTGGGTTAGGATGAAGCTGGCTAAGGTAATGAGGAAAGAGGTTTTAGGTAGGGCGGCAGGTGATCGGCGTGAAAGGAAGTGCTCCATCGCAGCGAGGCCCTGGACATGCGGAATATTTGTGTATAAGGAAGTGGCATCAATGGTTACAAGGATGGTTTCCGGGGGTAACAGACTGGGTAGGGATTCCAGGCGTTCGAGAAAGTGGTTGGTGTCTTTGATGAAGGATGGGAGACTGCATGTAATGGGTTGAAGGTGTTGATCTACGTAGGCAGAGATGCGTTCTGTGGGGGCTTGGTAACCAGCTACAATGGGACGGCCGGGATGATTGGGTTTGTGAATTTTGGGAAGAAGGTAGAAGGTAGGGGTGCGGGGTGTTGGTGGGGTCAGGAGGTTGATGGAGTCAGGTGAAAGGTTTTGTAGGGGGCCTAAGGTTCTGAGGATTCCTTGAAGCTCCGCCTGGACATCAGGAATGGGATTACCATGGCAAACTTTGTAAGTTGTGTTGTCTGAAAGCTGACGCAGTCCCTCAGCCACATACTCCCGACGATCAAGTACCACAGTCGTGGAACCCTTGTCCGCCGGAAGAATGACGATGGATTGGTCAGCCTTCAGATCACGCATAGCTTGGGCTTCAGCAGTGGTGATGTTGGGAGTAGGATTAAGGTTTTTTAAGAAGGATTGAGAGGCAAGGCTGGAAGTCAGAAATTCCTGGAAGGTTAGGAGAGGGTGATTTTGAGGAAGAGGAGGTGGGTCCCGCTGTGACGGAGGACGGAACTGTTCCAGGCATGGTTCAATTTGGATAGTATCTTGGGGAGTTGGATCATTAGGAGTAGGATTAGGATCATTTTTCTTCGTGGCAAAGTGATATTTCCAGCAGAGAGTACGGGTGTAGGACAGTAAATCTTTGACAAGGGCTGTTTGGTTAAATCTGGGTGTGGGGCTGAAGGTGAGGCCTTTGGATAGGACAGAGGTTTCGGATTGGGAGAGAGGTTTGGAGGAGAGGTTAACTACTGAATTGGGGTGTTGTGGTTCCAGATTGTGTTGATTGGAATTTTGAGGTTTTGGAGGGAGTGGAGCTGGAAGTGGGAGATTGAGTAGATGGGAGAGACTGGGTTTGTGTGCAATGAGAGGAGGTTGAGGTTTGCTGGAAAGGTTGTGAAGGGTGAGTGAGTTGCCTTTCCGGAGGTGGGAAACCAGGAGATTGGATAGTTTTTTAAGGTGGAGGGTGGCATGCTTTTCTAATTTGCGGTTGGCCTGTAGGAGGATGCTCTGAACAACCGGTGTGGATGTGGGAGAGGAAAGATTGAGGACTTTTATTAGGGACAGGAGTTGATGGGTGTGTTGATTGGCTGAGTGGATGTGTAGGTGAAGGATTAGGTGGGTGAGGGCAATGGATTGTTCGGTTTGGAACTGGTGTAGGGACTGATGGAAAGAAGGGTTGCAGCCAGAGATGGGAACTTTAAGTGTGAGGCCTTTGGGGGTGATGCCAAATGTCAGACAAGCCTGAGAAAATAAAATATGGGAGTGTAATCTGGCTAGGGCGAAGGCATGTTTGCGGAGGGAATGTAAATAAAACTTAATGGGGTCGTTGTGGAGGTGTTGTGAGGGTGACATGGTACTAGGAGGTGGAAAGTGGAACACGAGGCTGAAATTAAAATGAAAATAAATGGGGAGAGATAAAGGTAAAACTAGAAAGCAAATGGAGACCTGGTGTGAAAAAAGGCGAAAAAGGGTTGGTTAGAGCTGGGCTATGTTGATCCTGTGGTGAACTTGTGTAGGTAGATAATGATGTGCATAAAGGTTAGAGCCGCCAAAACACGTTAAAGGGTGGAGAAATACGGGAAAATTTCGAAAAAACTACGTGAGGATGTATTAAAAGGGTGGTTTGGTGGTGGCAGATAATGGAAATGAGGCTAACAATTGTCTGATGAAGAAATAATGACGTTAAAACCTGTGGGAAGCGGCTAAAAATGATCGATGATGTGAGAAAAACGGAACTGGAAATAAAGCAAAATATATTAAAACTAGCCGAAAGGGTTGTTTAATAGCTGAAAGGAAATGTTTGTGAACTGGAAACGGTGGATTTTATAGCAGCGGTAGTGTTGAAAGCGGAAAAAAAAAAAAAAAATTTTGGTTATGGTTTGGAAGTGGGTTACGTATTATTACGTATTATTGAGTATATATCGGCGGGATAAAATTGGATTACAGTAAAAAAAGGAGAAGGTGAATAGAAAGTAAAACTGCTGGCAAAAACAGAAGGAGGAAATAAGATGACAGAAAAGACTACGAAATGTAACAGTGACAATAACAATAACAATAACAAACGTGATTGTTGGGTTCAAATTAATGATATGAATATAATAGAGGGAAACATTCCACGTGGGAAAAATATATTTAAAAAGAAAGATGATGAGAATTACCAAACAAAAGCGCTGGCAGGTCGATAGACACACAAACACAAACATACACACAAAATCTAGCTTTCGCAACCAACGGTTGCCTCGTCAGGAAAGAGGGAAGGAGAAGGAAAGACAAAAGGATATGGGTTTTAAGGGAGAGGGTAAGGAGTCATTCCAATCCCGGGAGCGGAAAGACTTACCTTAAGGGGAAAAAAGGACAGGTATACACTCGCACACACACACATATCCATCCATACATACAAGACACAAGCAGACATTTGTAAAGGCAAAGAGTTTGAGCAGAGATGTCAGTCGGGACGGAAGTACAGAGGCAAAGATGATGTTGAAAGACGGTGAGGTATGAGCGGCGGCAGATTGAAATTAGGAGTTAGCGGAGATTGAGGCCTGGCGGATAGCGAGAAGAGAGGATATGCTGAAGGGCAAGTTCCCATCTCCGGAGTTCTGACAGGTTGGTGTTAGTGGGAAGTATCCAAATAACCCGGACGGTGTAACACTGTGCCAAGATGTGCTGGCCGTGCACCAAGGCATGTTTAGCCACAGGGTGATCCCATGCACCCTCCCACCACCACCTATTCCAGTCCTGTAACCCGGAAGGTGTACACGATCAAAGGCAGAGCCACGTGTGAAAGCACCCACGTGATTTACCAACTGACCTGCCTACACTGTGAAGCGTTCTATGTGGGAATGACCAGCAACAAACTGTCCATTCGCATGAATGGTCACAGGCAGACAGTGTTTGTTGGTAATGAGGATCACCCTGTGGCTAAACATGCCTTGGTGCACGGCCAGCACATCTTGGCACAGTGTTACACCGTCCGGGTTATTTGGATACTTCCCACTAACACCAACCTGTCAGAACTCCGGAGATGGGAACTTGCCCTTCAGCATATCCTCTCTTCTCGCTATCCGCCAGGCCTCAATCTCCGCTAACTCCTAATTTCAATCTGCCGCCGCTCATACCTCACCGTCTTTCAACATCATCTTTGCCTCTGTACTTCCGTCCCGACTGACATCTCTGCTCAAACTCTTTGCCTTTACAAATGTCTGCTTGTGTCTTGTATGTATGGATGGATATGTGTGTGTGTGCGAGTGTATACCTGTCCTTTTTTCCCCTTAAGGTAAGTCTTTCCGCTCCCGGGATTGGAATGACTCCTTACCCTCTCCCTTAAAACCCATATCCTTTTGTCTTTCCTTCTCCTTCCCTCTTTCCTGACGAGGCAACCGTTGGTTGCGAAAGCTAGATTTTGTGTGTATGTTTGTGTTCGTGTGTCTATCGACCTGCCAGCGCTTTTGTTTGGTAAGTCTCATCATCTTTCTTTTTAAATATATTTTTCCCACGTGGAATGTTTCCCTCTATTATATATATATATATATATATATATATATATATATATATATATATATATATATATATATATATATATATGGGTAAATAATGAAATAATGAGATAAATAATAAATGTGCCCTAACTTTTCATAAGTAATGTTTTCTCTTCTAGTGATAAGAAAAGTGCTGAAGAAGAGGGAGAACTATGAACCTTTACAAAAAGGGTTAAATTCTTCAGAATATGCAGTTAAAGGAAACTTATAAAAATCAAGCTGAATGCTCCTTCAAATGGAATTTGAACTGATTAAAAGTTTAAGTGCATAATCCAGTTATTGTGTCAAGGGGTATCAAACTAACATTATGAAAATAATATAATAGAGGGAATCATTCCATGTGGGAAAAATATAACTAAAAAGAAAGATGATGCAACTTACCAAACGAAAGCGCTGGCATGTTGATAGACACACAAAATTCAAGCTTTCACAACCAACGGTTGCTTCATCAGGAAAGAGGGAAGGAAACCATCCTTGTAACCATTGATGCCACTTCCTTATACACAAGTATTCCGCACGTCCAGGGCCTCGCTGCGATGGAGCACCACTTCCTTTCACGCCGATCACCTGCCACCCTACCTAAAGCCTCTTTCCTCATTACCTTAGCCAGCTCCATCCTGACTCACAACTTCTTCACTTTCGAAGGCCAGACATACCAACAATTAAAGGGAACAGCCATGGGTACCAGGATGGCCCCCTCATACGCCAACCTATTTATGGGTCGCTTAGAGGAAACCATCTTGGTTACCCAGGCCTGCCAACCCAAAGTTTGGTACAGATTTATTGATGACATCTTCATGATCTTGACTCACAGTGAAGAGAACTCCAGAATTTCCTCTCCAACCTCAACTCCTTTGGTTCCATCAGATTCACCTGGTCCTACTCCAGATCCCATGCCACTTTCCTTGACGTTGACCTCCACCTGTCCAATGGCCAGCTTCACACATCCGTCCACATCAAACCCACCAACAAGCAACAGTACCTCCATTATGACAGCTGCCACCCATTCCACATCAAACGGTCCCTTCCCTACAGCCTAGGTCTTCGTGGCAAACGAATCTGCTCCAGTCCGGAATCCCTGAACCATTACACCAACAACCTGAAAACAGCTTTCACATCCCGCAACTACCCTCCCGACCTGGTACAGAAGCAAATTACCAGAGCCACTTGCTCATCCCCTCAGACCCAGAACCTCCCACAGAAGAACCCCAAAAGTGCCCCACTTGTGACAGGATACTTTCCAGGACTGGATCAGACTCTGAATGTGGCTCTCCAGCAGGGATATGACTTCCTCAAATACTGCCCTGAAATGAGATCCATCCTTCATGAAATCCTCCCCACTCCACCAAGAGTGTCTTTCCGCTGTCCACCTAACCTTCATAACCTCTTGGTTCATCCCTATGAAATCCCCAAACTACCTTCCCTACCCTCTGGCTACTACCCTTGTAACCGCCCCCCATGTAAAACCTGTCCCATGCACCCTCCCACCATCACCTACTCCAGTCCTGTAACCTGGAAGGTGTACACGATCAAAGGCAGAGCCACATGTGAAAGCACCCACGTGATTTACCAACTGACCTGCCTACACTGTGAAGCTTTCTATGTGGGAATGACCAGCAACAAACTGTCCATTCGCATGAATGGACACAGGCAGACAGTGTTTGTTGGTAATGAAGATCACCCTGTGGCTAACATGACTTGGTGCACGGCCAGTACATCTTGGCACAGTGTTACACCGTCCGAGTTATCTGGATACTTCTCACTAACACCAACCTGTCAGAACTCTGGAGATGGGAACTTGCCCTTCAGTATATCCTCTCTTCCCGTTACCCACCAGGCATCAACCTCCGCTAATTTCAAGTTGCCGCCGCTCGTACCTCACCTGTCATTCAACATCTTTGCCTCTGTACTTCCGCCTCGACAGACGTCTCTGCCCAAACTCTTTGCCTTTACAAATGACTGCTTGTGTCTGTGTATGTGCGGCTGGATATGTGTGTGTGTGTGTGTGTGTGTGTGTGTGTGTGTGTGTGTGTGTGTGCGCGCGCGCGAGTGTATACCTGTCCTTTTTTCCCCCTAAGGTAAGTCTGCTCCTGGGATTGGAATGACTCCTTACCCTCTCCCTTAAAACCCACACTCTTTCGTCTTTCCCTCTCCTTCCCTCTTTCCTGATGAAGCAACCGTTGGTGGCAAAAGCTTGAATTTTGTGTGTATGTTTGTGTTTGTTTGTGTGTCTATCAACATGCCAGCGCTTTCGTTTGGTAAGTTGCATCATCTTTCTTTTTAGGTATATATAACATTATGAAAAAATTATTACAGGGAAAATATGGTATAAAATACGATAAATGAGAGTAATAATAATAATAATAATAATAATAGTAATAATAATAACAACAACAATAATAATAGCAGGTAGGAAGAGATGGAAACTGAGGGACACGAAGAGAGAAATAAAGAATAGGGAACAGTAGGAGATGTTATGAAAGTTAATGCCTGGAATGTGGTGGCAGCCATCTACATGATGAATTGTAATGCCCTAATTGTGGAAATTGCTGTTGCTTACCACTGAAGAAAAGCAGCAGAAATCTTAATAGCAACTATTCTTTGAGTGCTCCAGGTTGCCTCAAAGTACGAACTTAGTGCATGTATAACAAGACTGATTAAAATATTCTTCCCACTGCCCCGAGATCTGCTCCTTTCATGTTTGGCCACCATGCCTCCTATGTATTAACAGTATTGGCATTATACTACACACCTTGCACCTGTACAGAAGTTAATGTTGGGTTCACAGGAAGGTTCATCATAAAGATCACCAAGTATAAATGGCACTGCAGGTTGGGTTATGTCTAGAATGTAGACGTGGCTGAACATGCATTAAGTGGCAGCTATCATGAGGTAAAATTTATATCCACAGAGATGTTTAGTGTTTATTCTGATAATCCATTAACGTACACAACTATGGTAACAGCTTCAAAAGAAATAATCAAACAAAGGAAAATCCAGGATGGAATGTAACAATATTATGAAAAGTAAATTTGCCACTCACCATATAATGGAGATGCTGAGTCACAGATAGGCACAATAGATCACACACACACACACACACACACACACACACACACACACACACGTGTGCCGAAAGCTTATTTGTGACAGTCTTTTTGTTGTGGCTATCTGCGACTCAGCATCTCTGCTAATAGCAACTTTCCTTTTCATAATATTGTCAACAATAAATAACAAATCCTCAAAGTAAAGTTAATGTAGCTTTTGAATATTTCCAGGCATTCAGCCAGGGGCATCATCCAAAAGGTGCAATATTTTGGCAAGTCGACTTAATGCTATCATCAGACATTCCTGAAGACTAATTCATCTCTGATGGACGATGACCCTATATCGTCTTTACCCCCCCCCCCCCCCAACCACAGCCTCCATCTTGGTGCCTCTGTGCAGTTCGTGGCTGGTGGTGGGGGAAGCATGGCGCTGGGTGGTGGGGAAAGCATATAGTGGCCCGTGCCACATCATGAACCACACACAGTCCTTCTGCAGTCACAGCCATGTTCACATCAGAGTCACCATGGTGACAATATGTCTCCTTCTTTGGATGTCCTCGCAGGAGTAGTTGTCCGTGTAGACTGCTGATGTGATTTGATTATACTGAAGGCTGGATCCCAGACCTTGCTTAACTAAAAGCTGCTGTGCTTATTTATTAGTTGAGCATGCAGCTGGATCTCCACTGCCTCTTTGAGAATCCAATCCCAGAATTTGATTGCTGCAACCCTTGTGCCATTGTAGTTCATGTCATGTCCATGGGAGGTGCAGTGCTCTGCCACGGCAGACTTTGTTGGCTGTACGTTATCTATGTGGTGTTTATGCTCAGTGGATCTCTCCAGCACCAGCTGGATGGTCTGGCCTACATATATTTTCCCACACTGGCAAGGGATGTGGTAAATTCTCAGTTTCCAGAGTCTTAATTCATCCTTGACTGATCCTAATAAGGCTTTTGTCTTGAAGGGAGGGCAAACATACACTTGACATTGTGTTTTCAGAGTATCCTGCTGATCTTTGCCAATGTGTCCTGATGTATGGTATAACTGCTGTTGCAACAGGTTTGTCTTCGGCCTTGGCAGGATGAGGTCTCCATTTCTTCGGTCTTAGGACATATTTAAATGGTGGTTGGTGTAGCCATTCATGCAGAACATGGCCTGTAAATGCTACAATTCATCTGCTGTGCTGTCATGCTTTGAGATTTCATGTGCTCTGTGCACCAGTGTGCTTAGAACACCATCTCACTGTGAAGGAACATGACAGCTGGAGGCATGCAAGTAAAGATCTATATGTGTCAGTTTATGGTAGACAGTGTGTCCTAGTGTGCCATCTAGTCTTCGCTTGATGAGCCCCATCCAGAAACGGAAGCCGGTTGCTTTCTTCTACCTCATGTACATGATGTTCTGGTGCAGAAAGTTCAGGTGCTGTGGGAAGTCTTGTAAGCGATATCATCCATGTGACCAGATTCCAAATATATTGTTTACATGTGAAAAGAAAGTAAGGGGGCTTGTAGATTGCCACCTTCAGGGCTTCTTCTTCAAAAGGCTCCATAAACATATTGGCCACTACTGGTGATAGTGGGCAGCCCATCACTACGCCATCTGTTTGTTCACAGTAACTCCCATTGAATAGAAAGTACATTGACGTAAGCATGCATTTGAACAGTTTTGTTAGCACTGGTCTGAACTTTTCTCCTGTGAGTCTTGGGAGTCTCTTAGAGGTACCCTAGTAAAAAAGGTTACCAGGTTGAAGTTCGCCATGAGGTCTTCTTGGCCCAATCAGAAGTTCTGGGCCTGCTGGACAAAATGCACTAAATTTCGTATGTGGTGCTGACATTTGCCCACAAAGAGGCTGAGCATCAACGTAGGAGTTTTACTAATTCATGTGTTGATGCTCCAATGTTGCTCACAATTGGACGGAGAAGCATTCATTCCTTGTGGACTTTAGGTAGCCGGTAAAGACTAGGTGGCGCAGCTGCTTGTGGACGAAGTTTCTCCACTGTGTTGTTATCTGGGAAGGTGTGCTGGAGAAGCTATATGGTCTTCTTTTTCGCTCTGTTGACAGTATCGTCTTCAATTCTCATGTAGGTGTCATCTTCGAATAGGTCGTACAATTTTTGCTTGTATACATAACGTGGAGGTAGGATCACACAATTCCCTGTATCTACTGGGAGGACAACAGCCTCAGCATCTTCTTGGAGCCACTTCAGTGCTTTCCTATCATCCTAGGAGATGTTTGGCTTTGAGATGGCCACCCTGGTAAATACATGGCATGTTTCCCATTGTATTTCTTGTGCTTTAACATGTGGAAATGCAAGAGCAGCCTCTTCCACCACACTGATGAATTGCACTGGTTGGTATTTTTGTCAGTGTTGGTGCAAAATTTAGTCCCTTTTCAAGTATGGGTAAGGTAGCACCATCAGTTATTTTCTCTGTACAATTAATGACAGTTCTCTGAGGTTCTTCTTGGAGTGGTTTGGCTACAAGGCATTTGTTTTTAGCAGTTGGTCTGCAGGTGGCCGATTGTCATGCTCCATTGGTTTGAGACCAGCTAATTGCATCTATCCACTCCCATGAGTCAGGGGAGAGTGTTGAGGCCAGCTGTAAGTGGAGTGAGAAGAGTTCTCTTGATGTCTTGTTGAATGTACATTGAGTGTACTGGCTCCTCTCACTAACCAGAGCCAGGCTGGCTTTTCTGGTGGTCTGGTTGTTGGCTGCAGTTCTGATATGATGAAAAACCTTTGCAAAGGATGGCATGATTTTGTCGTCTTGGCATTGCAGTTGAAAGACAAGGTAAAGGTCGTTCATCATATCAGAACAGCAGTCACCAACCAGATCACCAGAAGAGCCAGCCTGGCCTTGGTTAGGGAGAGGATCCAGTACACACAATGCAGACTCGACTAAGTTGGCCTCAACTCTCTCCCGTGACTCATGGGAGTGGATAGATGCAGTTAGCTGGTCTTAAGACAACAGAGCATAGCAATTGGCAGCCTGCAGACAAACTGCTAAATACGAATGCCTTGCAGCCAAACCACCCCAAGAAGAATCTCAGAGAACTGTCATCTATTGTACAGAAAAAATAACTGGCAATGCTACCTTATCCATACTTGGAAAGGGACTAAATTTTGCACCAACACTGACAAAAATACCAGCAGCGCAATTCATCAGCATAGCGGAAAAGGCTGCTCTTGCACTTCCACATGTTGCTGCAGAGGAAATATGATGTGAAACATGCTGTGTACTTACCAGAGGAGTTCTCCTGAAGCCAAACATCTCTAAGGAAGATAGGAAAGCACTGAAGTGGCTCTGAGAAGATGAGACTGTTGCCCTTGCAGCAGGTAAAGAAAATTGTGCAGTACCACCACTACATAATATATACAAGCAAAAATTGTATGTCCTATTTGAAGATGACACCTACATAAGAATTGAAGTTGATCCTATGAGCAGAGGAAAAGGCATTTAGATTCTCCAGCACATTTTAGCAGATAAGCAGGTTGAGGCTTAGCTCCTTTGTGAGCAAATGTCAGCTCCATGTAAGAAATTTGGTGCATTTCATCCAGCAGGCCCAGAACTTGTGAATGGGCCAAGAAGACCTCATGGTTAACTTCAACATGGTAACCTTCTTTTCTAGGGTATCTGTAAGAGACTCCCAAGACTCACAGGAGAAACGTTCAGACCAGTGCTAACAAAACTGTTCGAATTTGTGCTTAC
This sequence comes from Schistocerca cancellata, assembly GCF_023864275.1. Taxonomy (NCBI): domain Eukaryota; kingdom Metazoa; phylum Arthropoda; class Insecta; order Orthoptera; family Acrididae; genus Schistocerca; species Schistocerca cancellata. The sequence continues at coordinate 228,611,445 of NC_064631.1, read as the reverse complement.
GTCAACTTACTTTCTGTTCTATGGGAATTTTTATGAACAAACAGATGGGATAGTGATGGGCTGCCCACTATCACCAGTAGAGGCCAATATGTTTATGGAGCCTTTTTAAGAAGAAGCCCTGGAATTCTCGGTCTACAAGCCCTCTTGCTTTTCTCAATAAGGAGATGGGCAACATCACCTACAAGACTTTCTACAGCACCTGAACATGCTGCAGAATATCAAGTACACGATGGAGGTAGAAGAAAACAACCAGCTTCCATTTCGGGATGTGCTCATCAGGTGAAGACCAGATGACACACTAGGACACAGTGTCTACCATAAGAAGCACATACAGATTTGTACTTGTATGCTCTCCTGCCACTCCACAGCAAGAAGGTGTCCTAAGCACACTAGTGCACGGAGCAAGCGAAATTTTGGACTGTGACAGATTAGCAGCTGAATTGCAGCACTTACAGGCCGTGTTCCACGTGAATAGTTACAACAGCTGCCATTTAAAACATGCCCTAAGATGGAAGAATTGGAGACTGCAGCCTGCTGAGGCTGAGGACAAATGAGTTTTAATGGTGATTATACCATACATCAGGAACATATTGGCAAAGATCAGCAGAATACTATGAAAACACAATGTCGAGTGCATGTTTCGCCCTCCATCCAAGGTGAAAACCTTATTGGGATCAATCAAGGATGACTTATGACTCTGGAAACCAGGAGTTTACTGCATCCCTTGCCAATGCATAAAAATGTATATAGGCTAGACCATATGGCTGGTGCTGGAGAGATGCACTGAACATAAATGCTACACATACAATGTACATCCCACAAAGTCGGCCGTGGCAGAGCACTGCACCTCCCATGGATGTGACATGAACCACGATGGCACAGAAGTGTTGCAGTAGTTGAATAACTTCTGGGATTGTATTCACAAAGAGGCAATGGAGATCTGACTGCATAACGAGCTAATAAGTTAGGGCAGCAGCTTTCAGTTAAGCAACACCTGGGATCCAGCTTTGGGTATGGTCAAATCACATTGGCAGTCTACATGGAAGTCCACTCCCATCAGGAGATGCATAGTCACCATGGCGGCTGAGATCTGCATGTGGCTGTGACTGCAGAAGGACTGTGGGTTGCCATGCTTCCACTCACCATTCAGCACCATGCTTCCCTCACCACTGGCGTTGGACCACGTAGAGGCACCAAGATGGAGACTGCGGGAGGGGGCTAAAGACTAAATAGAGTCAGCATCCATCAATCAGACTCCAGGAATGTCTGAAGATAGCAAAAAGTCGGCTTGCCAAAATATTGCGCCTTTTGGACAGTGCCACCTGGCTGAACACCCCAGAAATATTGTAGATGTATGAACACAGAAACCTAAAATCACACATTAATCTAGATTGTTCACTTCTAGTGAGTTTCCATGACAATTAGCAAACTGAAAATCATATCAAAAAGGAAAGACCTGTTGACAATACTATAGTGACGTTTAATTAGAGTATCGGTTTCTTTCAACAATCAGTAATGTAGGGTGACAATGCTGTCCTCTTTTTTTTTTTTTTTTTTTTTTTTTTTTTTTTTCCTTCAACATATCTGAAAAGCAAACAATCTTCTTGATGGAGAACCTGAAAAGAATGCTAGTGAGTAGCAGCACAGAAAAGAAGCAAATATTAAGATGAATTCACTATTTGTCCAGAGATGATAGCCAAAAAATCTGACTTTTCATTGAAAAGTGATTAAGTATGGAATAACTGAGGAAAAATATCTCACCATTACCACTGTACTTTATTTATTTATTTACTATTTTCTTTTAATCTGTTGTGTAGATACGAGAACAAACTAATGCCACACGTAAATTGGTATATGTAAATGTAACACACAATACTTTCTTAATTACTAGGTTGGTCTCACCAATCCACATCCTCCATCTTCTTCAGTCCATGCTGTGGGTTTTTCTCCAGCTAGTCATATCGTATTCATATCTCCTCTGATCCTATCAGTCCATCTCAGTTATAGTCTTCAGTTTGGACTGTTCTTCTGGTGTCTTTTTCCACCAGCTGCCCAGTGAACTGACCTTCTTGAGGCATTACATGCCCATACCACTTTAGTCTCCTCCCCTTAATCACTGCCACAGTGCCCAGCAATTTGTAAAACTCCTGCAGTTCATAGTTTTTCCTTTTTTCCAGTCATCTCTATCCTTCATAAGTCCAAAAATCAGTCTTAGAACAGCATTCTCAAATCTCATAAGTTTTGTTTCTCATTTCTGGGTTAGAGCTCATGTCTCTGCTCCATATAGGCCCACATGTTGTATTACAGTTCTGTAGATCATAATTTTCAAGGATCTTGATAGAACCTGAGGCTTGAGTAGCATTTTGAGTGCAAACCTTAATCTTCTTGCCCTATTTTCTGCTCGAATTCTTGTTGTTATTTTCTGCTCTATTTCCTTCTTTCACTGAGTACTGCCCCTAGAGATTTGAACTTTTTTTTTTTTTTAACTTTTGAACGATTTTACCATCGACATGAAAAGATCTGTCATCTCACTGTGAGGTATCTGGTCTTATTCATATTTTCTTCATGTCTGCTCTCATTGCCTTTTCCATTAGCACTGTTACCATCAGAATCAGATCTTCCACATTGATGAGGGTGTTGATTCTTCTACCCAGCTTCTCTTTTCACAGTGCAAGTTCTAGTACCAGATTAAACGAAAGGGGAAAGAGGCAGTGTCCCTGCCGCACTGCAGTCTTCAGCTTGAATTTCTCCAACATCTTTCCATTCAGTTTCACCGTGAATGTTGTTATTGTATATATGTGTGTGTTAGTTTTATTAGTTTTCTGGAAACTTGCACCCTTTCCAATTATTGCCATATTGCTTTCCTGTCGACACTATTATCTGCTTTTTGGAAGTACATAAAAAGACAGTGTACGTCTCTGTGAAATTTCCATCTCTTTAATAACACTTACCTTATTATACACGCTTTGTCTGTGATTGATTTTCCCTTTCGAAACCCTGCTTGCTGGAATCCAAGTACCTCCTTGATGTATGGTGTTAGCTGCTTCAACAACAGTATGTTCAGGATCATATGAACTGTATGCAGTAAGGTAATTTCTCTGTAGTGGATGCATCTCATTGGGTCTCCTTTCTTTTATTATTGAGTAGATAACAGACTGCTTCCATTCTGCTGGGATCCTTTCTCTCCAACAAGTTAAACGGACAATGTGGTACATTCTCTGTTGTATGATATATCTTCCATCTTTCAGCATCTCTGCTGGTATACCATCTATTTGTGGTGTATTTTCTTTATTCAGCATTTTTATGATTTCTCCTACCTCTTTCATGCTTGCCAATTCATGGTTCCATGTTGATGCAGTCACACTGTTTTGTCTGCACAATTCTTCTCAATTTTCTTCTTTGTCTTCTTTAGCTGTCACAGCATTGTTGATGATTTTGTCCACATTCAGGAGATTTTCTAAATAGTTTTTCCATTCTTCTATAGCTTTCATTTAATCTAACAATGGAAAATCCAGGATGGAACATAACAACCAACAAGCTGTCTGTCCGCATGAATGGCCACCGACAAACTGTGGCCAAAAAACAAGTGGACCACCCCGTTTCTGAACATGCTGCCAAACATGATATCCCTCATCTCAATGTCTGCTTCACAGCCTGTGCCATATGGATCCTTACCATCAACAACAGCTTTTCTGAATTGCGGAGGTAGGAACTTTCCCTGCAATACATCCTACATTCCCATAACCCTCCTGGTCTCAGCCTTCGCTAGTCAATGTCCCACCCATCGAGCCCCTTCCCTGTTGCCGTTCCAGCATTTCACCGCCAGACCCAGTCTTTTAATTTCTTTTTATTTCTCTCCTTTCTGCTACTTCCCCCCCCCCCCCCCCCCCCCTCTCCTGCCCTCTGTCGAAACTGTAGCACTTCACTGTTTGCCACCCCCACCATACTATCCTTCCTCCTCTCCGCCCCAGCCTCCTCCATACCCCCACCCACTCGCCACTCCAATCATGCATTGGTGCTGCTGCTCGCAGTGTGGTTTCAGTTATCTGAGTTTGCAGACGTGTGTGCAAGTTGCGTTTGCGTGTGTGTGTGTGTGTGTGTGTGTGTGTGTGTGTGTGTGTGTGTGTGTTGCTGACAAAGGCCTTAATGGCCGAAAGCTATAATTGTGTGAATCTTTTTGTTGTGCCTATCGCGACTCAGCTTCTTTGCTATATGGTGAGTAGCAACTTTCCTTCTCTAATATTGTTTCATTTAATCCGTATCATATGCTCTGATTGGCCTTTGGTCATGTCAATCCTTGCATGATATCCTTTCTTAAAGAATACCATCATCCTATAAAAGTCTCTTGTATTGCCTGCTGTTCAATCCTTTTCTGCCAGTGTTATCTTGCTGTCTATATACTCTTGCTTTTGCCTTCAGAGAACGTCTTTTGGTTCTCTAGCTGTTTCCATGTGTTCCTACCTTGTTCTTTCATGTTGTTGATTCATCACATAATATTTTAACATAATTTCAACTATGTTAGTGTAACTAAGTGCTTAGTCGTGTTTCAGGAGAAAATCTACATATAAAAAACAATACATAAAAATAATTTTTGAAATATTCATATTAGCATTTTACCATCTTGCACACAGATGTATTTTCATCTGGAAGTCAGAAGGCACAAGATACAGGTCTATTGTACTATGCTACATTGCTGCGTCTCAATTATGTTGTTTATAATTGTAGATTGCAGTATACTATACAACACTACACTATACAGCACTATACTACATTTCACTACGCTATGCTACTGTACTTGGTATCAGAACCATACGAGAACTCTTCACTTTGTCTAGCTAATTAGTAGGACTGCTGATATTTTCAAAAATTTTGGGAATATGATGTATCGATACTTAAAAAATATCATTATCATCCAATGATATATTGAAAAAAAGTATCGAAATCTTGCTGCATCTACAGAAGAAATATTGATGTACAGGCCTATAAAAATACTGGCTGCACATTGTGAATATACGACCGGTTTTAGAGCTGTATAATTAAGTATCAATCTATTATTAGATATTCTGTACATCAACAAGCGAGCAGCTTGCCTATCCCCCTCAAAGCAAGAATTGAAAGGAAAACGATGCACGTTTGTGCTTGGCAATAACCATTTTGCAAACAATGGCAACTCCATATAAGTGGCACACTAGAAGTGTCCAATGGGTCCATTGTTTGGTTTCATCACATACCGGATTTTTTTGGAACACTTGATGTTGACTTCCACATTTTTTTCATTTCTGGCAGTGCCAGCAACCTAGCAGCTGTAGTGTCAGAACCGCATGATGAAATTAAGAGTTGCAGTTTCTGTTTGTAGCACCGAGCACCAATTACGTCAGCATTTCCCCTCACACGTCTCCATCCACTGCAAAAACCAATCCTCTCATTTAGATTTTTGTTCATCATTTTCAGCAGTTGTTTTTGAAAATTTCCAATGTGAAGAAATAGCACACTAGTTGCATTATAAATGGTTTTTTAATGCTACTGATATGCTGTGTCTTCACATCAGAAATCTCATTATTCCATTTACACTGCCATCCCCAGTGCAATCGCACTTCTTATTTTGTGCCACCTATACTTGCTTCACACAGTCAAAGAAAAAGACTGGATGTGATGAAAGCTCAAAAAGTAGTGAGTCCTTCACACAGTGAAAGTAAAATTATGTTCTACTATAATTTCAAAAGAATAACTTCAAATATTTACTGAAAATTGTGAAAAATGTGTAATACAAAATAAAAATATCGGTATTCCATATTACCATTTTGATATCGATATATTGTTGAAAATAATATTGCTGATATATATTGATATTTTTTGAAAAAATATTGATATTTCATCAACAGCCCTAGTAGTTAGCCTCTAATGAACTGAAGCACAACTCTGGATTCACAACAGCCAGGGCTACAGGAAGTTGGATAACATAGATGAAAAACGGAGAAGTATTTCAGTTTATTGTTAACTACATCAACAATGACACTGGCTGCAAGCACACATAGAAGTATTCTGTGACTTTGCAGGAAGCAGAGGTTAGGTTTGACGTCAAAGACACAAAACGGGGTAATGATCAGAGTTTGTTGAATTGAGTGTCACACTGATTAAGACAGCTGGAGGTTAGGCTGCTCTCTACCATCAGGAATAAAAATAGAATACTCTGTGACTGAAGAAAGGGGTTCATTCCGAATTATGATATATTCATCTCGTAACTATATTTATTACTCATTCGATCAGGGTGTGGGAGACATGCCAGAAGTATGTAGCATGATTCAGTATAATGAAAAGGCTAGTTGCAACTCACTGTATAGTGGAGATGCTGAGTCGTAGAAAGACACATCAAAAGGCTATTGGAACATTGGCTTTTGGCCCACAAGGCCTTTGTCAAAAATAGACCACACACACACACACACACACACACACACACACACACACACACACACACACAGTCACATCTTTGGCAGCTGGAGCCAGACTCTCCAGCAGCCAGAAACTGTGGTCATATATGTGTGTGTGTGTGTGTGTGTGTGTGTGTGTGTGTGTGTGTGTTTTGACAAAGGCTTTGTTGGCCAAAAGCTAATGTTTGGCAGTCTTTTCGATGTGCCATTCTGCGACTCAGCACCTCCACTACGCAGTGAGTAGTAACTTTGCTTTTAATTATATTGTTACATTCCATCCTGGGTTTTCCATAGTTCGATTTAGCATACTTCACTGATATAAACTGCTCCTACTACTCTTTATTTTTAGTACAGCAGAACTGCTATTTGGAATTCATTAGTTGAGTTGGAAGGGGAGTTAAATAAGATCAGATGATGTAGTATTGTTACCAGAAAAGTGGAAAAAAATGAAATAGAATTAAAATCTTGACATGATCAAAGTAGGGAATAATTCCATGTAATTGTTTTATTGTAAACAAGAAAAACAATTTTACGGAACTGATGGAATCAGAGACAGAATAAAACAGTTGTTTTTATTTTTAAAAAACATAAAATATTCTATGGAAATTGTTCAGGTCTGTGCACCAGAATGCTCACATTCTCATAAGAAGGTAAAACTCACTTAAAAGAGAACTGAGTACAGTTTATCAAACTGAGAAATCATATGCCACAGTGCCACTAAAGAAATTGTTCGAGATGTTTCAGTTTGGGGAATTGTCAAAAATTTATGTAAGAAGTATCAATACATCTACAAGTTGCAGAACATTTCATTAAATTGGGAAAAGAAATTTCTAGAGAGGCCTTCCGAATAACTGAAAGACTGAAATAAGGATGCTGCCTATCTTGCACACACTTTAACATGTATGTTCAAAAGGCATTGATCTCTGGTGGAGAAAGTGCAATAGCTTCAAGTTGAACAAATATATTTCAAGGAAGATGCAAAACATAAAAGTCACAGATCAAGTAAACAGAGTAAGACATGTGTACACTTTAAAAGTCAAATCATAACTGAGTCCAAGTCTAGCGGCCACTGGCTGGCTGGCCATTTAGCTGGCGCTGCTGCTGCATGGCTGGCAGACTTCGCCGCATGTAGAGGACGCGCGTAACTGCACGGCGGCACTTTGAAAGATCGGCGAGTCACAACACTTTTTCCCCCTTTGAATTTTTTGCACAGGTCTTGATGGAGGTGGCCTGTAGATTGCTAACATCCATAGGTGTTGTTTGACTGGCCGTAAAGTCTCGAGGAGGAGGCTTCCTGTACGGACGGAAGTGTCCTCGATGATAATGGGTCGAGATGACAGGAGACGTGGGGGTCAAATCTGCTGGGGCCCCGTGCACCAATCTGCCCATTGCGGCAAGTCCAGTTGTTATAACAGGAGACATTGGCGATGTGTCCGCGTCCATAGGAGAAGGAGGCAAGTAGAGTTGCTCCTACAGATGATGGTCATCTGGTTCCTGCATGGGCACGTCTCCTGGTGACGTCAGTTCTTTTGCTGGCACTGATATGATGGTGAGAGGACTGCATTGTGAGTAATGAGAGATTCCAGTATCCCGAGCGTCAGGTGGAGCCGAAGGTGATGTAGCGGCATCCGGAACAGGCGTTACCGGCACACGAGGCCAAAGCTGGTCCGAATGACGCACTGCAACACCCGTGTCCGTCTAGATTTCATACAGGCATCGCCCACGGTGTCGTAAGATGCGGCCAGGATTCTATTTTGGCCACCTGCCATATCTCCGTACCCAGACAAGGTCAGCGGCGGTGAACCGAAGGCGGTGAAGCGAAGGCACCCGCAGCCGTGAGGTGGAAGGCCGCAGAAGATGAAGTAGCTTGCAGGGCTGTCGGCCATGTAAGAGCTCAGCTGGGCTATGGTCGCTCATGGGGTTGAAACGGTAAGAAGCCAGAAATTGGAGAAACGCATCATCAGCTGCAGAAGAAGTAAGGAGCTTCCTCATCTGAGCCTTAAATGTGCGGACCAGTCATTCAGCCTCACCGTTTGACTGTGGATGGAACGGAGGGGCCATGACATGCATGATGTCATGTTGGGCACAAAAATCCGCAAAATCAGAAGAGGCAAATTGTGGACCATTATCAGTAACAAGAGTAGAGGGAAGGCCTTCCAAAGAGAAAATGCGAGCTAGAGCATTGGTGGTTGCCGCGGTGGTAGACGACGTGCAATGGACAATGAAAGGAAAGTTAGAGTAGGCGTCAATAACAAGAAACCAATAAGTACCTAGAAAAGGTTCTGCGAAGTCTGCATGAATATGCTCCCAGGGCTTCTCAGGCGAAGGCCACGGTGACAAAGATGACTTCGGGGCGGCAGCGTGTGATGCACAAGGGCCGCAGGCAGCGGCCACGGGTGCAATTTCAGAGTCGATGCCAGGCCACTACACACGACAGCGCGCCAGCGATTTTGTGTGAGAGACACCCCAGTGCCCTTGGTGAAGGAGGTGCAAGACCGAAGCACGCAAAGACGCAGGTACCACAACATGCGGCAAAGCATTTATGGTGGAAAGGAGGATAACACCATCCCTAGCCGTGAGGCGGTAACGCAAAGCATAGTAGTTCCGCAACGGATCAGAAGTCTTAGTGGATGGACAATCTGGCCAACCCTTCTGAATACAGCGTAAAACCCAAGAGAGGGTAGGGTCAGAATCTGTAGCAGCCGCCAGCCGTCCCCGGTGATGGGGAACCCGTCCACAACCCTCTACTCGGCAACATCCAGGTGGAAACACAAAAGTTCGTCCCTATCGAATGCCAGATCAGGACCCCTGGTAAGGTGAGACAGTGCATCAGCTTTTGCATGTTGAGCCGTCGGCCAGAAATGAATCTCATAATTGAAACGAGACAAGTAAAGAGCCCAACGCTGGAGGCAGTGTGCAGCCTTGTCGGGAAGTGACGTTAATGGATGAAACATCATGATCCGTAACAAGATGAAATTTGGATCCATAGAGAAAAACACCAAACTTATGAAGAGCATAAATAATGGCCAAAGCTTCTTTTTCAATTTGAGAATACTTTTGTTGGGCATCCATGAGCGTTTTGGAGGCATAAGCAATGGGTTGTTCAGAACTGTCAGAAAAACGGTGCGCAAGGACTGCACCGACCCCATATTGAGAGGCGTCCGTGGCAAGAACACGATGTTGGCCAGGTCGATAAGTAGCCAGGCACGGGGCCTGTTTCAGCATAGTCTTCAATTTCTGGAAAGCCGCATCGCATGACCCGGACCAGTAAAAAGGCACGTTTTTATGCAACACGCGATGCAACGGCTGAGCCACCGAAGCAGCAGACGGTAAAAACTTGTGATAGTATGCTATTTTTCCCAAGAAGGCCTGCAGTTCCTTAACAGATGTAGGGCGAGGAAGGGCATTGATCGCAGCGACAGTTTGCTGAATCTGACGAATACCATCCCAAGAGAGTTGAAACCCCAAGTACGTGATAGATGCCTGAAAAAATTTTGATTTCTGAAGATTACAATTAAGACCGGCAGTCTGTAAGACATGAAAAAGTGTGCGGAGATTTTGAAGATGTTCGTCAGTGGTGCAGCCAGTGACAGCATTGTCGTCCTGGTAATTTATACACCCAGGGACAGTGAGCAATAATTGTTCCAAGAATCGCTGAAAGAGAGCAGGGGCGCTGGCAACCCCGAATGGCAATCGTTGGTATTGATAGAGGCCGAAAGGCATGGTAAGGACCAGAAACTGCCGGGAAGCAGCGTCAAGAGGGAGTTGATGATAAGCTTCTGACAGGTCAAGTTTAGTGAACAATCTCACTGAAAGTGACTGGAAGCAAGACCCCTGAAGCAGTGAGATGATCCAGCTCCCATTTGACCTGATCACGAAGGGCCACAGGAATGGGCCGAGCCCGAAAAAACTTAGGCCGAGCAGTGGGTTTGAGTGTGATATGAGCTTCAAAGTCGTTTGCTCGGTCTAACCCAGGAGAAAAAAGGGTTGAAAATGTCGTCGACAAGGAATCCAATTGAGCATAAGGAATAGCATCAGAGACGATATTGACAGAGTCATCTATGGAGAACCCAAAAACATGAAAGGCATTGAAACCAAAAAGATTCTCCATGTTACTATGGTCGACCACAAATATGGGAACAGTGCGAACGACAGATTTGTAAGATACCTCAGCATCAAATTGTCCCAAGAAAGAAATCTTCTGTTTATTATAAGTCCGTAATTGCCTAGTGACAGGTGACAGGACTGGAGAACTCAACTGAAGATACATCTGAGAATTGATGATAGTGGCAGCAGAACCAGTATCCACCTGCATGCGAACATCCCGACTAAGTATTTGGACAGTGAGGAATAACTTCCCTGAAAGGGAAGAAGTACAGTTGACAGACAATACAGAATCAGAATCAGCGTCATGTTCATGAACATCATGTATGCGGTCGGATTTGCAAACGGATGACACATGACCCCCCTTTTTTTTTTTTTTGTGGCACATGGCCCAACATTGTGGACAATCTTCTTGTGAATGTTTCGTAAAACACCACGGACATGAAGGAAGTTGCCATGGGTTTTGGTGCAGTTTCTTAGAAGTTTGTTTACGGTTAGGCCGAGGCTGCGCTTGGGAGCGTACTGTGGCCACGTTGGCCGGCGGGGACACGCCGCAAGCTTCGTCAACATCGCACAGAAGTTGTATTTCCCCGACGTCGCCCCATGCCTCTAATTGCGCTCCAGCGGCATGAGAAATTTCAAAAGACTGAGCGATGGATAGGACTTCATCGAGAGTTGGATTTTCTAACTGAAGGGCACGTTGCCTAACTTCTTTTTCGGGTGCCAATCGAATAATAGCCGATCAGATAATAGCATCCCGTACCATGGAATCGGCATAGGATTCTTTGTGAACTTCAGTAACAAATTGACACTTTCTACTATGGCCATGAAGTTCAGCAGAGCACGATAGGATTGATTTGGTTGTTTTTGACAATGATAAAAGGCAACACGAGAGGCTACCACATGCGTTTGCTTTTGAAAATAGACAGACAGAAGTGAGCACATTTCAGCAAAGGACAAAGACGCAGGATCTTTCAGAGGAGTCGATTGTGACAACAACCAATACATTTGAGGTGAAATCCATGAAAGGAACAGAGACTTACAAGTTTGTTCTTCCGTGACATGAAATGCCAAGAAGTGCTGTCTAAGACATTTTTTGTAATCAGACCAGTCTTCTGCCGTCTTGTTGTAAGGAGGAAATGTAGGTAGAGACAACGACGAGAGCCGCTCCGCATTTGATGCTGCGATGAAATCACGAATCGCATTTGTGAGAAGCGTTTGCTGTTCTATGAGACCTTGCAATAGTTGCTCTAAAGTAGCCATGGAAACATATGGGTCGATGATGGAAAAGAAAAATCACTACCTCATCGCCAATTTTAATAACTTCAAGTTGAACAAATATATTTCAAGGAAGACACAATACATGAAAGTCACAGATCAAGTAAACAGAGTAAGATGTGTGTACACTTTAACAGTCAAATCATAACTGAGTCCAAGTCTAGCGGCCGCTGGCTGGCTGGCCACTTAGGTGGCGCTGCTGCTGCATGGCTGGCAGACAGCGCCGCATGTAGAGGACCCGCGTAACTGCGCAGCGGCACTTTGAAAGATCGGCGAGTCACAACAGGAAGAGCATAGATGAGGAGATTGAAATAGGGAACCAGTGTATGTACACATTCTTCTATGCTGATGATCAGGTCGTTGCAGCAGATGTTGAGGAATATATGTCTTACATGCTGTTGGAAGAATATAAGAAGTGAAGCTTGAAAATTAATTTTGAAAAAATGGAATATCATTGTTGCAGAGGGGATGAAGGTAACTTGTACATTGGTGGACTGCAAATTAAAGTGTGTAAAGAGTTTAAATACCCAGATAGTATTGCATCATTCATGTGGTGGAAGATGTGACAGAGATATCCAATGACAGATCAGGCAGGGAAGGGCAGCTATCCAAAAAATAAATGCTTTACTTTTGTCCTCAAAAATTAGTTTAAAGGTAAAAATGCTATTATTGAAATCCATTGTAGAACCAATACCAAGTTGCTGGAGTGAGTGTTAGGGACTCACAGAAAGGAAAAAAAAGGGACCTAGAACTTTAGAAATGGACCACATGATTACAGCAATTAGAATTTCCTGAACTGACCGCATACGAAATGAGGAAATAAGAAAAAAGACTCAGACCATGCATAGTATCATGAATAGAATAGAAGAAAGACTGCTGGGATAGTTAGGGGATGTCAAAAGAATTGAAGAGGACAGGTAGCCAAAAAGAACACTTCCATGACAATCTCCTGCAAGGAAAATGAGAGGAAGACCACAGAAAGGGAAGCTAAGGGACATCCAAAAAGTGATTGACAGAAGAGGATGAGGAAGAATGGCAAGATTGAGGCATTTGGTGACAGAGATGCGGGATGTGGCAACAGCTGTAGGATCCCCACAACAACCAGAAGAATTTATTTTAAAAGATGGAGGTATATCAGATTAAATTAAACAAGTATTTCTACAGCTTATGAAATGAAGTTAACACTGACATAGGCAAAAGGGGCAGTTAGGTAATAAAAATATTTGTACAAGCATCAAAATATGTTGCATGTAAAAAGAGAGAAAAAGATGAGAAAATCTGAGATGGAATGAGGCTGCAGTTAATGAAAAGGTGGGCATATCAAGCAAACAGTAATAGAAATGTAATAGAACATGCTGATATTCCTTTGAGATGATGTGAGAAGATTGAATTAAAAAAGTTTGGAAAGAGGAATAATTGAAAACAGTAAGATTATGAATAAACAAAACAAAAACTTATATCGGTTGAAGTGGCAGATGGCACATGTGTGATAGAGACAAACTGCCTGTTGACTTCTGTGTCAAGTTCTTTGGCCAACATTTGTTTAATAATCTTCACGGCATTTCTACAGTATGAGTGGCTGGCATTGTCGAAGGTTCATCCTCCATTGATGGTGGCAGGTTCTAGTTGAGCCCATAGCCAGAGATTATATTGTCACTTAGAAACCACAATCAAATCCAAAACCAAAGGAAAGGGTGCCGATAAAGTACAACACTTACAACTGAAAGCACTTCTATTACTGACACCAAAATAGAGCCAGAACAGAACTGACCTTCTTAATGGAAAGTGTAGTTATTTACACAAACATAAAATATTTCAGAATAAACAAACATTATAAACATTCCTTTAGAGCAGTTAGTGTCCTTATGTTTGCATCCGCTTATTTCTAAAAACTATCAACTACAGTAAAATTTAATGAGCTACCACCTCTTAATCAAGAATGTTCCTCACTCGTGGTGGAGTCTTTGAACATGGTGTGCAGTACTTTGTTCGGTGTTGTCTAGTGGTGCAGGAAAACTCGCTTCAGTGTTGTGCTTGGTGGTAAAGAGGTGCCAAAATGGCCGGGGATGAAATGGTAATAAACCTGCCTAATACTTCTGGTGCACACTGCACTTCAACGCAACATTTACACCACTCTGCAGGCAGTATTCTGAGTGCTGATACCAAGCAAACAAACCAGGCATCCGTCTTTGTACTGCTGCAGTCAGTGGAAGCCCCAGTAAATGTGACTCAGGAAGGTAGCACAGAAGACATGGTAGCATTCCTCTCATTAACTGAACCACAATAAAACACTGACACTGGACACAGGTGCAAAATCCTGCTATTTGTATATACCCCAGCGAAGTATGGCAGATGGTGATGTGAGGCATGTGACATTGTGTGGGACAAGCTGCTGAGAGCATGACCAGGAGGTGTTGCCTCATCGAAGCTACAGTTCGGCATGTGTGGTTTCCAGAAAGCATGGCAGTCAAAGCCCTACCTTTGGCGGGAGTGATCAGTGAGGGTGCTAGGGGGACGTTGTGGTGCCTTGGATGGCAGGCAGTTTGCTGATCACTGATTTTTGGTGAGTGCAGTCCGTCCACTGCTGCTACAGGTGGAGGTGAACGGAAGAAGTTCTTACACAGTTCCCCTCTTCTGAGAGAAAAACACCGGTGACAAGCACACACAGGAGTGTTTGGAGCTGACTGATGTTGCTTCCTGGGGGCCATGTGTGGGTTGTCGCCTCTGTGCTCATGCTCATGCTGTGGTTTTCGGTGAGAGGAGGGGCTTGGGCAGATCCTGTGCACCATGTTGGGAGGGTGTGAAATAGTGTCGATACTCCAGTGGTGCGGGTACTCCAATGGTGCGGGTACTCCAATGGTGCAGGTGCTAGCAGCAATGGTGACAACACTGTAGGGAATGGTGGGTACCTGTGGGAGCAGGCCGATTTCTGCTTTGGCTGGAGGCTGCGAAAAGGACAGTGTGGTGACAACATCAGGGTCCTAGGCACTGGGGAGGGGGGGTCAGTCATGTAGTTAGTTGGCGGGGCACAGAGGCAGTGCCTGGGGCGACATTGGTTGGAGGTGCCTTGGATGCAGTGTCTGGAGCGGCATTGGCTGGTGGCACGTCAGGAACAGTGTAGGGGACAGTGTCGGCCTTGGTCATATTGGAAGCAGTGTTTGTGGTGCTGCAACGGGTGCCAGTGGTAGACAGGAGCATCTCCACCTCGATGGTGCAATGGTGCAGTGCTAATTGGTTGGAAGAAACTGTAGGACATAGACTCGTTGAGCATGTTGATGGACAGAGTGGCGGCTGGTTTGCATCTGCCCTAAGCATGGTGTGTGCATACTGTGAGTTTATGGTGGATGAAATTACAGTACTCACCATGATGTTGCAGATTTGTTGGTTGTGGCTTGACCATAAAGCCTAGGAGCTGCTGCACGAATTGTGGGATGGTGCTGTCAGGAGGAAGTGGGGCTGCTTCCAAAAAATCACCAGGAATGGCGAGTGGCTGTCTGTGTACCAGCTTGGCAGCAGTAGTTCCTAGGTCGGTTTTGTGTGTGTTCCACAGGCCTAGAGGTACCAGGGGTAGAGCAACAGACAGTTCGGAAGAATAATGTGTAAGTGTGAGGTGGAACCAGTGCACCGTGCTGTTAGGTACTGGGTAGTAGCTGGTGGTATGGTGGACATTGGAGCCACAGATAGCTGTCAGAGATCAGAGGAGGGCCGAGGTAAACTGGCACCCGTGATATGCAGGACACCCAGGTCTGAACGAGGGCTGCAGCCACAGTTTTGGGGAAATGTCAGGGATGGGGGTGGCCTCTGGCCAGCCTGTAAATATGTCAATAATATCAATACCCACTGAAGGAGGGTAGGGGCCAGCAGTGTCAGGGAGTACATGTGTGAACTGGTGTTGTGTGGGGGGGAAAAGGCAGGCAGTCACAGGGGGGTGATTGTGCCATCCAACCTTTGTGCACTGGCTCGGAACACAAGAATGGGCCCAGTTGCTACAATCGTGATGAATACCTGGACAGCCAAAGTATTGTTTCATGATGGTGGCAATAGGGCAGGCGCCTGGGTGTACAAGGCCATGGATGTAATCAAATGCCGGTTTTTGGAAGGTGGGAGGGAGGAAGGGGTGGGGGTGATTGTTGGAACTGTCAGGACATGAAGGATCCACGAGGATGTCGCACCAGATCTTACAGTCAGAGCCGAGTATGTATTTTAGCTGGAGGTTGAGGTCCAAATCAGCATTCTAGCTTGGGCTAGGTCTGGACCACCCTCTTGAGCAATGGCCAGGGCATTGTAGTCTAATGGTTGGATGATGATGCAGGGGCAGCTAAGGCAATCAGCCACAATGTTATTGATGCTGGCAACATACCAGACATTGGTAGTGAATTGTGTGATATACTCCTGTAGCCTAAACTGTTAGGGTGAGATCTGGTCTGTGTCTTTTCTGCAAAAACCAGAGGCAATGGGGCAGTGGTCTGTAAAGATTGTAAAGATGTGTCCTTTGACTGAAGCTCAGAAATAGCAGATGGCACTGCGAGCAGCTCATGGTTGTTTGCGCCCCAGTGGCATTGTGCAGCAGAGAGCGTGGACGATAAGAAGGTGAGCGGTTGCCGGGTGTTGTCCATGCATTGTTGCAGGATGGCCCAGTAACAGTCTGGCTCGCATCTACCGCTGTTGTGAGGGAGGCACTAGAATGGGGAGTCGGCTGAAAGGCCCACATTGGCGAGGTCCCATTTTGTTTTTTCAAAGGTCTTGATCACAGTGTGCTGGAGAAAGGGTCTCTTGTGTGGCAGCTGTGTCCTTAAGATGGCAACAAAAAATTTGACCATGCTGATGAAACACTGGAGACCTTTGAAGGCACTAGGGCATGGAATGTCTACTACTGCCTGTACTGTCTCGGGGACGGGCCGGGAGTTGCTGACAGAAACTAAGTGTCTGAACAACTTGACCTTGCTCACCCCAAAAAGGAATTTGACATGGTAATGATCACTTGAGCTTTCTGTAGGCAGGACAAAATTTCACGTAGGTTTTGGTGGTGTTCAGAAGGGTCCCTGGAGAACACCCATCAGAAAAAAGCAAAATAGTCGGAGCAAAAATCTGTCGTGTTTCTTGCACCTCATGCATGGTCTGCAGGCTTTGGATCATGTTATTAATGCATTCATGAACAGGATGAAAGGTGTGATTATGGCTGTTTTTCTCAGTGTCCTCCAGGGTGACTGGGATTTGTGTGTAGGCTTTAGTGCAATCTATCTTACTTTTTTGTTGTGCCTAATATTTTTATTGAGGATAGTAGTTCCCAAGATGGTATCATTGTAGATATGGAGGAGTGGGACAGGATAGCAGTTAGGGTGCTGGACAGTGAGGGTGCCAGGAACCATCCTTCTTGGGGTTGGGGTGAAGAGCCGAAGCCCACTGGCTTTTGGAAGGGTGAAGTATGCCAGCAGGGGTAGCTCCTCGAACTTTTTTTGTGTGATTTCGCACTTACAAAGGGGGAGGGGGCAGGTATGGCACATGGCAGAAAACTGGATAAGGAGGGGAAATTCTGCAAGGCACTTAGCATATGGGCCTGAAATCACCAGCTGTTTCATGGTGAAACTTGTGGTGGGACAAGAGCTGCAGCAGATGGATCTACTGGAGGTACCATTGACTATAACAACACTTCACTGCATTGTCCAGTAATCTGTTATGACTGAGGGAGTCGGTGCCCAGAATGGGGTCATAAACATCTGTGACTGGTCCATGAGAGTTCACGCTGAAAGCCTGCACCTTGTAAGTAGGGATGGATAAGTTGTTGCAGGCGGTGACAAGGAGGGGAGATGGAGGGTGGGTGGCAGCTGGGATTTGGGAGTAGTTTGCTGGGAAATAATGATAAATCAGAGCCAGCGTCAATGAGGTAGTGGACAGGGGAACTAGCGTCATTCAAATCCCGTGTGTGTATGGGTGCTGTGAAGTGGTACAGCAACCAGGTCCACCTACTGTTGGTGGCTGCCAGGACTTTTCGGGACCAGGAGTAAGGCATTCTTGCCAAACCTCTGGTGGTACCAACAAGCTGCATCTAGTTCACAGTGGTTGTCAGGCAGGCAGTTAGAACTATGCCACCAGGATTGCCACTGCCTGGTAGCGGATGCAAGAGCTGAAGCTGAGCAATGCTGGTGGTAAGTGCTGCCACCTCAGAGCTCAAGCGCATCAGATTCTGGTAAAGGTCAGGGCCCTGCGTGCTGGGTGGAGGGTCATTAATGGCAGGTGGCACAAGTGATGTCAAACATGCAGGGACTTGGGGTGGTGTGGGAGGGGTGGGTGAATAGCCGGCTAAAGCTGTGTCGTGATAGCCAGAGTTCTGCACTGCATCTGTGGTGGGGAAAAGGGTTCAGGGTTTCGAACAGTTTACAGCCAAGACCATTGCGTCGTCTAACAGTAAATTGATCTGTGAGTCTGGGGCAGTCAGTATGGGGGCAGGAAGGTACATGAGAAAGCAATTTAGCAGCAGTCCTTCAGACAGGATGTACAGTCCGGTGAGTGCTCAGATGTGATAACAGCAACAGGCATGGGCATATGTTGTCGCTCTGCTTGGATGATGATAAATTCTGTGCCTGTTGTAACTCTGAAGGCACAAATCTGTATATGATGTGTTCTTTTAATTTAGTGTAGCTGCTCGAGCGGGGTGGATGTGAAATAACAACCTGGACTTGGGTGCCGGTGGTCATGTCTAGGTAGCCGACTACCATCCCAAATTTTGTTGCATTTCTTGTGAGAGTACCCTGTGAAAGCTGCCTTGGTGGAAGCAAACCACAGGTGTGGGTCTTACCAGTTGAAGGGGGATGGGGGAAACTGAGGAGCTGCATGACTGGGGGGGGGGGGGGGGGGAAGGTAAGCAGATTTGGCTGGTAGGTGCTGGGGCGGGAGAGGTAATGGATGGCTATTGGGCATGACCACTGTAGGAGCGGGAATGTATGGCAGTGACATTGTGACTTAACAGTGTGGGCAGTGTTGCAGAATGTAGAGTGGTGCTGGCAAGCAATATTGTGGAGAAGAAATTAGGTGGAACGCATGGTGTGGACCATGCAATACAATCTCCACCATGCGATGCTGCAGAAAGGAGGGTTCAGTACATAGCACAGTAAAACTGTGACTTGTCCTGGTGTGTGGCTATCAACTGCAGGTGAGGTGTGGAGGTATGTAGAGGTGGTGCACGTGGAAGGAGAAGGTGCATAAACAGGTGGGAGAAGGTCATGCATGGAGGGGTGTGGATGGGAGCAGTGGAGTGCAAAGAGGGAGGGTGTGCTGGAGGGGAGTTGTACCGCTCATGAAGGGAGGGCATGCATGGAGGGGTGTGGGAGGAGAGTGGTGGTGTGCACAGAGGGAGGGTGCATGTGGAGGGGTACAGGATGGGGCTGGAGAAGGCAAGAGGCGTATAGGGGTGTGAGTGGGATGCATCTGGCTAACCTAACAGGAACTGATTTTGTTAATCGGAATAATAACAAATAGAAACCAGGGTGTTTCAATAATGAGACTCAGCACTTTGATTTGGAGGGGATCATCAGTGAGGGAACGATTTAGATTCCCTCCTATGCTCCTAAGGCGCACATATGCCCATAGATGCGCACTAATTAATAAAGACAACAGTAAATAATGGGGCATGCTGAAAGAAGCATGTGAGCTGGTTCAGAGATGTTATTCCTAAAAGCTAACAATAGTTTAACAAGTTACTGCCTGTTAATCAAGGGGGAAGGGGAGGGGGTGTCTTTGCTCGTGGTGGAGGCTTTGAACAGGGTGGACTATGAATGATTTACAGTGCTTTGTTCAACATCATCTAGTGGTGTGGGAAAATTTGCTTCAGTGATGTGCCAGATGGTAAAGCAGTGCCAAAATGGTCAGGGATTGAATGGTGGTAAACCGCCTGGTACTCCCGATGCACACTGCACTTCAACACACTATTTACACCATGCTGCACACAGTATACCAGATGCTGATAACGGGGGGTGAACAAAGTGTCCAGCATCACTACAGCCATAGTCAAGGGAATCCCTGAAAGGGAATGCAGCTCAGGAAGGTGGTGCAGAAGTTGAGGTAGCACTCCTCTTATCAACCAAACCACAACAAATCACTGACACTGGACAAGGTGTGAAATGCTGCTGTCTGCACATTCTTTGGCAAAGTGTGGTAGACGATGGCATGAGCATGTGGCATTGTGCGCAAAAAACTGCCAAGAGCATGGCTGGGAAGTGTAGCTTCATCAAAGTGGAAGAAGAGACTGCTTGAGTGACAGTTCAGCGTGTGTGGCTTCCAGAAAGCTTGGCAATCTAAGCCCTACCTCTGGTGGAAGAGACCGGCGTGGGTGTTGGGGGATGTGGTGGTACTTTGGCCACTAGGCACTTCGCTGATCACTAGTTTCTGGTCAGTGCAGCTAAAGATGGAGTTGAACAGAAGGAGTCATCACAGGCTCAAACAACTGTAAGGCACTCTTTCTCATTTATACAATAGTTTGTTTCAGGTTTCAAAGCCTTGAAGCATAAGCTATCACCAACATATCCTGAATTTATGCTAGAACTTCCTCCATCCTGAAACCATTACTGTGGGTGTAAAGTTCTGTCTCAGCATCCTTGTGCTACAAAGCTTGAACTAGAGAAGATCTCAGCACCTCATTAAGGACAAGGAACGTTCTCTCTTTCACCTCATTCCTGGAAAATTTTCTCTCTCTCTGCAGTAGACCTTGCAAGTGACACACCTTAGTACAGTAGTCCTTTATGAACCACCGATAGTAAGAGCAAATTCCGAAAAAAAATCAGCTGCTCTCATTTACTCTGGATTAGGGCAGACTCCATCACCATTCACAAGGTGCCCCAAGATTTTCATTTGTTTGGTGACAAAAGGCAGTTCTTTGGATTCAGCCAGAGACCTGCAGTATGAACCCACCTCAACACAGTTGTCAGTCAGCTTAGGTTTTTGTCAGATGCCTTTGGAAAAATGACTCTGTCATCCAGATAGCAAAGACATGTAGTTCATTTAAGGTGTCAAACTAGGTTGTCTGTCATGTGTTTGAAGATTGCTGGAGTGTTACAAAGTCCAAACAGAGTAACTTTGAATTTAAGGAGGCCATCAGTAATTATGAAGATAGTCTTTTCCCCTGTCAGCATCATCAGTGTAGATTTGTCAGTAGCTTGTCTGCATGTCCAAATTTGTGGAATACTTTGCTTCTGTCAAGCAGTCGCAGGTGTCATCAGCGCATGGCCTTTCTTTGTGATTTTGTTCAGTCATCAGTAGTCAACACAGAAATGCTGTTTACCAATCTTCTTCTTCACAAGGATCACTGGAGAGGACCCAGGACTCCCTGAATGTTTAATGATGTCACATTGAAGCATCTTATCCACTTCCTCCTGGATTATCCGTGATTCAGGCGGTGACAACCTACACGACTACTGGCTAATTGGTATATGTCACCCAGTGGTGATACTGTGTTTTATTGTGGGTCATTTGGTCTGTCTTTACTGTGCTCTGGATTTGAAAGCATTTTAGAACTGACACAGAATGGTTATTACTCACTGATGTTGTTTCACGTCAGATCCTGTTGTCATTTTGACAGTAGCTGCTTCTCCTGTGTTGTCTGTAGTGGTAGTGGAGCATGATTCTTTGTCAGTGACATTAAGCTGCCTTTCCGAGACTGATTGAGCTGTCCCTACAAACATACCTTTAGGGATGAGTTGTGGCTACTTGTGACAGATAATTAGTGAAAGTTCTTCCTGACCACCCACAATGCTTTTGATCATCACTGGCACATAGGTTTCTTGTGTGAGCCTGAGTAGCTTCTTGCAATCAACAAAAGATTCACAGTTTAACTAAGCATCTTCATTGATGACAGGAAGTCATCTTGATGATGTTGTGGTAACATCATAATTAACAAAAAAGATCTGCCAGAGCAATCTTTGTATATGTGTTAGTTGGAATAGCTTCATCAATCTGGAGCTCTGATCTCCCACAGTCTGTGATTGCTTGTGATGCCTGCAAGAAGTCCCATCCAAGAATAACATCATGACTGCATTCTGTTAAAATGAAAAATTTGAAGGACTATGTACTCTCACTGGTAATTATTCTTGCAATACAAGTTCCTGTCAGCTGAAGGTATTTGCCATTTATGACTCCATCACAATCATCATTGCATCACAGAACATAGTCTTCTTTAGTTGCTGGTGATAAGCATCTGACATAGAAAAGAAAGCCCCAGAGTTGACTAGTAACCACAAAGATTGGCTGTCGATGATGACATTGATGAGATTTGCGGCCATCTTGGTTGTTGTCACCCATGAAAGATTTTCATCTGTTGTGGCCCCAACACTTGCTTAGTTTTCCTGAACTTGGCAGCTATGTTAGTGGCTGGTACATCTGTACAACAATGATGAACAGCAACAGCAGGTGCTGAACAATCTCATCCAGTGTGAGGTGATGAGCTTTGACCCACAGATTGACTAAAACCATTTGCAGTTGACTGGCATGAATAGGACTCTTGTGATGTTGACATCTTGCTACATAACAGTCATCAAACACTCATATTTTTTCTATGAAAAAGTGTGTCCAAGGAGTCACCACTAGAAATGGACTGATGTGGTTGCTCTCCATCTTCCAAACGAGTGTTGTTCTGTGGGTCGTTTTACATGCTGGAGGGGTTGTAACTATTTTTGTTGGATGCCAGGTTGTGGATTGACAGTGGCTAGATGGCCACATACATTCTTTGTGGCATGTTGGACTGGTGGTGGAAATTGATGCCAAACTTTGATACACCTCTTTTACAATATTCTCTATTACCACCTAACATATTGGATTGACATTCAAGGATGTTATGTCTTTTTTACCCTCAATCTGATATTTCTGGGTACTGTTCATTGCTGTATCTCTTCTCTCGCTATATCTGTTGTATGAGAGAAAGGAGCTTATTGTGGCCTTCCACAACTGCCATGGTGATAGCATTCAGTCATCGATTACATCTCTTTCATCTGACTCTTTCTGTTGCATTCCTCAGTTCGCTGGTACGTCATGATGACTTCCACTGTTGCTGTGATGTCTTCTACCAGAAGAGGTTGGTACATGTCTTCTGTGATTCCTTTCATCAAATATGATATTTTGTCAGTGTCTCTCGTCTTAAGATTTGTGATCTGGCATAGAGCCAGAAAATTTTGCTTGTATTACTGTGGCATTTCCCTTTGACATTGGGCTCTGTTCTCCAGTTGTTCATCTACTAAGTGGACTTGTTGCCAATGGCATTGCAGTTGGTAGAGTGCATCAGAGCTACTTTTGTTTGGTTGATGAAGTTGTACTGTTCGGATCTAATGCAGATGAACTTCAGTAATGAATGGAAGAACTTAATAGGCCAAGTTTGAAAGTAGGTCTTAACATTAATTTTAATGAGACTAAACTAATGCATTAAAAGGTAATTCACATGAAAAAACTGTATAATTATTAGCATGAGAGAATGGCTGACTAGTGCTTACTTCCAGGAGATGAAATTTACAGATACTGCTGAGGGACACTTTTAAATTTTGTCTGTCGGCACTGCTTGGGATGTCGCCCCCTGAAGATAGGTACTTGTACTATTGGCCTGCTAGTAGTTATCTATTATACTTCCACAATCTTAAATAAATTTTCAGGTTAAAGCCAAAGACCCAACAGACAACAATAAAAACAATAGAAGAAAAGAATGAAGATTGTAACTGTTCCGAAAGAACAGATACCAATGGTGACCATGCAGCTTCTCTAGAAAGAAATGATAATTAATGAAACCCTTAGCTGCCAACAGGTGTTGTTGATATACCTCAATGGGGACAGCTGAAAATGTGTGCCCAGATTGGGACTCGAACCCAGGATGTTCTGCTTAGATGGCAAACGCTCTATCCATCTGAGCCACTGAGGGCACAGACGATAGTGCAAGTGCAGGGTCTTATCCCTTGCATGCTTCCCGTGAGACCCACATTCCCAACTGTCCACAACCAACATTCGCAATGTTCTTAAAGGATATTTGCCCAGTCATTCATTACTCGTGCCAACTAAGGTGATGAATTCCGTAAAAGTTTGGGCAAAGTGTGCGCAATCGCACACAAGAAGGTCAGTGGCAGGGTAGCCTTTAACTATATGAAGATAGTAACTGTTTGGAAAGAACAGATACCAGTGATGACCAAGCAGCTTCTCTAGAAAGAAATGATAATTAATCAAAACCCTCAGCTGCCAACAGGTGTTGTTGATATATCTCAATGGGGAAAGCTGAAAATGTGTGAATGGGAAAATATCCTTTAGGAACATTACGAATGTAGGTTGTGGACAGTTGGGAATGTGGGTCTCCCAGGAAGCGTGCAAGGGATAAGTCCCTGCAGTCGCGCTATCCTCTGTGTTCTTGGTGGCTAAGATGGATAGAGTGTCTGCCATGTAAGCAGGAGATCCCAGTTTCGAGTCCCGGTCAGGGCACACATTTTCAGCTGTCCCCATTGAGGTATATCAACAACACCTATTGGCAGCTGCGGGTTTCGATTAAGAATAAAAGAAGCTTCATCTACAGTAAATAGGAATAAAGCTAAGGGTAGTATCAATTTATTAAACTAAATATCAGGGGAATAAAAAATAAAGTAGATGAGCTGTTAGTGTGTTTAGATGATGTCTAAAATAAGAATGAGATTGATATACTTTGTCTGTCTGAACACCGTTTAATTGTGGGGATGGGAAGTGTCAGTATAAATTGGTATAATTTAACATCTTTAATTTAGCATTGTACATTTGCAGATCTAGCATGGTAAAGGAGGAGCAGCCATTTATACAAAACAAAGGTATAAACACAAAATAGTAGAAGTAAGCAAATTTTTGGTCGATCAGCACTTTGAAGTTTGTCATGTGAACTACTGCTAGATAATGTAGTGTTGATATTAGCAACAGTGTACAGGTCCCCATTAGGAGATTGGGAGCTATTCATAAAAAAGTTTGACTCCCTGTTATGCTGGTTGTCAGACAAAAAGAAGAAGTTATTAATCTGTGGTGATTTCAGTGTAAATTGTCTAAGCAGTTCTGATAGAGAAAGTGAACTAGAAGCATTATTATTGACATATAACTTGGAATGAGTGATCAATTTCCCTAAATGTATAGATCAAGCACTTTAATAGATAATGTATTTGTGCAGCAAGAGGATGTAAAAGTAACAGGTGCTTTTCCTGTGATGAATGGATTACCAGACCATGATGCACAATTCATTAACTTACAAAACCTAGCAGAGTGTACAGTTCAGAAACCATTAAGTAAAAGTGTATGGTTGCTCAACCCAATATCTATAGAGCACTTCAGAGAAAGTTTAAGACATGTTAATTGGGGAGATGTACATAATGAAACATATTTTTTGATGAATTTGTATCCCTTTTTGCACATCAATGCCCAGAAAAAAAATTGCTAAATGTAACACCAAACGCTTTTCAAAGAAACCTTGGTTTATTACAGGTATGAAAGTGTCTTCAGAAAGAAAAAGAAAACTGTATGAGGCAGCAAGAATTAGTAAAGAGACAGAAGAAATTTCACACTATAAAAATTATTGTAACACACTGAGAAAAGTTGTCAGAAAATCAGGAGTATATTC
Organism: Schistocerca cancellata; assembly: GCF_023864275.1. NCBI lineage: Eukaryota > Metazoa > Arthropoda > Insecta > Orthoptera > Acrididae > Schistocerca > Schistocerca cancellata. Next base: position 228,586,047 of record NC_064631.1, on the reverse strand, counting down.
GAGATGAAATTAAAAACTCAAGCAATGAAATCAAATCAGTATGGAATGTTGTTAGAAGGGAGACTGGAAAAGTAACAGCTGAAGTAGTTAGTACTACTATTATAGAGAATGAGACCATCTTAATCAACAGTACACAAGTAGCTAATGTATATAACAACTATTTCTGAAGCGTAGTTGAAAAAATTGGTGAGAGTAGTTCAAAAGAAAAAGCCAAGCAGTACATGGAAGAGTCAGTTTTGAGAAATCCTAGTCAGATTTATTTTCACCTAACATCATCTTGTGAAATAAGGAAAATCATTAAATCTTTGAAAAATAAATGTTCTGTTGGAACAGATGACATCTCTACGAGATATTAAAACAATTTGCAGCAGCTACAGCTGATGTTCTGAGTCACATATGTAATGCATCAGTAACTGAAGGTATTTTCCCAAACAGGTTAAAATATGTCATTGTCAAGCCACTCTGCAAAAAAGGGGACACCACAGGTGTCAATAATAACTGGCCAATATCTTTGATTGCTGCATTTTCAAAAAGTCTTCAAGAAAATGATGTAATCAAGAGCAGTTAGCCATCTCAACAATAATGTCAGAGTTTGGATTACAAAAATGCTGTATATAATGTAGACAGCAGTATATAATTTCACTACCCACATAATAGTAATGGTATATATATAAGGTCCCATACTCCAAGGAGCATAGGGGACAGTGTGGGAGACCCACACCACTGTGATAGGCAAGGTCCTTGCCTTCCACTGACCGTAATGGGGATGAATGATGATGATGATGATGATGATGATGAAGACTACGCAACAACACCCAGTCATCCCAAGGCAGGAAAAATCCCTGACCCCGCTGGGAATTGGACCCAGGACCCCGTGCGTGGGAGGTGAGAACGCTACTGCGAGACCACGAGCTGCGGAATAGTAATAGTAAAATGTCACTGATAGGAATTTTCTGTGACTTATCCAAAGCATTTGAATGTATACATTATGTTACAGAAATTACAATTCTATGGTATAAATAGAAAAGCATATGAGCAGTGTAAGACATATCTACAGAACAGGAAGCAAAATGTTTCTTTATATGGTTCAAGTAATCTATGGAAGTATCCCACTTCATCTAACTGGGGTGAAATTACATTACGTGTTCCACAGGGTTTGATCATGGGTCCCCTTCTGTTCTTGATATATGTGAATGACCTCCCTTCTTATCTGAAACTAGAAGATAAACTGACACTATTTGGTGATGATACAAGCATCATTATTACTTCAGTAAAAGAAACTCCGATAGAGAATGAAACAAAGAAAGTATTTGGAAAAGTTATTGATTGGTCTTCTGTGAATGGGCTTGCTCTGAACTTTGAAAAACCACAGTGCATCCAATTTTCTACAACAAGGGGCACAGTTCCTTCATTAAATATAATACATTAACAGAATTCAGTAGACAGGGTAGATCATACTAAGTTTTTTGGTGTACATATAGATGAGAATCTTAATTGAAAAATTCATATTTGGATCTCCTAAAGTAACTAGGTTGAGCACATTTTGCAATCAGAATAATTGCCAATTTTGAGGATACAGAAATTAGTAAGCTAGCCTACTTTGCATACTTTCACCCTCTGATATAATACAGAATAATATTTTGGGGTAAATCAACACTTAGGCAAAAAGTATTCACTGCTCAAAAGAGAGTGGTAAGAATAATGTGTAGGCATCTGTTTAAAAGGTTAGGAATTCTTACAACAACCCCACAGTATATTTACTCAGTAATGAAATTTGTCTCAACAACATGGACCAGTTTAAAAATGACGTTGATGTTCATGATTATAATACCAGAAGAAAGAAAGACTTGCACTATCCTCTACCTAACCTATCTTTGGCACAGAAAGGGGTAAAATTTGCTGCTGTAAAACTTCTCTATAAATTACCGGATCAAATAAAATGTCTGAAAGACAGCATTAATAGTTTCAAAAATAAATTGAAATCGTATCTGCTCGACTACTCCTTTTATACCACAGATGAATTCTTGAATAGGAATAAATAAATCTGTAGGTATAATATATGCATTTTGTGCCATTTAAGGGACTATGGTAGATAATAAACATTTTAAGCTTTTTTGCATCATAATGGTCATGAGATTGATCAATGGAACACATAACTAACTAACTAACTACTTATATATCTAAAAACAAAGATGATGTGACTTACCAAACGAAAGCGCTGGCAGGTCGATAGACACACTAACAAACACAAACATACACACAAAATTCTAGCTTTCGCAACCAACGGTTGCCTCATCGGGAATGAGGGAAGGAGAGGGAAAGACGAAAGGATTTGGGTTTTAAGGGAGAGGGTAAGGACTCATTCCAATCCCGGGAGCGGAATGACTTACCTTAGGGGGGAAAAAAGGACGGGTATACACTCGCACACACACACATATCCATCCACACATATACAGACACAAGCAGACTAACTACTTAGAATTTTGTCTTGCGAAGGTAAGTGACGACCAGACAGTATTTGTAGTTTTAAGTGCATTGGAGATATTTAGTTCCTTTATTTTCTATGACATACATGATTTTTCAACCTTATTAATAAATAACTATTTTCCTTTATTTTTATGCTTAGCAGGTAACTTTTATCAATTTTACTGAATATTTCGAAGCCTAAAGTATTAGTGGGGGCTGGTTATAAAACTTTGGATATTGCCTTGAAAAAATAAATGTACTTAATATAATTATTTTTTTGGTTTGTAGCATCTACTCTGTTATTTGTATAATGTATTTGAGGTTGGGTCTTCCTCTGCAATTTCTGTGCTTCCACAACTCCTTCAATTATTATTTTCAATAGACAGCTGAGCCCTTTTTCTTTTTAGGTGCTTCACGAGGCATCTTTTTTTTCTTGCTCTAATGAAAATTTTCTTCTTTGCGAGCATTTCTCTCCAACTGCTATTCATCATTCTTCTGTAGCACCATGTTTTGAATGCAGTTTCCCTCCTCTCTCGCTACTACCATCCAAGCTTTGCTGTCATATGTTGTGAAGCTCTATACCTAGGGCTTATATTCTTTGTAGTGAGTACATTTTTCTTCTTATTAAAAGCATTCTTGGCCCGGACAATTCTGCATACTATCTTCTTGTAGGTTCTTCTATCACTCGTGATTTTACTTCCCAGGTAATTAAACTCATTTACTTACTCAGTTGTTTCATTTTTCAGCTTTGTCACCATCTTGCTTTCTTTATTTCTACTGAAGACTAGAACTTTTGTTTTATGCATGTTCATTTACATATGGAATTACTCCACCATTATTCTATCCATTGTGTTCGGGATTTTTTTGCAGGTCTCCTTCACTTTCTGCTATACCAACAACAAATTTCAGTATGTCTACCTTATCTCCATGAATTGTTACTCCATGTTTACTTCTTTTCTCACCCTGTCAATTGCCTTTTGCATGTTCAGTGTAAGTAAGAAACAACATTTGCATACCCTATTTTGAATGCTAGCTGATTCTTCTTTATTGCCACAATAAACTATTCTGATTTCATGTATGTAGGTTTTATGTATATGTCTTCTCTCTTTAAAGCTAATTCGTGATTGGCGAATGATACTGAATAATACTTTCCAGTTGACATTGCCAAATGCTTTTTCAAGATCTACAAATGCTATGAATGTACTCTTGCCCTCATTCAGCTGTTTCTCTATCACTTACCTCAGAGTGAATATTGCTTCCCTTGTTCCAATACCTTTGGTAAAACCATACTGGTTTTCAGATAATTGTCCCTGTGTTTATTTTTCAATTCTTCTAGAATGATATTGGTGACTTTTTGTGATGCATGGCACACCAGGCTCAATCTTTGGTGTTGTTCACACATTCATTGTTCATTGCTGGTACACATTGAAATCCCAACTCTGCAGTATCATAGCAATCCACTGATAGAGCCTGAATGTAATGGTATAGCCCATTAATAGAGTTGAGTATTGTGTGGTAATTTATTTTTCAGCTAGAGAAGTCATCTGTATTGGTGTGAATAGTATACAAGTTTTCTGCTACAGCCGAAAGTGAATTACTGGGCAGTACTCTACATTATCAGTAAGCTGGACAGTTTTGTTTTCGCTCCTCTTGTGATGTACTGTGGTATTGTGCAATGGGGATTTTAGTGTGGAGTAGGACTGGAGACATGTAGCAGCAAAGAAACAAACAAACATAAACTTTTTTGAGATGATAATTAAAGTTTATTACTAGGCCTATAATGTATGACATTAATTTCACTGCCTGTAAAAGTGGTAGGCGAGCAATTATAAGTTATAACAGCTAAATTTCGGCATTTTGTACAACTGGACTATGCCATCGTTTGATTTCACTGTATTTGTCTTTTCTTTCACTTATTTTAGTTTATGTTAGTTTCTGCATATCTTTCAGTCTGCAATTGTGTCTGAATTCCTACAATAACTTATAGATCTTATAATTACAGTTTTCCCTCAGGCATTTAAGTCTCATCTTTATCTACGATAATGATGGAAGCAGAAGAAGTGAATTAAAATTTGTGTCGCGGCTGGGACTCGAACCAGAGTCTTCTTGCTTACTAGGCATGTTGGGGATGGCATCGACATGAGTAGTTCGTGCAGTAATGTTGACCATAGTGCTGTGGTTCTGTAATGGTTAGCGTCTCTGCCTAGTAAGCAAGAAGACCTGGGTTCAAGTCTCGGCCGTGGCACAAATTTGATTCGCTTCTTCTGCTTCCACCATTATCGCAGATAAAGATGAGACTTAATGTCTCAGGGAAAAATTTAATTATAAGATCAGGACTTTCCCATTACGTCCATCGCTGGGGTGCTATTCCAGTGCCGGAGAGCCCTGACAGTAGTGACAATGTAGGGGGAAAAAACTGAAGATGTGAATTGAAGTTTGCTGTGGGGAGGGCGTCGACTTGGGAAGTTTGTGCAACGATGTTGATCATATTGCTGTGGTGGTGTAATGGTTAGCATTTCTATCTAGTAAGCAAGAACAATTGGGTTTGAGTCCTGGCTGCGGCACAAATTTTGAGTCACTTCTTTTGCTTCCATCATTATCCTACAATATCACTGAAACAATGTTATAGAAATGATAGTTGTTACTCACCATCTAGCAGAGATGATGAGTCACAGACAGGCACAATATAAAGAATGTCAAACGAAGCTTTTGTCAAAACAGGCCATCATCGGAATAGACAACATACACACAAACTCACGCAAATTCAACTCCCACACACATGGACCCCCGCCCCCCCCCCCCCCACACACACACGTGTGTTTATGTGTGTGTGTGTGTGTGTGTGTGTGTGTGTGTGTGTGTGTGTGTGTGTGCGCGCGACTCAGCAAATCCACTATTTGGTGAGTAACAACTATCCTTTTCATAATACTGTCATTATTCCATCCTGGATTTTCCACTACAATATCGTTTGTTTTCTGGCAACAGAATAAAAAAAAAAAAATTTGTTTGAAGAAGTGTTAATTTGAATGATTTATTCTGTTTGGAAGAAGCATATTCAAATATTGTATTTTTGTGTTAGTGAAGCAATAAGTATCCTATGTTCAACATTAAAAAATGACCCACATGGATAGCCAAGTGTGTTAATATGCCACTTCCAGGATTTGGGGACGCATACTGGTCCTAGATTGAATCTGTTCAGCAGTTTAATTACAAGGGTCCATGTGCCAGCCAGACTGGATATAGTTTTTAGGCAGTTTGCCACATCCAGCTAGGTATATACTAGGATGGTTGCTATATTTTGCCTTGGATACATGATGTGCAAACATTTAGACAATAGTCTCATACTTGAACATGAGCTTACTTCAGACACGTACAGATGGGGTACACAAAATTCTGTCCCTGCTGTGAGGGCTGATGCCAGGAAGGGTATCTATGCTGATCCTGTAGTTGAATGGGGCTGGGGCAAGGCAAGGATGAAGAAGAAGTAGTTTAATATTAATAATGTGATTAACATTTGAATATTCTGAGGGATGTGGAAGTTTTAACTTTTAGTTAGTGACAACATAATACAAAATCAACAATGAGGCCTACTTTATTTGATAGTAATGACTAAAGGGTCAGACCAAGACTCATTAATACAATCATACCAGCTTACACAGTTAGTATTTACAAAATCATGTAAAAAAATGAATGAAGATGACAAAGCCAAAATTTTAGCTTGGCTACTCCTAAACATAAGTTTGTTGTTTTGCCACTGCATCACATCGTTTGCTAAATTATATTTGTCACGCATAAACAGGTGCTATTCTCTCAACAGAATTATACATAAATCACAAATATTTCTTAAATGAGTAAAATAATGACCAGACTTTTTCAAAACAACTTTTCAGTAATTTCTTTCAATCACAAAGCAGAAAAATATTTACCCCTGAACATAGTCTGACATTAATGAAATCACTATTAATTTAATAGTTGAAGTTGTAAAGCAAATTTATTGTAACACTTTTGTCTAATTATTTTTATGTGTATTTCTGCAGTGCACAAAGTCATCATTGAGTTAGTGATTCGAGCGCATGATTGTTTTACTGCTGCTTGTGATATGGAAGGAATAGCGTCTGTGCTCAGAAAGTCTCGTATACTTACAACAAGTCTGTTGAAGAAGGAAGAATGGGGACTGATGGTGAGAATTTATTATGATAACATTTGTGTAATCCAAATAGAATACAGTATTAGTTTGTCATTTTACTATAATATAATTTATTTTCAGATAATTCCTTCACAGTGTTGTTATTTTGTAAGGAAAAATTGTTTGCTTCTTACTAGAAAGAAGAAACATCAGAATATGAATATGAAAGGATTTAAAGATTTCTGATCTAATTAAATACCAGTAGGAATATCAGTTTATACAGGGTGTTACAAAAAGGTACGGCCAAACCTTCAGGAAACATTCCTCACACACAAATAAAGAAAAGATGTTATGTGGACATGTGTCCGGAAACGCTGAATTTCCATGTTAGAGCTCATTTTAGTTTCGTCCACCTACGCTCAATGGAGCACGTTATCATGATTTCATATGGGATACTCTACCTGTGCTGCTAGAACATGTGCCTTTACAAGTACGACACAACATGTGGTTCATGCACAATGGAGCTCCTGCACATTTCAGTTGAAGTGTTCGTACGCTTCTCAACAACAGATTCGGTGACCGATGGATGGTAGAGGCAGACCAATTCCATGGCCTCCATGCTCTCCTGACCTCAACCCTCTTGACTTTCATTTATGGGGGCATTTGCAAGCTCTTGTCTACGCAACCCCGGTACCAAATGTAGAGACTCTTCGTGCTCGTATTGTGGACGGCTGTGATACAATATGCCATTCTCCAGGGCTGCATCAGCGCATCAGGGATTCCATGCGATGGAGAGTGGATGCATGTATCCTCGCTAACAGAGGACATTTTGAACATTTCCTGTGACAAAGTGTTTGAAGTCACGCTGGCACGTTCTGTTGCTGTGTGTTTCCATTCCATGATTAATGTGATTTGAAGAGAAGTAATAAAATGAACTCTAACATGGAAAGTAAGCATTTCCGGACACATGTCCACATAACATATTTTCTTTCTTTGTGTGTGAGGAATGTTTCCTGAAAGTTTGGCTGTACCTTTTTGTAACACCCTGTATAATTTATTCTTGTTACAAGTCAGTGCAGTTCTGGCATTTGTTCATCCATAGCTTAAAACGTAGGATTAAAAATTATTTGTTTTTGTTGTGAAATCACATCCACAGAGTGTCTTACATTGTGAATAGCCCCATAATACTTCCTTTACACTCCATTCATAACTTAATAGGGCCAAATCTGGAGAATCTGTAGCAATATAGTAAATTGACAATTAATTGGGAGAGATCTACGTGAATTGCAGATGCCCCACATACCAAACCTTGTGTCACACAGCTTTATGCTGTTTTATTATTACTAGATTTGGGGGAGGGGGGAGGGTGGAGGTGCTCGCTGCATCTGTGGCATTCAATAAGCCACAAGAGCTCTCTTGGACCATGACAAATAGTGGGTACGAGTTTGGAGATCCCAGATTTCCTGAGACTGGGACTGGTAAGTACTGCCAGTCCTCTGTAATCTTGAGCTCAGGGCATGCTTCAGAGACACCATGTGGCTCAACATTGGAACTTTGTGTCTCACAAGGAAGAGGGATCTTTGCTTAACCATTCAGCTCGTGAGAATGCTATAAACCTCCGTAAAAAAAATCTTAATCTCGAGGTGTGCTGCATGCTGATGAGTCACATGGCTGTTGAGGCAGAACAATCACTAGTGGGCAACCTCTGGAGAACCTGCTGCATCTCAGTTGTATAAGGCTTACCCAGGCAAGCAGGGTTCTGTCTGGGTAGACCTCCACGTCCCTCGCAGCTTGTGGGAACACAGTGGCAAATCAGTTTCCTAGAAACTGGCCCAATGCAATGGGTGTGCCATCTGGGAATATTCACAGCCATTCCTCAAAAAGACTGAGGGAGGCTTGTCCTCCTGATGATCTGATTTTATTTGGTAATGGGGTTCAAGGAGTTATAAATCAGAAAGTTTTCTAGTGATCAAGATGAAGGAGGAGACATTTGAACAAATGTCACCTTTATATATTCATAAAGATTTAGAAGGGCTTGCTGGTACTTTCAAAACTATTAAAAGATATCCAAAGAGTTTTTTGCCCATTGAAAACAACAGGTTAAAGCAGGTGTAACTTGTAAGGAAGTCCAAAAAAATGGATGAATATTTTAAAGTTATTGAGATGCATAACTCCCTCAACTGAAGCAAGGGTGTAGTCACATGGCATGATATTATGTACAAGGATACCTCAGAATGTCTGTATTCGACAAAGAATGCATAGAAATATTGGAGAAATGGAGAAGACTGACACTTTCATTGTGATCTCCCATTCTCCATTGCTACCTGTGCACTTCAAGGCAGGTTCCTCTGATTTAGGGTTAGGCCTTACATACCTAACACTGTGAGATGTTACAAATGTCAACAATTTGGCAACACAAGACTGAGTTGGGGAGATGAAGCAGCTTGCAGGAAATGTGACTGCATGTCTCCAGAAACATGCCATCTACTGCTCTGAGAACCACCCAATCTGGAGCTGCGAGTGCTCATTATTCACTGAAGAATGGAAAATTCAGAAAATAAAAGTGACAAAGTAGATCCCTTACATACGCTGATGCTAAGAACGAATATAAGGTGACAAAGCCTGCACTCTTTGTCACTCCTTATGCTTTCTTATTGAAGATATCTGCCACCAGGGTAAACACTGTGATGCAAATGATGTCCAGGATATCAGTACCCACTGCCAGCACTGTATTTACACCTGTACCTGACAAAGCAAACACAGAAAAGATTCAGCAACCCAGGCAACCATATGCAAGAGAAAGGCAAAATTTTAGCAAAGAGCTTAGAGAAGGTACCCCAAAACAGAGTGCCTCCCAACTTCCCTTTCCCATTGAACTTGAAGGAAAAGGGGAATGGAAATTGTCACAGCAGTCTACTCACAAGCTTCCTGGGTGCCATCAAATGTCATATGCTCACGTCTGACTAATGGGGTGGACATCCTGAAGCTAGATACCTAGTCACCAGACCCAGACAGCCCCTCCACTCCCCCTCTCTCTTCCAGTGTGTCACCATGTGCCTAACAAGGTGTGTCATAGCAGATGGGTCCTCCCCATCTGTCATGTTTTTCTACTCGCATGGATAAACATTTTTTTGCTAATTTTTATCTTATTTTCAACAAGTTTATCTGTTGGCATGTAACATCTACATGAAAATCTCAAGTTCTTATTTAGACTGGATTCCTCTGGAATTTATTATTCATATTATTATTTTGGGTGCTTTGATTCCATTGATGTAATTAGTTTTCATTAGGCAATCATAATTAAAAGTTATAACTAATTGATGCTAGCACTATAGTTTGATAAATAGGAAATTTTTGAACTGGTCAGAATAATTCCATATAATGACCCACACCAACAGAAATCCAAGCATTCTGACTTTCATGTAAAGTTTTTTCATTTATCTAAAACTGATTATCTTCTGCAGTAATTAACATCTAAGTTCTAGGCCAATGCAATTTTTCATTGCAGATTTTGTCATAACTGCTGTTTGATTCCAAACTTTCACTACATACTTTCGGTACCTCATTTTTTTGTACTGAAGACATGCAACATTGACTGATTAACTCGGTAATTAACAATTTCATGTAACTCACTCTAATTTGCAAAATGGTGCTCATTCGTATAAACAAGGGGATTCATATCACATAAGGGTAATAATGCCCATATATTTATCTAAATTTCTGATCAAAACATTTTTTATAAATCAAAATTACATTATTTCTTGCAGTTTGAAAAAAAAGTAAAATCCAATGTAGTTGATGTTTGAAGCATTATGTATTTTTCAAAATAACAGTTTCTTCTTACGCCTGAATTGCCAGTTCACTATTTGAAAGCCTATGAGTAACATTTGTGTCAGTGGTGCTCTTGTTGTTGTTTCACATCACTGTTATGTATCTTCTATACATGAAAATACATGCTCTGGCCCACAACAAATTGAAGAACTCTAATTACTTTTGAGTGATATCTATAACCTATATTAACAGACATTTTAATTGAACTGTGATGTCATCAACAGGTATGTGAACAATCATTGTAATCAGATTGAGCTATTGTTCGACTCAGTGATGCATGTTAAGGACTGAACTCAATGGACTACCTAAGTGTAATTGGTTTTAATAAACTAGTAAAGGACAGTGATAAATGTAATCTGTCATGTTTTTTTGGTAAATGTGAACCTTATTCGTTTGCCACAGTAGGACATTCAACTTCACCACTGTACTGCGACTGTTAAATATTCTTATATCTGGCTTGTATGGTTGCACTAATAATCTGTCCGTAGTTTAAAAACTGCTCACCATAATTAAAAATGAGCTTCACATGGAATAAAATGTGTGTGTTGTTGTCATCTTTGTGTAAATCTTTGAGCAAACACAACCGTGCATTCATTTAAACTTTCAACTTCGAGTTGTTCAAGATTGGTGCTAAGAAGGATGAAACTACAAAATTCAGGTCAGTTCCATCTCAGATAATGGGAGTAAATTAAAACTGCAGTGCTAATGTGGTTTCCAAATTTCAATGGAATATGAATGGCTACAGGACCCACTTTTAAGAACTGACACTCCTCATACAAGATGGACGTTTTTGCCTCTGCCTCCTGGAGAACCTTTTTAAAAATAGGGATGTAGCTGTACTTACTGGGTTCACCTTCACAAGAAAGACAACATTATTGACGACAGGATGAAAGGACACATTCCACTCCTCACCTGCGCCCTTAACACAACACTACAAGCAGTAGCTGTCAGGATGAAATCCCACATTCATGTCATCATGTTCTCTGTATAGCTTCCCCATGAGCCCATTGATGATGATTTCCTAAAAGAGCTTATTGCTGAACTACTACATACATTTTCCTCTTAGGAGATTGTAATAGACATGGTGCACTCTGGGGATACAGCACCTCTTGCCACAAGGGTCAAATACTTGAAGATCTCACATAAAGTGAAGTGAATTGGAACGTCTGTTGAAAAAAAAATGGACTTAGATGGCTGATAGCTGGTGTCAGTACATGTGAAGTGCTGCAGTTGCCAAGACTATGCCACCCAAAAGTCCTGAGATGAATGTTTTGACCAATGCTCTCATTGCAGTCAAGATAAATATGTCTGCATGGCCAGTAACCCATCATCCTGGTTTTTGCTACTGTTGTGTACAGCTGACATCATGCTTGACACCAGATTCTGTCTACTCAATTATTGCATCATCTTAGTTTCTCGCTTGGTTGCTCTTTGGAGGCTGTTTGTTTGTCTTGCTTGTCACTCACTTGTGAGTTTTTGAACAGTGTTAAGGAATTTCAGGACACATACTTGCGTTGCCTGAACAATATTTCTTAGTGTTTCAGGTCATGAAAGATGCATTGCAGGGATGGTTGTTGCTGTCATGAGCATTACCGAAAACATTTTTCCTACTCAGGAAGTTAGTATAATATCCAACACAGCTGTGCACTCAATCACAGATATATGCATGCTCTCAACTAATTACTATTTACACGGAGGTACTGTGTGGTCGCATCTAAGCTAGAATTCCACCATTGTCACAAACAACCAAGACAGTCATTCCATTCCTGGGTGGCTAAGTTGCAAGGACTGAAATGCCAAAGTTATTTCACTTGTACAAATCCAGGATGCCAAGCTTCTCATAGTGGCTCTTTAATTTACAACAGTATTCTTCAGCTGGCTCCAGATTTGAAGATATGCACAGCAGCACTGAAACTGGACAACCCTTGGCTACAGGATATCTTAAGCACCAACACTTATTCAGACTCATCCGAGCAACTAATGAACACCTTGTGGCGAGATGAGAAGTTTCGGTGACTGAGGTACAACAGCAGGCTCCACCCACACATAACACACAGAGGACCCCCAGCCGATAGCAATGCCATGATTCATCAATCTCATATGTGTGCATGACATCTGAAACTCCATGTGCCCCACTACAATTGTCAGCAAGCACACTGCAAAGCAAATATTGCTGTCAGTAGCTCCTACAGGCCTCTTATGTAGAAATTTTACATAATTCTTAGGACTTCTGGGTGTTCACTTTTAAGTGGATTCTGGGGTTATGGTTTCTTTGATTAATGGTTTCTTCGATCAGTCAGACTCTCCGAAATTGTCTCCACCTTCTCAGCAATTGGTAGCTTATGGGGACAGTTCCATCCCTCTGTAGGCTCAATTCTTGATCAATATGGCCTATAAACAGGTCATCCATCACATCACCTTATTTGTCATGGATCACTCTACAGCTACTAATATTTTTGGCTGAAACACAAGTATATAATTTGGGTCTTCTGTCACTGTTGAGGCTGAGATCATACCAGATGCAGTCCCATTCCAGAAAGTGGACTATTCTGTTGTAGGGGTATGCCTCAGACTTTAAGGCTGCATCAAGATCCACCTATATGCAGTGCCTCATTTCTGGCATGTAAGATCTATTCCAGTCACACTACATGCAGCAGTCAAACAAGGATTCGATTGACTTGAAGATGCTGGGGTAGTCGAGCCTGAAAAATCCAGAGCACTGGATTCCCCTGGTCACATACAGTAACAAACCTAGTGACTTATACTGCTTATGTGGTGGTTTCATGGCCACAGTCAATGCACAATCATTCCACGGCCAGAAGACATCATCACTAAACTTCCTGGAGAAGAATACTTCTCAAAAATATACATGGTGGATGCATATTTATAGCTCCCTTTATATGAAGACTCATGAAACATTATTGTAGCTAATATACCTTCTGAATTATATTGAAACAAGCAGCTCTCCTGTGACATTGCATCTTCCTCCACAATCTTGTATAGGTACTTGGAACAGGAAGCACCATAGATCCCAACAAGCAAGAATTATGTAGATTATCTGTTTGTCACAGGAGCCTCCTGGCAGCAACATTTGTAAAACACCTGCATTCACTTTACAACCTTGCTGGGTGCAGGATTGTGGTGCCATTTAGAGAAGTGTAGTTGTTGTTGTTGTTGTTGTTGTTGGTTTTTTTTTTTTTTTTTTTTTTTTTTTTTTTTTTTTTTTTTTTTTTTTTTTTTTTTTTTTTCCCCCAAACAGAAGTGGAGTGGGTCATTGGCTACACAAAGAGGGAATCGAGCCAACAGATAGAAACATGGGATCCATAGGTTCACTATCCTAACCAGAGAAACTCCCAGAATTAAAAGCATTCATGAGTAAACCTAGCTATTTCTCCAAGTTCTTGCCACACGCTGCTTACATCTTGCAACTCCTAAATCACTTATACAAGACAGGAGATAAATACAACTGAATCCCAGCTTTTGAGCAAGTCTTTAACTAGCTAAATTGCATCTAAGGCTCATCCCCCATCTCATGCCAACCTCCCCCATACTCCCCCTAGTGCTGGAAGCCATTATCTCACCTTAAGGCACTGGGATGGTACTAACACACAGGAATGAGGATGGCTCAGAACAGTCCATATCACCTATGTGTCAATGACGTTGATTCCAGCACGACTGAACTACATACAGTTCAAAAGGGAGGCGTTGGCATTAGTGTTTTCCATCAAGAAGTTCCATGACTATCTATTTGGACTAATATTGCCACTAATCACCAATCATAGGCTGTTGGTATCATTATTCAAGCTATGCTCCAGCCTCCCAGATGGACGACTTATCTTCTCCAATGCTAGGTGGTACAATTATACCATGCATATGATCCAATAGTGCAGCATTCATATGCCGATGCATTGTCATGTTTGCCCTGGGTCTGGGACCCAGAATTTGATCAGCAAGAAGCACTAAGTTTCTACATCAACATTGAAAGGATACAAATGCTATGAAGCTTGCTCCTTACAGCAGCACATGTCACTGCCACCACGCACAAGGACTCAGTCTTGTTGCAGATCTGCACTATGTTACCTATCAGTGGGCAATGTATTTTATCTGAAGGATGAACAATGAGCTAAATAGGTGGAAACACATCTACTGCTACTCTTTGTCATAGATGATGTCATTTTCTTGGACTCAGACAATGGCACACATTGGTTGGTCATTTCAGCAGAATTTTAGCAACTAATAATGAGCTAGCTGCTCCAGAGACAGTGGCAGATATACCGCATGAAGACATTAGCTGGGAGAGATGTGTACTTGCTAGGAGTCTGTGGAGACATTAAGAAGACAACATTCAGGTGCATAGTGTGTGTTGAACATCAGGTAGCACAACCACTGTCTTTCACCCACAGCAACCTTGGGACTGCATACATCTGGACTTCATTAACCATTTTTGGGAAATATGTGGTTACTCATTGTAGACTATGCACGGTACCTGTATGTTGAAGCAAGGTGTTCACCACGAGAGAAGCCACTCTCAGCAAACTGGCTCAGGTTATGGTGATTGGAGGGTTACCCTGCACACTGGTTTCAGACAATGGGCTACAGTTCACAGTGGTCATCTTCAATGACTTCTGTGTGGCCAGCTGTGTAAAGGATGTCTTCAGCTCTCTGTTCCATGCATCTTCCAAAGGCGAAGCTGGATACTGGTTATGGACATTTAAACAGGAAATGCTAAAAGTTGTAGAATCTGCTAATACATCATCAGCCCGTACACTCTTTCTTTGAATACCTACAGAACCACATCAATCACAGCTCAGCTGAATTAGACTACACCATGGGAGACAGCCAAGATCTTTGCTTCTCCTTCTGACACCACTCTCACTCATCACCTGCACTCATCACCCAGAGTGTTACTTACTAGGTACTGTTCTCTAGGCTTGCTGCTATGAGAGTAACTACCAGTGGATGCTAGTAACAATAGCCGAGACAAGTGGGTAGCACATAATATCAGTGCAAATGTCAAAATCAGTAGTGTGCCACAAACAAATCCAGTTTTGGCCTCCAATATTGGTGGATCCTCACATGTGTCCATGGAAGGCCTTAGAACTCCTTGCAGCACTGGTTAACAGTGATGTGATGATGAAAGCAACCAGTCATGCAACACCAACCTCATTGCTATTTCTCAGGCATACACCAGGCAACTTGGGCATGAGCCCACAACTGTTAGTGAAGAGGCTAGGCCATGCTCTTTCCAGGGATGCTCTTAGTGTGGCTGAGATAAATACAATGGCATGATGTGATTGGTCAGTGTGGTATTACTTATATTGTGCACAGTTAATATCTGGATTGTCTCTACCTCATTAGAATGTAATCTTGATTTGTCATTTGATTTCTCTGTGGAATCTGTCTGTTTGTCATTTGCTTGTCCATTTCTTGTTGTCATCATGAGTATCTCACCTAGGACAGTTGCCATTTACTTGTTCCATAGATCTCTGGGTATTCTCAGTTCCTGCCCAACTTAGGTCTCGAGTTGATTCTTTGCACTCGGTCTGAAATCCTGCAGCCTTGGTGCTACGGCAGTAGTCAAAGTATTGTATAAATCTCCAAATGTTTGTCTTTCTTCAGTGTATCTTCTAAGATAGGTGTCAAAGTCATTACTGCTTCAAGTGTTCCTCCATTTCTTCAAAACTCAAAGTGACCTTCATTGAGGTCAGCTTCTGCCACTCAGTCCTTTGTCCTGTAGACAATTTGTGGTAGTACTTCACAACCGTGACTTATTAATCTGCTGCTGATGCCTGTCAAGACCAGCTTTCTTCGCTGTTGTAATTATTGTATTCTTCTTCAAATGTGAGTGTATTTAACCCTTCTCATGCATTCTGCATACTAGTTGGAACTGTTTTGTCATGATGGTTCTCCTGAGGAATTTAATTGTGAAATAATGTTGTCTAGTCCAGGATCCTTGTTTGTAATTAAGTCCTTCAGTGCCCTGTCAAATTTGTCTGTCTCGCAGTATTGCATAATCCATCTCATCTTCATCCACTTCCTCTTCTCTTTCCATATTTTCTTCAAATATTTTTTTGTTAGTATCTGGTTAAGCTAGCAAAAAGCATGGATAATAAAATCACATTTGTTATCACCAAACACTTAGATAAAAAAACTGGTACACAAAATTACACAAGCAATGAAAAAGCATAGAAAATCAGGCATATTGTAAAGTGTATGCAGTACAAACAATAAATCCCTTATAGGAAAAATGGATTGCAGTTTTATAAATTTAATAAAAAATTTATGTGAGTTCCTTGACTATTTCAGACACAACAAATGTAAAAAAATTAACAGTAGCAAAATGAATCTGTAAAGCATGCCACCATTTCCAAAGATATGATGATCTACAAGTACTACACAAACGTGACACTTCAGAATTTTGCACGAGTGTGCTTAATATATGTTTCTCAGCTCTTTGGATGGATCACATTGTGTAAATCCTGATTAATATTTTGAGCATGTAGACACGGTCATCAAAGGGAGACTTCTGTCACCTTTAGGACCCACTTATTTTGTGGAGAACTGTAAAGAAAAGCACTACAGTCAGTGAATTCAAGTCTTTCTGCTTTTTGCAATATGTTGGTGACATGTTTGTGATGTGGCCTCATGGAGTAAAAAAACTATTCATGTTATTTCAGTGCATGTCTGCTCAATCTGAATATGTAATTTTTGAAGGACATCAAAAAGGATGACACTTTACCCTTTGTGGATATTTTGATATGAAGGAAAGTTGACAGAAAGTTAAAGCCCAGTTCATTCTACTCCACTGATTTATTTCTTAGTAGAAGCAATTGACATGGATATATTTTGTAATAATATCAAATAATGTATGAGTGTTACATAAATTCTGACTTCTGCAAATCCTCAGAGCAGTAATGCAGTCATTGTAAATAGGTGTTGTAAACTGATTTTCTCTGTAATGATGCATGGCTACAATAGCCTAAGAATTATCCCATGGATCTCAGTGTTTGTACATTTACACTTTTTGTGACAAGTTTGTTATTACCTCTTAAATGAAAATACGTTTAAGATTGTTTTGGGTATTCCACATCCATGAGGACTATTTCATTTTGGATCTGTGGAGGGAACTTTAGCATCTCTCTACTTTGTTTGTAAAAATGTATTATATTTTCGTGTTTTATGCCATATTGTACATTCTTGGTGATCCACTCACTGCAGATCTGTGGAATGAAAACTATATCTAATCTTCATTACGTAATATTCTATTTGTGTTAATCACTTTACTGTTTTAGACTTTCCCTTGTAGGTCAATGACTTTCATAATCCACTTGGGTTAAAAAAAATATTAACAGGTTGACAAGTTCTCCTCATGAAAACCACAGTTCTGGCGATACATCCATGTTGTTGTTGTTGTGGTCTTCCGTCTTGATACTGGTTTGATGCAGCTCTCCATGCTACTCTATCCTGTGCAAGCTACTTCATCTCCCAGTACCTACTGCAACCTACATCCTTCTGAATCTGCTTAGTGTATTCATCTCTTGGTCTCCCTCTACGATTTTTACCCTCCACGCTGCCCTCCAATACTAATTTGGTGATCCCTTGATGCCTCAGAACATGTCCTACCAACCGATCCCTTCTTCTGGTCAAGTTGTGCCACAAACTTCTCTTCTCCCCAATCCTATTCAATACTTCCTCATTAGTTATGTGGTCTACCCATCTAATCTTCAGCATTCTTCTGTAGCACCACATTTCGAAAGCTTCTATTCTCTTCTTGTCCAAACTATTTATCATCCATCTTTCACTTCCATACATTGCTACACTCCATACAAATACTTTCAGAAATGACTTCCTGACACTTAAATCTATACTCGATGTTAACAAATTTCTCTTCTTCAGAAACGCTTTCCTTGCCATTGCTAGTCTACATTTTATATCCTCTCTACTTCGACCATCATCAGTTATTTTGCTCCCCAAATAGCAAAACTCCTTTACTACTTTAAGTGTCTCATTTCCTAATCTAATTCCCTCAGCATCACCCGACTTAATTCGACTACATTCCATTATCCTCATTTTGCTTTTGTTGATGTTCATCTTATGTCCTCCTTTCAAGACACTGTCCATTCCGTTCAACTGCTCTTCCAAGTCCTTTGCTGCCTATGACAGAATTACAATGTCATCAGCAAACCTCAAAGTTTTTATTTCTTCTCCATGGATTTTAATACCTACTCCGAATTTTTCTTTTGTTTCCTTTACTGCTTGCTCAATATACAGATTGAATAACATCAGGGAGAGGCTACAACCCTGTCTTACTCCCTTCCCAACCACTGCTTCCCTTTCATGTCCCTCGACTCTTGTAACTGCCATCTGGTTTCTGTACAAATTGTAAATAGCCTTTCGCTCCCTGTATTTTACCCCTGCCACCTTTAGAATTTGAATGAGAGTATTCCAGTCAAAAGCTTTCTCTAAGTCTACAAATGCTAGAAACGTAGGTTTGCCTTTCCTTAATCTTTCTTCTAAGATAAGTCGTAAGGTCAGTATTGCCTCACGTGTTCCAGTGTTTCTACGGAATCCAAACTGATCTTCCCCGAGGTCGGCATCTACTAGTTTTTCCGTTCGTCTGTAAAGAATTCGTGTTAGTATCTTGCAGCTGTGGCTTATTAAACTGATTGTTCGGTAATTTTCACATATGTCAACACCTGCTTTCTTTGGGATTGGAATTATTATATTCTTCTTGAAGTCTGGGGGTATGATACATCCATAGTGTGTCTTAATTATTTTATTTATTTTTTTTTGTTTTAGAATTATGTAAACATTTCAAATGCAACTTTTTAACTTATGTTCAATTATGTCTGGTATTTAATCTCATTTGCGTCCTGATTTAAATTTATGTAAGGACAATTTGATAGTTTTGTGAAATTACTGGTTCATGCAGATATTAGTAAAATTCTGATTACAGATTGCAAAAACGATATTATCTTTAATACACTTGAGATACAACATAAGATTCCTATTATATCATTCTTGCTGTCCTATGATGACCCTTATCTTTATTTGATTCTCACTGTGCAAAATCCAAATAGTATGATGTGGTACACATTCCTCTTTTTTTCCAGGTCCGTTTACTTACTGGTGTTGGTCGGTATATGGAAATGACTTACATTTTCCAGATACTGAAAGAAAATGCACATTTTGAACTTCTGCTTGGAAAAGGACTTGACAAGGTATAATTCACAGTGCAAAACTAAATTCATAATATTTAATATTGTGTTATGGTAAAATCCTGAAAATTATCAGAATTAGCATCAGCACACTGAGATATGATAGTTAATGTAAATATCTTAGATGATCATCTGTAACTTCTAAAGCTGGAATTTTTATAGTCAAAATCAAATGATCTGATGTTTTACACCATTGTGCAATGCGGTGTTCACATTGCCGTGTTATCTTTGTGCTAAAATCCTCTCCTTCGTTTCCTTTATGAAGTTCTCAACTCAAACTGAACTAAATGGTGGAGTTTGGGTTTATCAGACAAAGACAAGGGTTTTAACAAGAATATTTCTCTAGGTTTCATTTCCTAATCAAACTCTCCCACCACCACTTAATTACATTCATTACCTCTGTTTTATGTTTGTAGGTGTTCATTTTATAACCTCGTTTCAGCTGCTGTTGAGAGAGTCCTTTGCAATATTTGATAGAACTACCGCTTCATCAGCAAATCTTCAAAACTTCAGAGCACTTGCCCGCGAAAGGCAAAGGTCCTGAGTTCGAGTCTCGGTCGGGCACACAGTTTTAATCTGCCAGGAAGTTTCATATCAGTGCACACTCCGCTGCAGAGTGAAAATCTCATTCTGGAAAATCTTCAAAAGTTTTTATTTCTTCTCTCTGACCTTTAATTCCCTTTCCAAAATTCTTCTTTGTTTCCTTCACAGCGTTGCTTAGTGTACAAATTTAATAACATTGGGGATAGGGTGTAAACCTGTTTCAGTTCCTTTTCAATCACTGTTGCCCTCTCACAGCATTCAGCTCTTATAACCGCAGTTTGGTTTCTGCACCGGTTGTAGCTAACCCTTTATTCCTTCTATTTATCACTGATACCTTCCAAACTTTAAAGAGCATATTCCAGGCAACATTGTCAAAAACTTCCTCTAAATCTACGAAAGTTATAAATGTGGATTTTATTTATAGTACAACAGTGTTAAATCTATTATGTGATTTTTTTGTTTTCATCACAGTGTAAAGAAAACAGTTGACTGAATCATACTCTAAGCTGTGAGATTGATCTAGTTATAAAATATTCCTTGAAAGGTGAAAGAAACAGCTTGTTAGACAGCTAATATACTACAGTATGTACCTGTAGCTGACTGCTAGATTAAATACTGGTGATTCAGCCATGCATTACAGTTGCCATTTTAAAGAGATTAGGTAGAAGATGAGGTTGTACTTGAATTTTCATATGTGCCACACTCATTTGAATTTTGTCTTCTAAATAAAGGAGCAGGTCCCTGTTTGAATTTACATTGCACATTTTTTTCATATTATAAAATATGCCTACAAGCTCCACAGATCATGAAGAGATTGAAACAATGTGCGATGAGTGAGAAGAAATTATTCATATAGTTAAGGGACACAAAAATTTAATTGTGATGGGAACTAGAATCAAAAAGTAGAAAAGCAAGGAGAAAGAAAAATGGAAGGAGAACATGGATTGGAAGAAAAGAATGAAAGGAGTATCCACATAGTAGACTTTTGCAAAGACCATAATTCATTAATTGCCAGGAATCATTAAAAAGTGTTGTACCGGATGGTTTTAATTAAACTGATGGTGTTACCAGTGCTTCAGTGTGTGCTGTATACATCACAGGATGCTGAAACATCATAAATATGTTCCATATTGATCAGTGAACTTTTGGAGTATGCTGAAGAAAATAATAATATAACTTTCTGCCACTAGATAAAAAGAAAAGCTCTCTAAGCAGTCCGAATGTGGTGTGGGTGCATGGAAAGTGGAGGAATGGTCAAACACGTGATAACAGTGGTTCTAGCACATTTATTAGCATATAGTCACAAGTTACATGTGTTCAGTACAGTTTCTTGACTGAGCAACATGCTGCATCCTTAATACAGGCTGGTTGACATTTTCTCGCAACATATCCAGTGTAATCAGAGCGTTATGTTTTCGTATGCTACCTTTCAGATCAGAAAGCGTCTGGATACATCCCTGATAGACATAATCTTTCAGTTATCCCCAGAACCAGGAGTAACATGGATTTAAGTTGGGAGATCTGGAAGACCACACATCTTGAAATCGCCTAGAGCTGCTGCGGTCATTGTTAAACATTTGTCAAATCAAATCTTTGAACTGGCAAGTTACATGTGGTGTCACCCCATCGTGCATGAAAATGGTGGTGTGGACGCAGATGCGTTCTTGCAAGCTGGAATTGTGTTGCACAAGAAGGTCCTTATAATGCATGGATATAACTGTTCACCTGAAAGGCCTGTGAGGTCTCATCACCTCAAAGGGACCAAGAAAGAAGAACCTTGTGAAATCACACCACTTAGTCACCTGTGTTTCTGAGGATTCACAGAACCAGGCAGAGTAAAATTTGCCTCATCCACCCAAAGAATATTCTCCAGCCAAACGTCATTCCTTATATGTGTGCCAATAAATGAAGGGCAAAATAGTAGCCTATCTTGGAGCTTCAATTGATGCACATTCTGAATCTTGTAGGGATACCAGTGTAAAATGTGCCACAAAATTTTTTGAACTGGTGACTAGGCAAAAGAGAATTCCTGTGTGACAACTCAAGCACTGGATGCAGAATTCAAGGCATTTACTGCGTGGTTGGCTTTAGCTGTAGCATATTCAACAACAGCTGCCATGGAAATGGGGCACCTCCCTTTCCCAGCTGCACCACCTAATTCACCTGTTTCTTCAAATTTGTTAATTGTATTCTTTAGTCCTTTTATTGATGTGGAGCCTCTTTACAGCTGTTTCTGTCAGCGATATTCTTGCTGTTATTGCTGCTGTTCAGGTAACACAACTTTACCAACAATGTGGAATCTTTCTTCTCAATAGCTATTGCATTTTGTACAGACAACTTCAACCTTCTTAACCTTTTACACCAATAGTCACTTCACAAAAGAAATTAATATGCATTGCCAAGTGAGAGACAGCATACTGGCATCAAAACAGGAAACATTTCACACACTGACAGGTTATAGTGCCATATTTTCACCTGGTGGCAGAAAGTGGAACTATTATTTGTTCCAGCATATTTTGCAAACACACTGATTGATTGAAACAGAAGAAAGGAATACCGTAGAAGATGAATGGGTGGCTTCAAGAGATGACATAGTGATGACAGCTGAGAATCAGATAGACAAAAAGGCAAGGTTTGGTAGAAGTCCGTGGATATCACAGAAGAATTTAATTGATAACCACATGAAATATAAAATAGCAGCCAATAGAAAATACAGATATCTAAAATGTGAGATTGACAGAAAGTGCAGATGTCTAAGGAATGGTTAGAGTGCAAATGCAAGGCTGTAGAGTAATAATGGCTTGTGAAAGATAAGTGTCACCTGTGAAATCACATAAGCTGGTCATAAGCAAAGAAGAAAAAGCTGAATTGCAGATGAACATCATAGAAGGGCCACACATGAGAAATGAACTTTATGTCCATATTGCAGAAAGGAGACAGAAAGTAAATGAAGTAGAGATATGATATGGTGAGAAAAATTTGACAGGGCACAGAAAGATTTAACTTGAAGCTAGATCCTTGAAGTAGCTGGCTTTTCCAAGGATCCAAACTGCAGATATGCACTTGAGGACAAATCTAATTCTACAATTATTCCATATCATCTCAGTTCATGTGAAGGCAGCCATCAGCATGTCTGCTTGTCAATGCCTGTACCTGTTCAAAAATCCCAAGTATGTTCTGAATGCATTGACAACCATCCGTATTGTGTTCCCAGAGTTCATCAGCACTATCAAAAGGCCCAGATTACTCCAAAACATTTAAATACACACAAAAAAATCCAATGGGTTGAAGTGGGGGAACTTGGAAGGCCATGCGATTGGAGGGCCATGCCCAGTACACTTGTTGTTGAAATGCCATTTACCAGTAGTGAGGTATCCAAATATTGATAAAATCAAATGAGGGCAGTTTATCATGATGTAATTTATATGCCTCATTTGCAGTGTTTTGAAATGAAGGTAACTTTAGACATTAACAGTGTTGCAACATTGGCATGACTACATTGCAGGTACACCATATCAGGGAAACCATTGGCTTCCAGACCTATCTTTATTATGATTATTTGTTTGTTTTATTGTCCTCTATTCATCCATTTCACTAGTACCTGTAATAGTCAAATATGACACAGGAGGAATACTGTCAGACTTCAAGAAGCAATGTAATAATTCCAATTATAAAGAAGGCAGGTGCCGACAATGTGATTATTACCAAATTATTGGTTTAATAAGACATGGTTGCAAAAGATTTACAGAAGAATGGTAAAACTTGGAATATTAGTTTCCTTCCCAGAAAGAATGTAGGAACAACCTTACAACATCTCTTAGAAGATATGTTGAAGAAAGGCAAAACTACATGCTGTAGCAAGAACAAACACTGTTTTTGGAACATAGTATTTTATAGAGCAACACGTAAGATACAGGTTGCACATAGCACTGAACACATTGTCTGGAAAGCAGTAACACAGGGTAGAGAATTGGCTGATCACTTGTTTGCAGTCACTTAAATAATACAGTTTCATTGGCAGCTCACCAGAATGCACCTGGGGACCAATCCAAGTGGCCTTTGTAAGCAGGCCTGTCAACTGTATGGACACACAATCTCTGAAACGCATGTGTCATGAGTGAAGGTACATCACTCCTCCCTTCAAGGGGTACAGAAAAACTCTGGATACAGAGAAATACATTGTTAAAAAAAGTGCAAAGTACAGAAAAACCACTGGTACAGAAAAAAAGCCCTGGTACTGAAAAAAGCACTGGTACCATGCAGAAGAAGGAAATAAAATAGCTCTGATCTCACAAGGTCCTCAGATTATGTCATGGAAAACACCAGTGACTGCGCTGACATCCCTTTCATCACCCTAAGGCAACGGCTACTGCAGCATGCGGGAAGGAAGGCGCCGGCAAATAGGGGCGGAAGTGATGAGGGGTGGTTTGCCCACCGCCTCCCTCTCGTGAGAGGCCATAAGGCAAGACCAGAGATGGCAGCCTAGGAATGGGGATAGAGGCAGGAACTCAAGACAGTAATCTACCAGGCAGTGACCCCCACTGTGATGCTAACTGGATCGCCTGTGATACAGGAACAGGCATCAGCAATGTGAGAGGTGTTGGATGCTCCAGAAGAGAATCCTCTGGGCATGACCGTAGCTGGTCAAAGTGACAGGACGTCCACCCTCAGGAGTACAGACGAAGCACAGGCACTGGCCCCAGTGAGGCTCAATGATGGTAGGAACCCAGTTCAGGCAGTGGCTGAAACCACAAGCCCAGACAGATGCAACTAGCTAGAACCATCGTGCAGCCACTGATGCCTGTGGGCATGTCATCAGTTGCAGCAGGTGAAGAGGATCCATACTTGGCATACATGTTGCCACTCTTCTGGGCTCTTGTACCCCACATGAATGAGACAGTACAAACTCAAAAAACAGTCTAAAGCAGCTTCAGGAGACCTACCAGATACATACTTCCACATCTGAGTCTTAAAATCTGAATGATGTGTTCGGCCTCACCACTAGGTTGAGGATGAAATGGGAGAGCTGTTAGTGGTGAACATCACAAGCCCAACAAAAAGATGTAAATTCTTATCAGCATTCATTGTATATGAAAGTCCCTCAATTGCAGAAAATCTTTGACGGGGCTGAAATAGTGGTCACTGTGGATGTGGGCAGACAATGCACCTCTTCGGGAAACTTGGAATAGGCATCCACTACGGTGAGCCAATATTCACATAGGAAGGGCCCAGCAGAATCAACATGTAGACTGCCCCACAGTCACTGTGGCATCGGCCAGGGGGAAAAAAACACCCGCGGGACCGCCTATTGCTGAACATAGTGAGTTCAAGCAGTGATAAGCCACATTAATATCCTCATCTGTACCCAGCCAGCACACATGCAGGTGGGCCAAAGCTATTGTGCAAGGGGTCCTCCAATGACCAGCTTGCAGAAGCCACAGTACATTACGGTGTAAGTAAGCAGGAATCACAACCTGGGAAGCAGCGTCCTCCATAGCTAACAAAAGAACTCTGTGAAACACAGAAAGGTGGTGCTAGAGGGAGAAGTAATTAAACAAGGGATCCAAGGCATGACCTGGAGGTTTTTCTGGCCAACCGTGCTGCACAAAAGAGAGGACCCAACTAAATACAGGATCTGTGGCGAAGGCTGATGCTTTTGTGGCACTAGTGATGGGAAAACCATCAACTGCATTCTGGTTCTCAGTACTTAAGTAGAAACAAAGCAACTCATACTGAGTGAACTCCGGGTGTGGCCCGATCGGAAGCTGAGATAAGGCAACAGCGTTGGTGTGTTGTGCCGTCCACCAGTAATAGCTCTGATAATGATAAAGGGAGAGGCAGAGTCTACAGCAGCAAAAAATGCCGGGATGGAAGCTGAGGAGTTAAAAAGAGCAACCTATGGCTTGTGAGCCATGATTAAATGTGAGGGAACAGGATATAGTTGTAGGTAAACAACTAGAATTCTCTCAGATACAGATTTATTAGCACTTCGCTTCTACACAGATACAAGTCCGGAGGCTAACTCCCGTTAGTGGCCAACATCCTCCCTAAGCCCACTCTCCTCAAAGATAGCACACTTATACACTGAACAAATATCGATATTCATGGCGCTGTACGCCACATTAGCCCCCCCCCCCCCCCTCCTCCCCCTGCGCAGTATGGAGTACGTCCCTGTGATTGGGGGGGGGGGGGGTGAGAAGTTACGTAGGTAACATACAGTTCTTCCACGTCAGGCGGAAGCGGTCGACTGGTAGGAGACCGGGGGGGGTGAAACCCGGTACGTCGACTGCGAAGACAGCAAGCGACGCCGGCGGCTGAAGACGACGTCCCGTCCTGGAGTGGAGGTGTAGCACTTTGTCAGCAGGCAGGCGGAGAATCACCTTGCCAGAAGGCCAACAAAGGCACGTAAATTGCCACACATAGCACTTGTGATCAATTTAAAGCGGCGCACCACACAAGTTTCTGCACTTCCTCCCTCAACATTGTCACATGTGAGTACCACACACACCGTATTGCCATCTACGACAACAGATAATTTATGTATGTCATCAGGGTGTACACGTGTTGTGAATTCTTGGGTGGCACCTGTATGAGCAATGGTAGGGAGGCAGGGAGGTGTGGGAAAGCCTTGGCAGGAGGAAGCATCTGCGAAGAGGGGGTGGCAGATGCACTGGACTGCGCAGGCACCAACCTTGGATGATCAGCTGACGGACGAGGGAGCATGACCGAAGGCAACGAGGAGCCAGTGTGGATTGAACGGCATGACAAAGAGCTGTCACACGAAGATGGTAACACAATGGTAGAATCCGAGTGGTTGGCAGTTCGACTGCGAGGGCTGTGAGGAGTGAAACCTCGAAAAGATTGGCAACTCGAATTAGATGAACACGGAGAAGAAACAGTGCTCGGCAGAGAAGCACGCTGTGGAGAATCAGTACCCAAATGTATGGTATGAGAAGATGGATGGCTGCTCGAAGCAGGAGTGGGAGAAATAGAGGCAGAATCAAGGAGGTTCACCTGAGGCTCAATGAAAGCTGGTTTCACTCGTTTGAGTGAGACTGGTTACAGAGTCTTTTATGGGGAGATCCATGTTATTCTCGGAGCGTTTGATGACCTTGTAAGGACCTGTGTAGGGTGACTGAAGTGGGGCTTTGATTGAGTCGTCTCTGAGAAACACGTACTCACAAGAGTCTAGTGTGTGCGGTACATACACGTGCGGAGGTGTATGAGTAGCCGGAGGTGGCAGCTGAATTGTGCTGCAGTGCAAGCGCACTCGCTCGAGAAGTGAAGGGAGTTTAGAGGGCCATGGAAGTGGGATGGGAGTGACTAATTCTAGAGGCAAAACCAGAGGTTGGCCATACACAAACTCGGCTATGGAACCCTTGAGGTCTTCCTTGAAAGTCGCACGAAGGCCAAGAAGCACGAAGGGCAGTGCTTCTGTCCATAGTGAGTCATGGCAATGCAAGGCAGACTTTAAGGTGCGATGCCATCGCTCGACAAGCCCATTGCTTTGGGGGTGGTATGCTGAAGTATGAATTTTGACAATACCACACATTTTACATAAGTCGGAGAAAACTGAAGACTCGAATTGTCATCCCTGGTCAATGGTGAGGTAAACAGGTGAGCCAAATCTAGAGATCCACGAATCTAAGAATGCTCGACTTACTGTCTCAGGGATAATGTTCAGAATAGGCCCAGCCTCAGCCCACCGAGTCATCCTGTCAATAGCTGTAAACAAGTAACGGAAACCCTCGGAGGGGGGCAAAGAGCCGACGAGGTCCACATGAACATGGTGAAACCGGCCTGGCGGTTTGGCAAAACAGCCAAGGGGTGGGGAAGTGTGCCTGGAAATTTTGTTCAGTTGACACAACACGCATGCCCTGGCCCAGGACTGACAGTCGCGGCGCATGTCTCTCCAGACAAACCATTCAGATACCAGACAGATGGAAGCTTTGACACCGGGGTGTGCTAATGTGTGTACTTTGTCAAAGACCTGGCATTGAAGGGGCTTAGGAATGAATGGCCGCAACATACCAGTCGATTCATCACACCACACTAAGTCAGATATGCCAGGGAAAGTAGAGCGTACTGGTTGGAGACAGGAGCTGTGGTCAGAAATTAACTGCACGGTATCAGGGTCTGCTGATTGCAAACCGAGGTAGGTGTGTTAAGTCAATTAAGGTTGTGAGAGCACCAACGTGTGAGAGAAAATCAGCAACTACATTGTCCGCTCCTCGGATGTAGCGAATGTCATATGTAAATTGCAAGATGTAATCGATGTGACGAAAGCGTCGTGGGGACGGATCAGCCGCAGGATTTTTTATGGCAGGAACCAACGGCTTGTGATCAGTGAGCACATAGAAATCTCGTCCCTCAACATCAGCTCTGAAGTGTCTTATGGCCTCGTAAACTGCAAGTAATTCTCTGTCGAATGCTGAGTATTTCTTCTGCGCGTTGTTTAGCTTTTTTGAGAAAAACTGCAGGGGAATCGTAACATCATTGTATGTCTGACTCAGTACTGCGCCGACAGCATTGTCACTAGCGTCAGTAGTGATAAACATTGTGGTGTCCGCACATGGGTGAGCAATAGTGGCAGCGGAGGCCAACAGCTGTTTGAGTTCGTTAAATGCCTTGTCCATGTCTGGTGTCCATGGGACCTGGCGGGTGCCAGAAGTTTGTGGGCCAGCGAGAGCATCTGTGAGAGGAGCTTGCACCGCAGAAGCGGCTGGCAAATGTTTACGGTAATAATTAACTGTTCCGATGAACCTGCGTAATTCCCTATAGGTCTGGTGGCGTGGCGTCTTGAGAACAGGCTTGATCTTGTCCTGCGGTGGTGTCAGACCGCCCGACGCCACAACATAACTTACGAATGTGACGGGTGACTGGTGCAATTGAGCCTTTTTATTGTTCAGTTCAATACCAGCGGCTGCTAAAATATCTGTCACAACTTGAACACGCTCCTCACTCTGTTCCAAAGTAGAAGCAAAAGCCAATATGTCGTCCATGTATACGAAACAAAAGTATAGATGGGATAAATTTTGATTGATGAAACGCTGCCACGTTTGGGGGGCGTTTCTCAACCCAAACGGCATAAATTTGTATTGAAACAGCCCAAAGGGAGTGGTTATGGTAGTCTTTTCAATATCCTCCGGAGCCATACGAATCTGATGAAATGCATGCTTACAGTCCGAAACAGACAAGTACTTTGCACCTGCGAGCGCATGATTGAAGTCCGCAATGTGTGGGACCGGGTATTTATCAGTGATGGTGCGGGCATTTAAACGCATATAGTGTCCGACCATACTCCAAGTACGGTCTTTCTTTTGGTCAAAGAGGATAGGACTAGCCCAGCAACCGGAAGAAAGTTCAATTATTCCCTTTTGTAATAGATCATCTAATTGTTCTTTTGCAATTTTTTGCAATTTTCATAAATTCTGGCTTGAGGCGGCATGGGCGTTGCAGTATGGGCGGCCCATCGATTAGACATAACCGATGAACTGTGCCATTAGTGACCACTGCAATACGTGGCATGGCACGACAGTCAGATGTCCATGAAGCGGACGGGCAAAGCTGTGGCGCTGAGGGCACGGAAGTACAGGTGTGCCAACCGCTCGTAGGCTGCCTAAAGGCCGCATGCGTGTTAACATGGGCGAGGTTGGTACACCGGTTCTTGGTAGTGGGCCGTGCCGCTACGAGCACTGTAGGCACGAGTGGACGTGGAACAGCAAATGGCCATAGTTCATTGCCATGAGCTTGGGAAGTTAATTGTCCATTCGGAACGCAAGGAACATGAGCACTTGGGCATAAATTGTCATTACAAGAGGGGGTGCTGACACAGTTTACAGAGTGCACAACATTGTCGTTAACGTGCGTGGGCACGGGACCACCAGACTGGCATGGACTGACCTTGTCTGTAGCCAACGAGTCGTCTGCTTGTAGTGTTGTGAGGCTTGTAGTGTTGTGAGGCCAACTCATGGTGTATGTTGCGGAGATGCAGCAGCATTTCCATACGTTCCATCCGCAACTTTGAAGACTTAGCACCCTCCACTAGCCACTTGTTTGTCCAAGATTGCATCTCCAAGGATAGGTTTAAATACTTCTTAGCACAGCCCACATGTTTGGTGTTAGCCGAACTGTCACTCGGCAGAGCGAAAGGAATATGTTTGTTTAGTGGGAGGTAAAACAAGTATTTTGCACACTAGTGACAACTGATAGTGCTTGAGGAAATCAATTCCGAGAATAGGTTCTTCAATTGTTGACACTAAAAACGTTCACTCCAGCTTGCACTCAGGCGAAAGTTTCACTGTATACAGAGTAGAACCCAAACACTGTAGGGTAGACAAGTTCACTGCACGAAGTACTGTTTTGTGTGGTTGCACTTTATTGGTTGCTAGGCGAACCGGCAGCAAAGAGACGTCTGCGCCAGTGTCTACCAGAAAATGTACACCTGATTGTAAATCGTGAACATAGACTCGACCACACTTACTGTTGTTGTCCGGAATGGAATGCAACGTTGGATGGTTACCGTTGTTTACATCACAGGAGGTGGCACCGCAGCCTACCTGCGGTTGGAGTTTGGGTAAGAACACTGTGACTGGCATTTGCGAGCTTGCTCCCCGAATCTTGCATGGAAGAAACAGTAAAGTTGGGCGGGCCTGTGCTCCTGTGGGTAGTTGCTAGGTGACAGAGTATGTGACCCAGAGTCTTCCACAGAGGCCGATGCACTGTCGTTGCGGGGAGTTGAAGGTGCAGGCAGGGCGGCTAGTTAAACAAACTTGTTATTAGCAGCACCAGACAAGGGTGTGGTGTCAGAAAGCTTCTTAGTGCAGTCACATCCAGAATGCAATGTACGGAGCTCACGTTGCCTGGCGGAGTATGCTCTGTCGGCGGCGCGTAAACGTTCATTTACTGGCCTATCTTCATACATAGAGATTGCAGTCAGGACAGGCAAAGGCAGCTTTTCTGTCCCGATTTCTGCGAGCATGTCATCAGGCATAACTTGCTCATCGACAAGAAGACGGATGCAGCACCATGAGACACTCTCCGTAGATGAGCTGTCACACATTTTCTCTCCTGGTTTTCGAGACGCACTCCAGTATCGTCTGTTTCACCACAGCATCTTTGACCAAATCGTAAATTAAATCGACGCGGTCGTGAAGATGGTTCATGAGGCAGGCGAAGCGTGCGTCGTCATCCAAAGCACAGACATTGAATGTTTGCTCAAGCAGGTTAAACCAGAACTCCGGGTGAGCGGGTTTGAAGTCTGGTAGTTTCAGCAGATTCGGCACTGCAGTCACTGTGGAGGTGCGCCTATTTCTTCGGATGGAAGTAGAGCATGCAGAAGATAGCGAGTCCGAATTATTGGCGTCCCGTAATGCTGGTATCGCGAAATTCACTTGACGCCGGGGGGGCAGCTGAGAAGTGACAGACGCTCGAACAGTGTGAGGATCATAGTCAAAATGTGCATTCTCATTGACGTGGTAGCTCGGAGAGAAGCCACAAGTACTTAAGTACTCTGGTGAATGTCCGTTATGCACACTGTATTCACTTGACCGTGAGTGGTGGGGCTGGTTTTAGATGTTCGGGTAATTACTGTCCAGCACAGAATTGTTGACTTGATTAGAAGCAACACAAGGATCCCACACATGTCCACTAGGATGCACACTCGGAGTGATATTTGCTGTTTGGCGAGCATTGAGCACCTGGTGACTAGCCGGCACGAAGGATACACACGTGGCGGGAACTGATTTGAGTTTGAATTTACTACTGGATTTTCCAAAGTAGCAAAACTTCGCTCGATGCCAGGAACTATATTGAATTGTGCATTTGACACAGGAGTAGGAATGTTCCGAACAACACTCTGTGGAGAACACGTGGAAAGGTCTAGGCTAACAAAGCCAGAGTCCGCGACTGTTGGCAGTTGGAAGAAACTGGCGGCACTCGATGAATTCCACTGCATGTTCAGACTGAAGGATTCCGAAGAGTCTTGCGGCATGTCCACTACGACGGCAGGAGTGCTGGAGAGATGTTGCTGAAATGCGGGCGGCGGTGAGTGCTGAAAGGCCATTGTCTGAAGCTGAACAACGGCCCTCACGATCACGAAGAAACCCGATGCGGTAGGCGTGTAAATAACCTTCGGGCAGTAACTCGGACACGTATTACACAAAAACGGGGTCACCAGTGAGGGAATAGGATATAGTTGTAGGTAAACAACTAGAATTCTCTCAGATACAGATTTATTAGCACTTCGCTTCTACACAGATGCAAGTCCAGAGGCTAACTCCCATTAGCGGCCAACATCCTCCCAAAGCCCCTCTCCTCAAAGATAGCACACTTATACACTGAACAAATATCGATATTTATGGCGCTCTATGCGACAAATGGAACTTAGAACCATACAAGAAGATGTGAAATTTCTTGAGGGCAAACACAATTGTTAAAGCCACCTTTTCAATCTAACAGTTTCACTGCTGAGCAAAAGTTACAGTCTTCGAGGCGTAAGCATTGAGTCTTTCAGACCCATCCATGTATTTGTGCACCAACACTGCTCCAAGACCATGCTGAGAGGCAATTGTAGTTAACACAAGATGCTAACCTAGTGGAAAAGTGGCTGGACACGGGACATGTTGAAGCTTAGATTTAAACAAAGTGAATGCTCGATCATGTGCTGCAGACCAGAAAAAAGCCACATTTTTACGCAAAAGCAGGAGCAGGTGCTGAACAACAGTGGATGTGTCCAATAAAAACTTATGGTAGTATGCAACTTTACCTAGAAATGCCTGCAGTTTCTTAACGGAGGTTGACTGTGGCAAAACCGCAATTGCGTGAGCATGGTGATGCAATGGCTTGACCCCCTGCATGAGAAACCTCAAAACATAGGTACTCAATTGATGGCTGAAAAAAATTGAGACTTTGCGTGATTGCACTTGAGACCTGATACTGAAAAACGGAAAACAGTGATTGGAGATTACTGAGGTGGTCTTCAGTGGAAGACCCCCCAACAAAAAACAATATCATTAAGGTAATTGAAGGAGGTTGGTACAGAGACTGTCAACTGTTCTGAAAGATGCTGAAAAATTGGCGGTCCGCTAGCGACACCAAAAGGCAGGCATTGATATTGGTATAGGCTGAAAGGTGTATTGACAATGAGAAGGTACCTAGAGGCCTCATGTAAGGGACATTGGATTTACATTCTCAGCAAATCAACTGTGGAAAAGTAGTGACCACGTGATAATTTTGTGAGGAACTTCTGAGGACGGGGTGTAGGGTATGTATCCATCATGGACTATGTGTTAATTGTGACACCGAAGTCGCTGCAGAGGTGAAGCTTTCCGTCAGATTCTTAATTATGACTAGTAGTGTAGTCCATTCACTGGAAGAAGCAGGTGAATAACATCAAGTGACATCAAACAATCTAATTCAGCCTTGACAGAGTTGTGCGATGTGACGGGCACTCGCTGTGCCCAGGGGGGGGGGGGGAGAGAGACAGAGGGTGGGGAGACTCTTTCATGGTAATGGGAGCCTGAGAACTCGTAGCACAACCAAGCCCAGGGGAAAACAGAGTTGAAAACTCAGATAAGAGGGACTCCAGTTGCTATTATGGAACTTGATCTGATACTAAATTTATCTCATCAGCAATGGAGAAACCAAAAGCATTTAACACAACTAACCCAAACAGGTCTGCAGTATGGGAATGATCCACAACAAGGGAGGTGAGAGGGTGAACAAGAAATTTGTAAGAGACAGGAGTGGATAACTGACCTAGGATTGGAAACTGCTGTTTATTCTATGCAACCAACTTCCATGAAACCTGTGTGAGGGGAGGTGAGCCCAAGTCCACATATGTGTATGCGTTTACTAAAGTCACTGCAGCTTCAGTGTCTACTTGGATTTTTTGCAGTTTGCCAAACACACAAATCAATAAATAATTTGTTTGGGGAGACAGCCATTATAGAGATACAGTTTATCTCCATCAGCACTAATGTGTCCACCACATTTGAAGATGAGTTACACACCAATGCAACGTGACCTTTCTTTCAACACTTTCTGCAAACAGCCCAACACTTAGAGCACGGAACGTGCTTGTATTGGATGAAGCTATGTGGGCAATACGGAAGGGGGCCATGTGGCTGCTGTTGTGACACAGCCTGTTGCTGCTGTGGCCATAACCGGTGCTGCCCGATGCGATGCTGAGTCAAAGGGTGTACTGATGCAATAGCTACCACATCATCCTAAACACTTGCAGTGTGCCTAACAGCAGTTGACTGACCAACTTTCAGTATCTGTCCCCATGCAGCAATCTGATCGCCTGCGGCCCGTGACACTTCAGAGGACTGTGCTATATCTGTAACCATCGGATTCCCACATTGAAGTGCTTTTTCATGGACTTCCCTTATCTATGGTCAGACAAATAATATCACGCGCTATGTAATCAGTGTAAGATTTGTGATGGGTACTAGTGGCAAATTGTCAATAGTGGCTCAACCCATGCAATTCTGAAGCCCAGGCTTTGTAAGTTTGGTTTGGGCATTTCTGACTGTGGTAAAATTCTATGTGCATTGCAATGATATGCGTTCTGTCACAATAACAGATTGGGAGAAGCTTGCACATTTCATCAAATGATAAGCTGGCTGGGTCTTGCAAATGCACAAGTTGGCACAACAACTGATAAATGCGTGGAAAAAACCAAGAAAGAAAAAAAGCAATCCCTGCACAGGTTTGAATCGCCCACGCAAAAAACCAGAAATGCTGGTGTAACCATGTCTTGTAGGTGTTCTAATCTTCAGCTGATTCATCATATGCCATAAATGACAATTGTTTCACTGACGGGAGAGTAACCTGCCTTGAACATACAGAACCCACCTGACTGAGAGTTGTGGTGAAAACCTGCTGTCATTCTGCGAATGGTTGCTGCTGGGCAGTGATACATTGCAGTATTTCTTTCACCAAAATGTTTGCCAGGTGACTGAGCACTGATACTAACACACAGAGGAAACATAACCCTCACTCATCACCAAGTTTGCTATAGCAAGAACAAACACAATTTGTGGAACATAGTACTTTATAGAGCAACACATAAGATACAGGTTGTGCATAGCATGGAGCACATTGTCTGGACAACAGTAAGGAAGGGTACAGAATATGCCGAGCATTCATTTGCGATCATTTAAATGGTACTGTTTCTTTGGCAGCTCACTAGAGTGGCTCCTGTAAGTGGGCCTGTGAACTATATACAGTAGATGCATGATCTATGAAATCGTGCATGTCATGAGTGAAGATACATCACTACATTTATAGTTTTTGTAGATTTAAAGGAAACTTTGGACTGTGGTGACTGGAATACACTGTTTGAAATTATGAAGGTAGGAGGGATATACTACAAGGAGCCAAACTCATACAGAAACCAAACAGCAGTTATAAGAGTTGAAGAAAATTCAGTAATGTTGAGAAGGGAGTTAGACAGTGTTTCAATGTACCCCTGATGTTATTTACTCTGTATGTTGAGTAAGTTGTGAAGGAAACCAGAAGAAATCTGGAAAGAGAATTAAAGTTCACGGAGAAGAAATCAAAATTTTGAGGGGTGGTGACAATTTTGTAATTTTGTCAGTGATGGCAAAGGACTTGGAAGAGCAGTTGAGCAGAATGGATAGTGTCTTTAAAAGAGGTTATAAGATGAACATAAACTGAAGTGACAAATTGAAATGGAATGTAATCAAATTAGATTGGATGATACTAAGGGAATTAGATCGGGAATTGAGATAATAAAAGTAGTCGATGAGTTTTCTGATTTGGGCAGCAATATAACTGATGATTACCAAAGTAGAGAGGATATAAATGCGGACTGGATATCAAGGAAAGCATTTCTGAAAAATAGAATTTTTTGAACATTAAATGTAAATTTAATTGTTAGGAAGGCTGTTCTGAAAGACAGTATTTGTCTGGAGTGTATGACAGTTATATGCGAGGTTTTTGATGCGTGAACTGCTACATTTTTCTGGTATCTTACTGCAATATATAAATCTTGTAATTAATGTGGTATTTTTCTCTATAGATAATAGCAAATTTGGAAATAACTTTTACTCAAGGATTTTTTTGTTGTCCTATTATGCAAAAACTCACACATATTATACACCAGTTATGCAACTGACAGTCTACAGTACTTGTTAAAAACAGTAACATACAATAATGAACAATCAGGAAGATATTTTATGTGTTGTGAACAGGGGTAATGGGAATTAAGCTTTGTGCATGAAATAAATAAAGGAAAACATTGACTGGCAGCAGCAAATGTTATTTTATTTTAAACAAAGAAAACCTTGTTTTTGCAGTCACACTATTTTACGAATTATTTATAATGAATTAAATAAAAGAAACAGATATACAGGGTGTACGCAATAATTGTTTATAATGTACCCCAGTGGTTAAGAGGGAGTCATGATGAACAAATTGATATAGGGCACTTGTGTTTGAGAAACTATCTCTAATTAGCTGACAAAAACCACTTAAGGTGCAATGCATGTGCATTGC
The DNA here is from genome assembly GCF_023864275.1 of Schistocerca cancellata. Lineage (NCBI taxonomy): Eukaryota > Metazoa > Arthropoda > Insecta > Orthoptera > Acrididae > Schistocerca > Schistocerca cancellata. The sequence continues at coordinate 228,549,339 of NC_064631.1, read as the reverse complement.
ACAAGATTTTCAATATTCTTGCACTCTCATCATGCATGCTATTATTCCTAAGGAAGAAATGAATAGGGTCCTTTTTGTGGGAAATTAAATTAAGCTTTGAGGCTATGGTTTTTGAATAATTCAGTAAAAACATAAAAAATGATCTTCAAATGCGCACCCACCCCACATGGATCCCCCCCACTTGTCAGGATTTTTAGTATGTTGTCATGGCACTTTCTGCTACCACTGTGAAAATAGCTTTGTTTGATCTTCATTGACTGTACGGTTATGCTACCAGGTTTGTAGTGGAGTTACATTTTGTGAATTTTTACTGCATAAATTTAATGATTAAAACATTTTGTTTGGCATTCTTACCACAAAACTACTGTGCACACAAGGTCCAAGTTTCGACCACGAACAACACACTAAATATCCCAACCAGTAGGGGATGCTTGTGGACATGAGGGTGCATTTTGCATCTGAGTTCTTTTAGTCTTTTTATTAACTTGTGTTACCTATATTTTTCCAATATTTTATTTATTTTTTTATTTCCTGTCCATGTGATAATGATACAGATAAGCAAAGAAGGGGACTAATTTGCAACATACTCAGTTAGAACCTAACAGTAATTCTGTCATGGCCTTATGCCTAATTTATTCTCAGTGGTTTACATTGCTTAGCAATAATAAGGATGTATTGTTTCAGAATTAAACTTTCATTGTGTAGTAGACGTGCTGGTGTGGAAATTCATGACATTGAAACTTTGTGTCAGGCTTGGGTTCAAATTTGAACCCATTCACAGCAAAGCCTGCCCCTATGAGAAAACAATGGAAATGCTCAGAGAACTCGTAGGATAACGTCTGAAATCAAAGTAACATTATTCAAGCTGTGAAAATTTAGAAAAGCGGTATGTGAAGAAGACTGAGCAACAATTCTGCTGCATCTATCATGTACATCATGCAGGGACTTTAACAGTGAGAAGTGACAAATTAGAGTGCACTTCGAAGAATACAGACAGTAGTTTATCCCTTTTATGCACTGTTTGTATGTAGACACTGATAATCAGAGGAAAGAGTAAAAGTAACCACTCACTATAGAGTTGAGTCATTGAGCAGTAGATACACACTTAAACAAAATTTAAGTTGTAGCTATGCTTGGAGTTCACACACACACACACACACACACACACACACACACACAGAGCATCTTGTCTCTGTACCCAACTGGCTCTAATTAAATCCTCTCAAAATAACTGAGGTAGTTATCATTGTCAGTCAGTGTCGTCGGAACTGCCGTCTCCTTAATGTCTGCTGTGCAGCGAGCTACCTTAATTTAAGTATTAACTGTATTTTTCTTACTTGGCACTTCTTCTTTCGTGTGTTTTTGCTTTTAGCAAGCTTTAATTGTCAAGTGCTAGTAATAGTGTTCCATAGATTTCGTGTTTGTTTTGAATACAGTCAGAGAGAGTCCCTTTAGTCAACCATAGTGCCAGTAGTGCTAGTGTTTGTTTTTAATACAGTCCAGAGACAGGTAGTGCTATTTTCATTGTTTTCTACAAGAAGTGGCTAGCAATCACAGTTTAGTCAAAAATCAGCCGCCTTTAGTGAATTAGCAGTCTAGTTAAAAGTTGATTAACTCTCTACAGTAAATTGATTCCTTAGGATGGATAGGATGTGTGACTGCTGTGTACGGACGCAGGAGGAGCTGGCCACTGTTCGCAAACAGCTGAGCGTGTTGATGGCCGCGGTCAGCCGTCTTCAGGCTGCTGCCTCGGAGTGTAGCGGCAGTGGGGAGTCTGGTGCGTCGCATGGTATACCCCAGGTGTTACATGCTTCATCCACTGTCCCTGCTGTTGAGACATCTTCGCGGGTACCGGGCGTGGTTGGGCCACCCTCTCCCCAAGGGGAGTGGCGGGTTCAGCGGCATTTGCGGCGCACGAGGCGGAGGGTAAATGTGGAGGCTGGCCGTATGGCATCGCCCGCTCTGCCCGTGAGTGGACATGTGGCTGCTCCTTCAACAAGGTCCGAGCAGGCACACTGGGGGAGGGGTTTATTAGTTATTGGGAGCTCCAACGTTAGGCGGGTGATGGAGCCCCTTAGGGAAATAGCGGAAAGGTCGAGGAAAAAGGTCAGTGTTCACTCTGTCTGCTTGCCGGGGGGTCTCATCCGAGATGTGGAGGAGGCCCTGCCGGCAGCGATAGAGAGCACTGGGTGCACCCGACTGCAAATTGTTGCTCATGTCGCCACCAATGACTCCTGCCGTCTGGGTTCAGAGGTCATCCTCAGTTCGTACAGGCGGTTGGCGGAATTCATTAAGGCACAAAGCCTCACTCGTGGGGTGGAATCAGAGCTAATTATTTGTAGTATCATTCCCAGAACCGATCGTGGTCCTCTGGTTTGGAGCCGAGTAGAAGGCTTAAACCAGAGGCTCAGACGATTCTGCGGAGATCTGGGGTGAAAATTTCTCGACCTCCGCTATCAGGTGGAGAAATGTAGGGTCCCCCTGAATAGGTCAGGCATGCACTACACGCCGGGAGTGGCTACAAGGGTAGCGGAGTATGTGTGGAGTGCACATGGGGGTTTTTTAGGTTAGAGAATTCCCTTCCTAGGCCTGACAAGACGCCTCCTGAGACACGGCAAGGAAGGAGTAGGCAAAATGCAACAGGGAATAACAATATTAATGCACTAATAGTAAACTGCAGGAGTGTCTATAGAAAGGTCCCAGAACTGCTGTCATTAATAAACGGTCACAACGCCCATATAGTACTAGGGACAGAAAGTTGGCTGAAACCAGACATAAACAATAATGAAATCCTAAACTCAGATTGGAGTGTATACCGCAGAGACAGGCTGGACAGTGAAGGGGGATGCGTGTTTATAGCGATAAAAAGTGCAACAGTATCGAAGGAAATTGATGGAGATCCGAAATGTGAAATAATTTGGGTGAAGGTCACGGTTAAAGCAGGCTCAGACATGGTAATTGGATGTCTCTATAGGCCCCCTGGCTCAGCAGCTGTTGTGGCTGAGCACCTGAAGGATAATTTGGAAAATATTTCGAGTAGATTTCCCCACCATGTTATAGTTCTGGGTGGAGATTTTAATTTGCCGGATATAGACTGGGAGACTCAAACGTTCATAATGGGTGGCAGGGACAAAGAATCCAGTGAAACTTTTTTAAGTGCTTTATCTGAAAACTACCTTGACCGGTTAAACAGAGAACCGACTCGCGGCGATAACATATTAGACCTTCTGGTGACAAACATACCCGAACTATTTGAAACAGTTAACGCAGAACAGGGAATCAGTGATCATAAAGTAGTTATGGCATCGATGATTTCAGCTGTAAATAGAAATATTAAAAAAGGTAGGAAGATTTTTCTGTTTAGCAAAAGTGATAAAAAGCAGATTACAGAGTACCTGACGGCTCAACACAAAAGTTTTGTCTCAAGTACAGATAGTGTTGAGGATCAGTGGACAAAGTTCAAAACCATCGTACAATATGCGTTAGATGAGTATGTGCCAAGCAAGATCGTAAGAGATGGAAAAGAGCCACCGTGGTACAACAACCGAGTTAGAAAACTGCTGCGGAAGCAAAGGGAACTTCACAGCAAACATAAACATAGCCAAAGCCTTGCAGACAAACAAAAATTACACGAAGCGAAATGTAGTGAGAGGAGGGCTATGCGAGAGGCGTTCAGTGAATTCGAAAGTAAAGTTCTGTGTACTGACTTGGCAGGAAATCCTAAGAAATTTTGGTCTTATGTCAAAGCGGTAGGTGGATCAAAACAAAATGTCCAGACACTCTGTGACCAAAATGGTACTGAAACAGAGGATGACAGACTAAAGGCCGAAATACTATATGTCTTTTTCCAAAGCTGTTTCACAGAGGAAGACTGCACTGTAGTTCCTTCTCTAGATTGTCGCACAGATGACAAAATGGTAGATATCGAAATAGACAACAGAGGGATAGAGAAACAATTAAAATCACTCAAACGAGGAAAGGCCACTGGACCTGATGGGATACCAGTTCGATTTTACACAGAGTACGCGAAGGAACTTGCCCCCCTTCTTGCAGCGGTGTACCATAGGTCTCTAGAAGAGCGTAGCGTTCCAAAGGACTGGAAAAGGGCACAGGTAATCCCCGTTTTCAAGAAGGGACATCGAACAGATGTGCAGAACTATAGACCTATATCTCTAACGTCGATCAGTTGTAGAATTTTGGAACACGTATTATGTTCGAGTATAATGACTTTTCTGGAGACTAGAAAACTACTCTGTAGGAATCAGCATGGGTTTCGAAAAAGACGGTCGTGTGAAACCCTGCTCACGCTATTCGTCCACGAGACTCAGATTGCCATAAACACGGGTTCACAGGTAGATGCCGTGTTTCTTGACTTCCTCAAGGCATTCGATACAGTTCCCCACAGTCGTTTAATGAACAAAGTAAGAGCATATGGACTATCAGACCAATTGTGTGATTGGATTGAAGAGTTCCTAGATAACAGAACGCAGCATGTCATTCTCAATGGAGAGAAGTCTTCCGAAGTAAGAGTGATTTCAGGTGTGCCACAGGGGAGTGTCATAGGACCTTTGCTATTCACAATATACATAAATGACCTTGTGGATGACATCGGAAGTTCACTGAGGCTTTTTGCAGATGATGCTGTGGTGTATCGAGAGGTTGTAACAATGGAAAATTGAACTGAAATGCAGGAGGATCTGCAGCGAATTGACGCATGGTGCAGGGAATGGCAATTGAATCTCAATGTAGACAAGTGTAATGTGCTGTGAATACATAGAAAGATAGATCCCTTATCATTTAGCTACAAAATAGCAGGTCAGCAACTGGAAGCAGTTAATTCCATAAATTATCTGGGAGTACGCATTAGAAGTGATTTAAGATGGAATGATCATATAAAGTTGATCGTCGGTAAAGCAGATGCCAGACTGAGATTCATTGGAAGAATCCTAAGGAAATGCAATCCAAAAACAAAGGAAGTAGGTTACAGTACGCTTGTTTGCCCACTGCTTGAATACTGCTCAGCAGTGTGGGATCCGTACCAGATAGGGTTGATAGAAGAGAGAGAGAAGATCCAACGGAGAGCTGCGCGCTTCGTTACAGGATCATTTAGTAATTGCGAAAGCGTTATGGAGATGATAAATAAACTCCAGTGGAAGACTCTGCAAGAGAGATACTCAGTAGCTCGGTACGGGCTTTTGTTAAAGTTTCTAGAACATACCTTCACCAAGGAGTCAAGCAGTATATTGCTCCCTCCTACGTATATCTCGCGAAGAGACCATGAGGATAAAATCAGAGAGATTAGAGCCCACACAGAAGCATACCAACAATCCTTCTTTCCACGAACAATACAAGACTGGAATAGGAGGGAGAACCGATAGAGGTACTCAGGGTACCCTCCGCCACAAACAGTCGGGTGGCTTGCGGAGTATGGATGTAGATGTAGATGTAGATGTAGATGTAGAATCTATGGAATATCACAACTGAACTTTCTTTTATTTAGGTCCGTGGTTTAAAGGTGGCCCTACTGGACTTCTTGCGACAGTTCTGTCCTCAAGATAAGGATCTCTTCCGCCTGGTTGTTCTTCATTTTAGTATGTTTGGAGATGCTGCAAATTTGTGGGAAGCTGATGCTGATGAAGCCATAAGTAGTGCACTGACCTCAGTGGATGAGAACAGACAATTACCTAATACAAGTGATGTTAAACAGTTGCTTCAGAAAGCTGTAATTAATTACAGTGATGCAGCACGGTATTACTTGAAGGTAAGGTTACCAGACTTGTGAAAACAAATTCATTTCCTTACATTTGACAATAACTGCACAATAAATATTATTGATAGAGTACTGTGCATCACTAATTTTCCTAATGTTTCATTGATTTACTCCATTGCACTCAGCTGGCATAATGTAGCCATAAAGGTGTGTGTTACTACTAAATTATTTACATACTACAGAGACTTACCATTAACATATGATTAATGCAATATATTCATAAATGAGAAACACAAACCATGGATGCTTCACAGTAGTGAAGTGAATAGTGTAGAACAACTGGAGTCTGTGTTTCTCAGTTATAAATGTGAAGTTGTTCTATCAAATATGAAGTTGGTTAATAGTATCAAAGAAAATTCAATTGAGAAACCTAATAAATATGATGTGGAATTGCTGGCCCTATGCTTACCTCCAGGATGCACACATAAAAGTAAAGATGATATTTCTGTGGGTTTTATACTATTAATTCCTTCCTCAGGGAGGAGATGAATAGGGAGGAGAAAGTTAGAAAGGAAAGGCAGATCATTCAGACCCCAGAATGAGCAGATGTTGCACAGTGGGACGAAACTGCCAGACTGAGTGAGGTGATACAGTGGTTAGCACACTGGACTCTCATTCGGGAGGACAATGATTCAAACTGGTCCCCAGCCATCTAGGTTAATTTTTTCTGTGATTTCCCTAAATCACTGTAGGCAAATGCCAGGATGGTTCCTTTGAAAGGGCACAGCTGATTTCCCTCCACAACTTTGACACAATCTTAGCTTGTGCTCCATCTCTAATGACCTCCATGTCAGTGGGACATTAAGCCCAATCTTTCCTTAATTTGCCAGCACCACTCCTTCTTGCTGCAACCATCTTGCTTGATAATGTGCACAAACACTACAAATTCTGTGCACAATGTACATATCCAAACTCACGAAACTTACAAATAAAAATTAGCTGTATGTTTGGTGATCTTCATTTGTGAGTACTATCAAAATTGTACAACATATCACTTCACTTTAATGGTATGTTACATCTGTCTATTGGCGGTACTAAACATTCTGCCTCCTGAAGATAAGAACAGACCAGAAATTCTGTCTAATATTTATTAGTTTTCTCAATGAGATCTGAAGATATTCAACCAAACAGTGAGAGAAGAATTCATTCATTCATCCATCCATCCATCCATCCATCATGTTCTATAGATCTCCCACCAAGAGGGAGAACCTTCCAGGATGTATAGTGAGGCAAGGTATACATTAACGAAAGACAAGGAAGAATGGAATATACATTATGCTTGTAAGTTAGATATAGCAAGTGAGAATATATTAATATGTTTCATAAATTATCTATAGATTGGAAAAACAGAATTGGATGACTCAACAACTGAATGTTTGAGTAGGAAGTGAGGGGTCTCTCTCTCTCTCTCTCTCTCTCTCTCTCTCTCTCTCTCTCTCTCTGTGTGTGTGTGTGTGTGTGTGTGTGTGTGTGTGTGTCTTTCTTTTCATACACAATGTTCTCTCTTTTCAAATAACATGAACTTGTAATACAATCTGAACAGTTCTTATGTACTGTGACTGTTGATGATCAAAGGTAGTACATTTAAGTAAAGTCTTTATGTGGGAAAACTGAACAGGAATCCACAGTTATTAAATAACCAGTGAATTTGCAACAAGAACTTTAGAATAGTCGTAGTTCTAAATAGTTATAAAGACTATGTCATATTACATACAGTAAGATGGTTTAAGCTAGATGAAAGCAATAATAATGTTCTTAGTTCCAGTTGTAATTTGTACATGTAATATACTTAAATCAAAAGGGCATGTGATGTATTTAACACCTTCAAAAATTATTTAGTTGTAGATGGTTAATGTCGGTACAAGCCGGGTAGACTGTTGTTCGATGATTTAATCGTGCATATATCTCAACATGGTGGAACTGGACTACACGAAAAGTCTTTCTTACAACTAGTGATAAACTTTCTTGAATGTGGTCACAGAAGAAATAGCAAAGAAATGTAACAGCTTCTGAGAATTCATGTCACAACTTAATGTTAATTCACCAGAAACAGTATATTCAAGTTATCCTGTAACTATGCAGTAAAAGCTGAAAACTAACCTATGCACATGATGCGTACAAAATAACAGTACATAACAGCAAATGATTGCTAAATCAGCCCCCTCAATGGAAGAGGAGCATTATCCAAAAAGGAGGCTGGAAAATGGTGCATGCCGCTGTGGGAATCGCTGTGGGAATCGCTGTTGATGGAGTCGGTGCTGGTGGCATTGGTGTTGTTGACTAGGCAGCTGTTAAATGAAGCTGGAGCCTTGTAAATTCCTGAAATATATATGCTGGCTTGACCCTGACAATGTAAATCGTGATTGTTTCCTGTTAATCAAAATGTCAAGTGCTTTTTTCTCCCCTTGTGAGTACGCAATGTGGGCTTGTGTGTAGAGATAGTTTGATGCCCTCTGTCCATGACATGGGAACAGGTATTGAGGTTGTGAGGCACAAAAGTAGAGGCTGTTCCCCGTCTGGAAGGCTGGTTGGAGCGGATCAGGATTATGCAGTTTCTGAGTTGATGTATGAAATCAGGCTGATCTTGATCTGGCGATGGTAGAGTATTCGAGTCCACAAATTCTCCTGGTAGACAAAACACCTCACTGTACACTAGCTCAGTCAATGAAGCATCTAAGTGTATAAGTGTTCCTGAGGCTCAGTAGGACCATGGTAAGGGCATTAGTCCACTCAGTGTCATGGCACATCAGTGCTGCTTTAAGTGAACGATTTTATGTCTCAGTTATCTCTATGCTGGCTGGGTCATAGCTCATCATTTTGTGGTGGATTATGCCACAAAATATTGCAAATTAGGTGAATAGATGGCACTGAAATTGCCGCCAAGGTCTGTCATGCTGTGCAGTGGAAAGCCGAATCATAATGCTCAGTGTGATACAAAAGCGGAGGGTAAAGTTTCCGCTGAAATATTGTTAGCCGGTGCAGCTTCTGGTCAGTAGGTTAAATGGTCTATCACCGAGTAGATAAAATTGGCCATTGAATGATGGTAATGGCCCAGCATCGTTGATGTGGGCATGAGTGAAGCAGGTGGTCGTGTTTGAAAGGTTTCCTACAGGTACGTGCATATGTCAGTGAATCTTCCTGTACTGACATTTAATGCAACTCCTCACCCATACATGGCAGTCTTTTTGCGTCCCTGATCATACATAACAATTTGTCACCAGTTGTATGCCAGGGTGACTCAGTTCATCTAAAGTCGCATGTATGTTTCTTCTGAATGCAACTGGTAGGAAAGCATGAGATTTTGAGGTGGAAATGTCATAATGCAGTTTAACATCAGTTCCAGGAATCTCAGTTAGCTGCAACTCTAATGGTGATTATGCTGCTGTTACTAGTTCCTGTTGTTCCTGGTCTGTTTGTTGTGCTTCAGCAAATGTAGTGTAACTGATTGCGCTGGAGATGCTGCTGACCCAAGAGATGATTGGGCACCACATTCTTACTACCAGAAACGTGTTGAACATTGGTGCTAAACTATAAGATGAACATGAGCTGGTCATGCTACCTTAGGAAACAAGTCATGCTGTTCTGATGAAAGGCATAGGTCAGCAGTTTGTGATCTGTATACATGATAAAATCTTTGGGTATCAGCTGAGGCCTGAAGCTTTTAATTGCTTTGTACATGGCTAGAAGTTTCTGGTCATATGTACTCCATTTCTGTTGTGAGGGTGACAAATTGTGCGAAAACAATGCTACTGGTTGCAATGCTTCATCGCAATATTACTGTAGCACTGCACCAACTGCCATCTGACTAGCATCAACTACCAGTGCTAAGGGTGCATTAGGCTCAGGGTGCGTGATGCTCTTTTTGGTTTCTTCAGATTCTGAGGTCATACTATCAGTTCATGTTATGTGTGAGTTGCCCTTAGTCTTTGGGCCAGAATGTGCTGCAGTAAATGGCTCTTGAAGCTCAGCCAAGTGTGGCATGTGACATCGGTAGAAATTTAACATGCCCAGGAATCAGCACAGTTCTTGGCGGTGCTATCCCGTGTGATCTGCAAGATAATGTCTGCCCTCTCAGATAGTGGTGGTGATCCTCCTGATGATATTCTATGTCTCAAGAAAACCACTTATGCCTTGCCAAAGATACATCTTTCTGTGTTGAGGACAATGCCATGCTATTCCAGCCATTTGAACGCTTCTACTAAATGTTGACAATGCTGCTCGGATGAGGCCAAAAAATTCAGAATGTCATCAAGATAGGTGAAGCAAAAAGACAGACCTTATAGCACTGAGTCAATAAACCTTTGCCATGTTTATGTGAAATTCTGGAGACCAAATGTCTTAAACATGCTCTCAGATCGTCCAAATGGTGTAATTATATCTGTCTTCAGGATTTCCTGTGCCACCACGAATATCTGCATGTATGCTTTAATACAGTCTAGTACACTGAAGATATTGGCACTACTCAACATGTAATTGTAATCACACAACAATGGCACAGGGTCTCTGTCTGGTATCATTCTGGTGTTAAAAGCTCTCTTTTACCACATTCAGTGCTTTTTGGGAGGATTTGCACACCTCAGTGAAACTGAGGATTATGCGGGCACTAGTATAGTTACTAGTAAGGCCATTCAAGCCAGACATGCCTCAGCAGATGGGCGTGACAAAGCCTTTCCCACACCTTGCTGACCATCTAACAAAAATGCCATGTCCTTGGACCAAAAAGTGGCACCCTCACCAATGTACTCGGGGACTGTGGGTTAACAATCTACATCCCGTAACACTTTGAGTTCTGGCTGTTTATACAAATCTACTCAAATCTACTTACCCCATTACCAGCTCATTTTCTCAGTCTCCTTCACTCAGTCTCAGAAATTTTTGACAGGACTTTTTCCCTTTGGTACAGATTCAGTAATAATCATAAATATGTATTTCTCAGACAGAAATAAAGATTATTATTTCCTCTTTGAATACATGTCACTTATTGTGGCTGCTTTGTAACCTTTCCTCAGCACAATCAAAACTAAAGAAGAGGGTCCTGTAGCAGCAACTGGAATCGTGCTCTGACTTTCAGTGCTTGATTCTGAAATAGTGTGTATATGATGAATTAATGTAAGTGACATTTAGCATAAGTGCAAAAAAATGAGAAAAGGAAATATTGCAATAAATGATTTCATCTGAGAACTTGTGCAGGAAGTATAAGTGAAAAATTTAAAAGATTACAGCAATTGTCCTACACGATATAGATTCAGCATAAGTTGGATCGTCATCTGTGCCATTGCTGTCAAAAATATCACTCAGTGGGCTACCGCTTGACATATTGGTTCGAATAAGAATACCCTCACATTGGTGTCTCATAGTCAGCTGCCACATATGCTTGTTCCGCAATGCCAAAAGCTTTGTGGTGTGTTCAAGTGGCAGAAATGTGTACTACAAGTATTTGTCTGCCTTCTGAGAACTTCGGGACCAGTAATACTACACGTAGGAGCTAGGAGCTGAATGAAGAAATCTGCCCTTAGTATTTCGAGTGTGGAAGTTCTTGCTATGATGCAGCAAACGAATATTATGGGAATGCCATTCTTTGCACTGCCAACAGCAGTGGCACTCTAAGTGTTAAACCAAACTGACAGACTTCAAGAAGAAAACCGATATGGGCAATAGGGCGACAACTTTAGGATGGAGATGGATAATGAGAATTGGATCTTGGAATTTACAAATCCTCTAGAAGAGTGGTAAACAATAACAAGCTGTACCAGAGTTTAACAATTATAAACTGGACAGCATGACAATGAGTGAAGTTCATAGGAATGAGTTGATGAAACCAGAATACCAGAGGAGATGACTTTTCTCTATTCAGGTAAACCAAATGAAGATGATGGTCACATGAATGGCACTGGTATTATGCTAAACAAAATGGTGAAGAGTAGTCTGCTGGACTGGAAATCAATATGTGATAGAATTATAACAATGTGGGTAAAATTTCAGTGCAGAATGTAACCGTCGTCTCAAATACAATTTATTTATGCATATAATATAATGGTTAATTACAGTGAAATAATCATAATTGGAAGACTGCTAAGAACATCTATATCAATACTTCATTTTTAGTTCAGAGGCAACATGAAGAATCAAAGGGTTTACACCGCACCTATAAACTGTATAGCAGATGATTCACTGTTCACATCACTGTCCACACCAGTCCCCTCCATGTATCAATGGCATTTGGGATTGAAACATACACAGTGTCCAAAACAAGTTGACTAGCAGTTCCCCTGAAGGCATGGGTGGTGCTGGTGGGTGTGGTGGTGATGGTGATGGTGGTGGTGGTGGAAGATCAGATGTGTCCTGTGTCCTCATAGAACTGCATGTAGGATGTACCTTAGTTGTAGCTGGAATGAAGGCTGACCTGAGTCTGTCAATGGGTATTATGATAGAAGAGCCATTGATATCGACATTGAATGTTTTGTCGTGGCATGCAAAGACCATGTATTGACCATCATATGGTGGTTGAAGAGGTTTTCAAGTAGCATCATATCAAGCAGATAATCGGTGTAGACATAATAGAACTCTAATCTATAATTATGTCATCCATGAAGCACTGGAAAATCTGGCAGCATTTTACAGTCCAAATGCATTCACACAAATTGACAAAAACTGAATGGAGTGCAAACGACAATTTTCAGCCTATCTTACAGTTCAATTGGTATATGGTAAGAAGATAGATCAAGTTGACCATGGAAAATACAGTTTTACCATTTACAGTTTTGGATATGTGGCGGAGGATAATGTTCAGTTATCATTCTGGCATTAAGTTGACAATAGCCACCATATGGGCACCACCCATTATTCTTCTTAGAAAGTATGTGGAGTAGAGAGGCCCAGCTACTACGGTATTTGAAGAGTGGCAGATCCCTTGTGCGAACACAAATGAGAACTCTTGCTTTGTGATCTTTAGTATTTCCAAATGCAGAGAGTGATGCTGTGCATGATGTGGGAGTGCTGGTGTGGTTGCAGTACAAGGTACTGTTGAGTGTGGTATGGTGCTAGAGAAATGGACAGGTGATTTCAGGGAACTGATGAAGTGGGTCATTATATGGTGAATCACCTGCAGTCAGTTTGATGTCAACATGTTTGGTATTCCCGTCTGGGTTGGGGATTTTCTCTGCCCGGGGACTGGGTGTTTGTATCATTTCATCATCATCATCCTCATCATTCGTGACAGTGGCTAGATTGGACTGTAAGAAAAATTGGACTGTGGAAATATTGGGACTTAGTATGGGCGCTGATGACCGCGCAGTTGAGCGTGCGGGCTTTCAAATAGAAAATGAAATGAGGTGGCCCTCAACTATGTGCCCTGCAACTCAATGTTGAAATATTAAAAGTTTTGGCTGGTTTCATTGTCTGGGGGCTGGGATACGTAATTGCCGCATTACAGGCCAAATACTGTTGAGTCTACAGTATACGATAAGAGAACACACATAAATCGAATGGTCGAAGGTTTCTATCACTCGGCAACTGCGAATTATGAATGTAACATATAAATTTTTGAATGAAAGATTGCAATTAAATAAAATCTGCAGGTACTTTTTTAATGACTTTAAATGATGAGTACGATAGTAGAAGTACTTTTGAGACTGTGGTATACTTCTGCAAAACACTTATTGGTGTCGATGGTCCAGCAATTAAATAAAATATAAGTTGAATAACAGGGAAACAATAGATTCCTACTGCATGTAATTAACTATGAACAACAACATAGCTCGCAAAATATTCACTTCTAAGCGCACACTATGTCTTCGTTGTATAAACCATGGAAATCTTACAAGTGCACAAGTCGACACTCCGAAGTATTTCTATCTGCCGTGACCATGCGCAAACTGCTCCACTCTCCAAGTCCTTCCCACGACTGTGCATCCATCGCACCATTGCATCCAGCACTTCCGTGTCCTGTGTCATACTCTCCAGCACTTTTTGTCCGAACTCACTTCCATCCAGTCTCCCCATTCACGAGTGCTGTGATTGGCTAGAGCGCTTGTGCCATGTCTTCATGCCAACGCACCCACACAACATAATGAAACACATTCGAACTACTGGATTTACATTTAAATAACTTGAAATTATATAAATATTCCTACGGCTGGACCATAAACATGCTCCAACACACATTGTTAGATATATAAACAAATTAAATAAACATATATCAAAGGAATAGAACAAAAGGTAGGCCAGTAGCCTAATGTCTCTATGCTTTCTAAAACACAGTAAATATTTAACCAATTTCTTCATGAATAGTATACACCAGATATAAACAAAGACATAGATGAATTAATATATTTATAAGCATGCTGCCACCGTTTTTTCGTGTCACTGTGGAGCACTTATGGCCTTACACGATCGATAATAATCGACCACTTTGACCTCCAATAACTCATTTACTATTCAAGTTACATGCCTGTAATTTATACCAATTTAGGTTTACACTAATAGCTTTCTAAAGGCATGTCTATTGACAAAATCGGATGAAACATTTAGATTTTGGAAATTTGTTCCTAGGTGTTACTTGTATAATTTACCATCAGATACTAAACTTTAAACTAATAAAGATATTGAAGATCTCATTACACCATAAGAATTGTCGTGCAAATAATAGTAATGTACATGTTTTGGTTTGAGGTATCATGATTCATCTGGCTACTATTAATTTTTGTATGAACTGTGAAATGTCTGCCATTAAGGTTTCACACAGTCCGCCATCTTTGGCCTTCCCGGCACACAGCATCACCAACGAATTCTCAGCCACATGCTCAATGGACCACGTGCTACAGCTGTTGTGAGGCACCACGCGGATGCTAACGAGCTCAGCCCTGCCGCGTGGTCCGAGCAGTGGCCGCCAGCTCTGAACTTAGAATATTTCCAGGGTGCCGCAGCTCACCTGTTACCTCACAAGGCCCCCACAAACCAAACGTCATCATCATCAATGTGTTTGGCATGGTGTTGGTGCCCATGACTAGACGTCTGTGGTTTAGAACCAAGCAGGCATTGATTGCAAAGACCTGGCAGGAGACTGTATAAAGATAAGAAGTTCACACCAACATTGGGGTACAGTACATCAGCAATAATGAATCTTCATTCTAATTCAAGACTGAAGTTTAGATGTAAGTTGATGTAACCGTAAGTCTTAATGAAAGGTCAATTCACAGTGTAGGGTGATTGCCATCGACATTCTGCCATGGCAGATAAGAAGGAGGGTAAACTGAGAGATGAGCTCCTGTGTCAATGAGAAACTGTGGCTTAATAGAGTGTTGTGTTATAAACAATTGATGGGGCTGTGCAGTTCGCAATTGATTGCCATCCCTGCTGATTTCTGCCAGTGTTTACCTTGTCGCAGGGTAGTTGACACTGCCAAGATTCAGCTCCAAATTTGATACTAGCTGATATTCTCCATGGGGACCAACACTTTTTTCTGCTGAAAGAGCATTACTTTAGCAATGCTTGTGTGGAGCACGTTATTTATAGGGCCACAGGTTGCTTAGGAAGTTCAGTTACTTGTATTTGCTGTGCTTCCAGAGAAATCTCTGTTTGGCAGAGAGAGTTGTGACACGCATCAAAGGATACATCACGACTATTCTGTCAGCTGTCTGAACTGGAGTGTTGAGGTTACCAGTGCAGACAGTGAGTATTTTCTGTGTGCCCACAGGTAGGCATGACAGCCAAATATTCCACAGAATATTGTTAACTGCATTGCCTGCCAATTTGTGAAGCTGATGAAGTAGTTGAGTTGGTGTGCAGTCACCAAGTTCCCCAGTTCGGAGCAATTTTTTGAGTCATTAGCTTCTGGCTGTGACAAATGTGTTACAAATGCATGCTTGATAGAGGCATATTTTTCAGTCATTAGTGGTGAAGTAAGGATGTCTCATACTTCCATAGCCATTTGCTTGTTAAGTGCAGCCACCACATAACTCTATTTAGTTTAATCTGAGATGATGTAGGGCAAGACAAAGTGGCTCTTAAGTTGGATGAACCACAGTACTGGATTAGCTGACTGGAAGGGTGGGCGTTTCACCACAGTCATACAAAGGATCAAGTTCGTTGCTGGTAATTTGAGTACTTGTTATGGGAAACATTGATTACGTATGAGAAACATTGATTACATAGTGCAGTTGTCCACAGGAGAATTTGTGCATCACAGTTGATGTGAAAATGTACATATGATGTGTTTTATCATTCTGGCATATGATGCAATCATTCCAGCAGCTTGATTCAGAAACTCAGAGTCACCATATGATTTTGAAAATACATTTTTATGCACACAAAATAATAGTTAATTACAATTAAGTAGTCACGATCATAAGACTGCTAAGAACATATAGATCACTGCTTTATTTTTAGCATGGAGAATCAAAAAGTTTACACTCTACAAATCAGTTATGTAGCAGATAAATTCAGTGCTCACATTACTGTCCACGTAACTATTATTCAATTCTATGTTCCAAGTGAACAAGCAGAGATGAATGTCAAAACCCATGTCTCTGCTGAACTACAAGCAGCACTGAAAGGCACATACTGAGATATTATCATTGTTATGAGGGACATTAACACAAAAGTGGACATGGAAAATCTTGGGATGGGACTCGCAATGGGAAGATGTGGAGTTGAAGAGGCAAATGCAAATGATGAATTTTTTATGGAGGTTTTTGGGAACAGCAAGGTACCCATAGGAGGAATAGTTTCCACACAAAAATTTCCATAAAAACTTGTTGGTGTCAACCAATCACAGGGTGCAGAATCAATTGATTCAGTTCCACAAGTGGGAAATGTAAAAGATCATTGTTAGGGGCTAGGAATAAAAGGGGAGCAGTGACCACCATTTGATGCTAGCTAAAGTGCACTTGAAAATCACAGCTACAAAAAATAAATCTGATGACTATAAGAAGCCATTAAATACCTCACAGCTACTTAAGGTACCTAAGATCAAACAGAAATTTAGACTGGAACTGCAAAATAGATATAAAGTACTCAATATGATGGAGGATGGAGTAGAAAAGCAATGCCACTGCTAAAAGGGCAGTTGTGTTCACAGACAGTAAAAGAAAAGACTGAATGAGCAAGGACATGTGGGAGAAAGCAAAAAAATTGAAAGCATAAATGAACATAATGAAACCAGGAGCGAAAAAATGAGCTCCATGTAGAATATACTAGAGTAGATCAAGAGATGAAAATGAGTGTAAGATTAGACTGAAGGAAATGGTAAAATGATCTTGCAACATGAACTGAGAGAGCTGCAAAGAAAGGAGACATGAAGGAGCTTTACCAGGCCACAAGAGTGCTAGGGAGGCAGATGGGACCAATAAACTGTACAGCGAAAAGCAAGTTAGGAATCTAGCCCACAGATGAAACTGCACATTGGGAAAGATAGCATGAAAATTTTGAAAAGGTGATGATAACTGCAAGAATCAAGACAGCGGTGCCTTCCAGAGAGCAGATAAAAGTTGCTCTAAAGCAAACAGAATGTTGTAATGCCCCTGGCTGTGACAATATTTCACCAGAACTGCTGAAAGGTGAAAGACACATTAGATTTATCATGCCCTGTGTTTGAGGAGATCTTGAATAGAGAAGAAATGGAAGACAGGAATTAATAAAACTTATAAAAAAAGGGAGACATCACAAATTGCAATAAGTGGAGAGGGATCATGTTGTTATCCTTTCCTAGAAATGTACTGTCATGAATCACCCTAAACATATGGAATATATGGCTAGTCTACATGGTGTTTCACAATCCATGTTACACACTTATAGAGGTTGTAGAGGGTACCTAGTAGCTCAAGTTCAATGTAGGAACCCATGTCCAGAAATGTCATCCAGTGACACTACAAATTATTAAAGTTATAGGCATCGACACCTGTAAGTGTGTGTACGAGGGCTATTCAGAAAGTAAGGAACGTTTCTGTCTGACACCGCTAGGCACGTGCCGATCACGTTTATTTTGGTATGTGCATGCTTGGCAGCTCAGTCGACATCCATCTGTGACAGTGGGAATGTCCTTGCAGGTCTGTTGTGTGTGTGTTTTTTTTTTAAATATTCGAATTTGAAACGTGCGCTACAATCGAAAATCCTGCCAGTTGTGAGGTGTGGTCTGTAATATGGTTTCTGTTGGCAAAAAACCTAAAACCTTTAGAAATTTATTGTGAATTGTGTGAAGTACACGGAAACAACGTAATGATTGAATGTTCCGTCTGGAAAAGGTGCATTCGGTTTAAAAATGGCCGAACCAATGTTCATAATGAAGAGAAGAGTGGACACCCGAGCATTGTGACTGACGATCTTGTCGCTAAAGTTGATGAAACGATTCGTGAAAACCTAAATGATTAATGGAAAATCTCATATAAAATGTGAAACAAATACTAGCAAAGAGATAGAGGGGCTGGCCAGTACTTAGCTTAGTACAGCCGATAGATACACAAAAAACAGAACCGAAAATTTACGTTCCTAGCTTTCAGAACAAATGTTCCTTCATCGGGGAGGAGAGAGGGGAAAGAAAGGGAAGAAGGGAAAGGAGATTCAGTTACTCACAACCCAGGTTATGAAGCAACAGGGAAAGGAAAATAGGGAGGGTAGCAAGGATGGAGGCATGGTTGTCAGAGGGAAGTGTGAGTAACTGAATATCCTTTCCCTTCTTCCCTTTCTTTCCCCTCTCTCCTCCCTGATGAAGGAACATTTGTTCTGAAAGCTAGGAATGTAAATTTTCGGTTCTGTTTTTTGTGTATCTATCGGCTGTACTGAGCTGAGGTAAGTACTGGCCAGCCCCTCTATCTCTTTGATTCGTGAAAACCATCACTTCACAGTAATGGAGCTTTTGCTTTCTTTTCCACAAGTTTCACAGACTTTGTTGTTTGAAATTGTCACTCAAAAGCTAGGCTACCACAAATTTTGTGTACAATGTGTGCCCAAAATGCTTACAGAGCACCACAAAGAACAGCGAATGGGAGCAATGTTGACATTTCTGGAGGCCTACCACAAACATGGTGATTCATTACTGGATCGAATTGTAACCAGTGATGAGACTTGGGTGAAACACTTCAATTGCGAGACAAAATTACAGTCCACGGAGTGGGGGCACACAAGGTCCCTCCAAAAACCAAGAAAATGTTTGCAAAACCTTGTCAGCAAGGAAGTGTTTTGGAATAGGCAAGGTGTGCTTCTTATTGATTTTCTCAAACATTGAACAGCCATAAATTCTGCCTGGTATTGTCAAACTTTGCACAGACTTAGAAGAGCCGTTCAAAATAAACGTCAAGGAAAACTGACATCTGAAATTTTGTTTTTGCACGACAATGCTCGACCTCATATGGCTAACCGCACTAAAGAACTCCTTAATTCATTCAAATGGGAAATTTTCCTTCATCTGCCCTATGGCTCCGATCTTGTACCAATCGACTTCCACTTGTTTTCAAAGATGAAGAACTGGCTTGCAACACTCTTTGATGATGACATGGAACTCCAGGTGGGTGTGACTCACTGGCTGAAGTCTCAGGCAGCAGAATTTTACAATGAAGGTCCTTCAAAGCTTGTCCACTGCTATGATAAGTGCCTGAATGTGTTTGGTGACTATGTGGAAAAGTAGTATGTCAGTCACTCTTTCAGATGGATATAATAAAATTTATTTCTTGTACTTAGTATTTTTTTTTAAATGCCAAAATGTTCCCTACTTTCTGATAGCCCTCATATATACAGGGTAAATGTATCAATTTGAGGTAGGGGTCCTGTACTGGAAACGAACAAGTTGAAAGTTATAAGCAAAAAGCATTCTGATACTTCTAACAGTGGAATACATGTACTGGTGCTGTTGCTAAGATTGTAGGGTAGGCAACTTTCAGAAGTGGTAGTATGGACCAAAGCAAGGAAAACATGTCCAGTAAATATGAGCTCTAAAATGCATACCTGAGGAACTATGAGTACTTGTTCATCTTAGCTGCTGTGAAACACAGCTCCTCTATTGAACAAATGCTCATAGCTCTGAAGGTATGTATTTTAGAGTCCATGTTTAGTGGACATTTCTACATTGTTTTGGTCTGTACTACCACCACTGAAAGTTGCCTAGCCTACAATCTTAGCAACAACAGTACCAGTGCATGTATTCCACTGGTAGGGGTATTAGAACAATTTTTGCTTATAACTTTCACCTCGTTCGCCTTCAGTACAGGGACCCTTACCTCAAATTGATACATTTATCCTTCTCCATCATCCTATAAAGTTTGTAACATCATCACGGAATCACTATGTATATACATGCAGTTACAGGCAATAGTTCTGTAGCATCATTGGATGATGTTTCTTGATGTAAGTTCATATGTAACACTTGATCTACTAAGTGCACTCTACAACCTCTAGAAGTGTGTAACATGAACTGTGAAACACCCTGTATATGTAGTGTTCAAACAAATTTGACAAAGTTTCAAGAAGAAGTGTGTGGAAGACCATGTCAAATTATGGTACACCATAGGCCAGTGTTCATCAGACTGCAGTCAACAGACCTTGAACTAACACTAAGAGCATCTTAAGAGTGTAATTTCCCTGCTTTTAAACAAACAAAAACACACAGAGAGATAGTAATATATTTAGATGTACTTAATTTTAACTGACATTGGTGAATTTGAGCCTGAGTTAAGTAAAGTAGGCCGTTTACCTCAGGGCAGAGGGGTAAGTAGTACGGCCACTGCGGAGTTAGAGGATGTGAGAAAGGAAATGTTTTTTTGTTTGTCATCCAGTACTGGCAACTCACAGGTGACTTGTGCTGACTGACTGCTGTGGTATAAATTTTGACACCTGGAGGTAACATATATTCATGAATGTGCATTATGGAGATGGTCATCTTAAAATGTGGTACATATTTGTAGGAAAGAATATGAAGCTAAATTAAGGCTGTTGTAGTACAAAGCAGTGAGCAGAAGAAAAATGATGTTCAAAACACTTAGTAAACATTTGTGATTGTCTCTCATACTGCATAATGATTTTAGATTGCTCACATAGACAAAGCAACATACTTCGTCAGGCAATTACAGTGTCACAACTTTAGGGTCAATGAGCGTGGCAGCAATATGAAACAGTGAACAACTGACATGAAGTGTTCCAAATGGCGCTGACTCTTAACGATCAGTACTTGGGGGCTGGCTGCCAACATATCGCAGCATTACTTTGCGCTAGTCTATTAGAGACTCATAACATATTAATTTAGTAAGTTATCAATTAATTATAAGACTAATACACATGTGGCCCACGGTGCCACCCCATAATGTCAGTATTGTCTCTTCAGCAAAAAATGTTTGATGACCGCTGCCTTAGTTTGTTCCAATGCTGCCTCATGTAGCTAGGGCATCTGTGCCCGCACTAAACATGTTCGTGGGCAGGGGCAGGTGGTGTAGGTTACCCGTCATATGGTGTCCTGCTTATGCATGACCTGATTGGCCACCCCTGACTCCTGGCATTCAGCATGTGGAATACGATCATGTACACTGTGTCCCAACTGCAAGACTGCCTGCGCATCATGTGTTTGTCCACCCCTGCCCACCTGTGCCTGTGCCCATCCAGCTGCTCCTGGGAGGGCATATGAGCTGAAACAGCCTAGTATACCTAATAAGACCATGAAAATAATGCAGGTACTGTATAATAGACCAAGGGAAACACATTACCTATTATCTTGGCATATTGGTGCTTGATTATTCTTGAATCTTTAACCATGTCTGTATGCTGTGAAAAGTTCCATCAGATTTATCATCTCAGTGGCAGGTGATGAGCAGTTTACTACAGATATGTCCTTTCACTCTACCAGAAGGTGTTGTATATAAAGTTGGGTACTGTAAAGTTGTGTACCTATTAAATACTGTATGTTGAATCAGTGCTAGTCTGATTACATCAAAGTAACACCTCTCTCCTACTGTCCAGTCACTCCCAGAGACACTCCTCCATATTTAGCCATCTGGAAGACAGAAACTGATTTAGACACAGGCTACACAGGTTAGGTTTTGCTTCCAGAATAAACCTTAGAATGAGAAGTGGAGTTTGGTTGATATGAAAACTCCTGCCAAATGTCTTAATTGACAATGACTCAGTGCTAGAATGCTAGACCCCTGCCTTTTGTCATTGTGCTCTTGTTGGCTGACCTACTCAAGCAAAACAAATCTCATGGTTCATCGTAGAGGTTCAACCTACCAGTACCTTTATCCTACTTTCCTATCTCAGCAGACTCCCATATACATCTTAGTCAGCCAGCAGCTGGGAGAGAGAGAGAGAGAGAGAGAGAGAGAGAGAGAGAGAATGTCCTAACTCAACAGACTCTCATTCACATCTTAGTCAGCCAGCATCTGGGAGAGGGAGAGAGAGAGTGTATGGTAGAGAAAAGTATTGCCACACCCCAGATCTGTTTCCAAACTGAAACCTTCTCTCTACAGTTGAGGGTACATTGTGAAAGTTTCATTCTGGCTTGGGAGAGTGACCCTAAGCACATTTTACTCAATAAGAGTCACTCAGACTCTGTTTAGATAGATGATGAAGCAAAGGTTCTTGGCAGTGAAAAATCTCCTGGATGTCATTGTGGGGTACAATTATTCTTTTCTTGAAATGTTCATAATTGGATTGCGTAATAGTTTATATCAGTAGCTTTATGCAACATGCTGTCTACTGTTGCTTGGGCCTTCATAATGTGACAGAAACCACATTTCATAGGGCATGTGGAGAGAAAAATGGACATCATGTTGCCAACAGGACTGCTGATGCAAGACATTCTGTTGTTTGATTGTGAACATGACACACAGAAAAATTTGAACAATGATAAACTAAAAACCAAAATTCTGTACTAGATTAGCAACAATTTTTATACGTTTTGTTTTATATTTTCACTTAGAATTCTGTAAAAAGAGGAGTTCTGCCTCATTTTGCTAGCTTATCAGTTGCTCAACAGAGGCATCATTTTGAGAGGCATGTCAGTCAGACACGAATCATTCTTTGAAACTGTATTTTTTTACTAGGAATTTATTTCTATGACACTACTTAACTTGCAGTGACAGGCTAAATGTGGGCTTAGTTGCTTACTTTTGCCAGATGCATCTCAGTGAATAATATTGCTTGATGGAAGTCGTCTCATTTTATTCCACTACGGATGACATTTTAAAAAAAGTTACATTGATAGATGTAGCAATGATGTCTATATAATCAAAGATATCTGTTTAATCAAAATGTAATTTTGATTTATTCTTTATATGACAGGCTAACAAACTCATAAAAGCTATGGCAATAGCTCATAAAGCAGAGCTAGTTGCTCTCCAAATATCTTTACTGAATTCTGTGCCTGCCGGCCAGTTGGTGAATTTATTGATTAACTTGACTGCAGCAGAAGTTTCTGATGTGATAGTTAACAAATTGAGGTAATATTTTAATTGCTGGCTATCTTCTGATTGTTTCACCATACTATGATAACTGTAATAGTGATATAGATCAACTCGTCATTCTGTATTACAGCTTCCCACAAGCTTGCATTTTAGCCCGGGCTTACAACCATCCAACTGACTGGGGAGCAGTGCTGTACCAGCATTGCATTGTCAACAGAGAGGCAACGTATTTGTCAGAATTTACCCACAGCATGACACTCACAACTGCTCATGTAGAGGATATAGCTAGACGGTGAGAAACAAAATAATTTTCTCGGAACTTTTTCAGTAAGAGTGTATGGTTACTTTTATGTTCCACTAGTCATGTATTGCTTTAAATGTTATCAAGACAACATAGGTAACTGTGTTGTGTGTGCTAGTTTAAGAAACATCAGAGTAATATATTTTCTTAATTTCGTTCATCATATTTGATTTTTCAGGAAAGCTTGTAACTGTGTCATTCATGATTTAATTAATGAAAACTGCACGAGTTACTTATTTTTTTGGTGCTTAGCACAATGCTTTTCCAGAATTTATGCTCGTTTCCTAGTGCATTTGTGCACTTGTTTACATGAATTTCTAACATCATTGTAGAATGAAGGCTTTCACGACCGGGTGACATGGCTGTTGATATACTTTCCGGGATGTGAGGTCGTGGTCCAAGAACTTTTCTGCTCTTTACGTTTCGTCCAGGACTGCGCTGGACTTCCTCAGAGGCGCTGCTCCGCTGAGTCTCGAGTCGGCAAGACTCAGCGGAGCAGCGCCTCTGAGGAAGTCCAGCGCAGTCCTGGACGAAACGTAAAGAGCAGAGAAGTTCTTGGACCACGACCTCACATCCCGGAAAGTATATCTAACATCATTGACATTTGAAAACTCTCAAAGATTCATTTTGTCTGATTTTCTGATTGCTGTCGAACTTCAAAAAGATGTAAGGAAGGCAGAAAATCACACGTGCAGATATCACCAAACATACCCATGTAAACAACCCCATGGGGGTTTTTTAGGTTAGAGAATCCCCTCCCTAGGCCCGACAAGACGCCTCCTGAGACGCGGCAAGATAGGAGTAGGCAAAATGCAACAGGGAATAACAATATTAATGTGCTAATAGTAAACTGCAGGAGCGTCTATAGAAAGGTCCCAGAACTGCTCTCATTAATAAACGATCACAACGCCCATATAGTACTAGGGACAGAAAGTTGGCTGAAACCAGACGTAAACAGTAACGAAATCCTAAACTCAGATTGGAATGTATACCGCAGAGACAGGCTGAACAGTGAAGGGGGAGGCGTGTTTATAGCGGTAAGAAGTGCAATAGTATCGAAGGAAATTGACGGAGATCCGAAATGTGAAATGATTTGGGTGAAGGTCGCGGTTAAAGCAGGCTCAGACATGGTAATTGGATGTCTCTATAGGCCCCCTGGCTCAGCAGCTGTTGTGGCTGAGCACCTGAAGGATAATTTGGAAAATATTTCGAGTAGATTTCCCCACCATGTTATAGTTCTGGGTGGAGATTTTAATTTGCCGGATATAGACTGGGAGACTCAGACGTTCATAACGGGTGGCAGGGACTAAGAATCCAGTGAAATTTTTTTAAGTGCTTTATCGGAAAACTACCTTGAGCAGTTAAACAGAGAACCGACTCGTGGCGATAACATATTAGACCTTCTGGTGACAAACAGACCCGAACTATTTGAAAAAGTTAACGCAGAACAGGGAATCAGTGATCATAAAGCGGTTACGGCATCAATGATTTCAGCCGTAAATAGGAATATTAAAAAGGGTAGGAAGATTTTTCTGTTTAGAAAAAGTGACAAAAAGCAGATTTCAGAGTACCTGTTGGCTCAACACAAAAGTTTTGTCTCAAGTACTGATAGTGTTGAGGATCAGTGGACAAAGTTCAAAACCATCGTACAATATGCATTAGATGAGTATGTGCCAAGCAAGATCGTAAGAGATGGAAAAGAGCCACCGTGGTTCAACAACCGAGTTAGAAAACTGCTGCGGAAGCAAAGGGAACTCCACAGCAAACATAAACATAGCCAAAGCCTTGCAGACAAACAAAAATTACGCGAAGCGAAATGTAGTGTGAAGAGAGCTATGCGAGGGCGTTCAATGAATTCGAAAGTAAAGTTCTATGTACTGACTTGGCAGAAAATCCTAAGAAATTTTGGTCTTATGTCAAAGCGGTAGGTGGATCAAAACAAAATGTCCAGACACTCTGTGACCAAAATGGTACTGAAACAGAGGATGACAGACTAAAGGCCGAGATACTGAATGTCTTTTTCCAAAGTTGTTTCACAGAGGAAGATTGCACTGTAGTTCCTTCTCTAGATTGTCGCACAGATGACAAAATGGTAGATATCGAAATAGACGACAGAGGGATAGAGAAGCAATTAAAATCGCTCAAAAGAGGAAAGGCCTCTGGACCTGATGGGATACCAGTTCAATTTTACACAGAGTACGCGAAGGAACTTGCCCCCCTTCTTGCAGCGGTGTACCGTAGGTCTCTAGAAGAGCGTAGCGTTCCAAAGGATTGGAAAAGGGCACAGGTCATCCCCGTTTTCAAGAAGGGACGTCGAACAGATGTGCAGAACTATAGACCTATATCTCTAACGTCGATCAGTTGTAGAATTTTGGAACACGTATTGTGTTCGAGTATAATGACTTTTCTGGAGACTAGAAATCTACTCTGTAGGAATCAGCATGGGTTTAGAAAAAGACGGTCATGTGAAACCCAGCTCGCGCTATTCGTCCACGAGACTCAGAGGGCCATAGACACGGGTTCACAGGTAGATGCCGTGTTTCTTGACTTCCGCAAGGCGTTCGATACAGTTCCCCACAGTCGTTTATTGAACGAAGTAAGAGCATATGGACTATCAGACCAATTGTGTGATTGGATTGAGGAGTTCCTAGATAACAGGACGCAGCATGTTATTCTCAATGGAGAGAAGTGTTCCGAAGTAAGAGTAATTTCAGGTGTGCCGCAGGGGAGTGTCATAGGACCGTTGCTGTTCACAATATACATAAATGACCTGGTGGATGACATCGGAAGTTCACTGAGGCTTTTTGCAGATGATGCTGTGGTGTATCGAGAGGTTGTAACAATGGAAAATTGTACTGAAATGCAGGAGGATCTGCAGCGAATTGACGCATGGTGCAGGGAATGGCAACTGAATCTCAATGTAGACAAGTGTAATGTGCTGCGGATACACAGAAAGATAGATCCTTTATCATTTAGCTACAAAATAGCAGGTCAGCAACTGGAAGCAGTTAATACCATAAATTATCTGGGAGTACGCATTAGGAGTGATTTAAAATGGAATGATCATATAATGTTGATTGTCGGTAAAGCAGATGCCAGACTGAGATTCATTGGAAGAATCCTAAGGAAATGCAATCCGAAAACAAAGGAAGTAGGTTACAGTACGCTTGTTCGCCCACTGCTTGAATACTGCTCAGCAGTGTGGGATCCGTACCAGATAGGGTTGATACAAGACATAGAGAAGATCCAACGGAGAGCAGCGCGCTTCGTTACAGGATCATTTAGTAATCGCGAAAGCGTTACGGAGATGATAGATAAACTCCAGTGGAAGACTCTGCAGGAGAGACGCTCAGTAGCTCGGTACGGGCTTTTGTCAAAGTTTCGAGAACATACCTTCACCGAAGAGTCAAGCAGTATATTGCTCCCTCCTACGTATATCTCGCGAAGAGACCATGAGGATAAAATCAGAGAGATTAGAGCCCACACAGAGGCATACCGACAATCCTTCTTTCCACGAACAATACGAGACTGGAATAGAAGGGAGAACCGATAGAGGTACTGAAGGTACCCTCCGCCACACACCGTCAGGTGGCTTGCGGAGTATGGATGTAGATGTAGATGTAGAACAAATACACAAATGCAATTGAAAACGAGAATAAATTCTTGAAACACATTGTGCTAAGCATCAAAAAATAAGTAAATGGTACAGTTTTCATTATTTAAATCATGAATATATTTTCTGTTTGTTGTCCTCCACAATGTTGCGAAATGACTTCACATAACTGTGTATGTTGGTGCTAAAAGTATTTTTTAACAAGGGACCAGATTCACTGAGAATCCATTTCCTAGTACAAACATCATGAATACAGAGACTGGAGGTGTAAAAGTATGCTATGTTTCAAAATTGTAACAAAAACACAAGTAATACTTGCAGCTTGTGTTAACAGCGAGCGTTATTGTTTAATATAATGACATTGAAAAAGAAGCACAATGTCAAAAACTCAACAGCATACAGTCTTATGTGATGTTTCTAAAATCACAGTAATAGCTTCCATATAGCCACACTAATACAGAGTCTGCCAAAATGTCAACTTCTGCATCTGATGCTGCTTCCGCTGTATCACAACAATATTATGTTAACAGAATCTTCTATCGGTTCTTGGTAGAACAACATTATAATAAATGTAAAGCACTAGTTTGCTTTTGTTCTACAATATTGTAGAACAAAAGCAAACTGGTGCTTCTCATTTATCACAACAATATTATTTGAAAACTGTTATGCGACTTGGTTGATAAACAAAAACAAGTATTATGCTACACTATATCAGTTTTAAGTGGGGAGTATTTTTAACTAGGTTTTGTGTAAGATACTGGTAGAGGTCACGCCAACCATAGCAGACAATTGCGCAGTACACTATCAAATGCTTTGTGTACTCCAATTTGCCTTGGTTGTGGATTTTTTTTTTCCTTATTGTGAAGAGGTTAATCCTGGTGCATTGAATGCAACTCTCACTACATCAACAGGAATCAGCGATCCTGATGACTGTTATGTCAGTTCTGCTTTCATGGAAGCACAGAACGCAGACATAGGATGGCAGTCTTTCCAGAGGGAGCTGGGTCTTATTCTCCTGCACTGCTCCTCTACCCTCAGGCAGTCTCAGTTCTCGTTTGTTGACAGTGGCAGCCAACTGCCACAATATACTATCTGCAAATGATGCTTCACTGTCTTCACCAGATTTAAATAATAATATCATACGTATGTGAAGCAGTTTTACTGAAAACAAGCATAAAGTTAATATTGTTTCTGGGGAATGGGGGGGATCATAAAAAGTTACAACTCCTGGGCTGCATTCCAGTGACTGGTGTGTGATCCACCTGAGTTTCACTGAGGACAGATTGTGATGGCCCGGAGGCTTGACATGAGCATTTCCGAAACTGCATGATTTTCAGGTGGTTGAGGAGTGCTGTAGTTTCTTCAACGTGTGGTGAAACCTATATCAAACAATGTCCAGATGTCGTGGGGTGGGTGACCACTCCTCATTGCAGATACAGATGATGTAGGTTGGGCAGACTGGTAAAACAGGACAGGTGGTGAACAGCGGCGGTACTAACATCAGTCTTTAAAGCTGGGCAGAGTACAAGTGGGTCTTAACACACTGTGCACCAAACACTCCTAACGATGGCCCTCCACAGCCGATGACTCATGCGTGTGCCAGTGTTTACACCATGACATTGGCAGCTACAAATGAAACTTGCACATGACCATCAACACTGGATGTTGGCGCACTGGCAGAGCTTTGCATGGTCTGATGGATCCTGATACCCTCTTCATCATGCTGGTGAGAGGGCATGAATCCAGTGACTTCCAGGGGGACAAGTCCTTGACATCTGTACTGCAGAACAAGCTGGTGGTAACTCCATTATGCTCTGGGGAATATTCGTGTGGGCATCCATGGGTCCAGTGGAGCTTGTGCAAGGCACGATGATGGTCAGGAAATGTCACACACTTATTGCAGACCACTTGCATCCCTTCATGACAATCATGTTTCCCAATGGCAGTGACATTTTTCAACAAGATGATGCACTATTCTCTAGGCCAGGAGTGTGATGGAGTCATCACCAGACCCAAATCGAATTGAATACATCTGGGATGTGATTGAATTTAGTGTCTGAGTTCATTGTCCCCTTCCCCAGAATTTACAGGAATTAGGTGACTTGTGTGCAGATGTGGTGCTAGCTCCCTGCAGTGGCCTATCAAGGCATCATTCCTTCTATGCCCTGACATGTCGCCACTGTTATCCATGCCAAAGGTGGACATACCGGCTGATCAGTGTACATCGTTCTGAAAGTTATGAAATAATCTCATTGTAAATTGAGTTGTTTGACTTTCTGATGGTTCTGATTTAACGAACTATCCGCTACTATGTTAAAATTTCATTCATATCATACCAGCTTCAACTTGTATGTACTCATCTTCTGTGCTGAGTACACTTACAATGCATTTACACCACCATATTAAATTTTTCCAAAACTGAAGGTGACAGTGTATCATTCAAAACTAAATCCATCTGCTAACATTGCAGGGACTTAGCTTATTAGGTTAACCTAATATTTATCACATGACCATCACCCCCCACCCCCATGAACCATGGACCTTGCCATTGGTTGGGAGGCTGGCGTGCCTGGGCGATACAGATAGCAGTACTGTAGGTGCAACCACAACGGAGGGGTATCTGTTGAGAGGCCAGACAAACATGTGGCTCCTGAAGAGGGGCAGCAGCCTTTTCAGTAGTTGCAGGGGCAACAGTCTAGATGATTGACTGATCTGACCTTGTAACACTAACGAAAATGGCCTTACTGTGATGGTACTGTGAACGGCTGACAGCAGGGGGAAACTACAGCCGTAATTTTTCCCGACGGCATGCAGCTTTACTGTATGGTTAAAAGATGATGGCGTTCTCTTGCGTAAAATATTCTGGAGGTAAAATAGTCCCCCATTTGGATCTCCGGGCGGGGACTACTCAGGAGGACGTTGTTATCAGGAGAAAGAAAAATGGCATTCTACAGGTTGGAGTGTGGAATGTCAGATCCCTTAATCAGGCAGGTAGGTTAGAAAATTTAAAAAGGGAAGTGGGTAGGTTAAAGTTAGATATAGTTGGAATTAGTGAAGTTCGGTGGCAGGAGGAACAAGACTTTTGGTCAGGTGAATACAGGGTTATAAACACAAAATCAAATGTAAATAAATTATACACAACTGCAACCAGTCACTTTTTCATTAATAAAGCTTTATTACATTAACCGGTTTTCGAACCCTTTCAGGTTCATCTTCAGATGATTTCGGGAGAATCCGGGAAGTTACATCATTACTGGTAGTAGCATAATGCTGGGTGCTGGTTTGCGACAGTATAGGCGGCTTTTTTCGTATCTGTCTGCCTCCATTTTGATGTCCAGAACACTTTCACACGAACTATATTAGTTCACACTTTAACAGTGACACTTTACCAGCATCCAGCATGCGCTTTACAACTGTTGCTTATATCAGAATCAAATAGTGGTAATGCAGGAGTAAGTTTAATAATGAATGAAAAAAAATAGGAATTCGGGTAACCTACTACAAACAGCATAGTGAACGCATTATTGTGGCCAAGATAGATACGAAGCCCACACCTACCACAGTAGTACAAGTTTATATGCCAACTAGCTCCCCAGATGACGAAGAGATTGATGAAATGTATGATGAGATGAAAGAAATTATTCAGATAGTGAAGGGATATGAAAATTTAATAGTCATGGGTGACTGGAATTTGATAGTAGAAAAAGGTAGAGAAGGCAACATAGTAGGTGAATGTGGAATGGGGGTAAGAAATGAAAGAGGAAGCCGCCTGGTAGAATTTTGCACAGAGCATAACTTAATCATAGCTAACACTTGGTTCAAGAATCATGAAAGAAGGTTGTATACATGGAAGAACCCCGGAGATACTGAAAGGATTCAGATAGATTATATAATGATAAGACAGAGATTTAGGAACCAGGTTTTAAATTGTAAGAAATTTCCAGGGGCAGATGTGGACTCTGACCAAATTTATTGGTTATGAAATGTAGAGTAAAACTGAAGAAACTGCAAAAAAGGTGGGAATTTAAGGAGATGGGACATGCATAAACTGACAAAACCAGAGGTTGTACAGAGTTTCAGGGAGAGAATTAGGGAGACAGAAATACAGTAGAAGAAGAGTGGTTAGCTTTGAGAGATGAAATAGTGAAGGCAGCAGAGATCAAGTAGGTAAAAAGACGAGGGCTAATAGAAATCCTTGGGTAACAGAAGAGATATTGACTTTAATTGATGAAAGGAGAAAATATAAAAATGCAGTAAAAGAAGCAGGCAAAAAGGAATACAAACATCTCAAAAATGAGATCTACAGGACAAAATGGCTAAGCAGGGATGGCTAGAGGATAAATGCAAGTATGTAGAGGCATATATCACTAGAGTTAAGATAGATACTGCCTACAGGAAAATTAAAGAGAGCTTTGGAGGAAAGAGAACCACTTGTATGAATATCAAGAGCTCAGATGGAAACCCAGTTCTAAGCAAAGAAGGGAAAGCAGAAAGGTGGAAGGAGTATATAGAGGGTCTATACAAGGGTGATGTTCTTGAGGACAATATTGTGAAAATGGAAGAGGATGTAGATGAAGATGAAATAGGAGATATGATACTGCATGAAGAGTTTGACAGAGCACTGAAAGACCTGAGTCGAAACTAGGCCCCAGGAGTAGACAGCATCCCATTAGAACTACTGATAGCCTTGGTAGAGCCAGCCCTGACAAAACTCTACCATCTTGTGAGTAAGATGTATGAGACAGGTGAAATAACCTCAGACTTCAAGAAGAATATAATAATTCCAATCCCAAAGAAAGCAGATGTCGACATCTACATCTATCTACATCTACATCTACATCTACATCTACATGATTACTCTGCAATTCACATTTAAGTGCTTGGCAGAGGGTTCATCGAACCACAATCATGCTATCTCCCTACCATTCCACTCCCGAACAGTGCCCGGGGAAAACGAACAGATAAACCTTTCTGTTCGAGCTCTGATTTCTCTTATTTTATTTTGATGATCATTCCTACCTATGTAGGTTGGGCTCAACAAAATATTTTCGCATTCGTTAGAGAAAGTTGGTGACTGAAATTTCGTAAATAGATCTCGCCGCGACGAAAAACGTCTTTGATTTAATGACTTCCATCCCAACTCGTGTATCATACCTGCCACACTCTCTCCCCTATTACATGATAATACAAAACAAGCTGCCCTTTTTTTGCACCCTTTCGATGTCCTCCGTTAATCCCACCTGGTAAGGATCCCACACAGCGCAGCAATATTCTAACAGAGGGCGAACGAGTGTAGTGTAGTGATGTGAAAATTACCGAACTATCAGTTTAATAAGTCACAGCTGCAAAATACTAACATGAATTCTTTACATACGAATGGGAATATCAGTTTGGATTCCATAGAAATGTTGGAACATGTGAGGCAATACTGACCCTACAACTTATCTTAGAAAATACATTAAGGAAAGGCAAACCTACGTTTCTAGCATTTGTAGATTTAGAGAAAGCCTTTGTCAATGTTGACTGGAATAGTCTCTTTCAAATTTTGAAGGTGGCAGGGGTAAAATACAGGAAGCGGAAGGCTATTTACAATTTGTACAGAAACCAGATGGCAGGTATGAGTCGAGGGGCATGAAAGGGAAGCAGTGGTTGGAAGGGAGTGAGACATGGTTGTAGCGTGTCCCTGATGTTATTCAATCTGTATATTGAGCAAGCAGTGAAGGAAACAAAAGAAGAATTCAGATTAGGAATTAAAATCCATGCAGAAGAAATAAAAATGTTGAGGTTCGCCAATGACATTGTAATTCTGTCAGCAGAGACAGCAAAGGACCTGGAAGAGCAGGTTTGTGGAATGGACAGTGTCTTGAAAGGAGGATATAAGAAGAACATCAGCAAAAGTAAAACAAATATAATGGAATGTAGTCGAATTAAATCGGGTGATGCTGATTAGGAAATGAGACACTTAAGTAGTAAGTGAGATTTGCTATTTGGGGAGCAAAGTAACTGATGATGGTTGAAGTAGAGAGGATATAAAATGTAGACTGGCAATGGCAAGGAAAGTGTTTCTGAAGAAGAGAAATTTGTTAAACTGGATTATAGATTTAAGTGTCAGGAAGTCATTTCTGAAAGTATTTGTATGGAGTGTAGCCATGTATGGAAGTGAAACATGGACAATCAATAGTTTAAACAAGAAGAGAATAGGAACTTTTGAAATGTGGTGCTGTAGAAGAAAGCTGAAGATTAGATGGGTAGATCACATAACTAATGAGGAGGTATTGAGTAGAATTGGGGAGAAGAGAAATTTGTGGCACAACTTACCTAGAAGAAGGGATCGGTTGGTAGGACATACTCTGAGGCATCAAGGGATCACCAACTTAGTATTGGAGGGCAGCGTGGAGGGTAAAAATCGTAGAGGGAGACCAAGAGATGAATACACTAAACAGGTTCAGAAAGATATAGGTTGCAGTAGGTACTGGAGATAAAGAAGCTTGCACAGGATAGAACAGCATGGAGAGCTGCATCAAACCAGTCTCTGGACTGAATACCACTATGGGACGTAACATCTGGGGTCATCAGTCCCTAACCAACCTAAGGACTTCACACACATCCATGTCCGAGGCAGGATTCGAATCTGCGACCGTAGCAGCAGTGTGGTTCCAGAATGAAGCATGTAGAACTGTTTGGCCACAGTGGCTGGCTTATTATTCTCATGGGTTTAAGTAAAGATGAGTGATTAGATGTGTCACATCACTTAATAAGTATGACTGCATAGACAGTGGAAGATGTTCTCTTCCTTTCCTTTGACTTTTGTATCTGCTGTTTTACAATGACATAATCTCAGACAACACCTTTGGTTTCCAGTTCTTGGTTACAATAAATTGAAATCAATTCAGTAACACTAGACTGTGACTCAATTAAACCATTTACATTCTTTTATAGCACAAAACTTCCAATCTCCTTTGAGCAGTTTTGCAAAAGTACACTTTCCATAGTAACATGCTTCATTAATAACAAACATTTTGCCCTCATTGGGTACTCTAATAACTGGTTCCCCAACTCCTAGAATCACATATATATGTCATTTATTTGTAAAATGTAATTTTACATTGATTTAAAAGTCGATGAAACACAAGATCTGTCAGCAGAAAGTTGTAACAAAATGTAAATAATTCAGAAGTAAATGAAACAATGTACCAAATATTAGATACATTGAGTCATTGACAGGTACACAGACAAGAGTGACAACTTCACTATCTTTCAGACAAATATTTTATCTTTTTTGAATCTAGAGTCAAATCCTTATTCTTCTGGTGTGTGTGTGTGTGTGTGTGTGTGTGTGTGTGTGTGTGAGAGTGAGAGAGAGAGAGAGAGAGAGAGAGAGAGAGAGAGAGAGAGACTTCTGGTCTTGTTTTTCAACAGTAGAATTGTGAATAAGCTGGATAGAGATCAGTGACCAACATGAGGGCAATGATCCAAAAATTATTGTAGCTGTCTTCTTTTTATGCTAAACAGTATACTATTTCATACTGGGAAATTGATGTTTTCATTCTGTACTTATATTGTGGAGATTTCTAACAGTTTTTGCCTGTAAACACAATTAATCAGAGCAATCACTTGAAAATTAACTATTTAACTACCTTCTGGAGAGTAGCATGATTTACATATGTGGAAGACCAAGAAATTTTTTATGTATTTTGACTTATCTGTGTGATAAGCAAGCTGGAGCATTTAGGTTGATGTCTGGCATCCTCCAGAAGCTAGGTTACAGCTCTACTCCAATATTTAACAATGCTCGACATCCTGAGGTCGATCAACTTAAGAAGCTCCTGAATGTATCTGATTTTTTAGATTTCCATATGCATAAAAATGGTCTTCCTTTCAGTGGATCACTCCCTTGCTATAATCCATGTTATAGTTTAATTGAATCTTATTATAGCCATAGCAGCAAATGTTTGATGTTGAATGAATACACTGACTAAATGATCAGTCAGACGTAATAGCTATTAGGTCACTGCTGAGAATTGTAAACACAATGTCTCTTTTGATATAGTCTCTTTTTCCCCCTTTGAATAAATGTTATTATTTCAGAATCCTCATCATTAATATCATTTTCCATCCTCTAATTGTTTGTATATGAAACTAGATTTCGTAGAAACATTTTCTTTCAAAAGAATGGTTCTTTCAATGGGCAAATATAAATTACTCGAGAGGTAAAGAGAAAACTGACTTATGTAGGTAAAATGAGGGAATATCAATGAGAGATTCCTTTATATAATAAAAGGAAGGAAAAAGACTGAGTATTAAAAGGGTTAGCTGTGCAATTATTTAGTATGGTTAAAACTCAGGTCAAAAGACAGGCTTAAGAACAAGTTAAATGGAAGACAAACAACAAAGCAGTATGTCATTTTATTGTTTCCATTAACTGTAATTTAACAGCAGAAATACATATCTCTTGTACAGTATCAGACTGACTTCTTTTGTGACTCTTTCTGCAGGCTTGTATAAATTCGATGTACTGTTACTTGTGTTATTGTTCTGAAATTTCAAGACAAGTCATTGTGTAATTTTTTTTTTAGTCCATGGAATATTTGGTTTTCCTAGATCTTCTTTTTTTCTGGTTTCAGATTCCAGATGGAGCCAAATGTGACGCAGGACATGGCACAAGAAATGAAAAAATTCATTTTACGTGCTCCTAGTGTTGAAGTCAGATATCGAATTGCCAGTCAGCTGGGATTCAAAGACATTATTCAGAGTCTTCTTAATGGGCCTGAGGTAGCATATCTGAAAGACACTATATGGAGAAAAGGTTTTAGAAGACATAACGTTCTATAAGATTAGAAAGAATTTGGTGATCAATTATTGTGCATGTCACAGACTTCCTGTTGCCAGGATAAGATATTACCATTACTGACCCATATTATTTTATAAATTATTTATTCTTTATTTAATGTGACACAGAAAGTCATTTACCTAGAGAAATAACTAGTCATCTCTCACCTAACATAGTGACATTTGTGCTAGATATGTAATTTCCTGTTTACAGTATTCATAATTGGGTCTGCAGGATAAACTGTGCCCTCATACTTGATTTTCAATTCTGCTAATACCAAACGCAAGAGTTTTTGTTTACTTTAAACAGTAAAAGCAATTTAACATTATCTGTGGGCATGTAGACCAATACCTTTAAGATGAAAGTTTTAAGTCATCAGTATGCACATAAAAAAGTACAACCATTCTTGTTCAAAGCAAGGTGTGCTACCATAAGTTTACAACTTAACAATGAGTCAGCTATACTTGCATGTGTTTCCCATGTCTTAACACTTCATTTTTAAAATGAGCAGAGGTCTCTTCTCTCAAGAAATGTTTCCTATTAGAACAATATTATGAAAAGGATAGCTGCTACTCATCATGTAGTGGAGATGCTGAGTCACAGATAGGCACAAGGAAAAGACTTCGGAGATGGATCATACAAATACACATTCACACAAATGCAACACACACACACATGACTGCAACCTCTGGCAGCTGAGGCCATGGCGGCCAGAGACCATGGCCATGTGTGTGAGTTGCATTTTCATGAATATGTTTGTGTATGTTCTATCTCCAATGACGGCCTTGTTGGCCAAAAGCTCATTTTCTGACAGTCTTTTTGTTTTGTTTATCTGCGACTCAGCATCTGTACTATAAGGTGAGTAGCAATTATCCTTTTCATAATATTGTTACATTCCAACCTGGATTTTCTTTTAGAACATTTGCATTTTAAGGAAATTATATTTCAAATTACATGAAGTAAAGCACATTATAAATATTTGTTACAATATTACTTACTCTGACTTTAATATCACCCTGGTTTCTTTTTATGACAAAACAAATTTGCCAGGTAGTATGAACAGGACAAGAGAAACACTTGTTTTCCAGAATGAATATATAGGTAATTTTAATAATAATTTTAATGACAGATATTTTAGTTTAAATCTAAATATGAGCATTTTATAATACAGTGTTTGTAATTGACATTCCAATAACGTCATGTAATTTTATTTTCTTATTTCATGTAAGGCATCACATTTTATAAACAATACACTGCAAAGTAACCACATTTGTGTACAAACATTTTTTACCTGGTGTAAAAGTTTGGTTTGTATGATTAGATACTCAAGTATGTTATTTACATCACTTTAAAATATATGTGTATGCTACACAAGACATTTTAACATTGTTTAACATTATGAAGCAGTGAATACTGTCTACTACTCATATGGAATGCTGTGACAGGCTTTCCACAAATAATGAAAAGAAAAGTGAAGGGGTGAATCATTCACTCCTATATATTTAAGAATAGTGGTTTGGTGTGTATATGCACCACACCGAAAGATACTGTTTTGGTTGACTTGAATGTGACTTCTGCTTATCCAGTGCAATAGACTAGAAAGTGAAGGCAGACATGTTTATAGTGCTGAAAATGTTTGTGAGGATGTTTCAGTACTTTAATTCATTGTGCTCAATGTTATGTCCCACTTCATATTTTATGTAACCATATGAAAAGATTAAAAATTGGTAACATTGTGAAAGTCATTTCATCAGCAGCACCCAGATTTTAATCATCAAGCTGTATGATAATTTTGTTAATTTCTTGGAGTTATGCAGCAATACCCTCTTGACAACAGATGTGGTATTACAATTACCAACAGCTCGTGGTTTCTTATTATAAGCTTCCATACTTCAAATAGTTAGTAAGTTAGGAGAACAAAACTTTATACGCACAACAGTCAACTATGCATGCTGTGCCTTGTGCTATATTATTGTGATAAAATGATAATTAAGTGCCTTAATTTCAAAAGTGTCTGAATAACGACAACATTGAACAGCAGTATTGTACTGTATTCAAATATTGTACTGAAAAATCAAATATTCCATGTTCCTATTAGTGTTTAGTGAACTATAAATAAATACTTATGAATCTCCAAGTAGTTTGTATGTACTGTTTTATGCATTTATATTATTAAGAAAGATTATGAGAGTGTTGCAAAAGTTCTAAAACACATAGACCAAAAATCTGTATCTCCAAAAAGCTGTATTTTATAATAAATAATTATATCTTATTATTTGGTATCATGACTTTGAAATTGGTATATTCTCATATAAGTAAAATATGGAAAGGCAACCATCAGCTACAGTGGATCGATGCATGGAGCACAGAAACATATAACAGAAAACAGCATTCACACTAGCTTTTGAGTACTAACTCTTTTTCAAACAAAAGTACACACATTCACACACAGAAACCATTACTGTTTTCATATAAAATTTGCTGCAATGTATCTCATTTCTCCCCCTATTTGCATAGAAGTTTTTACATTTGAAACAAATTTATATTCAGTCACAAAACGTATCTTTGTTGTGAATATTAGTTAAACAATGTTTCACCATGTTTTGCATAAATGTGCAATGGCAACCATGAATGGTCTTTTCTCACCTTATGTGTTCATTGGTCACACATTGTGGAAACATCTTCATTTACTACAGTCTTTCCATTCAGTAATGAGCTTATGTGTGTCCATCTGGTGCCTTTTTCAAACAGAATTTCCTTTTGTTCCAAATGTAAGACTAATAAGATAATGCAGTCTTTCAGATAATTGCACATAAACATTTGCAGTACCAGACCAAACAGACAGTAAATAACATAATAGTTATATAATTTTGACAAGTAGAAAATGATTACCAATTTTTTGATTCAGAGGAAAAATAATGGAGGGATGGGAATACTTTTATTGAAATGTAAGTTATTACATATACATTTCATGGAAAAAGAAATAAATTAGTTAAAACTTAATGGATGACAAGAGAGAATTGTCACAAGACTAATTATTGAAAGATAACAGACAGTAACATACTAGTTAGTTTTGGATTTACAGGAATATGAAAAAAATATCAGAAAAAAGCTAAATCCAAAAATAAGGGCAGTTTAGTCATCTACAACTACTGAAAAAATGAGAAGTACAGGTAAAGAAACTGGTATAGGCATGCATATTCAAATACAGAGATATGAAAACAGGCAGAATACGATGTGGCGGTCGGCAACACCTGTACAGGACAACAAGTGTCTGGCACAGTTGTTAGATTGGTTACTGCTTCTACAATGGCAGGTTATCAAAATTTAATGAACTGTAAATAAATACTTACAAATCTCCAAGTAGTTGTTTGAACGTGGTGTTATAGCTGGCGCACAAGCAATGGGGCACAGCATCTCTGAGGTAGCCATGAAGTGGGGATTTCCTCATACAACCATTTCATTAGTGTTCCGTGAATATCAGGAATCTGGTAAAACATCAAATCTCCGACATTGCTGCGGCCGGAAAAATATCCTGCAAGAACAGGACCAACGACGACTGAAGGGAATCGTTCGGTGTGACAGAAGTGCAACCCTTTCACATATTGCTGCAGATTTCTGTGCTGGGCCATGAACAAGTGCCAGTGTGTGAGCCATTCAATGAAACATTATCAATATGGGCTCTTGGAGCCGAAGGCCCACTCGAGTATTCTTGATGACTACACGACACAAAGCTTTACACCGCGCCTGGGCCCATCAACACCAACATTGCACTGTTGATGACAGGAAACATGTTGCCTGGTCAGACGAGTCTCCTTTCAAGTTGTATCGAGTGGATGGATGTGTATGGGTATGGAGACAACCTCATGACTCCATCAACCCTACATGTCAGCAGGGGTCCATTCAAGCTGATGGAGGCTCTGTAATGATGTGGGGTACGTGCAATTGGAGTGACATGGGACCCCCAATATGTCGAGATAATACTCTGACAGGTGACACATACGTAAGCATCCTGCCTGGTCATCTGTATCCATTTTGTCCATTGTGCATTCTGATGGACTTGAGCAATTCCAGCAGGACAATGCAACACCTCACAGATCTAGAATTGCTACAGAGTGGCTCCAGGAACACTCTTCTGAGTTTAAACACTTCTGCTGGCCACCTAACTCTCCAGACATGAAAGTTATTGAGTATATCTGGGATGTCTTGCAAAGTGCTTTTCAGAAGACATCCCCATCCCCTCGTATGCCTATGGATTT
Organism: Schistocerca cancellata; assembly: GCF_023864275.1. NCBI lineage: Eukaryota > Metazoa > Arthropoda > Insecta > Orthoptera > Acrididae > Schistocerca > Schistocerca cancellata. The sequence goes on along the minus strand of NC_064631.1, from coordinate 228,509,188 downwards.
ATGGACAGCCCTACAGGATTCATGGTGTCAGTTCCCTCAAGCACAATGTCAGACATTAGTTGAGTCCATGCCATATCTTGTTGCAGCACTTCTGCATGCTCGCGGCGCCCTACACAATATTAGGCAGATGTACCAGTTTCTTTGCCTCTTCAATGTAGTATGATTACAGCACAGTGGTACTTATGTTTTTCTGTTAGGTTTCCTGAAATATGGCATCTTAGAGGTAAATGAATGGTCAACAGGTATGGGTAAGGAACCTTGATGATTTTGTTGAGACTGAGCTGATGTCAAAGTGCTAATCTACAAAGTTTGGGGAGGATTTTTTCTTATGTTAATCTCTTGTTTATACATTAATCAAGAAAGAAATTACAGTGGTATAAAAGGAGACTGTCTGATTACCATTTAAAACAACATTTAGTTACCAGAGAGAAGTCTTATACCTTGATGCATTGATGCTGAGGTTGTCTTCAACCTAAGCAGCCCAACAGATCTGCTTACAAATAATTTTATATTGGCAATTTTGTGAAGATCAGTGGTTACGTATAATGATTCACAATGATTGCAAGAGAGTGATATTTAATGTGAAATAACAACAGTTGTCAAATCACTCTTTCTTGGCAAATGTTAATGTACATATTTAGAGATGGTCTCAATCTGCTGATGATAATCAAACAATACTGCATGAATTCTGTAGAAATACCATGCAAATTTTATGAAACAGTACAGGACAGCAATAGAGGGGCTCCAAGAAGCCATTTGAAAAAATATATCAATTGTGCACAACTAGAAATGTATGCGTGGGGTGAATGATATTTTGGGTAAAAATTATGTCCATAGGTTACTGTTTCTGAACCAAACAGTGTGAGATTCAGTTGCCTCTTAGATTTATACAGGTGGAAGAAAAACCTTTTTCATAATAATGTCAGATCACAGAATTATAAAAACTTAAATGTGTAATGCTGCTGCCTGTGTGAAGTGAATATTGCTTTGGATGACGCAGGTGGGATGAACACAGAAGAAGTGAGGCAAAGGGGAGGAGGAGACTGAGGGGAGAGATGATCAGCAAGGGAAAGGGTTCGAAGGGCAGTTAGAGGATTGTCACACTCATGCAAGCAGAAGTAGTTGCATATGGAAATACAGAGTATGAGGTGGAGAGAGAAGGGGGAGCATTTTGGGAGAAGACCATTGAGAAACCAGGGTCCATATATGTAAAAAATACAAGGAACAGAGCTAATAAATGGATTAGATGTGGCAGATAGGGACTGAAAATTATGAGGCTACAAAACAGGGGCTAGCAGAGATTAAGGATGGGAAAGTGTATGGATGGGACATTTTCCAGCTTTACAACATAGAAATAAATTTCCGAGTATGATGGTACAAGTTGTGTCATTAAAACTGACTGAGCTCAAGTTTGAACACCTGGCAGGTCTTTCTACTCGGCACAAGATGATTGACATTCACAGTCAGCTTATATATGATTTTTTAGCTTCTCTCAGTTTATTTGTTGACAGGACAGTACACCCACAGACTGTTCTGTCATTACTGTATAGTTATAAGAAACATATATACAAAAAATAAAAATTATCAGTAATGATGTTTTCTTATTTAGTAACAGACATTTGCTAGCTTAATCAGCCGTGATAGGTTAAAAGTTTTTGTCAGACAGGGACTCATTTTCAATAATGTTAACTTTCCATTTTTGCCTCCTACCTAAATAGCCTAGACAAGGGGGCAGTGGTTATATTTGAGTCATTCACTTGATTGTAGATAAATCTAACTTAGATCAAGATGAACATAATGTTGCAATTGTAGTGACTATCAGTTTTATTTCTATTAATTAGTTTTAAACATATTCACATCAAACAGTCTACTGTGCCGATAAAAAAATAATAAAGAAGCTACTTTTGTGATGCAGTTTTTAACAGCTAGCAGTCAGCAAATATTTTAAATATTCTGTGGAACTGTTGTTTATAACATTGTAAAAATTTTCAGTTTCTGGATATTAATACTTCAAACCACGTTTTTAAAATAACAGTATATGGATCAAAGTTCAAAGATTAACAAATTTGATGTCCAGTTGCAGTTGTCTTTACTTTGTTGTTTCCATTTATTTCTTGTTTAGGTTTCTTCTACATTGGAAAGTAGCAGTTTTGTTGTCTTTCATGTCTGGTGGATGACCTACGTACATAAGTTGCAATGTGAAGATGTAAATGACCTCAATACCTGCCATGAAACTAAAGCCCGTAAACAGACTCAGTAAGCCACCACTGAAACCTGAAACATGGTCAAAATTTCTATTATCTTTTCTTAATTTCCTTTCATTGTTCAATGTTCATGTCAACAAATGAAATTACTTACCCAGCAATATAGTTAGTCTGTCGACAACTTTCTTTCTGTATTTAGTGGCCATGAAATTCCCATAGTACACATGAAAAAGTGTGTGATTTTTTATACCATATTTTCTCCTGAAAAACATCATGTTGTTGTTTTATAAAAACTAATAACAAAGATTTAGATTTTGCAAGTAAGTTTTTATCGATAATAGCTTCTAAACACTTGACATTGTATTATGAAATGAGTGATAAGATCAGTAAAAACTGTTTCTGACAGGTTAAAGCTAGTTTAGAAAATTACGAGAGAACTCTGTGAAGATTGAAGCATACTGTCATTTCCCCAAAGTAGAATTATTTGCTTCAGTTTGGAAAGCAATGAAACTCATTGTAATAGTCACACTACATTACTGCTCATAAACCACTGGGAGAAGAGTGGGGTAATACAGACATTATAAACCACAATTTGTATAAAAGCTGAAGTAGAGAAATGAAATCTTGTAATATAATTTAAGAATACAGTTTAAAAAAAGGAAGAGAGCTAGAAAATATTCCACCATCCAGCTGAAGCATAACATTGGACACACACAAATGTACTGGGTTATGAGCCTTCAGAGGTTCAAACTTGTTTCAGTAATGGTATTGACCAAAAAGATGAAAAGAAGATTCACACAAAATACCCACAAATTTCTCCTCCTTGCTGTTTCTACAAACACCACTTTCTTCTTCAGTAAAGACAAAAAAGTTTTTAATGGCGAGTTAAAATTACTTTTCTGATATTTATACTTGTAAAACAGTAAATAAATAAGTTAAAGCTTTGTTTCCTGTGAATGGATGTCATTTAATAGTTCTCAAATGATCATTAATTGATGATGACAAAAAAACAGAAGTAAAAATTGAATCATGTATGGATTCCTCCAGGATGCCACATAAGCTCCTGTTTTTCTTTCACATGCCATTTTTTAATGTACGTAACAGGATTACTGGTCTGTTGCATTGTAGGCAATTCACTGAGAAAATGAGTATGGTATCTTGTAAAAGAGATTTACAGTCAGAGAAAAGAAACAAATTTTGAAACAGTATTTGATGATTTTTCAAAGAATGTACAGGATGTGACGTAATTATGAAGACAATGGATTAATCCATAATCTTTGATAACTCAAAGTAGTGAAACTGAATTTGTCAATATAAGAGAAAAGCTTTAAACATTTCCTCCTTATAGACTCACTGTATCTGATCAACAAATGATTACACATAGATAACACACAGTTTAGCCAAGCACACTGCATTTTTACGGAAGTGTTACATATAATTACAGAGAAGTGAGTTATTTTTAAGGTGAAGTGCTGGTGACGGCAAGGCCAGTATAAAAAAATGACTAGGAGGCATTAAAACAATATTATCCTTCATGGCAGAAAGTTGAAACTTAATGGGTATTAAAACACTTCAGATACTACAGCATAACTGGTGTCAATAATAGGATAGGTTCAGTAGGATTGTGAGAAAAATATGGAGGAATGTTGTATAGAATAAGGACAGGGAGAAAAGCGCCCAGGAAACTAAAAAGTGGAAGTAGCTCCCAGAGGTGAGAAAAGGTAGGAGCCACTTGCCACAAAGGACAGTTCATGGGACTGGCAAGTAACAGGGAGAGATACAAGTAAGTTAATGGATATAGAACAAGGGACAGTAATTAGGTTATTTGACATTGACATTGACATTTAGGTCACTAAAGGAAGGTCAGCTGGACATTGAGCAAGGAAGACATTGACCATGGCTGTTGAAGGAACTGTTGTAGCATTCCATCAAATTGATTTTTGTAAACCATACAAAACCAACAGAGATTTTAATCCAACTCCTACTGAGTATGAGTCCATCTTACCCGCTATGAGCAAGAGAGGAGGAGAAAGTATCGTGTGGAGATAAAATAATTAAAAATAATAGTAAATAAAGCAAAGACTGAGAAAATTCATAATGTCAAGAGCCAATAAGTGATGTTAATGATACTGAAGCAGAAAAAAGTAGTGTTCATAAACAAGAGCGGTTTGGACAGGTGCAGAAAAGCAGTTCTCACCTGTGTTACAGGAAGATGTTTACATTTTCCAGTGAAAAATCTACATGACACAAGTCATAATACCTGTGACTGTCTTGTAATGAGTGGCGAAGTCTCCCAAGACTTACACTCAGTCTTTGTTTAGCAGCACCTTGTCATCCAACTGATCAACTAGTTAATTCTTATGTCAACATATGTTGCATAGTGGTCATAGTGCACTGCCATGTGGAAAACTTACTCTCATGAATTTCTTTGTCAATAATGTGACACACACACACACACACACACACACACATACACACACACACACACACAGAAACACGTGCATGCATGCATAAACACGCTTATGCCCCTACAAGGTGCTAGCTAGGGGCATAGGCATGTGGATTTGTATGTGTATGTGTGTATATTTTACTCTAGCTCAAAAGCCAGCAATTTTCTTTCTTTTGTGTTTACCTACTGACAATTCAATGCTACTTTTGAGGGAGTGGTCTCCTTTATCAAAAAGTATTTACATTCTACAAGAAATTTCCTACAACATTTATACTACTGTGGCTATTTGTAACATATATGCCACATGAGATACAGCAATGGAGCTTGAATGATATAAGGAAAATTCACTATGTTACATATGTTGCTTGCTGTAATCCATCACACACCAGAAAGCAACTCCCCTACGAATTTGCTACTTGAAGATAACATATGAATATATCCAAATTTGCTGAACATGAAAGTCTTTGGTGATGGATAGCATCCCTCTGAGAGATTTGTGGTAAAGAAATGAAATTTTATGGTATGGAAATGAAATCATTGACCACCTCATTTAAAGATTCCTTCGTAACAATGACAGCAAACATTGCACCCACTAACAAACCACCACATAACGGATCCGATAGATTTAGTTTGGCAGATACTGCATCCATTACCAACAGACATTAGTTTGAAACATACAGTCCCTAGAGGGTATTGTAAAATTCATGAGGTCAGTAAAAAGCTATTCTGCTGTTTTGATTGTGTTTCTGGCAAAGTGTTAAAATCTTGTACTAACTTGTTAAACAAAAACTCAGGTCATGTTTCCTGACAGATTTGAATACACCTACCTATAAAACTGGAGACAATCAAACCACCAATAATTTTGCTGCTCATTTTTAAACATTTTTGAGAAAGTGGCCTTTGAGACAATACTAACTTATTTTTCTGCACTGAGAGATGTGTTGATGTGGTGAGAAACTGGACTCACGTGATGAAGGACATAGGATCAAATCGTCCACTTGGCTATTTAGATTTAGGCTTTCTATGGGCTCTGTAAATTGCTTAAAACAAATGCTAAAGTGGTTCAATTGAAACAGACACAACCAGTTGCTCCATCCTTTCCCTGCCCAAGATTCAGCTGCAGCACCAATAACCTCACTGTCAATGTAATACTAAACCCTAAACCTCCTTTCATTTGTCTGAGCAGAACTTGTTGAAACTGCCTCTGAGTTTGGCTTTTTAAGGACATTTCAGATACTCGAATTGTGCATATGGAGAATTTCTTTCATGAGTTTATGACCTGTTTATATGAAATGCCTACCACCACAACAATTTCTCATATTTTAATGTCTTTTTCTCTTTATCAGACATTTCTTCAGAAGACAACTGCATGTAAAGCACATATAAAATATGCATTTCTCATATGATCATATTTCTTTCTATCTGAGGACAAAAAATGAAGAACTTTGGGATGCCAAGACAGTTTCATGAAGTTAGAAGAGGAGTTAAATAAGATAAAATAGGATATGGTAAAATTATCACATGTACAGTGAGAAAATGACCAATTAGAATTAAAATAGAGACATCTGCTTTACTATAGAGGAAAAGACCAGGGATGAGACTCAGAAGTAGGCCTTATTGAAGCCAAGAGAGAAAAAAAAACATTGTTCTAGTTACTGAAGTAATTTTGGACAGAATGATATGCCTGTTAAAAAAAGAAAAAAAAGTTAACAGAGGTTGGAAACATTGGGGTCTATTTATCACTATGCTCACATTCTGAGGAATGAGAGGTGGAAGAAATCTGTGAAGAGTTACAGAAAATACTAAATGAAATAATCTCACTATAATGTTATAATGCAGGATTTCAGTTTGAAAGTAGGAAAAAGCCAAGGAATGTTCCTCAGAGGGAAACTTCAGTTATGATACTGAAATGGCAGAGGTCATATGTTAGTAGAATTATGAAGAACAACGTGTTTGTACTATAACTTCCTTTCAGAAGAAAACAAATAGTAAATTGGATTTGACAAGGACCAAATGAAACCAAAAGCTAAACTAATTACATTTCATCAAACAATAAAGAACATGTAGATGATGTGATGATCTTAAAACACTTTTCACTTGCAAGTGAAGAGAGAATTATAAGATGGAGAGTAACTATTAAAGAGCAGGTAAGCATTGAAAGCAAGTGATATGTTATAGTATTCAAATAAAGAAACTTACGTTGGGTAGACAGCATAATTTCATCAGGTGAGAAGGCTTGATACAATGCGACATGACAGCTTAGTGACGGCCTGTGTGAATGGCACAATTTGGAATGCATTGTGGGACATGACATGATGGCCCACGTGAAGTGATTTTAATATGTATAATATTAAATTTATTAATTTTCAAAAATTTGAATTACTTTTCATACATTGAATTGATTTAAAAAAGAAATTTTGCTATCTGATGTAATTAATGTAATTATACCTGAAGTTATTGACATTGAAATTGTTGATTAAAACACTCAAAAACTAACTCCATAAAAGATTATCAATAAGTAATTCAATGTAAAAATTGTATCCGAGGTACGCTGTATCTCTGTCCTTCTTGGCTAGTCAGAAGTTGGAAGTAAGTGAGTTACGAAGGATGTTTTGGTGTTGTACTGATAATTACGTATGTTGTGTTCTTTCTGTGAATATTTGCTTGAATAACCTCATTTGATATTCTGAAGTAGAAGTGTTGAAGAATCAATATAAACACCATTGGCATTTCATTGAAAATAACACACTGGATAAAATGAATCTGACAGCCTTTTGCACCACACAGGAATAATGTGCCCCAAGGCACTGCACTGAGATTAAGAAGATAATGGGCATTGTTAAACAAGACAACTTTCATATTAAAATTAAGTTTCTGTTCATCACCTCTTTGCTTCGACTCTATACTCAGTTGAAGAAAACTGAGTTGATCAAATTAACAGTCAAGATAAAGAGATTTGCATAAAACATTATAATATTGTATATTAACAACCTTTGACAAACATTAACTGACACAGTCTCCAAGGTTGAATTTATGTGGGTAACTCTGAACCATTTGAAATCCAAACTGGAGTGCGACAGGTTGACGGACTTTCACCATTACTCTTTAATATCATTCTTGAAAAAAATTATCAGGACATGGGAAAAAGAAGTCAAAGGAATCCAAATTGGCATTAGAAAAGATAATAGATTCAATGTGAAGTGTTTAGCTTTTGCAGATGACATGCAATCCTCACAAATAATAGAAAAGAAGCCACTAATGCCATACAGAAGTTACACGAAATTGCACAAAGAACTGGCCTGGAAAATTTCTTATGAGAAAACCCAGTGCCACAAGACAAATTGCCTATTGTGACAACCCATGGGAAAATTGTACAAGTACCACATTTCTGGTACCTGGGAGAAATCATCCAGCCATCAGGGATCAACCTAAAGGCTAATGAGGAAGGAATAAAAAAACTACAGAAAGCATATAAACTCATGTGGAACTATTATAACAAAAAGTCCATATCCATTAACACAAAATTGAGCCACTACAACACTGTCATACTTCCAGAGGCACTGTATGCATCTGAAACAACACAAATAGGTGGGCAAACTAAAATCAAAGAAATAGAGAAACAAGAAAGGAAAATTCTCAGGAAAATTTTTGGCACAATACAAGAGCAAGGAATCTGGAAGAAGAGACCAACATCAGAATTATATAAATACACAGACATGATTATGGATATAATAAGGAAAAGAAGAATGCAATTCTACAGACATATCCACAGGATGTATGAAAACAGAATGTCAAAGCGAATTCTTAAAGTCATCAATTCAGGCAGGGGAAAAACAAAAGTGGATAAAAGAATTGAAGAGGACCTCAGACAAGCACACATAACAGTAAACAATGCAGAAAATAGAAGTGAATTCAGGAACATCATCAAAAAACATAAATTTGACACCAAAACATAAAAGAGACCAGGATGCAAATGGACAGCACAGTGAAAGAAACAACACAGTGACCACATGAAGAAAATTTGGGCTCGGAAAAAACATAAACAATCATCATAAAGGAATTCAAGTTCAATTGCTCTCTTTAAATGGGAATAATCGAAAATAATATTAATAATAATTGTATATTAACATTGGAACATCAAGAAGTGAAAATATTATATAGGATCCAAGACAATCTAAATGAACCAGCTGATACATTTTACACGAAAAACATCAATTTCTGTATATAATAAAAAGACAACATACATTAAAATATGAAATAAAAGAGAAAACATTCCATGGATATTGCAGCATGCACCATTGGGTTGAATGTAGTCACCTTGGTTTGCGTTACTCCCGTGTGTTCTAACTTACTGTAACATTCGTGATCAAGTGAAGACAGCCAGTAGCAGATGACCTTTTAATGACATAATCGTTAGTCGCTGTCAGCTGATGGCCATAATGCCAAGTGTCAAAGGAGTCACGCGCCATTCACCAGAGGTGCTGTGTTTTCGTTGATTTAGTACTCCTTGATTAATATGGCTTTCTGTGACTTTTGTTCCTGGAGATGGATTCTTTCTAGTACTTTTGAGTTTGCATAGAAATCCTAATTTCCATACAAAATTAATTGTGTTTTTCTTAGTGTGTTAAATGAAGTTCTTTCCTTTCAGCCGTGTGGGGTAGCCACACGGTCTCAGGCACCTTGTCATGGTCCATGCAGCTCCCCCCGTCGGAGTTTCCAGTCCTCCCTCGGGCATGTGTGTGTGTGTGTGTGTGTGTGTGTGTGTGTTGTCCATAGCATAAGTTATTTTAAGCTAGATTAAGTAGTGTAGGGCTTTAGGTACCAATGACATCAGCAGTTTGGTTCCATAAGACCTTACCACAAATTACAAATTTTCTTTTCAAGGACATTGGAATTCATGTTCTGTATTATGGGTAAATTCCAAGAACACACCTGAGTATTTGTAGGATGACGAACCTTGTAGGAGCTCCAAAACTGGTGTCCCTGACATGATTTAGCCACATTATACTTTGGAAGAAAATATTTAACATAAGCAATCACTGATAGGAATGGTACCTTTGCTCTCTCAGCTTGCCATGCATTTACCACCCTTCTGGCTGCACAATCCAGTGCTGTGGTTTGCACAAGCAGAGGTCAGTTTTTCTTATGCAGAAATTATGGAGGACTCTACTAAATTTGCAATTGTGGTAAGCCAGCCAGACCACAAATTTGCCACAGAAATTGAAGATTCAATCACAGGCCCACCTGTGACATATGCCTATGAAAAATTGAAGACCGAGTTGATTTGTAGTGTCTCCATGTCACAAAAGGAAAATATTTACAAGTTTTAACACAAGAGACAATGGCAAAAGAAGACCTTTGCAATACTTGAGACGCATATGGAGTAAAGTTTGTACTGGTATAGCGCCTGATAACCTACTACGTATGTTTTGGAGTATCTGCGATCTACCACTTCTAGTGAAAGCCATTATTGCACTGCAAACTGACATAGCCTTGCTCACAGTTGCTGAATTAGTAGACGAGATATTCAATGAGATAACACCTGCATTTTTTAAGCGCAGTGGTGGCATCATGTAACAAGTTGTTGTCACCAATGGTTTCACTCATCTATTATGATGTTCTGGCTGCCAAGGTCAATTTGTGATCAAGCAGACTGGTGAATTGTTGACCCATAAAGACCACAGCAAGGACAGAAACCACTACTGGAAGCTTTTAAGGAGTCTCTCTTCTACTTCTTCCTCAACCTCTATCTATCATCTGCTGGTATCACAGAAGATTTGAGGATCAGGCACATGAATTTACAGTGCCATGTGCTTGCCCAAACACCAATGGCAGTCAGATAAAGGGCACATCCACCAATTGATGGACTACATAGCAGCACCTATTTATCAGCAACTGTAAGTCAGGGCAAAATATCTGGTGGACACTGGATCAGATCTTTTGTGTTTCCATGCACACAGCTACACAGCAAGTGACCATCAGCTGTCTTCTTCTTGACTGTGGCTAGTGATTCAACAATAATGACATAGGGCATGCGGCATATCAAGCTTGATCTTGGACTGCAATGTGACCTAGCAAGGGATTTAATGATTGCCAATATGTCAGAACTCATAATAGGAGCAGATTTCCTGCTGTATTACCAGATGTTGCAGAATGTGGTGAATGAATGATATGGTCTGTGTCACTGGCTTATCAACATCAGGATTTCAAAGGCATGCAGCCATGCACATAGCCACGCTTGTACAAGCCACAACTGCTGTCGAACTTACTGCAGAAGTTCCCAGCCTTGACGGTGTGATGTTCACCTGCTTTATTTCCTCGTTGATTGTCCTTGATGTCGACATACTGCATTGCTACACTGGCTGAAAATGGGGGGGGGGGGGGGGGGGGGCATTCAATACTGATTACTTTAAATGATTAGCCGACAGGTGCACATTTGCGTTTCTCAGTTCACAACCCCCCAATAATACACAGTTATATGGCCAGTGCACTATTGTTTAACTTTCGATAAGTCTCATTAACAGGTTGCAAGCAAACATTAACAGACTGCTGCAATAGTTTACTATTGAACATCTATGAGCAGTAAAAACCTAACTGCACAGTTATTGCCACATAATATGTTACGTATTGAACAGACACTGTCATTGTTTTAGCACATGGCCTATTACACTTATTTCACAGTTAAGTGGATGCATTGTTGTTGATGTAACCAATATGGGTTCCTCATCTGAAACCCGACCATGGACTGACTGACTCTCGGACCCAAAAATTGGGCCCTTATTACATCAAAAAATTGGTTCTCTTTATCAGTTTCTTCCACTAGAAGGGTTAAGCCATTTTTTTTGTTTAAATTATGAAATTAACAGATATTGTTATGCAAACAATACTTTTGACAAAACTGGTAATTACTTTTGAACTTCTTAAGGGCTGCTTTGATAACATGTTTTCAAATAGAGCCAAATAAGCAATTAAAGAATGCTATTAGTTGTTCCCCCAAATGTTTATAATTATTATAGAATTTATATTTGTTTATAAGTCAACAATAGAATTTGAGTTACGAAACAATTACTGACCTCACCCTATAACAAAAGATACTAACTAGGAATAGTTAAAATAAATGAGAAAATCAATTACATACCTAAAACTAAGAACAAAATTGGAGCTGGTGTTATGTTCTTTAAAACTTAGGGCCATCCTTTCTCTTTTGTGGAAATGCAGGTTATACTCACATTGTTAATGGTAATTAGTTGAAATTGAAAAAAATGAATTTAAGGAGGCAGATGGCAACATAAGAGAGGAAGTAAAAAGATCTCAGCTTGCTTTATCACAGCATGACCACCTGGAACACTGAAAGAGGTATGTCATGACACAATGCACTGCAAAATTACTGATGGTCCACCCATATTCTGTCAATCTTGATGTTTGGCTCCAGACTGTCTGGCTACAGCAAAAGTAGAACCTGATAGTGTACTGCTTGAAGGTGTTATGCAACTGTCAGCAAGTCCTTTGTCATTCCCACTTTGTTTGATACCTAAGAAGTGCGGTGCATGGAGTCCATGTGGTGATTATTGAAACCTCAATGCCAGAAATACGCCAGATTGTTATGTAGTGCCTTTTCTACGAGATTGTAACTATGCGTTGAGTGGTGTGACCTCGGTCGCTGTCCTAGACTGTACCTGGGCATACATTCAGATTGCTGTAGCCAAGGAAGACAGACCAAAGCTGGCTATAATAACTGTGTTTGATCTATTTGAGAGCCATTTTATGAAGTTTGGTCTTCGTAATGGAGCACAAACATGGCAGGGGTTATAGGCTCTGTGTTACAAGGACTCCCATATTGTTTTGCATACCTTGACAACATTCAGGGTTTCTCAGTGATACTAGAACATCATCAGTAGTGTGTAACTGAGGTGTTTCAACAATTACAGAAGTATAGCATTGTCCTGAGCACTGCTAAATGCGTTTTTGGTCAGACGGAGATAACTTTCTGGGCCACAGAAGCTCATCATCAGGTCCGCTACTGTTACTTGAGAAACTAGAAGCTATCTTACAACTCCCACAACCAAGCACTTTTATAGAATTGTGTCAGTTCCTCAGCCTTTTTAATTTTTACCATCAACATCTGCTGCACACAGACAAATTGCAAGAAATATTAACTGCTGCACTCACTGGCCCAAAGAGCAAAGGGAACTTAATCATTCTGTGGTTGGACAACATGACCTCTGCTTTTGAGGTGGCCAAATGAAGCATAGCAGATGCTGCATTGCTCTCACACCCTGACCTATATGCTGCTTTGGCATTAGTGGTTGACATAAGTCAGACAGTGACTGGCATGATGCTACAGCATCAATTTGATGATGCATGGCAGCCAGTAGCTTTCTTCTCACAGTAACTTTCACTGCCACAATGAAAATTAAGCACCTATGATAGAGAGGTTCTGAAATCTATGAGACCATTAAATACTTCATACCTCAATTTGAAGCCAGAGAGATCACCATTTATCCTGTCCACAAGTCGCTGGCTTATGCCTTTTGTCAAAACAACAACAATTGTTCACCTCAGCAGCACAATCAGCTGGTCTACATATCCCAGGCTAGCATGGATGTGAGCCACATTTCTTGGATCAAAGACATCGTAACTCACTACCTTTCATATGTTAACAGCATCCCACAGTCACAGTTGATCAATTTCACTCAAATTGCAGAATGGACCGACCAAGAACTACACAGTCTGCTCTAGGATTCATCATCAGCATTAGGCCTCTACTTAGTCAACACTCCTGAAAATGACATCAAGCTATCTTGTGACATGTCCAATGATAAACCCTGTCCTTTTCTGCCTTACACATTTTGAAGACATGTGTTGACAACTTACATATACAGTGCCACTCTGGAGCTTGACCAACAACTTGCATGTTCTGCAACCATAATGTGTGGGCAGAAACAGACGGACATGCATGAGGTGTCAATGCATAAGTGTTTGCCACCATGTGCATTCACCAATCATTGACTTTCTGGACAAGACTCCTTGCTTTCCACACATCCATACTGATGTGGAAGGCCCTTTGCCTCCATTGAAACGCGAATGCTACATATTGACGATGATTGACTATTTCACCAGATGGCCAGTGCATTTTGGTTGCCCTCAGCACATCATGGCAACTGTGATTCAGTTTGAATATGACCTGTTCACACAGCTTAACAAATTCTTTGGCATCATATGCTATAAAACCACAAGCTACCACATGACCAGTAACAGGATAATAGAATGCTAGCATCATTATCTCAAGGCCACACTCACATGTCATAATTCAAACTGGACAACAGTGTTACCACTGGTTTGGCATGGTGTGCTAAGCATGTACAAACTGGACCTGGACTCTCCATCAGTTGAGTTAGTTCATGGAGAAACACTGCAACTACCATGTGAATTTGTTGATCCACATGCAGCACACATAGATGACATTAACCACACAGATTTTTTCTCACCTCGGTGAACAAATCAGTAAAATCTGACCACATCAAGGCACGGAACTTTGCACACCTATGTGTACCATGAGCTATAGTCATGCACACACATCATGTTACACACAGATTGGGTGAATTGCAAGAAGAACGTACTGCTGCAACATCCATGCCAGCACCAGTGTCAACAACAGCACCAGCTACACACCAGTCAGCACAAGCAGCTGTACAACAGGATCGGAACATTGGGTTCATTTTCCAGCATGATACTTGGATGATGCTCTGCTTTCTTGGAGTAGCAAAGACATCACTAGTTCTGTCAGCTGATGTACACACACCAAGGATCAAAAATTTCGCACGTCGTCCATCAGAGACACTTAGTTTTCATTGCTTTAGTGCTCCTTGATTAGTATGACTTCCCATGTCTGTTGTTCTTAGAGAAAAATTCTTTCTAGTTTTTTGAGACAGTTCACATATTGCCATTAACTTCTCACTAGCTAAGAAATACTACTCTCCATACAATTACTGTTTTCTTCCTCGCGCAGTAAATAAAGTTCTTTCCTTGATGTGACATCACAATTTATGTTTTATATTATGGCTAAATTTCAAGAACATGCATGAATATTTGTTGGACAGATAATCATCTAGACGTTCCAACAAGTATCATTGTTTCTTTGACCCATTGGTGCACTTCGGTTTTCTGATCGTGACAGTTGCTGAAATATCTTCTTTTACTAACAGCTGTTTGTCCAGCTTTGGGATGGATGAGACACTGCCAAATCTCTGTTGTAATCATTGGAAGGTAGGCTAACTACACCAACATATATCTGTACCTACAGATTGGAAAATTGCGCAGGTCGCACCAGTGTTTAAGAAGGGTAGTAGGAGTAATCCATCTAACTACAGACCTATATCATTGACATCGGTTTGCAGTAGGGTTTTGGAGCATATACTGTATTCAAACATTATGAATCACCTCGAAGGGAATGATCTATTGATACGTAATCAGCAAGGTTTTAGAAAACATCATTCTTGTGCAATGCAGCTAGCTCTTTATTCGCACGAAGTAATGGCCGCTATCGACAGGGGATCTCAAGTTGATTCCGTACTTCTAGATTTCCAAAAAGCTTTTGACACCGTTCCTCACAAGTGACTTCTAATCAAGCTGCGGGCCTATGGGGTATTGTCTCAGTTGTGCAACTGGATTCGTGATTTCCTGTCAGGAAGGTCGCAGTTCGTAGTAATAGACGGCAAATCATCGAGTAATACTGAAGTGATATCAGGTGTTCCCCAGGGAAGCGTCCTGGGACCTCTGCTGTTCCTGATCTATATAAATGACCTGGGTGACAATCTGAGCAGTTCTCTTAGGTTGTTCACAGATGATGCTGTAATTTACCATCTAGTAAGGTCATCCGAAGACCAGTATCAGTTGCAAAGCGATTTAGAAAAGATTGCTGTATGGTGTGGCAGGTGGCAGTTGACGCTAAATAACAAAAAGTGTGAGTGATCCACACGAGTTCCAAAAGAAATCCGTTGGAATTCGATTACTCGATAAATAGTACAATTCTCAAGGCTGTCAATTCAACTAAGTACCTGGGTGTTAAAATTACGAACAACTTCAGTTGGAAAGACCACATAGATAATATTGTGGGGAAGGCGAGCCAAAGGTTGCGTTTCATTGGGAGGACACTTAGAAGATGCACAAGTCCACTAAAGAGACAGCTTACACTACACTCGTTCGTCCTCTGTTAGAATATTGCTGCGCGGCGTGGGATCCTTACCAGATGGGATTGATGGAGGACATCGAAAGGGTGCAAAAAAGGGCAGCTCGTTTTGTATTATCACGTAATAGGGGAGAGAGTGTGGCAGATATGATACGTGAATTGGGATGGAAGTCATTACAGCAAAGACGTTTTTCATCGCGGCGAGATCTATTTATGAAATTTCAGTCACCAACTTTCTCTTCCAAATGCAAAAATAATTTGTTGAGCCCAACCTACATAAGTAGGAATGATCGTTAAAATAAAATAAGAGAAATCAGAGCTTGAACAGAAAGGTTTATGTGTTCGTTTTTCCCGCGCGCTGTTCGGGAGTGGAATGGTAGAGAGATAGTATGATTGTGGTTCGATCAACCCTCTGCCAAGCACTTAAATGTGAATTGCAGAGTAATCGTGTAGATGTAGACATAGATGTAGATGTATATCATTAGGATGGGTGACAGGAATTTTCATTTAAGTGCCATAGATGGTGAGATGTACACACTGTTATAATCATTTCTGATGATACAGGGCATGATGACTGTGATAGAATGAACAAGGAGGGCTGTGAAATGTACAAACTCATGCATCAGAAGAATTTGACCTTGACTGTATTGTCTGCAGCACGTGGTCTAGTGGCTAGCATTGCTGCCTCTGGATCATGGGGTCCCAGGTTCAATTCCCGGCCAAGTTGGGGATTTTCTCTGCCTGGGGACTGGGTGTTTGTGTTGTCCTTATCATTTCATCATCATTCATGCAAGTGGCAAGATTGGACTGTGTAAACATTGGGACTTTGTAAGGGCACTGATAATGGCTCAGTTGAGAGCCCCACAAACCAAACAAACAAAACATCATCATCATTGCTTGTGTCACTGAGAAATCTTCAGCTGTGGATGTCACAAACAGTAGAGTATGAAAAGTGTATGTGCAGCAGCTCATCCTTACAATTAAAAAAAAGTGCAAGAGGTAACTCCTGCTGACTTTGGAGCTCATCATGTTATGTCAGTGGAGACTAAAAGTTGTATTTCCAGTCCTCATTTTCCCGCATTTCACTTTTTTCAGATGAAGCTTGTATCACCATATATGGGAAGTTCAAGAGCCACAATAGTCATATATGTGCCATTTAGGATCACCATGCTACATTTGTGAATGACCATGAATGCAGATTTTCGTGAACTTGTGAGTAGGTGTAATCACCGATTGATTGATGGTTTATATCTGCTTCCTCCCTATTTAAGTATGCACTCCGTCTTCAGGCCACAAGTGGCCCATCGGGACCATCTGACCGCCGTGTCATCCTCAGATGAGGATGTGGATAGGAGGGGCGTGTGGTCAGCACACCGCTCTCCCGGTCGGTATGATGGTTTTCTTTGACCGGAGCCACTACTATTCGGTCAAGTAGCTCCTCAATTGGCATCACGAGGCTGAGTGCACCCCGAAAAATGGCAACAGCGCATGGCGACTGGATGGTCACCCATCCAAGTGCCGGCCACGCCCGACAGTGCTTAACTTCGGTGATCTCACGGGAACCGGTGTACCCACTGCGGCAAGGCCGTTGCCCTATTTAAGTATACCTATGTGTATTGTCTTTCTGAGAGACAAATTCCCAATACTGGTGGAATATTTTCAAGAATGTAGGTTGCCCCAACATGAGGGAGCTCCTGTTCACTCTGTGAAAGATACCTATCAAGACCAAAAAGGATATCCTGGCAAGAATTCTTGTTGCCTATGACACTGTTCTAACAAACAAAGATTAAAGGGCATAACAGAACTTTGTGCAACAATGTCATGCACACTTAGAAGCTGGGGAGAGCCGTTTTGAACAACTGTTGTGAATGTAGAACCTTGTGCACAACTTGCACGTAAATGAAATTATTTCAGGAAATGTGTCTACTTAAGACATCAGCAGCAGACCAATGGTAAATCTGAAATTTCTGCATTTTTACTTAGTACTTTTGATGCAGTCATTTTCAGACATGCTTCTTTGTATGAAATTGATACATTTCCAATGCTGCATGACCACTGAAAGTTTGTATAATCATCATGGAAACACCCCATATAATGAAAAGTGATCAAAATTGCATGCTATTAATATAAGAATATAAGTATTGTTTTATCTGATTAATTAAACGCAGACTTCTTAATGTACACTATTAATTATGGGATAAAGAGGAATATTCATTACGAGTCATCAGCTTTGACCAATGACAAAGGCCACTTGCAACAAATGCTGTAAGCAAATTAATGACTATAATGTGATATCAGAGTCAATTTTTTTCAAATGGGCTAAGTTACAGATCAGCGTTTCACCACAACCAGGTTATTTAGTTTCATATTCATTGGCTTGGCCAACTCACAACCAAACTGTCACTCTCCCACCTAACAACAATGTAGGAAAAGACAAATTGCTACTTACTATAAAGAAGACATGTAAAGATGCAAAAAGACACTCACATACAGCTTTTGGCAACAGCCTTCATCAGTAACAGACACGCACACCCCTCAGCCTGATGTCAAGGATACTGGATGGTAGTTTTGAGGATCGCTTCTACTGTCTTTCTTCCAGACAGGTGTGACCTGTGCCCTTTTTCAAGAACTGGGCATAGTTTTTTGTTTCAGGGATCTATGATAGATTATAGTTAGAAGAGGGGCTAACTCAGCCGCAAATTCAGTATAGAATCTGACAGAGATTCCATAGGCCTGGAGCTTTATTCAGTTTCAATGATTTCAGCTGTTTCTCAACACCACTGACACTAATACTTATTTCATTCATATTTTCAGTTTTACGAGGATTAAACAGGGGCAATTCTCCTAGGTTTTCCCTTGTAAAGGAACACTTGAAAATGGAGTTAAGCATTTCAGCTTTTGCTTTGCTACCCTCAGTTTCAGTTTCTGTCTCATTGACTAGGGACTGAACACCAACTTTCATGCCACTAACAGACTTCACATACAACCAGAATTTCATTGTGTTCTGTGACAGATCACTTGACAATATTCTGCTACAGTAGTCATTGAAGGCATCACGCATTCCTCTCTTGATAGCCAAACGTGTTTTAATCATCATCATCTCTCTCTCTCTCTCTCTCTCTCTCTCTCTCTCTCTCTATAGCCCTACACTTTGTTTTACACCTATTGTGCAGTAATCTCCATTTCTTTAGAGTGACAATATACAGTGGAGGTTCCCTCTCATTATGAACTGGTCTGCTGGGTACATACAGAGTGCAACAGTGTTCATAGCATAATTTGACTTGCATAGTACAATGACGTACTGCAGGAATGCGTGGCAGCTTGTGCTGCATTTGTGTACTAATGAGCTGCCATTTCGAGTGTGACAGTGATATGGAGCAGTGGAGTGTCAGCATCGTGCCTTTGCTATTGAAAGTTATTTCAAGAATAATGACTCTGTTAGTGCTACCTGGTGTCTATTTCGGCAACATTTCAACTTGGGACATCGTGGGAAAGTTCCAGATGGACGGACCATTGTGAGGTGCGTATGTGCATTTCGAACAACAGGTTCTGTTTGCAATGGCAAACCGGGAAGAAGTGAAAGACCTGTGCAGAGACCAGAAGCCGTGGAAAATATTAGAGCTGCACTATTGCGTAGCCCAAACAGATCTGCTCGTCGTCATGTGCAAACTGTGCATATGTCTGATCGATCATTCAGGAGACTATTGCATGAAGGTCTCCATTTTCACCCATGTGAGCTGCAGATTGTTAAGGAAATTAGGCCTCATGATTGGGTTAGAGTTAGTTAGAAAACTGCTGCAGAAGCAAAGGGAACTTCACAGCAAACATAAACATAGCCAAAGCCTTGCAGACAAACAAAAATTATGCGAAGCGAAATGTAGTGTGAAGAGAGCTATGCGAGAGGCATTCAATGAATTCGAAACTAAAGTTCTATGTACTGACTTGGCAGAAAATCCTAAGAAATTTTGGTCTTATGTCAAAGCGGTAGGCGGATCAAAACAAAATGTCCAGACACTCTGTGACCAAAATGGCACTGAAACAGAGGATGACAGACTAAAGGCCGAAATACTAAATGTATTTTTCCAAAGTTGTTTCACAGAGGAAGATTGCACTGTAGTTCCTTCTCTAGATTGTCACACAGATGACAAAATGGTAGATATCGAAATAGACGACAGAGGGATAGAGAAACAATTAAAATCGCTCAAAAGAGGAAAGGCCTCTGGACCTGATGGGATACCAGTTCAATTTTACACAGAGTACGCGAAGGAACTTGCCCCCCTTCTTGCAGCGGTGTACCGTAGGTCTCTAGAAGAGCGTAGCGTTCCAAAGGATTGGAAAAGGGCACAGGTCATCCCCGTTTTCAAGAAGGGACGTCGAACAGATGTGCAGAACTATAGACCTATATCTCTAACGTCGATCAGTTGTAGAATTTTGGAACACGTATTGTGTTCGAGTATAATGACTTTTCTGGAGACTAGAAATCTACTCTGTAGGAATCAGCATGGGTTTAGAAAAAGACGGTCATGTGAAACCCAGCTCGCGCTATTCGTCCACGAGACTCAGAGGGCCATAGACACGGGTTCACAGGTAGATGCCGTGTTTCTTGACTTCCGCAAGGCGTTCGATACAGTTCCCCACAGTCGTTTAATGAACAAAGTAAGAGCATATGGACTATCAGACCAATTGTGTGATTGGATTGAGGAGTTCCTAGATAACAGGACACAGCATGTTATTCTCAATGGAGAGAAGTGTTCCGAAGTAAGAGTAATTTCAGGTGTGCCGCAGGGGAGTGTCATAGGACCGTTGCTATTCACAATATACATAAATGACCTGGTGGATGATGTCGGAAGTTCACTGAGGCTTTTTGCAGATGATGCTGTGGTGTATCGAGAGGTTGTAACAATGGAAAATTGTACTGAAATGCAGGAGGATCTGCAGCGAATTGACGCATGGTGCAGGGAATGGCAACTGAATCTCAATGTAGACAAGTGTAATGTGCTGCGAATACACAGAAAGATAGATCCTTTATCATTTAGCTACAAAATAGCAGGTCAGCAACTGGAAGCAGTTAATTCCATAAATTATCTGGGAGTACGCATTAGGAGTGATTTAAAATGGAACGATCATATAATGTTGATTGTCGGTAAAGCAGATGCCAGACTGAGATTCATTGGAAGAATCCTAAGGAAATGCAATCCGAAAACAAAGGAAGTAGGTTACAGTACGCTTGTTCGCCCACTGCTTGAATACTGCTCAGCAGTGTGGGATCCGTACCAGATAGGGTTGATACAAGACATAGAGAAGATCCAACGGAGAGCAGCGCGCTTCGTTACAGGATCATTTAGTAATTGCGAAAGCGTTACGGAGATGATAGATAAACTCCAGTGGAAGACTCTACAGGAGAGACGCTCAGTAGCTCGGTACGGGCTTTTGTCAAAGTTTCGAGAACATACCTTCACTGAAGAGTCAAGCAGTATATTGCTCCCTCCTACGTATTTCTCGCGAAGAGACCATGAGGATAAAATCAGAGAGATTAGAGCCCACACAGAGGCATACCGACAATCCTTCTTTCCACGAACAATACGAGACTGGAATAGAAGGGAGAACCGATAGAGGTACTGAAGGTACCCTCCGCCACACACCGTCAGGTGGCTTGCGGAGTATGGATGTAGATGTAGATGTAGATTGGGTTTCATGCAAAACATTCTGCTGAACCATGTGTGATCTCCTTCGCCAAAATCCACAAATGTTGCACACCATCCTGATGTCAGATGAAGCTCATTTCATGTTATATGGTTCAGTGCATAAACAGAACATGCGTTATTGGAGTGATGTAAACCTGCATGAACTGCACATCAAGCCCTTTCACAATTCTCCGTGTCACAGTGTGGTGTGGAGTTGCTTTCTTTGGGATTATTGGCCCTTCCTTCTTTGACAATGACAGCGGTGTGGCTGTAACTGTCACCAGTGAACGCTACCTAAAGATGCTGCAAGACTTAATTCTTCCCCAATTAGGTATGGTCAGTGAACACTACCTAAAGATGCTGCAAGACTTCATTCTTCCCCAATTAGGTATGGTCAATGTGGATGTGGAGCAATTATGGTTTCAACAAGGCAGAGTGACCTCGCATACAGCCAGAATTTGCTTGGACTTCCTGCGACAGACATTTCCCAATAGAGTAATTTCCTGTTTTGGAGAGATTTCCTGGCTGCCTTGCTCACCTGACCTTCCATGTGCAGACTTTTTCCTTTGAGGCTACCTGAAGCAAGAAGCGTTCTGAACACATTGTGCCACCATTCCAGAGTTGAAGGATTGCATCATAACTGCCATTGGTAATGTCCCATGTTACACCGAGTTATGAGAAGCTTCCAATGCCACCTAGATGAATGTGTTGTGCAGAGGGGGCATCATTTGACAAAAGTCGTATTCAAAATGTAATCTACGCAATGGACAATGACTTACACATTAGTAAATGGAATACCTTTAACTATTATTTGACATAAGAGGTAATAAATAAATTATAGTTACTGCCTGATGGTGTGTTTTTAATATCGTACTATGAATGCTGCCGCACCTTGCATCCATCCAGTGCATTGCCAACTGTTCTTTTAAACTTGAGCCAAAGTTCCTTTACATGCTCTTGCCCTGTGCTGAAAACTTCAAGTTTGTCATTGAGATATAATACTTCTGATTTTTTTATCTGGTTTACTGGATGTATATATCTTTCTGCTTGTTTTCGTTGTCCTTTCTACTTTGGTAATCATAGTTGCCATGATCATCTCATGGTCACTGATACGAGTTTCGATTAGACATCCTCAAAGAGGTCATGTCTAATTGTTGCCATTAAATCCAAGATATTTCCATCATTAATGTGGATCCTAACTACCTGTTCTAGTTAGTTTTCAAAGAAGGCATTTAGTAAAGTTTCACAGGATGTCTTTATCATTCCCACCATTAACAAAACTAATTTTCCCAGTTAAAGTCTTCACCGATGATTATAGTATGATTGGGGAAATTCTGTACAAGTGAACTGAGGTTTCTCTAAAGTTTTTGGTTACATCAGATGAGTCTGTTGGGCAATAGAAGGATTCAATTATCATTTTATGCCCACCCCTGATACTGAGTCTTGCCCAAACAACCTCACATGCAGCTGGATTTAAGATTTTTATCTGCTGCAAGAAATACACCACCTCCATTTCCAATTTGCCCATCCTATCCATATACACTGAAATTTTCCCCAAAAATCTCTCTGCTATCAATTTCAGCTTTCAATCAGATTTCTGTACCTAGTATTTTATGAGCTTCACCGCATTTCATGAGCCCTTCAAACTCTGGCATTTTGTTGTGAATTCTTCGGCAGTTTACTGTTAGGATTTTAATGCTATTATCTTTGGGAGGCATTTCTTTCAATCTTACACTGATACTTCTGGGTTTCCTACAGCTATCATTATCTAGATTGGATGGAGAGCCACTTAATCTAAAAAGCCCTTGTGTGCATTGCACACACAGCCTCTGATGTGTAGTGCACACCTGACCTATTTATGGGAAACCTATAATTATTGACCCTATGGTACAAGTCCAGGAAGAGCCTTGTTTGTCCCAGAACCTTCAAAGTCTCTGGTTCAATCCTTCCACTCTACTCAGAATCAAGGGGGGGAAATCAGTTCTGGGGACAGTGCTGCAAATTGTGAGCTTTGCTGAAATGCCATGCACAAGGCTGGTCTGCTCAACCTTCTCTGCCATTTGCTGGAAAGACCCAAGAATGACATCAGAGCCCAGACAAAAGGCATCATTTGCTTGTGTGCCACAATCTGTAGTTAGCTGCATCCTATTCTCTCAACGGCTGCTGGAATAGCCTCTTCAATATGTTGAATGAGGCTCCCAGGCATACACACTTAGTGCATCTGGTGTCGTTTCTTGTTCCTTGCTGTTATTTTCCTAAGGGGTACCATCATTTGTCATATGTTTGACCTTCCAGTGATTAATAGACCACCATCCTTTTGTGTTTGCCTCTTCCTGACTCTGAACAAAACAGGTTTGCCAAAAGCAAGTGAAGTGAGTCCCACTGGCTCAGTTTCAGTGAAATTCAGTACCTCAAACTTATTGGTCAGGGGGATCGGTACAACACCCTAAGTCCTCCTTGGTCTCCATCCACCCTCTACAGGCTCAGTTTTAGTGAAATGCAGCACTTCAAACTTATTGGTTAGGGGGATCGGTACAACACCCTGAGTCCTCCTTGGTCCCCATCCACCCTCTACAGGACACACCACTTGCAATCAAGTGGATGGGTAATGACAGATCCTGTACTTTCTGCAGAGGGACAGAATCTACAGGACAGGCTATTACTTGAGGTACCTACATACATATTCTCCAGACTACTGTGAAATGCATGGAAGATGGTGTTTGGCAAGGAAATCCAGTATCCTATATATGAACAAAACTATCCCACATGCCTTGCCAAAGAGTGAACATACATGGTAATTCCATTTCATATCCCTATAAATTGTTACACTCAGGTATTTGTATGAGTTGATTGATTCTAATTAAGAATCAATGTGTTGTAATCATGGAATACTACACTTTTTTCATTTTGTGAAGTCATAATTTCATGTTTCTGTACATTTAAAGTAAGTAGAGAATCTCTGCACCACTTTGAAATCTTATCTTTTCCTCTGCACGCTCAAGCACAAATTAATATGCATCACTACTATACTTTTCCTTCCAAATATACATTTTCCTTCCAAATATACATTTTCCTTCCAAAAGTAATAAACGAGCAGGATAACTAGGTTTAACATTACCATTAAATAGTTCAACCATCAATGAAGCTACTTAAGAGTAGTAAAAATTTGCCTTACAAGCGGAAAAGGTTTTTGATTTATGTGAGCTGTATGTAAGGTGGGCAAGTGAACACTATGAAAGTTTCATCATGTTCCACATTCTAATAATTTAATCAATAAACATGAGATTTACTATATGTAGAAACTGTAAGAGGAAATGTTTCAACACTGAATATGTGATTGGTTAGTTACTGAACAGCACTTAGCAAAGTCATTAGTATAACACTTCAGAATCAGTTTGTGAAATGCCTGAACTACCATTAGAGTGTTTGCATACAAAGTGCATTTATCACAAAACTGTACATAAATAAACCACACTTTCACTTACCATAGTGGACTGTTGCTTTTTGTAATTTCCCCCTGCAGCTTTACTCCATAATCCTGTACAGGATACTCTATACTGATGCAATCTGGCATACAGTTGTGTGTATGGAGCCCTGTCTGTTCATTTCTCTCTAGCTGCAAGTCCACCATGTAGAAAGATTCTGTAAAGACAATAGTAAATGCTGTAGCATATTAAAAGAACACTGTATTCTCAATTTTTTATAGTAATGGAAAATTCTGGATGAATATAAACGTTGATTAAGAGGATGGGCCATTAATGGCGGGTAGGCATCTTATAAGACATTGCAACTACTACAAATACAGCATTTATACAGTAAAGGTGAGTAATAAATAGGGGTAGGAATATTTTGTGACAACAAATAACGTGAAATCAGCAGTTTTTATGAAATGTCACGAAATCTGATATTTTTCCATATAAAAATATCACAGATCTGATGGAATTTTACTAATATTCATAACTGATAGTTTTTGAATGTTGAAATTGGATTTTGAACATTGAAAGTCCAGAATGCAGTAAAAATGTGGAGAGAACAAATTGCTATTCACCACTTAGAGGATGTGTTGAGTCACAGAAAGGCACAATGAAAAAGAGAAAGAAAAAGATGTGCATGCTTGCACTGGTGGCTCCAGCATCTTCCTCTACCCCTACCCTGCTTTCCTGCCCCTCCCTTCCCCAAAACTCATCCACAATACCACTACACACCCCAGATAGATTGCTGCTCATCTTAGATACAGTTGTAGTTGGGTCTTCACAGTATTCTTTTTCATTACGCCTGCCTGCAACTCCATGCCTCCGTGGTGAGTAGCAGTCTGTCCTTTTCATATTGCTGAAATTGGATTTTCACTTTTTCCTCCTCAGGGGAGTGGGATATAATGTTAAAATGACAGTTCATTCCTCACATTATGAAATGTGACCTAGATGTGACATCAAACCTTACTTCCAACAATCTCCACCCTGTAATACCTTCAATTGCCACCATCATATTTCCTGATACTTCTGCACAACAACTCATACCAAAAATGATGCATTTTCTAGAGACCCATCAGGTGGTGCATCTGATCTGCATACATCCAAAGCCTACAAATAGAAATAGGAAAATCACCTAATGCAGCATTTCAATTTTTAAGGGAAGTATAAAGAGCAGAGGAAGCAAGATCCACCCACCATCTACTACCACAATGGCTGCCAATAGCATGAAATGGTGTGAGGGGAGCAAACCACACTTTCCTTACATTTTGCTGGCACTACATATGTGCTCACTGGTTTGGCAGGGAACAGCAAGACACATCACATTGTGATGTCTACAGTACACAATATAAGTATTGTTAGATCATCAGTTTTGTTATTGGCCAGACAAAAAAAAGGGAAACATTCCACACGGGAAAAATATATCTAAAAACAAAGATGATGTAACTTACCAAACGAAAGCATTGGTATGTTGATTGGGACACTAACAAAACAAACACACACACAAAATTCAAGCTTTCGCAACCCACGGTTGCTTCATCAGGAAAGAGGGAAGGAGAGGGAAAGACAAAAGGATGTGAGTTTTAAGGAAGAGGGTAAGGAGTCATTCCAATCCCAGGAGCAGAAAGACTTACCTTAGGGGGAAAAAGGGACAGGTATACACTCGCACACACACACATATATATACCAAACGAAAGCGTTGGTATGCTGATAGACACACAAACACACACACAAAATTCAGCTTCATATGTCTGCTTGTGTCTGTATATGTGCGGATGGATATGTGTGTGTGTGTGAGTGTATACCTGTCCTTTTTTCCCCCTAAGGTAAGTCTTTCCGCTCCCAGGATTGGAATGACTCCTTACCCTCTCCCTTAAAACCCACACCCTTTCGTCTTTCCCTCTCCTTCTCTCTTTCCTGATGAAGCAACCTTGGGTTGTGAAAGCTGAAATTTGTGTGTGTGTGTGTGTGTGTGTGTGTGTGTGTGTGTGTGTGTTTGTGTTTGTGTTTGTTTGTGTGTCTATCAACATACCAATGCTTTCGTTTGGTAAGTTACATCATCTTTGTTTTTAGATATATTTTTCCCATGTGAAATGTTTCCCTCTGTTTTATACGAACAAAATAGAATGAAACATTCCACATGGGAAAAATATATTAAAAACAAAGATTCCATGACTTACCAAATGGGAAAGCACTGGTAGATAGGCACAATAAAAAAACACACAAACACACACACAAAATTTCAAGCTTTCGCACCAACGGTTGCTTCGTCAGGAAAGAGGGAAGGAGAGGGAAAGACGAAAGGATGTGGGTTTTAAGGGAGAAGGTAAGGAGTCATTCCAATCCCGGGAGCAGAAAGACTTACGTTAGGGGGAAGAAAGGTCAGGTATACACTCGCACACACACACCTATCCATCCACACATATACAGACACAAGCAGACATATTTAAAGGCAAAGAGTTTGGACAGAGATGTCAGTCGAGGCGGAAGTGCAGAGGCAAAGATGTTGTTGAATGACAGGTGAGGTATGAGTGGCGGCACCTTGAAATTAGCCGAGTTTGAGGCTTGGTGGAGAATGGGAAGAGAGAATGGGAAGAGAGGAGAGATTGAAGGGCAAGTTCCCATCTCCGCAGTTCTGATAGGTTGGTGTTAGTGGGAAGTATCCAGGTAACCCAGACAGTGTAACACTGTGCCAAGATGTGCTGGCCGTGCACCAAGGCATGTTTAGCCACAGGGTGATCCTCATTACCAACAAACACTGTCTGCCTGTGTCGATTCATGGGAATGGACAGTTTGTTGCTGGTCATTCCCACATAGAAAGGGTCACACTGTAGGCAGGTCAGTTGGTAAATCACGTGGGTGCTTTCACATGTGGCTCTGCCTTTGATCGTGTTCACCTTCCAGGTTACAAGACTGGAGTAGGTGGTGGTGGGAGGGTGCATGGGACAGGTTTTACACTGGGGGCAGTTACAAGGGTAGGAGCCAGAGGGTAGGGAAGGTGGTTTGGGGATTTCATAGGTATGAACCAAGAGGTTACGAAGATTAGGTGGACGGTGGAAAGATACTCTTGGTGGAGTGGGGAGGATTTCATGAAGGATGGATCTCATTTCGGGGCAGGATTTGAGGAAGTCGTATCCCTGCTGGAGAGCCACATTGAGAGTCTGATCCAGTCCCGGGAAGTATCCTGTCACAAGTGGGGCACTTTTGGGGTTCTTCTGCGAGAGGTTCTGGGTTTGAGCGGATGAAGAGGTGGCTCTGGTTATTTGCTTCTGTACCAGGTCGGGAGGGTAGCTGCGGGATGCGAAAGCTGTTTTCAGGTTGTTGTTGTAATGGTTCAGGGATTCAGGACTGGAGCAAATTCATTTGCCACGAAGACCTAGGCTGTAGGGAAGGGACCGTTTGATATGGAATGGGTGGCAGCTGTCATAATGGAGGTACTGTTACTTGTTGGTGGGTTTGATGTGGACGGATATGTGAAGCTGGCCATTGGACAGATGGAGGTCAATGTCAAGGAAAGTGGCGTGGGATTTGGAGTAGGACAAGGTGAATCTGATGGAACCAAAGGAGTTGAGGTTGGAGAGGAAATTCTGGAGTTCTTCTTCACTGTGAGTCCAGATCATGAAGATGTCATCAATAAATCTGTATCAAACTTTGGGTTGGCAGGCCTGGGTAACCAAGAAGCCTTCCTCTAAGCGACCCATAAATAGCTTGGTATATGAGGGAGCCATCCTGGTACCCATGGCTGTTCCCTTTAATTGTTGGTATGTCTGGCCTTCAAAAGTGAAGAAGTTGTGAGTCAGGATGAAGCTGGCTAAGGTAATGAGGAAAGAGGTTTTAGGTAGGGTGGCAGGTGATCGGCATGAAAGGAAGTGCTCCATTGCAGCGAGGCCCTGGACGTGCGGGATATTTGTGTATAGGGAAGTGGCATCAATGGTTACAAGGATGGTTTCTGGGGGTAACAGACTGGGTAATGATTCCAGGTGTTTGAGAAAGTGGTTGGTGTCTTTGATGAAGGATGGGAGACTGCATGTAATCAGTTGAAGGTGTTGATCTATGTAGGCAGAGATACGTTCTGTGGGGGCTTGGTAACCAGCTACAATGGGGCGGCCGGGATGTTTGGGTTTGTGAATTTTAGGAAGTAGGTAGAAGGTAGGAGTGCGAGGTGTCAGTAGGGTCAGGAGGTTGATGGAGTCAGGTGAAAGGTTTTGTAGGGGGCCTAAGATTCTGAGGATTCCTTGGAGCTCCACCTGGACATCAGGAATGGGATTACCTTGGAAAACTTTGTATGTATATATAAGCGCTGGCAGGTTGATAGACACACAAACAAACACTAACATACACACAAAATTCAAGCTTTTGCAACCAACAGTTGCTTCACATACACATATCCGTCCGCACATACGGATGTGCGGATGGATATGTGTGTGTGCGAGTGTATACCTGTCCTTTTTTCCCCCTAAGGTAAGTCTTTCCGCTCCCGGGATTGGAATGACTCCTTACCCTCTCCCTTAAAACCCACATCCTTTCGTCTTTCCTTCTCCTTCCCTCTTTCCTGATGAAGCAACCGCTGGTTGCGAAAGCTTGAATTTTGTGTGTATGTTTGTGTTTGTTTGTGTGTCTATCAACCTGTCAGCACTTTCATTTGGTAAGTCACATCATCTTTGTTTTTAGATATATTTTTCCCACGTGGAATGTTTCCCGTCTTCGATCCAAAGACTTGGTTGATGAATCTTTTCATGGTAGTATTTCCTATTCAATCCTCATGATCTCTGCATAATTACAATAACCTACATCCATTTGAATCTGCCTATGGTAGTCAGGTCTTGGTTTCCTTCAACGATTTTTAACTCCCCTCACCCCTCTGCACATTTCCATTAGCAAACTGATGAGTCCTTGATGCCCTAGGATGTGACCCATCTATTAATCCTGTAGTGTAGCCAAGTTGTGCCATAAATTTGTAGTTCCCCCAGTTTGGTTCAGTACCTTCTCATTTCTTAATACTCATCTAATCTTCAGCAGTCTTCTATAGCACCACATTTCAAAATATTTTATTCTCTTCTTGTCTGAGCTGTTTGTCATCAAGGTTTCACTTCTTTACAAGGCTACACTCCAGAAAAATATCATGAGAATATGTGTCCCAATACTTAAATTGAGTTTATGTGTTAACAGTTACTCTTTTTTAGTAATGCTTCCTTGTTACAGCTGGTCTGCATTTTACATCCTCTCTATTTTCACCATTTTCAATTATTTTGCTGTCCAAATAACAAAAGTCATGTACTACTTTTAGTTTTTCATTTCCTAACCTAATTCCCTCAGCATTACCTGATTTAATCTGACTACATCCTATTACTCTTGTTTTACTTTTGTTGATGTTTGTATTATAATCTCTTTTCAAGATACTATCCAATCCATTCAGCTACTCTTTCAAGTCCTTTGCCATCTCTGACAGAATTACAATGTCACTGGCAAACTTCAAAGTGTTTATTTATTCTCCCTGTACTTTAATGCCCTTATCAAATTTCTCCTTCGTTTGCTTTACAGGTTTTCAGTGTACAAGCTGAGTAACATTGGGGACAAGCTACAACCCTGTCCCATTTCTTTCTCAATTACAGCTTTCCTTTCATGTCATTTAACTCCCACCTGCAGTCTACCTTCTGTACAGGTTATATGTAACTTTGAAGTGATGTTTCACCGCCAAGAAACATAGAGTGATGAAACTTGGATCATATGAAGAAAGAACTGATACAATATAGGTAACTGTAAGAGATTCACATTGAGAAAAGTAGAAATTACACTTTTATTCAGACATAATTCATCCAAATTCATGATGGTCACTCAGATATTACAAACGCTGGGACATGGGTCTTAATAGGGTGTACGATCACAACAGATGGCAATGCACACTCTGAAATGCACTCCCATGCTGGCCACAAGGTTGGAAATGAATTCTTGTGGTAGGGCATTCCATTCTTCCACCAGCACAGTTGGCACTTGTGGACATGCTGAAATATGTTTCTGCAACACCATTGTACATGTCTTCAATGAGATTTAAGTTATGGAAATTGGGCAGACCAGTCCATTAACTGAATTTCTTTCATTCCAAGAGCCCCACCACCTGTGCTGTTCCATTCAATCATGCATTGTCATCCACAAGGAGGAAACCAGGACCAAATGCACCCCTAAAAAACACACACTTGTGAAAGGAGTATAGTGTCAAAATAACATTGGCCAGTGAGTGTATCATGTTCAAAGATTTGGAGATCAGTATGCTCATTCAAAATTGTGCCTCCTCACACTAGAGCACCTGACCCACCAAAACAATCATGTTTGACAAGGTACCAGGTTACATGTTGCCACCTCTCACTACATGAGGGTACATCAACAGTGATATCTGAATGGGGAACTATTAAACCTCTGGAATATTTTACCCAAGAGACTGACTACAGTAGAGCTGCATGCACTCAGAAAAAAGTAATAACTGTTGTGTCATCTTAGTGGGCTGAAATCAGTCAACCTTTACTGACTTCTGTCTGCAAAACTAGGAAGTTCAGTGTGGCGTGAACAAATAGTATGTAAAATTATATTGCTTCTGTTCAGTTTGCTTGTATCAGCCAATCACTGCACAGGATCTGTAATGTCAAGCAAGCATCGTTTCCATCACATACAAGAATGTGAATAATTCAAATCAAGCTGTGTAAATAGGAAAGACCAACAGCAGCCACAGTAGGGCATTGATAAAATTTGATGATGAAAGTTCAAAATTTGTGCCAGACCAGGATCAAACCCAAATTGTGAGCATTTGCCTTAACTGCCTGAGCCATCCAAAAACTGCCTCGGCCATCCAAACATGCTCCTGTCTGACCCAAATTGACAACTTGTCACATGCTAGTTGCCTCCATGGACAATGGCAGCTGTCAAAAGCGAATTTTGAAGAGAAAGTAAAAGTGTCAGTCAGATAGTAAATTAAAATGAAATGAGCAGCAAACATAATGTATCAAACTTAGAAAGTTGTATTTCTGTACTTTCTGAGAAATTTGATGAGCTTAATAATGACATAATTAATAAAAGCCATGCTAATAATACTGGTTCTATGTGGTGTAACATTCCAGTGAAAAAGTTTTCTGATGAGGGGAGTTTGCACTCAACTGACTTTTTACAACTCTGTAAAGACAACACATAAGTGAGAAAGAAGAAAATTAAATTTGTTAAAAAAATTTTGGAAGGTGAAGCATTGTCATGGGCCAATCAAAATTATTCTGTGGACTTGTCTTACTCATAATTTGAAATTGGTTCTGGTCACAAACTGAGCAGGCCACAGTAAAAAGTGAATTTCCGAATGGACCACATTATAGGGAGGGCCTTGCTAGCATGAAACAATTTTGTAAAGAACGGGTAAAGAATGTATGTAGCACACTTAAACAAATCATTGATAAGTGAATACAGATAGATGCTTTGTAAAGAAGGTTGCCATCTGATATACAATGGGATTTAGGTTATGTACAAGATGACACCATAGATCAATTTTTAAAATATGTGAACAGACTAGAAAGAATCACGCAAAAAGTTGGCAGAAGACAGCATGACAATTACAGCCATTTTCAAAATCAAAATCAAAATTGAGGAAATTGTAAGAATCACAGAAGGGAAGATAATAACTACAATGGAATAACTTTCATTCGAGGGATCACAATAATAATAATAATAATAATAATAATAATAATAATAATGGTAAAAATTTTGATCCAAGGTGACACTATGGAGGTGGTAGGAACAGAAACAGGAATAGAGACTTTGACAATAGATAGAAGGTGGTATGGACACAATGACACAAGAAGACAAGATAATGAAACTAATCAGGAAATAAAAAACTAGCATGCAATCCATTGTCAGTCTGCTGGGTAGAGGCTAATAAAGTGAATAATAAATGGATCAACAACAATAATAAAATGGAGCCCAAAGATTCATGTAAAGAATTAGTAAGTATTTCGAGGATGTGTACTATCCTGTCAACATAACATCTATTGAAAAACAAGGCATGTGAATTACACAAACCAAATAATGCAGTCAAGGAAAATGAACACACATAATTATGTTGATGGAGAACATGAAGTAATTAACTTATGAGAATTTTGTCACTGGGTAGAAACTTGTCACTTGTTAGTAACTGAGCAGGTAACTGATTTGTATGATGACTGAGAAACTGAAAAGCTGATGAAGGAACCAGGTAAGCAAGATGTGAACACTGTATTAACTGAAAATGATAATGTAATTATGTATACAAGTAATGTTGAAAGAGTGGGTGAATAAGGTGGTGGTATTTGTGGAAGTAAGAAGAATGATCACTATGGCGACTTAGTAGCATATGATAAAGAAGAGAAATATTTTGTTTGTTTTAAGGGGAAATTAGATGTGTTAGGAATTTATGAGGATGTCAGTGATTGTAAGAATGTTGTTGATATATCAGAATACATTATTAAAGAATGGAACAATATCATTAACAGTGTAGCAGCTAATAAGTTTCTTGATTTGATTTCTTATGAAAGACCCTGTGTGGATAATAAAAATACTTCAGTTACCAAAGATGGCATAGAAGGTATGTTAGCTATTGAAATGGGAAAAGGTGAATTATTTTTTTATGATCTGTAGTTAAATAGTATTGTTATTAGTAAAATAGAGAACTTTGGGTAAAAAATTAGTCAGACAAATGAGTGTAGTTTGATTAATGAGATTATTAATGAAAATAGTAATGATGATGATTGGGTTAAGGAATACAAGTGCATCATACAAACAAAGATAGTAAAAATAACAGTAAATCTCGAGGTCACAGTTTTAAACAAATTGAAGATGAGTTATTACATGAAGGTGATAGGTCTAATAACAATGATGAAATCTGTAGCCTGTTTATTTAAGTACAGAGTGGTTCTTGGAAATGCAGGTGCCTTACAGATACTGGTAGTCAGGTTTCAGGAACATCAGAAACACTGAGTAAATAACTGAAACATGAAAACGATACTTAGTGTGGAAAGAAAAGGTGCAACAGGAAGGCATAGTTAAGGAGTAAAAAACCAAACTTTTAACTTTTCCTATTGAAGGAGTTACTTTTACACATGGCTGTTTTATTATGCTTGATCTCAGTGAGGACTTTATTCTGGGGATGAACTGAACATGGAGTTTGAGTGTAGGATTTGACTGTGGAGCACAAAAATTCGCACAATAGCACCAAATGGGAAATGTAACTTGTACTAACAAAATTAACAACATAAAATTTTCAAATGAGGGAGGACTTGTAGGTAGAGATATACCAAGGTTAGACACAGATGAAGTGGAATTTAAAAGACTTCTAGACCAAAATATTTCTGAAACAGGAGGGCTCACTGATAAGCAAATGCATGAACTGGAATCTTTATTCTGAGAATATGTTTTTAGTAACACTCCAGGGAGAGTGAAAGGATACCAGTGTAGTTTACAGTTAAACCACATCATCCGCTTTTCATAAAACCATATGGGTACCTATAGCCAAATGAGCTGCTGTTGACGAGTTGTTACAGAAAACAGAAGTATGTGACACCATTAAGAGAAATATTAGGGAACAATTGACAAGAATGGCGGAAAGGAATACAGTAGCAGAAGAATGGGTAGCTTTGAGAGATGAAATAGTGAAGGTAGCAGAGGATCAAGTAGGTAAAAAGATGAGGGCTAATAGAAATCCTTGGGTAACAAAAGAGATATTGAATTTAATTGATGAAAGGAGAAAATATAAAAATGCAGTAAATGAAGCAGGCAAACAGGAATACAAACATCTCAAAAATGTGATCGACAGGAAGTGCAAAATGGCTAAGCAAGGACGGGTAGAGGACAAATGTAAGGATGTAGAGGTGCATAGCACTAGGGGTAAGATGGATACTGCCTACAGGAAAATTAAAGAGAGCTTTGGAGAAAAGAGAACCACTTGCATGAATATCAAGAGCTCAGATGGAAACCCAGTTCTAAAGTTCTAAGCAAAGAAAAGAAAGCAGAAAGATGGAAGGAGTACATACAGGGTCTATACAAATGAAATAGTAGATATGATACTGTGTGAAGAGTATGACAGGGCACTTAAAAACCTAACTCGAAACAAGGCCCCAGGAGTAGACAACATTCCATTAGAACTATTGACAGCCTTGGGAGAGCCAGGCCTAACAAAACTCTACCATCTAGCGAGCAAGATGTATGAGACAGGTGAAATACCATCACACTTCAAGAAGAATAGAATAATTCCAATCCCAAAGAAAGCAGGTGATGACAGATGTGAAAATTACCAAACTATCAGTTTTATAAGTCAC
Organism: Schistocerca cancellata; assembly: GCF_023864275.1. Classification (NCBI taxonomy): domain Eukaryota; kingdom Metazoa; phylum Arthropoda; class Insecta; order Orthoptera; family Acrididae; genus Schistocerca; species Schistocerca cancellata. The sequence goes on along the minus strand of NC_064631.1, from coordinate 228,473,871 downwards.
GGCTGCAAAATACTAACACGAATTCTTTACAGACAAATGGAAAAAATTGGTAGAAGCCGACCTTGGGGAAGAGCCGTTCTTTACATACGAATGGGAATATCAGTTTGGATTCCATAGAAATATTTGAACATGTGAGGCAATACTGACTCTACAATTTATCTTAGAAAATAGATTAAGGAAAGGCAAACCTACATTTCTAGCATTTGTAGATTTAGAGAAAGTTTTGACAGTGTTGACTGGAATACACTCTTTCAAATTCTGAAGGTAGCAGGGGTACATTACAGAGAGCAAAAGGCTATTTACAATTTGTACAGAAAGCATATGGCAGTTATAAGAGTCGAGGGGCATGAAAGGGAAGCAGTGGTTGGGAAGGGAGTGAGACAGGGTTGTAGCCTCTCCCCAATATTATTCAATCTGTATATTGAGCAAGCAGTAAAGGAAACAAAAGAAAAATTTGGAGTAGGTATTAAAATCCATGGAGAAGAAATAAAAACTTTGAGGTTCACCAGTGACATTGTAATTCTGTCAGAGACCGCAAAGGATCTGGAAGAGCAGCTGAACGGAATGGACAGTGTCTTGAAAGGAAGATATAAGATGAACATCAACAAAAACAAAACGAAGATAATGGAATGTAGTTGAATTAAATCGGTTGATGCTGATTAGGAAATGAGACACTTAAAGTAGTAAGTGAGTTTTGCTATTTGGGGAGCAAAATAACTGATGATGGTTGAAGTGGAGAGGATATAAAATGTAGACTGGCAATGGCAAGGAAGGTGTCTGTGAAGAAGAGAAATTTGTTAACCTCGAGTATAGATTTAGTGTCAGGAAGTCGTTTCTGAAAGTATTTGTATGGAGTGTAGCCATGTATGGAAGTGAAATGTGGACGATAAATAGTTTAGACAAGAAGAGAATAGAAGCTTTCAAAATGTGGTGCTACAGAAGAATGCTGGAGATTAGATGGGTAGATTACATAACTAATGAGGAGGTATTGAATAGAATTGGAGAGAAGAGAAATTTGTGGCACAACTTGACTAGAAGATGGGATTGGTTGGTAGGACATGTTCTGAGGCATCAAGGGATCACCAAATTAGTATTGGAGGGCATTGTGGAGGGTAAAAATTGTAGAGGGAGAGCAAGAGATGAATACACTAAACAGATTCAGAAGGATGTAGGTTGCAGTAGGTATTGGGAGATGAAGAACCTTGCACAGGATAGAGTAGCATGGAGAGCTGCATCAAACCAGTCTCTGGACTGAAGATGACAACATTAGTCCCTACAATAACCCCCTTGTAATTGTTTCAAAAATAAATGGAGCAGTTTGATTAGTTTAGGACTCTAAGCATTTTAATAAATTTTGGTACAGAGAAACAGAGCAACCTGAGAACACTAATGAATTTTTACAGAAATTCAAGAATATTCAGATAATGTCAAGCTTAGCTTTAACATCAGGATTTCATCAGGTTCCTTTAACTCCAGAATCCAGGAATTACACTGCTTTTCTTTACAATGCCTGACATTATCAGTATTGTGTAATACTGTTTGCTTTAAATTCTCCTGACACAGAATTTAGTAGAGTATTACATCATGTATTTGGATAGGAACTTGTACCTAAATTAACAATTTATATATATGACACATTGGTAACTGGGAAAGATTGGAACAAACACACTGAACTTTGAAACAAGTAAGTGAAAAGCTCAGGCAAGGAGGAATGAAACTAAATATAGGAAAATATAAATTTGCAGCACCTGATTTAAAATTCATAGGGCATGTGATTATGAAAGAAGGAATTTTGGCAAATCCAAAGGTAATTAAAACTTTTTCAGATCCTCCAGCACCATACAATAGAAAACATTTTGTAATTTATATGTTTTTTGTAGAAAATTTATTTGTAGACAAGTTTAAATGCACCCTATCTAAATTATTTGCTTAAAAAGGACACTGGGTACTGAATAAAGAATGTCAAGAGGCTTTTGTACACACCAAGAAAGAATTAAATAACCAAAATTTGTTCCATAGGCCTGACTTTAGTTTACCATTTTGTTTAGTCACTGACAGTAATGATTTTGGTTTGGATGCAGAATTGGTTCAGGAAAAAAAAGTTGACAGAGAAATAATATACTACACAACTGATTTTGCAAGAATAATGATTTTAAAGCATAAAATATCTTATGCAGCTACCAAAAACAAGTTATTAGCAGGACATTGGTCATTTACAGAGTTTAGAACCTGCGGCAAATGGTAAAAAAGTATATTCAGATCACAAAGGCTTAAGCTATCTTCAGGAGTGCAGGCTTTCTCTCAGTGACTTACCACTATTTACAACAATCTGATTATGAAACAAAATATGTTAAATGCTGTGACAATGTTATTGCAGATGCATTCTCCAGAAATCCATTAGGAATAATTACTGAAACTTTTGATTCGTATGAGAAAAAAGCATTTAAGATGAGCTATATATGAAAGGCATACATGATGAAAATATTATTAGGTCCATCAGCAATAAAATTAGCAGAAGTGAGAATGATGATCCCAACTGGAGACTGGGAAAAAGCTGTTTGAGTAAAAAGAAATATGAGAAATTTGACAAATATTACAAGATTTCAAAGGAACATTGTTCAGAAGAAGAAATGAAGAGTCTAATTGTTGCAGATTATGTTGTCTAGTGGACAAAGCAGAGAGATTAATTAGATACACAAATGTGGTATTAAAAAATGTATGCAATAACAACAAAAATGTTTATTTTTGTAGTATGGCTAAAAAGGTAAGAAAATAATTATTAGCTTGTGATAAGTACTAGAGACTCAAGGAAAGTTAAAGGACATGTTAAGGTGAAATGCAAAACATCATTCCCAAAAAAATCTGTCGAATTTTACCAAAAAGTAAAGGTGGACACTTACATATTTTTGTCACGGTACAAGTTTTCTCCAAATTTACAAAGTTGTACTCTGTTAGGAAAGTTACAAGCAAAGAAATTATTTCAAAATTTGAAAAGTCTTTTTCAAAAACCGAAAAGTTATTTTGCCAGGTAATGGTTCATAGTTTTTGTCTAAGGACTTGAAGTAATTTACAGAATGATGTAGAATTACACATATTTTAATTTTGTTATATAGTTCATCAGTGAATCCCACAGAGAGATACATGCATGAGATTGGTTGTTTGTATTGTACGCATTGTAATCATAAACATCTGACAATGGTATGAACATGTGAGTGACCTTGAGGACATTATGAACAGCTTACAACACAGTTCTACTGGATTTTCATCTTTTTAAATTATGCATCACAAAAAACCTGCAGATATTCTTTCTAAACTCATGAGAATCCACCACATACAATTTTGACTGAACAAATATGTCAAGAAATTGTCAAAGAAACTATGAGACAACAAGTAGAAACATGAAAAGAAGGCTTAATGGTAATGTGAAAACAAGAAAAATTAAGATGAGATTATGTACCACTGAAATCACATGAAAAGCCTTAAGTGGTAACTGCTGAACTAATTTTTTTTCACATATATATTGGTCTATTCAGAATGTTGGAAAATCCACATCCTAATGTACATCATTTAATTTATCCAAAATCTGTCTGCCTGCTTAGCTGAGGGGTTACATGTTTGCCTCCCATGCAGTGTGCATGGGTTCAATTCTCAGCCAGTTTGGAGATTTTCTCTGCACATGGACTTGGTGAATGTGGCATCACCTCAAATGAGACTTGCAACCCAGTGGCCGAACTTCCCTAGATGGAGCCTCCAGGCCAACAATGCCACATGATCAATTCATTTAATTTTATCCAAAATATACGACACTTCCTTAGCTCAGAAACATTACTTCTTTGAAACTATATAAACAGAAGAGTGGAGATGATTCGTAAGGAAATTGAAGCTGAATGAAAAAGGTTTTTAACTGGAAAAAGAAATGAATATTTCTTTGTACTAATTATGTATTGAAAAATGCATTCACAACTGTCAGAATTATGTACATATGTATAATTAATTTTATTTTCTTTACTTTGTCTGCAGTATGTCACCTTTGAATGATAATGTAAAATAACCCTCCCCCTCCCACCCAGAGGAATATATGTTCACTTATATATTATGTGCTCAGCAAGCGTGCAGCCTCAAGCTATTGGAGCACTGTTTCCTCCTCATTTTCTGTGCTACATCATCTTTCTCTACCTTCAAATCTATCATTGTTATCTCTTTCTAACTGTTCTCTCTCTCTTCTGTTTGAATGAATAATGATTTTGATGTACACATTTTTGTCTTGTAAATTATTTTATTATCTGCTGGACTTTGTCAGTAATTCAATTATGTATACAACATGTTGCGTATCGAATCAGTTTTCATTACAGTGTCAGAATCTGTTACTGAGCATTTATCACTTGTATATTTATATCAAGTTCTAAATGATTAATGGAAAATCTCATATAAAGATGTGAAACAATTACTAACAAAGAGATAGAGGGGCTGGCCAGTACTTACCTCAGCTCAGTACAGCTGATAGATACACATAAAACAGAACCGAAAATTTACGTTCCTAGCTTTCGGAACAAATGTTCCTTCATCGGGGAGGAGAGAGGGGAAAGAAAGGGAAGAAGGGAAAGGAGATTCAGTTACTCACAACCCAGGTTATGAAGCAACAGGGAAAGGAAAATAGGGAGGGTAGCAAGGATGGAGGCATGGTTGTCAGAGGGAAGCCAAAGATATTATTTATATTATTTATTACAAAATATCTTACAGAATATCTTTGGCTTCCCTCTGACAACCATGCCTCCATCCTTGCTACCCTCCCTATTTTTCTTTCCCTGTTGCTTCATAACCTGGGTTGTGGGTAACTGAATCTCCTTTCCCTTCTTCCCTTTCTTTCCCCTCTCTCTTCCCCGATGAAGGAACATTTGTTCCGAAAGCTAGGAACGTAAATTTTCGGTTCTGTTTTATGTGTATCTATCGGCTGTACTGAGCTGAGGTAAGTTTATATCAAGTTCTATATTCATGTGTTTTCTATCTATGAATACACATACTGATGTTAACTTTTACATTTTCTCAGGCAAATGGAGTAAAGTTTTGGATAAATTTTCCAGTGATAAGGTTCATTATGCTGCTGTTAGGAGCATGGCCATAACTGTCCATTCCACCAACCTGTGTTGTGATTTTATATTCAGGGGTAGCTGCCACTGGATGCTACTCAGCTTTATTTTTATTTATAATGGAAATAATTTAAATATTCTTTACAAGTAAAATGTCTTTTGAGATGAAATTTCATGTATAATAAGAACTTTGAACTATAGTTTGTAATCTCCTCCCTCCTTCCTAACTCCACCTATTGTCCACATTAGTCTTTTATGAAGATTTGAGAGGAGTGATGATTACAATAAACTTTATAGTTTAATTAGCTTGTCATGTTGAGTTGTCTTCAGTTTTTCATGTCCAGTGGTCTGTTTCTTGAAGCTGAAATTATCACATTTTAGGTCCCCACAGTTGAATTGAAGTAAATTAATTTGAAGATTGTTGTTGCAGAATTTCTATTTTTACATACATATATTTTGTCACATACTAACAGTCTTTTGATTTTATACATTAATAAAGCTGAAATTACATTGTTCACACAAAAATCCAAAATTATGCCCAATCACATTAGAGGCATGCTTACAACTCTCACACTCTGCAGAAATAACAATTTTTCAAAGGGTTTACAATTTTTCTTAACAAATGAATTTCTGCTAGTTTCCATTTCATTATCACTTTCGAACATTATTTCATAAATGAATGCAGAAGTAAACATAGTAAGCAGTACAGTATTTGTTGTGACTTGCCGATTATTCAAAGTGCCGCCGCGCAATTACGCACGTCCTCTATGTGTGGCGCTGTCTGCCAGCCACGCAGCAGCTGCGCCACCTAAGCGGCCAGCCGAGCAGCGGCCGCTTGACTGAGACTCAGTGTTTAATCGAATGCCGACTTGTACACAGGTCAACTTACTCAGTGACTTTTATGTGTTGTTGTCCGAAATATGTGTTAAATTTGAAGATATAAAAATTGGCGACGAGGTAGTGGATTTTTCCTTTTCACCGTTGACTCACAGGGTTCCATGGCTACTGTCGCGCAGCTCTTGCAAAATCTCCTTGAACAGCAAACGCTTCTAATGACGGCGATTCGCGATCAGCAAACGCTTCTAACAGCCGCGATTCGCGATTTCGTCGTGGCATCAAATGCGGGGCGTTTCTCGTCGTTGGCTGTACCTCCTTTTCCACCTTACGACGAGACGGTGGAAGACTGGTGTGATTATGAAAAACGTCTTCGACAGCACTTCTTGGCATTTCATGTCACGGACAAACAACCATGTAAGTCTCTGTTCCTTTCCTGGATTTCACCTCCAATGTATCGGTTGTTGTCGCAATTGGCTCCTTTGAAGGATCCTGCGTCTTTGTCCTTTGCTGAAATGTGCTCCCTTCTGTCTGTCTATTTTCAAAAGCAAACGCATGTGGTAGCCTCTCCTGTTGCCTTTTATCGTTGTCAAAAACAACCAAATCAGTCCTATCGTGCTTGGGCTGCTGAACTTCACGGCCTCAGTCAAAAGTATCAATTTGTTACTGACGTTCACAAAGAATCCTATGCTGATTCCATGGTACGGGATGCTATTATCCGGTCGGCGCCCGACAAAGAAGTTCGGCAACGTGCCCTTCAGTTGGCGAATCCGACTCTAGATGAAGTTCTCTCCATTGCGCAGTCTTTTGAAATTTCTCGTGCCGCTGGGGCGCAAATAGAAGCATGGGGTGACGTCGGGGAAATACAACCTCTGTGCGCTGTTGACGACGCGTGCGGCGCATCCCCGCCGGCCGACGTGGCCGCAGTGCGCTCCCACGCACAGCCTCGGCCTAGCCGTAAACAACCCACTAAGAAACTGCAGCAAAATCCCCAGCAACTTCCTTCATGTCCGCGGTGTTTTACGAAACATTCACGCGAGGATTGTCCCCAATGTTGGGCTGTGTGTCACACTTGCAAAAAGAAAGGTCATGTGTCTTCCGTTTGTAAATCCGACCACATACATGATGTTCATGAACATGACGCTGATTCTGATTCTGTGTTGTCTGTCAATTGCACTTCTTCCCTTTCAGGGAAGTTATTCCTCACTGTCCAAATCCTTGGTTGAGGTGTTCGCATGCAAGTGGATACCGGTTCTGCTGCCACTATAATTAATTCTCAGACGTATCTTCAGCTGGGTTCTCCACTCCTGTCCCCTGTCACTCGGCAATTACGGACGTACAATAAACAGAAGCTTTCTCTCTTGGGACAGTTTAATGCTGAGGTATCTTACAAATCCATCGTTCGCACTGTTCCCATATTTGTGGTCGGCCAGAGCACTGCAGAAAATCTTTTTGGTTTCAATGCCTTTCGCGTTTTTGGGTTCTCCATAGATGACTCTGTCAATATTGTCTCTGACGATATTCCTTATGCTCAACTGGATTCCTTGTCGATGACATTTTCGTCCCTTTTTTCTCCTGGGTTAGGCCATGCAAACGACTTTGAAGCTCATATCACGCTCAAACCCACTGCTCGGCCTAAGTTTTTTCGGGCCCGGCCCATTCCTGTGGCCCTTCGTGATCGGGTCAAACGGGAGTTGGATCGTCTCACTGCTTCAGGGGTCTTGCTTCCTGTCACTTCCAGTGAGTGGTCCTCTCCTGTCGTTGTAGTTGCTAAGCCCAATGGTGATATTCATCTCTGTGGCGATTTCAAAGCCACTGTAAATGCTCAATGCCTCGTCGACCCTTACCCTATGCCCCGTCCTGAAGAACTGTTCACTAAACTCGCTGGAGGACAGTATTTTTCTAAAATTGACCTGTCGGAAGCTTATCATCAACTTCCTCTCGACGCTGCTTCCCGGCAGTTTCTGGTCCTTAACACGCCTTTCGGCCTCTATCAATACCAACGCTTGCCATTCGGGGTTGCTAGCGCCCCTGCTCTCTTTCAGCGATTCTTGGAACAATTATTGCTCCCTGTCCCGGGGTGTATCAATTACATGGACGACATTGTTGTCACTGGCTCCACCACTGAAGAACATCTTCAAAATCTCTGCGCACTTTTTAATGTCTTACAGACTGCCGGTCTTAAGTGTAATCTTCAGAAATCACAATTTTTTCAGGCATCTATCACGTACTTGGGGTTTCAACTCTCTCGGGATGGTATTCATCCACTTCAACACACTGTTGCTGCAATCGATGCCCTTCCTCGCCCTACATCTGTTAAGGAACTGCAGGCTTTCTTGGGGAAAATAGCATATTATCACAAGTTTTTACCGTCTGCGGCGTCGGTGGCTCAGCCGTTGCATCTCCTGTTGCATAAAAACGTGCCTTTTCACTGGTCCGCGTCATATGACGCGGCTTTCCGGAAATTAAAGGCTATGCTGAAACAGGCCCCGTGCCTGGCTACTTATCGACCCGGCCAACATCTTGTTCTTGCCACAGACGCCTCTCAATACGGGCTCGGTGCAGTCCTTGCGCACCGTTTTTCTGACGGTTCGGAACAACCCATCGCTTATGCCTCCAAAACGCTCACGGATGCCCAACAAAAGTATTCTCAAATTGAGAAAGAAGCTTTGGCCATCATTTATGCTCTTCATAAGTTTGGTGTTTTTCTCTATGGCTCAAAATTTCATCTTGTTATGGATCACAAACCACTTGTTTCCTTGTTTCATCCATCAACATCACTTCCCGACAAGGCTGCACACCGCTTCCAGCGTTGGGCTCTTTACTTGTCCCGTTTCAATTATGAGATTCATTTCCGGCCAACGGCTCAACATGCAAATGCTGATGCTTTGTCTTGCCTTCCCATGGGTTCTGATCAGGCATTCGATAGGGACGAACTTTTGTGTTTCCACCTGGATGTTGCCGAGCAGCGGGTTGTGGACGGGTTCCCCATCACTGGGGACAGGCTGGCGGCTGCTACGGGTTCTGACCCTACCCTCTCCCGGGTTTTACGCTGTATTCAGAAGGGTTGGCCAGATCCCCCGTCCGCTAAGACTTCTGATCCGTTGCAGAACTACTACACTTTGCGCTACCACCTCACGGCTAGGGATGGTGTTATCCTCTTCTCCACTGACAATGCTTCGCCGCGTGTTGTGGTACCTGCGTCTTTGCGTGCTTCGGTCTTGCGCCTCCTTCACCAGGGGCACTGGGGTGTGTCTCGCACAAAATCTCTGGCACACCGTCATGTGTACTGGCCTGGCATCGACTCCGACATTGCACACATGGTCGCTGCCTGCGGCCCTTGTGCGTCACAGGCCGCTGCCCTGAAGTCATCTTTGTCACCATGGCCTTCGCCTGAGAAGCCCTGGGAGCGCATTCATGCTGACTTTGCGGGACCCTTTATAGGTACTTATTGGCTCCTCGTAATTGACGCCTATTCTAACTTTCCTTTCATTGTCCTTTGCACGTCGCCTACCACTGCGGCAACCACTAGTGCTCTGGCCCGCATTTTTTCTTTGGAAGGCCTCCCCTCTACTCTTGTTACTGATAATGGTCCGCAATTTGCCTCTTCCGACTTTGCGGATTTTTGTGCTCGTCACGGCGGTACGCATGTCACGGCCCCTCCGTTCCATCCAAAATCCAACGGTGAGGCTGAACGACTGGTCCGCACATTTAAGGCTCAGATGCGGAAACTTCTGACTTCTTCTGCTGCTGATGACGCGCTTCTCCAGTTCCTGGCGTCTTACCGTTTCACCCCCATGGGCGATCACAGCCCGGCTGAGCTCTTACATGGCCGACAGCCCCGCACACTACTTCATCTTCTGCGGCCTCCCACCTCACGGGCGCGGGTGCCTTCACTTGGCCGGTTCACCGCCGACGACCTCGTCTGGGTGCGGGGATATGGCAGGCGGCCAAAATGGAGCCCGGGCCGCATCTTATGACACCGTGGCAGATGCCTGTATGAAATCCAGATGGACACGGGCGTTGCAGTGCGTCATTTGGACCAGCTTCGGCCTCGGGTGCCAGCAACGCCTGTTCCAAATGCCGCCACACCACCTTTGGCTGTACCTGATGCTCGGGATCTTGGCATCTCTCAATACTCACAACGCAGCCCTCTCACCATCATCGCGATGCCAGCACCAGAACGGACGCCACCAGGAGACGTGCCCATGCAGGAACCGGAGGACCATCCTCTGTCAGAGTACGTCTACTCGCCTCCTCCTCCAACAGACGCCGACACATCGCCCATGTCTCCTGTCATATCAACTGGACTTGCCGCGACGGGCAGATTGGTGCAGGGGGTCCCAGCAGATTCAACCCCTACGTCTCCTGTCATCTCGATCCGTTATCATCGGGGACACTTCCGTCCGTACGGGAAGCCTCCTCCTCGAGACTTTACGGCGAGTCAAACAACGCCTATGGACATTAGCCATCTCCAGGACACCTCCATCAAGACCAGTGCAACAATTTCAAAGGGGGGAAAAGTGTTGTGACTCGCCGATTATTCAAAGTGCCGCCGCGCAATTACGCACGTCCTCTACGTGCGGCGCTGTCTGCCAGCCACGCAGCAGCTGTGCCACCTAAGCGGCCAGCCGAGCAGCGGCCGCTAGACTGAGACTCAGTGTTTAATCGAATGCCGACTTGTACACAGGTCAACTTACTCAGTGACTTATATGTGTTGTTGTCCGAAATATGTGTTAAATTTGAAGATATAAAAGTATTGTGTAGTAAATAATAGAAATTTTGTGTGTTCAGAACTAGTACTTATCAATTAAAACATCAAGACTAAAACATTTTATAAAATTATTCATTTAGATATATTTTAGCTCAAGATATGACATACTTGGTATAAAGTTGTATGAAAGTTTTCAGCAAAGCAACTGACATAATATTGATCTATTCAAAATTTGAAAAATAGTGCTGGTATTGACTACTACTGTTGAGGAAAAGTAATACTAGAAGAAGATGTCCTGTTACAAGTCCTAATAATATTATGTAATGAATGCCATGTAAGATGGGAAACTTTGTTCAGACCACTCAGATGGGAAAAGTGTTGATCATGGCAGTAATATTTTCTGATGGAATAAGTGAATAAAATACATGTGCTTGAACTGATTGTACTTGGATTACAAATGCACTATGTGTGAAATCATCTATAACAAGAAGTTGATGGGTTGAAGCACAAGTTGTGATGATATGTCAAAGAACCATATTTTATTTCTTTATTCATCCACTAAATCTCTACAGGTTGTGGGATGTTATTTGCACGTGAGGATGCACGTGCTTACACACACACACACACACACACACACACACACACACACACACAGGCAAGCTATAAATCACATAAAAATGTATTTTAATAGCAGAATTAATTCATTCTGTTTGATATTGCTTTAGCAGCAGTAGCAGTTTTTGCATATTCTTGCTTCACGTCTTTTGTAGATCACATGGGTTCAGAATTCTGCCACTGAATAAAAGCAATAATCTAATAATAATGCCCTTAGTGATTTGTGAAACAGTGACAATCAAGAAATAACTTTTATTTTATTTGGCAGAGCATTGTACATTTGTATTGTGCTATTTGTATGGGAGGTTTTAAAAGCTGTTGTCCTTATTAACTGGACATGGGTTTTTAGTTTTGCCTGGTATTATGCTTATGTGCATTAAAGTTTTTATATATCTTTCTGAAATTCTTCCTCATGTATTTACAAGTTCCTGGAATAAAAGATACATGGGAGAGGGAGAACTGAAGACTTCTGAAAGAGGGACCTGCAGGAGTCAGTCTGTTGCACACGGTGCATTGCTCTTATAGCTCTTTTTTGGTTGAAGATTACTGAGCTAACAGATGTGCTATCCCACAATATAATTCCATACTACAGAATAGTATGGATCTGGGCAAATTAGGCAATTTGAACAGTGTGGAAGCTTGCTTTGTGTGCAAATGATGATGCCGATGATACAAGTATAGCTATCACACCCAACAGACTAGAATTAACTGATGAAATTGTAAATGATATTTTTCAGAAAATCATTAAGTGGTTCTCTGCAAATGGGCTCTCATTAAACTTTGACAAAACACAGTCTATACAGTTCCACACGAGAAAGCACTGGTATGTTGATAGACACAATAAAAACACACACAAACAAACACACAAATATTCAAGCTTTCACAACCCAAGAATGCTTCATCAGGAAAGAGGGAAGGAGAGGGAAAGATGAAAGGATGTGGGTTTTAAGGGAGAGGGTAAGGAGTCATTCCAATCCCGGGAGCGGAAAGACTTGCCTTAGGGGGAAAAAAAGGACAGGTATACACTCGCGCACACACACACACACACACACACACACACACACACACACACACACACACACATATGCATCTGCACATACACAGAATATATATATCAAGGACATGGAAATAAATAAGTGAAGAGAAGACAAGTTTTAATATTCACTTATCAAATTTGTTATTAACAATCTGAATGAATTCAAAAGTAATAGCAGTGTACGTGGCTACACCACTAGGAGAAAGGATGATCTTCACTACTCAAGGTTAAACTTAACTTTGGCTCAGAAGGGGGTAAATTACTGCTATTTAAATTATGTTGAAGCCATATGCCTAAAAATTTGTTTCCAGTGAGGGTGTAATTCCACTGGCATTTATTGTCAAAGAGGTGTTGCAGGCTTCCCCCTCCCCTTTTAAACAGAAATAAAGAACAGTTGTTTTGCTTTGGATGTGTTTATTATTAGTTTATTTCCTCCAAGCCAGTCATTTAGCTGGTCTATAATTTTATTTATGGTTTCTTGTAGCTGTGTTCATGTTTTCTCTGTAAGAATGATGCTATCGTCATCTGCAGGTAAGAACAGTGCTAGTGTCATTTACAAACAAGGTGTTTTCTTTGTGAAATATCAAAAAGATGTTGATAGGAGAGGAAATATAATAATTATGATGTTTTTAATTATGCTGCTGCTAACAATTATTTTTGTGTTATGGTTTGGGGAATTTATTCTATAGTATGGTGACACGTTTGACTATGGCAAAGTCTACATGGAGAAAGCTCATTATGTGGTTGCTATGGTTCTGTTAGTTGACAGAAAAACATGAAAATAACATTTAATAATCGTTGTAATAAAAGGTAAACAATGGAAAAAGTAGAAGAATTGCACATGAAGAAATATTTTGAATGTCAGAATGTTGCTGACCATTTTGACCACATAAAAAAAATTGAAACAAGTCTGGCAATAAGAAATGAATTATTAAAATTATTTGAAAGAGAATTATACAGCATTTTGAGAAGTTAATTTATGCACATTTTGAGAAGATAATTTATGCAGTACATTAACATAAAGGATGATTTTGCTTAGTATGTTCATAACAGCATTAATTTATCAGTCACAAATTTTAATAATGTCTTTGCATATGTTTAAATAATCGTATTATTATTTTCTCTTTTGACTTATATGTTGATATGTTAAAAATTTGTGTAGATATTTGTCTTAATTACAATTTCAACTTTGATTTACTAAGGCCAGGTTTATTACTAAGAAAAAGTTTAAATTCGTCTATTTCTCCCAGCAAATAAGTTATACTGAAGTATTTAGGACAGATACATATTTACTTGCATATAGGCTATAGTGTTACCGGAAACAAACTATTTATGTACATGACATTTTACTAACCCAAGATGTTAAAAGGGATTAGACTCATATGAAAGATGTTCTACCAAGCCATGATTTGAAAAGAAATTATACACTACAGCCAATAATATGATCAATTATCAAGGACATGGAAATAAATAATTGAAGAGAAGACAAGTTTTAATATGATAATGTTTATAGCACTTTTTGTAAAGTGACAACTATTCTTTTTCTTCAAGTGCAAAAGAACATAATTTAAGTGTTCCTGTCTGCTGCTAGAAACACTAATATTGATATAAATGTGTAGTTAGGCATTGTGTGCCAAATACAATGAACATTCTAAACAGAACAATTTTGTGAAGCCTCTTGTCCACAAACATTATAAATTGAACATTTTTTGTGAAACATTCTGTTCTGAATACATTTTTAACTAATGTGATATAAATAATTAACTAAACATTTTCTTATGCCATTTGCAAATGTAATTTGTTTTATGTAATTTACAACAATACTTAAGCACCATAATTTCTAAAGACACAGGACAATTTCAGTTTTTGAAAGTCAACTGTCCTTTATTTTTTACTTAATAGAACAGAATTGGGCCATTCCATTATTTAAGTGTCAGAAATTTGTTCACATGTTCATGTTCATGCTTACAAATTTCTGTTGTTGTCCACTGTATTGGAACTGCTCTCTCTCTCTCTCTCTCTCTCTCTCTCTCTCTCTCTTCTCTTCTCTTTCTCTTACTGTGGAATACGATACATTAAATTTGTGACAAGATCCAGCAGAATCAAAATCCGAAAACCTAATTTATTCTTATATTTTTCATAAATAGAACCAGTGTATAAAATGATAAGATTTATTTCCATTTTAATTTGAAATTATAATTATAGTTGAAAATCATGTTCATTATTCCTATTTGCATGATTTACTCTGAAAACATTTGACCTGAAGTATTTAATTATATGTAACTCTTTGGATGTAAAAGATCAGTGCATTTTATGACAATATATATGTTTGTACTTGTTGACTGGTGTGTAACAAGCAATAATAAGCAGTCAGTCAGTTATAGAGGAGTGAGTTGGCATGAGATGTTGTATTTGTGTTATTTATTTGATCCACTAAACCTTATCCTTATATACATATATAAGCAACATTCGTTATCACTTACAAAAATATTCTGAAAATATGACTCTCCACTTGTAGTATGTAAAGACTGTAATAATTAGTATAACTTTATTCATATTTTTCAGTTGTGATTTTCTAGTTAAAGTGGCTTAATTATAAGTCAGAGTGAAACAATAAATAAGTAAATAAATAAATAAACAAAAATTGTATTCATTAGTACATTATTACACACACACACACACACACACACACACACACACACACACACACACGCTTTAGAACATGTGAAAGTCAGTTTTCTGTCTTCTGGTGTGACAATGGGGATTTTTCAATTTTTTAGGAGGACACTATTATTGTTATTTCATATTTCTTCATAAACATTGCTCTTTCAAAGAGGTAAATACACAAGAAAGGAAGAATCACCATCCTTTTAAATAGTGGTCTGCAGGGTTTGTTCCTTTTTATTTTAGCCATGATTCTCACTATTCTTTTTTGCATCCTAAAGACTTTTAGGCAGAATGGTGAGTTACCCCAGAAAGTGATCACATACTTCAGAACATATGTATATTAGCATAGTAAACAGTCATTAGACAGTCCTTATGACAATAGTTTTGAAGCATGTACTACTTAGTCTCTGAAATATACTATCAATGTGAGTATCTTGGAGCCAGAGCCACAGAAAATTTATATTAGCTACACTTGCATCATCTGTGTCTGACATCTCTTCACTATTTCTCTTCACATTATGAAAATTTAATGCTACTGTTTTACTTTCATTTATTATTAATTTGGTTTGGCTGAACTAGTTTACAACACTAGTTAATGTCTCAGTTACTGTAGTCTGTAACACTTCTCATGCCCTCCCATTGTCTAAAATGCTTGTGTCATCTGCAAGTTGGATAGTGCTGTGTCACTGTTTGGTTAATAATAGGTCATTTATGTATATCAAAAATAGGATGTGGTCCAGTACTGAGTCCTACAGTATGCCATATGTGACTCGTTTGTAATCAAAATAGTGTCTGGTTGATTTATTATCTTCTTGAAACTGTATTTCTACTACTTCCAGAATGAGATTTTCACTCTGCAGCGGAGTGTGCGCAGATATGAAACTTCCTGGCAGATTAAAACTGTGTGCCCGACCGAGACTCGAACTCGGGACCTTTGCCTTTCGCAGGCAAGTGCTCTACCAACTGAGCTACCGAAGCACGACTCACGCCCGGTACTCACAGCTTTACTTCTGCGAGTACCTCGTCTCCTACCTTCCAAACTTTACAGAAGCTCTCCTGCGAACCTTGCAGAACTAGCACTCCTGAAAGAAAGGATATTGCGGAGACATGGCTTAGCCACAGCCTGGGGGATGTTTCCAGAATGAGATTTTCACTCTGCAGCGGAGTGTGCACTGATATGAAACTTCCTGGCAGATTAAAACTGTGTGCCCGACCGAGACTCGAACTCGGGACCTTTGCCTTTCACCCAGGCTGTGGCTAAGCCATGTCTCCGCAATATCCTTTCTTTCAGGAGTGCTAGTTCTGCAAGGTTCGCAGGAGAGCTTCTGTAAAGTTTGGAAGGTAGGAGACGAGGTACTCGCAGAAGTAAAGCTATGAGTACCGGGCGTGAGTCGTGCTTCGGTAGCTCAGTTGGTAGAGCACTTGCCCGCGAAAGGCAAATGTCCTGAGTTCGAGTCTCGGTCGGGCACACAATTTTAATCTGCCAGGAAGTTTCATATCTGCGCACACTCCACTGCAGAGTGAAAATCTCGTTCTGGAAACATCCCCCAGGCTGTGGCTAAGCCATGTCTCCGCAATATCCTTTCTTTCAGGAGTGCTAGTTCTGCAAGGTTCGCAGGAGAGCTTCTGTAAAGTTTGGAAGGTAGGAGACGAGGTACTGGCAGAAGTAAAGCTGTGAGTACCGGGCGTGAGTCGTGCTTTGGTAGTTCAGTTGGTAGAGCACTTGCCCGCGAAAGGCAAAGGTCCCGAGTTCGAGTCTCGGTCGGGCACACAGTTTTAATCTGCCAGGAAGTTTCATTTCTACTACTTGTTTGTGGCCAATAAGATATGATCTAAGCCAGTTGTTAATTTATCTCTGATACAAATACTACCACATTTCTGCAACAATAGGATATGGTCTACTATGTCAAATGCCTTAGACAGATCAAGCCATATGCCAGTTACTTTTTCTTCAGTATTAAGTTTTTGGAGCACTTCAATCAGAATTTCAAACACTGCTGTTTCTGTTTATTGGCCTTTCCAGAAACCATGTTGGGCTGTGGCTAATATGTTGCACTTTTGTAGAAAATCTAGCAACCTCTTATGAAAAAAGTTTGCCACCATTTTTGGAAATACTGATAGCAAAACAATAGGTTTATAATTGGCTACGCTTCTTTCTTCCCTTTTCTGAATAGTGGCTTCAGTTTCATTATCCTTAAATAGGAAGGAAAGATTACAGTTGTGAATGAACTGTTGGATAGGTGGGTTAATGGTACTGTAATGTAGTCCCCTGCATTTTTAATGAAATAATCCAGAATCTTATTCACACATGTTGAAAATTTTATTCTTAAATTACTAATTGCTAGTATAATTTCTTTAGGATTGATTAGAAGAAGAAATAGGGAGTACTGTCAGCTGGGGTAACATTGGCCCTTTGCAGGCAACATTGGCCCAGAGAAAAACAAAGATTCTACATCTAGCACTTCATACAAACGTCAATGAATATCCATGTTTTGGGGTTACTTTGGCCCAAACGATGTTACGCCTACAGGTTGTTTATTTCATTATCTACCAGTAATTATTTTAAAGATTAATTACTCTTTTGAACTGAATTCTTCCCAATGAGGCTAAAAAATATTTTTCTTCTTATTTTACAGACAATGCCATGAATACACAAGAAGAAACTTGGTTGTAGATCATACGCAAATTACTCACTGGAGTAGTTGGAAGAATGTTTAGAAGTGATTTGTGTGCATCAAATGATGCAACGTGAAGCAAAACAAAGGTTTGGGATACCCAGATTGACCATAAAAAACGAGCTTGTTGGTATGCATTCAAAAAATGGAGGTTGATCTTGACTGTTTACAGATGAGGAAGAACTTTCCTTTCAACACCATCTCATAAAGTTGTGCGATTTTGGATTTCCAATTGCTGAACTGGACTTTTGTATGGCTGTCAAAAGTTATTTAGGTAAAAAGGATGACAATATTCCTGCATTCAAGAATAATTTGCCTGGTTATGAGTGGACAAAATACTTATTTGAAATGCCACAATGAACTCTCTGTTAGAATGAGCTCAAACATCAAAAAGGTCAGAGCTCAAATCAGTGAAGCAGACTTGAACAGTTACATGGATAACTTAAGTGAAGCTGTGAAAGATTTTTACCATCCAGAATCTGGAATTATGACGAAATGAACCTCTGTGATGACGCAGGAAGTAAGAACGTGATTTGCAAATGAGGTGCAAAATATGTAGAAAACATTTGTAACTTTAGTAAGAGCTCAACTTCTATAATGTTCTGTGGCAATGCTGAGGGCAGGTACTTGCTACCTTATGTAGTGTATAAAGCTGAGCGCATTTGGTCCACATGGACAGAAAACGAATGTCAGCACACTCGATACAACCGAACCAAAAGTGGCTGGTTTGATGAAGTGACATTTCAAGATTCTTTTTTATCTCACTTTCTCCCTGCAGTGAAGCATGAAGAACTACCAGTTGTACTCATTGGTGATAATCTATCTTCCCATATTAACCAACAAGTGCTTCAGGTGTGTGAGGAAAATGCCATTAGTTTTGTGTTTTTACCACCTAACAGCAGTAATCTCACACAGCCATTGAGTGTTGCTGTTTTTGCTCCGATGAAAAAACTATGGCAGGGGATCTTGAGGAAGTGGAAAGAGTCCAAGTCCAGCTCCAAGTTTACTACAGTGCTCCTGTATGAACTAGTGGATGGCTTAAAAGTGAACATATCCAAAAATCTTATATCCGGCTTTGAAAAGTGAGGAATTTTTAAATTAAACAGGGAAAAGCTTATAGAATACTTGCTGATGAGTAAAAATCAAGTTGACATGGTAGGAGAGGCATTCCTAGAACAGTTAGAGAGAAAACAAAGTGAATATTTCAGTTCCTCAACTGATGCTAAGAAAAGAAGAAAGAAGCTAAAAGTGCCTGCTGGGAAAAGTATCTTGGTTAACAATCTGAAACTGCTTGCTGCTGAGATACCTGCCTCCTCTCCATTTTCCCAGAAAAATAAGGAAAGACAGAAGAGAATCAGACTGTCAAGTAGCTCAGGTGATGATGATCCTGATGATGTATCAGTGGAAGAATCAAGTGAAAAAAATGAAACTTTTTCAGTGCCCGAGGAGTGTTCATCAAACTGTAATGAGGATTATGTTGAAAATGACTTTGTAACTGTCCTTTTCAATGGAGAAAAGTGTCCAGGACAAATAAGACAGATTAATGAGATGGACTGTGTTGTTGACTGCATGGAGAAGAGACTTAGGAGTTGGACGTGGCCTGAAAGACCACATTCAATGTTATATTCTTGGAAAGATGTGTTGTTCAAAATAAAAGAACCCAAAAAGGTATCTAAAAGGAACGAATTTTCAGTTCCTGAATTGGACAACTTCATTTAATCAATTTCTACAATATTTAAATCATTCTGAGCTTTTACAATAAATAATAAAATAAAAATAAACTAATTGGTATTTCCTTTTTCATTCTCTCTCTTTAAATGTTAGTTATGTAACTCAATTTTGGGATTTAAATGACTTATTGAAGTTTAGTAACATTTTATAGTTATATGATCTTTTTTGGTTGGTTGAACATTGGTTCATTGCATTTTTTAGGTTTTTGTAGACAGATTTGAACATGCAGGACAAAGTTACCCCAAGGAAAGGTAACATTTGCAGAGTTTTTAAAAAAATATCACGGTCATAAACAGTTTCTAAAACTTGGTAACACTAGACTGATTTTGTCACACATAGAATATAGATGCTTTAAAAATATTGTATTACAGTTTATCAGCATTCTGTCAGCTACCAAGAGCTTAACATGTCAAATATTGTGGAAAAGTGGGCCAATGCTACCCCTGCTGATGGTATGGGTTTCTATTTAGATTTGCTGGTGATGTGGTAGAATTTTTATTGGAAGATTTTATACCACAGAGTAATTGTTCACTAATATTTTAAAAGTGTGTATTAAAAGCACTGGTTACTTCTTCTGGATTTGTAATTTTTTTGCTGTCTTGATCCAAAAGGGGGGGGGGGGGGAGGGGAGTGCTAATTTCCTATGTGCTGTTAACTATCTTCTACATGGATTTCATTTTATTCCTGTACATTATTATATGGAGATCATTTGCCATTTTTAGCTTATTTTATGACTTTGTGAAGCACTCTTATAAATCTTGTTGGACTGTGAATTCACTGGATTTTGGCTGGAAATGGTTTTGTTAACGTTTGTATTCAATGGAAGTTTAATCTGTGAAATGTTGTACAAATGTACATGATCTGAAAAAATAAAACACGTGATGAAGAAACTTATACAAGCAATGTCCAGGTTGTATTATTTAGCCTGAGCATACATTCTAGACATGAACATTGTTACTTAGAGTGAGCCACAATATTTTATGAGCAAGAAATTCATCAAAGTTGGTTGCACCCTGACTCTCATGACCAAAACCACCATGGCCTGCTGTGTTTTCCCCTGGGATTGCCTTTGAGCTGGCATCAACAGTGTGTAATGGGTGTTCTGGTCAGTCACAATGTTTGGCAGTTGTTTGTGATGGATATTTATCAGGAGCAGCCTTCCCATCATGCAAATCAGTTGTGCCCACTCCCTGATGAGTCATTACTGCTACAGTCTTCCAGTCAGCTGGGTGGCAGGGTTGGTCATGATATTGTTCAAGAAATGGGCTCCCAGTTACAGCAGTGTGCTATCCCATTGCTGCCCCTTTCACACATTATGGCACCCTTCCTTCACCTGGTAACCTCAGGCCCAAGCAAGGCTCACACCTGGACCTACTGATGTGGAGCCCATGGACTTTAACCCACCATTACCCTGCTCCTGCTCCTCCTCCTCCACCTCCACAATTTCCACCTCCTCTCATCCTCACTGGTGGATATGGCCTCAGCTCCGTCACTGTGAGTGGACTGGCCATTGTCTCCACCTCCACACCATTCTGCCTCTCCAGTGGAACCAGCAGTGTCAGCATTGTTTCCTGTTCTAGGTCGTCCACTGACTGGGTCTTCAGCACTGGAGCTCACAGCCGAAGCTTGGCCATTTTCAGCCATATGTGGCCTTTTCATGGTGGAGGGTTTTAATATCATCACCAACAGACATCATGATGGAGGCAGATGAGATGGGTGGTTATCACAGTGGAATAGTGTGGAACACTGTCATGGAGGGAGCACACAACACATGGTATGGGCAGACCTGCTGATGGAAACTTTTGCCTCCTGACAGCAGCAAACTGGGTGGGGCAGTTCTAGTGCTGAATTCAGCCACCATGGACCATGTCTTATGCCTCATACCATGTGCTGTTTCCAGGTTCTTAGTCATCAGCTACCATACCTTGTGCCAACAGCATTGATTAGTGATATTATTGTGCTCTTAACAATTTGTAAATTACACTGGCACTCTTCCATTATCACTTATAACTTTGTAGAACAATTCTGTCACTTTATCTCCATCATTCTTTAGTAACTGAGCAAGGAAATTGTCTGTCCTTGCCACTTTGTTGTTGATTTTGTTTTTAAAGCCATGCAAAGCATTACTGAATTCTTGAACTGGGAATTGGTTACATTAGTATTGCATTATCCATGTCTATCCATTGTTCTTATGGCCTTTTCTTTTCTTTTCTTTTCTTTTCTTTTCTTTTCTTTTCTTTTCTTTTCTTCGAGTCATCAGTCTTCTGACCAGTTTGATGCAGCCCACAACAAATTTCTCTCCTGTGCTAGCCTTTTCATCTCAGAGTAGCAATTGCAACCTATGTTCTCAATTATTTGCTGGATGTATTCTAGTCTCTGTCTTCCTCCACAGTTTTTACCCTGTCCAACTCCCTCTAGTACCACAGAATTTATTCCCTCATGCCTCAGCACACATCCTATCATCCTGGCCCCTCTTCTTGTCAGTGTTTTCCATATGTTCCTTTCCCCACCAATCGTGTGGAAAATCTCCTCATTTCTTACCTATCAGTCCACTTAATTTTCAACATCCTTCTGTAACACCATACCTCAAAGGCTTTGATTATCTTCTCTTCCAGTTTTCCCACAGTTCATGTCTCACTACTATACAATACTGTGCTCCAAATGTGCGTTCATGTTTTATACTAGCAGACTTCTCTGAGCCAGGAGCTCCCTTTTGTGCCAGTGCTAGTCTGTTTTTAATGTCCTCCTTGCTCCATCCATCATGGGTTATTTTGCTACCTAGGTAGAAGAATTCCTTAACTTCATCTTCTTTGTGATCCCCAATTCTGATGTAAAGTTTTTCGCTGTTCTCATTTCTGGTATTCCTCATTTTTTTATCTTTATTTGATTTATGCTCAACCCATATTCTGTACTTGTTAAGCTGTTCATTCCATTCAAAACATCCTGAATTCTTCTTTACTTTCTCTGAGGACAGCAATATCAACAGCAAATCTTATTATTGATGTCCTATCACCCCAAATTTTAATTCCATTTTTGAACTTTTGCGTCCCTCATTGCTTCTTTGATATACAGACAGAACAGCATGGGCAAAAGATTACAACCCTGCCTTACACACTTTTTCATCAATGTACTTCATTCTTGGTCTTCCAGTCTTATTGTTGCCTCTTGGTTCTTGTACATATTGTATGTTACCCATATTTCCCTATAGCTTACCCCTATTTTTCTCAGAATTTTGAACATATTGCATTAATTTACACTCTCAGACTCTTTTTCCAGGTTAACAAATCCAGTGTATGTGTCTTTATTTTTCTTCAGTCTTGCTTCCATTATCAACCTCATCTACAGAACTGCTTCTCTGGCGAACAAAAGAAAGTGTAACAAGAACAAACCTATCCCCTGTATGACCATAAACTGCATTTGCAGTGACTGAAGTCAAGAAAGAGTTTTCTTAGAATATAAAAGGTACCACTGCTGAAAATGCCAGGGTGCAATGTGGAGGGGTAAGACTTCCCCTCTCTGGCTGGAAAATAGTTTCTGAAACTCTGCCTCTAGGACATGACATGGAATGGAAATCTTTGAACAGGCTGAGATCAGGAGAGGCTATATCAAGTTTTAATCTGGCAAGATGGGGCTACAGTACAGAAATCAATATTAAGTGTGATTGTGGGGAAGTCCAAACTGTCCAGCACATGCTTCAGGGTTGACTGTGTTCAGCCTCCTGTAGTCCAGAAGACCTCCTTCAAGTGACAGAAAATGGACTGGCAGTGGTCAAATTTTGGTCAAAGACTATATGACATGTTAACTGTGTGCCTATGAATGTTTCTGATACAGGAATAATAATAACCTTTCCTAAAGCTAAACAGATCATTGTCTAACAGATCCTCAATTTTCTTTTCCATTCTTCTGTATACTGTTGTTTTCAGCAAATTGGATGCATGAGCTGTTAAGCTGATAGTAATAATTCTCACATTTCTTGGCTCTTGCCATCTTTGGAATTGTGTCGATGATGTTTTTCGAAAAGTCTGATAGTATATCAGCAGTCTCATACATTCTACACAGCAGTGTGAATAGTCGTTTTGTTGCCACTGCCCCAATGATTTTGGAAAGGCTAATGGAATCTTATCCATCCCTTCTGCCTTATTTCACCTTAAATCTGCCAAAGCTCTTTTAAATTCTGATTCTAACACTGGATCCCCTATCTCTTCCCTGTCAACTCTATTTTTTCTTCTATCACATCATCAGACAGGAATTCCCCTTGTAGAGGGCTTCAACACACTCCTTCCAGCAATCCACTCTCTCTGTTACATTTAACAGTGGAATTACCATTGCACTCTTAATGTCACCATACTTACTTTTAGTTTCACTGAAGATTGTGTTGACTTTTCCATATGCTCAGTCAGTCCTTCCAACAAGCATTTCTTTTCCAACTTCTTCATGTTTTTCATGCTGCAATTTTGTCTTAGCTTCCCTGCACTTCCCATTTATTTCATTTCTAAGTGGCTTGCATTTCTCCATTTCTGAATTTCCCTGAACATTTTTGTACTTCTTTCTTTTGTCGATCAGCAGAAGTATTTAATATGTTATCCATGTTTTCTTCACAGTTGCCTTCCTTGTACCTATGGTTTTCTTTCTAACTTCTGTGAGTGCCCTTTCTAGAGAATTCTCCCTGGGTAGTCTCTTAAACTTCAGTCTACTTTTCATCATTATTAAATTGTGATCTGAGTCTATATTTGCTTCTGGGTACACCTTACAATCCAGTATCTTATTTAGGAATCTCTCCCTAATCATGACGTAATCTGACAGAAATCTTCTAGTGTCTCCTGGCCTTTTCCAAGTATACATCCTCCTCTTGTGATTCTTGAACAGAGTATTCACTATGATCAAATGATATTTATAGCAGAACTCAATTAGTCTGTTTCCTCTCTTGTTCATATTACCATATTCTCCCATAACCATTTCTTCTGCTCCCACCTCTACAATCACATTCCGAACCACCAAGACTATTAGATTTTCATCTCCCTCTACACACTGAATTACCTATTCAATATCTCATGTACTTTCTCTATCTCTTGATCCTCTACTTGCAAAATCAGCATCTGTACCTGAACTATTGTTGTTGGTGTTGGTTTGCTGTCGATTGTGTGAAAACAACCATATCACTGAACTGTTCACAGCAACTCAGTCTCTGCCCTACCTTCCTACTCATAATGAGTCCTACTCCCATTATATCATTTTTTGCTGTTCATATTACCCTATACTCATCTGACCAGAAATCCTTGTCTTCTTCCCATTTCACTTCACTGACCCCAACTGTATCTAGATTGAGCCTTAACATTTCCCTTTTCAGATTTTCTAGCTTCCATACCACATTCAGACTTCTGACATTCCATGCCCTGATTCATAGAATGTCAACCTTTCATTGGTTATTCAATCTTTTTCTTGTGCTCACCTCACCCTTGGCAGTCACCTCCTGGAGATCAGAATGGAGGACTAGCCTGAAATCTCTTGCAATGGAGAGATCATCATGACACATTTTCAATCAGAGGCCACATGTGCTGTCGATACACATTATGTTACTTTAATACAGAGGTTTCCATTGCTGCCTGGTTACTCATTCCATTGATCATTGCTCATTCTTCTGCCTTTTAGTGGCAGTTTTCCACCACAAGGACAATGAGAGCGCCCTGAACCTCTGTCTGCTCCTTTGCCATCTTTGACAAGGCCATTGGCATAATGAGGGTGACTTATAAGCTGGAAGTCATTGGCTCTCATTGCTGATGACTTGTATTCAAAATTTAAGCTATGGTGAGGTTTAAAACTGGGACTGAGTACCGTTTGGCTACTAGTCAAAGGCCCTACCCCTAGACCAAAGATGCACTTACTTTACTTGTAATATGAGGGTTGAATGAAAAGTAATGCCTCCACCTTTGTTAATTGGGTTTGGATGGGAATATTTTAATAAATTAAATGCAGGAATAATCCTTAGAATGCTTAGAATGTGATCTTTAATTACTAATATTCACTTTTCCACATAATCACCAGCCACTTGAATACATTTCTGCCAACAATGAACAAGTTTCCTGAAGCCGTCACAGAAGAAGTTGACACTTTGTTTCTGTAACCACAGTCTCACAGTTCTCTCAACATCCTCATCAGAAGAATAACGATGTCCCCATAGATTGTCTATCATTATCGGGAACAGATGGAAGTCAGACAGTGCTAACTGGACTGTATGGAGGATGCCATACAATGGTGAAATTCAATCTCTTAAGTTCTGCTGTGGTGGCTCATGAACAGTGTGATTTGGCATTGTCATACTGCAGGAAAACATTTCCCCTTTTCTTTCAGACCCTCGTTAGCCATCATTTCAGAGTTCGTAGCATTGTGATGTAATGCTCTGAATTTATTGTTGTTCCATGATCAAGGAAATCAACATAGATTACACCATCTGCATCCAGAGCACTGAGGCCATGATTTAACCAGCTGAGGGCTGCATTTTGAATTGCTTTCTTCTGGGGCGAGTCTTTGTGTCAATATTCCATAGACTGACTTTTCATCTCCAGGTCGTAATGGTGTACCCACGTTTCATCTCCTGTCACAATTGAATGGAGAAAGGTGTCACCTTCATTCTTGTAACATGAGAGGAGTTCCTAGCAAATTACAAGTCTGTGCCCTTTCATTTCAGGAGTCAGCATCCAGGGTACCCATTGTGCACAGATCTTCTGATGGACATGCAAAGCAATAATGTGTCCCACACATTCATGTTAAATGCTGATTGTGCTTGCAGTTTCTCTCTGAGTGGTATGACAATCATCCTTAATCAATCTGTCAACATTTATCATGTGAAACTTGGTGGTTGCTGTCACAGGAGTCCAACTCTTTGTTTGTCACGCAGGTCAGATGTTCCTGCCTCAACATCTTTAAACTTACTCGCCCAAAAATGCACAGTACTCACATAAACACAGTCACCATAAACTGCTTTCATTCTCTGATGAACCTCCTTTGGGGTGACACCATCTGCCGTCAAGAATTCAATGACTGCATGTTGCTTAAATCACATTGACCGACCGTCTGCACAGGGTTTCATACTTTACCCTGTAACAACACAACCGTTCAATGCTAAGGCTTCCCTCCAACTGGAGCTGTAGAGATGATGCTACAGAACAAGCCAGTACCTGCCACATACCAATGCTGCCAACTGTTGAAGAGTTACGAAGGTGGAGGCATTACTTTCCAGTCAATCATACAGTTTTTCAGTATATTATATCCATCTATTTGCCAATTTGTCAGATTCAAAGAGAATGTTACTTCTTTAGTTTTTAAATATCAAACAATGTCTTCTATATTTTAAGTGAAGTGTTTTAATTTTTTTAATAAATTTTGTTTGTATTTGTTTTTGTGAGGATCTGACTCACTACAGTACTTTTTGTCTCACATATCTTTTCCTTTGTATCACTTACTTATGTAATTCAAAATTTATTTATTATTATTATGAGATCTAGTATTTTGCATGATATCCACAGATTACTTGGCATGAGTTTCATTTTTCTCTTGCACCCATTCCAATAACAGATCCTTGTTCATGTCATCAATCTCAGCTCTTAAATTAATCCACTGGGTCTTCATTTTTTGGTATTTCTACACACCACGCCCTCTCAGTCATAAGTTAATTTAAATCTAATACTTATTAAATTTAAATCTAATGCTACCCTTTTATATAACCACTAACTGTTTGCTATAAATATTAAAATCTGCATAGGAATTTCTAGATGTAATTTGTTCCTGTATACTGCTTGATGTAGAATGGACACAGTATGCAGTGAACTTTGTTTGCATATTTTATGAAAAAGAAAAAGTGCTTACCATTTTAGAAATAATTATGCTTGTTATATCCAGTAACTGCAAAGAAAAGTGTCCTCCAACCACTACTGCAGATTTTGTTTTAAGAAATAATTTTTGCACTCTCTTGATTTATATTATTTAAAAGCATTAGATAAGTATATCAACAGGTCTTACTTTTGTTCCTGCGCAAACATGGAACATCGAAGAGTGAGCATATTCGGTGAATATCTGGAACAGAAATGAAAAGTTGAAATAAAAAAGAAAATCAAACAAATGTCATACCATCAGCTAATTTAAAAGTAAAACCAAGAAAAAGAAAGTCATAGACAATAACGTTTTTAAAGGTGGGTGATTGTGTACATTTTGTCTCTTATTTTTCGTCATTTAACAATATTATGAAAAGGAAAGTTCCTACTCCCCAATTAAAGCTTTCGGCCATTATGGCCTTCATCAACAATAGACCCCCCCCCCCCCCCCGCCCCACACACACACACACACAAATGCGAAAGCAACTCACACAACGACTGCAGTCTCAGTCAACTGAAACCACTCGTTTTAACTGCCTGAGACTGCTGTCGTGTGTGTGAGTTGCTTTCACATGAATGTGTGTGTGTTTATGTGTGCCTGTGTTCTATTGTTGCTGAAGGCCTAAATGGCCGAAAGCTTTAATTGTGAGAGTCTTTTTGTAGTGCCTATCTTCGACTCAGCATATGGTGAGTAGCAACTTTCCTTTTCATAATATTGTTACATTCCATCCTGGAATTTTCATTGTTTGATTTTTCATTATTTATTATTCTTTGGGTATCTATATCCACATAATGAAACAGTGTAAACTCTGGGTTGCAATAACAACATTATTAAGAATGGACAGATTGCTACTCACCATAAAGATGATCCACAGTGTCACAGACAGGCACGACAAAAAGACTGTCACACATATAACCTAATATTGTCATTATCTCTACATAATGCAACATGCAATCTCCTTCATCATCTTCTTCTTTGCTTCTAAGGAGTTGAAAGCTCCTGTGCCAATCTCAAACATTGCCTGCAAATGCTTCTATCTTGTGCTACTTCCAGCCAATTACTTATGACCATAATGTTGAATATTATTTGAATTTAATTTACTCATGTGCTCCTGGGCCTCCTAGTTGATATTTTGCCAAAAGATTTTTCCATGAATATTCTTGAAAAAACTTGATCCCTTTTCATTCTCATTGAATGGCCTGCCCTTTGCAGTCTTCTCGAATTTGTTGCGTTTATTATTGTCACTTGTTCTGATACTATGTAGATTTTTTGTGTTGCGTCTTCTCTTCAATCTTTGTGATTCATTATCATAATATGGACCAAAAGTTTTACTATAAACTTTGTTCACAAATAGTTGTAACTTCCCTCTTAGTTAAACTCCCTGGTTCTGATCCATAGGCTAGAACTGGTCTGATGATTGTGTTATATAGCTTCATTTTAGTTTTCCTTGTTAGTAATGTAGAAGTTTTTGTATGAAATAGTAGGCTTTGCTGCAGTTTCATTTTCACATCTACCTGTCTCTGATTTTGTTCCTTTATCACTGCATCCAGAAATTTGAACTGTTCAGTTCATTCAGATTTATGTTTTCTGATTATTAGATGTATTGGTTGGCTTGTTCATCTCTACGTCTTTGACCCATCATGTATTTTATTTTCTGATAATTTATTTTTAGGCCAAACTTGTATGCTTCTTCTGTGAGCTCCGCAAATAACTGTTTAATCTCTTAGTTCACTTTTTCCAATGAGCACTATGCCATCTGCATACACTAAAACCTTAATTTCATTTCTTAGGAGGATCCCAGCAGTCATTAGTTCTAGTTTCCTCAAAAATCTCCCCAATGCTAGATTAAAGAGAAGAGGGACAGGGCATCTCCCTGTCTTAGTCCAGTTTCATTTTTAAAATGATCAGATTTTACTGCATGTAGCAAAACCTTGCTTATATAATATAAGCATGTACATTTTATAAAGATTTGTAAGTTTAATTGGAAATCCCAAGTCCATTAAGCTTTCATAAAACTGATGAACAAGTAATTTTTTGTTTTCATTCCCACAGTTTTTCATTTATTGTTTTGGAAAAAAATGATTTATTTCTGCAAAAGAAAATTTGATAATACCCAATTATATTTCCTGGATATGATTAGAAGCAGTTTAGCAGTAAACAGGATTGAATCTTATAGGTTGTGTTAACTAATGATATTCCCCTACATTTACTGAAGTCTTCCCTGTCTCCTTTTTTATTTATCAGGACTATTAATGATTCTTTCCATTCTGTTGGTATGGTCTCAGTTTTCCAGATTACCTATATCAGGTGAAACAAATATCTATCCAGGGGTTCTCCTCCATATTTTAGTATCTCAGCTGGAGTTCCAAGACTTTGAGTTGCTTTGCCTTTTTTTAGGGCTGCTGCTGGAATTTGTTGATTCTGGATCAAAACAGCTCAGTTTATTGACAAAATATTCCTTGCTTATTGACAAAATTTTACATTGTTCAGTAATTTCTTACAATTTATTTTATTATCCTGCTATCTTGCCTTTCTCTAATTAAGTCCTATTTCAGATTTGTCATTTGGCTGTAGCCATTTCATGCATAGTTTCAGAATCTTGTTGCAGGTACCTCACATTCTTGATCAAACCATTTCTTCCTTCTATAAGTTTTTAGGATGGAAAACAGAGCTCTAAGAATAATTTGTGGCCTTAAGAAGATGGAGTCCTGTAAATCTCATTTTACTGAGCTTATTGTTCTGTATGTTCCAAGCTTCTTTGTTAATGAAACAATCTTGTTCACTAGAGACTATTTCTTGAAAACAGGCAATCTACTACAAAAAAGTAGACAACTATTGAACCAGAGGGAAATCAAATATTCACCAAAAATATCACAGAACTACAGCATATCAGAGGAGCGTAATTAACATTGGCGTAACTACGCAATAAGATACCTGGGGAAATAAAAATTGTTGTGTATCCAAAATTTAAATTTGTACTAAAGGCATTTATAATAAAGCACCATTTCTATTACATAAAATAATTTCTGAATATGTAACAAAAAGTTACTTAAAAATTACATTGTAAGCATATGTAGTTGATATTAATTTGCTACTAATTGAATAAGACTACGTATACTTCAACTTTCCTACAACTTGTTCAATATCACTTGTACAGTTTGTGCTGTATGTTTAATTGGACCAATAAAAATCAGTCAATTAGTCAATCACTTGCAGCTGTGAGGATGACTCTTTTCATTCCATTCCAGCACTCATTACCGATCATTTTATGATTTTCTCCCATGCTACTTAGAACCTCAAATTGGTTTGTAACTTCAACTTCATATTTTAGTATTTATTGTATTCCTATTAAACAAGGGAAATTCCAGGATAGAGTAATGACAATATTATGAAAAGGATAGATTACTACTCACCATACAGCGGAGATATTGAGTTGCAGACAGGTACAACAAAAAGACTACTAACATATATGTTTTTGGCCAGAAGGCCTTCTTCTGAAATACACAACATACGCACACACTCTCAAGCAAATGCAACTCACATGCACATGACCACAGTCTCTGGCTGGCGAGGCCAGACTGTGAGCAACTGGGCATGACAGCAAAAGCAATCAGGGTGTCGGAGGTAAAGAGGAGGCTGGGGCAGGGAGAGCAGGGTACAGGTGAGGACAGTAAAGTGCTGTTTGTGGAAGCATACAGGGCTGAGGTGTAGAGAGGGTAGAGCAGCAAGGTGCAGTTGGAAGGTTAGGTGAAGGGTGGGGAGGGGGGAAGGAGAGAAATAAAAAGACTGTGAGTGTGCTTGTGGAATAGAAGGCTGTGTAGTGCTGGAGTGCAAACAGAGAAGGGCATAGGTGGGTGAAGGACAATGACTAATGAAAGTTGAGGCTAGGAGGGTTATGGAAATGTAGAATATATTGCAGGGAGAGATCCCACTGACATAATTCAGAAAAGCTGGTGTTGGTAGGAAGGATCCACAGGCCATGAAGCTGTCATTAAAATGAAGACTGTTGTGTTGGTCAGTGTGCTCAGCAACTGGATGGTGCAGCTGTTTCTTGGCCACAGTTTGTCATCATCCATTCAAGCAGATAGACAGCTTGTTGTCTGTCATGCCCATGTGGAATGAAGCATAGTGCTTGCAGCTTAGCTTGTAGTTCACATGACTGGTTTTACAGGTAGCCCTGTCTTTTATGGGATAGGTGATGTTTGTGATTGAACTGGAGTAGGTAGTGGTAGAGACGATGTATGGGACAGGTCTTGAAGGTAGGTGTAATACAGAGGTATGAACCGTGAGGCAAGGTGTTGGGAGCAGAGGTTGTGTAGGGATGGATGAGGACATTATGGAGTTTTGGTAGATGGTGGAGTACCAGTGTGGGAGGGGGTCAGAGATAGTCCAAATCCTGGCAGAGAATGAGATTCAGTACCTCCAGTCCTTCACGGTACTGAGTCAAGAGGGGAATGCTCCTCTGTGGCTGGACAATGGGACTTTGGAAGGTGGGGGTGATTGGAGAGGTAAGGCATGGGAGATTGGTTTTTGTAGGGGGTGGAGGGTTATTATGATCTGTGAAGGCCTCAGTGAGACCCTTGGTATATCGAGAGGGACTGTTCATCACTACAGATGTCAAGACCATGGGTGGTTAGGCTGTATCAAAATGATTTCTTTGTGTGGAATGAGTGGCAACTGTCAAAGTGGAGGTGTTACTAATGGTTGGTAGGTTTGATATGAACAGAGGTACTGATGTAGCCGTCTTCAAAATGGAGGTCAACATCAAGGATGGTGGCTTATTGGGTTGAGGAGAACCAGGTGAAGCAAATGGGGGAGGAGGTGTTGAGATTATGGAGGCATGTAGGTAGTGTGTCTTCACCCCCAATCAACATCAAAAAGACATCATCAATGAATGTGAACCACGTGCTTTGGAATTCTGGTTGGCTGGAAGGATTCCTCTAGATGACCCAAGAATAGGTTGGCACAGAATGGCATTATGTCAGTGCCCATTGCTGTACCCCAGATTTGTTTGTAGGTGATGCCTTCAAAGCAGAGATAACTGTGGTTGAGGATGTGGTTGGTCATGATGACCAGGAAGCAGGAAGGTGGTTGTAGGTTTGGAATCTGTTGGATGTTGCGAAAGGTAGTGCTCAATAGTGGCTACGCCAAAGGCATTAGGGATGTTAGTGTAAAGGGAGGTGGCATCAGTAGTGACGAACTGGGCCCGTATAGTAAAGAAACAGTAACTGCAGTGAGTCAGTGAAGGAAGTGATTGGTATCTTTTGTATAGGAGGGTAGGTTGCAAGTAATAGGCTGAAGGTGTTGGTATATGAGAGCAGAGATTCCCTCAGTGGGACATAGTAACCAGCCCCAATGGGGCATCCTGGGTGGTTGGATTTATGGACTTTAGGAAGCATGTAGAAGGTAGGAGTGTTGGGAGTGGTAAGAGTGAGATAGACTCTGGGGAGAGGTTCTGGGATGGACCCAACAATTTGAAGAGAGACTGGAGATCCTGCTGGATTTCTGGAATGAGATCACTGTGACAGGGTTTGTAGGTGTCTGAATCTGACAGTTGGCAGACTCCTTTTGCCAGGTAACCCTTGTGGTCCAAAACAACAGTTTGTAAAAGAACACCATCCTCCAACATTGTCTTTATTCAACAGAAGTTATCGATACCAAAAATACTTTCTACTTTTAAACAGGTCAATATTATCTCAGCTGTTTTTCTAAAAGAATTTAATATAATTTTGTACTCAAGATGGTATATTTCAGGCTAAAATGTATAAAAATTAATCACTTTATTTTCTTTGTTACAATTGATATGTACTTACTCTGTACAAACAGTTAAAATTACTCTTCTTTTAGAAATATTTGAAATTACAAAAAATCTGGCACACTTAAAACTGCTATTATTAATAGCACAATCTGACAATATTTATTAAATTTATTTCTGGATTCGTTCATAAGATAATGATATAACTTGGTGAAGATTCTTCTTTTGTTGAGAAAGTTTGTAAACTTTTTGAAATATTGTTAGTACCACACAATGAAGTAGTAAGAGGCACGCCTCTGATGTGATCAGATGTGTTTTCAATTTTGGCAATAACAATGTAATTTTTTATTTAAAAATGGAGATTGGAAAAACTGTGTGCTATAGAAAAATGAGAGATCATAAAAATTGCAGAAACAGAAACTACGGAATAGGCACCTGCCCAGTTAGCCGTGCAGTCTAACCCACTGCTTTCCAGGCAGGAAGACAAGCCGGTGAATTAGTGTCAAGGTCCAGTGTGCCAGCCAGTCTGTGGATGTTTTTTAAGATGTTTTTTTTAAATGTTGAAAACAATATACAAACTAATGTAAATGTCTTAGATCAAAAAATTTCAGCAGTTCAGGTAAACTGTATTCACAAAAAACTGTCTTCAAACAATGGCATTGTGTGGTCCAACATTCCTATCAAAAGTTTTCAATCAGGCTATGTACATCCAGTGGAATTTCTACACCACTGTAGAGATAGTTTTGTGTCAGGAATGAGCGACAATCAAAAAATTAAATTTGTTAAGAGATATCTTGAAAGCAAAGCTCTGTCTTGGGTAATTTTAAATTTTAAGTCAATGGGAACATATCAAAGTTTCAAAAAAATTTTGTCTTAATAAATTTTGGTCAGAAGCTGAACAAGGGAAAATAAAAAGTGAATTTCTGTATGATCCTAATTAAAGGAATATGGATTGTACTCTGAAATAATTTTGCAAGGACCAACTTAAGAAATTAACACACCTTGACAAACCATTTACTGAAATGACATTGACTGATGCACTCAAAAGGAGATTACCAGAAATATTGCAGTGGGATTTAGTACGTGGACCTCTTGAACAATTTTTACAATATGTTGACAGGCTGAATAGGGCAGCAGAAAGAGGTATGTATCATAATAATCGAAATGACAGAGATCAAAATAGTAATAACTACAGAAACAGGGATAATGGCAACTCCTATCAGTGTCAAAATGTTAAGAGAGACAGAAATTTTGAACATCAGCAGAATAGGAATAATGGGAATAACCATGGGCAATTTAATAGAAGAAACAATCATAGAGGTGACTGTTCGGGAAATGGTGGTATGCCTCAGTGAAGGTCCACAGTTTTGGAGTGAGGAAACACAACAAGCACAGGACCCCTAATTTACTCCTGCAACTAGACAATAATAGCAATGTTAATGGAAATGGAAATGCTGTGTGGCTAGGGCCTCCCATCAGGTAGACCATTCGCCTGACGCAAGTCTTTCGAGTTGACACCACGTCGGTGACCTGCATGTCAAGGAGGATGAAATGATGATGATAAGGACAACACAATACCCAGTCCCTGAGTGGAGAAAATCTCCTACCCAGCCGGGAATCAAACCCGGGCTGTTAGGTATGACATTCCATTGTGCTGATCACTCAGCTACCAGGGATGGACACAATGTTGATGATATGACACAGGTATTTGAAGTTGAATAGAAGGAATATCAGATTTCTCATTTGTGTTTTGATCAAGAGTTTTGGGATACTACATTTAATTATGGTGATGTAGGTGCTAATCACAAACCAGAATGTGAGAGTAATGAGAATTTTGATGTAGTATCCACTAATGATTTCTTCTCTTTGTCAGAAAACAGTGTTATCGACATATGTAAAACAGGTGATGACTGTATTGGATCTGAATTAGGCAGTATATTTGATACAGGTGTGAATGAGAGCTGTGAAATGACTGAGGTTGGTAAGTCTGAGACTGATAGCTTATTGTAAATGAATGTAAATGAGGTAAGTAACTTCGATGAGATGAGACTTGTGTTGCTAATGATGTTGCTGATGATGTAATTTTGGAAGAATATGATGATGATAAGTATCAGGTATTTGTGGAGTTTAAGAATAACAAAGTTACAGAGTTATTAGTGAATAATGTTGACGATACAGGTAATGCAAATAATGTACATGATGGTGTAAGTGAGAGTCGTGGCATACAAGTCCAGTCAAAGCAATTTTTCATTAATGTCATGCAGAGTAATGGTCCAAACAGTAAAGGTCAATTATCTGTAAGTGTAGAGAATAAAGGAGAAAACTTTTTAAAGTTTGTTTGGGAGCAGATTGATAATAACATAGATAAATGTGCATTCTGGGATAAGTTAGCTGTGGTTAGCAAAATTTGTATCCAAATTGGTGGAATCAAGTGAAAGAAGATCTAAGCAGGAAATGTAATTTTGACAGTAATATGTTTTGTGTTCTTTCTGTTATAAGTAATGTTAGTTGTGCTATGGAATCCATCTGTTGTGTTCAGTCATTACCTGACAACATGAGTAACCAAAGTAATGCTATGATACCAGTTAAGCTGATAAAACCCAGCAAAAACAGTGTGAATGTAGCATTTGATGAAATTAAAAGTGATCTTTTACATGAAGTGTCTAATAACAGAGATGACAATTCAGATTTTGTGTGTCCATGAATTAAGATTAAGACTGACCAGTGAGAAGGAAACTGTTTGATTGATACAGGTAGTCCGATTTGTGGTATATCTGAGCAATTTAGAGATAAGATCCAGTATAGTAAGAATTTTGTGGAAATGTCCATTGCACCTGTAAAGATAAGAGGAGCTACTGGTAAACAAAACAAGGAGGTAAAATGTCAAGTACTTTTAACATTTAGTATAAAAGACAAAACCTTTGAACATGGATGCTTAATGACACCTAGAGTAGAAGAAAATATACACTACATTTGTAGATTCATAAGACTATATAATTGTGTTTTGGTTGTCAGGAATGTAATATGTAAGATGATGTGAATTTAAAGTTCCATCTTATCTACTGACTGAGTTTAAATCTATTTGCAGATTCATACGACTATATAATTGTGTTTTGTTTGTTATGAATTTAGTATGTAAGATGATGTGATTTCTAAAGTTTTGTCTTATCTATTGACTGAGTTAAAATCTATGATACACTATATAATTACGTTTTGTAATAGATTTGTGCTTTAGAGTTTGATACATATATGCCATGACACTAAATGAGCAGATCTTTTTACAATTTTGAAATGGAGCTATGTTCATAATTTATACTGTAAAAATTAGGAATAGTATCTTAGTACGAGGTGCATTCAAGTTCTAAGGCCTCCGATTTTTTTTCTAATTAACTACTCACTCGAAATCGATGAAACTGGCATTACTTCTCTACATAATTGCTCTGCAGACGTACACATTTTTCACAACACTGATGCCATGATTCCATGGCAGCAGCGGAGGCTTCTTTAGGAGTCTGTTTTGACCACTGGAAAATTGCCGAAGCAATAGCAGCACGGCTGGTGAATGTGTGGCCACGGAGAGTGTCTTTCATTGTTGGAAAAAGCCAAAAGTCACTAGGAGCCAGGTCAGGTGAGTAGGGAGCATGAGGAATCACTTCAAAGTTGTTATCACGAAGAAACTGTTGCGTAACGTTAGCTCGATGTGTGGGTGCGTTGTCTTGGTGAAACAGCACACGCGCAGCCCTTCCCAGACGTTTTTGTTGCAGTGCAGGAAGGAATTTGTTCTTCAAAACATTTTTGTAGGATGCACCGG
Source organism: Schistocerca cancellata (assembly GCF_023864275.1). Taxonomy (NCBI): domain Eukaryota; kingdom Metazoa; phylum Arthropoda; class Insecta; order Orthoptera; family Acrididae; genus Schistocerca; species Schistocerca cancellata. Next base: position 228,437,077 of record NC_064631.1, on the reverse strand, counting down.
TTACCATAGTGTCCTTTGGAACACAATGGGTAAGGATTATGCCCTCGCTGTCCCAGAACATGGACACCATCATTTTTTCAGCACTGGCGGTTACCCGAAATCTTTTTGGTGGCGGTGAATCTGTGTGCTTCTATTGAGCTGACTGGCGCTTTGTTTCTGGATTGAGAAATGGCATCCACGTCTCATCCATTGTCACAACTGACGAAAAGAAAGTCCCATTCATGCTGTCGTTGCGCGTCAACATTGCTCGGCAACATGCCACACTGGCAGCCATGTGGTCGTCCGTCAGCATTCGTGGCACTCACCTGGATGACACTTTTCGCATTTTCAGGTCATCATGCAGGATTGTGTGCACAGAACCCACAGAAATGCCAACTCTGGAGGCGATCTGTTCAACAGTCATTCGGCGATCCCCCAAAACAATTTTCTCCACTTTCTCGATCATGTCGTCAGACCGGCTTGTGTGAGCCCGAGGTTGTTTCGGTTTGTTGTCACACAATTTTCTGCCTTCATTAAACTGTCGCACCCATGAACGCACTTTCGACACATCCATATCTCCATCACCACATGTCTCCTTCAATTGTCGATGAATTTCAATTGGTTTCACACCACGCAAATTCAGAAAACGAATGATTGCACGCTGTTCAAGTAAGGAAAATGTCGCCATTTTAAGTATTTAAAACACTTCTCATTCTCGCCGCTGGCGGTAAAATTCCATCTGCCATACGGTGCTGCCATGTCTGGGACGTATTGACAATGAACGCGGCCTCATTTTAAAACAATGCGCATGTATTTATCTCTTTCCAGTCCGGAGAAAAAAAAACGGAGGCCTTAGAACTTGAATGCACCTCGTATATCTGTGTGTATCAGTTTGTTAGTTCATTTTTTGTTGCATTTAACTCTGTTTGTTAAAGTTTTGCATGTGAACACTTTCTAATCTCATCTGACATAAATCCTACAAAATTGCTTTTGGAATATAAATAGAGAGAGCATCTGCCAAGTAATGTGAAGAAGGCATTGAACAGCATATTTAGAACACAAAATAATGTTTCAGGATATGATGTGAATGCTAGATAGGAAGTTACCTATCTGTTGGAGCATCTGATAATAACTCTAGGGAGGAAACTGAAAGATGTGGTCAGATTCACTTCCCACACTGCTGTATGGCTGTACCCTGCTGGAGCAGTCTACTTACAAGAGATCATAAGGTGCTGGGTAATGTACTCAAGCATCTATCAACTACATCAGTGTTCCAACTAAGGTTTGTAAAATATTAGTCAAGACTGCCAAAGATGGTGTTATTTCACATAAATGTATTTTTTTTTTCCACATAAATGTATTTTTTTTTTTAAGTAGGGGGACTGACTTCTGTATACATTATGTAACTTTTAATCAGTATGTATTTTTTTATCATCTGTAACTGAATCTTCTAGGTCTTTAAGTATGTAGGTTAGATTGTATGGACAGTTATCAAATACTGTGGAAGACATTTACTAGTACAGACAACATAACAAGCTGTATACAAGTTTACTTTCATACACTGATTTTGGTCTCCAGCTACTTGATTATGTCATCATTCAAAGCTAACTGTGACTCTCTTTACCTACTGCAATATTGTATCTGATTGGAACATGAGTTATGGGCAGACTCATGCTCAACTCTGTTTTGGGAATCCCTGGTCATCGCGACTGTGTGTGTGTACTCAAGGACAGCGTACAACTATTGACTGAGGCTAGATGCTTCTTACAATTACTCTTTGCATATGATTGAACTTACTGTGTGGTTTGGATTCCTGGTCGGTCCCCACATCGTAAGCTTAGGTCCTAATATTTTTTCATTATTTTGTCCTTTCATGAGTCAACATATTCTTAAATACTCTGGTTTATTTGGATGACTGATTTTGTACTATATTCCAACTCACGGTTGAGTATATTCTTCTGGTCTGTACCCATTTTTGTGAGTTTTTCAAGTTGCTCACTCATCGTACACTTATGCTCTGAAATTTTTGTCTTCTCTTCTGAAGATTTCAAAGGTGTGAGCACATGGCTGTAAACTTATAATTTGTAATTCTAGTAATTTACCTCGTCTTTGTATTTATTACTACAGTTTAGTGTTGCTATGTCATAGTTTTGACTTTGTATTGTTTGTCTTGTGACAGTATGTTCCACAGATTTGAAAATCTGAATGCCATGTCCTGCTTATGTATAGATTATGACTTGAATAGTAGATATTTTTCTTATGTTTTCCGTAATATAGGCAATGGCCTTGCCGCAGTGGTAACACTGGTTCCCGTCAGATCATTGAAGTTAAGTGCTGTGGGGCTGGGCTAGCAAGTGGATGGGTGACCATCTGGTCTGCCGAGTGCTGTTGGCAAGTAAGGTGCACTTGGCCCTTGTGATGCAAACTGAGGAACTGCTTGCTTACATAGTGGCTCTGGTCTTGTAAAGTGACATACAGCTGGGAGAATGGTGTGCTGATCACATGCCCCTCCATATCTGCATCCAGTGATGCCTGTGGGCTGAGGATGACACGGTGGCCGCTCGATACCATTGGTCTTTCCAAGGCCTGTTCAGACAGAGTTTAGTTTTAGTTTAATTTCTGTAATATGTTATGTATCAGATACTTCTGTCCACCTGTATTCTATCTTTTTGGCATCATTTTGTACACTATTTGGTAAACCTTACAGTCTGTCACAAAATATTGTAAACACATTGTTTCCAAATATTGTGAGGGGGATATTATAAAGGGACATCCTCCTCTAACACTGCCTTTATTCAACAGAAGTTATCGATACCAAAAATACTTTCTACCTTTTAAACAGTTTAATATTATCTCAGCTGTTTTTCTAGAAGAATTTGTACACAGTGTGGTATATTTCAGGCTACAAATGTATAAAAATAAATCACTTTATTTTCTTTATTATGATCAATGTGTACCAACTCTGTATATGTGGTTAAAATTACTCTTCTTTTATAAATATTTGAAATTGCAAAATATCTAGCACACTTCAAATCCCTATTATTAATTGCACAATCTGACAATACTTATTAAATTTATTTCTGGATTCATTTACAAGATAATGATATAACTTGGTGAAGAGTCTTTTGTCAAGAAAGTTTGTAAATTCTTTGAAATATTGTTAGTACTGCAGAATGAAGTAATATTGGGCATGCCTCTGATGGGCGTGTTTTTAATTTTGCAATAACACCTAATTTTTGATTTAAAAGTCAGTGTGATATAGAAAAATGTGAGATAATAAAAATTACAGAAACAGAAACTACAGAGCAGGCTTAGTGTAGACTCATCATGTTATTTGGAACCTACAATGTCAAAAATTTCAGCCTCAAGAATCAACTCCTAGACTTGATGAACTATAGCCAACTAAGAGAAAAGAAGATATGTAGAAAAGTTTATTTGTAAATCTTACTCTTCTCAAAGCTTATTAAAAGAAATTAATTAGGAAATGAGTGACAATCAACAGGTGGTAGGGAGGGTATGATTACAAGTTGTAGAGGATTTGTCAGTGGGTAGATTATAAGACCAGGATCAGATTTTATGTTTCAGATTGTGGTTCTTTCTGTGGGTCCAAGGTTAGCTTGCATGTTGAGGGATTTGGGAATGATGGTGAGGCAAGGTTCAAGGTTAAGAATTTCTGGAAAGTTAACAGAGGGTGATTTAGGAGCAGTGGGGGCAGATCATGATTGGAAGGAGGAATGAACTGAGTCAGGCAGTGTTCAGTATTGGTCTTTGGTTAAGTCTGATAGGTAGGTCTAACCTCCAAACTGCACCTACCTGCTCTACCCTCTCTCCACCTCAACCCTAGAATGCTCTCACAAAGAGCACTTTCCATCCCCCACCTGTACCCTGCTCTCCCTCCCCATCCCTGCCCCAGTCTCCTCCTTACCACCAGCATCCAGATTCCTTCTCCCATCAATCACAATTGCTTGCAGTCTGGTCTTGTCAGCCAGAGACAGTGGTCATGTGTGCATGAGTTGCATTTACATGAATGTCTGTGTGCATGTTTTCTATTTCAGAATAAGGTCTTCTGACCAGAAGCTTACATGTTTAGTAGCCTTTTTGTTGTGCCTACCTGTGACTCAACATCGCTGCTATATGGTGAGCAGCAATCTGTCTTTTTCATAATGTTGTGTTCTTATTATATTTTCTGGATAAAATTTGCTCATGTTTTGAGGTCTAATTTTCATTTTAGATGCTGCTTTCAACTTGACTACCATTCTACCTAGTAATTGATTGTGGTCCGACCCCTTAGCTGATATATACCATGACTACTTCCACACATGGCCCTGTCTTTCATTGGATGGGAGATGCCTGTCACTAAATGGTGGTAGAAGATGGTGGGTGGATGTATGAGACAAGTTTTGCGCCTGGGTTGACCATAAGGGAATGACTCATGGGATGCAGGGTTGGAGTAGGGATGGACAAGAGTATTCTGTAGGATGCATGGGCAGTGGAACACTACTTTGGGTGATGTGGATATAATTTTGGGTAGGATATCTCTCATCTGAGGGCATGGTGAAAGGTAGTCAGAGTCCTGATGATGGGCGTGGTTGAAATTTTCAAGGCCAGGATGAAACACGGTGTTAGAGGAGTGCTGGTCAGTGGTTTGTTAACAACAGCATTATTGGTGTCAGAGGAGGAGATGACATGGGAGGTCTGTTTATGGGTGAGCTGAAGAGGACACTGCCTCTCAAAAAAGCTCTGGTAAGGTTATGAGTATATTTCAACAACTTGAGCTTGGGGAGGGGAGGGGGGGGGGCGTTGGAAAGTGAGGCACTATGAAGGAGTTTCCCAAATGAGACAGATTTTGGTAGATGTAATGTACATGTACACAAGCAAATGATTTCAGTTTCAGAAGAAATGAATATTTTATTCAAGAAAAAGAACTTAACAAACTGAACAAGTCAATAATGTGTTGGTCCACATCTGGCCCTTATGCAAGCTGCTTGGCACTGATTCACAGAGTTGTTGGATGGCATCACGATGAGGGATATTGTGCCAAATTCTGTCCACTTGGCATGTTAAATTGTCAAAATCCTGAGCTGACTGGAGGACCCTACCCATAATGCTTCCAAACATTATCAATTGGGCAGCAATCCAGTGACACTGACTGCCGAAGTCAGGTTTGGAAAGCATGAAGACAAGCAGTAGAAACTCTCACCTTGTGCATGTGGGCATTATCTTGCTGAAATGTAACCCCAGGATGGTTTGGCATGAAGGAGAACAAAACAAGGCATAGAATATCATTGACTTACTGCTGTGCTGTAATGATGCTGCAGATGACAACCAAAGGGATCCTGCTATGAAAAGAAATGGCACCCCAGACCATCACTTGGTTGTTGGGCCATATGGCACGTGACAGTCAGGTCGGTATCCCACTGCTCTCTAGGGCATCTCCAGACATGTCTCTGGCCTGGAATCTCATGGACTGAAGTTGAATGTCTTCAGTGATGAGTCCTGCTTCAAATTGAGCCCTGATGTCCATTGAAGATGTGTCTGGAGATGACCCACACAGTGATGGGATAAAACCTGACTGTCTCCTTCCATACAGCCTGAAAACCAGCAGTGATGGTCTGAGGTGTCATTTAATTTCATAGTAGGAATCCTTTGGTTGTCATCCATGGCACTCTTACAGCACAGCAGTACATTAACAATATTCTATGTCTCATTTTGTTGCCCTTCATAGAAAACAATCCTGGGTTTACTTTTCACCAAGCCCTCTCCCAAAGGTGAGAGTTTCTACTGCTTGTCTCTGTGCTTGTTGAACCCTTCCTTGGCCAATAAGGTTGCTGGATCTCTCCCCAGTTGAGAATGTTTGGATCACTATGGGCAGTGCCTAGGACCCTGATGAACTAACACACCAACTGGACCGAATATGGCACAATAGCCCTCAGGAGAACATCTGACAACTCTGTCAATAAACGCCTTGTCAAATAACTGCTTACATAAGGGCCAGAGGTGTGCCAATGCATTATTGACTTCCTCAATTTGTGGAGCTCATTCTCTCGAACAAAACATCCAATTTTTCTGACATTATAATCATTTGTTTGTCTGTACTTCTACATCACTTATACTGATTTCCATCTCTTGTGAATAATTTCTTCCTGATACATCATTTATTTATTTAAACTGTATTTATGGAACCAGCTGAGAAGTAGAGATCAACATCTAGGAAGTGGCTCACTGAGTTGAAAGAAGGTGAAGCGGATTTGGGAGTAGGTGTTAAGGTTATGGAGGCAGGAGTAAAGGTTATCCCTTTGATGGAAATGTTATCAGTGAATCTGAACCGGACAAGAGGTTTTAGGTGTTGACAGAAAATGAAGGATTCCTCCACATGGGACATAAATAAGTTGGTATAGGAAGATGCCAAGTGAGTAACATGGGAGTACCACAGATTTGTTTGCCTCACACTATCCTGCTGGACCCTCCTTGTCTTGCACATTGCTCCCTGCTCCCTCCCCATCACCATCCACTTACAGGAAACTGCTTTTGATGCTCAATATTCAATAATCAGTCTTTCTGCTACTGTGAGCACGTGCATTTGTGTGCCTGTGTGGCTGCATGCATGAATTTGTGCACTCTTACTAGAAAAGAACAAGAGCTCAAAAGCTAGTGTTTTCTATTATGTGTTTCTGTGCACCACACACCATTCCTCTATAGGTAAGTTGTTGTCTTTTCCTTATTTTATGTAACATTTGGTTCTCTCTTATTTGCCCCATCTTCCTTGTAAGAAACCTACAAAACCAAATCCAATGATACCATCTATATCACTTTCACAGAGCTTCCAAGAAATTTCAGTTCTGAGAAAAACAGCTTTCTTCTTAAAATTAGAAAATTATTATGCTCCTTATTGAAGAACTATAATAGCAACAAACACTGACAATGTGAGCAACACTGTAAACTACATCATCTAAAATCAAAGTGTTCATTTATCAGTGTTTCCCTTACTGCTGTGAATACCAACACAGGTCTTCTACCTATGCCTACATGATCTTGTAAATTGAGGGAATATTGCTTCTTTCCACCTCTGTTTGGGAAAATCAGACTTTCTGTCCTTTTTTTTTCTTAATGGAATGTAATTCTGTTTCTATACTGCCTTACTCAACTTTCTGTGGTTTACCAGTTTGGATTAGTGTCTCACAAACCTTGCCAGATTAATTGTTATCAGCAGGTACATTCCAACTGTGAATGAATGCTGTTAGATTGCTGCCAGTCATGCTGCAAGGCCACCCAGGTGGGTCATGGCCTCAGGCAAGCAACTGAAAAGTATCCTGTGATGAACATAACTTGTAATATTTTAGAATTCCTTGCCATTTTGTGATAATTAGTTCTTATGCTATTTTATCCTCTGAAAGTGGGCAGAGTAAATTGGAAACAGGTGTATGTAAAAATGTAAATTACCACCTCTGTAACCGAGGGTTAGCATCATTGCATTTAGTTCAGAAGGACTTGGGCTTAATTCTCAGCAACTCAGATTTTTTTTGAGGCAGAGTGATCTAGTAAGGTGGTCCACTCAGCCCTTAGGAGGCTATATGCGGAGCTGCTTGAATAAAGAAACAATGGCATCATTAAAATTCATTTACTGGAAATAGCAGCTGGAGAGATTGCCGACATGCTGGTCACATGTATCGCGATCTTAGATTGCTCCTTGTACTAACTTTTAGGCAGAAGTTGGCCATTGGGAAAAGGCATAACACCTAATTCATGAGCAGTGTATACATTGAAGTGACACAAGTCATGGGGTACCTCCTAATATTGTGTCAGACCTCCTTCTACTTGGTGTGACATGTTCTCAACCAGTCACTGGAAGTTCCCTGCAGAAATATTGAACCATGCTGTCTCTATAACTATCTATAATTACGAATGTGTTGCCAAGGCATTATGCACCAGAAATGGTTGATGGGAGTCATGTCAGGTGATGTGGGTGGCCAGATCATTCACTCAAACTGTTCAGAATGTTCTTCAAATCAAGCATGAACAATTTTGGCCCAGTGACACGGCACAATGTCATCCATAAAAATTCCATGATTGTTTGGGAACATGAAGTACATGAATGGCTGCAAATGGTCTCCAAGTAGCTGAACATAACCATTTCCAGTCACTGACTGGTATAATTGGAGCAGAGGACCCATCCCACTCCATGAAACACGCTCATATTAGCCATGGGGTTGGCCTGTTGCCGGATGCTCTGAACAATGCATGACCGCAAATGCTTTGCCTGCTGGAGATCGTGATGGCACAGACCCGTGAAGCCATGGACCCAGATTGACAACAAGGCACTGTGCAAGGTGGTGTAATAAGTTCCAAAGAAATGTTTGATGTGAGTCATGATGGACAATGTGGGTGGCCAGGTCATTCACTAAACTGTTCAGAATTTTCTTCAAACCAGTGTTGGAGCAGAGGACCCATTCCACTCCATGTAAACACATTATGGCCTCTATAATGGTGTGGATAGTGTTTACATGGAGTGGGATGGGTCCTCTGCTACCAACCCAACATTAGTAATTTTGGTTCTACTGGCATCAGCTATCCAGGGTTAAAATTTTGTGACAATTTTTCTCCACCCTGTATATATGTCCTTCAACTCTATGATCCACTTTTGCACATTATGACATCCATACATTGTGTCCCATAGACTTTGCATAACTGATGATGAATGTCAATAGAGGTAGTGCCTTTAGCACTCAAAAAACAGACTACTGCCTGCAACTCGTACATGGTGGGAGAAGGGTGATATAGCTCATTGTGAATGGCTGCTCAGTCAAGATTAAGCATTGTACCTGGCTTAGCTTGGTGGGAATTTAAAGGGAAGGGATGGGGGTGGGGGAGGGAGAGCCAAGCTGCATGCCAGTGTTGTCAGATCTCTTGTAAAAGTGTTCCTCATGGCACCAGCACCTTGGAGACCTTATTTTATCGACACACCTCATAATAAGCACATTATACTGGTCTGATAAGATGAGGTTCTCATGCTCAGTAAATGCTGCCCCAAAACATATGAAAGTAACCTTTACAAATAATTTCAGTACTGTGAACAGGGCTTTCAAATATGACAAAAAAGTATTATAAAATCTTTAAAACTGGAAAATTATTTTGACTATAATAAAAATATCAGCAAAGTTAAATGATGAGTATTCTGAGTTTATTAACTTATTTGTATAGCTAATCATTTATCAGTTGCAAATTTAATGTTTCATAGAAATATGTGGAAGTTAAGCCACCGAATAAAGAAAAGGAATAAAGAAATACCATAACAATTCTGTCCAATTCCACTTTTGCCTGCATACTCAAAAATTTAAGGAAATCACAGGTATTGAAGCAGTTTCATCTTTTGATAACAGTCAACACAATATCAAGATTTCATTTGCTTTTCTAAAGAATTCTGTTACTGTTAAGTTTATTCATTCTTATTATGAGAAATTACTACTCAATTCACTAGACAATGAGTTATAGCTTAACTTATAGGTTGGCATTTAAATCACAGACACAGAATGTTCAAAGTTGAACAGCTCAGAATGTTCAAATGTTATCTCATATAATGGTTTGATAATGAACACACACATTCAAAGCAAGTCACCATTAACTGAAGCTATCACTGCAACTGAAACAGAAAAATAAAGACTCAGTAAGACTGAGCAGAGTTGCTGATTCTTCTGTCAATGCAATGTTGGAACTGCAAAAATAAATCATAGGCTGCTGGTATGTTCTGAAAACTGTCAAAGACACTTTACTGAGGAATTTCAGCTTATATCTGTCAAGAAGGAAACAAATCTTATAAAGCTAAACCTACACCATCTCCCACAAATTATTATGAAGTGGATTGGAAAGGATACTTCCAATTGTACAACTTATTAGTGTTTCTTCTCATTCCATTTGCAACACTGCGTCCAAGCTAAACATAATGCCATTCTGACCTGTCCTCAGCTTCTATAATATCTTCACAAAAGTTTGCAAATTCTAATGTGATGCTTGTGATGTGACACAGTACCCCACTGCTGGCTGTTAATAAAGGTATGAATGTGTGGAATAACACTGATATGTAAGTGGCTCAAAGTAATAGAATATAGTATATTGTCCTCAATGGCAAATATTCAACAGATACAAGGATATCATCAGGAGTCTTCCAGGCAAGTGTGATAGGACAGCTGTTTTTCTCTACATTCATAAATGATTTTGCAGGCAGGGTGGACAGCAGTTTGTAGTTTTTTGATGACGCTGTGGTGTATAGTAAGATGTCAAAGTTGAGTGATTGTAGGAAGATACAAGATGACTTAGACAAAATTTCTAGTTGGTTAGATGAATGGCAGCTAGTTCTAAATGTGGAAAAATGTTATTTAATGTGGATGAGTAGGAAGAACCTGTAGTGTTCCATTACAGTACTACTAGTGTCCCGCTTGACACAGTCAAGTCATTTAAATATCTTGATATAAATTGCAAAACGATATGAAATGGAATCAGCTTTTGAGAACTGTGGTGGGGAAGGTGAGTGGTCAGCTTTGGTTTATTGGGAGAATTTTAGGAAAGAGTGGTTCACCTGTGAAGGAGACTGCGTATAGTACACTGGTGTGACCTATTCGTGAGTACTGCTTGTAATCTACCACTCCCTCATATCATTTGTTGATTGAGTGGCACTGTCTTTAGGATTAACTCTTTTAATAAGTTTCTAGAGGAATAAGATTTACAATAAACTTTTTACTTATCTTTTTCTCTTTTCCAGTTCATCACATCTAGGGGCTGATTCTTGAAGCCAAAATTTTTGGCACTATAGGTGCTCATGGCTCCAACTGACTTAAATAATGCTGAAGTGAGCCTGTGCTGTATTTGTTGTTTTACTCAAAATTTTATTCTCTCACAATTTTCTATAACACACTGTAGTTACAATTTCCATGTCAATAAAGCAGAAAATTGCATTGTTCTTCCCAAAAATAAAAACACATCAGATCACATCTACTACTCTACTACTTCACTCTGCAATACTAACAATATTCCAATGAATTTACAAATTTTCTTGACAAATGACTTTATATTACTGTATGTTATCATTTCATAAAAAGACTCCAAAAATTAACATAATAAATAGTGTCAAATTATATAAATAATAGTAGAAATTTTAAGTGTGCCAAATATTTCGTAATTTTAAATGTTTCTGAAAGAAAATAATTTCGACTGTACATTCAGAACTAGTACATATTGATTGTAACAAGGAAAATCAAGTGATTTATTTTTACAGATTTTAGCTTGAATTATAACACATCATGTAAATAATCACATGAAATTCTTTTAGAAAAACAGCTGAGATATTATCAACCTACTGAAAATTCAAAAACATACTTTCGGTATCGATTACTTCGGTTCAGGAAAGGTAATGCTAGATGAGGGTGTCCCTTTACAATATGCACCTCACAAAATTTGGAAACAATGTGTTTACAATATCTGCCAAACAGTGGACAAAATGATGCCAAAATATGGAATACAGATGTACAGAAATATCAGATACATAACATATTACAGAAAACACAAGAAAAATATCTGCTTTACAAGTCATAATTTATACATTTATCAGGACACAGCATTCAGATCTTCAGAACTGTGGAAGGTTCTGTCACAAGACAATTGATACAAAGTCCAAACTACAAAATTGCAACACTAAACTGTAGAAATAAATACGGAGACAAGGTAAATTACAAGAATTACAAATTGTTTGCCCACAACTCAAGTTCCTATGAGATACTATATTGCAGTACTCAGGATAAATATAGGAAAACAGAGTCATAATTGGCTTTGAATGGTGACATAATCGAGTAACTTGAGGACCAAAATGAGTGTATGAAATCAATCATGTATACATCTTGTTATACTGTCTATGCTACAAACTGTCTTCCCCTCATTTGAAAAAAAAAAAAAAATACATTTATATGGATTAACACTGTCCATAGCAATAATTATTTTTTTAAGCAAATAGTTCCATGAATTCTTCATATATGACGATTTCCTGACTAACAATTTGCAAACCTCACTCATGACACTGATGTAGTTGACAGATGCTTGAGTACATTACCCAACACCTACGATCTCTTGTAAGTCGACTGGTCCAGCAGGGTACAGCCAAACAGCAGTGTGGGGAGTAGATCCTCCCACATCTGTCAGTTTCTTCCCTAGACTTTCTAACACTTTGGACTACTTAAAGTGGTGAAGTATGTGTGCAAACTCCCACTTCTTTAATGATATGACTTAATTGAGATTGTCAGCCGACATTCCTTGCTGCTTAGCTTGCTGCTGCTTGCTTGCTTCTCCAAAGTACACTCCTGGAAATTGAAATAAGAACACCGTGAATTCATTGTCCCAGGAAGGGGAAACTTTATTGACACATTCCTGGGGTCAGATACATCACATGATCACACTGACAGAACCACAGGCACATAGACACAGGCAACACAGCATGCACAATGTCGGCACTAGTACAGTGTATATCCACCTTTCGCAGCAATGCAGGCTGCTATTCTCCCATGGAGACGATCGTAGAGATGCTGGATGTAGTCCTGTGGAACGGCTTGCCATGCCATTTCCACCTGGCGCCTCAGTTGGACCAGCGTTCGTGCTGGACGTGCAGACCGCGTGAGACGACGCTTCATCCAGTCCCAAACATGCTCAATGGGGGACAGATCCAGAGATCTTGCTGGCCAGGGTAGTTGACTTACACCTTCTAGAGCACGTTGGGTGGCACGGGATACATGCGGACGTGCATTGTCCTGTTGGAACAGCAAGTTCCCTTGCCGGTCTAGGAATGGTAGAATGATGGGTTCGATGACGGTTTGGATGTACCGTGCACTATTCAGTGTCCCCTCGACAATCACCAGTGGTGTACGGCCAGTGTAGGAGATCGCTCCCCACACCATGATGCCGGGTGTTGGCCCTGTGTGCCTCGGTCGTATGCAGTCCTGATTGTGGCGCTCACCTGCATGGCGCCAAACACGCATACGACCATCATTGGCACCAAGGCAGAAGCGACTCTCATCGCTGAAGACGACACGTCTCCATTCGTCCTTCCATTCACGCCTGTCGCGACACCACTGGAGGCGGGCTGCACGATGTTGGGGCGTGAGCGGAAGACGGCCTAACGGTGTGCGGGACCGTAGCCCAGCTTCATGGAGACAGTTGCGAATGGTCCTCGCCGATACCCCAGGAGCAACAGTGTCCCTAATTTGCTGGGAAGTGGTGGTGCAGTCCCCTACGGCACTGCGTAGGATCCTACGGTCTTGGCGTGCATCCGTGTGTCGCTGCGGTCCGGTCCCAGGTCGACGGGCACATGCACCTTCCGCCGACCACTGGCGACAACATCGATGTACTGTGGAGACCTCATGCCCCACGTGTTGAGCAATTCGGCGGTACGTCCACCCGGCCTCCCGCATGCCCACTATACGCCCTCGCTCAAAGTCCGTCAACTGCACATACGGTTCACGTCCACGCTGTCGCGGCATGCTACCAGTGTTAAAGACTGCGATGGAGCTCCGTATGCCACGGCAAACTGGCTGACACTGACGGCGGCGGTGCACAAATGCTGCGCAGCTAGCGCCATTCGACGGCCAACACCGCGGTTCCTGGTGTGTCCGCTGTGCCGTGCGTGTGATCATTGCTTGTACAGCCCTCTCGCAGTGTCCGGAGCAAGTATGGTGGGTCTGACACACCGGTGTCAATGTGTTCTTTTTTCCATTTCCAGGAGTGTATATTTGCTAGGAACAGGAATTTCTCAAGACTCTTTCTACTTATAAAAATAAGCAGACATACGCAGTTTCTTTTGCTTCACTTAACGATGTATATTTAAACATCAAACTTTTACAAATCTCATTCTCCACATAAACAAACACTGTCAAGTAAGTGACCTGGTGTATCCAAAGGTTAGAAACAAAGTCCATTTACACACATTTTTACTGTATGCATTTATTACATAGGTTTACATGTACCTTTTTCACATACACTCACACATACAAAAAAAAAAAAAGAAATACTCTTTAGCTGAGCGATTCTTTGATATCAAGACCTGAGTATTCATTAGTGATCCAGTAATCCTGACTAGTATTTAGGAAACTTGAGACTTTATTTTTATTTTCAATCATAAACTTCAGTTGTTTGTGATACTTAAGTAATCTAGTTTCTGTTTTCATCTTTAATACTACCTTTTGTAAGTGTGTATTACTTCTAATATTTTATGTAGTTTGGAGGAACTCTGGGAAACATGAAAGTATTCCTTTTGACACTTGTAAACTTACATAGCATGTAATAATGCTTGTTGGGAATAGAATTCAAACTTACCAGAATAATCCCTATAAAATGTGTGACTTCTGTCACAATACTGTCCTTTTCCCCTAGGATCAGTATCTATACCTTGCCTGTGGGTTGACCATATGAGTGCAGTTCCTCTCCCTATTTTGTTAGGTACACCCCTTTATACAACACCCCTACACATTAGGCTACAGGTCATCCTATTTCCATGTAGGTCCACCTGCCCTGTATATTCAGTAAATGCTGGGTACACCCTCTTATTCTCTCTGAGTAGGCCTCATGGTTCATTACCCCCCAGTATATATTTCTATGTATACTATAATGAAATATTTTCTTGTAAAGGTAAAAAATCTATTCTACGCTTTGCACCTACTTCTTAATACTTCATCTAATCCCCAGAGTCTTCCTCTACTTATCAACTTCTGTACTTCCAGTAGATACCATGTCTGTATACACTATTCAGTAAATAATATGCTTACTTAGGCTATTTGAGTCTCACTATTCTACAACTCTTCAATCTATCACAGTATTTGCTACACTGACTTTTCTTAAATAAACATCATGAGTACTTCAATCTTTCTTGTGTTCTCTTTCATTATCATGCCTCCTCATAATGTATACTCTCTTGATGTGAAATCATCACAGGTTTTTTCTTTCTTTTTTTGTATATATATGCAGTACATAATTGTCATAGGACAGTTTTTATATAAATAGGTGATGTAGAACCACCATAATAAAAATGATGTGTGCATATTTCCCAATGTACACATATCTTTCACCCTGCAACACTTGGTGGTTCTCACATCTTTCTAATTTGTTACCTCATTGTTTATGTATCTGTCTCTTTTTGTGTGTATATAGGTGTGTGTTCATGTAGTCTGACTCTTCGGCTTTCTTATCAAAGATAAGATGTAGGTGATTGGAAACCAGGAAGGACTTTTGCAATAGAAGTAGATGAATATGGAAAGAGGGAAAAAATAGATAGGTCCTCAAATGAGAAGTAAGAAAGGAAATAAATAGAAATGGTTGCTAAAATTGAAGAAAACAGGAAACCCCTCCCACCCCCCTTCCCCAGGATCCCTACCTCGCAGGTACTTGAGTGAGACGCCAGAGGAGGTTTGGCGTTAAATCACCTCCTACAGAACGGACATTCCCACCTTCACACTTGAGGTCCCCAAAGCAAATCTTAGCAACCCTATGGAAATGGCAAATGATGATGAATCAAACACACTTGTTTGTGAGGGTCATTGGAAAGATGTGGTGTGTGTTTTGTGTTAGACATGATTTATGTGTTTTCATAAACCATGATTTTATCCACAAAACCCACCCCTTTCAATACTGATACAAACCCTCCCTTCTACATCACATCTCATAAAAGGTATAAAATATTTTATACAAAGTAAAAAATCTATATACTATGTTATCACAGTTGTTTAATTAATCACTAATATTATATGTTCTGCTAACTTAATATTTCCACTAAGAAAAGTATGCTTCAAGAAATATAAACTGGATCTCTGGCTCAATTATGGTGGCTCATCTGACAAAGAATAATGCAGGTGTCCTAAGGCCAGCTCAGCAAGGACAGAAACCTCGTGTAGAGCGAAAGGGCAACAGCTGGCTTGACTATGTTACAGTCAGTATAGAATAGTATTCCCATGACTTCAGAAATTATTTGACAAAGAAAGGGATCACCAGGCAGCCTTCACAAAAACCATTGTTGAGGTCATTGTAATGTCACCTCATATCATCATGATATACAAAATTGATGACGTTGGTTTCATCCAGACCTCTACACACAGGTTTTCAAGGAAACTAGTGTTATTGTTGTCTTCAGTCCTGAGACTGGTTTGATGCAGCTCTTCATGCTACTCTATCCTGTGCAAGTTTCTTCATCTCCCAGTACTTACTGCAACCTACATCCTTCTGAATCTGCTTAGTGTATTCATCTCTTGGTCCCCCTCTACGATTTTTACCCTTCATGCTGCCCTCCAATGCTAAATTTGTGATCCCTTGATGCCTCAGAACATGTCCTACCAACCGTTCTTCTTGTCAAGTTGTGCCACAAACTCCTCTTCTCCCCAATTCTGTTCAATACCTCCTCATTAGTTATGTGATCTACCCATCTAATCTTCAGCATTCTTCTGTAGCACCACATTTTGAAAGCTTCTATTCTCTCCTTGTCTAAATTATTTTTTGTCCATGTTTCACTTCCATACATGGCTACACTCCATACAAATACTTTCAGAAATGACTTCCTGACACTTAAATCTATACTCGATGTTAACAAATTCCTCTTCTTCAGAAACGCTTTCCTTGCCATTGCCAGTCTACATTTTATATCCTCTCTACTCTGACCATCATCAGTTATTTTGCTCCCCAAATAGCAAAACTCCTTTACTACTTTAAGTGTCTCATTTTCTAATCTAATTCCCTCAGCATCACCCGACTTAATTTGACTACATTCCATTATCCTCATTTTGCTTTTGTTGATGTTCATCTTATATCCTCCTTTCAAGACACTGTCCATTCCGTTCAACTGCTCTTCCAAGTCCTTTGCTGTCTCTGACAGAATTACAATGTCATCGGTGAACCTTAAAGTTTTTATTTCTTCTCCATGGACTTTAATACCTACTCCGAATTTTTCTTTTGTTTCCTGTACTGCTTGCTCAATATACAGATTGAATAACATCGGGGACAGGCTACAACCCTGTCTCACTCCCTTCCCAACCACTGCTTCCCTTTCATACCCCTCGACTCTTATAACTGCCATCTGCTTTCTGTACAAATTGTAAATAGCCTTTCGCTCCCTGTATTTTACCCCTGCCACCTTCAGAATTTGAAAGAGAGTAGTCCAGCCAACATTGTCAAAAGCTATCTCTAAGTCTACAAATGCCAGAAACATAGGTTTGCCTTTCCTTAATCTACTTTCTAAGATAAGTCGTAGGGTCAGTATTGCCTCACGTGTTCCAACCTTTCTGCGGAATCCAAACTGATCTTCGCCGAGGTCGGACATTATATACTAAGATCATTCCAAGCAAAAATATGACCTAACTATATATGGAGACTGTGCTGGTCAAAACCAAGGGAGATAAGAGCTGACCAGGCACACCTAATATATCTTGTCCCAAGCTGTGCTAAATGCCAGAGAACAGAGACAACATGTGTGCTAATTTCTGCCTCATGCTGCAGCTGAGCCAAGTCAGGACAAGTCCGGATTAAGGACAGGTAGGTGCGAATACATTGTGCAAATTCCTACTTCATGTGTGCATCTTGCAGGATACAAAGAGTAGTACCAGAAGCACTTATGCAGATGGAGATAACGTGTGTGCTAATTTCCACCTCATGCTGCAACTGAGCAAAGTCAGAATAAGTCCGGAGTAAGGACAGGTAGGTGCAAATGCACTGTGCAAAGTCCTACCTCATATGTACTCTTGCAGGGTACATAGGAGTAGTACCAGAAGCACCTATGCAGATGCTTCTTTAGTTCCACAAGAGATTATATAGGGAGTTAGAGATTGTTAGTAGTCTAACTGACTGGAACAAGGAAGTCTCTTACCTGGTGCAATTTTGGATGATGTGATCACAGATTCTCACTGGTATGGTTTTTTCCAGTACCTCTAAGTGGGGGATAATCTAACAGTTTAAGAATTTGAGGGAATTCGGTTCTGGAAAATTATTACAGAAGAAACACCGAAAACAACTTGGGAACTGACGGTCTTCACTGCGCCCGTTGACTCAGAATGTTAACATCTCTGGGGTATATACAACTTTACATCCTTTACATTGTAATTTCCCTTTTCTGATCCACTTGTAGTATCCACTTAAAAATAATGTCTTGGGATGCACTACTGCTTGCACTTGGTATGATCCTTCATATTTTTGGAAAAACTTATGTGTCTCTTTCTTCAGGACAGAGCTTTGATGATGTTATTTTACAAGAATTAGGTCATCGACCTTATATTTAGGTTCAATAACTGTTTCATTATGTTTACTCACTCTTTGTTGTGCTTTTTCAACTAAATTCTTAGAAACTATTTCCTGATTCAGTTCATAATTGACAGTAGGTTTTTCAGGCCAATTGAAACATTTAATTAAAGGTTCTCCTACAAAAGGTTTGCCTACTACTTCTAAAGGTGTCAACGCCATCAACAAATGTGGTAATTCATTTAGAATAAGTTCAAAATCTTTAATTTTCATTGCAGTTGGTACGGCATAGTTTTCCAATTTCCATCATTACTCCTTCACATGGATTTGAGGATGGCTTATAGTTGGATATTAGCCCTTGACAAATACCTTCCCACACTAGAAATTCTTTAAATTCATTACTCACAAATTGGGGGCCATTATCTGTAAGAAACTGTTTTGGTTTACCTACTTTCAGGAAGTGTTGTTGTAAACAATGTATAACTGTCAGCGTACTGACTCTTTTGATTGGATATAGTTTAACATATTTTGACCAACACTCTGTGATGACCAACATGTATGACACTTCTTCCTTTCATTTTGGAATTGGCCCAAAAAAATCTGCTGCTGTGAGATTGTGCAATGACTTAGGAATAATCAGATACATTTTGTACTTCATAGGAGTATTATTCTCTTTCACTTTCTGGAAAATTTCACAAGTTCTTATCAGAGATGCTACTTTATGCCCTAGCTTCTTAAAATAATAAAACTTATTCATATGGGCTATACATTTTTTTTATTCCGAAGTGTCCATATCCTGTATGAACATACCACACAAGTGCATTTTCCATTACCTTTGGAATGCATCAGTGCCAATGTTGTGATGTTACACTGTCTCTCCAAAACAAATAATGACCTACAATTTTCCATTTTCCTACTTGATTAGGAGGTAAGAAATTCTGGATACACATAGAAAACATTTCTGTAAAATAGGGATCATGATGGATATTTTCTGTTATTCTTTGAGCTATCTCTTGTAACCTGATGTTTGGATATTCTGCCAACATAAAATTAAATGCAAAAATAATGCCAGGTCCTTCCATATGTTTTAATTCTTCCATTCCTATTGGTAACCTAAACAAAGCATCCAGTACAATACTCTCGGAACCTTTTACATATTGTATCCTAATATCATATACCTGTATGAAAAGCATCCATCGCATTAATCTAATGTGTAACAATTGACTACTTATTAAAAAAGACAGAGCTTGATGATCTGTATAAATATGGATTTCTGAACCCCATATTAGTGTCTGAAATTTTTGGATACTCCATACAATTGCTAACAGTTCTATTTCAGTAGCCGTACAGTTTAATTCATGTTTATTTAGACTACAGCTAGCAAAAGCTATGGTTTGGTGTTCTACAATATATAGATCCCACTCTCCTTGGAATAGTTCTGCAGCAATACCATAAACAGCTGCATCTGTTGACAATTTAAATGGTTCACCCATAACTGGATGGTGTAAAATGGGTGATTCAACAAGTGCTCCTTTGATGTTTTCAAACGCTTCATTTGCCTCTTGATCCCAAACCCACAGTATTCCCTTTCTTAATAACTAGTTGTTGCCCTTGTAAGTACTGTTGATAGTATCCAGCCATTCCTATAAATCCCTTCAACTGTCTTACGTTTCTAGGGTGTGGACATTCTTTAATGCCTTTGATGCATTCCGGATCCGGTCTAATTCCCTAAAACCTCAAGTGCTTGGCACACAAAATAGACAAATTCACTGTAATACCTTTCTCTTTAAATTTCTTCAGGGTCTTACTCAAGGCTAGACAATGTTCTTCCCAGGAAGCTGATATTATTAAGATACCATCTACATATAGTATTAAATCCTTCAATAAATCTCTCCATAAAGCTTCATCCAGCACCTGTGTAAATACTGACACAGAAATATTAAGTCCAAACAACAATGATATGATTTACCTTAAAACAAAAATGCTGTATACTTTTTTGACTCTGGATGTAACCTAATTTGCCAGTATCCTGTGGTCAGGGCCATCGTGCAAAAAAACCTTGCTTTCTCAAATTTGGATAACAATTCATCGATGTTAACTAGTCTATCTTTCTGTCTCTATATGTTTATTTAATGTCCACACATATAACATTAATGGTACCCCACCTATAGTTTTGTTCACGATGACCTAAGGGTTATTCATGGTGCTGGAGCTAAGTTCTATTATATTGTTATAAATCATTTTGTTGATTTCCTCCCTCACTGCTTCTTTCAAACTTACTAGTATTGAATATGGCTTACAGAAGAATGGAGTGTCATCTTTGGTTTTGAATTTACAAATATAGTCGCTGATGTTACTGGGACAATTGGAGAACACTACTTCATACTCCAATAAATTTTTTATAAATCTCGCTTTTGTTGTTCAGTTAATATTAGTGACTCATTAACTTTGGCTTGTATGTCAGTTCATTGTGTTCCTGGACTTACATTATCGATCTCTGGTGACAATTATGCTGTAGCTGTTAATCGCAGACACTGACATTCCGTTGTTTGTTTTCCAATGTAGCTGTCGGTCACAAACAGTATCCAGCATCTACCATTCCTTTTACCACAAAAAAGAAGATTTTCCTCAAAATTTAAGATGACTTTAAATTCTAATAACCAATCTAAACCAAATAATACATCCCTATTAAAATTTCCTACTATTAAAAGTGTTTGATGAAATAAAATATTTCCAACACTGCAGTTCACTTGGGTTTCATGTTTCACAACATACTTTTTGTTCCTGTTATACTGACTATGTAAACTCCAGTTACTGGCAATGGCAGTAAGTGCTGTTCAGTCTGTAAT
The DNA here is from genome assembly GCF_023864275.1 of Schistocerca cancellata. Taxonomy (NCBI): domain Eukaryota; kingdom Metazoa; phylum Arthropoda; class Insecta; order Orthoptera; family Acrididae; genus Schistocerca; species Schistocerca cancellata. The sequence goes on along the minus strand of NC_064631.1, from coordinate 228,416,006 downwards.
AAATTAAAGAATGTGCTAGATATGAGTGATACATTGCTCCGTAAGTCTATAAATATGTTAACTTCTGAATTTTCCACGGTCCCTGCTATTACAGGTTGTGGATTGTTGATAACTAGGTTTGGTTCTTCTAGCAGTAACCATTCTCTTGTAGGTATTCTGTATGTGAAATTAACATACTTATCATTGATCAGGCCTCCTTGTGTATCTCTACAACCTGGGCCCTGGCCCTGGATCCAGATCACACCATGTTTCCCTTATTATTAGTAATCACAGGTTGGTTACCGAATCAAGATACTATGTTACCACTTTGTGCTCTGTTATTACTTGGTACAAATTCCTGTGAAGTTACTGGACCTAAATTCAAAGGTGGATGCTTCTTCTGATAATTGTCGTTACCATTTTTTCTATTGCACTGGTGTACTCTAGCTAGGTTGACTTCATGTTTTTTGAAATTATTCCCACTATTCCTTTTGAAATTCGAATTTTTCCCTTGATGCAAAGTTTCATTATGGTCTTTATTTAGGGCATCTAGGGCACTAACAAAGGACAACAATTCTTCAACCATCTTCCAATCACTACACAAGATATCTTTTCTTGCATAGATGGGTAATCATCTAATCAAAATTCGAACCAACCCCTCTTCTTCCATCGGCTTATCTAAATACTTCACCTGTGTTAGATGCCAGTCAAAATATTTCCTCATGGTACCCCAAGTATTACTGTAGTATTTTTGGTCCCACAAATCTGATATTAACTTTTCCTGGGCACTTGCAGACCAATACTTCTCCTTAAATTTCTTTTGAAAATTTTCCCAAGAAGAAAAGTTCTCAATATTTACTGCACCCCATTTGGAGGCTTCTCCTAGAAGGTAACTCACAGCAAATTCAATCTCTTTAGAATCCTCCCAGTTATTTGGAAAAGCTTGCTTGAATCTTTTCAAAAAATGAGTTGGATTTACATCCCCACTCGGCTTAAACTTAGGGAATTGTGTTGATAACCCTGAATTCACTCCCCATTGTAAATCAGTAACTACTTCACTAGTTAACACAACATTGCATGAAGTTGTCTGCTTTTCCACTTTGTCCTGGGTAAGTTTGAATTTTTTCCACAAGTCATCCATAACCTTTCGGGTATCTAAAAGTTTGGGAGAAACAATAGGCGACATGTTCATGGATTCTATTCTCTCAGTAACTTTTCAATCTATAATCCCTTCAAATTTTTCCTCCACACTACTTATATTTACTGTATCAGAGTTAGCTATCCTGTCTTGAAAACTTCTTTCTATATTTTCTACTAATGTATTAATGCCTGTAATTTGTGATTTGATTATTGGCATGAACTTATCTTTCTTTTAAATACTCTCTTTTAAAGTATGCAATCCCTGCTTTACAGCATCAAACTTAACATTGTATCCATTTTCAAATGATCCTAATTTTTTATTGATTTCTGATTCTATGGTATTATATTTTTCCTCAGTATCAAATTCTAACTTTTTTGCTAAATCTTGTAATTGATCATTCTGTTTCTGACTAAAGTCAATGAACAGTTGATTTACATGAATGTCCAATGAATTGGTTAATTCTTTCTTTAAGTCTAATTTCAAATCCTCTACTTTACTATTCAAGGTGTCAAATTCAGTCTTTAAAGCATCCATGCCATCACCTAGATTTCCAAATTCTTTGCTCTGTGAGTCGACTCTGGCATTTAACAATCCTTAAGTTTCATTCTGAGCATTTAAACTAGAATGTGCTAAGTTAGTTCTTTACTTAAAGTAGCATTCTGAGTTTTGATTAGATTTACTAACTCAGACCAGTCAGGCCCTTCTTTAGTAATTCTCATAGCCATGGCTGGTTTTGACATCTCTCCAATTTGTTATATACTGTCCATGCTTTTATAGGCTTTACTCTTGTGAGCATTTAATACTAATTTCAATTCTACCAATTACACAGTAAAAGTTCAACCTACAGTACTTTGTAACACTGCTTACTAGGGTAATAAAGTTTTTATTTCATGCTCACCCGGCATAAAATTCTCGCTGCGTAGGTGGGCAGATGTGGCGGCAGGTCAGCACCAGTGAATAGAAGCTGGTGCTGGCGGCAGTGGATGTAGGTTGGTTACCGCATCTGCACTCCCACAATGTGTGTGAGAGCTGTATGCTCCCCGCACTGGGTCTTCTTGGTCAAATTGTTCTACGTGTCTCTCTCCTTAGTCTGATAAGTTGAGATCTTCTCTCCGGTTTTTGTCGTTGTGACTTTCTTACGTCTTCTTCCTTATTTGCCTGTACAAATTTTCTCCATTTGATTTTTATGATTAGTCCAGTTTCTCATAATGGTTCTCTCGCCTTGTTATACTCAGTTGCTATGGCAACACATAATATCTTCTTATCTTGTTTTCGTGTCAAATTTCCTGTTCTCTTCTGTCCTTTCACACAGGTCGCCACATTCTAACTCTTTGGACTACTTAAAGTGGTGAAGTTGTGTATAAACTCCCACTTCTTTAACGATACAACTTATTTGAGATTGTCAGCCAACTTTCCTTGCTGGTTAGATTGCTGCTGCAACCTCCTTTTCTCTTCTTCTCCGAAATATATTTGCTAGGAACAGGAATTTTTCAAGACTCTTTCTACTTATAAAAATAAGCAGACATACGTAGTTTCTTTTGCTTCACTTAACAATGTACATTTAAACATCAGACTTTTACAAATCTCATTCTGCACATAAACAAACACTGTCAAGTAAGTTTCCTCGCATATCCAAAGCTTAGAAACAAAGTTCATTTACACATAATAGAAAGTTGGCTTAAAAACCAAATCCATTCTCATCCTGAATCTGAATACACGTCTTATCCTCTCCAAGTCCAAGATGAGCATTAATTAACAATATTTCTGCTGTTGTTCTTTTTTTCACTAAAATAGTCATAGTTATAAAACAGCACAGAATAACACAGAAGTTCCTTGAGTCTGCTGTGTTCTTTCATTAAACTTCCATGGCGTGACTGGCAAACACTTGTCGGGGCCATTTGAACACCATGTCTACAATCTTCTTACTACACACTTTGGACCTGTACACACAAACAGGTGATGTGCAATAGACAGGCTCTCTCACACTTATATTTAAAATATTGTGTGTTTGAGATGGTAGAAGGCTGACAATTTACACGGAAATTCTCGAAACACTACAACTTCTCATCACATGCTCCACAGATAGGTAACTTCCTATCTAGCATTCACATCAAACCCTGAATGTTCAATACCTTCCACACATGACATGCTTTCCCTATTTATATTCCAAAAGCAAGTGTATAGGATTTACGTCAGATAGGATTAAAAGTGTTCACATGTGAAACTTTAATAAACAGAGCTAAATGCAATGAAAAAATGAACTGGTAAGGTGGTACACACAGAGATACTAAGATACTATTCCTAATTTGTACAGTACAGGCTATGAGGACACACTACTAGACATTTAATGGCATTGTCCCATTTCAAAATTGTAAAAGGATCTACTCATTTAGTCTTATGACATATATGTATCAAATTCTAAAGCAGAAATCTATTATGAAAGATAATTATACAATTGTATGAACCTTTAAATATAGTGTATCATAGGTTTAAACTCAGTCAATATAAAAAACTGAACTTTATAAATTACATGATCTTACATACTACATTCCTGACAAACAAAACACAATTATTTAGTTGTATGAATCTGCAAACATAGTGTATATTTTCTTGCAGATTAGGGATCATTATGCATCCATGTTCAAAGGTATTGTTTTCTATACTAAAAGTTAAAAGTACCTGAGATTTTATCAATTTGCTGTGCTTACCTTAGCTCCTCTCAGCTTTACACTACAATGGCATTTCCACAAAATTCTTACTGTACATGATCTTGTCTCTAAATTGTTCAGATATTCCAGAAATTGGGCTAACTGTATCAATCAAACAGTTACCTTCCCACTGATCTGTCTTAATTTTAATGTAAGGACTCCCAAAATCTGAGTGTTGTCAGACACTTCATGTAAAAGATCACTTTCAATTTCATCAAATGCTACATATTTACAGGGTTTATCAACTTTACTGTTATCATAGCATTACTTTGGTTATTCATGTTGTCAGGTAAAGGTTGAACACAGTGAATGGATTTCATGGCATCACTAACATCATTTGTTACAGAATGAACACAAAATACATTGCTGTTAAAATTATATACAATACAATAGAATAGAAGTTTATTGCCTTGTAACAGAGTTTCAAGCCATTGACTTAATGCACAGGAGACTCATCAAAACACAAAAACTGGTTTACAATTTTCCTTATAATACCAATAATTATGGAACTGAATAATTACTTAATTAAGCAGTTAATAATTTTTCTTCAGAAGTAACAAATTTCTAAAATCAACTGTCCTAAATAATTGCTCTTTCCTGCTCAAATTTTCAGATTGTCATTTATGAATTTTACAACTGAGTAGTAACATTTCTGCTTAGATCTTCTTTCACTTCATTCCATCAATTTGGATATAAATTTTGACTAACCACAGCTAACTTATTCCAGATTGCACATTTATCTATGTTACCATCAATCTGGTTCCAAACAAACTTCAAAAAGTTTTCACCTTTATTCTCTAAGCTCACAGATAACTCACCTTTACTGTTTGGGTCGTTAATCTGCATGGCGTTAATGAAAAACTGTTTTGACTGGATTGGTATCCATGACTGTTGCTTACAATATCACATACATCACTTACTTTATCTGTGTTGTCAACATCATTCACAAGTAACTCTGAAACTTCTTTATTCTTAAATTCCACAAATACCTGATACTCATGATCATTATCACCATCATATTCTTCCAAAATTACTTCATCAACAACATAATTAACAATACGAGTTTCATCTCCATTAAATTCATTTACCTTACCCATATTCAGTTGCAATACGCTATGAGTCTCAGACTTACCAACCTCAGTTATTTCACAGCTCTCATTCTCATCTACTTCAAAAATACCACTTGGTTCAGATCCAATACAGTCATCACCTGTTTTACAGACATCAATAACACTGTTTTCTGACCAAGAGTAGAAATCATTATTATATCAAAATTCTTACTACTCTCACATTCTGGTTTGAGATTAGCACCTACATCACCATAATTAAACATAGTACTCCAAAACTTTTGATCAAAACATAAATGAGAAACTTGATATTCCTTCTGTTCAATTTCAGACACATGTGCCAAATCATTAACAATCTTATTATAGTCTAATTGCAAGTGTAACTTGGGAGTCCTGTGCTTGTTGTACTTCCTCACCCCAAAACAGTGGGCCTTCATTAAGGAAAACTGCAGTTTCCTGAGTAGTTACTTCTATGATTGTTTCTCCTATTAAAATGCCCATGGTTATTCCCTTTATTCCTGGCCTGTGATGTTCAAAATTTCTGTCTCTATTAACATTTTAACCCTTACAAATTCACAATTAGCTCTGTTTCTGTAATTAATCCCATTGTGATTTCTATCATTCTGAATATTGTGGTATATACTTCTTTCTGCTGCCCTATCCAGCCTGTCAACATATTGTAAAAATTGTTCATGACAACTGTCAGGTCTGAGAACTAAATCCTACAGCAACCTTTCTGGTAATCTTCTTTTGAGTGCATCAGTCAATGTCATTTCGTCAAATGGTTTGTCAAGGTTTGTTAATTTCTTAAGTTCATTTGTACAAAACTCTTTCAGAGTACCATCCCTATTCCTTTAAATAGGATAATTCAGAAATTCACCTTTAATTCTCCCCTGTTCAACCTCTGACCAAAATTTATTTAAATACTTGTTTTGAAACTTTGATATGTTCCCACTGTCTTAAATTTAAAATTACCTATGACAGAGCATCACCTTCGAGACACCTTTTAACAAATTTAATTCTTTATTGTCACTCATGCCTAACACAAAACTATCTCTACAGTGGTACAGCAAATACACTGGATGTACATCATACGATGGAAAACTTTTGATAGGAAAGTTGGACCATGCAATACCATTGTTTGAATACAGATTTTTGTCAGTGCAATTTTCCTGAACTGCTGAAATTTTTTGATCATCTAAAACAGTTACATTAATTTGCATGTTGTTTTCAACATTCAAAATTTTTTGTTTTAAATGGGTAATGTTTTGTTCCATTTTTTCTGCTACGGCCTTCTGTTCAACTCTGACATCATCAACATTTTTAGATTGTCTTGCCAATTCACTTACTAGCTCATTTTCCAAAACAATAAATTTATTTTCTAAAAAATCAACTTTTTCATGCACACTTTCTAACCCCTCTGACACCCCATTTTTTAGCTCCGAAACCTGAATACTAAGTTGATCTATTTGGTGTTGTACCCTCTCCATTTTACTATTGCTTTCAATTTTCAGGTTATTTAATTGTCCTTGTAGTGAAGTAAATTTGCTGTCATTATCTGTTCTTATTTCAGTTAACTGATCGTTAACTGCATTATCTGTTCTTCTTCCAGGTAACTGATCATTAACTGCATTAAATTTGCTATTGTTATCTGTCTTCATTTCCTCTAGTTTTGCCAAAATTACCTGCAAAATACCAGTTTTTACTGTTTGTTTGCTGACTATGGTTTCACTCAGCTCACACATGTCCTGGTTGGGTCATACAGCTTTCACTTCTACATCACTCCTACCCTTGTCTCTATTCATTTCGTTAACAAGCACACAAGTCCACAAACAAATTAATTTCACAGGTAGTTGTTACTTATCTTCCTTTTTTGATGCTCCTGGTTGTAGTTGTAAAGTCCTCTTTCATTTGATACTGTCCATCATTGTTGGTAGTACAATGTTACTATTGATGTAATTTACTTTGTTGGGCAGCTCTTTGTCTTCTTTCTTCGTGTCATCAGAAATTCACTCAAACATGAACAGCAAATCACACAAATCACTCTCCCTCTACTGCAACAGACAGAACTTCATTATTAATCAATTGAATCCCGGATGGTGCTACCACTTGTAATCTACCACTCCCTCACATCATTTGTTGATCGTCACTGTATTTATGGTTAACTCGTTTAACAAGTTCCTAGATGAGTAAGATTTACAATAAACTTTTTACTCATCTTCTTTTATTGTAGTTGGCTCTAGGACTTCACGTCTTGGGGCTGATTATTGAAGGTGAAATTTTGGACATTATAGGTTTCCCACAGTTCCAACTGAAGTAAATAATGCTGAACTTTACAATTTAAACGTCAAAAAATCTGAAAATTACATTGTTCTTCCCAAAAATAAAAACACATCCGATCACATCAGAGGCATACCAACTACTACTTCACTCTGTGGTACTAACAATATTCCAAAGGGTTTACAAATTTTCTTGACAAATTGTCACATAGTCCACTCTTAAGGGATGGAATACAGCATTAAATTCACAGTTGTAAGTGAGAGGTTGCTTGGGAAGACCATGGAGGAGTTGGCGGAATCGGGTATTCATACAGCGACAGACTGGTGACGGTTAGTACACAGGCTAAGTACACATGGAAACAGCTTCTGGTCAGCCAATGTGTGACTGAGGTCCCGTATAGCAGCTCGAGACAGTGAAACAAGTGCATCATGAGTTTCCCATATATGGTAATTTACACTCCTCTTTGGCATTGTCCATCAGAGGGAATGTTCCAGAACTTGATGAGTGTTACAAAAAGGGATTTGCCCCAACCCAAGTGGGCAAGTGGGAGCACAGTTGGTATTCATCTGGGGCACTACCACTGAGCCAGGTGTCGCGAGGCTGTGGACTTAGAACAGCTAGTGTCACATTGGGATTGAGAGAATACTGTGAAGATAGTCTCAGAACCATGAGATAGAATGCAGCTGACAGAGTTATGTGAAGCTGTTTATCGTAACATTGTGAATTGAATAGAAGAAGCTAAAGTCAGTATTGCCAAGAGTGAACTTCCAATGAACTTATTAATCTGAGCATGATTAGACCTGAGTTTCCTTGTGCTGTTAACTGAGTTCTGTGTCCCCGAACACCCTCTTTAACTTGTGGATTCTTACAGGGTGGAGTTCTGCAAGCTGCCTATGTGAAATTTGCCCATCTATTACATCAATCAAGGTGAGCCCTTGCAACTGCAACATGTCCTTCTGACTCCCTCTCGGGACACATCAAGGGTGGCGAACTCTTTTTGGTGTTAGGTTTTAAGTACTGAGTAGGCAAACCAAATCTAGTACTTAGAGTAGGCAAACCAAATCTAGTACTTATGCAAATAAGGGAACTGAAATAGGTGTTGGGAAGCTCAGTGAGTCACTAATGTCAACTGGGAATGTGTTGAGGGAATAATTTCAACACCAAGGGGGCTGTCGCTGCAACCAATGCTGCTGCCACCTCTGACGCTGCAGCCGCAGCTGTAGCCTTAGCCTTAGCCGTGCCACCATGAGTGAGAAGCTCACCATACCTAAGGGCCTGCCACTGCTGCTGCCATTGCTGTCACCACCACCGTTACCACCACTGACACCAATGCTGACAGCGACGCACACAACGTGAGCAAGAGGCTCACCTAACTCGGAAGCAGACACCAGGAGAATGACGATGAGAGTATTACTTCTCAGAAAGTAGGGATCAAGAATTTTTCAGTTATAGTAAAGTAACCAAATTAGTGCCAGTAAAATATAATGGTGATCATGAACAATTGTCCGAATTCATAAACAATTGTGATAACGCATATGAGTTAGTGGATCCTAGTTGTAAGAAAGTATTTTTAAAATTTGTTACAGGACAGATCACTGAGGCAGCTTGCTGTAAATTATTAGTACGTGATCATATGGAAACCTGGTCTGCAGTTCATTAGAATCCTAATTAAAAATTATGAAAATAAGTGAACTTTAGACTATTATACTTGCAAATTATTTGGTAGTAGGCAAACACGGTATGAGAGTGTGGCTCAATGGGGCACCAGAATAGATGAGATGCAATTTCATTTAAGGGAGGCCATGAAAAGAGTAATAAATGCAAAAGATATCTTGGAAAGTAACACATTGATTGGAAAACTTGGACGGGCAGTTTATATTCAGGGACTCTATGAGGATAGGATAAAAACAATTGTTAAAGCTCAAGGGGAGTGTCTAACATTGTTGGAAGCCAGTGATTTAGCAGCAATCGAAGAGAGTGCCATGGCCATGGATCGAGAGAAGTTCAAGGGGACAGCCCTCTAAAACAAAGCCATGGAGTGAGTACCAAGTATTTTACGTATTTTTGGGAAGGTAACTTGGTGTGCGATTGTAGGCACAAATATCAAGTAAGGAAGATCAATCGGACTCAGATGCCTACTCCAAGACAAGGTCAGAATAGAATTCCTTTTAAAGAGATTGATGTTTGTCACTTCAGAGGAAATGGGTCCAGATCACAGAGTCCACCTCCAGTACAGTGCAGTCAGTACAACCTGAAGCGACATACTCCCCCATGTACACAAGGAAAACCAGGGACGTGTTTTACCTGTCAACACCTGGGACACTATGCCAGGCACTGTACACTGTACAGAGAGTTGATGGCTGAATATTGCCAAGAATACTGGGCAGGGAAATGAACATAAAGGATAATGGAGCAGTCACTTTACACTGCATCTGGCATTATATTTGCTGTGGACTGTACCAGCAAGAATGATTTTATTCAATTGAACTGCACAGATTTGTGTAACCTTTAGGTAAAGTTATTAATAGATAGGGGGCTCATGTGAGTTTGATAAAAGAAGAAGCACTGAAGCCCAGGAAAAACTGGGATAAAAAGAAAGCTGTCACTATACGAAGTATTGCAAATGAGGAGATCCGAACTGAAGGCAGAGTGAGATTAGTCTTGTGCACTCTGCAGTTGACTGAATCTGTACAACATTTTCAGGTAATTGGGGAAAGCATTGATTTACTCTTTAATGGACTATTGGGAAGGGACTTCCTGGACCAGCACAGTGTAATTGTTGACTACACTGACCAAAGACTTAAGATATGGAATGACTGGATCGAGTAGCAAGAGGCAGACAAATATGCCAGAATAGCTAAATTGGGAGCTTTTGCCAAACAGAATTACTGACACATGAGTTACAAGGAACCTAGGTACACAAACAGGGAAGCGATAGCACAGAAACCAGCAGCTGCACATTCAAGGAGGGGATGTTTACCCAAGCAAATAAACACAAGCAGAATTAGAGATACAGGCCCCCAGCAGAGGCAGCCAAACAGACCATTAGCACCTGTTGCAGTTGAACAAACTAAGGCTATCAGCATCACAAAAAGAAAAGAATTGCAACTGCAAATTTTGCCAGAAGGATGCATTGCCAGGCAGAGGAGGAACAACAGTAGTCAGACAATAAGAAGCCAGCAGCAACAGCAACCAGAGGTTAGCACAGAAGTGCAGATAGGACCACAAGAAGAGCGTTTTGTGAAAGTAAGAGTAATTCCGAGACAAGAAGTATGACCAGATGTGTTCACCCCAGTCGCAATAGTGACCTTGCAGGATGGATTGTATATTATGAGCATGATAAACACTCACAAAGAAGAAATTTGAATGCCAGTACCAGAGTTAATGGCAAATCCTGTGCCTCCCCCAACTGACTGCAAAATCAGACATGTACGAAGAGACGCAACTGCTGCTGTTAAGTCAACAAAAGGCCTTCTGCTAGAGAACATGCAAGTAGGTCATATGAATAGTGAAGAGAAAGAATCATTTATCAAATTGTGTGTTGCTTACAACAATGTGTTCCATTTATCGGGAAATCGGCTAATGCATATAACAGTAGTGAAGCACCAGATGCTACTACTGCCAGAGGCAGCAGGCAGGATTATCAATCAACGGCCATACAGAATTCTGCACACCCAGCAAGAGGCACTGAACAAGGAGGTTGACAGTATAATATCCCCTAGTAACAGTCCTTATAACTTTCCTTTAATAATGTTGCCAAAGAAATTAGATGCGAGTAGACAACAAAAGTGGAGAGTGGTAGTCGACTACAGAAAGTTAAATGAGATATCACTCAACATGGTGCATACTCTTCCCCATATTGATGAAATGCTAGACAGTGTAGGAAAAGCAAAATACTTTTCGACATTATATCTGGCAAAAGGATTCTACCAAGTGCTTATCGACAAAAAAAGATCACGAGAAAACTGCCTTTAGCAAACCTACAGGTCACTTTGAATGTAATAAAATGGCCATGGGATTGAAGACTGCACCATCCATGTTCCAAAGATTGATGAAAACAGTGTTGACAGGGGTACAGGGCAACCAAGTTTTAGTATATTTAATATATTTGTAAGAACTTCGCTCGAGGAGCATAATGCTTGATTAGAGGCAGTGTTCAAATGACTGAGACAAAACATTTTAAAGCTACAGATAGATAAGTACGAATTTCTGAGAAAGGAAGCCATTTTTTTGGGTCCTATGTTGATGGCCAAGGGGCTTCATCCAGATCCATCCAAAGTGGTAGCCATCAGGAAATACCCACAACTGCAAATGACAACACAGCTGAAAGCGTATTTAGGCCTGGTGAGGTACTACCGGCGTTTTTTACGAATTGTTGATGAAGGGAGTTCCATATAGCAGGGGGACTCCACAGGAAGAAGCTTTCCAACGGTTAAAGGAGAAAATAATTAGTCCACTTGTATTAAAGAACTCAGATTCTGAACAAGAGTTTATAGTGACCACAGACACTAGCCTTTACACTATTGGTCTGTAATCAGTCAAGGACCAATTGGCAAGGATCTACCAGTAGCCCTTACATCCAGAACACTCAACAAAGCTAAACAAAATTACAGTACAGTAGAAGGAGAACTACTCACGATAGTGTGGGATGTGAAGTACTTCTGACCTTATCTGTTCAAAAGAGAGTTCAAGATAGTGACAGATCACAAGCCGCTCACATGGCTCAGTAGCATCTCTGATTTATCTTCCTGTCTGATAAAGTTTAGGCTGAAATTAGAAGAATATGACTTCCAGATTTTGTATAAGGAGGGCAAACAAAATAAGGCTGCAGATGCATTGTCTCACATTCGGACTGTACGTGAAGCAGAAAGTGACACAGCAACTAGAGCAATAGGAAGCACCACGTTTGGAGAAGATAACACTGTAGACACAGGCAGTGCAACAGACACAAGCTGCCAGTGATGACTTGCAGATAAGGCTAGGAGACAACAGTACCACCAAACTGTCAGAAACATGCCAGGGGAGCTGCCAAAAGGAGTAAACAAGGCCGATGTAAGTAACGAAGAGAAGCTAGCAATAATGAAGCAAATGCACATGTCTCCAATTGGAGGCCACCAAGGTATGGGTAGAACATATGAGAGAGTGAAGCAATATTGTAGCTGGCCAGGAATGAAGGCAGACATAGAGACATTTATTTGTGAGTGCAACAGTTGCCAAAAAAATAAAATTACACAGGCTAAGACTAAGCAACTATTACAGACAACGCCCATCCTTGAATTTATATTTGAGAGATGTGATGTGGACATAGTGGGCCCATTGTCACAGTCGCAGGTTGGTAACGAGTACATTTTGACATTTCAAGATTCCCTGATTAAATTCATTGTGGTGGAGCTACTGGACAAACAGGATACAGATACCATCGCAAGGAAGTTGGTAGAGAACATTACACTAAAATTCGATATACCAATTGCACTGCTGAGTGATATGGGCAGTAATTTTGTGAGCAATATGATGAAATGTATGTGCAAACTGTCAAGAATTGAGAAGCTGTAGATGATGAGCTATCACCCACAAATGGAGCACTGGAGTGGACACACAGAACATTAATGGAAATGCTAAGACATTATGTAAATAGAGATCAAACCAATTGGGATATGTGAGTGCCATTTGCAACATTTGTATTCAATATGACTGCCCCCCCCCCCCCCCCCAATCACCCATAGTGCATGCTGTTTGAATTATTCTTTGGCAGAAAATGCAACCTACCAGGACTTTTGCAAAAGAAGCCAGGGAATGTTACCTATAACTACCATGATTATGTCACAGAGATACGCTAGAGGATGCAATTGTTACATCAAGAGGCCAGGACAGCCACACAAGAAAGTAAAGAAAGGAATAAGGTTCAGTATGATAGAACACAAAATCCCAAGACATTTAACGTTAATGACCAACTGTTATTGTATGTTAGAGCTTATGAAGGGGTAGATCAAGGAAATTAGACAGCCAATGGAGAGGACCTTAACAAGTGGTCACTGTGGACAGACCAAATATAATAATTAGGATAAAGGGACAGAAATGTATGAAGGTACATGCAAATAGGCTGAAGGAATTCTTCTAATTACAGATGGCAGGAGTATGAGACTTGTGGGCTGGCTAATCGCTGGCAATATGGTAACCAGCGTAGTGGGACAAACAGAGAGTGACGGACATACAGTTACAATGATTCCAGTCTGCACCTGGATTTATTATGACAACCAAGAATGGTTAGTTTATACAGTACTACTTGGCGCATAGCGATATATTTTAATTTGAAGGAATTGCACGATTAGTTTGACAAAACTCTCCAAGCCCTGAACCTAGCGGTGGCAATCTGCATAATGAGATTACATACAGTGAAGTTGGTCACAGAAAAGTGTGAACATGCACAGCAAGCAGTAATGTGGCATGCAGAAAAAATAAGTAGAGTGAAAGAATTGATAGGGCAGTTAGCAAGACATGAAACCATCTGACAGAAAAGAGGAATTTTGAATTTTATAGGGGACGCAAGTAAGATTTTGTTTGGCACTTTAGATGAGGAGGATGCATCATTTTTTAAGGCTAAGATAAATGTTCTGGAGGAACAGCAATGGGAATAACTAAGGCAGTCCAAGGACCAAATAGCAATAGTGAAGGCCTCCCTAGCGAGTTTTAATCGGACCATCAATGTGGCCATGAAGAATGAGAAAATAATCACTGAAGGAGTTCAAAAGATATGTATACAGGTGGCAGATTACAAAAATAGTACATCTAAAAAGTTATTACAAGCCTTAATTCTGATAATGGTGACAAAGTTGGTACAATTAACAGTAATGTTTAATGAATTGGAAAGGGAATATGATTTGCTAATTATAGCCACATTGAACGCACAGAAAGAGTTGTTAGGGCCTCACTTAATAAACTCGGTATAGATGGTGTGATACTTAGAGTTAATTAAAGATAATATGAAAGAGAAGAAGTTCCCCATTGCACTAACTGAGGATCAGGGTTACCAGCTGCTAGGTATTACAGATTTAGATGTATTTTTAGCTGGTAGTACTTTAAGCTATTTTCTAAATGTACCACGAGTGGATAGCAATGAGTATACTATATGTAGGGGATGGCCATTACCCGCAGAAGCTGATACAACTAAGAGATTGTTTGCATATATTACTCCCACAACAGAATTCTTAATAATTGATGAAGCCAAAAGCCAGTATGTACAGTTGTCTCTTCCACAACTGAAATGTAACACATTAATAGTAAGCATTAGATGTGTAAGCAGAGTTTGTTTCTTATGTCTACCTATGATCATGAGAGATGTAAAGTGTGAATGGTGCAGCTGGTTCAAGAGGTACCTAAGGATTGCAATCAAAAATACATAATTCTGAATGAAAGTATCTGGATGCAGACACAGGAGAACAAATGGTTATTGTTGCTCCCAAGGACTAAGGATTAACAGTTCTGTGTAATGAGTTACAGCTGATTGATGCCATAGTATGTGGTACCAGAAAGTTAACATTTCTAGGAAAATGTGAGGGCTATGGAGCTCAAATCCTGCTACAATCAGAGTGTATGCTACATAAAAATATAAGTAATGTAGATATAGTACCTTCCTTAAATACAGAAGTAGACTGTTGTATTATAGAAGATGAAAAACAGAAAATATCATAAATACCTGTGAAGTTACCTTTAGAGCATGTAGTTCATCAGCTGGATGATCTGAAAGCTGCAGGGCATAAGATAGATGAGTTGCCAGATGAAATTAATTATCAACAAAGAACTACCTTCAAGGGATGGTTGATGAGTGAGTATTTCACCTGGAGATACTCAGCATCCCCTATATTAATTATAATTAAAATTTTGTGTTTTCTGTGTGTTTATTGTAACTGTTGCAGGAGTTGTGGTAAGAAATTGTTTCAAATAGCTAGTACAGATTGTTGTACTAGAATTTGTGTAATAAGTACCGATGTAAATGAATGTGCCCCACGAACATGTGTCAGATATAGCCTAGCTCAGCAAACTGATGTGAACTATAAGGAGAATGAGCTGGACTCTAATGACATTTAGGTCAACCCAGTATCCTGCATCAGCTGAACAATGACTATGAAGGACTACCAGTACTCTGCCAGGGAGGATTAGGGAGAATGACTCCCTCGCCTCTATAACAGATTCCCCACAATTACGCACAGATAAATGATAAATTCCCTTCACAGACTGGACAATAATGCTTGCAGCATTAGGTGTTGAATTATTTTATAAATGTTTAACTATATTGTAAAAGAAAAATAAGACCAGCTATACTTCTAATGACTTAAACATACATGGAATGTTGTCCAATCCTGTTGACAATAAGAAAAATGAATGGTCACATGTGATGATGTATGTCATGTTGCATAATTCTGCTTACAGTGTAGAACAAATGTAATAAATGGAACCAGTGATCCAATGGCCTTACTGATGATGCAGACAGAAAACTTTATGGTCCCTGAGGACAGATTCTACAAAATTTTTTGTGGGGGATGGGAGGTGTTATGAAATCCGCAGGGATGGAGTATGGCATTAAGTTCACAGTTGTTAGCTAGGGACTGCTTGGGAAGATGATGGTGGAGTTGGATCAGTCGGGTATTTGAACAGTGACAGACTGATGACGGCCAGTACATAGGCTAAGTACACATGGAAACAGCCTCTGGTCAGCCAATGCATGACCGAGGTCCCATATAGCAGCTCGAGACAGTGACACAAGTGCCTCGTGAGTTTCCCATATATGGTAATGTACATACCTCATTGGTGATTTCTGTCAAAGGGAATGTTCTAGAAACTTTATGAGTGTTATAAAAAGGGAACCTGCCCCAACCCAATGGAGAGCATAGTTGGTAGTCGTCTGGGATGCTATCCCTGTGCCAGGCATTTCCAGGCTGAGGACTTAGAACAGTTAGAGTCATTTTGGGATCAAGATGATACTGAGAAGATAGTCTCAGAACCATGAGATAGAAGGCAGCTGACAGTTAGAGTTATGTGAACCCGTATATCGTAACATTATACATTGAATAGAAGCTAAAGTCAGTAGTGCCATAAGTAAACTTCCAATGAACTTTATTAGTCTGAATTTGATTAGACCTGAGTTTCCTTGTGCTGTTCGTCAAGTTCTGAGACCCTGAACACCCACTTTAGCTTGTAGATTCTTTACAGGGTGGAGTTCTGCAAGCTGCCTATGTGAAATTTGCCCATCAATTACATTGATCAAGGTAAGCCCTTTTAATTACGTGTCCTCACTCCCTCTCAGGACATGACAAAATTACTTTCTATTACTTTACATTATCATTTTATAAATAAATCCAGAAATTAACATAATAAATAGTGCCAAATTGCATGAATAAAAATAGAAATTTTAATTGTTCAAATATTTGGTAATTTCAATAGAAAGTAAGTTCAATTGTACATTCAGAGCTAGTACACGTCGATTGTAACAATGAAAATAAAGTAATTTCTTTTTATAGATTTTAGCTTGAATTATAACACATCATGTACAAAATCATTTGAAATTCTTTTAGAAGAACAGCTGAGATATTATTAACCTACTGAAAATTAAAAAAAAAAAAATGGTATTGATTACTTCTGTTGAGGAAAGGAAATGCTAGAGGAGGGTGTCTCTTTACATGCTCAAGTGTTTGGGATCCATATCAGATTGAATTGAAGGAAGACATGAATCAATTTAGAGGTGGGCTGCTAGATTTGTTATGGTAGGTTTGAATGACACAAGTTACGAAAATAGTTTGAGAACTCACATGGGAATCCCTGGAGGAAAGGCAACATTCTTTTTGAGAAACAGTATTGAGAAAATTTAGAGAACCTACATTTGAATCTGACTGTTGAATGATTCTACTGGCACCATACACTGCATGTAAGGACCATGGAGATAAAATTTGAGAAATTGGGGCTCATATGGAGGCATATGGACAATCATTTTTCCCTTGCTCTTTTTACTTGTGGAACAGGAAAGGAAATGACTAGTAGTGTTACAGGGTACCCTCTCCCATGCACCATACAGTGGCTTGCAGAGTATCTATGCAGATGTAGGTGTACCATCTAGATTATAAGAAACTATGACACATTTTATGAGTCTGTAAGTAAGACAATGTCTTTAACAAAAATTTGATCAAGAGGAACCTCTCTCTTATGAAGATGCAACAGTTTGAAAATATTTGGTTGTCAGAAAGTGTGTGGAATTAACAAAAAATGAGAGCTAACCTTTGTTAGGGAATATAAAAGGCAAACAACCACAAAGTTTGACAGAAGCATCCATACGACGCTCCATTAGACAGTTTTTGTATGTATATCTTTTCATTGTAGCTAGTTTCAATTCATCTTCAAAATAGCAGCCATCATAGCTTCGTTTGTATGGCTGAAGGTCTCGTACTGCCTCTTCAGGGTCTATAATCTGTGAAAATAAATACTTTGATATTGTTACAACACTTTTTTAATAAAAATGAAAATAGCATTTAGTATTTGCTCATAAAGATTTGCACTAACTGAAGTAGTTACAGATACTTGGAGTCATGCTTCCTGGATGCTCAACAGAACTACACTGAAGTGACAAAAGTGTCAGACCTCCTTCCATCTACCATAGTGCAGCAACTTTATGTGGCATGGACTGAACAAGCCACTGGCAGTTCCCTGTAGGAATATTAAGCCATACTGCCCTGTAGCCACCCATAATTGCAAAAGTGCTGCCAATGCTTGATTTTGTGCATGAACCAAATTCTCAATTATGTCCCATAAATGTCTGATGGGATTCATGTCAGGTGATCTGGGTGGCATAACCACTCATTCAAATTGTCCACTCTGTCACAAGAATTCTCCACTGCAGGATTTCAGTGCCTTGTTGAACAATGGGATAAGTGAAACTTCCTGGCAGAGTGAAAATCTCATTCTGGAAATCTCCCCCAGGCTGTGGCTAAGCCATGTCTCCACAATATCCTTTCTTTCTGGAGTGCTAGTCCTGCAAGGTTCACAGGAGAGCTTCTCTAAAGTTTGGAAGGTACGAGACGAGATACTGGCAGAAGTAAAGCTGTGAGTACCGGCTGTAGGTCATGCTTCGGTAGCTCAGATGGTAGAGCACTTGCCCGCCACCACCTCTGTAGCCGAGGGTTAGCATCATTGCATTTAGTTCAGAAGGACTTGGGCTTAATTCTCAGCAACTCAGATTTTTTTTTTGAGGCAGAGCGATCTAGTAAGGTGGTCCACTCAGCCCTTAGGAGGCTATATGCGGAGCTGCTTGAATAAAGAAACAGTGGCATCATTAAAATTCATTTACTGGAAATAGCAGCTGGAGAGATTGCCGACATGCTGGTCACATGTATCAAGATCTTAGATTGCTCCTTGTACTACCTTTTAGGCAGAAGTTGGCCATTGGGAAAAGGCATAACACCTAATTCATGAGCAGTGTATGCATTGAAGTGACACAAGTCATGGGGTACCTCCTAATATTGTGTCAGACCTCCTTCTACTTGGTGTGACATGTTCTCAACAAGTCACTGGAAGTTCCCTGCAGAAATATTGAGCCATGCTGTCTCTATAACTGTCTATAATTACAAAAGTGTTGCCGGGGCATTATGCACCAGAAATGTTTGATGAGAGTCATGTCAGGTGATGTGGGTGGTCAGATCATTCACTCAGACTGCTCAGAATGTTCTTCAAACCAAGCACGAACAATTTTGGCCCAGTGACATGGCACAATGTCATCCACAAAAATTCCATGATTGTTTGGGAACATGAAGTACATGAATGGCTGCAAATGGTCTCCAAGTAGCTGAACATAACCATTTCCAGTCACTGACTGGTATAATTGGAGCAGAAGACCCATCCCACGCCATGTAAACACTATCCACACCATTATGTAGGCCATAATGTGTTTACATGAAGTGGACATATATACAGGATGGAGAAAAATTGTCACAAAATTTTGACCCTGGATAGCTGATGCCAGTAGAAACCAAAATTACTAATGTTGTGTAGGTTGATAATGCACCATCTTTTAAACTACAGAAACTTGGTGAAACACGCTCATATTAGCCATGGGGTTGGCCTGTTGCCGGATGCTCTGAACAATGCATGACCGCAAATGCTTTCCCTGCTGGAGATCGTGATGGCACAAACCCATGAAGACATGGACCCAGATTGTCGACAAGGCACTGTGCAAGGTGGTGCAACAAGTCCCAAAGAAATGTTTGATGTGAGTCATGATGGACAATGTGGGTGGCCAGGTCATTCACTCAAACTATTCAGAATTTTCTTCAAACCAATGTTGGAGCAGAGGACCCATTCCACTCCATGTAAACACATTATGGCATCTATGTCTCTTACAGAGGTATGAGCCATGAGATAAGGGATTGGGAGCAGGGGTTGTGTAAGGATGGATGAGTATATTGTGTAGATTTGGTGAATGGCGTAATACCACTGTAGGAGGGGTGGGAAGGATAGTGGGCAGGACATTTTTCATTTCAGGGCATGACAAGAGGTAATTGAAACCCTGGTGGAGGATGTAATTCAAGTGCTCCAGTCCTGGATGGTACTGAATTACAAGGGGCATACTCCTCTGTGGTCAAAGTCCCACAGTGTGGTTTCAGTTATCTGACAGTTCAGACATGTGTGCAAGTTGCATTTGTGTGAGTATGTGTGAGTGTGCATGTATGTGTGTCTATTGCTGACAAAGACCTTAATGGCTCAAAGCTATAATTGTGCGAATCTTTTTGCTGTGCCTATTGTGATTCGGCATCTTTGCTATATGGTGAGTAGCAACTTTCCTTCTCTGATATTGTTACATTCCATCCTGGATTCTCCATTGTTTGATTCCTACCTTAGAAATAATTCACTAAAAACAAAAGTACTACAAATTTATAATACCTGTGGCCACATAGGAAGAAACAGTTCATGCCCAGTAGGTATAATCATCTGTGGTACACTCTCATCTGGGTAGCTGTAAGAGTAATGTAGCATGACCTAAAACATAAATATTTTAACTTACTTTATTGTTCTAATCAAAACAAAACTAGTGTTGTTTTATGATGGGCTGTTTTTGTACAGTCTGCACTAATACCAAGGAAATAAAATAGCACTAAAAGACCCAAAGTAACTTTCAACTCAATCAGTGATTCAGTTAACAGGTAGCTACATATTCTCTGTGCAACAATAATTGCTTCTCATGTATGATAAGTACGTCATCTATGTTTGTCATATACACTCCTGGAAATGGAAAAAAGAACACATTGACACCGGTGTGTCAGACCCACCATACTTGCTCCGGACACTGCGAGAGGGCTGTACAAGCAATGATCACACGCACGGCACAGCGGACACACCAGGAACCGCGGTGTTGGCCGTCGAATGGCGCTAGCTGCGCAGCATTTGTGCACCGCCGCCGTCAGTGTCAGCCAGTTTGCCGTGGGATACGGAGCTCCATCGCAGTCTTTAACACTGGTAGCATGCCGCGACAGCGTGGACGTGAACCGTATGTGTAGTTGACGGACTTTGAGCGAGGGCGTATAGTGGGCATGCGGGAGGCCGGGTGGACGTACCGCCGAATTGCTCAACACGTGGGGCGTGAGGTCTCCACAGTACATCGATGTTGTCGCCAGTGGTCGGCGGAAGGTGCACGTGCCCGTCGACCTGGGACCGGACCGCAGCGACGCACGGATGCACGCCAAGACCGTAGGATCCTACGCAGTGCCGTAGGGGACCGCACCGCCACTTCCCAGCAAATTAGGGACACTGTTGCTCCTGGGGTAT
Source organism: Schistocerca cancellata (assembly GCF_023864275.1). Classification (NCBI taxonomy): domain Eukaryota; kingdom Metazoa; phylum Arthropoda; class Insecta; order Orthoptera; family Acrididae; genus Schistocerca; species Schistocerca cancellata. Next base: position 228,395,028 of record NC_064631.1, on the reverse strand, counting down.
CGGCGAGGACCATTCGCAACCGTCTCCACGAAGCTGGGCTACGGTCCCGCACACCGTTAGGCCGTCTTCCGCTCACGCCCCAACATCGTGCAGCCCGCCTCCAGTGGTGTCGCGACAGGCGTGAATGGAGGGACGAATGGAGACGTGTCGTCTTCAGCGATGAGAGTCGCTTCTGCCTTGGTGCCAATGATGGTCGTATGCGTGTTTGGCGCCGTGCAGGTGAGCGCCATAATCAGGACTGCATACGACCGAGGCACACAGGGCCAACACCCGGCATCATGGTGTGGGGAGCGATCTCCTACACTGGCCGTACACCACTGGTGATCGTCGAGGGGACACTGAATAGTGCACGGTACATCCAAACCGTCATCGAACCCATCGTTCTACCATTCCTAGACCGGCAAGGGAACTTGTTGTTCCAACAGGACAATGCACGTCCGCATGTATCCCGTGCCACCCAACGTGCTCTAGAAGGTGTAAGTCAACTACCCTGGCCAGCAAGATCTCCGGATCTGTCCCCCATTGAGCATGTTTTGGACTGGATGAAGCGTCGTCTCACGCGGTCTGCACGTCCAGCACGAACGCTGGTCCAACTGAGGCGCCAGGTGGAAATGGCATGGCAAGCCGTTCCACAGGACTACATCCAGCATCTCTACGATCGTCTCCATGGGAGAATAGCAGCCTGCGTTGCTGCGAAAGGTGGATATACACTGTACTAGTGCCGACATTGTGCATGCTCTGTTGCCTGTGTCTATGTGCCTGTGGTTCTGTCAGTGTGATCATGTGATGTATCTGACCCCAGGAATGTGTCAATAAAGTTTCCCCTTCCTGGGACAATGAATTCACGGTGTTCTTATTTCAATTTCCAGGAGTGTATATACTTTTGGATTAAAGGAGACCCTACACCAAAAAGCAGAAACACTGAGTTATTGCCAGGCACACACAAAAGAAAGAAAACTTGCTAGCTTTCAGAGTCATCCTTTTAAAAGGTAGAATAAAATGCATGCACGCACATACACACACACACACACACACACACACACACACACACACACACACACACACACACAGTGGCTAAGAGCTCAGGTGGCAGCCTGTTTGTCAACAAAGATTGCAGGAGGGAAGGTTGGCATGTACAAGGGCTAGGCGCGTAATGCACAATGTTGGGGTTGGTGGGGATCAGTGCACACTGAAAGTAACATAGAGATATGAATTGGGAGGGGTGACAGGGTGAAGGAGGGCGAAACTGTTGGGTGGAGGGTGTGGGGACACTGGGTTACCTAAGACTGAGGACAGGACAATTACAGGAGTGGAGTATGTGTAGTAAGGATAACGCCCATCCGCATAGATCAGAGAAGCTGGTGGCGGAAGGAAGGATTCAGATTGCCTGGGTTGTGAAGCAGCCATTGAAATTGACCATGTTGTGTCATCTGCATGTTGTATCAGTGGGTGGTCAACATCATTCTTGGCAACAGTTTGCAGTGGTCATTCATTCTGGTGGTCAACTGGTTGGTAGTCATACAGATAGAAAAAGCTGCACTGTGTTTCCAGCAGAGTTGGTGTATGGCATGGCTGCTTACTCAGGTAGCCCAGTCTCTGATGGGGTGGAAAAAATCTGTGACAGGAATGGCGTAAGAGGTACTGGGTGGGTGGATTGGGCAAGTCTTACACCTAGGTCTGTCACATGGTTAGGACCCCTCTGGCAAGGGGTTTGGAGTGGGAGTGGTGGAATGGTGGTCTAGGATGTTGTGGAAGCTGGGTAGGTGACAAAAAACCACTTTATGAGGGGTGGGAAGGATCTTGTGCATGATGTCCCTCACGTCAGAGCAGGATGAGAGATAATCAAGGTGCTGATGGAGGATATGGTTCCATTGTTCTAGTGTGGGATGGTATTGGATGACGAGGTATGTACTCCTTTGTAACTGATTCTTGATGATGGTGGGAGGATTGGGGGTATGTAGGGCTATGGCACAGGAAATCTGTTTGTTCACTAATTTTTTTTTTTTTGTGGGGGCGGGGGCGGGGGCGGGGGAGGGGGTTGCCATCTGTAAAGGCCTTTGTGAGGCCAACAATTTCCCCTCCACTATCATGTCCCTCCCCTGCCTCCCTCCCCAATTCACATGTTCACATCACCTTCAGCATATGCCATTCCCCACTGGCTCCCTCAATCATATATTACATGCCTAGCCCACATAGCCTCTGACCCTCACTCCCACATTCCTAGCCAGCATACCAACTGCCTCCCTACAAACTGCTAGCCACCCATCTCTTGGTCCTCTCTGTGCCTCCACCCCATTTGACACTATTCCCAGCATAACCAGTTCATCTGCCAAAATATGGCATTGGCGCAGTTAGTCCAGGTGGAACCAGGTAGTGGCAGTAGCATGTGTATGTGTGCATGTACATGCACACATGTGCATGTGTATTTACTCTAACTCATAAAATGATAACTCCAAAAGCTATGAAGTTTCCTTTCTTTTAAATATGCCTATCAACAACTAAATGCTTCTACTTTTTGTTGAGTGGTCCCCTTTAAACCAAAGTACACCAACAGAAAAAAGTACACCCTTTAGATATTTCCAGTCCACTCACAATTTATTGTTGCAACAGTGCACATAGAGTACATGAAATGATTACATTTACAGATCAACAACACAAGTAGTTTTGAGGTACCATGTATCAACCCGTGCTGAAACACCCATATTAGTACATGGTGTAGCCTTCACAGGCAGAAATGCAGATGCTGACTGTCATCCAGTCAATCATACATATGGCAAATACTGTCCTGGGATGTGTTATTCGGCACCTGCTTGATCCGTTCATGTAGTTCTGTAAGAGCTGTTTCTTGATGAGGTGCATGAGTCACTTCTTGTCACATCATATCACACAAGTGCTCGATTGGAGACAAGTCTGGAAGTTTTGCTGACCAAGGAAGTTTCTACACATCTTGCAGAGCACATTGAGTTTCACAGGCAGTGTGTGGGCAAGCATTATCCTACTGGAATAACACATCATCTTTCTTTTGGAATAATGGCAAAAGAATGAGTCTAATAACATTCTGCACGCACCGAGCACTGATTAGTGTCCCCTCGAGAAAGACCAAAGGAGAGCAAGTGATGTAGCGTATCACACCCTGGACCATAATGTCAGGTGTGGGACCGGTGTGTCTTGGATTAATGCACTCTTCGAGTCAGCACTCATGAGGTCTACATTGTATGTGGAAACAACCATCACTTTTGTGCAGGTGGAATCCATTTTTATCACTGAAGACCACAGTGCACCATTCCATCTTCCAAGTGACCCTCTGACAATACCAGTTGAGCCATGCACATTGATGCTGTGATGTGAGTGGAATATGGGTAGACGTGTGCATGCCTATAGCCCCACTGCTAGTAGCCAGTTTGCAACAGTTCATGTTAACACATCTGGGCTTAGAAGCCCTCTTATCTGTGTTGTGGTAGCTGCACTATCTCTCACTGCTGTCCTTATATTACAACAATCCTGGCAGGCAGCTATGCTGCATGAGCATCCAGAACCTCATCTACAGGTGTTGGAATGTCCACAAGACCAATGACACCAACATTATTGCACAATTCATGTAGCACTTCCAACGTGTGTGGCAATTCTCTGAAAGGACCACCCTGCCACTCGGCAGGCCACTATTTGACCCCTCTCAAAGTTACTCAGTTGGATGTAGGAAGCATTAGTGTGTCTCTTTGGTATGATTGTCTGCTTGCCTCATTTCACAGAGTCTTTTCATCACACAGAGTCTTCTGGCTGTGAGCTTTCGCTATTAGAGGACAAACACGGATGGTGCTGTGGTAGCTATACCACTACACTCTCTGCTGGCAGACAGTGTTGAAACCATTATCAGCACATCTACCATCTGTCAGTTGGTATATGCCATAATTGAATGGAAATTGACACTGTGTCTTTCCAGATGTTCTAATTTTTTTTCATCATTGTAATTACATTCTGTGATAACTTTCCTACAACATTTATACTGCCTAGTGGCTCTCTTCCTTCCAATCCTCATGTCATCCCTCCTTTGCTAGTGTCCATAATTAAATCCTCTTTATCTCTCCTGTATAGTCCATCTGGATCTTTTCCTACAGTTTTCCTCTTGCCTCTGTTACAAACAAACACTTTGTTGGTACTGACAAACTTGGTTGCATGCAACTTTTGTAATGCCCTATAGCATCGGTTGTGGTCATTAAGACTGCATCACACACCATTCTATGTACCACCTGTCCACCAGATCACAGTTATAACACTTTCCAGCAACTAACCACTACATTTAACCACTGAATATACCCATCCTTCTTCACACATTTCCTTTCATAGAAGTGAGGACAGCCATACTCAACCTGAAGACAGATCCTGATCTAATCATCCTCCCTGCAGACAAAGGCTCTACCTCTGTTGTTATGAATCAAAGTGGCTAGCCAAAGGGAGGCTTCCACCAACTGGCTGGCTCTATCGCTTACAAGTTTTGCCTGAATGATTTCATCCCAGAAGTCCAACATGACCTCCAATTCCTACAGAAAACCATAGGCCCTTCCCAGAACCTCTAAACTGAGCCCATCACCCCCCTCACTCCAACAACACATGGCACACCCACCTTCTACATGCTCCCCAAAATCCACAAACGCAACAATTCTGCACATCCCATTTAACTGGCTATTGCGTGCCCTCTAAAAGAATTTCCACTCTCGTTGACCAATACCCAAAACCATATGCTTGAAACCTAGCCTCCCACATCAAACATACTAACCACTTCCTTCACTGACTTTCCATCATTGCCTCCCCCCACCCCCCTTTACCTCCTGCACCCATACTCATCACTGTTGATGCCACCTCCCTATAAACCAACACACCTCATGACCATGGCTTGCTGCTATGGAACACTTTTCCAATATCTATCAGACTCCAAACCCACCACCTCACTTTTCAAACAGCTTAGCATCTATATTCTCAGTTACAAATATTTTTGCTTTGAAGGAAGGTGTAGAAAGAAGTTCATAGCACATTCATGGGCTCCTTCCTATGCCAACCTCTTTATGGGCCATCTAGAGGAAACCTTTCAAGCCTCCCAGAACTCCCACCCCCATAGTATGTTTCCGGTTCATTGGCAACATCTTCATGATATGGACTTGGGGCCAAGACAACCCATCTACATTCATTCACAAAATCAACACCTTCTCTCCCACTTGTTTCACCTGGTTCTCCTCCACCCATACAGCCAGCTGTAGACAATCTATCTGCAGTGATGAAAACTACTTTGCCCAGCATGCTGAAGGCCTCATGAAGATGTTTACAGACTGGCAATACCCTTCAAACCTAGTCCACAAACAGATTTCCTGTTCCATATCCTCATAATCCCCAGTACTCCCACCAACTATATGAATCAGCTACAAAGGAGCACCCCCCTCATCAACCAGTGTCACCCCAGACTGTAACAATGGAACCATATCCTTCACCTCCTGCCCAGAAATGAGTACCATTCTACCCAAGATCCTTCCCCCACCTCATAATGTGGTGTTCTATGACCAACCTAACCTCCACAACATCCTAGTCCATCACTGTACCACTCCCATTCCCAAACCCTTGCCACAGGGATCATATCCCAGTGGCAGATAAAGGTGCAAGACCTGCCCAGTCCACCCAACCAGTACCTTCTACTCCAGTCCTGTCACAGGCTTACCCTCCCCATCAGAGGCCAGGCCACCTGTGTAAGCAGCCATGTCATATAGTGATACTACTGCAAATACTGTGCAGCTTTTGCTATTGGTATAACTACCATCTATCATCTACAAGGATGAATGGCCATTACCAAGAACAAAGTTGACCACCTAGTGGCACAACATGCAGCTACCACAACATGGACACTTTCAATGGCTGCTTCACAACCTAGGCCACCTGGATCCTTCCCTCTGCCACCAGCTTCTCTGAACTATGCAGGTGGAGGCTATTCTTACAATACATGCTCTATTACTGCAATTGTTCTGGCTTCAATCTCAGGTAACCAAATGCTCCCCCACTCCCTCCCCCACTACGTTTTCCATCTCCTCCATCCTGTCTCATCCTCCTAGGTCACACCCCCATGACACCTTCAGCATGTGCCATTCCCCATGGCCCCCACTATTGTGCATTACATGCTTAATACCACATACCTCTGACCCCTCCCTCCTACATTCATAGTTGGCAAACAAGCTGCCTCCCTCTGAGCCATTAGTAACTCATGCCCAGTCCCCCTCCTGCCTCCCTCTGTCCCCACCACAACCAGTTCACCTGTGAAAATACAGTACTGGCACCGTTAGTGCTGCTGGCGCAAGGTAGGTATATGAAGGTAGGTGTGTATGTATGAGTGTGTGTGTGTGTGTGTGTGTGTGTGTGTGTGTGTGTGTGTTTGCTTGTTTTACTCTAGGTTGTGGAAGGATAACTCTGAAACCTAACAAAGTTTTCTTTCTGTTGTGTGTGCCTGTCAACAATACAATACATATATTTTTTGGTGAGTGGTCTCCTTTAATTCAAAGGTACTTACTATCTACAAGAATTTTCCTACAACACTTGTCTTATGTTTTCATGTTTATGAATGCGACTAAATACCTTTTACTGGAACAAATGCATCACTTTAGTTTATGAAGGGAAATATTATTTTCTGAGCTAACCTGACACATATTCTTTAGTAACAAGTTGGTCCAACACATTTAACTGAAAAATGTATATATTGCACTATTGAGTCACTAATTCACTCATATAATTGTAATGTGGCAGACCAATATGCAGTACAGTGAAGTGATCAATACTAGGACTGACATACATCCTGATACATACACAGCGAACAGGACAGATGTTGTGTAATATCTGTTAACTTTGTCTTTTATAATTTTCCTAGAACAAGACTCTACAAATTTCATTACAGTTTAAAAAAAGCATATTGTTGGATGTTAAATTATCATTATTTTACATAAAACTGCCTTACTTGAATATTCTGGAAAAGTGACATATTATTGGTTCTCTTAAGTAGCATCTTCAAATTGTATATTTTGAAAACAACTGTTGTAAAATGTTAATCATCTAAACAAGAATCATTGGAAATGTTAATATTAAAAGTGGCAATGTAATTAAAATATTAATTAGAATTTTGTCTGCTTTAACTGTTTCAGGAGTATATTTTGTACTAAAAGTGTTCCTCTAGCATTATATCTGAACCACTGAGGGACTGTTAGTGTTAATAGTAAGTCTGTTTCTTCACTCATGTTAATAACGACATATAAAAATTTAATAATCATAATGTAGAAATTATGGACGTCACTCATCAGTCAATATCTGGGTGTTAAGAGTCAGTGTTAGTCAGAGTATGTATTTTGTCAGTCAATGTACAGGTTTTGTCAGAACTGATGATGTATTGTGAGAAGATATGTTTGAATACAGTATCAAAATACATATAACCTGCCTTCATTGCCTACTGAAGTGCATAAATGAGATCCTACATGCATGAATACCCAGTTTACATTGTATGCAATGACACAGTTATGACAATCACATTGATTATAAAGGAATCAGAAGCTAAGTAGCAACATCATAACTATCAACTACAATTTATATCTGCAACTCAAAGTCTTAATGAGTTATTTTGAAGTGAATTACAAGTTATTTTTGACATCAATTTATTGTACCATTTGTAATTGATTGTTAAATAGTCAAATTACATGACTCTACATTCAGATATCACAGTGTGATACAGGACCTCAAAGTTACATGAAAATACCATAAATTCATGAACACAGTAGTTGTCAATCAGTAAGCAGTTAAGAAGAATAAATGGAAAGTGTAAAAATGTGAGGAATAAAGCCTTAATATTAATCAATCTTTATTAGCTCTCCCATTCCCTACCTTTCTGTTTTCTCACTCCTTTGTCTTCTTTCCTTGCTTGTTCTCACAACAAGAACGTTTTGTTACTATCATTTAAACCTACTATGCTAACTGTCAGTCTCAAAATACCTTAAGTGCTGCACCTTTTATACAAGAAGTCTTTCAAACTCTGTATTCCCCTAACCTTTAATATCATCACCTACAGTGGAAGCTCTTGTTCGGGCACTATAACAGTCCTGAGCATCTCCAGAAATTGAGCCAATTATAGAGTGTAGATCTTTAGGTTGGAAGCCTGTGTGAATTTTCTGCTAGGCCACAAAGGTGTTACATTTTCAAATAACTTTGTACTTGGTTGTCAAGCTCGTCATTTCTTAACATCAGTTGCAGAAGACAGTTTGGTCATTAAAATGGAGAATGGCTTTTGTCTGAGGATTATTTCGTGTATTTATGACCAAGAAAACCTTTTTTTATTCATGTCCACTCTTCTCTTTGTTACCATCACCTCCAAACCTCTTGTTTTAAGAAAACTGTTCACTGATACCACTTACATCGGGTGTGTTGTTTTTGTTATTTTGATATAATTATCAGATATATATAAAGCTGCTTCTTATGCTTCAATACTGATTCTAAGTTAGAAAATGTGGAATTTGAAGTAAAGCATGTACGCTTGAAAACTATGTACATTGGCAGTGTGTTGCCATTTGTGAGACTGCACCATGGAAGATCAGTACTATGACCTTCCGATAGAGGTGCCTATTTAAACCTTGCCACACTACGCTTGTGCTCAGTCATCATGTTACGATTGCTTACATACATTTGCCTTATCTTATTGTGTTCAGTGAACATTATGGTGATTGGCATATATGCCACAGTCTAATAAAGTTGTACTAACATTATTGGTTGTGTTGTGTATCCAACATACAACACAAGTGACGATGAATATGGGATTGTTCTCCATGCAGTCTTAAGTCTCTGGTTGGTCTTCCATTGCATCTACAGTGTGATGAGTTTTTGCACCATGTGGTGGACCAAGATGAGGCTCTTACTGCGGCATCATAGCATCTGTCAATGGCAGAAGGCATTTGCCACAGTGCAATACAATCAGACCCAGGAATTGCAAATGCTTGCCTCTGTTTTGGCCCCTTCGGATCTGTCTCAATCTACACACTTGCTACGTCACCCCTTGCACCTCCTGTTTGGCCTGGCACTATGTCACTACCACAGTCATTTATCTTCCACTTTCTCAGGCTTAAGATGAGTCTGTCCAATAATGGGAAGCCTGTGAAAAACATTTGTAGCAGCATTTTCATGTATTTGGATTGACTGATGTACCTTTTGCCAAACTTTCCTTTTGTCTTGGTTACACTCTCGCATGTATCAACTCCTTTCCCTACTGGCCTCCTTGCAGGATCCGTCTTCACTCTCTTTTGATAACATGTGTGACCTTCTTTCAAAATACTACTGTAAATATATGCACGTCATTGAGTTCTATTGGTGTTCCAAGAAACTGAAACATTCCTATAAGACTTGTGCAACTGAGCTTCACAGTTTAAACCGTCATTGTCACTTTGTCACTGATGTAAATACGTAAGTTGTCATATGCCGATCAAATGATTCGTGATGCAATCATTCATTTGGCCCCCTATTGTGAGGCTCACAAGTGGACCCTTCAATGTGAAAACCCCTCCCTCTTTTATGATCTGACTATTGCACAGTTGTTTGAAGTTTCAAGGGCTGCAGGTGCATCATGGTGTGAGGTTGCAGAAGTCCAAACCACTTGCCTGCTCCCCCACTCCTCCCCCCCCCCCCCCCCATGTTTGGCAGACGGCTCACAGGGGGACAGCAGTCCGTGCATGAGCAAAACATCAGGACGGCTGGCCCAACCCACTGCAGTAGCTATGGCCACAGCAGCAGTACAGCAAGCCCAATAATGAACAACAATGCAACGGCTCCACGCCTCCATCTTGTCTGTCATGTTTTGTCACTAGTGACAGGTTGGATTGTGCTAAGCAGTTAGCTGTTTGCTACCACTGCAACAAATTGGGCCACATTGCTGCTGTTTGTAAAGCAAAATTCCAACAGCCTATTGCAGACACTGACATGGATGTCAATTGTGTATCAGCAATCTCCATTGCACCCAATAAGCTTTTTATTTATGTCAAGGTTTATCAGAAGGTTTTGCAAATGCAAGTTAACACTGGTGATGCTGTATCATTAATCAACTTGCAAATGTACATGGACTTGAATTCTCCGCCATTAGCACCAGTGTCAAGTACATTAGTTACCTAAACAAACAAAGCACTCTGTTATTAGGTAGTTTCTCGGCCCTAGTCACATATAAATCTGTGGTTCATCCACTGATTTTTCTAGTGGTGAACAATGCATTCACCAAAAATTTGTTTGGTCTGGATGCCTTTAACTTTTCAGGTTTACTATTTCACTAGTTAATCTTGTCTTTGATCAATAGCTTTATACACAACACCACTCTTTATGCTCTGAATTTTCGGCCCAGTTTTCTGTGGGGTTGGGTTGTGCCAATAATTTCAAAGCCCACATCACAATGAAACCCCTGGCCAGACCCCATTTTCTTTGGGCTCGCCCAGTGCCAGTGGTCAAGGCAGAGCTGGACCATCTCATGGCCTCTGGGGTCGTCCAGCCACTCACATTCAGAAAATGTGGTACCCTCTTAGTCATTGTCAAGAAGCTGTCAGGATGGATACACCTTTGCGGCAGTTCAAAAAGATTTCGGGCTTGCAGCTAGTCGTCGTAAACTTCATTGCACGATATTTTGGCTGGACAGCTGCCAGCCATCTTCAAGTGACGCAAACGAGGACTGACAAAGACGTTCTCCGCTCCGTCTTATATAGTGGCTGATGGTATTGCCGCGCATGCATTGCAGCGGCAGAGACAGAAGGACTACACCGCCCATTGACAGTGCCCTCGCTGGTGGAACTACTAGACTCAGCTGCCATCAGTATTGTCGCTGGTCGCAGCTATCAAAGTCTTGTGGTGTCTTCAGGGATTCCACGCGTTATTTAATTGGTAACCACTGTCACGGTTCATCAGATTTCACGCGATGTGTATTTCAACGGATTCTTTAATAATGGAGTCCCAAAAAGTTGTTGCTGTGGCCAAAATCGAAGTTTTGTCGAACTCCATTGAATGTCCGTTGGAAATACAATGTTCCGCAACTGCAGACTTACTGGATTGCAGTAAGCGAGTGTAACGTTGATGGTCCATACAATGCTCTTTCACTGTATGAGTTGTCTGTCCTATATAGGCGATACCACATTGACACGGTATTTTGTAAATACCTGCCTTCCACAGTAACAAATCATCCTTCACCCATCCCAGCAAATCCGAAATCTTAGAAGGTGGACGGAAAACCACTTTCACATGAAAATCATTAAGAATCCTCGCTATTTTGAAGGAGATATTTCCAACGAAGGGAAGAAAAGCTAGGGACTTGGTTGTCGCGTTCTCCTCTTTATCCACTTCCCGGTCCCTGTCTCCAGTTGAGAAGGCCCTGTTAATTTGCCGGGTCGAGTATCCATTGTCTCTGAACACTGTTCTTAAATGTGCAAGTTCCTTAGGCAAATTCTCTGCATCCGACACCGTAGGCCTATGTGCCCTGTGCACAAGGGTTTTGAGTACACTCATGGTTTGGGATGGGTGATGGCAACTTGAAGAATGCAAATACAAATCAATGTGAGTGGGCTTACTATAAACAGAACGTCCCATTGTACAATGAAGTTTACGAGGTTCGGCTGCAAGCGCGAAATCTTTTTGAACAGCTGATTAGCCGGGAAAATTTCAAATTTTACGACCTTTGGGGGAGTTTCAAAGTTTACACCAATGCTCAGTCTACAATTGACATGACTCCCTTGCCGCGTCCTGACGAACTTTTTGCTAAGCTTGCTGGTGGTCAGTGTTTTTCCAAGATCTACCTCTCTGTTGCACATTTGAGGCTTCCCACTGATGCTGACTCTCAGCGGCTCTTGGTCGTTAACATGCCTTTTGGCTTGTATCAATACTTGTGACTACCATTTGGCGTGGCCAGCGCTCTGGCAATTTTTCAGGGGTTTCTTGAACAGCTCACAAGATCTGCGCCTGGCTGTGCCAGCTATCTTGATGATATTGTCGTCTCCGGCTCCTCCACTGCTGAACATCTCAACAACTTACATATGGTGTTTTCGATATTACAGACCACCGTGTTAATATGCAATTATCGACGCGCAAGTCGCCGAAGTGGCGTCAACTCGAAAGACTTGCACCAGGCGATCGGTCTACCTGACGGGAGACCCTCGTCACACGCCATTATTATTAATATGCAATTTGGAAAAGTGCCGCTTCTTTCAGATTTCTATGATTTGTTCTGGGTTAGAGTCTCTAGTGCTGGTATCAAACCCCTTCATCAGAATGTCTCTAGCATTGTGGCTCTTCTATGTCAGTCAAGGAACTGCAAGTTTTTTTTAGATAAGATTGCTTATTATCATTCTTTTTTCTGGGGGCGGCTTCGATTGCACAACTGTTACATGCCTTGCTGCATAAGGGGATGGCTTTCCACTGATCACAGGCATGTGAAACGACGTTTTCCAAACTGAAGTCAATGTTACAATCTGCACCTTGCATCATAACCTACCAACTGGCTCAACAGTAAGTGTTAGGAACAGATGCGTCCCATCATGGGCTGGGGACTAGCTCACACATATTTTGATGGCTCTGAGCGGTCTATTGCATATGCGTTGAAGACACTTAATTCGGCTCAGACAAGATATTCACAAATAAAGAAGCCCACGGCATTGTTTATGCTTTAAAGAAGCCTCATATTTTCCTGTACAGTGTAAAATTTCATCTCATCACGGCTCACAGGCAGTTAGTTTCGCTGTTTAACCCCGCAGCGTCATTGCCAGACAAAACTGCATGTCACCTTCAGTGTTGGGCACTATTCCTCCCTCACTACAACTATGAGATTCAGTTCCGCTCAATGGCTAAACATGCAAACGCTGACGTGCTCTCCCGTCTTCCAGCAGTCCAGATCAAGTTTTTCATCAGCAGGAGTTACTCTGTTTACACATTGATGAATGTGCTCAACAAACTGTCAATGGCTTTACAATCACTAGCGCTTGGGTTGTGCAGGATAGTGCTGCCATTCCGATTTTACGGAAAGTAATGCATTGCATACAACATGGCTGGCCTGAGGTGCCTCCATTGCGGGCATCCGACCCCGTACGTAAGTACTATGAGTTTCTGTATCATTCCTCTGTCATTTATGGTGCTCTACTCTTTGATACGGCAATTGAGTTCCTCATGTAGTGGTTCCTTTGGCTCTCCATTTGGAGATCCTGCAATTGCTGCGCTGATCACTTGGGGGTGGGGGGGGGGGGGGAGGGGGTCACACACCAAGGCATTAGCCAACCACCATGTTGTTTGGCCTGGTTTGGATGGCAACTCACTCATTTGGTTCCATCATGTTCTCAATGCACACCGCATAGAGTTGCACTGCGGACAATTTTGTCTCCGTGGCTGAAACCTTTGCAGGCCTGGCACTATTTCCACATTGATTATTCCAGCCATTTCCTTAACTCATAATGTCTAATAGTAATTGATGAATTCTCTCAGTTCCCATATTTTGTCTGTTGTCCATCAACTTTGGCCTCTTCCACTGTGGCAGCCCAGTCAAAAATTTTTTCCACTGAAGGATTCCTGGCAATTTTGGCCCTCGGTTTGTGTCGCAGGAGTTTGCCTCCTTTTGCAGTGCCTGAACGATTTCCAACATTTTCGCCCCGCCCTTCCACCAACAGTCGAACAGTGAAGCGAAATGTTAGTTAGAACAATCAAAATGCAAATCAAAAAAGTGTGTGACTTGGTCCCTGTCCAATATTGCCTTTGATCAGTTTCTGTCCTCCTATCCATTCACATTGTGTGGGTTTGGTTGTCGCCCAGAAGGGATTATCATCGTGATCTCCTTATGCTGCAGTCACTGTCTTTGCGACATCCATATGGAGGAAGACATCTGTGCACATCATTATGACCAGTTGCTCCTGTATGTGGATGACCATATAACACAGAAGGGAAACCAATGTCGCCATGCCAGTCTGCATCGCTCAACAGATCACCTGATGCAGCTGGGTTCCTGCAATGACATACGAGAGGTACCCCATCACCATTGGATGAACTTGGTGTGGCTTCTCCAATACTGCTACGAGCACCAATGCAGCTGCTGTCCACACCGGAGCCATCTCACCCACCTCAACTGCCAACTGTGGAGTACCTCCACCACCAGGCCCTGGACCTGACGTGGACATGGAGCTCGTGCTGACAGCACCCATCCTACCGGGTTGACAGGAGAAGGCAGACTGTGATGTTGCCCGCATCCCAGGTACCTCCGACCAGATGCCGCAGTATAAGCACATTATATCAGTCAGAGTCTCATGGAGGAAGATGTCATACACATCTCACAAACCCAAGCTGTTCCCCAAGGGAAGAGGAATGACGTACTGCGCGCACCCTTGAAACCCATGCACATTAGCAGTATTTTCCAATAGAGCCCACCATGGGCGAGTTCCTATTTAAACCTAGTCTCACTACACTCATGCTCAGTTATCATATTATTACTGCTTGCAAACATTGGTCTTATCTTATTGTGTTCAGTGTATGTTGTGGTGATCGGTGAACATGTCACAGTTTAATAAAGTTGTAGTAACATTATTGATCATGTTGTGTGTCCAAGTTACAACAGAATTATCTTGCAGAAAACTGTGATGTGATACAAGAAAATGGAAATGATATGTTCCTGCTTTCAATATTTATCTCTGTTATAAGATTAAGAAATTTGTCTATTCGAGAGATGTGTATCTATGTAGTACTTATTTTAAAAGAAAAACCAACCCATTTCCAGGATCACTAGTTTAAGATTTGTTTTTAAAGAACTCACAAGTAGGCCAAGGAACGGCAACTGAGGTCTGTTGCAGAAAGGGGTGGAGGGGGGGGGGGGTGCCAAATGATATCTCACTCGTACCAAAAAATGTTCTCGAAGCGGCCCTGTTCCTCTTCACATCACAAGGGTTATTACAAAAGTAAGTTGTGTTGAAACCATATTTTTCTATCTGAAATCAGATCACCAAACTTTTTTGTTCAATTTTTTGAGAGTAGGTTAATGGAAGCCTGTTTATGACAATGACATTCATTAATGGTTTCATGTAATGTAAGTATCCTATAAACAGGGAAACGAGAAAGTTCTCTCCTTGAAGTGATGGAGATGTTTGATACAGCGAATGAGGTTTCTCAGAAGAGAAGAAAATACAAGTTCACTAATCTAAATGTTGGGCTGGAATCTGAAATTGCAGGATAACTGAGAACTGAAAAATGAGTTTGCATTCTTGGCAAAAAGCAGTGTTTCTGTGTTATGTGTGCTATGGATATTTTAAAAGATGGCTCCGTATGTCTGTCGAACTCCTCCTGTTTAAAACTGATGTTTCTCACAAAAGATTTCGAGTGCAGGCACATGGGAAAGCATTCTGTTTTTACCTTTACGCCATGCGACACATGTAGGGTGGAGATGTACTCATCCTGGACATCACTGACCACCACAGAGAGGCCCATCTGATGCCCAGCAGAGCTGATGCGTCGTGGGCGCCCCACGTTCAGCTGCCTCTCGTAGCTGCAGCAATGACATAAAACAAAGAATTAGTCAACTGCGAAGAACATCTCAAGTCATCGACACGCATGTTGCCACATACGGATACAGGAGACGGATAAAAAAAAATGTGGATACCAAAAACACAACCCATTACCTTGTCTACCACAGTGTTGGAAAGCTGAATGATGATGGAGAGGGATAGCGATCATGCATCATTCTCTCCACAGTAGACCACGAAGGCTCAATAATATTTAACTCTGGTGATATTATGGACGAGGAGAGATGCGTCAATTCGACCTTATGCTCGCGAAACCAGTCCTGGATGATGTCAAATGACTTTCTTCTATTGTCCATAATCCAGGTTTTATGGCTTTTGCACCACATTTTACTGTAAGGGCATTTGCATCACGGAGCTGACAACAGTAAGTGCGACATTCTACTTTGCAGTGACTTTACAGCTGTTGTTATCCTATTTTTGCGTCACAGTCCTCTTCAGTGACCGTCTGGCACGATCACTCAACACACTTTTCGCCTGCAGTGTGACTTAGCGGATGGTGGTTTTCTGCTTTGCCTGTATGAGGTATAAATCTTCGATACCCCGCCTCTTGAAACCCCAAACACTTCAGCTATCTTGGATACGGAAGCACCAGCAATTTGCCTGAGACTGACTTCACTTACCTCTGACATTAGACACTCACAACTACACAGAATAGTGTTCTGACCACGACTGACTCTTGCAGTGTGTTGAGGACATCGCACAGTTGCTATTGGTCGTCAAACGCAACAGCGCAGCCTGCAAGTTTAGGTAGCAGCTGCATTTATTTATGTTCGAGCAAGCATTTCTCGCAGTGTTTCCATATGTTTGTCCAAACCCTGTACATGTACTATATGCACAATATACTAGGTGTAAACTTTGCTTCTGCTGTTTGCCAATGGGTGGCGACAACGGTAAGTAACGGTCGTAAGAAACAGATCGGAGACGTCAGGCAGTTAGCTTGGAGCTCGGTAAACATAAACTTATTCAAACATAAGTCGATTTGTGCCTGCATCATAGAGTTGTTCTTGATTGAAAATGTCAGTTTACGAGCCTAATTATCATATACGGGAAGTGTTTTGTTTCAATATGAATAAAACAGCGGCTGAATCTCATCGAATGCTCCAGGTACGTGTGGTAAGGACGCTACTAGTGAAAGAACGTGTCGTGAGTGGCTTCAGCGTTTCAAGAACGGTGATTTTAACGTCGTAGGCCAGCATAGTGGTGGAAGAGAGAATGTTTTCTAAGATACAGAATTGGAGACATTGCTGAGTGAAGACGCGCGTCAAACTCAAGAAGAATTGGCACGATTAGTGGAAGTGTCACAGCAAGCCATTTCAAAACGTCTCAAGGCTGTGGGCATGATTCAGAAAGAAGGACCTTGGGTCCCATGTGAGCTGAAACCAAGAGACGTTGAAAGGCGTTTGTGTGTTTGTGAACATTTGGCTCAAATGGCTCCGAGCACTATGGGACATAACTTCTGAGGTCATCAGTTCCCTAGAACTTAGAACTACTTAAACCTAACTAACCTAAGGCCATCACACACATCCATGCCCAAGGTAAGATTCGAACCTGCGACCGTAGTGGTCCGCATTTACAGACTGTAGCTCCTAGAACCGCTCGGCCACTCCGGCCGGCTGTGAACAGTTGCTTCAGAGGCAAAAACGGAAGGGATTTCTGCATCGCATTGTGACTGGGGACGAAAATTGGGTTCATTATGATACCCCTAAACGCAACAAATCATGGGGATATCCCGGCCACACTTCCACGTCGACAGCCAAACCGAATATTCACAACTCCAAGATCATGCTCTGCATTTGGTAGGATCAGCTCGGCATTGTGTACTATGAGGTGTTAAAACCAAGTTAAAGAATCACAGGTGCTCGTTATCGAACGCAATTAATGCGTTTGAGCAGAGCATTAAAAGACCAACGGTCGCAATACAGCGAGAGGCACGATAAAGTGATTTTGCAGCACGACAACGCTTGACCCCACGTTGCAAAAGAGGTCAAAACGTACTTGGAAATGTTAAAATGGGAAGTCCCATCCCACCTGCCGTATTCTCCAGACATTGCTCCCTCTGACTATCACCTGTTTAGATCAATGGCGCATGGCCTGGCTGACCAACATTTCCGATCTCATGAAGAAGTCAAAAATCGGATGGATTCGTGGATCGCTTCAAAAGATGAATAATTTTTTCGACGCGGGATTTGTACACTGCCTGAAAGGTGGGAGAAAGTGGTGGCCAGCGGTGGAAAATACTTTGAATGATACATATGTAACCAATGCGTTTCATTAAAGCTCAAATGTTGGGAATAAACGGCGCAACCAAAGTTATACACCTTATAACTTGACACTTGTCTGGGAGCAGAGGAATTGGTGGAAGGAAGTAGGATAACTTGGGTCAGTATGAATTGTCTTCATCCATTTCCAGCGTCAGTTAGAAAACAACAAAACAGCGCACCATTGCCATATTGTATTGTCGTAGGCATTTTGAATGCAGTGTCCAATCCACTCTGCTGTTTGCCTTGCGTGGAGGAGGCGGGGCTTGTTCCTTCCATACCTGTCCACCTGCCCTCCTCTCCCCTCCATTCCCCTCCTCCACCTGCGCAGCAGTCAGTATGCGCTGTAGACAGCGATCGCGTCTTTACGCTCCCAGCATTCTCCACGAAAAGTGTCAAGTAATAGGGTGCATATAGGACATACACCATTTGATCAAAAGTATCTGGGTATCCCTATGTAATGTGGAATTCACCATTCACTAGATGTCATGACGAGCACCCCTCACTGACTTCGAACGTGTGCTAGCCACTGGGTATCACCTACGAAACAAATCCACCAGAGATATTTAAGCACTTCCACAACGGTCCAAGTCGACTGTTGGTGAAGTGCTTGTGAAGCGGAACCAAGACCAGGCAGATTTCATGTACCAACGGACAGGAACTGCCGAGTATCACAAAGGGTGATCATTAAAATCCGCACTAAAGCAGCAGAAGGAACCACTAGTGACTCCAAAGTGCTTCCAGCAACCTAGGTAGCACAATGTCTAGTCGTAGGGAGCTGGAAAGAGTGAGGTACAGTCGGCGAGAAGCTTCTCGTAAGCCGTACATTTCTGTAGTCAATGCTAAGAGGCACTTGAGGTGGTGTTAAGAGCAGGGCCACTGGACAGTGAATGACTGGAAAAAATGATCTGGAATGATGAATCGTGCTATCACCTGTGGCAATCCCATGCAAGGGATTGGGATTGGCGAGCGCCTCGAGAACCTTATCCGCCATTATGTGTAGTGCCAACAGTGAAGTACAGAAGAGATCATGTTAGGTTATGGAGGTGTTTTTCGTGGTTAAGGTGTGTTCACCTTATTGCGCATAAGAAGTCGTTAGAAGCGTAAGGATATGGACACACTAAGCACTGTGTTCGTCCGCAGCTCGTGGTCGTGCGGTAGCGTTCTCGCTTCCCACGCCCGGGTTCCCGGGTTCGATTCCCGGCGGGGTCAGGGATTTTCTCTGCCTCGTGATGACAGGGTGTTAGTTAGGTTTAAGTAGTTCTAAGTTCTAGGGGACTGATGACCATAGATGTTAAGTCCCATAGTGCTCAGAGCCATTTGAACCATGCACTGTGTTCCGTTTACAGTTAGTAGACAATAAACTATTTGGAGACAATGATTGATTGTATCAGCATGGCATTGCACCCTGTCATAAAGTCGCACCTGTGAGGCAATTGTTTTTGGAGAAATGGAATGGCCTGCCGAGAGTCATGTCCTGAATCTGAAGAAACATCTCTGGGATCAGTTAGAATGTCGACTTTGCTCCAGAATCCAGCATTTAACATCGCTACTTTCGCTTGGTTCTTGAGGAAGAGTGGGCTGCTATTCCTCCGTAGACATTCAGACACTTCATTGAAAGTATCTCCAGCAGAGTCCGAGGCGTCATAACCACAAAGGGTACACAAACCCTTAAGTGTCCATATGCTGAAGTTGCGCAGTACAAGATAAGGAAACATCAGAACAATGTAAGTTTATTTATCCTATTCACAAAACAGAACAGTAAGCTCTGGATTCCCTATGGATAACAAAGCAATGCTTCTTGGGTGCATGGCTTGGTGCCAGTGTAGTGACATTCAGTGTGGTGGAATGTCCTAGGATTGATTGCAGCTGATGTCCCACAATGTCGGGAGCTTCTAGTCGAAATCAATGGTGACATCCCGCGATATGGTGCAGAGGTGTGATCCTTGGATTGCGGATTTGGTCAGACGTCCGTCAGGTGTGTCTGGCGCCCTTGGCAAGGGGAGTTCCGTACAGAGGAACTGCTGCAAGGTAGCCACGGCTTTATTTCCTATGGGTTTTGGCTACGATTGGTGAGGAGAGCCCCAAACCGAAGAACTGCGAAAGGTTGGCGCCTGTGACCATGGAGCTGCTCCAGTGAGCAACTCAAAGACACCAAAATACTGTATCAGAAGGGCAAGGCCCGTGTTACGACATGGAAACAGAATGATTGCAGCGCTCCATGTTGCGTGGCAGTGAACTTTGAATATGAGAAATATGGCACGGAAATCTCTATTATTACTTTTTGGAATACTAGTCCTAGATGAAAATATTTTTCATTTATGCTTAATGGGTGGGTCTGATAGTTTGTGGTAAAGCGTATTTATTTTTAAAAGCCAACACCGCAATTTCTACTGTGTGGCTGTTATACATTGAAAGTTATGTTCCTGGTTATACCCATATTGTGCATATTTCACTCTTTGAACTGCAACATAAATATGTTGCTCATATTCTGTTTAATTTTTGCTCTCATCCATAAATGGTTACATATTTGTTTTTGTTTCGTGTAAATAGAAACTGATTTCATCGTATACTATTATGTGGACTCATGTCTATTTGTTACTGCTTACGAGTCCGTGTGTGAACTGCTTGATTTAAATGCACCGTAAGTACTGTTACGGCTTCTGCACCACTTGTTAGCAGCAGACACAGTGGCTGCACCAAAGACTGAGTCGGTGTGGAGTTTTACAATTATTTATAGAACTTTCTTTACAATTTCTCCCTCGTTGTTGCTGCCCAGCCCTGCGGATCCCTCCACCTGGCTGCTGCTGTGTAGATTCTCCGACAATGCGCGCAACGCGCGCCACTGATGGCACTCGGGAGCCTCCGGCCACCAGTGCTCCGCTGAAGCCAGGATGCCCTGTGGTTGAGAAGAACTCGTCGCCGCTCGGCACCCCAGTATGGGCACACCCATGAAGCCGTGTCGCCGTGAAGTCAGCTGCCGATGCCTGCTGCACCGGCGGCTGGGAAGCCGTCAGTCGCGATGTCCGCGAGGTCCCGTCATGGACGGACCACGCGCCATGGAGCGGGGGTGCCATGACGTCTGGGCATCAGTCCCCGGTGGCGCCTGTGACCAAGACCGCGCTGCGGCCGGTCCTGCTGGAAGTTCTCGCTGTAGTTAGTCAGCTATGGTGCCGACCGAACTCGGGACAACCCCCAGAGCTGAAGTTGACATCTGGTGGCGAACGGATGACTCCTGCGAGCTGGAACAGACTTCCGGAATCGTCACCTACGACGATTGAACATTCGGACGTGGACCACGTCCATTCTCAGATCGGAACTGCTTCCTAATCTGTCTGTTGCTGCCTGCGCTCCACTATTTATATCCGTCAGGAGGCCGTTACCCTCGGTGGTAGCTTTTTGTTATTACTCCCCCAGTATATTGCAGCGTAACCTAGCGTGCTGGCCTCACTTCCCCTTCCTTACTCAGCACTTTCCAGGCTTTGCTCGGCGCTCGGTCTGTGTGCGTCCTTACGTCAGCCTGTTGGTAGACTGCTGTTGTCAGTAAGGCTATCTGTGCGTGCTTACTTCGCAACGCCTCAGTCGCCGGCGTGCCTCTGTTTTGCCATTCTCCACTGCGTGAAGCTACACTTACTTCATGTGGCCGCAACAGTACATTGCTTGTCTTCTACGTTATTTTTGTTACCATAGATTTTTTGTACTCTCGCATTTAATAGAGGCCACCTAAATTTGCATTGATTTCTGCTAAAATATGCTGTTCGTAGTACCTATTAATAACATGTGAAAACATTTGCGTAGCTACTTTCGCATTTTTAGCATGTGCAACGAAGGATTATCTAGTCACCAAGATAACAAAGCATAGGGCCTGCTCATTTACGTCTAGATCTACATTCGTACTCTGCATGACACTGAAATGTGGGCACTCAGTGGCAAGAAGCAAAACTATTCAAAGTAGAATTACATATTATACGCGCAAACCAAGTTGACACTCGGTGCAGTGCCTGATGGGAATGACTGTAAATGGAAAATGCAATTACGGTCGCTCCCAGCAGCTGCCGCACCAAGTGTCAACTTGGTTTGTGCGTTTAGTACCACCCCCAAACAAGGTGTAATAGAGTTTAATATCGTTGTTGTCAAAACCTGGTTATAAGGAGTTCTCCATTAAATGCAGAAAGTATGGGAAGAGGACATGAATAAAAATAACGTAGAATACGAGCAATATACTTACAATACACTTAAATTGAGAAGTTCACACTCAGATTCGTAAGCAATAATGGATACACACATGTCCGTAGAACGCCATGCAATGAAAGCATCTTCTGTTTTATATGAAACAAAAAGAAGTTTGGAAATATTAACTCTGCCCAGTGTTATGGGTGCCAGAAGAAAGCAATCAGAATACGAGTAACATATTTACAATGCAATTCAAAGAGTGCAATACACGCGAGAAGTCGCAATCAGAAGCACACTGCGATGAATCAAACTTCCGTTAGCTGTGAAACCAAAACAAATATCAGCCAATAAGAACGCGAGATGATGGACTGATAAACTGGCAACGTTCCAAGTGGTGTGGCAGCGAACAAGTGAGTTGCACCTCTGTGGTGCAGCTAACGTAGATGCTGTCTACAAAATGACTTCCTTTCACTAGGATGTTCTTTTAAAAATGGTTTGGCTTTAGACATTTGCTTCAGAAGTATTGGCCAGTTTTATTTTGTTAGCATACAGCGTATGCTTCTATCTTTTCTATTATGCCTAACGTTTATGCGGTTTTTAAATTTCGAGACTACAGTTAATGTTGGATTGCCTTGGATCTCTTGTAGGATTCGTGCACCTGGCGATAATTCCCTAGTTCGCTTATCAGTGGGTCGTCCGAGTTGCCCGCCATTACACAAAACGCAACCACTAGTTCTCGAAATCCTTCTTTCAGGATTTTCTTTTCTGTGACTTCGTGGGTGTCGGCTGTTGGGAACTGGATGGGGACGTGCAGCCCCAAACAGGGCAGATGTACTATTGGATTGGCTTCACTAGCGTGCAGTAAAGTCGCACACTTGTTGTTACCGCGAGGCTGCTATTCATGTCGAAGAGGGGGTACAGGGTATCCCGTATAGCGCTTGCTTTTCTCCAGAGATCCTCAATGTGGTGCCTCTAGTTGAAGGGTTGATCGAGAGGGACTTCTAGGTACTATGCAGTGCATTTCCAGGGGATTTCTCACCTGTGTAGACTTAGTGGTATGTTTTGTTGCACGATGTGAAAGGAAGCGCTTACCTCTTCTCGGTGTCAGCATTACTGCTTTTGTTTTTTCATTCATTATTAATATTCGCCATTTCTTGGCCCAGGTATCTGTCCTGTCGAGCAGGTTCTGTAATGTACTTGTAACTGTTCCCCTCCTGCTGCTTGAGAAGAACGCTGCGTCGTTAGCATAGTGTGCGGTTTGTGTCTGTGGGGCGGTCGGTGTGTTGGCAGATATAAGTTGTACAACACTGGGCCTAGCATCGACCCCTGTGGGACATCAGCACGTATGCTGTGCTTACACCATTTGGCGTTGTCTGCTTTGACGCTGAATGTGCGGTTTGATAAGTAACTATTCAGTAGCTTGACAATTTGTCTGGGGAACCTTAGTGTGTACACACACTGACGAACACCTTGGCTATGTGTAGCAGCACTAGGCCACATTAGGATTTCCGGTTGAAGGCTACTGCGGCTGCATCAACTACTCTCATTAGTTGTTACGGTTCTGAGTGTCTATTTCAGAATCCGAACTACAATTGAAGGAGCATTCCTTCGCTGCGTATGTGTTGTTCAGTTTGAGCAATTAGAAGGCGCTAAACGTGGGGAATAAGCTTATTGGACTGTGGTTCTGAGGGAAGATGGAGTCTTTTCCTGGCTTAGGGACAACGACCACTTTGGCATGTTTCCATTGTTTCGGGAACTTTTGTGATCGTGTGATCTCACTGAATGTTTCTTGTAGTTTTTCTCTCGATAGCTGGGGCAGGTTTTTAAGAAGTTCATTGGAGAGGAGGTCGTGACCTGGGATATCTTGGTAGACAGTGACTTGATAGCCTTGGCTACTTCCTCTGGTGAGAAGGTAATTGAGTTGAAGCGGCGTCATCTTCTGCTGCAAGAAGTGCTGCAATGCACACTGCATTGTTGCCAAATTTATTCAAGATGGCGGCGATGACGTCATCCAAGATGGCGGCATGTAGACTTGGCAACATCGCATGACGTCATCCAAGATGGCAGAATTTGGCCGGAGAATAGTCCAATTGTGCTACATCCACTAACCTAACCTCAAGAAAAAAATGGTGGGAAGTTAGAATTTTGGTGGGAAAATAGGACAATTGTGTTATGTCCACTAAACTAACCTCAAGAAGAAATGGCGGGAAGTTTGAATTTTGACGGTAAAATAGTCCAATTGTGTTACGTCCACTAACCTAACCTCAAGAAAAAATGGCGGGAAGTTTGAATTTTGGCGGTAAAATAGTCCAATTGTGCTACGTCCACTAACATAAGCCTCCAGAAGAAAAAATGGCGGGAAGTTTGAATTCCAACAGGATAATGCATGCAAAGACCGTACTTGTCTTTATTATTACTGTTGATTATCATTCATTGACATTCATTGTCATTCATTATCATTTATTAACATTCATTATCATTCATTGTCATTCATTATCATTCATTATCATTTATTAGTATTTATTATCATTTATTATTATTTATTATTATTGACCTGCCTCCACTAGAAAATTCCCTCCAAATTCAAATTCCTACACGATAATGGATGCAAAACCTTACTTTTGTTTATTATTATTCATTATCATTTATTATCATTCATTATCATTCATGTCATTTATTATCATTCATTATCACTTATTATTATAGGCCTACCTCCACTAGAAAATTGCGCCAAATTCAAATTCCAACAAGATATTCTCTCGAAAACTGTACTTCTATGTATTATTATCATTTATTATTTATTCAAGATGTTCGATTTTCTCGGTGAGAAAGCCATTCTCCTTACATCCGTAACAAACATTTATCACAAGTTCAAATCCCCAACACCATAATTGATCACATGTACGAGCTTTCTCCATCACTTATCTTTTTTTTTTCACTGGGAGCCTATCATAATCGTGTCAAATAATAAACTGCACTTATAGTAACGTAATTCACGTCCTTTGATTTTGCAGGGGGGAAGGGACTGAAGACTTTATTTCAAGCAGTACGGTCATCACTTATTCTCCAACACAGTCACCACACACATCTTTGATAATCGCAGTGCAGTCACCACGACGTCCGCACTCCAACTGAATTAGTTGAAATCCTCGCCACCCCCTGGCCAGCACACGGAGACACTGCCTACGGCTGTCACATGAGGCAGGGGGCGAGCCCAGCGATCGCTGCCACGTCGTAAGCATGTTTTCGCTGGACACGCTGGAACTTGTCGAGTTTGACGTCACAGCGGCCCCTTGTCCGCTCACCACGTGTATTCGTCACCTCCACACGTTTCGCGCCAAAATTGTCTCCCTCCGAGCTGAATCACACAACGGTCGGCCGTTTCCCTGCAACACTTCTGGCACCACGTTCAAACCTGTTGATGCCGACCTCACACAGCTGTTTGCCACGTGACCCTGTGCGAGCGGGAATGCAGTGCTACACTTTTGGTGGCAAAGTTTGCTCGACAGTGGAATCTGCCATGACTTTATAACAGCAGCTTTGGACCACACTAGAACGCCTGCTAATTGACTCGCTCTCATGTGCGCGTAATAACTTTACAATCGCTGTGCCGCCGCCCCGCTTACGTCACACACCCTCCATACATGCGACGGACATAGCCTTCTGTAAATACCTGGATAATAACACTTTATTTCAGACATTACGGTCATGCATGTATGTCCCAACTGACTTCTTCATGCTCACACAGCTAAACTCCGGAGCACAGCTGACACACGTGCGGCCGGCTCAGCCCGCTCCCTGGCCCGCTGACGTCAAGCACACCCCACGGCCAGCGCGACAGGTAGGCTGCGGCCAGCGGCGCCTGAGGGTCCCACCACAAACGGTCGGCCGCGCCCGCGATGAGGCGAGAGCAGGGACGTGTAGTTATGTTTAGTTAAAGGGCCGTGTAATGTCTTGTAAGGAGCAATGTGCAGTGTGCTACAGTTGCATAGGAGGTAAAGACATGTGCTGCTATGATGTGTCTAGCGTATGGATGCTGCGCTTTGGAATTATGCTACGTTGATTTAAAGTTGACTTTCACCCGCGTTCGATGGTCGCGGCTCGGGATCGCGGTCCTGGACGGACGTATGTGTGTGCTTTGACTGCTGACGAGTGCGCTGACCGCGCCAACTCACGCTTGCGGAAGCCGAGCAGGGGCTGTGCGAGATCTGAAATCAGACGGATGGGTGACTTCACGATCCAGTGGGCAGGGTGCGGAGTGGGCGGTACCTGCGCACGTCTGCTCAGTTATTTTGCGAGTGAATCTGCAGGTTCTGCTATGCGTTATTAGGATAGTTTACGAGTACTGAGCGTATTATTTAGTAGCAGTTTGCTATAGAGTGTACTGAAATTATGATTGAGTGCGTGTCTGTGGGCTGTGCAACATGGCCCAGAGCACATCTGGGTGGGTGTTTTGTGATAGCGTGATAGATACACTGTATGGTTAAATAAGTTGTTCGAAAAAATAAATACAGTGTTCTCAGTGATTACACGCGCCTGCAGCGCAGATCAGTGTGATTGGTTTTCCCGTCACCATCTCGGTTGCATGCGAGTAGTAAATGCTTTCCCCGCTGCGTTAATCGTGTGTGTCAACGAGCCATGAGCTATTCTGACAATAGATGTGAAGGCAGGTCTAGACCTGAGACGCCGGCGGTATACATGAGAAGGACAATACAGCTTTCACATGTGTCGGCTGTCACGGGCGCTCGGAAGATGAACTTGGCTGGAGACTCTGGAATCCCCTTCCCCACCGACCGCACGCGCGCGCTGCCTGCTTTAGAGCGTAATTTAAGGCGCATAGGCGATATCAATTTCTCCGGTGATAGGTGCGAATGCGACTGTGTTGAGGTCGTGTTAGGGGGAAGGCCGAGCAGAGACTTTTGGTCGGTTTGGCAGCTGGTGGTGTTTGGGCGCGTCTGTTGCACTATTTTGCGAGCATGTCTGTGCACTGTGCGGTGCTTTATTTGGAGAGTTTAAGAGTACAGAGCTCGTCTGCTGGTATTGTGTACTGCATTATTTAAGAGCTGTTTGCTATTGTGTGGTGAAATTAGGAGTTGTTTACGTGTTTGTGGCCTGTGTCCGATGTCCACAGTCGGATCAGTGCGGGTGTTTTGTGACAAATATACTCCACGACTAAATAAAAGGGCTCCAAATAAATAGAGTGCAGCAATTCCTTACTTCCCCGAGCAGCACAGCGCAGTCTGAGCTGTTGCTGCGCAATAACGGCAATCTGGGCAGAATGTGAGTGAGTATACAAATAACTGGACAAATTTATCTGTAGAGTTACAGGTCTGGAATGGAATGAATATCTTGATGGGTGTGGTTGTGTTGCCAAGTGTAGTGCACTACTGGAGTTGAGAAACTGTCTTATGTCAGCCTTACATATCGAAACCTATGAGAAGTAAAAGTTTGAAACAGATATGTAGCAAATAAATAAAGTACACTCGTTCCTCCTTCCATCAGCCTATGCAGTGAAATTATTTGCGAAAATTAACAGTTGTTTGGCTATTTGGAGGTAAATGTTTTGCATTATTTGCGAGCGGTTTGCATGTCTGTAACTGTTTACAATTAGCAAGCGTGTGTCTAGAACATTATAAATGAGGTATGTAGGAGTGTTTTGCAGGTCTGTATGATGTGGGACATGTCGGTGTGATATATATACTCCATTCCTAAATAAAGTAAATTCGTTCCTCGGTCTGTGGACCTAGTGCAGGGTGAGTCCGTTTACCAGAAACGTGTAGGAAGAGGTTGAGTGCTGGTGGCTTACTTTGAAACAATTTTCTTAGGTTGGTGGCGGAAGTGCAAGTGAGCTTTGTTTACTGGCAGATTTCAAACTTGGCGCCGGTTCCTAGGAGGAGGATGTAGCGTTCTCGTCCTCGAAAAGTAGTTGAAATTAGGGAGTTGAACACGTTTGCATACGTATATGAAATTGTAAACGGAATTATTTAATATAGCGGGATGGTGAGAGTGAATTAGCGAGCGTTCTTGCGACGAGCAAACGCGCTGTTATATGGTCATGGTGGATTCCACCGTCGGTCAAAGTCTGGCGCCAAACGTATCCTTTGTACGGCACGTGGTCTACAGGAAACATTGTATCCGGTGTTAAGTGCTCGCGGGCGCGGCCAACCGTTTGTGGTGGGACCCTCAGGCGCCGCTGGCCGCAGTCTACCTGTCGCGCTGGCCGTGGGGTGTGCTTGACGCCAGCCGGCCAGGGAGCGGGCTGAGCCGGCCGCGCGTGTGTCAGCTGTGCTCCGGAGTTTAGCTGTGTGAGCATGAAGAAGTCAGTTGGGACATACCTGCACGACAGTAATGTCTCAAATAAAGTGTTATTATCCAGGTATTTACAGAAGGCTATGTCCGTCGCGTGTATGGAGGGTGTGTGACGTAAGCGGGGCGGCGGCGCAGCGATTGTACAGTTATTATGCGCACATGAGAGCGAGTCAATTAACAGGTGTTCTAGTGTGGTCCAAAGGTGCTGTTATAAAGTCATGGCAGATTCCACTGTCGAGCAAACTTTGCCACCAAAAGTGTAGCACTGCATTCTCGCTCGCACAGGGTCGCGTAGCGAATAGCTGTGTGAGGTCGGCATCAACAAGTTTGAACGTGGTGCCAGAAGTGTTGCAGGGAAACGGCCGACCGTTGTGTGATTCAGCTCGGAGGGAGACAATTTTGGCGGGAAACGTGTGGAGGTGACGAATACACGTGGTGAGCGGACAAGGGGCCGCTGTGACGTCAAACTCGATAAGTACCAGCGTGTCCAGCGAAAACATGCTTACGACGTGGCAGCGATCGCTGGGCTCGCCCCCTGCCTCATGTGACAGGCGTAGGCAGTGTCTCCGTGAGCTGGCCAGGGGGTGGCGAGGATTTTAACTAATTCAGTTGGAGCGCGGACATCGTCGTGACTGCACTGCGATTATCAAAGATGTGTGTGTTGACTGTGTTGGAGAACAAGTGATGACCGTACTGCTTGAAATAAAGTCTTCAGTCCCTTCCCCCCTGCAAAATCAAAGGACGTGAATTACGTTACTATAAGTTCAGTTTATTATTTGACGCGATTATGATAGGCTCCCAGTGAAAAAAAAAGATAAGTGACGGAGAAAGCTCGTACATGTGATCAATTATGGTGTTGGGGATTTGAACTTGTGATAAATGTTTGTTACAGATGTAAGAAGATTGGCTTTCTCACCGAGAAAATCGAACATCTTGAATAAATAATAAATGATAATAATACATAGAAGTACAGTTTTCGAGAGAATATCGTGTTGGAATTTGAATTTGGCGCAATTTTCTAGTGGAGGTAGGCCTATAATAATAAGTGATAACGAATGATAATAAATGACATGAATGATAATAAATGATTATGAATAATAATAAACAAAAGTAAGGTTTTGCGGCCATTATCGTGTAGGAATTTGAATTTAGAGGGAATTTTCTAGTGGAGGCAGGTCAATAATAATAAATAATAATAAATGATAATAAATAATAATAAATGATAATGTGTGATAATGAATGATAATGAATGACAATGAATGATAACGAATGTTAATAAATGATAATGAATGACAATGAGTATTAATGAATGATAATCAGTAATATTAATAGTGACAAGTACGGTCTTTGCATTCATTATCCTGTTGGAATTCAAACTTCCTGTCATTTTTTCTTGAGGTTGGGTTAGTGGACGTAGCACAAGTGGACTATTCTCCCGCCAAAATCCGCCATCTTCGATGACGTCATGCGATGTTGCCAAGTCTACATGCCGTCATCTTGGATGACGTCATCGCCACCATCTTGAATAAATTTGGCAACAATGCAGCGTGTGCTGGCACATACTTAGTGCCCCTACTGCTAGTTGTTGTCTGGCCATTCTTTCATGTTCTCAGTCCTGTGCCTCAACTGGTGTGAACTGTTTTTCGAATATGTCAGTGAATTGGTTGGCTTTGTCTTGGGCGCTAATCACTAGTCCTCTCTCGCCATGCAGAAGTGGCATCCTTGTGCGTTTTTTTGTGAATTGTTTGGCGGTTTGGCAGAGGCTATTGTCCTGCACTTTTAGAGCCATGAGGCACTTTGACCATCTCTCTTTGTAGTCAACTCAGCAACCTCCTGGTGTTCGATTTTCGCGTTAGTTTCCATTCTTTCACGGCCCTATCTTTGTGTCCGATCTGGGCAAGCAGCTAGCGTCCAATCGCTTGGTGGGGAGTGGGGCTGTAATGGGTCTGGGTGTAGCGCCCTGTGAAGTGTTCCCAGTTTATGCGCTTGTGTATGGCGGAATGCTGGGTGGGCGGTAGCCATCTGCATATGTTAATCTTAAAGATTAGAGGATTGCGGTCGGAGGACGTTCTGTTTAGTGAACTTACGGCCCCAGATCCTGCGAGATCCAGCTATACCGAGGACGCCCGCTCTGTTGCTGTTCAGGGGAAAGTGTGTGTGTTTCTCAGGGCCCCACACATGTAGGTGGTGGATGCGCTTGATGCGTTTCAATTGTTAGCCCGCTCTGTTTGCACATCTACTACGACAGTCTGTGCGTTTTGCATACAGATCGTCCCCAGCTAAGAGCTTTCCTCCAATTTGCCCTAATTTCTTTATGTCGTCTTCTTGTAGCAACTGACGTAGATCGGCTGAGCGGCGACCTTTATAGCCGTGTCGTGTAAGGGTACTGAGACGAGCACTTGGAGGCACGTGACTGGCGGCACCAAGATAAGTGCCAACGCTGGCAGCGACAGCTGCCGTGACACTTGCGCCCCCAGGGTACGTGGCGAGCGCTGGAGATTTGGAGGACGAGAGCTATTCGGAAAGTAAGGAACGATCGGTCGCGAAATGCGAACCACAGTGAAAATATGTGTTGGGCAGTGTCTGTAGTATAACTGTGGATAGTGTCACGTCGATCTTCTCAGTTCTGAGCGCACATTGAGCTTAGAAAATAATGTCTCCTGCCAAGCATGGGTATCTGCCAAGAAATTTCGCCTGGTTTCGTGCAACTCCACATAATGTAACTGTCATGCAGTTTCTTCTTCATGACAATTCTCGGCCGCACACTGCAGGGGCAGTGGGGGCTCTGCTGCAGTCTTTTCGATGGGAAGTGTGTGATCATCCGCTGTACAGCCCGGACTTGGCTCTCTCTGATTTTCATCTGCTCAAATGATCCGCTGGCCATGAAGACAACATTTTGGCACAGACAACGAGCTGCAGTCCAGCGCAGAAAATTGTCGGAAAAAACAAGAGGCTGCCTTCTATGACGAGGGTATTGAAAAGTTGGTACAATGCTACGACAGATGTCTATGTCGGAGCGGCGATTGTGTAGACAATTACCTCGAAGAAATCTGTCTATTGACACACAGTCAACGTTGGTTTAGAAAACATCGTTCCTGTGAAACACAACTAGCTCTTTATTCACATGAAGTGTTGAGTGCTATTGACAAGGCATTTCAGATCGATTCCGTATTTCTGAATTTCCAGAAGGCTTTTGACACTGTACCACACAAGCGGCTCGTAGTGAAATTGCGTGCTTATGGAATATCGCCTCAGTTATGTGACTGGATTTGTGATTTCCTGTCAGAGAGATCACAGTTCGTAGTAACTGACGGAAAGTCATCCAGTAAAACAGAAGTGATTTCTGGCGTTCCCCAAGGTGGTGTTACAGGCCCTTTCCTGTTCCTTATCTATATTAACGATTTTGGAGACAATCTGAGCAGCCGTCTTCGGTTGTTTGCAGATGACGCTGTCGTTTATAGACTAATAAAGTCATCAGAAGACCAAAACAAACTGCAAAACGATTTAGAAATGATATCTGAATGGTGCGAAAAGTGGCAGTTGACTCTAAATAACGAAAAGTGTGAGGTTATCCACATGAGTGCTAAAAAGAACTCGTTAAACTTCGGTTACACGAGAAATCAGTCTAATCTAAAAGCCGTAAATTCAACTAAATACTTAGGTATTACAATTACGAACTACTTAAATCGGAAGGAACACATAGAAAATGTTGTGGGGAAGGCTAACCAAAGACTGCGTTTTATTGGCAGGACACTTAGAAAACCGGCCGGTGTGGCCAAGCGGTTAAAGGCGCTACAGTCTGGAACCGCGTGGCCGCTACGGTCGCAGGTTCGAATCCTGCCTCGGGCGTGGATGTGTGTGATGTCCTTAGGTTAGTTAGGTTTAAGTAGTTCTAAGTTCTAGGGGACTGATGACCTTAGAAGTTAAGTCCCATAGTGCTCCGAGCCATTTGAACCAATTTGACACTTAGAAAATGTAATATATCTACTAAGGAAACTGCCTACACTACGCTTGTCCGTCCACTTTTAGAATACTGCTGTGTGGTGTGGGATCCTTATCAGATAGGCTTGACAGAGTACATCGAGAAAGTTCAAAGAAGGGCAGCACATTTTGTATTATAGCGAAATAGGGAAGAGAGTGCCACTGAAATTATACAGTATTTGGGGTGGACATCATTAA
Source organism: Schistocerca cancellata (assembly GCF_023864275.1). Lineage (NCBI taxonomy): Eukaryota > Metazoa > Arthropoda > Insecta > Orthoptera > Acrididae > Schistocerca > Schistocerca cancellata. The sequence goes on along the minus strand of NC_064631.1, from coordinate 228,362,531 downwards.
AAGAATGGCGTTTTTCGTTGCGACGGAATCTTCTCACGAAATTCCAATCACAAACTTTCTACTCCAAATGCGAAAATATTTTTTTGATACCGACCTACATAGGGAGGAACGATTTACAAGATAGAATAAGGGAAATAAGAGCTCCTACGGAAAGATATACGTGTTCATTCTTTCCGCTCGCTATAGGATATTGGAATAATAGAGAATTGTGAAGGTGGTTCGATGAACCCTCTGACAGGCACTTAAGTGTGATTTGCAGAGTATCCATGTAGATGTAGATGTAGATGAAGTAGCTGGAAGGTGTAGTTAACTGTTGCAAATAAAATTGTTTTGATTTTCACTGTGGTTTCCATTTCGCGATCCATCGTTACTCACTTTCCGATAGCCCTCGTATTTGCGTTGAATTATTTTCTTGTGATCGCTGGACTCTATATGGCGAGAAGGCGAAAAATGCATGTCACTTCTGCTACAAGTTTGTCTGAAGGGTAGTCGAATCATAGGCGTTAGCTGTACGATACTACACACCCCGTATTAATATCCACGAATAGTCCTGTCACCCAAGGAAAATTAAGGGAAAAATTCGTGTGGTCGCAAATTTTTGTACAATACCATGAAAAACATGTGGGGGAAGGGGGGGGGGGGAACGTTTGAAAGTCACTTTTTTACGTTGCTTTAGATAAATCGAAAACCGTGGCTTCTAGCGAAAATATTTCCTAGTACAAAATTAAAACTACATTAAATTTCCTGCAAAAAAATTACTGCTAATTTTCTCTCTAGAGTTGATAGTTCCTCTATTGCAAGGGATTGAAAACTCACAGATTATTAAATATCTTGTTTCAGTAGTATAAAGTTAATGTTTATCTTTACATGAAGTAGTTCACTAGCAGTATTAAATGTATGTACCAAATCTATGCGCAGTAGAGCCGTATGAAAGAACTAAATGTGTTCCATGGGTTTAACAGGGTCTAAGGGGAGGGGGGGGGGGTGAAGTAGAAGTGCGATGGAAGGTAGGTAGCGGGATTGAGTTCAGGCATCTCGCTGCTTCATAGATCTGCAAACAAGAGCGATCAGGTGATTTCCCACTCTGACTGACCCTTCACGACCCAAGAAGCAACTTGCAGTGTGTTTCACAGGTTGTACCGATCCTGGAGCGCCTTATGAATCACTGGCGACGCCGTCCGCAGACAGTCCGGAGGAACTTACTTTCCATTAAGTGCGTTAACAGTGCATGGAAAGCAAACAGGAGTTACTAATAACACTAATGCAAAAAACACATTCCAACAGAATCTACAACGTAAATCTCTGCACAGTGTTCTACACTGCTAGAGGGGAAACTGATTCTTCGTCATCTTGTAGGCCTCTGTAGCTGTTTGCTCTTTCGGAAAAAGCGACTTCCTCCAGCACGAGTGCTAAACGCTTTTCATTTAGCTGGCAGGCTATACCTATCCAGTATTTCTTGTCCAGTTCTCTTATGTGAATGGACCAAATAACTTCACTGAGCACTTATTTATATAATACAGATATTTTCAGTTTATTATATGATGTAATGCATTGTTTAGCTTGTGTTGAAATATCTGATGTTCTGAAACACCTACATGACCTTCTTCTGTTCCAGAGAGAGAGATGCAGTTCAAGCCTTTAGGCCCTTTGAGACGTTGAGAGATCAGAGGCATTTGATACTCCTCATGCTATGAAATGTGTTCCACAGAGTGACAGTGGAGACAATAAAATCAGCATTGACGAATACATATTGACATCACTTTACGTTTGGGGCAGACTCTTCAGTGTGGTAGGCAGCTGACGGCTCCAGCTGCTGTCTTGCATGACGGCTCATTTAACAACTGCAAATAAAACGCTCATTAAACTGAAAATAACTGCGCTATATATACACGAACTCGGTGAAGTTGTTTTGTATAGGCCTACTCTCATAAGAGAACGCGACATGAAATGCTGGAGAGCTACGGGCTGTCGGTAAACTGAAAAGCAAGCAGGGCTTGTAGTGGGGGAAGTCGTCTTAATCGGAAGAACACTATACTAGAGGGTACAAAAAAGAAAAGGTAACAGAATAACATTGCCGTAGGCGGAGCTTCTGTAGTACGCATTTCTACCGCTAGCCGTGTATAGGGCAACTCATTGCTAGTTCAATGCCACCTGTGTTGTCGACCTGGCTTGTTGTGTTCATTTGCAGTGATTGTTTTTGCCACCGCTGTTTTGTTCTTGTTTCGTTTTTTGTGGTAGAAGTTTAAGTGAACAACGTGCAGCTATAAAATTTTATTTTCTGCTCGGGAAAAATGTTGTTGAAACTGTTTTAATGTTGAAAACAGTTTAAGAAGATGATGCTATGGGAAAACTCAAGTGTACGAATGGTTTTCTCGATTTAAAAATGCCGCCGAGCCGATTGATCACAAACCTCGTTATGGACGTCCATCAACTGCCAGAATCAAAGAGCTTGTGCTCACAGACCGTCCACAGACAATTGATCAACTGTCAGAGATTAGTGGGTTATCTTGGAGCTCGGTTCAGCGAATTTTAACAGAAGAGCTAGGAATGAAAAGGATAGCTGCCAAGTTTGCTCCTCGGGTTCTGACTGACAATCAACAGGAACGTCGAGCTGAAACATGTCGTGCTTTGAAACAACAGCTTGAAACTGATCCAGATTTTCCGCCAAAGGTCACATTATTGGTGATGAGTCATGGTGCTACGTTCACGACCCAGAAACAAACAACAGTCGAACGAATGGAAGACCTCATCGTCACCCCGGCCAAAAAATGTCAAGTCAAATCGAACATCGAAACAATGCTGATATGCCTTTTTTCTGCCAAGGGTGTAATTCATTCAAAGTTTGTTCCCCCAGATCAGACCGTCAATCAAATCTTTTATTTGGAATTTTTAAGAAGATTGCGCAACAGTGTTCGTCAAAAAAGACCCAATTTGTGGCACACAGGACACTGTTTCTTCCTCCTCGACAACGCAACTGCACACGCAGCCATCTATGTTAGTTTTTGGCTGAAAATAGCATGGTTCCTCTGACCCACGCACCTTAGGCGCCTGACCTAGCTCCTCGCGACTTTTTCTTATTTCCATGCGTGAAAAAAGGCATGAAAAGACACCGATTTGATAGCAGTGAAGAAGTCAAGAAAAAAAATATGGCTGTCAGCCATTTCTAAAGTTGTCTACAAAAAATGTTTCGAATAGTGGATGCACCGGTGGGACAAATGTATTAGTTGTCATGGAGAGTATTCTGAAGGGGTAATGTTGTTTTGTAAGCAAGTTGAAAAAATAACATGCTTCAAATGGCTCTGAGCTCTATGGGACTTAACATCTGTGGTCATGAGTCCCCTAGAACTTAGAACTACTTAAAACTAACTAACCAAACTGCCCGAGGCAGGATTCGAACCTGCGGCTGTAGCAGTAGCGCGGTTCCGAACTGAAGCACCTAGAACCGCTAGGCCACAGCGGCCGGAGAAAATATATAGCTTTCTAAAAATAATTCCGTTTTTTTGGTTACCACCTCGTAGCTCCAGTATTTTGTCCTCGACGGCGACAGCTGTTCAGAGACAAAGGGTGTTGTCAACAGTGCCCCAGGGAAGTGGAGGCAGGACCGTTGTTATTCTCTAAATATAAATGATCTGACGGACAGGGTGAACAGCAATTTACAGCTGTTTGCTGGTGACACTGTGGTGTACGGTAAGGTGTCGTTGTTGACTGACTGCAGGAGAATGCAAGGTGACTTAGGCAAAATTTCTAGTTGGTATGATGAGTGGCAGCATGCTCTAAACGTAGAAAAAATGCAAGTTAATCCAGATCAGTTAGAAAAACAATCCTGTAACGTTAGTAATGTGCTGCTTGACACAGTCACGTCGATAAAATATGTAGACGTAATGTTGTAAAGTGGTACGTGTAGTGTCTTTCCCGCTCGTTGCTAATAGGGTGTCTACGGGATGCAGCGTTCTCGGAATGCTACACAACAATTTCAAACAAATAGCATTAGTAGTTTTATTTCTAGAAAAGCGAATTGACAATACTTTCCTACAGCAAATGTCGTTAGCGAGAGGTGACGTGGAAACAGAACTGTTCTGGCTATACACAGAGTCCACGGAAAGACTTGATACTGTCACGTTGTAGACTCGGGCCGATCTTGTGCGGCCGAAGCTATTTTTTTTTTCTTCTTTATTGATTTTCAATTCCCCCCGAAGGGGGCGGGCCGGCAGCAGCTTACTACGCTGCTCTACAGCCTACAGACTTTTTGTAAATAAAGGAAGAAGAAAGAAACAAGGAAAAACAGGCGATAAAATGGCGATTTAAAGTGAAAAATGGCGTAAAATTGCGGAAAGTTAAAACAGAAAGCAAAGGGGGTTGGCAATGTAGATAAAAGACACAGGAATCAGACAAGTAACACAGTAGACACACAATTAAAAAACATGGCGACAGTCTGGTTTCTGTTCGCAAGTAATAAAAAGCACACCCAGCGACAGTATGATGGCTGTTCGCTACACTTCCCAAAAGACACAACACGGAGCACGCACTGGAAAAACACACTGTAAAACACTGCACGAAAAATGCGGCACAAAGATGGCACTCCCGACCCAAGGCAGATGGGGGGGGGGGGACCTGGAGTAGGGGGAAAAACAAGGAGGGAGGAGAGGAAAAAACGAAAAGGAGGGGGAAACCAAGGAGGGAGAGGACTAATAAAGGGGGAGAAGGGCAGACGCGAGAGGAAATGAGAGGAGGCAGAGGAGGGAAATGTAAAAGGACACGGGGGAGAGAAGGGGGCAAAGAGAGGGGAGGTGGGGAAGAAAGAGGATGGAAGGGGGGGAGAGGGAGCCCGGGAAAAGGACAGAGGAAAGGAGGGAGAGTGAGGATCAGAGTTGATAGGAGGGATAAATGGAGGGAGAGAGGGCATCATCCGGGAGGGGGAGTTGATGGAAGCCACCTTGGGAAAGGAGATGTAGGGTGTAGAGATGGAGGGTAGGGGGGACACAACGGTGAAGTCGTGGCAGGGGGCGGGGATGGGAGAGGAGAGGAGCAACCAGGGGGTGAGGGGGTTCAAGACGGCGGGAGGTGTAGAGGATGCGGATATGTTCGAGGAATAGGAGCAGATGGGGGAAGGAATGAGATCATAGAGGATCCGCGTGGGGGACGGAAGGCGTATACGGAAGGCGAGGCGGAGTGCATGACGCTCAAGGATTTGGAGGGACTTATAGAATTTGGGGGGGGGGGGGCGAAGCTAGCATGAGCTGAGTTTATATGCAGCTGCTGCAGGTGGCGCGGTCCGATTCCGAGCATCATTGGCCGCCGTTTCTCCACTGCCTTCTCTGGTCTTTAGTTTCGCCTCTTCGTTCCGGCGTTTGTGGTTACGCCAGAACAGTACGAAATGGAATGAACACGTCAGGTTGGTAGTAGGGAAGGTGAATGCTCATCTTCGTTTTATTTGAGAATTTTGGTAAAGTGTAACTCATCTATAAAGGCGAGAACTGCTCCAGTGTTTGGAATGCCCACCAGGTTGGATTAAAGGAAGACATCAAAGGAATTCAGAATGTTGCAAGATTTGTTACCGGTAGGTTCGGTCAGCACGCAAATATATGGATATGCTTCGTGAAGTCAAACGGGAATCACGGGAGGGAAGAAGACGCTCTTTTCGCTTGGCACTATCGCGAAAATTTAGAGAACTGGCACATCGATTCTACTACCGTCAAATCACATTTCGCGTAAGCACCTTGAAGAGAAGATGAGCGAAATTAGGGCTCGTGCTGAGTCTTATAGACAGTCATTTTTCCCTCGCTATTATCGACTCGATTAGGAAAGGGAGTGACTAGTAGTGGTACGTGATACCCTCCCCCATGCACCGTATTGTGGCTTGTGGAGCACATATATAGACGTAGATGTAGATGTAGGATGACTGAAAATGAACTTCCCCTCTAGCAGTGTAGAACATTGTGTTGAGATTTACGTAGCTTGTGTCCATATGCATTACCTGTGTTAGTGTTATTAGTAACGCATATATGTATTCCATGTAACGTTAATGCATTTTGTGGAAAATGAACACCCAACAGGTATGGCTGCGCACTGTATCGCTAATGGTTCATAAGGAACCGTATGGAAGTTTGGTATGGCTTTTTGAAACACCCTGTAGTTACTTCTTGTGACGTAGTGGAGTAGATAGAGTGGGAAATAATCTGGTCAGTCGTCAGTTTGCAGACTTCTGAAGGAGGGACGCTCATGAACACAACCAAGCGACCTACCTTCCCTCGCACTTCCACCCCTTTTACTCCCTCATCATTTCCCTCGCCCTGTTACACCCCCGGAACACAATTTACTAACTGATATAGCTCTACAGTACTTAGACATAGTGCACACATTTAATAGTTATTTTTAACCTACTTCATTTAAACATAAACAAAAATTTCATACCATTAAAACAATATTTTTAATATTCTGCGATTTTTCATCCCATGGAACGCGAAACCTATTGGCCCTATAGAAAGAATGAATAGGACCATTTTTACAGGAAATTTAATGATGTTTAATTTTGTACCGAGGACCATTTTCGCTAGAAGCTGTGGTTTTCAAGTTACTCGGAAAAAATGTAAAGAAGCGACCCTTAAAGCCCAATCCCCATCCCCACGCTCACACGCCATCGGTCAGGATTTTTTGTATGTTGTTCATGACACTCCCTCCTACCACTGTACAAAAATTTGCGATTGCACAAATTTTTTCCTACAGTCGACATTTCTTGGTCTTCGTTGTTTGGGCTACAATAGGTGTTCGGATACTTTTGGTCAGATAGAGTACGTTTAGACCAGGTGGACGCAGCTGACGCAGCGTTAGACAGAGCAACTTAGGAAAAACTATGCAACGCAGTACGGCCGCGCTTTGGCAGGCAGTAGCATTCCTTTGGAGAAATGTCCAAACTCATCTCTCTTAGTTCAGAATCTGCTTCTGATGCGGAAATGCTGATGTTGTTGTACGATTCTCCAAAATAGTCATAAAATAAGAATGGAAAAATGGATACAGGAACAAGCGAAAAACTCATGGTGAATTCGCTGAGACGTCTCTGCTTTCTGATAAACGGGTCAGAATATTTCCGTTTAGATAGATGTCAGTTCTGCGAGGTTCACGAGCTTTTCCGGAATTTTATTTTTCTGAAGTTTGTAATTCTCGCAGTAAAACTAGTTGTGCCCTTACGGTAATTTTTATTTAAATTAACCTAAATATAGGTCATAAAAGATAATTGTTTACAACGTACCACAGTGGTGTAGAGGAAATCGGGACGAACAGTTTTATATTGATCACTAGGGTGCCTCTAGTTGAGAAACTTCCACATATAGTCTTAAAATTAAAAAAAAAAAGTAGTTTAATTTTATATTGGGAGTTATTTTCCCCCATCATCAGTCAGAATTTTTAATATGTTGTTCATGGCACTGTCTCCCACCACTGTACAAAATTTTTCAACCACACGAATTGTTTCCCATGTTAGACCTTTTTTCGTCTTCATTGACTGGATTATTACGCCTATTGCTTAGTTGGCTATTTCGTTACCGTTTTTAATTTAAACTTTCGCGTGAGAATATTGAAAGAAAAAAAGACTTTTGTAAACGGTATGCGTAAACCAGTTACTTTCACAATTCGATCTCAACTGAAACCCTACAAGCAAAATAGTTTTGTAGAAAGATGACCAGACAAACGAATGATTTACCTGTTAATTTTGTACTATTAAAATTCACAAAACTGGGAAGTAAAAAAAATACATAAATGCCAATTTTACACTTAAGTAGTATACAGTTAAGCCTGTGGTTTAATAATAGCCCATACAATAAAAACCAAAATAGGTTTAACATGGGAAATAGTTCATGTAGTCGCAAATTTTTCTACAGTAGCAGGAAGAATTTCCATGAGGAACATACTAAAAATTCCGACCGATGTGGGGTTGAGTGTGCGATGTGGGTGCATTTGAATGCCACTTTTATACGTTTTCCTTGAGGCACTCAAAAACCGCGGTCTCCGACAAAAAAGTTCCTATTCATTTTTCCCATGAGACTAATAGTTCGCGCAGAGATCTAGAGAACACTGAAACATCGCTTAGTTTGTTTTAATCCCCGACGCAAACGGACGGGTGTTGGAAGTATAAGGTGTATATTTGTGGCATCGCAGTTCCCAAACGAAAGGTCTGCTTTTAATGCAAATTTTTTATTTGAAAGGTGGGTTAATCGGGATAGTTCTTAGCTACGTTCCATGGAAGTCTGTTCAACTGTTTAAATTTCATCAGCAAAATTCAATAAAACTGCTTTCCACCAGTGCGCGCTCTCTTGATATACGCTACGTCAACAAGTCTAATTAAAAGCTCATCAGGATTTTAACCAACAAGGATGATTTCTGTCTTTTAAAGTAGCCCGTTTCAGCACCTACAAAGCAGAAAAAGGGAGACTGTGACTGAATTGCAGAAGACAAACATATGCTATCTCAGACTTTTCTGTAGTTCTTTTCGGGGTCTAAAATTCAGTACTAAATCAAATGATTTTGCCCTAATAGTCAGGCAGCCTATGGCAAGAGAGCGCAATGGCGGTCCACTTTCTTCCAACTTGTTTTAGATTTATCGCCACTGCTTATTGCTTGAGTTACCTAAAGTAGGTAAATATATACTAAAATATAGTCAATGATTATATGTGTGAATCAAAAAGAGAAACACGTAAATCGCATAGGTGAAAAAGATGTCTCGTCGCAATTTCGTGTTTCGTCCGGAATGTATTTGTGGGAATGTGGGAATAGCATGTCGATCGTAGCGCTTATACTAGAAAAATATAAAGTTTAAAAAGGGTGAGGTAAAACTTTAACCAAAATTTTAAAAACCCCAACACAAAAAAGCTCGAAGAAGTAAAATATGCTGCCCCTCTAAGTTTGATATAAGCATCTTCTCGTCGAGTGACCAGTAAGCAAATAAAATAAAAACGTAATACAGGGAGTATAAAAAAGAATCATCCCATTTGCACGTCTATATTTCTGAAATTAATAAAATATGAAATGAATTTTGTTTTTTGATGAATGGGAAACTATTTAAAGTTTTTTCGTACCTTTCCGTAGATGTTTAACGTGCCTCCCTTGAGGAGCACGGCATATGTCAATGCGGTATTCAAACTGTTCCCATACTGCGGCGAGCATGTCTTGAGTTACAGATTCCTCAGCTGCTAATATGCGATGTCTCAGTTCATTCATTGTTGGTAAAGGAGGCACATAAATAGTCGTATAAACCCCCGCAAGCAATAATCATGTACAGTCAGGTCCGGTGACCTTGGAGGTTAGTAATGTAAGGCTGAATCATTTGGTCTAGTGTGACCGATTCATTGTCAGTAATCCATTGATTTAAAAATTACCACACTTCCAGATGCCAATGTGGTGGTACCCCATCCTGTCGGTAAATGCTGTCGTTCGAATCAGTCTCCAATTGTGAGAGAAGGAAGTTCTCAAGCATATGGAGATATGTGCTTTCTGTAACAGTGTTCTCGGCAAAGAAAAATGGACCATACACCTTTTCCCTTGAAATAGTACAAAAACATTAAATTTTAGAGAATCCCTCTCACGTTGTCACTAAGCACTTAAGCGTGGAAGAAAGCTGTCATCCTCCATCTTGCCAAGAACGAAATTACAGACCTCCACACGTTGTTGTTCAAGAAGAGCTTGCAGTAGCTGAATTTTTTATGGTTTCATGTGTAAACGTCGACACAACACACGCCAGATGGACATCGGTGGCATGCTGAACTGTCGAGCTGCGTGGCAAACGGATTTCTGTGGACTCCTTGTGAAACTATGGCGGATGCGTTCGACGTCCGTGTCAGACATTCGTGAACGGTGTGGCCAAATTGTCCATGCCATCGTCTAGTGCTGTGTGCTGTAGGAGGATCCACACTATACCTAGTATAAAGGTCACGCTGAACAGGTATTACTGGCCTGTACTGCACAAAACGTAGGACACCAAACGCTTTCTGTTGTCCCGACGCAGTTTTTATTAGAACTAAAGTGAACGCACACTGCTGGTACCTAGCGGGAACCAAGTAAAACTCGAGAGTTTGCTCTTTCCAACAGTATGTTGTTTCATGCACATATCTCAAATAACACAATAATTATTTTTTTAAATTGGATGAATCTTTTTGAAACACCATGTATATCAAACAACGGTGAAGTATTAAATTTAAATACAAGTAAGCTACCTAGGCAACGTAGGTAAATATCAAACAACAATATCAAATCGTTGAATGTAAGTCTTAATTCATGTACTCCGAAAAATTCGCAGTATAGGCGCAACTGTCAACGACGCCTGTCCTCATGCGACTGCCCTTCGGGTCGCCATACTTGGTCACGCGCCACGCACAGCGCGACTCCCGGTCGCGGTTTAATGAAGCGCGAGTTCACGTGGTATAACGTAACAGTCGTCACAGTCCGTCTCGTTTTTGTTAATCACAGCGATAGCAGCGCCCCAAGAGGCCAGCAGGCGATACTTCGGAATACCATATCGGATGAGTGTGAGTACTATCGTTTACATTGATTTGCAACATAATTTTTACAATAAGGAGAGTATGTAGTGCCATATAAATCGATAATAACTGAAACAATGCACCACGTCCGTGATTATTTAGTTTCCTAAGGATCGGGGGATACACGAAACGGTGCATTACAGGGCAGTTTATTTACGATTCTCTCACAGAGTACAGAAATTTACGGACTAATGTCGTTTTCATTTAATAATAATAAAAAAAAAATGCTGGTAAACAGCAGAAGACCTGACCCGTTGCAGAAAGACATCTTTTATCTACTCAACAAAGCAGAGTTTTGTTCTCTACACTTTCAACCAAATAAGTGAGTGTGGAGCGTAGGCAAGCTAAAAAAATGGTTCAAATGGCTCTGAGCACTATGGGACTTAACAGCTGTGGTCATCAGTCCCCTAGAACTTAGAACTACTTAAACCTAACTAACCTAAGGACATCGCACACATCCATGCCCGAGGCAGGATTCGAACCTGCGACCGTAGCAGTCGCGCGGTTCCGGAGTGCGCGCCTAGAACCGCGAGACCACCGCGGCCGGCTAGGCAACCTATATGGAACGTATTTCCTAAATTATTAAATATGTCAAGTAAGCCACCACAGCTGTAGCTTGGGAGAGAACCACACAGACGTGTTAACAGTTCGCCGAAAACAAGAAAACTGATACCCAACGAATAAGAACCCAACTCCACAGTTCTTGCTAAACCTGAACCGCAAACGACAAGAATCTTCAACACATTCGTTTTTGAAGCAAAAGTAATTACTTTTAAAAAATATTCGTGTATTAGAAAGTCGAGTGAAGTGCGAGAAAGGGCGAATCATTGGACTCGATAATTTTTTTGAAAGTGTCAACGTGCGTATTATAATAACAACAGAAATATGTGCTTCTTATGCATGATATGTGTTTATAATCTCTTGCTTCCAGCGGAGTAAGCTGCAAATATAGACATATTCGGAAGCATTTCTTCATGAATGATTTGTAGTTTATGTCATCGAATCAGTGTGATTCGATTGTTTTTACATGTATTTCGCGATAATTGAAGGCTCTTGGTAACTTCCTAACGCACGGAACGCAAAAATGTAAAAATTATCCCGTTAATTAAATTGAAAATAATTAAAAACAAACATTACTCTTACAAAGCATATGAATGCTTTCTCACCGCTTGGAGTGGTAGTGTTGTTCCATCTGTGAAATGGTAACAATTTTCGCACCAGAGTGTGTCGTTGTGGCGAGTTGGTAGACTTATCAAAACACTGCTAATCTAATCTAATACAGGTTTGTTTTCATATTTTGTGCAATAAGTAACTATGGCTTCACCAGCTACTTTGAAGCGTGGATGCGGGACGCGCAGGACAGGAAGAGATGACGCCAAATAGAAGAGGCTTTTACCCAGGAGTAATGAAAGCATGCTATTCTGAAAAGGATAGCTGCTGTTAACTTCTCTTTTTTTTCTTCTTTTTTGTTTACTTAGCGGTTCCCCGACATGAGAACACTTAGCTCAAAATTCAGCTATTTATATTAAACTTAAAGGGGAAATACATATTATTTTTTTACTTTTTAGAGGTTTTTAAGTAATTTTTAAAATTTTTAATTTAACCATTTCGTAGACCAATTTGTGTTTCCCGACTTGATGTATCACAAGTCTCCTATATCAAATTGTTCGTCTCGAGTTCCTGTACGCCATTGTGGTACGCTGCAAATAATTATCGTTTACACTCTGTTTAAATGTATTTTCATGCCTTAGCAACTAGAGGAAAAAAGGGATTACATAAGCAGCTTTAGAAAATTAATTAGGTAAATTGTTGACAGTGTTTGTGGGCTGGGCGTAGGTCCAGCAGTTGAATTTGAATCATTTCTTCTGCTGCAAGCAGATTTAGCGCTCTGACATAGAGGCGTTTCGGTTTCTTGAACAGAAGGACACTGCGACTAAACTCTAGCTGTTGTATAGGAACCAGTGAATCACAACAACACGCTGCGCTGCCCAACCCGCGTCTCAGTGTGCACTCGGCTTACAAAATCAATTTTTGTCAAGTAGATGGCGCAGTGTAAGATGACACTGGACTCGCATTCGGGACGTTGGAGGGCAGTTCATTCAACTTGTTCGAGAAGCTTTTCCGGCAGCTAGAAAGAGATTTGCTGGCGAAATGTGCTTGGCTGTCAAAAGGGGTCATCCATAAGATTGTGGAGACTTTGGATCAAAGGCAGCCTTAACTCATGACCGGGATTTGTTTAGAGTTTGTGAGAGGAAATTCGATAAGATTCTGCAGCAATAACCGTCGAAGGCAAGTGTTTTGGATGTTATCCATATAAAACACGAAAAGAAAATAAGGTGCTTAAGTTTAAAGTTCCTGGATGAAAACCTCATTAGAGACTCATAGGGAACGAAAGTGGTGGTGGCCCCTTCAGAGCAACCGTCCTGCCATGTACGTTATCTAAAATAGCCATTGAAAACTTTAGTTTTTGCTTGTCTGGATAGAGAAAGTGAATTCTGCTCCTCGTGAATGCGATCCTAGTGGCTTATCCACTGCGCCATCTCGCTCGTTAAAAACTGCTAATGGTTCATGTGGTGTCACCGCCAGACACCACACTTGCTAGGTGGTAGCTTTTAAATCGGCCGCGGTCCGCTAGTATACGACGGACCCGCGTGTCGCCACTGTCAGTAATTGCCGACCGAGCGCCGCCACACGGCAGGTCTAGAGACAGATCCTAGCACTCGTCCCAGTTGTACAGCCGACTTAGCCAGAGATGGATCACTGACAACTACGCTCTCATTTGCCGAGACGATAGTTAGCATAGCCTTCAGCTACGTCATTTGCTACGACCTAGCAAGGCGCCATAGCATTTGATATTGAGATTATAACCTGTACCGTCAAGAGCGATGTACACCAATTGTGGATTAAAGTTAAGTATTATATCAACTATGTACTTTATTTGCTACTATTAATTCCCTTAACTGTTCCAGACCTCACGCCAGTCAGCGTGTAATTAAACGCGTGCATTTCGGCCTCCTTTAGTAACACAGTGTTGGCTCTTCTGCCAACACTTCAGTTCAAATGGCTCTAAGCACTATGGGACTTAACATCTGAGGTCATCAGTCCCCTAGAACTTAGAACTACTTAAACCTAACTAACCTAAGGACATCACACACATCCATGCCCGAGGCAGGATTCGAACCTGCGACCGTAGCAGCCGCGTGGTTCCGGACTGAAGCGCCTAGAACCCCTCGGCCACCGTGGCCGGCAAAAACTGCTAATATCGCTGGTGTGCAGAAATAAACTGCACCTAATAAATGTACGGAATGTTCACAACTCAACCCAACCAGTGCTGATATCATTTGGAGAACTTACTAAAAGGAAAAAAAATAAAAAGAACCTCACACTGTTACCTGACTATTTCGTCGAGCACACCGAGGTAGTTGAAGGAGCAGCAGTAGCCCTCGAAAGTTTTTCTCAGAACGAAAATTTCACTGCAGCGCTGTGTTCTCCCTTTCCACTTGCATGTTGGCAACATGCTTTCGCAGGACGGTGATATCTGTGAGATAAACAAAGAAGCAGGCGTGAAATTGTAATTAACTTTAAAAATGAAAACAGTCTTTCACATTTATTGTCTATATGTAAAAAAATGAAATAGACTAGAGAAACATTTGAAGCATGCAATTTGCTGTACGTGATATCGAGTATCAATCAAAGGTGCGCCAAATGTTTCTCTAATCTGTTCTATTTCTTACTTTTAGACAAATCATCTACAACAACATTTGATCATTTTTTCACATTTTGTTTTTATTTTCAAGTTTTGTTTGCTTTCCTATCGTCTTTTGTTCTTGAAATTGATTGTGATTCGACGTCACACCAATGTAACTTCTTATGCATAAATTAGCTACACTCTAATGAGACGAAATTTTTGACACCTAATTTTCCTTCCTAATGTCTTCCATTTTCTGAATATCTTAAATTTAGAACGTGGTTCGAAGGAAACCTTTTTGGCAGTTAAATATCTCACCAGTGTAACTTATTATGAGCAATGAACTTTTTGGCACTTCATTTACATAGCTAGCAACAACTGTTCGTGAAATTTCCGTTTTCCCTCTCATCATTAATTTTCTTAACTACCCTCATTATTTTCAAACAAAACCTTTTTATTTGCAAAATCAGAACTCAAGCTGGACAAATCGATAGCCCATTTGTCCATTTCCCCCTGTTGGTTTCACTATAAAAATTTGGACACAGACCCGTCGTAAAATTTATAGGGAGTCTTGTTTTCGCTCCGCTCAGACATTTTAAGCAGAACTTAGCTTATAAAAAGTCCCTAGTTTGAAACATTCTTGAGCATTGCTCTTATTCTGATAGGTAGATTAATACAGGAGATACAAAAGATTCAAAGAAGAGTGGAATCTTTTGTCGGTGACTCGTTTAATAAGTGTGAGAGTGTCGTGGAAATACTCATCAGAAGAAATAGGCAGATTCTACAAGACAGGCGTAGAGCTTGAAACATCCCCTTCGAAAACTTTATGAATTACTGTGCTGATAAAACTCTTACGTTATTTGATTTACAAACAGCTGAGCAGAACTGAACGTACTCAGACATTTCTCTCTTTACTTATTCTGATCAGCACTAAACTGACACACAATATTTTTAGCGCAACGCAATCTGCCTTTAATAATCCCCACAAAAGAATGGCCCTGACTAACAATAACCTATACCTTTCATGAATAACTTACCTCACAAAAATCTTCGTTACTCGAACTACTGCAATACAGCGAGCGCCAATACTGCCAGCTAAATAAAAGATCCTAACTACTGAAGGCACTAACTATCGATAGGCATAGTTAGCAAATGAAAGATTTTGATAGAGAACAAACAATGTATTTACCTTATTAATGTTCAAAAGTCATTACAAAGTATTACAAATTTACTCTTTTTGATGGACACGCGTCCAGATCGTCCGCTCTCAAAATTCTGCCATCTCTCTCCCCACATCCACCATTGCTGGTGGCTCACTTCCAACTAAGCAACGCTACGCGCTGTTCACATTCAACTGCCCAACACTACAATAGCAAAAATTCCATCAATGCAAACCAGCCACAGACTGCACACACCACAGTCAGTGATTTTCATACAGAGCGCTACGTGGCGTTACCAACATAAAAACCTAAACAGCCTACCTACAAGCTCTATGAAAAGATTTACTGGTAAAATTCCGAGAGCATATATTGCAAAGTCAGCTCACGAGTATTACTTTCTCCTACGTACATCTGAACAAATGATACCGACAGTAAAACAGAGAAATGCGAATTCATACGGTGACTTCCTGACAGTTGCTCCTCCCGCACAATATTCGTGAATTGAACAGGAATGTGGAGAAATTTTAGTGGTACCTACACAAACTATCCTCTGCCAAACCGTAAGGCGTATCACAGAGTGCCGATGTTTATGCGTAAGTTTTGTTATTTGAGTAGGACGAATCAATATGATGCAAAATTTATGACTGAACTTGCCTAATTATTTTATTGGGCGGGCTTCTTGTACTCTCCAGGACCAACTGATACACAAGGGTTGAGTTCGGAAGAAAAGGTACTGCTGGATGCAGCGGATCTGCGATCAGATGTAGGTCATAGATAATATTGGATATAAGGAATTAGTGACTTCATTGTTCAGGTTTCCTATTTCATCAACGAAAATACCAAGTAATGAAGAGACATATTTAAGGTTCTCTTAGGTTATGGATACTGCGATAAAGAATAATTCGATAGGCAATTCAGATGAATAAGAATGTGCTGTGGCCTTCTCCACCAAACATCACAGCGCCTAGAGTATCAGCAACCAAACTGACAACTTGCAGCCGCGGGTTGCCCGCCTTTCAGGCACACCGAAGCACTACACAACCGACAGGCAATATTGATGAATGGCCACAACAACAACAACAACACCACAGCAAAGACACCAGCGGCCTCCAGGGGCCACTATCGGCCCACATAAACATAAGGAAGAGGTCGTTGCAGATCCCGGAACTATTTTCACACGTCAAACCACGTGATGGAAAATAGTTACGAGGTACTCATCCGCAGAAGCGCTATAAAGGCCGGCGCTCGGCCGCACCTCATCATCCGCCAGCAGACGTGGATAGCTGCCGTCCCGGCAGCCCGGCTTGGATCTCCTCTCTGATCTCTGGATTAGGCTTGGTATATCAGAGAAGTCTCTGGTGGAGACTAGTAGGAAACTATTTCAGTTGTTTTCTATATTATTCTTGTATGTAGTTGTGATTCGAAGACGGATCACTGTTTTGTGTTGGTGTTATACTTGGAGAATTTGTTTTGGTTAATTGAACAGTCCAATAAATTGTTTTCGGACTTTGATCGTTAGTTTCTTCTACTTACGCAGACATATCAGAATGAACATCTCGCAAAAGGGCCATCAGAGAAGCTGGAAAGAAGAACGGTGGTACAAAAAGAGTAATTGTGAAGAAACCACGGTAACAGAAGAAATACTTCTGTTGATAGATAAAAGAAGTAAAAAAAAATGTTCAGGGAAATTCAGGAATACAGAAATACAAGTCACTGAGGAATTAAATGAAATGAACAGGAAGTGCAAAGAAGCTAAGGCGAATGACTGCATGAAAAATGTGAAGAAATCGAAAAAGAATTGACTGTTGGAAGGACTGACGAAGCATACAGAAAAATCAAAACAACATTTGGGAAATTAAAAGCAACGGCAGTAACGTTAAGAGTGCAATGGAAATTAGACTGTTAAATGCAGAGGAGAGAGCGGATAGGTGGAAAAGCACACTGAAGACCTGTGCGAGGGGAAGACTTCTCTGATGATGTGATGGAAGCAGAAACAGGAGTCGACAGAGAAGGGATATGGGATCCAGTATTAGAATCAGAATTAGCTTTGGAAGTCTTAAGATAGAATAAGACAGAAGTGATAGATAATATTGCATCAGAATTTCTAAAAGCCCTAGGGAAAGGGGCAACAAAACGGCTATTCAAGTTGGTGTTTAGAATGTATATGTGTATTAGAATGTATATTTTCGGAAAAATATCATTCACACAATTCCGAAGATTTGCAAGAGCTGAAAAGTGCGAGAATTATCGCACAGTCAGCTTAACAGCTCATGCATCCAAGTTGATGAAAGAATAATATGCAGAAGAATGGAAAGAATATTGAAGATGTGTTAAAAGACGATCAGTTTGGCTTTAGGAAAGGTAAAGGCACCAGAGAGGCCATTCTGACGTTGCGGTTGATAATGGAAGCAAGACTGAAGAAAAATCAAGACACATTCATAGGATTTGTCGATCTGTAGAAATCGTTCGACAATATAAAATGGTGCAAGATGTTCGAAATTCCGAGGAAAACTAGGTGTAAGCTACAGGGAGAGACGGGTAATATATAATATGTACAAGAGGCAAGAGGGAATAATAAGGGCGGACAACCAAGAAAGAAGTGCTCGGATTAAAAAGAGTGTAAGATAGGGATGTAGTCTTTCGCCCCTACTGTTCAACCTATTCACTGAAGAAAAAGTTTCAAGAGTGGGATTTAAATTCAAGCTGCAAAGATGTCGATGTTATTATTCACAGGTGACATTGATATCCTCCGTGAAAGTGAAGAAGAATTACAGGATCTGCTGAATGGAACGAACAGTCTAAGGAGTGAAGATTATGGATTGAGAGTAAATCTAACGGAGATGAAAGTAAAGAGAAATAGCAGAAATGGGAAAAACGAGAAACTTTACATCAGAATTGCTGATGACGAAGCAGATGCAGTTAAGGGATTCTGCTATCTTGACAGCAAAATAACCCGTGACGGACGGATCAAGGAGGACATAAAAAGTAGACTAGCACTGGCAAAAAGGCATTTCTGGCTTTTAGAAGTCTGCTAGTATCAAACATAGGCCTTAATTTCAGGAAGAAATTTCTGAGAACGTATGTTTGGAGCACAGCATTGTATGCTGGTGAAACATGGACTGTGGGAAAACCGGAACAGAAGAGAATCGAAGCGTTTTAGATATTGTGGTACAGACGAATGTTGAAAATTAGATGGACTGATAAGGTAAGGAAAGAGGAGATTCTGCGCAGAACCGGAGGAAAACACTGACAAGGAGAAGGGACAGGATGATAGAACATTTGTTCAGACATCAGGGAATGACTTGCTTGGTACTAGAGGGAGGTGTAGAGGGTAAAAAAAAAATTAAAGTAAGACAGTTATTGGAATATATCTAGCAAATAATTAAATAATTGAGGACATAGGTTGCAAGTGCTACTGTGAGCTGAAGAGGTTGATACAGGAGAGGAAATTTGTGGCAGGCCACATCAAACCAGTCAGAAGACTCATGATTAAACAAAATAAATAAATAAACAAACTAAAATAAAATAAAAAATTTAAAAAATGACGTGTGCTTAGTGTACCCAATCAAAAACATAACCAAAGCAATTTGAAAGAATAAAGCAGTCATGATCAGCAGTGATAAAAGTAGCGACAGCGTACGACCTCTGGACACACGATTTAATGAATGCAATAAGGTGCGAAATTCGACTTGCTTGGGTGTTCTCCGTGCGAGCGACAAATTCCTGCTGTACCTCGAGCCAACCGCCTGACTGACGTGGCGAAAAGCGAGCGAAGAATGTTGTTCGAGAGAACTACGGCAAATGTAGCCTCAGTTCTCCGTTATGGAAAACGGGAGAAAGACGAACGCTACAAGTGAAATACTGTACAGCAGTTGCCATAAACGACAACGTCACCATTTATACATCCACAGTTAAGATAAAAATCAAAATTTTGGAGCAGACTACCATTGATGTCAATGCCACACTATAAACCCAAGGGTCTGAGGTTTATTCCTCACATCTATGATTTTTCTGTCACATATCTCTTCTTTTTACTTTTGAAAATGGTCGGTAAATGTGAAAAATGCGAAGTTACAGGGTAGTAAGGAGTCCACATTAAACTGTATGTGTCTTTAACTGGTTGGATAAATCAGTTTCAGTGTTGGAGGAATACAAATAATAGCAGCTTTGTAGATGCCATACCTAGTAAAGCACTTCTGTGTTGAAATAAATCTTTTGGTTGAGGGCTGATTTATTTTCGCTCAAGTATGGCTATTGGTACATTCGACTGTACATGTGAATATTAACTTTCAGCAGCCAAATAAGCACCCAATAAAGACTGATCTTTGCATGAAGTTAAGCTACGTTTTATTAAGATATAACTGAATTTATTCAACTTTTCACCTTGTAACGTAACAAGCATAGAATTTTTTCGTGGTTCCTTAACAGTTTGTTGTTTCAGATCAGAGCTGGCGTAATCGGAATTGCGCAGTTACGCAAATAACAGTGTCAAATTTATACTGATAAGCCAAAACTTCATGATCACCTGATCAATGGGGTGCTGATTCGCCTTTTGAACGCAGTATGACAGCTATTCTGTATGACGCAGAGTCGATAAGTTCTTGGTAGCTTTCGGTGTAGGGCACCAGATTCTTACGCGTAGGTCACAAGATTCCCGTAAATTGCAAGCCGATGATTTGTGGACGCGGAGCTGGAGAATCTGCAGTCCAAGACATCATCGTGAGTTCACTAAGCACGCCCCGGAACCACAGTAGCAAGATTCTGGTCTTGTCACACACAGTTATCCTGCTGGAAAATGTCGTCGCTGTCGGGGAGGACATTAAGGATGAAGGCCCGCAAGTAGTCCCAAATAACGTTCACGCAGTCCACAATTGTCATCGTTATACGATTACTACCTCAGGTCCCACGGAAGCCCAAGTGGACCTCCCCCATAGTATAATTCTCTCCCCATCAGGTTGGATTCATGGAAGCAGTTCATCCGGTGTATCCGCACAAGGCCATCGATCAGGAGTAACGATAAACGTGATTCATCTGATCACGCGACGCTTTTCCATTGATCCACGGTTCCAGTTAGATGAACCGCGCCCACTGCTATTATAATTGAACACGTCTTTGGATCGACATGGGGAAACGAAGGGGTCGTCTGCTGCAGAGGCCCACGTTCAACAGTGTGCGTTGAAACCCTTGTGCCTGCACTAGCATTGTTTTCTGCTGTTAGATCAGCCGGAGATCGCTGCCTATCCTGCTTTAGAGAACGGGCAAGCCACCCATCACCACATTCTGTGATGTCGCGTGGGCCTTTCACACCTTATCGCCTAGTCGGGTTTTACCTTCCTTCAACAACTTTCTATAAATGCTCGTAACAGCAGCAAGTGAACAACCGACCAATTTCGCCATTTCCGAGATGTTCTTCCCAGGCGCCGGGCCATAACCATATGCCCCTTGTCAAAGTCGCTTACGTCAGTGGACTTCCATATTTAAGGCCCTTATCGTCACTAGAATAATCCCTTCATTCGTGTCAGCTCCGCTTACAAATTTCCTTACAGTCATGTGCCCACGGCGCCAGCGGATGGCCTTCAGTCTCACGGTGGGCAGTGATCAAAATGCTCTGGCTCATGAGTGTACCATGCGTCGCTGTGTTGCGGTCTTCAGTTCCAAATATAGGCTACTAGTTTGATGCAGAACTCCACAACAATGTATGCTTTATAAGCATCGACTCTTCCGCACAGTTATGGCAACCTACAACCATTTGAACTTGTTTACAGCGGTCAAAGCCTCTATCCCCTTCCACACTTTCTCCAAGGCCAAAGTCACTATTTCTTGTACCTCAGATATGGTAGCCTATCAATCGATCCCTGCTTTAGGAAAGCTGTCGTCGTACTCTCTTCTATTCAATCGATTCACTGTCTTTCCATTAGTTTTTCGATCTATCCATCTAATCTTTAGCATTCTTGTGTAGTGCCACATTTTAAGAGCTTCTATTAACTTCTTGTCTGTAGTTCTTATCGCCGACGTTTCACTTTCATACAAAACTACATTCCTGTCAAACACTTCCAGAAAGTATTTCCTTACACTTAAATTTGTATTAGATGTTAAATTATATTTTTCTTGTTCGTCGCCAGTCCACATTTTATATGATCGTCAGTAATTTTTCTACTCAGCTAACAAAACTCTTACGCAACTAATTTCCTATCTTATTCACCCACGACCATCTGACATTATTTTATTACAGTAGTGTGTAAGCTTAGGGACTGATGACCTTAGTAGTTAAGTCCCATAAGATTTCACACACATTTGAACATTTAAAGACACTAGCCATTTCCTTCGTCTCATTTTCCGCACTTTCTGTTATTTCTGACATATTTACAATATCATCGGCGAACCTCAAAGTTTTTATTTTTTCCCCTGAATTTAATTTCTTCTTTTTTTCAAATTTCTCCTTGGTTTCCTTTTCTGATTGGAAAATGTACAGATTGGATAACTTCGGGTGTAGGATACAACCCTGCCTCAGTCACTTCTCAACTACTACTTTCCTTTTATATTCTTCGATTCTTGTAACTGCAGTCTGGTTCGGTACAAACTTGAGATAACTATCTGCTCTCTGTATTTTATCTCTGCTACCCTTAGAATTTCCAGTGAAGTTTGTCCAAAGTTTTTTTATTCTACAAATACTATAAAAATAGGTTTGTCTTTTTTCTAGAAGAAGTCGTAGAGTCATTGTTGCCTCCCTTGTTGCTACATTTCTCCAGAACCCAAACCGGTCTTTTCTTCCAGATCGGTTTCTACAGATATTTCTACTCTTCTTTAAATAATTTGTTCTAGTGTTTTACAGCCGTCACTTACTACACCGATGGTTCCGTGCTACCCAAACCTATCATTGCCTTCCTTCTTTGGGAATGTAATTATTCCCGTCTTCTTGAAACATCAGCGGTTTTCGCCTATCTCATAACACTTTCACACCAGGTGGAAGTTTTGTCATGGCTGGTCCTCCCAAGGATCTCGACAATTCTAAGAGGTAAAATGACAGTTACACATTTAATAAATACATAGAGTGTAAATTATTTTGGTTGCTTGATTATAATATATTGTTTCCAAAATAAATCATAGTCCTTTGGCGATTACAAAACCGGACACACACGCACACACACACATTGTCTTCCTGTTCAAGCATTTTGTTACAGAAGTATCATTTCGCCAGGTTTAATTTTGATTTAGAGTAGGTAAAACATTAACAAATATTACAAACAAGTTTGAATTCGAATGTCGGCCATTGTAATGGGAGACAGGCAGCGCCACGAACGTCGTTCACGTTGAACACTACCGACCTATAACTGCGGTAGCGATCTGTCACTTGAAGTTGTTACAGCCTGTCGGTCGCTCATTTAGCTGCTTGATGCTGTGCAGTCACAATGAATCAACTGTACTGCTTTCTGGCTCTGACCAGCTAACGGTTTTGCTGCGGCCCTCCATCTACCATACCACAGCAGTCTGTCAGTGTTTTGGCGCTACCTATGCCGCTCGTACGATATATTCTTCCGCTGGGGATAAGGTGCTACAAAACGATACCGACGAGTTTCAAGGGGTTGCAGTTACAGCTACCACGCTTACCACTAGGTCATCCCTTCAGCAGCAAACTGACTTTGTACGCTGATGGTGTACCGCAAAACACTGGAGATTTCAGAGGGTTCCAGGAGAAAAATAAACTCCATATGGAAACCCTCGTCAGAAACCGTCATCCACTGAGACAACAGAGCATCGCATTCATAGGAGAGAAGGCCTGACTACGTAGCAGCAAGCTCCATCTTCTCCAGTGGCGATCGTGGCAATCAATCGCAATCACGGAGTAACAAATAACATTCCGCTTACGGTCCGTCAGCGAAACCCATGTTTGCAGTCGAAGGGGCGGCCTAGGGGCAGGTGCCGGTTTCCGGCCGCGGTTTCCTGTCCTAAATTTGTTCTTCAAGAGACTCCCTGCAATCCCTACAAGTTAGTCGGTATCATTTTGTAACATCCTTTATACAGAATACGTCATAATTTATGACGAAAACTGGCACAGGCGAAAGCGTATGATAATACACTACTGGCAATTAAAACTGCTACACCACAAAGATGACGTGCTACAGGCGCGAAATTTAACCGAAAGGAAGATGATGCTGTGATATGCAAATGATTAGCTTTTCAGAACTTTCACACAAGGTTAACGCCGGTGGTGACACCTACAACGTGCTGACATGAGGAAAGGTTCCAACCGATTTCTCATACACAAACAGCAGCTGACCGGCGTTGCCTGGTGAGACGTTGTTGTGATGCCTCGTGTAAGGAGGCGAAATGGGTGCCATCACGTTTCCGACTTTGATAAAGGTCGGAATGTAGCCTATCGCGATTTCGGTTTATCGTATCGCGACATTGCTGCTCGCGTTGGTCGAGATCCAATGACTGTTAGCAGAATATAGAATCGGTGGGTTCAGAAGGGTAACACGGAACGCCGTGCTGGATGCCAACGGCCTCGTATCACTAGCAGTCGAGATGACAGGCATCTTATCTGCTTGGCTGTAACGGATCGTGCAGCCACGTCTCGATCCCTGAGTCAACAGATGGGGACGTTTGCAAGACAACAACCATCTGCACGAACAGTTGGATGACGTTTGCAGCAGCATGGACTATTAGCTGGGAGACCATGGCTGCGGTTACGCTTGACGCTGCATCACAGACAGGAGCGCCTGCGATGGTGTACTCAACGACGAACCTGGGTGCACAAATGGCAAAACGTCATTTTTTCGGATGAATTCAGGTTCTGTTTACAGCATCATGATGGTCGTATCCGTGTTTGGCGACATCTCGGTGAACGCACATTGGAAGCGTGTATTCGTCATCGCCATACTGGCGTATCACCCGGCATGATGGTATGGGGTGCCATTAGTTACAGGTCCCGGTCAGCTCTTGTTCGCATTGACGGCACATTGAACAGTGGGCGTTATATTTCAGATGTGTTACGACCCGTAGCTCTACCCTTCATTCGATCCGTGCGAAACCCTACATTTCAGCAGGACAATGCACGACCGCATGTTGCAGGTCCTGCGTGGGCCTCTCTGGATACAGAAAATGTTCGACTGCTGCCCTGGCCAGCACATTATCCAGATCTCTCACCAATTGAAAACGTCTGGTCAATGGTGGCCGAGCAACTGGCTCGTCACAATACGCCAGTCACTACTCTTGACGAACTGTAGTATCGCGTTGAAGCTTCATGGGCAGCTGTAGCTGTACACGCCATACAAGCTCTGTTTGACTCAATGCCCAGGCGTATCAAGGCCGTTATTACGGCTAAAGGTGGTTGTTCTGGGTACTGATTTCAAAGGATCTATGCACCCAAATTGCGTGAAAATGTAATCACATGTCAGTTCTAGTATAATATATTTGTCAAATGAATACCCGTTTATCATCTGCATTTCTTGTTGGTGTAGCAATTTTAATGCCCAGTAGTGTTGAAGCATAAACTTCCCAGTAAACATGTATCCTCAAACGACGTGTTTGCGTGGTAATTGCGGATGTGCGGTTACGAGCCACGACTGACTTCATTTATACTAACTTACAGCACGGCCAGGGTTGATACTGTGTACAGTCGTAACAGTCACGTCACTTGTCTGTATAGTGTCACATATAATGACAGCGACGAAGAGGATGCGGACCGCAGTGCACTGGAAGCTGCACCTTTGTACTGACAAAAATACCCTGGTGGAATGCACCCTGAGTTGTATATTTACCACGATCCGTCAGCATCTCCAACAAGAGAGCGTAGCTCAACCGAGGTGTTACATATCTTCACATATCTCCTCAAACTCTTCTGGTGCAGGTAGGCTAATGAATCGTGGATGGGATTGTCAGAGACTGTACAGCGAAGTTCCATTCTTTCATGAATTTCCGTTCCTCGTACTCCTTACGCTGCCAGGAAACGCACTAAACCACTTTGGTCTTCTATTTAAGTCTCAGTTTCTCCGTTTTAGCACGAGTGAGTGCAGTGGACGGTCGACGCGTGCAAGCGTTCGCTCTGTCGTCACGTGGGTGTGCGCCGCGGACCACGACAAAGACAGGCCGCGGCGCGTACCTCACGGCACGTAACGCTCCAGGTCACACTAGTGACAGCAGCCACCTTCGGGGAGAGCGAGTACTATTTCAGGCGAGTTTATTTATATAATATAAATGCATGATGTCTGTTCTGTCGAACATTTCTGAAGGAAGAGACACCACGCATTCATATAACGATTCGCCTCGATGGGCGCTGAATCTGCAACCTCCAGTGCGGATGCACGTTTATGTTCGACCTCCAGTAGGAACCTAGACTACGGATAGGCGGCGCTAGGTGGGAATGTATCGAGATAGTCCACGCCTGTGCGGTCACACTGTGCCTTGGTGGTTCAGTGGTTGATGCAACTCCTTACAAAGTAGGAGGTCCCGAGTTCGAATCCTGGTCTGGCATACATTTTTTACTCGTCGTCTTTGATTCCGCATAAAGTTTCGATGTAGCTGATATTTGTTCTTTCCCTTTCACCTTCGCCGGGCAAGGTGGCCGAGCGGATTTTGGCGCTTCAGTCAGGAACCGCAGGTCGCAGGTTCGAATCAGGCCTGAGGCTTGGATGTTTGTGATGTCCTTAGGTTGGTTAGGGTTTAAGTAGTTCTAATTTCTAGGGGACTGATGACCTCAGATGTTAAGTCCCATAGTGCTCAGAGCCATTTTGAACCTTTCTCCCCCCTCCCTTCTCCACTTTCACTTTACATAATCAGACGGGTTTAATCATTCTTAACTCTGTATTTAAATGCATGCAAGCTCTCGATAACATACGACAAAGATCTTTAATAGATACCTTTCTATTGGCATACTGTTTTCCTGTGGGTCCTGCTTCAAGCAGATCGTTCGCGAAGGGTGAACAAACTGTGACGTCACAAGTACGTTGTGCGGCCTGTATTTTTCGTGGGCCCCAATGTGCGCCCACGTCGCTCTAACGGCGAGTTTGAGTCTTATAGGGACCACACCTTATTCCATAGGCAGTAGCATTACGATCCATTCAGCGGTTTTCATTTTACAGCCTCCCGTTCGTTTCTTTTTGAATGATCCAAATACATCAGTACACCACAATTTCATGGGACTGAACTGATGAAAGAGCAGCTTAATGCTGGGATACAGATCTGACCTTTATTTTTTGCAATGACCAGGAATGTGTCAGTCTTTTTTCGTAATTCTCAGTTACCACTAGAACTCTTAGAGGTGTATAATTTTCCAACATACAAGTTCTAAGGAACTAAGAATAATGAACTTTCCACTTTAAATTTCTTTATATTTTGTCAGTATATTTCTATGATATCTTCTACATTAATGGATTTAATTCATATTAACTAGATCCTTTTACTGAATTTTTAGTAGATGGTTTTTGGATTATGACTTATTCATGAATGGAAGTCAATGGTCGTGCTGTGGTGCGCCCTAAACCAAGTAATAGCAACCACTTATGAAGGACATCTACGAAGAGACAGTCACGTGGATGAACTATCCCGTTTCGAAATGAGGCTCAACCCGACGATACGGAGGATAATTCTTCTGTCTTTAAAGGACGTAATTTCGATGCCATTAAAAGCTGCTGTAGTGTGTGCCCATTAATCGACAAGCAGTTTCCGTCAAGTGACAATCTTAAAGCTACGATTATCATTACACGAGGATTAAGGAAGGTTCCTTGACGTCAAGTACATAATTATTTCCAGTTCAAGCATCTGTCATTTACACATGTGTTCATTTTCTCATATATTTATTTTTTGTGTAAGACAAAGGTTGCATGTGTAAGTGACAGATGTTGAAACTGATAATCATGTACATCACGTTAAGGAACCTCCGTTTAACCTGAGGCAACGATATTCGTGACATGAAGATGGTCGCCGGACCGAAACTGGTTGTCGATAAATAAATATACATCACAATAGCTTTTAGTGGTTTCGTGATGACGCCGTGATGAAGCTATTCAGCACTGTGCCTCTATCACAACAATAGCGATGCGATATAATAAATTTCGTTTCAGATGGGGACTAAAGAAGCTACGCGACGATTACACTATCTCATCAAAAGTATCCGGACACCCCTATGTAATGCGGAATTAACAACTAGCTGTCACTAGAGGATGATTCGCCAGTGTAAAAGGTGGCAGGAAGTGTTGTGTTGTCAGTAGTGAAGCACTAACAGCAGAATACGTCTGTAAGGATAGCTCAGTGACTTCGAATGTTAACTATTCATTGGATCTAGAATGAATTTTTCATTCTGCAGCAGAGTGGGCGCTGATGTGAGTCTTCCTGGCAGATTAAAACTGTTTGCCGGGACGAGACTCGAACACGAGAACTTTGCCTTCTGCGTGCAAGTTTTCTACCATGTTTTTTCTTTAGTTTTCCCTTTTTTAATCTTTTTTTAAATTTTTTTTGGTACACTGATCTCCACTTAACGCGAGCGGTCGCCTTAACAGCCTTTTTTTTTCTTCTGTGTGAAAAAAAGCGATGTTCTGTATAAAATAAAATATTTCTAGAAAACGTATGTAATAGACTTTTACAACAACACTTTTTTTTACATAAATCGTATAATATTAATAAACATCACAAAGTGCTTCGTTCAGTCTTTCTTCTCTATTCGTGTCAGAGGTACACTAAAATGAACACACATACAATACATACAAAGAAAGCTATACAGTATTCACCCAGACTTGGGCAACTTTGGTAGCATTGGGTGCTGCAGACGTTAAGTCCTTCATGTTACAGCTGGTTGGGCATAAGTTACATTTGAAGAGATGCCAGGTTATTAGAAATTCACCGCATTCGCACAGTGTTCTGTTGGCATTTGGCAGTTGGAAGTTCCATTTAAGGAGATTGTCCCTCAATCTTGCGATTTCGGTCCGTAGTCTGTTCAAGTACTTCCAGATGACACACTTCTCCATGCGTACAGGGGGCAGGGATTCTTGCGGTGTCATCCAGTTTGACAGATGTTGGCATCTTTCTTTCCACTTGGTGAATCGGGTAGCCGCAGCTGATCCTTCTAAGGGTTGTGAAGTTGTTAGGAAACTCTTCCTGGACTTCAGTCTTGGCTTGGCAGATTGATGTCCAAGGAGTGGATGTGAAGTCACTGTATTTGATTTATGCCTCTCGATGTTAGCGGCGACCTCTCTTCTGATGTCACATGTAGCAATCCCGTCGAGAAATTGAACTTTGTCCGTGGGGGTTGGCCTTAGGCAGGCTGTAACAATCCTACAGCTGTCATTTAAGGTTACATCAACCTGCTTTGCATGTACTGAATTGTACCACATTGGGCTAGCATACTCTCCTGCAGAATAGCATAAGGCAAGAGCTGTTGTTCTTAATGTTTGTGGATGTGTACCCCAGTTCGATCCCGCCAGTTTCCGAAGAAGGCAGTTTCTGGAGGATACTTTCTGCTTCAGCTTCAGACTATGTTCCTTGTAGTTTAGTGTACGGTCGAGAGTGACACCCAAATACCTGGGGTGGGAACAATATTCTAGTGCAACTCCATTCCAGAATATTTCAAGTATCCTGTCTGCTTGTTTATGTTTCAGATGGAATGAACACACTTGCGTTTTGCTTCGTTCAGTACAAAGCAATAACTCTTCGTGGGCGCGTTCCTCGCCGATCCCATTGTACATGGTGTTGGTGACGGGTACGTCTTCACGTATGGTGGTGGATCTTCACCACTGTCCTGGTCCTTTCATAGTCAGAATAATTATATGCAATAACTATATTCTCCCACCCGGTACACCTCGACTGGGCGGGGGATCAAACAAAGCACTCCCTAAAAAATTAGCGTAATATGTTCGATATCTCGGATTTTGCTTAATCAATGAGTGACGTTTTGTAGCAAGGCCTAGAAGAAGTCTACCACATTCCTACTGGCCTCTCGGAAAAGGTAGAGTACAGTCAGACCCCGAATCCAAGTCATTGCATTCGTCTTCGTTCGGGAAAAATATATCTGGGGGAAGTAGTGTCTCGTGGTGCAACTGCTTGCGGCAACACCCGAAGGAAGAAGGCGATCATTTTTGGACCAAACACCACACCACCGGCGAAGATCCACATATGAGGAGATGTTCATCTGTATGTATAAAATTACGCCTTTTCATTTTACACGTCTAGTTCCGTAGGACCAAATTTAGGAGCAAATCTCCAACTTCATGGAACGTTTCAGTACTTGAAATTACAACATAAAAATAATAACGGATGAAATAAAATGTTTATAAACCCAAAAAAGACAAGTCATAAGTTTAAGTAAACGCAATCAACAATATAACATAGGAATCAGCTTAATTTTTAAAGGAACTCCTCGACAGAGTAGAAGGAGTGACGCTTGAGGAAACTCTTCAGTTTCGATTTGAAAGCGCGTGGATTACTTCTAGGATTTCTGAATTCTTGTGGTAGCTTATTGAAAATGGATGCAACAGTATACTGCACACCGTCCTGCACACGAGTCAAATGCAGATTGGATTTCTGCCTAGTATTAATTGAGTGAAAGCTGCTAGTTCTTCGGACAAAGCTGACATTGTTAACGAGATATATTCCTCTCACTATATATATATATATATATATATATATATATATATATATATATATATATATATATATATATATATATAGTGAGAGGAATATCCAGTGTAGTGAAAGGGGGTCGAAAAGCAACACCATACGACTAAGCGAATGAAAATAAGCAAAGTAGACTACTTTTCGTGTCCAACGATCACTTACTTCAGGTACCGTTCGAATAGTAAAAAGGGCAACATCAGGTCTTTGAAAAAGAACTTGACTGTGGGCTTTCCACGACAGTTTACTATCTATCTGAACACCTAGAAATTAGAACTGTTCAGTTCCACTAAAAGTATGCCCCTCCTGTGAAATTAAAATGTCAGGATTTGTTGATTTGAGTGTTAGAAACTCTAAAAACTGAGTCTTACTGTGATTTAGCGTTAGCTTATTTTCTAAAAGCCATGAACGTATGTCATGAACTGCATAATTTGAAACAGAGTCAAAGTTGCACACAACATCCTTTATTACCAAGATAACATCAGCAAACAGAAATATTTTAGGATTACCTGTAATTCTAGAGAGCATATCATTTATAAAAATAAGGAACAGGGGTGGCCCCAACACTGATCCCTGGGGCACCTCCCATTTGACCGTACCCCACTCAGACCCCACATCACAGGCATTCTCAGCACTGTGAATAATGACCTTTTGCTGTCTGTTGTTAAAGTCGGAGGTGAACCATTGTGAGCTTCTGCCTGTATTCCATAACGTCCAACTTCTGGAGCAATATTTTGTGAGCAATACAATCAAATGCCTTATTTAAATCAAAAAATTTGCCTAGCGTTCGAAACCTCTTGTTTAATCCATCCTGTACCTTACAAATAAAAGGGAATATAGCATTTTCAGTTGTTGAACTACTTCTAAAGCCGAACTGTACATTTGATAGCAAATTATGTGATATAAAATGATTAATTATCCTTACATTCACAGCCTTTCCAATAACTTTAGGAAACACTGATGGCACAGAAGTAGGTCTAAAATTGTCTACATTATCCCCTTCTCGCTTTTTATAAAGCGGCTTTACTACTGAGTACTTTAATCGTTCAGGAAACTGTTTATTCCTAAAGGAAAAATTACAAATATGGCTAAATACAGGGCTAGCATGTGCAGCACAGTACTTAAATATTCTGCTAGGCAATCCATCATATCCATGAGATTTCTTAGTCTTCAGTGATTTAATTATTAACTCAATCTTCCTCTTGTCAGTATCACAGAGGAGTATTGCAGACATAAATCTCGGAAAGGCATTTTCCAAGAGAGTTATATGATTCCCTGTAGAAACTAAGTTTTTTTTTTTTTAAATTCACCAGCAATCCTCAGAAAATTTGAACACAGTGATGTATCCGTACATGAATTGTATGTAACCTGGAACGAATTACATACTTCCCATTTACCTGATTCCACTGTACACGCGTCCCGATATCAATGTGTACTTGGTTCACTGTATGCCATACCACTGACCATGGCAGTGTTGGTAGCTGCCCTCTACGGAATTATTCGACGTCCTCGTGTCAAAAGGCGATATATCTACATCTACATCTACATTTATACTCCGCAAGCCACCCAACGGTGTGTGGCGGAGGGCACTTTACGTGCCACTGTCATTACCTCCCTTTCCTGTTCCAGTCGCGTATAGTTCGCGGGAAGAACGACTGCCGGAAAGCCTCCGTGCGCGCTCGAATCTCTCTAATTTTACATTCGTGATCTCCTCGGGAGGTATAAGTAGGGGGAAGCAATATATTCGATACCTCATCCAGAAACGCACCCTCTCGAAACCTGGACAGCAAGCTACACCGCGATGCAGAGCTCCTATCTTGCAGAGTCTGCCACTTGAGTTTGTTAAACATCTCCGTAACGGTATCTCGCTTACCAAATAACCCTGTGACGAAACGCGCCGCTATTCTTTGGATCTTCTCTGTCTCCTCTGTCAACCCGACCTGGTACGGATCCCACACTGATGAGCAATACTCAAGTATAGGTCGAACGAGTGTTTTGTAAGCCACCTCCTTTGATGATGGTCTACATCTTCTAAGGACTCTCCCAATGAATCTCAACCTGGCACCAGCCTTACCAACAATTAATTTTATATGATAATTCCACTTCAAATCGTTCCGCACGCATACTCCCAGACGTTTTACAGAAGTAACTGCTACCAGAGTTTGTTCCGCTATCATAAATCCTACAATAAAGGATTATTCTTTCGATGTATTCGCAATACATTACATTTGTCTATGTTAAGGGTCAGCTTCCACTCCCTGCACCAAGTGCCTATCCGCTGCAGATCTACCTGCATTTCGCTGCAATTTTCTAATGCTGCAACTTCTCTGTGTACCACAGCATCATCCGCGAAAAGCCGCATGGAACTTCCGACGCTATCTACTAGGTCATTTATATATATTGTGAAAAGCAATGGTCCCATAACACTCCCCTGTGGCACGCCAGAGATTAGTTTAACGTCTGTAGACGTCTCTCCATTGAGAACAACATGCTGTGTTTTGTTTGCTAAAAACTCTTCAATCCAGCCACACAGCTGGTCTGATATTCCGTAGGCTCTTACTTTGTTTATCAGGCGACATTGCGGAATTGTATCGAACGCCTTCCAGAAGTAAAGGAAAATGGCATCTACCTGGGAGCCTGTATCTAATATTTTCTGGGTCTCATGAACACATAAAGCGAGTTGGGTCTCACACGATCGCTGTTTCCGGAATCCATGTTGATTCCTACAGAGTAGATTCTGGGTCTCCAGAAATGACATGATACGCTAGCAAAAAACATGTTCTAAAATTCTACACCAGATCGATGTCAGAGATATTGGTCTATAGTTTTGCGCATCTGCTCGACGACCCTTCTTGAAGACTGGGACTACCTGTGCTCTTTTCCAATCATTTGGAACCTTCCGTTCCTCTAGAGACTTGCGGTACACGGCTGTTAGAAGGGGGGCAAGTTCTTTCGCGTACTCTGTGTAGAATCGAATTTGTAGCCCGTCAGGTTCAGTGGACTTTCTCTGTTGAGTGATTCCAGTTGCTTTTCTATTCCTTGGACACTTATTTCGATGTCAGCCATTTTTTCGTTTGTGCGACGATTTAGAGAAGGAACTGCAGTGCGGTCTTTCTCTGTGAAACAGCTTTGAAAAAAGGTGTTTAGTATTTCAGCTTTACGCGTGTCATCCTCTGTTTCAATGCCATCTTCATCCCGGAGTGTCTGGATATGTTGTTTTGAGCCACTTACTGATTTAACGTAAGACCAGAACTTCCCAGGATTTTCTGTCAAGTCTGTACATAGAATTTTACTTTCGAATTCACTGAACGCTTCACGCATAGCCCTCCTTACGCTAACTTTGACATCGTTTAGCTTCTGTTTGTCTGAGAGGTTTTGGCTGCGTTTAAACTTGCAGTGAAGCTCTTTTTCCTTTCGCAGTAGTTTCCTAACTTTGTTGTTGAACCACGGTGGGTTTTTCCCGTCCCTCACAGTTTTACTCGGCACGTACCTGTCTACAACGCATTTTGCGATTGCCTTGAACTTTTTCCATAAACACTCAACATTGTCAGTGTCAGAACAGAAATTTTCGTTTTGATCTGTTAGGTAATCTGAAATCTGCCTTCTATTACTCTTGCTAAACAGATAAACCTTCCTCCCTTATTTATATTCCTATACTTCCATATTCAGGGATGCTGCAATGGCCTTATGATCACTGATTCCCTGTTCTGCACTTACAGAGTCGAAAAGTTCGGGTCTGTTTATCAGCAGGTCCAAGATGTTATCTCCACGAGTCGGTTCTCTGTTTAGTTGCTCGAGGTAATTTTCGGATAGTGCACTCCGTATAATGTCACTCGATGCTCTGTCCCTACCACCCGTCCTAAACATCTGAGTGTCCTAGTCTATATCTGGTAAATTGAAATCTCCACCTAAGACTATAACATGCTAAGAAAATTTATGTGAAATCTATTCCAGATTTTCTCTCAGTTGTTCTGCCACTAATGCTGCTGAGTCGGGAGGTCGGTAAAAGGAGCCAGTTATTAACCTAGCTTGGTTGTTGAGTGTAACCTCCACCCATAATGATTCACAGGAACTATCCACTTCTACTTCACTGCAGGATAAACTACTACTAACAGCGACAAACACGCCACAACCGGTTGCATGCAATCTATCCTTTCTAAACAACGTCTGTGTCTTTGTAAAAATTTCGGCAGAATTTATCTCTGGCTTCAGCCAGCTTTCCGTACCTATAACGATTTCAGCTTCGGTGCTTTCTATCAGCGCTTTCATAACGTGCCATTGCAATCCTGGTCGTCTGTAGTTCCGTATGTACATAACTGTGGGCAAGCGAAGGTGAGATGTGAGCCACTGCTACTGGTGCCAGACGAGAAGACTGGGCCAGTTTGTCTACCAAGGTGCCCACATCTTGGTCATTGTGCTTACGTAGATCACCACTGCTCGGCTGCGGACTTGGACTAACCCAAGGCCACCACGACTATGTTATATCCGACCCTAAAAGCAGTCTTGTGCTCGCGATATATCCCAATGCCGCCTGCTTAGCTGGGTGGCAACGTGCTCGCCTCCCATCAAGCAGGCCTGGCCAACGATGCCATACGCACATTTCATTTTTTGTATTTGAATATGCATGCCCATGCCAATTTCTTTGGCGCTTGTGGGTATACTGGTGGCTTCAAAACCTGCGAGTACGCCGGATAGGTAAACAAGCGAGTGCACACTAACTTCTGCGCCGGCCCCTTTTTGACCGAGCGGTTCTAGGCGCTTCAGTCCGGAACCGCGCTGCTGCTACGGTCGCTGATTCGAATCCTGCCTCGGGCATGGATGGTTAGTTAGGTTTAATTAGTTCTAAGTCGAGGGGACTGAAGACCTCAGATGTTAAGTCCCATAGTGCTTAGAGCCATTTGAACCATTTTTGAACTAACTTCCGAGGCAGGGTCGTAAGCAGACGTCGGAGCCGCAGCACTGCCGAAGGAAGACCTGAACTACTCAAGCACGACTCATGACCTGTACTTATAGCTTTACTTCTGTCATTCCACGTCACCTGAGTAACAAATCCATCAGGGGCTGTTCAACCTTTATAAAGCTGTTCGAGTCGACTTTAATGATGTGATTGTGAAGTGGAAACGCGGAGGAACAACCACATCTAAATCAAGACCGTGCAGACCTCAGACTGGACAGGAATCTTCAAGCATTGTGGAGGGTAGATTTAAAAAAAATCGCACGAAATCAGGACAAGGAATCACCGGTAAGTTCCAGAGTGCTACCAGGAGCCCAGCTAGCACAACGACTGTGCGCAGGAAGTTAAAAAGAATGGGGCACAATGGTCACGCTGCCCCTCATTCTGTAGTCATTGTTATACGATGTTTGAAGTGGAACAAGTGTAATTGGAAACGAGCAATTTGGAGTGATGAATGCGCTATATCTGATAGAAGGTTTTGGCTTTGACGAATGCCTGGAGAAGATTACCTGCCAACATATGTGATATCAACGTTGTAGTACACAGGAGGTGTTACGGTGTGGGAATGTTTGTCGTGGTTAGCTCGTGGTCGCCATACTGCCTTTAATACGGTAAAATGCTAAATGTGGAACGATATGATCATATTTTACAGCATTGAGTAGTGCGTACAGTAGAGAAACAGCGATTGATTGTATCGGCATGGCAACGCACCCTGTTATAAAGCAGCGTCTGTGAGCCAATGAGTTGCAAACAATAACGGTCCAGAAATGGACAGGCCTGCCTGAATCGAGTGGAACATCTTTGGGATGAGTTAGTAGTCGATATCGCTCCAGACCATAGTGTCCAATATCACTACCTTGTCTGGTTTATGCTCTTGAGGAAGAACGGGCTGCCATCCTCTCGCAGATATTCGAACACCTCACTGAAAGTATCCCCAACAGAGCTCAAGTAGTCATAAAGGTAAAGTGTGGACACAGCCCATATTGTTGCCCACTAATATGTGTTTGGATACCTGTGATTTTATTGTGTATATAAGAGTAATACCATCGAAAGTTTTGAATTTTCTGGTTTATAATACTTCCGGCAAAAGAAGTAATCAACAAATTTCGAAAATAGTCACAGTAACAATTTTATGTAAAAAGAGATCGTGAATATTGCCAGGGGGGTGATTAAAGCAGAATTCAACAGTAGATGTGTTCCACAGAAGGGAAATCGGGATGCTGAACGCAAAGCAAAAATGGCAGGAGAAATTTATTTGTTTGGATCACGAAAGAGAGTCCCTCGAATGCTGAAAAACCTGAACTGTCAGACGCTTCGAGACAGACGCTGACTATCACAGGAATTCCTCCCCCCTGCGGGTCCGGGGATTAGAATAGGCCCGAGGTATTCCTGCCTGTCGTAAGAGGCGACTAAAAGGAGTCCATCGCCCTCACGGGGGTAGTTAGCGCCTGCGTCCGGAGACGGACGGTTCCACGACCTATAATCGTGGTCCTTCTGGTTTTTCACTTCTCGTTTCTTCCTTCCTTTTGTTGGTTCCTTTCTTTGCTCTTCTCCACCTCACTGTCTTCCTTACTCTTTCCCTTGACTTCTCCTTGCCTTCTCATTGCCTTTTTCTCCTTGCCTTCTCATTGCCTTTTTCTCCTTGCCTTCTCATTGCCTTTTTCTCCTTGCCTTCTCATTGCCTTTTTCTCCTTGCCTTCTCATTGCCTTTTTCTCCTTGCCTTCTCATTGCCTTTTTCTCCTTGCCTTCTAATTGCCTTTTTCTCATTGCCTTCTCATTGCCTTCTTCTCCTTGCCTTCTCATTGCCTCCTTCTCCTTGCTTTCTCATTGCCTTCTCTGGTCTCCGCCTCGGCGTTTGAGACAGTCTGTCCTCTTTCTCCCTCTCTCTTCTTTTTCCTCTTCTTCCTTCCTCCCTGTGCGTGCCTGAAGGCCGACCCACGCGTTCGCACGCGTAGCCGGTGACGGGGTAATGCGTAAGTCCCCGCCCTGGGTAGACATGTAAGGCACGCGCGTACCCCCTGGTAAAGGCCAGGCCCGGGGAGGGGTGATTGCCTGAGCTGATACCTTCTGACCATGCCGATTGGTCCCTCCGTCTGTTTCTCGGGAGGTGTGACCTGAGGTGTAAACATTCACCTAAGGCGGGAGTGCCCTCTCAGAGGGTCCCCACAAGGAGGAGCGCGCCATCGGAGACGCTGGCAATCATGGGGGATTCCTCCGCAATGGATTCTACTCCATCTCTCTCGACTTCGACCCAAAAACGGAAACGTGACCAGCCAACAGTGACAAAAGTACTACCGCCTGCCCCACAGTTCCTCGTAGTTTCTCGATCTGAGGACGGAAAGGATTTTTCCTCTGTCAACCCTTTCGTTATTCAGAAGGGCGTAGATGCCATAGCCGGATCTGTCAAATCTTGTACCAGGTTGCGTTACGGTACCTTATTACTAGAAACTGAGAGTGCCTTTCAGGCACAAAAACTGCTTCGGGCCACCCTCCTGTACACGTTCCCTGTCCGGGTGGAGGCCCACCGAACTTTGAATTCGTCTCGTGGTGTAGTCTATACTAGCTCCCTCGACGGATTGACTGACGAGGAGCTTCAATCTTTCCTCGCTGAGCAGGGCGTCACGGCTGTCCATAGGGTCATGAAAAAGGTCAACAATGACCTTGTACCGACCCGGACACTTTTCTTGACCTTCGATAGTGTTAAGCTGCCATCGCGCATCAAGGCGGGCTACGAGGTTATTTCTGTTCGCCCCTATGTCCTGACACCTACGCGCTGCTACCAGTGTCAGCGTTTCAATCACACTCGACAGTCTTGTTCCAATGCGGGTAAATGTGTCACTTGTGGCAGGGATGCCCATGAGGGTGACTGTCCACCTCCGTCTCCTCGTTGTGTGAACTGTCAGGGTGACCATGCCGCATCCTCCCGCGACTGTCCTGTCTATAAGGAAGAACGCTGTATCCGAGAAATTCGGGTCAAAGAGAAAGTGTCCACCTCGGCTGCTCGCAAGCTATTGGCTAGTAGGAAGCCCGCGCTGCTCCCAGCGGGGAAATACAGTACTGTCCTCGCCTCTCCTCGGACTACCCGGGAGGTAGCAACCCAGACATGCGATCTGACCTTCAGCACCACGGTCGTCCGTTCGGCCAGTGCTAAGATCGCGCGGTCGACGTCTCCTCTTCCTCCCATTACCCCACAGACACCAGCCCCTTCCTCAGCTTCTGCTAAGACGAAGACCCCGAAGTCAGATGCACGGGCCTTCAAGAAGGAACCATCCCGTGCAGACTTCCTCCGTACCTCGACCTCCCAGCCTTCGACCGGTACTTCCACCAAACGTCCTTCCAAAAAGGCGCATAGGAAGCACAGTTCTCCTTCTCCGCCACGGCGCATTTCTTCTCCTGCGCCACCCAGCGGTTGCCGCCCCAGGCCGTCATCCGTTTCGCCTGGCCGCACCGCTGGTAGCCGTACATCTGGCCGTTCACCGGCGGAGGAAGCTCCCCCTCCCGGCCATCCTCCCGAGATGGCCGATGACCCAATAGACCCAATGGACGATGACTGTCCGCCTACTGATAGCGGCGGCAGTGCTCGCTCGAAGCCAGGCCCTAAGCGGCCTTCGAGGTGACCCCTTCTCTCATCTTCCTTTTCTTACGATGGCACTTATTCACTGGAATATTCGCAGCATTCGCTCCAACCGAGAGGACTTGAAGTTGCTGCTCCGCTTGCACCGTCCGCTCGTCGTAGCCCTCCAGGAAACGAAGCTACGCCCATGCGATCAAATTGCCTTGGCACACTACACCTCTGTGCGTTTTGACCTACCACCTGTGGTAGGTATCCCAGCTCATGGAGGGGTTATGTTGCTGGTCCGGGATGATATTTACTACGATCCCATCACGTTGCACACCGGCCTGCAGGCAGTTGCCATCCGCATTACTCTCCCCACTTTTACGTTTTCCTTTTGTACCGTTTACACTCCATCGTCATCTGCCGTTACCAGGGCAGACATGATGCAACTTATTGCTCAGCTACCTGCACCATTTTTGTTAACTGGAGACTTCAATGCCCACCATCCCCTTTGGGGCTCTCCAGCATCCTGCCCGAGGGGCTCCTTGTTAGCAGACCTTTTCAACCAGCTCAATCTTGTCTGCCTCAATACTGGCGCCCCTACTTTTCTTTCGGACACATCTCACACCTATTCCCATTTAGACCTCTCTATATGTACTCCCCAACTTGCACGCCGGTTTGAGTGGTATGCACTTTCTGATACATATTCGAGCGACCACTTCCCGTGTGTTATCCATCTCCTGCAGCATACCCCCTCTCCGTGCTTCTCTAATTGGACCATCTCCAAGGCAGACTGGGGGCTCTTCTCTTCCAGGGCGACCTTTCAGGATCAAACCTTCACAAGCTGCGATCGTCAGGTCGCACACCTCACGGAAGTCATTCTCGCTGCTGCTGAATATTCCATCCCTCACCCTCCTTCTTCTCCACGTCGCGTACCGGTCCCCTGGTGGACCGCAGCATGTAGAGACGCTTTACGTGCTCGTCGACGTGCTTTACGCACATTTAAACGCCACCCTACAGTGGCGAATTGTATCAATTATAAACGATTACGTGCTCAGTGTCGTCGTATTATCAAAGACAGCAAGAAAGCCAGCTGGGCTGCTTTCACAAGCACCTTCAACAGTTTTACTCCTTCTTCTGTTGTCTGGGGTAGCCTGCGCCGGCTATCTGGCACTAAGGTCCACTCACCAGTTTCTGGCTTGAAGGTCGCGAATGACGTCCTTGTGGCCCCTGAGGCTGTCTCCAATGCCTTCGGCCGCTTTTTCGTAGAGGTTTCGAGCTCCGCTCATTACCACCCTGCCTTCCTCCCCCGCAAACAGGCAGAGGAGGCTAGGCCACCTAACTTCCGCTCCTCGAATTGTGAAAGTTATAATGCCCCATTCACCATGCGGGAACTCGAACACGCACTTGGCCGATCACGGTCCTCCGCTCCAGGGCCTGATTCTATTCATATTCAGATGCTGAAGAACCTTTCTCCTGCGGGTAAAGGTTTTCTTCTTCGTACATACAATCGCATCTGGATTGAGGGACATGTTCCCGCATGCTGGC
Organism: Schistocerca cancellata; assembly: GCF_023864275.1. Taxonomy (NCBI): domain Eukaryota; kingdom Metazoa; phylum Arthropoda; class Insecta; order Orthoptera; family Acrididae; genus Schistocerca; species Schistocerca cancellata. The sequence continues at coordinate 228,322,494 of NC_064631.1, read as the reverse complement.
GCGAGTCTATTGTTGTCCCGATTCCTAAGCCGGGGAAGGACAAGCACTTGCCTTCCAGTTATCGACCTATCTCGCTTACCAGCTGTGTCTGTAAAGTGATGGAGCGAATGGTTAACTCTCGATTGGTTTGGCTGCTCGAGTCTCGACGCCTACTTACCAATGTACAATGTGGATTTCGTAGGCGCCGCTCTGCTGTTGACCATCTGGTTACCTTGTCGACCTTCATTATGAATAACTTCTTGCGGAAGCGCCCGACCGCGGCTGTGTTCTTTGATTTGGAGAAGGCTTACGACACCTGTTGGAGGGCGGGCATTCTCCGCACCATGCATACATGGGGCCTTCGCGGTCGCCTCCCTCTTTTTATTCGTTCCTTTTTAATGGATCGACAGTTCAGGGTACGTGTGGGTTCTGTCCTGTCCGACACCTTTCGCCAGGAGAATGGGGTGCCACAGGGCTCAGTTTTGAGCGTCGCTCTCTTCGCCATCGCGATCAATCCAATAATGGATTGCCTCCCAGCTGATGTATCAGGCTCCCTTTTCGTGGACGATTTTACCATCTATTGCAGCGCGCAGTGTACACGTGTCCTGGAGCGCTGTCTTCAGCGTTCTCTTGACCGTCTTTACTCCTGGAGTGTCGCCAATGGCTTCCGTTTTTCTGCCGAGAAGACGGTCTGTATTAACTTCTGGCGCTGCAAAGAGTTTCTCCCACCGTCCTTACGACTCGGTCCCGTTGCTCTCCCAATCGTGGAGACAACCAAATTTTTAGGCCTTACCTTTGACAGGAAACTTAGCTGGTCTCCACATGTGTCATATTTGGCCGCCCGTTGTACCCGTTCTTTAAATGTCCTCCGTGTTCTCAGTGGTATGTCGTGGGGAGCGGATCGAACCGTCCTACTTGGTCTATATCGGTCGATCGTCCGCTCCAAGCTGGATTATGGGAGCTTCGTATACTCCTCTGCACGGCCATCCATCTTACGCCGCCTCAACTCCATACAACATCGGGGTTTACGACTTGCGATCGGAGCATTTTATACCAGTCCCGTAGAGAGTCTTCATGCTGACGCTGGCGAATTGCCACTCACCTACCGGCGCGATATACTGCTTTGTCGGTATGCCTGTCGGCTACTGTCAATGCCCGACCATCCGTCTTATCGTTCCTTTTTTGACGACTCTCTTGACCGTCAATACGGGTTGTATGTCTCTGCCCTGCTACCCTCTGGAGTTCGCTTTCGTCGCCTCCTTCAACACCTTAATTTTTCACTCCCTGCAACCTTTCGAGTGGGCGAGAGCCGCACGCCACCTTGGCTCCAGGCTCAGGTCCGCGTTCACCTTGACCTCAGCTCGCTCCCAAAAGAGGTCACCCCCGGTTCGGTCTACCACTCCCGTTTTTTGGAACTTCGTTCGAAGTTCATCAACATGACTTTCATTTATACAGATGGCTCTAAGACCAATGACGGGGTCGGGTGTTCCTTTATTGTCGGGGCACAAAGTTTCAAATACCGGCTCCATGGCCATTGTTCGGTCTTCACAGCTGAGCTCTTTGCCCTCTACCAGGCTGTTCTTTACATCTGCCGCCACCGACATTCTGCTTATGTCATCTGCTCCGACTCCCTGAGCGCCATCCAGAGCCTCAGTGATCCGTACCCGGTTCACCCTTTCGTACACCGGATCCAACGCTCTCTTCAGCAGCTGGTGGACGTCGGTTCTCCGGTTAGCTTTATGTGGGTTCCTGGCCATGTCGGTATCCCTGGGAACGAAGCTGCAGATGCCGCGGCCAAGGCTGCGGTCCTCCAGCCTCGGACAGCTTCTTGTTGTGTCCCTTCGTCCGATTTTAGCAGGGTCATTTGTCGGCGCATCTTATCGCTGTGGCATGCCGATTGGGCTGCACTTACCGACAACAAGCTTCGGGCCTTAAAACCTCTTCCCGTGGCTTGGACGTCCTCCTCACGCCCTTCTCGGCGGGAGGAGGTCGTTTTAGCCCGGTTAAGAATTGGACACTGCCGGTTCAGCCATCGCCATCTGCTGACGGCTGCGCCGGCGCCGTTCTGCCCATGTGGGCACTTGCTGACGGTTAGACACATTTTAATGTCCTGTCCAGATCTTAACACACTGCGCCTCGATCTTGACCTGCCAAATACTTTCGATGCCATTTTAGCGGATGACCCACGAGCAGCTGCTCGTGTTCTTCGTTTTATCAATTTGACAAACCTCGCTAAGGACATTTGATGATGCTGTTTTTTAATCCTATGCCTGTCAGTCTGTCTTTTATCGTGTTTTCCCTTTTAGTTGTTGTTGTCAACTTGTGCCTCGCGGTGCATTCTTAGAGTAGTCAGGGCGCTAATGACCATTGAAGTTGTGCGCCCTAAAACCACAAAAAAAACCAAAAAAAAACGGGAATTCCTACTTAAAACGTTTGAAGAACCGGCATTAAGGATGAACCTAGGAATATGCTACCGCCTCCTACGTATCGCTGCCGAGGAGCTCACGAAGAGAAGACTGGTGCGTGTTTCACAGCGTGACGTACAGTGTGTGGACATAGATGTAATCGGGTTACCGCAGAAATTTTACCAGGGGGAGCGGCAAAGCTCTAAAATTGTTATTTTTTATGTAAATCAGTTCGCCAGTTTCGAGAAACGTCGTACCATAAGAACTACATTCTATAAGTGACAAAAAAGCTTATTGCACCCCAGAAAATTGACGATTATCCACACAATATATGAATAAAAAGTACACTTCAAGTTCAACGGAGGTAGGTGGAGGGTCAATTTCCCCATCCTGAACATGTAGATGTCATCCACAATACAACAATGTAACTCAATGGCAAACATGTTTATAAGAACGATGTGGGCTTTGTTGATTTAAGATGAACAATAACGACTTTGTTTCCGAATGTATAGCAACTGCTTTAAAGAATTCAGCATCAGGTTGGTCCAAAGTGTACAAAGGGTTTTGTTACGGACATTGTATCATAAATTCTAGTTTAAGAAACTTCGAAGTGATGCTTGGTAAAAATAAGTATTTGTGTTGCATAAATCTTCAGTTCGAAAAAAGTCTGACTACGTGGATTCACATGACACAAATGCTCAGTTCGGGGAAAAATACCTGTACAGTAATTGGCCTTTCTCCAGGAATAGTGATCGTGGTTCTTATTTCTTCGTCAAACAAATAGATTCTTTCTTTTGACCATTCTAACACTGAACAAGGAACTGGGTTCGTTCATCAATTCTACAAATTCATGTCGAAACAATGTTTCAAAATCTTCTTTAGCTGTCTTTCCGCTAGATTCTGCACTAACGTAACACATTTGGAACTAGACTTTCTGCTTTTTTATCGTACTGAATTTAGACTAAACGTATAACTCTTTTCCCTCAAAGTAGGGGAACATTTTTTCGCTGACTGTATGATAGAAAAAGAAAAGCGTCTATAGCATGTTTGAGCTTTGTGCTGTGCATGGACATTTCAATATTTTGTATGCAGCTTAGTCAAGGAATAGGAGAAGATTCGTTGATGTATTTTCATCGACATATAAAGGCCACTAGGTTGTCATTCAAAGATGTGTGAATATTTCTCTGACACAATACATTGAAATCGATAGAAAATGCTTCATTTAGTGTCTCAATATCAGGTCTACACAAAAGTATGCCTCACCAGACGTTTATATTCGCTGATGTCATACTATTGCAGTGGGATACCACCGGGTACACCTGGGAACCGCGCCCAGAATGAATCGATGAATGTTTCACTAATCCACGGCGGCATATTAGTGATGTTAAACTGACAGACTTGTTGCGTTTCCTATAACACCACACCAGTGTGACATTCTAGCAGTGTAATATCCACCCCCTTTATCATGTCATTAGTGATCTCATGTAAATGGACATGCATCGAACTTACATGTGCAGAGACTGATCCAGCCTGAAAAACAACCAGTTGCCGCTAACGATCCGTGGACCCACACACATGGAACGTAGCAGCTTCTGCTCTACGATTAGTTTCAGGAACTCGCACAGTCATTTCCGAGTCACGAACAAGAAGTTTTTTTCTACGTGGGACTGTTTAACACTGTAGTGTCTTTCTTAGCGCTAGAGTGTTGCGCAGTACTGAAACAAAACGAAGTATCTCTTATGGAATGAATAAGCCGTTTAGTAAGACTCCGTTATTCTTAGTGCCACAGTTCGAATACCATTAAAGTGTACAACTACTGTGACTGCAAAATATAACCATGTGTCAGCTATAACCGCGACCTGAGAATGAATATGTATTAAATTGGAATTTGATTTCAGATAAGAAGTAAGGAAATTGAAGGCTATGCGAGGGAATTATCACTACAGAAAAGGAATTTTGAGCTGCAGACATGTGGCGTTAGCACCTCTGGGCAGCTGACTCACAATTGTTTTTAAAGATGAAAGTTTTTGCTATTTCTTGATAGTCTCTGAATACATTGTTCAACTTAAACAAAAGCTTTGCAGCCCTTTCTCTCTCGAATCAGTACTACCTTTATTCTGAAGTTTTCTACAACCTTCTGTCGATATTACAGTCTTTTAAAACATGTTACGTGTCTCTATTATTAATGAATTACAGACATAGGCTCGAACGCGTATAAAAATTACAGTATCCTCCACAGGGAAATTCACTTAAATTCTCTTCCCCATAAGCGATGGATATTGTGGCCATTCTATTTTATTTGCAAATATTTATTTAAAATGAAAATAGTACCATTTGACATGACTAAGGAATGCTATGTATTTTCAAAACTGTTCGACCATTAACAAACTAATTTCAGTTTAACGAGTTTGTTTGCGAGGCCATCCTCCGCAGCAAGCACAGAACTATTTGTATTATACATAAAAAGCGCCTTCTTTTGCTGCAAAACAAATAATTTCAGTTTTTTGAAGACTCATTTAGAGCGAACTCTTCCTGAGAGAGAAATGTTCATCGACTAAGCTTACAGACGACAAGGTCAGAATAAGAGTATTTTCTGTTTTTTAAATATATGTTCATTATTTGTTGTGTTAACACTCAAATTCGTCAAGTAAGATTTAATACATCTGTGCGGCTACGACAAACGATCCCCTAAAATTAAGATAACCTTAGTCTCATCAGGAGCTGAAAGAAAGTAACTGAAGCACTCGATACTATTGACATTGCACCAGGGTAGAAAATGTGCTATTACAGGGGTATGCAATACAACTTCATAATTTGAAAATAGAGCTCTCATTCGATATGGACAAATAATTAAATAGGCATTCAGAGAGGCTAGAATATGTATGCTATAGTATTACGAGAACAGATTGCATTGTTCTCAGTTCTCGCTCTCACTAGTGTGGCGAAAAAAATTCTAGATGCTGGACGTAGTGAAACTGTGCAAACTAGACGTGGCGGATGTAGGGATAATAGCAGCCTTCGTCTTCTCGCCAGCTACGAATTAATGGCATCTCCTCTACATCTTTACTTGAAGTAAACATCGTTATTTTCTGACTTGGGACTTCTGGTACTGTACGATTTCTTCAACATGCTTAACCAGATCGAAGAAGCCTTGAAACCAGCAATGTTTATCTCAGTTGCTATTTGGAGGGACAAGTCCAGTCGATCTTCATCGGTAACAGTACATTGCCTCTCACGAGCAGCTTTACACGGTTCATATCTCAAGAGATACTTGTAGTGCGTTTTAGTAGTCAAAAGTTTGAAAGATTGTTTCATTCGGTGTATTCTTTCGGTATAAAAATTTTCAGGACATGTTTTGACAAGTCAGATTAGACCTTTCCCTTGTTAGTAGGTCTATAGATTATAAACTCCTGTCTCGGCTAAATCCTAATTTCATTTATTTTCTGGATCATCAAAGTATCTGCTGTACAGTATATTACATTTTGCGAATGGTTGCGAAAGACCCCTAAGTATCGGTAGACTGCGACCAGCGAAGGAACGTTCTTTCAAGGGAGTGAAACAAGCCATTCATTGTAAACTGTCTAATGTTTAACTGCTGTGTCAGAAAATTATTTAAATTTTGATTATTAGCCACCGTTGTATTTTTAATTAGTAACTTTTGAGTGGTTGTTCAGCACTTTATTAACCCAGTTCTCATTTCCACCACTAGCCAGGATAACCTTCTTCACTTTCACAGTGATATAAGTCACATCACTCTTCTGTCCCCTAACCTTCCCCCAGAATAGAGTAAGCTAAGGAATTTTAATTGTCTTCCTCGCTGCCTTTATACTGGCAAGTCTAACAAACAGAATATCTTTTTTGCAGATGTAATGGGAGGTCAGACTGCCGCATACCCGTAGGTTGATTAGAAGATAACTGTAAGATTCAGGCTGAAGTAATCCGAACAAGAAGTAAATCACACGCCAAAATTATTTCTTGTTGGCTCCTAACAAGAGCTCACCTTCCTCATGAAGACGTCCAGAGACACGTTGTTGAGGTCCAGGGTGGCTTGGGCCAACCTCAGGTGGTCGATATCCGTCTCTCGTGGTTCGATCAGTTCGACGAGCTTTCCCAGTTCCTGAACTCCCTGGTCCAGGCTCATACCTTCAGGAAGATACCTGTGAAGCAAACACGTCATGTTTACAGTCCGATATAAGGTAAGTCATGGGAATCAAGTGATGAGTATAATTATGCTATTCGGTTGTAGGGAATCAGTGCGTTAAGATGGGTCAATGTAGAGATTTTGAGAGAGTGGTAGTTAGGAGCAATCGTGCCTTGACGTTCCTATCACCACGCCGTGAATGAAGTTACCCGAGTTCTGGCTGTCTACAAGGAATGGTGTACCACGTCCAGTCATGTAACCAGTATAAGAATGGCGGCCGTAAATATATCCTAAGCGGCGGGGACAGGGGACCTTGGCAGTGACAATCGGCTTCAAACCCCGTCAGGAATTGCTGCTGTCAGTGAATGCAGGTCTGTCTCAATCAGTTTTTGAACGAACAGTGGGAAGAGCACTGCATGTAATAGACATCTGGAGTCGAGTACCTTGTAAAAGGCCGTTCCTTAAAGCGGGGTATAAGGCTGTACGTCTTCAATCTTTTCAAACATCACAGAAACTGGACAGCAGTTGACTGAAGGAGTGTAGTGTGGTCTAACAAGTGCCTCTTTTCAAATGATACAATGCGTCGAATGTTCTGGCAGCCCAATGAGGCGTTTAACACTCAGTGTGCGGAGAGTGTAACTCTGTGGTAGGCGGTTGTGTGATGTATTGGGGGTGTTTTTCATAACATGACTTTAACCCACTCATTCAGATTATCGTGAACATGATCCAGAAGTTAAACATTCTCAGTGATCAGTTATTGACTTTACTTCTACATTTCCATAATGAGTAACTTTATGTTGTGGAAGTTCGAGACCTCCCTCGGGCATGGGTGTGTGTCTTTGTCCTTAGGATAATTTAGGTTAAGTAGTGTGTAAGCTTAGGGACTGATGACCTTAGCAGTTAAGTCCCATAAGATTTCACACACATTTTTTTATGTTGTGGACACTCTCACCTCCCAAGATGACAAGACCGTGTTCACAGGACTGCACAAATATGTTCCTGGTTTGACAAAAAAATCAGGCATCCTAAAGCATCTGAAGTCGGCAACTAAATTACTCGATGTTAATCGCATAGAATAAATCTAGGGTTACTTGGAACATCAGGTGAAAGGTAACAATCAACATCCCTGCAGTTTGGTAGCTCTATGAGATTTAATCATCCATCCATGAGTGGCTTCAGCTGGATATGTCATATATGAAGGAACTTATGGATTCTCTTCCTTCCCGAATTAGGATTATCATCAAAGCCAGAAGCTGTGTTATGTGGTCCTAGCGTAATGACTGTCCGCTGTGCGCTACTGTCAGCGAGAGTAAAATGTAGTTGCGTAATACACCTCCGGCATTAAACATTTTTTTCAGTCCTAATTGAAGTTGGCGATTCACTGATCCTGTTGGTGAATCGAAATAATTCATGGAAAAAAGCAATAAGCATGTCGCACATTCTCATAAAATTTTCAAAGTGCGTCATGTCATGTGTTATTTTTAAGTGGCCATTATACCGAGAATGCACATGTGCACAATTGAACCAGCGGAAAAATGTTACTATCGGAGCACACAAAAGGCGCTTATGCTGTTATTTAAAGGACTCTGACCGAAAACTGGGTTTCCAGCTGCCTCATTCTGCCTTCCACATTTAAAAATTTCCCTAAAAAGTTTGACGCTCGAATATATTAGAGCTCTTTTATGCTGAGAGAGACGGAGAGAGTTGCAGTGGGAAATAGATGGAAAAGTAATAAATACTGGAAGATAGTAGACATTGCTTGTGACATGGAAATAGTGAAGAAGACAGTGAAAGTGTGAGAGAAAGAGAGGGACACAATGGCAGTGGAACATTGTAGATAGTGCCAGGACAGTGCCAGGAAAAGTGTGAAGGAGACAGTTCTAGTGGGAGAGAAATAAAGAAAAGAAGGAAGTGGTTGAGAGCCAATGACAATGGAACGAGGAAGAGACAGATAGTGAGAGAAGAGACAGCAGCAGCGGAAAGGAATGAATGAGGCAGTGGCTGTAATAGAGAGCAAGAGGGAGACAATGACAGTGGGAGGAAACATTAGTAGTAGGACAGAATGAAAGAGACTGTGACTGTGACAAAGGGTAAAATGGAAGAGAGATACAAAGAGAAAAGACAATGAGTTGTGCTGAATGAGTGAGTGAAAAGTGGGAGTGGATGTGTATGAGCGACTTACAGCGACAGACTAATGGGTGTGAGCGAGTAACACAGTTAGAGGAGCTTGTAGGAGTGGGAGGTGAGCTGCATGCTAAAAGGAGTGCGAATATGTTCACATGCCAAAATTGTTGGGAAAACTTTTGAAGTTGGTGAGGAAGGTAGAATGAGACAGTTGGTACCCAACTTTTCAGTCAGAGTCTTTTAAACAGGAGCACATTCGCCTTTTTTGTGCTCCGATAGGAGGATTTTTCCTTCGGTTGTTTTACTGTGTGCACCTTAATTAACTACATTTGAACTGCCTACAAGAAAAAGCAAAATAGTACTAAACAGATTCTTATAAAAAAAGAAATTAGAACTAGTATTGGGAAGTGCTACATTATGAATTGTTTACCGTCGATGGTACGAATGATAATAAAAAAGTTCCACTATTATGACAGTCTTTCTCGGTTCTAATACACGTTGTTTCATTGGGCACGGGTACGCATATAAGCTGTAATTTTCTTCATATTGCATCACAGGTAGAATACCTTGTTTTTGTTAATGTTTGCAATTCCATACTACATTTAAATGACAAAAGTCCAAAAGAATTTCCCGTTTGTCAAATACCAAAATTAAAGAAATAATGTATTAGACATAGGCTAAAGATTTGGTTTTGAAGGAAAAACGTCCAAATTAATATTATGAAATATATTAACGTAGACATTGTATATGGATGTATAAAAAAGAATTGTCGAGAACAATGGGCCAGAATATGGGGAAGTTAACGGAATGCGTTGAATCTTCGATAACTATATTTTCTTCACATTATTTGCACGATGAAGGAGCACCTCTTCACATATACTGTCACCTTAAACTTCAGCAATAAGTGTGAGACAGGTGAAATATCCTCACATTACAAAAAGAACGTAATATTTCCAATTCCAAAGAAAGCAGGTGCTGACACGTGTGAATATTACCGAACTATGAGTTTAATAAGTCATGGTTGCAAAATACTCAAATGAACTGATTACAGAAGAATTGAAAAACAGGTAGAAGCCGACCCCAGGGAAGATCAGTTTGGCTTCCAAAGAAATGTGGGAACGTGCGAAGCAATACTGACTCTGCAACTTTACACAGAGTGTAGGTTCAGGAAAGGCAAAGCTACATTTTTTGCAACTATAGACGTAGAGAAAGCTTTCGACAATATTAACTGGAGTACTCTCTTTCAAATTCTAATCGTGGCACGGGTAAAATACAGGGAGCGAAAGACTATTTACAATTTGTACAGAAACCAGGTGGCAGTTATGTGTCAATGGGCATGAAAGGGAAGGAGTGAGAAGGGAGTGAGAGGTGTAGCCTATCCCTGATGTTATTGAATCTGTACTTTAAGAAAGCAGTAAAGGAAACCAAATAAAAATTTGGCGAAGGAACTAATGTTTAGAAAGAAGAAATAAAAACTTTGAGGTTTGCTGATGCCATTGTAATTCTATCAGAGGCAGCAACGAACTTGGAAGAGCAGTTGAACGGAATGGACAGTGTCTTGAAAAGAGAAAAGAGATGAACATCGACAAAAGCCAAACAACGGTAATGCAATGTAGTCAAATTAAAGCAAGTGATGGTGAGGGAATTAGATTAGGAAGCGAGAGACTTTAAGCAGAAGGTGAGTATTGCCATTTGGGCAGTAAAATAGCTCATGATGACCGACGTAGAAAGAATATAAAATGTTGACTGGCAAATACAAGAAGAGCGTTCCTTAAGAAGAGAAATTTGTTAACCTCGAATATTTTTCTGAATGTATTTGTCTGGAATGTAGCCATGTATGGAAGTGAACGTGGACAATGAACAGAACAGATGTTTTTAAAATGTGGTGGTACAGAAGAAGTACAGAATAAAATTGGGAAGTAAAGAGAACTGTGGCACACTTAACTAGAAGAAGGGATCCCTAATTTAGTGTTGGAGAGGAATGGGGGGTTAGGGGGGGGGGTAAAAACTGTAGAGGGAGACCAAGAGGTGAATGCAATAAGCAGATTCAAAACGATGTAGATTGTAGTTATTCGGAGATGAAGAGGCTTGCACGGGGTAGAGTAGCATGTTGAACGGCATCAAATCAGTCATCTGACTGAAGACCACAAAAACAACAATCAATTTACCTGGATGAAAAAAAAATTACGATCTGAAACATTTCCAAAAATATTTGAGACGAGCCTAACTCCAAAGTAGGTAAAGTGTAACACTGTGCAACTGTTGTAAAAAATAATAGAAAATTTCATTGACTGAAGCGTGAATAAAAGAGTGTTAATTATATCAATAGATGAACACTTACAGCTGTAGAAGGACAAAACACTATTAAAAAATCCAGAAAACTGTCGCCTGGAACTAGAGACTGCGTGCGACATACTCAGAACATCGTGATCTTACAATGGTTTGTGTTTCGATCGCTAGGAAGCAGCAGCGACTGGGAACTGAGACTTGTGTCACAACCTGAACTGGACTCTCCTGTTCAACAGGCTCGTAAAATTCTGAAACTCGATTTCTTGAAAACACTTAAGAACATTGTATGAGGGACGATTAAAACCCATTCGAACGCCGTACGGCTCAGAATCGATATTCCAATCAGACAGAATCGCCGTGAGCCCTGAGGCAATCGTCCTACTAACGCACAAGGCTGACGCTGCTGAAACACCGTGTCCTGCTGCGTGAAGAAGTCCGTAACTGCCAGCTGCACGTCTTCGTCCGGTGGAAATCGTCGACCCTACAAGAAATGCACGTCCGGCGTTACCTGCATGACACCATTCAAGGCCATTGGACTGGAAGAGGAGTAGCAGAAGATGAACTTAATCGCCGGTGATGTCCCAGGTTTCCAGACCTTACTCGTTGTGACTTTTGTCTGTGGGGTTACGTAAAAGACCGCGTATTTACCCCTCTTCCCCCCCCCCCCCCCCCCCGCCCCACCCCCTCAAGCCTGAAACTATTGAAAGTCTGCGACATCGCATTGTGGAAGCTGTGAATTCGATAACGAGAGACCAACTGCTTCGTTTGTGGCAGGAAATGAGCCACCGTTTTACTATCCGTCGTGTAACACATAGTATTCCCATTGAATGCGTAAAAATTTGAACTTCTCTCCCTTCAGGAACATTGGAAAGATGTTGCTACCTTTTGCAGTTTGGAAGCAATAAATGTTTGAAATCTGTTCCTTCTTCTTGAATAGCCCTGTACTAAACAGCGTTTGTTATATCTAAGGATGTTAGACAGCAGGAGCAAAGTCACTGACCCGTTGAGTGTACGCTTTCTTTGTCAGTGAAAGTATACGAGTTTCTAATACCAACTGAAGGTGGCAGGGGTAAAATACAGGAGCGAAAGGCTATTTACAGTTTGTGCAGAAACCAGATGGCAGTTATAAGAGTCGAGTGGCACTAAAGGGAAGCAGTGGTTGAGAAGGGAGTTGTAGCCTATCTCAGATGTTATTCAATCTGTTTATTGAGCAAGCAGTAAAGGAAACAAAAGAAATATTTGGAGTAGGATTTAAAATCTATGGAGAAGAAAAAAAACTTTGAGCTTTGCCGACGACATTATAATTCTGTCAGAGATAGCGAAGGACCTGGAGGAGCAGCTGAACGGAATGGACAGTGTCTTGAAAGGAGGATATAAGATGAACATCAACAAAAGCAAAACGAGGATAACGGGATGTAGTCGAATTAAATCAGGTGATGCTGATGGAATTAGTTTAGGACATGAGACACTTAAAGTAGTAAATGAGTTTTGCTGTTCGGGAAGCAAAATAACTGAGGACTGTTGAACTAGCGAGGATGTAAAATGTAGACTGGCTATGGCAAGGAAACCGTTTCTGAAGATGAGCAATTTGTTAAGATCGAGTATAGATTTAAGTATAAGGAAGTCTTTTCTGAAAGTATTTGTACGGAGTGTAGCCATGTGTGGAAGTGAAACATGGACGCTAACTAATTTAGACAAGAAGGGGATAGAGGCTATCGATATGTGGTGCTACAGAAGAACGCTGAAGATTAGATGGGTAGATCACGTAACTAATGAGTAGGTACTGAATAGAATTCTTGAGAAGAGGAATTTGGGGCACACCTTTATTAGAAGGTATCGGTTGGTAGGACACGTTTGAGGCATCAAGGGATCACCAGTTTTGTATTGGAGGGGAGCGTGGAGGTAAAAATCGTAGAGGTAGACCAAGAGATGAATGCACTGAACAGATTCAAAAAGATGCAGGTTGCAGTAGTTATTCGGAGGTGAAGAGATGCACAGGATAGAGTAGCATGGGGAGTTGCATCTGGACTGAAGACCACAACAACAATAACAGCAGATATGGGATGTGGTTGCAACAACGCTCCTACATCCAAATCTACATTTGTGCTCCGCAAGCCACCCAACGGTGTGTGGCGGAGGGCACTTTACGTGCCACTGTCATTACCTCCCTTTCCTGTTCCAGTCGCGTATAGTTCGCGGGAAGAACGACTGCCGGAAAGCCTCCGTGCGCGCTCGAATCTCTCTAATTTTACATTCGTGATCTGCTCGTGAGGTATAAGTAGGGGGAAGCAATATATTCGATACCTCATCCAGAAACGCACCCTCTCAAAACCTGGACAGCAAGCTACACCGCGATGCAGAGCGCCTCTCTTGCAGAGTCTGCCACTTGAGTTTGTTAAACATCTCCGTAACGCTATCACGGTTACCAAATAACCCTGTGACGAAACGCGCCGCTCTTCTTTGGATCTTCTCTATCTCCTCCGTCAACCCGATCTGGTACGGATCCCACACTGATGAGCAATACTCAAGTATAGGTCGAACGAGTGTTTCGTAAGCCACCTCCTTTGTTGATGGACTACATTTTCTAAGGACTCTCCCACTGAATCTCAACCTGGTACCGGCCTTACCAACAATTAATTTTATATGATAATTCCACTTCAAATCGTTCCGCACGCATACTCCCAGATATTTTACAGAAGTAACTGCTACCAGTGTTTGTTCCGCTATCATATAATCATACAATAAAGGATCCTTCTTTCTATGTATTCGCAATACATTACATTTGTCTATGTTAAGGGTCAGTTGCCACTCCCTGCACCAAGTGCCTATCCGCTGCAGATCTTCCTGCATTTCGCTACAATTTTCTAATGCTGCAACTTCTCTGTATACTACAGCATCATCCGCGAAAAGCCGCATGGAACTTCCGACACTATCTACTAGGTCATTTATATATATTGTGAAAAGCAATGGTCCCATAACACTCCCCTGTGGCACACCAGAGGTTACTTTAATGTCTGTAGACGTCTCTCCATTGATAACATGCTGTGTTCTGTTTGCTAAAAACTCGTCAATCCAGTCACACAGCTGGTCTGATATTCCGTAGGCTCTTACTTTGTTTATCAGGCGACAGTGCGGAACTGTATCGAACGCCTTCCGGAAGTCAAGAAAAATAGCATCTACCTGGGAGCCTGTATCTAATATTTTCTGGGTCTCATGAACAAATAAAGCGAGTTGGGTCTCACACGATCGCTGTTTCCGGAATCCATGTTGATTCCTACACAGTAGATTCTAGGTTTCCAAAAACGACATGATACTCGAGCAAAAAACATGTTCTAAAATTCTACAACAGATCGACGTCAGAGATATAGGTCTATAGTTTTGCGCATCTGCTCGACGACCCTTCTTGAAGACTGGGACTACCTGTGCTCTTTTCCAATCATTTGGAACCTTCCGTTCCTCTAGAGACTTGCGGTACACGGCTGTTAGAAGGGGGGCAAGTTCTTTCGCGTACTCTGTGTAGAATCGAGTTGGTATCCCGTCAGGTTCAGTGGACTTTCCTCTGTTGAGTGATTCCAGTTGCTTTTCTATTCCTTGGACACTTATTTCGATGTCAGCCATTTTTTCGTTTGTGCGACGATTTAGAGAAGGAACTGCAGTGCAGTCTTCCTCTGTGAAACAGCTTTGGAAAAAGGTGTTTTGTATTTCAGCTTTACGCGTGTCATCCTCTGTTTCAATGCCATCATCATCCCGGAGTGTCTGGATATGCTGTTTCGAGCCACTTACTGATTTAACATAAGACCAGAACTTCCTAGGATTTTCTGTCAAGTCGGTACATAGAATTTTACTTTCGAATTCACTGAACGCTTCACGCATAGCCCTCCTTACGCTAACTTTGACATCGTTTAGCTTCTGTTTGTCTGAGAGGTTTTTGCTGCGTTTAAACTTGGAGTGAAGCTCTCTTTGCTTTCGCAGTAGTTTCCTAACTTTGCTGTTGTACCACGGTGGGTTTTTCCCGTCCCTCACAGTTTTACTCGGCACGTACCTGTCTAAAACGCATTTTGCGATTGCCTTGAACTTTTCCATAAACACTCAACATTGTCAGTATCGGAACAGAAATTTTCGTTTTGATCTGTTAGGTAGTCTGAAATCTGCCTTCTATTACTCTTGCTAAACAGATAAACCTTCCTCCCTTTTTTTATATTCCTATTAACTTCCATATTCAGGGATGCTGCAACGGCCTTATGATCACTGATTCCCTGTTCTGCACATACAGAGTCGAAAAGTTCGGGTCTGTTTGACATCAGTAGGTCCAAGATGTTATCTCCACGAGTCGGTTCTCTGTTTAATTGCTCGAGGTAATTTTCGGATAGTGCACTCAGTATAATATCACTCGATGCTCTGTCCCTACCACCCGTCCTAAACATCTGAGTATCCCAGTCTATATCTGGTAAATTGAAATCTCCACCTAAGACTATAACATGCTAAGAAAATTTATGTGAAATGTATTCCAAATTTTCTCTCAGTTGTTCTGCCACTAATGCTGCTGAGTCGGGAGGTCGGTAAAAAGAGCCAATTATTAACCTAGCTCGGTTGTTGAGTGTAACCTTCACCCATAATAATTCACAGGAACTATCCATTTCTACTTCACTACAGGATAAACTACTACTAACAGCGACGAACACTCCACCACCGGTTGCATGCAATCTATCCTTTCTAAACATGGTCTGTACCTTTGTAAAAATTTCGGCAGAATTTATATCTGGCTTCAGCCAGCTTTCTGTACCTATAACGATTTCAACTTCGGTGCTTTCTATCAGCGCTTGAAGTTCCGGTACTTTACCAACGCAGCTTCGACAGTTTACAATTACAATACCGATTGCTGCTTGGTCCCCGCATGTCCTGACTTTACCCCGCACCCGTTGCGGCTGTTGCCCTTTCTGTATTTGCCCAAGGCCATCTAACCTAAAAAACCGCCCAGCCCACGCCACACAACCCCTGCTACCCGTGTAGCCGCTTGTTGCGTGTAGTGGACTCCTGACCTATCCAGCGGAACCCGAAACCCCACCACCCTATGGCGCAAGTCGAGGAATCTGCAGCCCACATGGTCGCAGAACCGTCTCAGCCTCTGATTCAGACCCTCCACTCGGCTCTGTACCAAAGGTCCGCAGTCAGTCCCGTCGACGATGCTGCAGGAAGGACCCTTTCCACATCTGGAATGACTCCCCCCGGTATGCACACGGAGTGCACATTGGTTTTCTTCCCCTCTCTTGCTGCCATATCCCTAAGGGGCCCCATTACGCGCCTGACGTTGGAGCTCCCAACTACCAGTAAGCCCACCCTCTGCGACCGCCCGGATCTTGCAGACTGAAGGGCAACCTCTGGAACAGGACAAGCAGCCATGTCAGGCCGTAGATCAGTATCAGCCTGAGACAGAGCCTGAAACTGGTTCGTCAGACAAACTGGAGAGGCCTTCCGTTCAGCCCTCCGGAATGTCTTTCGCCCCCTGCCACACCTCGAGACGACCTCCCACTCTACCACAGGTGAGGGATCAGCCTCAATGCGGGCAGTATCCCGGGCAACCACAGTCGTAGTTCGATCGGGGGATGCGTGGGACGAGCTGGCCGTCCCCGACAAACCCCCATCCGGACCTCCACAGTGATGCCCATTGGCAACAGCCTCAAGCTGTGTGACCAAAGCCAACACTGCCTGAAGCTGGGAGCGAAGGGATGCCAACTCAGCCTGCATCCGAACACAGCAGTTGCAGTCCCTATCCATGCTAAAAACTGTTGTGCAAAGAACGTCTGAACTAATCTACAGAGAGCGCAAACAAATCGACACAAAATTGAAACGGTTATTAAAATACAAGATTGCCTAGTAAATGCAGTAATGCTGCTACTTGCGCACTGCTGACACACTGCTCGGCGGCGGAAGGAGACTACGCGAATTTACACTATTCATGTACTAAAACGCGATGCTACAACTCTCAAATACTATAATACGCCCGAAATTTATGAATTAAACAATGCAAGTACCAAAAACACGCAAAGAAATTAAGAATTAAACTATGTAACAAATGAGTGAGCTAGGAGTATACGACTTGCTGCTGCAGCTGCTTATCCAACGGCGGCAGGGAGATACAAGAAGGCCAGCTAGTACTAACATGTTCTGCAGCAGGCTCCGGGCATGGCTGCGATGCACCTTGTTGATTGGGCAGACGCTGACAGCAGGGAACGGCAGCTGGTAGATGGGCAGCGTTGCCGTGTCCAGTGATGTGACGGTGGCCCCCATGGTCAAGTGATGGCGCCACTTGTGCTGCAGCAGGAGCGCCACGGCCGCCAGCGCCAGCGAGATCACAACCGACCACGCCGCTCTGCGAGACATAGGCCTGTCCAGTTACAGTGCTCTACAACTTTCTGCAGACAACGAGGGTAACAAGCAAAATTTCTACTTCTACACGTACAGTAAGGTGACTAAAGTCATGGGATAATGACATGCACAAACACAGATGGCGATAGTATCGCGTACACAAGGTATAATAGACCAGTGCGTTGGTGGAGCTGTCATTTAACCAGCACAAAGTCAACTCAAAACCAAAACCATCATGTCATCTCCCCCACCCCCACACCAAGCAAGAAGGGGAAGCTCCCCAGAGGCGCTAAGACTTCGCCACCAGCAGAGGGTCCAACCCTCCATCATGTGCATGTGCGTCTGCGTCTGCGGAGCTGTCATTTGTACTCAGGTGATTCAACCGAAAAGGTTTCCGACGTGACTACGGCAGCACTACAGGAAACAGCAGACTCTGAACACGGAATGGTAGTTGGCGCTAGACACATGGGACACTCCATTTCAGAAATCGTTAGCGAATTCAATATTCCGGGATCCACAGTGTCAAGAATCTGTCGAGAATACCAGATTTCAGGCATTACCTCATGCCTCCGATAATATCATCTCAGCCGACTCTACACACCCCCAAGCTCACAAAATGGCCTTCTTCCATTCTTGCTTACACCGAGCGCTCGCCATTTCTCTTTCAACAGACGCAATGGAGAACGAGTTACAAACGCTAGAAGTTATCGCCTATAATAATGGATATAAACCAGAAATTGTGAGACAGCTCTTTAAGAAGCAAACAGACAAAAAAAAAAAAAAAACTGCGACCTCATCTACACTAGCTGTCGCACCAGAGGATAACTCCACTAGCTTCATTTCTATTCTCTTCATAGGCAAAGCATCTTATAAAATAGGGCGACTCTTAAAGAGCCACGGCTTTAAGATTGCATATTCTACGAATAATAGCCTCAAAAAGAACTTGGTCCACTCGTTAAAGAATACTAATGACCAATTATCTCTTTCTGGGGTGTACAAAATTAACTGTAGTGATTGCCCTTGTTATTACATCGGCCAGACTGGGAGAGCCCTCTCAGCTACATATAAAGAACATATACCCACGAAAAGTGGTGATGGCACGCGTGGCTCGACTTTTGCCGAGCACCTTGTTCAATTGGCCCATGCTCCCAATCCACCAAATAACACAGAGCTATTAAACGGCGAGGTTGAAGGCACTAGGCTTGACATCCTTGAGGAGTTGCAGATCTTTAAATACCTGTTGCTTGATAAAGGAAACCTACTTAATGACCAGCTACAATTGACAAATAAGAACTTTTTCGAAGGTTTTCAACCTTTGCTTCACCGGCCCTGATGTATCGCTGCCTTTGCAGTCGCCGACGCCTGACTCCACTTTCCTTAGTCGAATACTTACGTATTAAAAATTGAGGAATAATTTTGCCGAGTAATAGCTAGTCTTTCTTACGGGCTCCGAATCCGTTTATAAGGTTCTCGTTTTCCTCATAAGTAAGTTCGGTTACATATTACGCCATTAACAGTTTTAATGCTTATATTAATCCAATTCCTAACATAAAGGTAGCTACTGTTAAGCATCTATATTTCCACGCGCGCATGCGCATGACCATCAGCGGTGCTCGGTACATAGCTGCTCGCTGTGATTAGTTCCGGCGCAGCTCTCGCGGCCTACCGACCTCGTCCGCGCAGTGTTTCTCTTGAGCCCAAGTAATGTAGATTTATGACTTGTTATTACGGTGCTACAGTTTTATACTTGACACGGTCAAACTTTGGCATACAATAGTTTAGTGTCAATAGCTTCTGAAGAAGGCCAAATTATTTTGGCTGAAACCTAGGTAACGATTGGTTTCTATTTGCAACTCAGGCTGACGTGTTATACACGTATGTTTAATTAACTATCATCATGGACAACGCAGTGGCCTTCACTTCACGACCGAGGGCAGCGGTGTTTGCGTAGAAGTGTCAGTGCAAACAGACAAGCAACAGTCTGTGAACTAACGGCAGAAATCAAAGGTATCCGATACAAAGTGCGGCGAAAGTTGGTGCTAATGGCTATGGCAGCAGGCGACAGACGCGAGTGCCTTTGCTAACAGCACGACATCGCTTTCAGCGCCTCTCCTGGGCTCATGACCATATCGGTTCGACCCTAGACGACTGGAAAACCGTGGTCTGGTCAGAATAATCCCGATTTTAGTTGGTAAGAGCTGCTGGTAGGGTTCGAATGTGTCAACAAGTCACTGTGCAAGCTGGGGGTGGCTGCAAGGTGTGGGCTGTATTTACATGGAATGGACTGCGTCATCTGATCCAACTGAACTGATCATTGACTGGAAATAGTTACGTTCGGCCACTTGGAGACAATCTGCAGTCATTCACGGACTTCATGTTCCCAAACAATGATGTCATTTCATTGGGCCCCGTTTGTCTCGACTGGTTTGAAGAACATTCTGGACGGTTCGAGAGAGTCATTTGGCCACCCAGATCGTCCCGACAAGAACCCCATCGGACATTTATGGGACATAGTCGAGACGTCAGTTCGTGCACAACATCCTGTACCGGCAACACTTTCGCAATTACGGACGGCTATAGAGGCTGCATAGCTGAATATTTCTTCAATGGACTTCACCGACTTATTGAGTCAATGCTGGACTACACAGGGCATAAGGAGGTTCGACGCGATATTAGGAATTATCTCAAGATTTTTGTCACCTCGTTGTACAGGGTGATTAAAAATTATGTGATTACGCAAGTAGTAATTACGTTCCTCGACACGAAACATGTATTTAAATGAATTTAAAAAAAAATCGATAATTTATAATTTAAATTGTGGTATCTACTTGTTCGCCGTCTTGTGTAAGACCTATAAGAAACAATGAACAGTAGCATTGCACGGGGAATGAGTAGTATCATTTCTCGTATCCGATCCTTCTGTTCATGGATGTTGCTAATTTTCCTTCGGTGCACACGGTTCTTGGCCAGCGCCTAAGAACCTCAGAGTGTTTCAAGACCGGTGATTTTAGAAGCCAGCACAATGACCCAACATGACCGATCCATCCATCGGGATATGTTTGATTAAGATATGCACGAACAGTGCACCCATAATCCGCTGGTGCGCCATCTTGTTGGAAGACGCCCGAGCGCGAGATTGATACCAGAATTTTATGAATGGCACGCTCTTGCAATATCGTTAAGTACTCGTGTGCATTCGCTGTTGGTATATCGAAGAATTAGGACCATATTACTGCGCTGGCGGCGACAGCGCACCAAACATCCGCGTGGGGAAGTTCCCGAATTTCTTGAGGCTTTACCCGTCGCAAAAAATTGTGTTACGTAGATTAACAAATTCACTTGGGTGAAAGGCAGCCGCATTGCTGAATGCCAAACCTTCCACATCTTGTTCTGAATATTCGTTATTGCAGCTAAAATCTGACAGCATTCCAGTAACACGTTTTTGCTCTATTACAAACTGCACGATTTGAATGTGGTAACGTCACACTGCAAGGTCATGTTTCACGTTGTACCAAACAGCTGACTGGGGAATCTCAGTTTCAGAACTGCACCACCTGGCTGGCTTCGAAGGAATCAGCACCACACCTTGGTGGATGACAGGAACGTTCATTCCAGATCTTCCTCATCCCAGACATCCGTAATTTCCTTGATGGTGCTGTTGATCCAGTTTACACAAGCTTTTGGTAAATGCAGTGAATTGTTAAATAGCTTGGTAGGTGAAGAGAGAACCGATCCTAAAACATTCGACCGATTACACACACTTCTGTCATACTTGCTAGAGTTCTTCTTTCCTCCAACGTGAACTGATCAGCCACTTCGGAATTTCACTACAAAAGAAGTCATTTATGCTTGACATTGTCATGTTAGGGAGCGATCTACATTAATGTAGAAACAGAAACACAACTTCAAACACTTAAGATCGTTATTGTACAAGATTTGTAGTGATGATCTGTTTCAGCAAACTACGTTGTTATCGTCAGATGTTCTGCAGTACGTTTCACAAGTCAAGATTCTGTGAAATGTACTGCAGAAAACCTGATGATGGCAACGTAGTTCGATGAAACCAGTCATCACAGTAATTGCTGTACAATAGCAATTTTGGGTGTTTGCAGTTAAGCTTCTGTTCCTACATAAAAAGTAAAATAGTAACGCTTGTAGAAAAAAAAAAGGTTCAAATGGCTCTGAGCACTATGGGACTTAACTGCTGAGGTCATCAGTCCCCTAGAACTTAGAGCTACTTAAACATAACTAACCTAAGGACGTCACACACATCCATGCCCGAGACAGGATTCGAACCTGCGACCGTAGCGGTCGCGCGGTTCCGGACTGTAGCGCCTAGAACCGCTCGGCCACGCCGGCCGGCAACGCTTGTAGCACTTATACTTGAATAGCCTATATTCTACGAGGGTTGCCCAGAAAGTAACGCACCGCACTGTTTTCCTCAACAATTCTTTATTGAACATAATGAGAATTACACACACGAAAGAATAGTGTCTCATCTACACACCCTATTTTTCCACGTAATCTCCATCCTGTTTTATGGCCTTCCTTCAGCGCGAAACAAGAGCGTGTAGGCCCTATGCCCTGTGGCTACCAATCCTTGTCCTAGTGGTGGGGGCAGTGCTTCGCTGCGTGAATCACTTCTTCATCGTCCTCAAAACGTCTTCCGCGAATGGGATCCTTTAATGGCCCGAACAAGTGGTGGTCCGTGGGGGCTAGGTCAGTTGTAACAGCCATGGAAGGTCTCCCCGACCGCTGCAAATCGTGGAGCTCCACCGAACCGCCTTCTGATGACCTCACACTCCGTGCCCAGCGACTAACTGTACTTCTGTCGACAGTAAATGCTCCATACACTTTGCACAAGCGTTTGTGAATTTTCCCCACAGTTTCTTTCTCTGCAGTGAGAAATTGAATGACGGCACATTGCTTGTAACGTACATCACCTACAGACGCCATTTTAAAACTGTCCTCCAGCTACGCTGTCTGTCGGAAATGACGGAAACTTAGAGCACTCACTCAGGAGACTTCAAATAATACATACGTAACGTTTCGCACTCGTAGCATTGTTTACGCCTGAGAAAAAAAAATGTGGTGCATTACTTTCTGGGCAACTGTCGTCAAATTTGTTTAGTTATTATTAATTTTATAGATGTGTATGGTGCATGATTAATAGATGCGGGTTCGTCTCATTTGAGTGGTAACAATTCTGAATCACCCTGCACATATATGCTCCTTCACACACTGTAAATAACATGGCGGAGAGTCTTCATCCCAATATAGGACAGATTTTCTTACCTTTCCACGTGTTGTGCGAGGAAAAAATAACAGTAGGCTGCTTCTTTTCGAACCACACCCTCTGCAGAGGTGGCATTTATGACCAGTCTTTTATAAGACCGTTCTTTTCACTTTCTTTTTTTTTTCGTCTCTCTCTGTCCCTATTCCTCTCCCAATATAAGTTCAATTTCGGGCGCCTTTCGCCGTATTGGGTACGCTAAGATGACTTCCATTACATCTCCCTATCTACAGCACTACAACGGAATCTACGTGCACACTTGGCCCAAACTCATTAGACAGGACCTGAGTCGTGGGAACTCACGTACGATGCCTGTGTTTGCGGCAACACTGGGTCTCGGTTTTGAGGCTGGGTCGTGCGTTTTTGGTGTCTCTCTCGTGTAATTTTGTGCTCTTCGTATCCTCGTCCGATTTCTGAGATTCAAGCTTTGCTTTTCCTCACGTATCGTGATATTTTACGAAAACGTTTTCAAAATTTTCATGGTGGTCTCCATTATTTTGGAGGAGAACTGTATTTGCAGTTCCAGAGAAAATAGCTGTATGAGATATGATGGTTATTTTACAGTCATTCTCACATAATCATTACAGACTTATTTTGCTTATGGTAAAGGGTTGACCCTCATTTACTCTGTACATGCCCTAATCTCTCACATCTTGTTCTCATGATCCCTACGCGAGGTGTACCATGGCGGCAGGCAGGATAGTGAGCACACAGCCTTTTTTTTGGATACTCGTTTATATTTACCAAACGAAGTAACTCATCAAATGTGCCATAATTCTTCAAAGGCTTCCCAGTTAATTTAGCGGAGCACTTCTTTTACGCTTTTGTAATCGCTATACCAGCGATCCTAGAAATACGTCTCTGAAATAGTACGATGTTTCTTGAATGTGTACTTGATATATACTTGAAACACTGGAATAGTACTCTAGAACTGAATCATGATTTGTTGAAAGGGCTTAAGTCAATTTACTCTACTTTTGAGAAAAATAAAAATAAAAAGCAATTTGACATCTGGTTCAATTGTGTGAATTCAATTTAAACTACTGTAAATGCTGCTAGTGTTATTCTTCAACATTTTTGTTACAACCCTGTTCATTTCAGAAGCAATTTAGACATATTTTAAAATGTTTATAGTGCATGGACGTATGTCCACTTAACAATTCATTTGTAAAAAAAATTCCAAAAATAGTATTTGTTTTTCTTTCTCACATTGCTATTCTAAACTAAAATCATACTTTCTGATCTGAAATCATTATTTTTTTTTAAACTCAATAGTGGCATAAGATATTTCCCTGAATGACAGGTGAATCAACGTAAAACAGTTTACCTCTTTCATTTTTGCAGGCATCTAACAGTATTCCAGAAGGAATATTGTTTAATGCTTTTAGAACACCGAAGCGCATAACAAACAAAACATGAACTCTGGTTTTTAAGCGTGGCAGGAAGTCAATGATTTTACAAACACTGTTTTAACCATGTTCTTCCAGTCTTCTTGGCTAACATCATCTGCTCTGGCCATTATGTAACAATTAACAACCTGAAACTTCATGGCAGATTAAAACTGTGTGCCGGACCGAGACGTAAACTCGGGTGCTTTGCCTTTCGCAGGCAAGTGCTCTACCGACTTTTGCTTTTTTTTGTTTTTAGTTCATTTTGTTCGGTATTGTTCGTTGCATTTATTGGGGGCAGACTTCCGATGACACCCGTTCAAGTTCATCGTTGATCCATTCACTCAGTTCTTTTATTACAGAGGGCACGTATCCCTCTGGCCGAACACGACCCGTCTTCACAGGTGTACTTCCGCCAGTACCTCGTCTCCTGTTTCATTCAAGAATTAACAGCCTCTTGGTAGAAGATCTCATCTTCTCCTCCGTAGGGAATATGTGCAACACTTTCTGAATGTCCGCTACTTTCATGGTTTTGATGGGGACACTGCATTCTGTGCATGCTAAGTTTTTAGGAGAGCTACACCATTCATACTGTAGCCTTCGCAAGCTTATATAGTATGTATGACATACAGAGCTGCTTATGTATGGTGAAGTCTCTGCTCATTCTTTCAAATCTCAACAGTACTTAAATTCCTTATCGTCAAAGGGTTAAATGTAACTTGTTCAGATCGGAGCGCAGAACGTTTCATGGTTTCCATTGATAGTGATGTTTTCTTGTGGGTACAAGGTACTAAAATTCAAAATGTTATACGATTCGATCCTGTTCACAGTGGCGACACTTTTCGAACTCTGTAAAACTAGTGATTTATACTAGATAGGGGTGTACACTGTAGCCTCTTTTTTAAGTTTCTTCTTCACCATTCCAAATGCGCTGTCACAAGGTAAAAAGGAATGTCTGCGAATAGGTAATCTGTGAATGACTGTATTGAAAAGCTCTTTATCTGTGTGTGAGAGAAACACACGTAAAACTGTATGATTGCTGTTTTGTCCTACTTATCCGTCAGAGTAAACATGTCGCTCTTTTACATCAGAGAGAATGTCTGTACTGATTTAATCCATCACAAAGGAGGAAACTCCATTTGCTCCCTTACGAGCAATACTTTCATGGTATAAATAAAAAATGAGATGTTTTTGGTTTTCGGATTATATATGCAAAATGCATTCACCCGGAGCTGACGTACATAAAGCACCGTTTCCACAGGAATATATGACAAAGCCATATTTTGCATGTAATTTATTGCTTTTGCATCTGTGTTAGTAATGCCCTAACGCTTCTGCCGGTCTCTTTTAGACTGCCATAGGATTTCTTTGCATGTCTTCTATGTATTAGAAATTCAGCCACAGCCATTTTTTTGCGACATCATTAATTTTTAGCTTCAGTTTGTAACCTCCCCCTTCTTAATGGCCCTACAGGATTGCGATATAGCTGACCGTGATCGCATATGCCTAATGAAATTTTACAATGAGTAATTCTATCGTTGCCGAAGAAAAATAACACCATTTAGTTGGAGGAAAGTGTTCAACAGAGAAGGAAGAATCTATTGTAAACCAAATCTAAATACTGATGATAACTTTGAAATCGGTGGAATATACTGCACTCGCAACGAACCACACAGGGGGGAAGGGTACCACGTAATATTTACTACAATAGTTTCTGATAATACAAAGAAAACACTGATTAGCTAGAAAGGGGATAATTAAACGGTCGCCAGCCCGTTAGGACACTGAATCTCCAGAATCTTAAGAAACGTAAAAATTGCTAATTAATTAAGCCTCTGTTACGAAATACAAGAAAGAACAGTTACTGAGGCAGAAAATTTAAACTGAAACTGGTCATTACCAAACAAACAAAAACTGGCAGTAAATTCTTAATCAGTTTTCGTATTCTTACGACATTCGGTGAATGCATGCAAAGGAAAGGGACCCTGCTTGATAATAATGTCTGAGGACAATGACAACACAGGTGCCCTACAAGTTTTAACTATTGCAGGTTACTATTCAAGTTAGTCAGACTTTACGAAGGAAATGTCACTGGGTAACGCCCCTACCATACTGCATGTGTCACTTTACGGTCTTACGATGTTGTAGCTATGCGGGCGATGGAGAATATAGCCGACGACAACGCTGAACTGCCGCTGGTTAAGGACCCCGAGTCGACTCCAGAGCCACGGAGAATTATGGGACCCTTTCCACTCCTACGTTGCTGTCAATATTCGCGGGTCAACGAATTAGGAACGCCTACATTGGCGCGAGCATAGCTGCACACCGCATCTGCAGAAGCATCCAACGAACACTTCCGCACTGTTTCGTGACTTAGTCTGCTCTGTTTCCTCTCTGCTCGCAACACGACAAAGACTGTCCGTACACAAAGATAAGCAACGGCACAGCTACTGCCATTTCGTAGTTGCTATCGATACATTTAAATAAAGTTTCCTTGGCTTTTACCCAGCAATTTACAATATTTTCATTATAATTTCACTCAATTATATACGGTCAGAAATAAATACACTTTTACATCGATTACCTATTAAATATAGTCTGTAATAAAGCTTACATATTCAGAATCGGAAGTACAGTGCAAGTTATCAATGGATATTAAACGGCGAAAAATTTTGGATGGTGCAGGAGGTATTTTATTTGCGTTTTCCGTGTTACAAGTTCCTCCCAGACCACACAAGTGTCGAACTGAGGACTACCAAAAGAAAGTTCAAATTATTCATGAAAATACTGCAAGTGATAATGACATTTGGCACTGTTATCTCGATGTTTATTTAAAAATGTGATACATAGCTTTGATTGTTAATCGGGCGTCAAGATATTGGTACTTTCTTCCTGAATAGTGACTCTTTCATTGGAGACGATGAAATATACTTCTGTATTTTCTTCTGTTCTGCTACTGCTTTCTGATTTGGATTCTTACCACTGTTTTCCTTTGGTGATTTTCCTTGCATCAGATGGACCCTCAAACGCTTAACACGTTTATCTAAAATGGCATGTAAACTAACAAAAGCCTACTGACAAATTTTCAGTTTTTCACCGTAGGACTAAAATTAGCACCCCATTCCATGTTACTATCCCCATTCCATGTTACTATCGGCCTTTCTGCTCCATTTGTGAATGACAGGTGTCATTTAGATTAAGCGTTGAAGTTGAGTGTCCTTGTTTACAAAGTCATTTTTGGAATGGGTTAAGATATCCAACTGTTTTCCTACGTTAAGCTTTATAAACACTGCAGTCCAGAACTGAAAGAAATCTAGTAAACGCTGTGTTGGCCTAAACTAAATTACCATTGACTAATATTATTTAGTTCTTCACATGGTTCATACCCAAATAATGCTTCCTCACATAACTTTTGTTTTACGCTTACTGCACTTACCTTCCCAGTTTTTCAGGTAGAGGTTTTTTCTTCCGACTGTTTAGATGTTTGGTTGTCCTATTGTTTTATTATGTTCCTTTAATAACGTGTCATTCTTCACAGCCTTGCTCTTTTTATCTTTCTTTGTTGTTTCATTAACAGTTTCACCTATGTCAGACATCTTAAAATCCTAAAATAAAGATGAATAATAAAAAGCAAGGGAGTGGAATCTTCTCTTTTATCTTTGGGGCCAGAGAGTAGTCTTATCTTCGTGTGTAATCGCTTTCATTCTGTTCACACACGAAGTTGAGTGTTAAAAGGCCTTAAGTCTTGGACATGAAAAGACTGAAGCCTTAATGTTTGGCCAAGTATTGGTAGGAGTGACATCTTTTTAACTCTATACGACAAGGTCCCGGAAACATAATTTAGTGAAAAAAAACCTTGACTTAAGCGCTTTTAACAAGTCATGGTTCAATTGATCGCACTAGCGTCGTATGTGCGACTTCCTTTTCTGATGAACTGCAGTTTCCCGTGGTCCTTCCAACAAATCTGTCTTCCACTCACTGTCTCTAGTATTACTTTTACGTGATCGTCACATTTCATACCGCTTCTTAGCATTACGTCAAGTGCTTAGATGATGTGTTCGTCTTCGTTACTGAGTGGTCAGCGCGGATGTCTCGCAGAGGGGTGGGTTCCATTGCCGGCACTGTCTGGGATTTTTCCTTGGCGGAAGGACAGGAACGGGGTGCACTAAGCCTGTTGACACTAGCTGAGGAACTGTCATACATACATTAATCCTTGTTCCGTAGATCATGAATACGACATTTCGTAATGATGTGGAATGTGTCACTTTAACATAAGCTTTCTTTACTGAAAATAATTAATTAATTAATTTTTTTACAGTTACTACTTCATATCTAAGAATTAATCTATTGAGTAGAAGGGGATGTCATTCAGAAATTCTTTTAATTTGCTTTTGAATGTTGGTTGGCTATCTGTCAGGCCTTTCAAACGATTTGGCAAATGACCAAAGATTTTTGTGACAGTATAATTGACCCCTTTCTGTGCCAAAGTGAGATTTAATCCAGAATAGTGAACATCATCCTCTCTTCTAGTGTTGTAGCTATGCACTTCGCTGTTATTTTTGAATTGGGATGGGTTATTAATGTCAAATTTCATATATGTATTGCGAAGGTACTGTGAAAAACCCGAGTTCCTTAAGTGAATGTGTGCAAGGTGATCTTGGGTGAACTCCGGCTATTATTCTGATTACACGCTTTTGTGCAATGAATACTTTCTCTCTTAATGACGAATCTACCCGAGTAGTAGCGGCCTCAGGTCACGAAAACTGCTGAACCCACGCCCCTCCATACCGCGATCAGTGATTTAGAGGATGGCACAGCGGGCCGTCGGTAGCGATGGGCCCCCACGGCCGGTCGACGAATTTACGTTATCTTACAAAATGTGACGTGCTCACGATGTTCGTCACTAGTCTTGAAATCGGCTACTGTTGGAATCTTTCCTTGCTTTAGGAATTGTCTTGAATTTATGCACGTGTTAAGAGAACTGCCATTCCTTGCACCAAGTGGAAATTTCGCCCAAGACTTTCGGCATTTATTGAAGATTATCCAACGGCGACACTTTCGTGGAGACAAAAGCATAGTCGGCGAACAACCTTGTAGTAAACCTGATCTTATATGATACATCATTTTCCTGTACTCAAACCATTAGAAGTCCTATTACGCTTCCTTGGGTGCAGATCCGAAGCTACTTTCGTTTCTGTAAGAACATGCGCTTCCAGTATAACGTTCTGGATTCTCTTAGTCAAAAATTCATCAACCCAATATACATTTGCAAAGATGCTCCGCATGACCTTATTGCGGTTGGAGTCGACAACATGGCACAGTGTTGAACACCTTCTGGAAATCTAAGAAGACAGAATCTACTTCCTCTGCTGCAGCTACAGTTTGCAAGAAATGCATGAGTACTGTAGTCTGTTTCACACGAGTTGTTTTTCTCGAATACGTGCTGATTTTTTCCAGGCTCCTTTCTAGGCTTGGCAGCAATACATTGTTTCGTAATAAAGCTTCATAGACTGTGAGAAAAGGTAGTAACGGCCTGTCAGATTATGGCGCACGAATGGTTACACTGAAAGGAATAAAAGCAGAGCCATACTCCATGGGCCGGCCGTGGTGGCCGAGCGGTTCTAGGCGCTACAGTCTGGAACCGCGCGACCTACGGTCGTAGGTTCGAATCCTGCCTCGGGCATGGATGTGTGTGATGTCCTTAGGTTAGTTAGGTTTAAGTAGTTCTAAGTTCTAGGGGACTGATGACCTCAGAAGTTAAGTCCCATAGTGGTCAGAGCTATTTGAACCATTTTGAACCATACCCCAAGGCAGTAAAAAGAAGATGAATAAATAAGGCCCCACTAGCACTGCAAACATTTAAACTCAGTCTCGAAGAACACACTTGGCAAGCTGTTGTGTCTGTAATTCTGATATATGATCACGCGCTTCTTGAGGCGTCTTTGATACAGACAAATATGTTCTGTTTTAATGTAATGGCTATTAAGTTTTCAATTTTTGAGACAATTAATTCATATTGGGCTTCTAGGGTTAGGTTAGGTTAAAGATGTTCAATTGATTCATTGATCCGAGCACCAGGCTGGTTGCTATAAGCCAGTTAAAGCATGTTACACTGAGGTGACGTAAGTCATGGGATAGCGATATGCCAATAGCGTATGCAGATAGTGATGGCATCGCGTACACGAGGTATAAAAGGTCACTGCACTGGGGGAGCTGTCATTTGCACTCAGGCGATTCATGTGAAAAAGTTACGGATGTGATTATGGCCTAAGACGGGAATTATCAGTCTCTGAACGCGGAATGGTAATTGGAGGTAGACGCATGGGACTTTCCATTTCGGAAATAGTTAGGGAATTCAAATTTCCGCCGTCCACAGTTCAAGACTGTGTGGAGAATTCCAAATTTCAGGCATTATCCCTAATCACGAACAACGCAGGGACCGACGACCTTCATTTCACGACGGAGCAGCGGCGTTCGCATAAGTTGTCAATGATAACAGAAAAGCAACACTGCATTAAATAACCACAGAAATCAATGTTGGACTTACGACGTACGTCTCCGTTAGGACAGCGAGGCAAAATTTGGCGTTAATGGACTGTGGTAGCAGACCAGTGACAGGAATGCATTTGGTAACAGCACGACATCGCCTGCAGCGCCTCACCTGGGCTCGTGACCATGTAGGGTGGTTAATACGGAATGGACTGGGTTCTCTGATCTACCAAGTGTGTTCGTTGACTGAAAATGGTTGTATTCGGCTACTTGGAGATCATTGCGGCAACCCATGGACTTCACGTTCCAAAATAACGGTGGAATTTTTATAGACGACAATGCGTCACGTCACCAAGCCACAATTGCTGCCGATTGGTTTGAAGGACATTCTGGATAGTTCGAGCGAATGGTTTGACCACCCATCCACCGTTTATGGGACACAATCTGGAGTTCAGTTCATGCATAAAATCCAGCACCGGCAACACTTTCACAATTGTAGACGGCTATAGAGGCAGCATTGCTCAATGTTTCTGCATGCACTTGAGTCCATGCCATGTCGAGCTGCTGCACTACACTGTGTAAAAGGTCCGACACGATGGTACGAGGTATTTCATGACTTTTGTCACCTCAGTGTACATACAACCCTGAAAGAGAAAATATCAGGAAACTGATATGAAAACATAGAGAATCAGACAATGAAACCTCAACATTGGCAACTACACTCATGCTCTTACATTAAGGATAATGCTGATACAAGGTGAAACAACGCTTTGGTGGGCGGTTTGCCGCGTGATGGTGCTGGCAGCGAGTCCACATACGCAGAGATGTGTTGGTGCATGTCAGAGTACGGTGCAGCGAGTAAGCGTGCAGACGTTTTCAGATGTCAAAGAACACATATTGATGACGTTATGAGCGGTAGAATACTAGGGCGACTGGAGACTGGTCAAACACAGCACGTCGTAGCACGGGCCCTCCGTGTGTCACAAAGTGTCGTCTCAAGATTATGGCAAAGATTCCAGCAGACAGGAAACGTGTCCAGGCGCTACAGTACCGGACGTCCACAGTGTACAGCACCACAACAAGACCGATATCTCACCATCAGTGCCCGCAGACAGCCACGGAGTACTGCTGGTAGCCTTGCTACGGACCTTACCGCAGCCACTGGAACAGTTGTCTCCAGACACACAGTCTACAGACGACTGAACAGACATGGTTTATTCGCCCGGAGATCTGCAAGGTGCAATTCACTGACCCCTGGTCACAGGAGAGCCCGTAAAGTCTGGTGTCAAGAACACAGTACATGGTCATTGGAGCAGTGGTCCCAGGTTATGTTCACGGACGATTCCAGGTATAGTCTGAACAGTGATTCTCGCCGGGTTTTCATCTGGCGTGAACCAGGAACCAGATACCAACCCCTTAATGTCCTTGAAAGGGACCTGTATGGAGGTCGTGGTTTGATGGTGTGGGGTGGGATTATGACTGGTGCACGTACACCCCTGCATGTCTTTGACAGAGGAACTGTAACAGGTCAGGTGTATCGGGACGTCATTTTGCACCAGTATGTCCGCTTTTTCAGGGGTGCAATGGGTCCCATCTTACGCCCGATGGATGATAACACACGGCCCCACCGAGCTGCCACCGTGGAGGAATACCTTGAAATAGAAGATATCAGGCGAATGGAGTGGCCTGCCTGTTCTCCAGACCTCAACCCCATCGAGCACGTCTGGGATGCTCTCGGTCGACGTATCGCTGCACGTCTTCAAACCCGCAGGACACTTCAGGAGCTCCGACAGGCACTGGTGCAAGAATGGGATGCTATACCCCAGCAGCTGCTCGGCCACCTGATCCAGGGTATGCCAACCCGTTGTGCTGTCTAAGTGCATGTGCATAGTGATCATATCCCATACTGATGTCGGAGTACATGTGCAAGAAACAGTGGCGTTTTGTAGCACATGTGTCTCGGGACGGTTTTCTCAACTTCTCATCAATACTGTGGACTTACAGACCTGTGTCGTGTGTGTTCCCTGTGTGCCTATGCTATTAGCGCCAGTTTTGTGTAGTGCCACGTTGTGTGACACCACATTCTGCAATTATCCTTAATTTACGAGCATGAGTGTACGTACACTGAATCACTGGAAATATGCGTAACCAACATTAGAAATCTTTACAATGACAGACCGCTAAGACAAACTGCTAGCCGGCCGGAGTGGCCGAGCGGTTCTAGGCGCTACAGTCTGGAACCGCGCGACCGCTACGGTCGCAGGTTCGAATCCTGCCTCGGGCATGGATGTGTGTGATATGCTTAGGTTAGTTAGGTTTAAGTAGTTATTAGTTCTAGGGGACTGATGACCTCAGAAGTTAAGTCCCATAGTGCTCAGAGGCACCCACAAACTGCTATGAGAGCAATATTTACTCAGGTTTTTGGATGAGTAACACTATAGGCACATGTTATGCAGGTTTAGTAATTCTCGTCTACAGTAGAACAAAGTTGGGGAAAAGTCTGAGAGTTACCACATTTGAGATTAGTAGACGGCCGTGTGTTGAACCTAGTGCGAGCTGCTCTGTCATGGCGACCAGCGTAAAGAGTGTTTCAAATATACTTTTACACCCATTGCAGACAGGTTCCTTAAAGCAAAAAAAGTAAAAAAAAGTAAAGTAAACATGGGCTCTAAAATGAATACCTTAAGAGCTATGAGCACTTGTTCAACAGAAAATTTGTGTTTCAAGCAGCGAAATTGTACAATTGCTTGCTGCTCTAAACCTATGCATTTTAGAGCCCCTGTTTACTTGACTTTTATTTGGTCCATACTACATCCTCTAAAAACATGGAAGGCAAAGAGCTCTCAGTATAAGAGATGTGTTTCACAATATCGAAGATGTGCAAGTGCTCATAGCGCTTACGGTGTGCATTTTAGAGCCCATGTATATTAGACTTCTTTCCTTGCTTTGGCATAGGAACCTGTTACTAAAGTTTGTAAAAGTACTTTTTAGACGTCCTTGACGCCCTGTATATTCGCCAAGCCTTCTTATGGTGTCTGGAAGGTACTTGTTGTACGGACGGTACTTCTTGTACCACCGTCGGGTCCCCTTTTCCAGTTACATTCGCGAAATGTTGTGGTATGAATGATTGTTGGTAAGCCTCCGTACTAACTCTAATTTCTCTGATCTTCTCGTTGTGATCATTTCGCGAGACATACCTCGAAGAAAGTAACAGGTTGTTCGACTCTTATCAGAGGGTACTCTCTCGTAATTTCAATAATAAACCTCTCCGTGATGCACAACGCCTCTCTTGTAACGTCTGACACTGGAGTTTGTTGAGCGTCTCCATAATGCTCACGCGCCGGCTAAATGATTCCGTGACGAAACGCGCTGCTTTTCGTTGGATCTTGCCGATCTCTTCTATCAGCCCAACTTCGTAAGAGTGCCAGACTGATGGGCCATTTAGATGGAAGAACTTCAACGCCTTCAGTAGCAGAATACGGGCAAGATGGTAGAGGCAGATAGCGGCAGGGCTGCCATCGCAAAGCAGCAGCAGCTTGTGGAGAATATTGACTCTAACGCATTAACAGAACAAAACTCTGTTCAAAAAAATGGTTCAAATGGCTCTGAGCACTATGGTACTTGACCTCAGAAGTTATCAGTCGCCTAGAACTTAGAACTACTTAAACCTAACTAACCTAAGGACATCACACACACCCATGCCCGAGGCAGGATTTGAACCTGCGACCGTAGCGAACAAAACTCTGTCTCCAAGTGTTCTTCAATGCTCTAACCAAACAGAACTCTTACATGCAGTGAACTCTTGCCCTTGCTCTTCTTTATCCGGTGGTTTACTCATGCTGGTTCATCCACATTACCATTTTCAGCTAATCGAGTTTGGTGTTACAGACTGGTGGCTTGTACTGTGTCTTCTTGGTGTCAAATTCATCCGCTGAAAAGTATTGCTATCGGAAATTTTATATTTGGCTTCTGTGTATTTCTGGCTGTATGATACTTTCTTCTAGTACCGTCATGTTAACTTCTAGCGGTGTCTTTGGTGCGTTTATTCCACATTCCGCACTCCTTCTCTAGCGACCAACGCCTCTGGCTTCCAATTGGACGACGTATGGTTGAGGTAGGAATGCCAAACCATTTGCCGACACACACTAATGGGCTGTTTCCTGGAATATCTCTTCGTGTAGTAACAGTATGCTTTTCTTTATTATGAACATCCTCGTGAGCTGAAATACACACAGTGCCCCCGCCAGTATACGAAAACATATCACATTAAAATAGAACCACCTGCATTTTAAATCACAACACTATGTTCAGCAGCATACATAGACTTTTCTGTTGTCAGAGAACACAGAATCTATACTGTGGACATATGTAAAAAAAAATCTATCATTTACTAACTTCAGTGTAACAGATGTGATACTTTGTATGCGGGACAGACCAATAAAGCGCTCGAAGAAACATACAAAGAGCGTAAAGTAACATGGAAATACGGCACCAGCCATTCAGCATTCGCAGAACACCATCAACAAGAAAATCAACACCCAACGACAACACGAAAGTAATCATATTCAGCAACAAAAATCACCGCCTAACACTACCAGAAAAGTTCCAAATTCAAAAAGCAGTCTCAGAAACTGTTATTCAATGTGACAAAACACCTAGAAGGCAGATAACCCACCTCCAGCCATCATAGAAACACTATCACCTAAACTAGACACAGACACAGACACAGACACACACACACACACACACACACACACACACACACACACACACACACACATACGTAGGCCGCATACATTCACAGAAACGGTAACATACATATTAATGCGTACGATCGAAACAAACTTAAAGTACAAGAAACAACGAGATGAGTATAGATATGTATGCCAAAACATACAATCGAAAATATATTATTTCTAGTGTTGCGCAGTGTGTTGAAAGCCAGGCGCCTGTATACAGGAGAACACACGATTATAATGTAAGGAGCCACAAAGACGTGAGTCCTAAAAAGTAATTTTAAACTTCAGAACTGTTTGTCGTCTCGTTAAACCGATATGTAAACAAACCCATAATTGATACAGTGATCACTGAAGATGCTTTTAACTAAAACTAAACACATTTAGTGCAAATAAGACTTATTTGGTCGCATAAGATAGACATAACTCACATATTATTATAAAACTGTGTCATGAAATCACGGAGGAGGAAAGAGACCACGGAAAACCATGTACGTAGTATGTAGAAAGCTCAGTAGGTCAGCCGGCCTGTGTGGCCGAGCGGTTCTAGGCGCTTCAGCCTGGAACCGCGCTGCTGCTACGGTCGCAGGTTCGAATCCTGCCTCGGGCATGGATGTGTGTGATGTCCTTAGGTTAGTTAGGTTTAAGTAGAAGTTCTAAGGGACTGATGACCTCAGATGTTAAGTCCCATAGTGCTCAGAGCCATTTGAACCATCTGAGTAGGTCGCAGGGTAATAATTCATTAATTGAATACAAAATGACTTTATTGATCAAAAACGACTCGCTTCGGCATATGCCATCATCAGACAACCCTGGTACTGAAGGTAACCAGTGGATTTGATAGTACATCACATTGACGTAACTAACATGAACAGACATGTTGGTTATCTTAATATCATGTCTATCAGGTGCACTGGTTACCTCCAGTGCCAGGTTTACCTGATGATAGCATACGCCGAAACGCCTCGTAGTGTATCAATAAAGTCGTTTTGTGTTCAATTAATGACTTATTGCCGTCTTCACTAGTCATCGTTCTAGACTACATACATGGTTCCTCATATTATTGTAATAAATACAGCTGGTTGGAAAATATCATACGTTTCTGCAAATATGCATCACTTTCTTTCACGATTCTTTTCTATTACAAAGTGCAAGCAGAAATGTCTTTTAAACATGAAACTACTTTCTGTATCAGATGACATCAATCATGTAGGAACAAACGGGGGCTGTTTAAGGGTAGTCACAGTCCTATGATGGAATTTCGCTACAGATAATGCTGCGAAGTCCTGCAGAATGCCAGACAGCCTAAAACTTTATGTTCAATCGTTAATGAATATGCGGGTAGAATAGGGCGCTGAACGTCTAACATCTCTTCTGTGCGGTTATGACGCGATTACTGATCCGTCTCAGTTAGGTAAATATTCAACAACCACTTCATGTCAATAGTTGCTAAGTTAAATCAAGGTTTTTCTCATGCAGGCATATACACAAAACTTTTAAGAGCCGGTGACCCGAGACAATTATCCCACATGCTGATTCGGAACCGTACAATGGTCGTGTACAGCGTGTTAACTGTATGGTGAGCGACTGACTCCGTAGAACTGAATCGGTAGATCTTAGAGTGCTTTGGTCGGTAGTCATTTGTTTTGGTTGCTGCTTTCTACTTCACTTTTTTCGTACTATTTCCTTTCCTTGTGGTAACTGTTCGTAATTGGCGCAATTAGGATATTCATTAAACGTGTCAATACATAACACGATTTCAGTCTCAATTACGAACATCATTTAGGGGTTTTTTACCTCCGAAGGTGACTTCCGCCTTCGCAGAAGCTTGAAGCAGTGCGGGGTTGTTCTCCCCTCACGGCAGCTCGTACCGTGGCGGTCAGTGTGGGAACCGGACTTGCTTTCTCCGCTCCCCGCAACTCCCTCTGGCACTCATCCAACTTACAATTAATACAAAGTAGTCAGTCACCTGCGCAATGGGTCTTTCATAAGTAGTCAGT
This sequence comes from Schistocerca cancellata, assembly GCF_023864275.1. Lineage (NCBI taxonomy): Eukaryota > Metazoa > Arthropoda > Insecta > Orthoptera > Acrididae > Schistocerca > Schistocerca cancellata. The sequence goes on along the minus strand of NC_064631.1, from coordinate 228,285,284 downwards.
TTCCAGACGGGCTATACCGTTAGTTAGTATAATCACTTTACAAAAAAGAGAGCAAGAGGTAATACAGGCAGTTACAGGCCGACATTCTTGCTGCCAGTGTCTTAGAAGGCTCTCGAGAGGGAAAAGTGTAAGTGAATTGTAGAAAATTTCGGTAAACATTATTTGTTGTCTGGCTTGCAGTTTGGTTCCACAAAAAGGTAGGTTAATCTTTTACACACGCACACCACGAAAGAGGAATTCTTGCCTCTTATGCAAGCAGTTATTCGGTTGGTACTGATTGAAAGCATTGTTGGATGATCTCCTGAGGGATATCGTGCCAAATTCTGTCCAATTGGTGCTTTAGATCGTCAAAATCCCGAGCTGTTGCAAGCCTTGTCCATAATATTCCAAACGTTCTCAGTTGCGGGGAGCTCAAGCGATCTTGTTGGTTAAGGTAGGGTTTGGCAAGCGCAAAGATAGAAGTAGAAAGTCTCGCCGTCGGAGGGCGGGCATTATCTTGCTGAAATGTAAGCCCAGGATGCCGTACCATAAAGACCAACGAAACCGGTCGTAGAATACCCTCGACGTCTTTTTTTTTATAGTGTGTAGTGTGGACTGAAGAGATCATCCTTGATGACTTATTCTTCTAGGATGGGATGTAAGGATAAAAGGAAAACACAAAATTGTTAAGGCTTTCGTGGCCACTTGTTGACAAACTGCCTATTGGCTTCTGTCTCGGGTTCTTCGGCCGACGTTCATCTAATGATTTTTCTGACGTTTCGCCAGCACGAGTGGCTGGCATTGTCAAAGCTTCACCCTCCATTGCCGGTGGTGAACCGGAGCCGAGCTCGCGGCCGCAGACTATATGTACCTGGCGCGCCATCGTCCGAGGGCTTCTCCGCGGTCATTTCCGGTGCGGTTCTCCTCTTGCTACCTGCGACGGTCGTTCGCTGCAGTACGGGAAGCCAGGATCCGTTTACCTAAAGGCTTTCCTCTTTCTTGTTCAAACTGCTCGCGTGTTTTTGTATTTCTACAGCTTCTCTGAACAAGCGCGTGTGATAGTGCTTCTCTACAGCCAGAACTTCCGTGTCGGCGAATTTTATTACGTGGTCGGTCTCATTCAGTGCGTGCTCTGCCACGGCCGATTTCTCCACCTGCCCCAACCTGCAATGTTGCTTATGCTCTTTGATCCTGGTGTTAATTGATCGTCCAGTCATTCCGACAAAAATTTTCCGCATGTGCATGGTATACGGTATATTCCCGACATTGGAAGTGGGTCTCTTTTCTAATTCGCCGATCTAAGACACTCTTTGATCTTCCTTGTCGGTTTGAAAATCGTCTTTACGCCGTGTTTGCGCAATATACGGCCGATTCTGTCCGTCACTCTGGGAATGTATGGCAGAAAGGCCGTACCTGACATTTCTTTTTCTGGTTCCTTACTTCGCCGAGTGTGTGGCTCTGTTACACTTCTAATGTAATTTGTGGAATACCCATTGCTCCTCAGAACAGTTTCCAGGTGTTGCATTTCTCGTTTGAGGTGTTGCGGCTGACATATTCGTCCTGCTCTCGTTACGAGCGTACTAATCATGCCTCTTTTCTGGCTTGGGTGGTGGTTTGACAGTTTGTGCAGGTATCGGTCCGTGTGTGTCTGTTTTCGATACACGCTGTGTCCCAGGTTTTCGCCTTCCCTTGTGACCAGCACATCTAGAAATGGCAGTTTCTTGTTTTTTCTACTTCCATGGTAAATGTTATGTTGGCATGGGGGCTGTTCAAGTGTCTTAGGAAGTCACAGAGCTGTTCTTCACCATGGCTCCACACCACGAAAGTATCATCGACGTACCTGTACCACATCTTAGGATTGCAAGTCGCCGAGTCCAGTGCCTGTGCTTCGAATTGTTCCATGAAGAAGTTGGCCGTCACTGGACTGAGAGGTCTACCCATGGCGACGCCTTCCAGCTATTCGTAGAAATCGCCATTCCACGTGAAATAGCTCAGGGTGAGACATGCATGGAAGAGCTTTTTGATGTCTTGAACATGGAACCGATGTGCTCCAGAGTGTCACTGAGTGGCACTTTCGTAAATAACGAAACAACATCAAAGCTGACCAGGATGTCGTTTGGCGCAAGTTTCAGTTTCTTCAGCTTCTCAATGAAATGTCCTGAGTCCTTAATGTATGTGTCGGTCTTCCCCACGTGTGGCTGGAGCAGAGGGGCCAAGTGTTTTGCCAGTTTATACGTTGGTGAGCCAGGAGCGTTAACGATCGGTCTCAGTGGAACGTTGTTCTTATGGATCTTGTGTAATCCATACAGCCGAGGTGGTAGGGCTTCCGTGTTGCGCGGGTTTCTCTGTATGTCCGCCGGCAGAGAAGACGCCTTGATTAATCGATTCGTATTCCGAGTGATACGCTGCGTCGGATCTGCGCTTAGTTTTCGGTACGTCGTCGGATCTAATAGGTCTCGGATCTTTTGCTCATAATCTTCGGTCTTCATTACGACGGTCGCATTCCCCTCATCGGCAGGCAGTACCAATATACTCTTTTTGGCGTAGAGATTCTTAATGGCTTGTACCTCTTCTTTCTTCATGTTGCAAGCTGGTGGTTTTGCTCGGCGCAGTATCCTGGCTGTTTCCGTGCGTATTTCCTCTGCCCTTTCACAAGGAAGGGTCCGAATGGCTGCTTCGGTGTTGACAATGATGTCCTCCATAGGTATAGTTCTCGGGACGATAGCGAAATTCCCTCCTTTTTGAAGAACACACTTCCTTTTCGGAAAATTGTCGTTTAGTGAGGTTGACCACTGAGTGTGACATGTCGGGAATCGCCTTTTTGGTCTGCTTCCGGCATCTTTCAAACATTTCCTTCTATCGCTCGGTGCAGCGCTCGAGTTCGTTCTGCATGCTCCTGTGAGTGATGCTGGAAATCTTGTCCCAGTCGTCTCGATGCATTCTGCTACTTAGTTGATAGAAAATGTCCAGAAGTTCCTGATCCGTTCTTGCCAAGTCTCTCCGTGTTGTATGTATTCGCTCACGAAAAAAAGCTCGTTCCATTCTGTCGTAGATACGATTTGCTTGGGCGGTCGTGAATAAGCGCTTACATCTCAAGAACTTCGGTGTAGCACATTCATCTCGTCACCGTGACAGAAAGGCAAGAGAGGACATCAATCGCGCTTTCTTCTTCCGTCGTTGGTCAAGGCGTCGGTACAATCTGCAAATCTCCTCTCCGTAGAGGCGTAATACAAAATTGTTAAGGCTTTCGTGGCCACTTGTTGACAAACTGCCTATTGGCCTCTGTCTCGGGTTCTTCGGCCGACGTTCATCTAATGATTTTTCTGACGGCCGAAGAACCCGAGACAGAAACCAATAGGCAGTTTGTCAAAAGGAAAACACTTTATTTATTATACATTCAGTTAGGCTTGGGCACGCAATGGGTCCTTTAGCCTGCTGTCTTTGGTGATGTCTATCTCATGTGGAGTGTGAAATGTGTCAAGGCTGTTATGTGTGACTGCTTCCTCGTGTTATGACAGATTGCCTATGGGGGTGCAACGTTATTGACTTCGGTACTCGATACTTGTGCCATCTTGCAGGGTTTACCGTTCCTACGGATTCCAATTGTCGAATTTCGTCCCTAAGGGCATCGATCTTGTCAAAACTCGTAGACGCTTGTCATGGACTTTCTCTTGTATAGTGGTCTCGTGGAGTGCGGTGCGGATATCTATGTTTCTTGTCCACCATGGAGCTCCTGTGATCCATCGATAGCAAACGTTTTGCAGCGCTTGGAGTTTGTTGTAGTTGGAGACGCACGTAGTTCCCCACGAGGTGGAGCCATACAACATTGTGGGTTCCACCGTTGCCTTATACAATTGGAATTTAGTCTTAGAGTTGAGATCCTTACTCTTCAGGAACGTAATCAATGACCTGGCCATCTTCTGGGCTGCCGTCTTCTTGTCGTCAATATGCTGCGTAAAGAGTAATTTTTTGTCAAGGTAGATACCGAGATACTTCACTCCCGGCGACCACGGGATAAATTGGTCAGCTATTTGGAGTCTGTCGTTCAGAACTGGTTTCCTCCGTGCGAACAGAACCGCTGCCGTCTTCGTCGGGTTGATCGTTATCTTATTTTGCAGCGCCCAGCGTTCCATTACAGCAAGTTGTCGTTGCATCCTAGCGATTAGCTGGTCCAGGTGTCGTCCAGTTGTCAGAAAGGCCGTATCGTCCGCCCTTGACGTAGCGCTGTGCTGTAAGGGTGTTGTGAATGACGACCACTGGGAACCTGCCATGAAAAGAAATGGCACCGCACACCATCGCTCATGGTTGTCGGGGCGTGTGGCGCGAGACAGTCCAGGGCGTCACCAGATAGGTCATCGAGGCTCAGTTCGCCGGCCGCTGTGACCGAGCGGTTCTAGGCGCTTCACTCCGGAACCGCGCTGCTGCTACGGTCGCAGGTTCGAATCCTGTCTCGGGCATGGATGTGTGTGATGTCCTTAGGTTAGTTAGGTTTAAGTAGTTCTAAGTCTAGGGGACTGATGACCTCAGATGGTAAGTCCCATTTGAACCATATTTGTAATCATTTGTTTCTTTGTACATGTACATCACATCTACCGATTTCCGTCCCATTCGGATGGTTCCTTCGTGGTGCGTCGTTTTTCTTTGGCTTAGAGCGTCCGTCAACTGAGTTGCTTTTTCTTCCGAGCCTTGAAATATTTGTGGCTGGGCACTGATTACTCATACTGCTACGTTCAGATACCGTTATTCTTCGGCATAAATAAATTACGTCTATAGAATCATTTGTATTATATTTCTTCCAAACAATTACCGTTGTCATTTTAGACAAGTTTCTTCTACAACCAAAGAAGTTCATGCGGTAGTGTGATGTATACACTAGCAAACAAGCTCGTCTTGATGTTAACGCCCGTGTCACACATTCTTACGTTACGAAAGAAGCAGTATATTGTTAATATACAAAGCTAAAACCAGTAAGAATTGTTTACCTTTGTTAAAAAAAATGGCTCTGAGCACTATGGGACTTAATATCTGAGGTCATCAGTCCCCTAGACTTAGAACTACTTAAACCTAACTACCCTATGGACATCACACACATCCATGCCCGAGGCAGGATTCGAACCTGCGATCGTAGCAGCAACGCGGTTCCGGACTGAAGTGCCTAGAACCGCTCGGCCACACCGGCCGGCTTACCTTTGTTAAAGCTAATATCTTTATCATAGTAGAAAATTTAACTGATTTGCTTCGTGATATTTTAGTAACGTTAGACGCAAATAGCGAAACATATTCCAGCTTAGAATTTTCTACCCTGCGTGGTCTGTCTTAGAATTTTTACATCTGTTATATATTTGTGTTTTATAATTATGGAAATAATTTTAGCAGCTCCTAATCTCTGTAGCGTTCCTTTGGTCTCATTCAGACTGACGTCGTTGTCTGGTATATTTAGCATCAAGCTTATTCTTAGTTGGTGATCAAGTGTTCACCTCTTTAGTTCCAGAACGAAATTTTCACTCTGCTGCGGAGTGTCCGCTGATTTTGAAACTTCCTGGAAGATTAAAACTGTGTGCCGGACCGAGACTCGAACTCGGGACCTTTGCCTTTCGCGTGCAAGTGCTCTACCAACTGAGCTACCCAAGCAAGACTCAAGACCTGTTCTCACAAGGTCCCGAGTTCGAGTCTCGGTCTGGCACAAAGTTTTCATCTGCCAAGAAGTTCCAAAATCAGCGCACACTTCGCCGCAGAGTGAAAATTTCATTCTGGAAACATCCCCCAGGCTGTGGCTAAGCCATGTCTTCGCAATATCCTTTCTTCCAGTAGTCCTAGCCTTAAACTTTCGCAGGAGAACTTCTGTGAAGTTTGGAAGATAGGAGACGAGGTACTGGCGAAAGTAAAATTGATAGGACGGGTCGTGAGTCGTGCTTGTGTAGCTCAGTTGGTAGAGCACTTGCCCGCGAAAGGCAAAGATCCCGAGTTCGAGTCTCGGTCCGCCACACAGTTTTAATCTGCCAGAAAACCTCTTTAATTATATATGTTATCTGTGTGTATAATTATAGCGGTCTTAACTCATTATGTACTGTGGCATCGAACAGTTCCTCACCTTCAAGATGTTGACTACTTTATTCTTGCATATGGCGATGGCATGGTTTCTTGCGAGACTTCTGGGGTACTATCACTAGATCTATGCGTGGGTTCGTAATTGCAAAAACAGGCACAACTGATATGTCAATTACAGTACCATCTACTAATAATGGAAAACAACGGTTTGAGTAAACCGTATGAATGTTTTACTTAGAATGCGAACATGCAATAAAATTGGGGAGTCCATTTGAAATATACGAAGTTAATTCCGCCCACGCAGAAGGGGTGTTTAGAAAGCGGCCAGTTGCAGCGCAGCCAGATGACTCCTTTACTACTATTAACTTTACATCTAGAATATTTTAGAACATTTTTTGTACGTTGCGACGTTTTCGAAATATTTAGTTATTTTAAATTAAATAAACATCCTAGATATACACTGAAGGAAAAAAATCTCAACACCAACGAGGAGTTGTGCGACATAAACGAAAGTTGCTAGACGTGTTTCTACATCTGAAAGATGATATCTCCTCTTATTTAACTCGAGTCGCATAAGAGTGCCGCTAACAGCAACACTATGAGGATACAAATCAGGTTTGCTTAAAATATACGCTGTAACGACTGCGAGCGTTAGTTACCTTTGAGACTGGACATACTGAGTTAGTGTTAGTCGAGAATGCCTTTAAAGCGACAAAGACGCCATTATCAGCACTTCACTGAGATTGAACGAGGTCGTGTAACAGGACTACTAGAAGCTGGATGTTTCTTCTGCAATAGTGCAGAAAGACTTGGCAGGTATGTAGCCAATGCACATGATTGCTAGCAGCGATGGTCACAGGAATGTACGGTCGTAAGAAGATAGCGCAACGGACGGCCACCTGGCAGCACCGAGAGGAGAGGCCACAGATGGCTGTGGCACATCGTACTGCAGCAATTTGAGCAGCAGTTGCTACCACACTGACACAACGAACTGTTACAAACCGGTTACTTCAAAGACAGCTCCGAGCCAGACGTACTGTGATGCGCATTCCACCGACCCCACACCACCGCCATTTGCGACTTCAGTTGTGTCAAGCGAGAGCTAGTTGGAGAGCAGATTGGAGCTCTGTTGTGTTTTCTGATGGAAGCTGATTTTGCCTTGGTGCCGGTGATGGCGCCGGCCGTTGTGACCGAGGGGTTCTAGGCGCTTCAGTCCGGAACGCGCGACCGCTACGGTCGCAGGTTCGAATCCTGCCTCGGGCATGCATGTGTGTGATGTCCTTAGGTTAGTTAGGTTTAAGTAGTTCTAAGTTCTAGGGGACTGATGACCTCAGATGTTAAGTCTAATAGTGCTGAGAGCCATTGAACCATTTTAAACCGGTGATGGTCGTGTGTTGCTTAGAAAAGGCCAGTTGAGGGCCTTCAACCAACCCGTCACCAACCTAGGCTCACTGGACCTACATCTGGAGTTATGGTCGGTAGTGCGATTTCGTGTGACAGCAGGAGCAGTCTCGTGGTGAATCCAAGGATCCTGCTACATAATTGTACATTAGTCTGGTAATTCGACCTGTTGTGCTGCAAGGGGACGGGAACAGGTAGGTGCGAATACACTGTGCAAATCACGCAAATACCTGAAAGCGCGCTGCGCGGCGTGTGTGAGTTGAGAAAGCCCACGTCAGCAGCAGGGGTGCCTTCAGCACGACACTGCAACATCCCGCACAGGCTGTCCGCTCTGCCGGACAACAGGAACTTAAGAACAGCGTACCAGTGGGTGTTTCTGAAAAAGATAACGCTCGCCTACATGCCGCTGTTGTAACCTAATCTGCTCTACAGAGTGCCGACGTGTTGCTTTGGTCTGCTCGGTCACCAGATCTGTCTCCAGTCGAGAACATATGGGACATAATCGGACGACAACCCCAGCGTCATCCACAAACAGCGTTAACCGTCCCAGTATTGACCGACCAAGTAGAACTGGCATGGAACTCCATCCGGCGCTACAGCACAATGCATGCACGTTTGCATGCTTCCATTCAATATGCTGGCGGCTATACCGGTTATTAATGTACCAGCATTTCACACTTGCAATGGCTTATCTCGCACTTACATTAACCAGTGATCTTGCGATGTTTATCACTTAAATATGTAACCTAGATAAATGTATTCCCGAAACTTCGTTATTCAACATTAATTATTTTTTGGTGCTGAGATTTTTTCCCTCAGTGTACATAGATTATACCTATTGTTAGACAACATTTTTTTCTATGATTCAAAGCACTGTCCATAAAGTAGATAGCAACGAGAGGGCTGGAAAATGAAAAAGGAGAGGGGGGGAGGCTGTGTTGGGGTCCCCCAAAGTACTTCGTATTGTGTCTCTTGGAACCAAAAATAACCTTTAAAATTGCTAATATTCTTACTGACATGGCAAAGACAGTAAAAACTGTAGTAACGTCTTGAGCAGCAGGGTCTAATTGGCTGCCTGTGCTATTTAGAATTACTCTGCACAAACCTATTAAGTGACTTCGTTTGGCATGTCCGTGAGTGTTAATTGCAAATGGTAACGACAGAGACGATGACATCGTAAATAGTTACATTCTTATTTCAGCATTTGATGTTTAAAGGCTGATACTCCTTCAAACATGTTACAATTATCTTTTGTAGTCCTCAAGTTTATGTATATTGTACGGAATAATTAGGCCGATAAGAATACAGTATAAAATGGTATTATCCTTTTGAAGCATAGCATTAATTCTTCAACAGAGGTCACCATGACCTGCTAACGACCTCCTCTAATATAAAGCAACTAAAAACCAAAAGTTTCACCCTCTGCTGTCGAGAGCGTTATCTCTCGCTGACGTTCCTTCAGAAGTAAGTAGGTTCGAATACTGGTGTCGGAAGAAATTTTCTTAAGAATGGGAAGGAGAGAGGTGGCTGCGTAGAGTTGCTGATCGCAACTGTGTATATCAATATTTTCTTCTTTTTATCTTCAAGGCATCGGTATTTTGACGGTTTTCTGGCTTCTCCATTTCCTCCGCACTTTGCCAATCTTTTCAGTGCATCTACTACGTTCAACGCTTTCGGCGATCTATTTTACATATTGTAATCCTTGCTTGACGATACTTTTCCCTGCAACTCTACAGCTCGTTACTCTGTCAAATTATTTGTTACTATGGTGACTCCTTTGGGTTTGGCACACTTATTCATCTTATAGTTTCGTAAAGGTTTTCAAGTTGTTGTTTCAAGTATGCTGGTTGGTTGGTTGGTTGGGGGTAGGATGTATATCATTTTTAGTTCATATTTCCTATAACCACATCGCTACAGCATTAGCAGATTTAGTGACAGCTTTCAGAAATGTTTATTGGAATAGCCTCTCTGAAATTTTGAAGGTACCAGGATTAAAATGCAGTGAGCTAATTGCTGTCTTCAACTTTCACACAAACCACACCGCACTGATAAGAGTTGAAGGACGTGAAAGGGAAGGAGTAGTTGAGGAGACAGTGAGACGGAGTTGCATCCTATTGCCGATGTTATTCAGTCTGTACGTTGAGTAAGCTGTGAAGGAAAGCAAGGAGAAATTTGGAAAGGCAATTAAAATTCAGAGAGGAGTAATTGAAATTCTGAGTTTGCCATTGGCATTGGAATTCTGCCCAACACCACAAAGGGCTCGGTAGAGGAACTGGACGGTATATATAGCGTCTTTAAAAGAGGTATGACTTGAACATTAACAAAAGTAAAATAAGGTAGTGGAATGTAGTCGAATTAAATCAAGCGATGCTGACGGAATTATATTACAAAATCAGACACTGAAAGTAGTAGATGAGCTTAGTTCTTTGGGCAGTAAAATAACTGACGATTGCTGAAGTGACGAGGACATAAAATTCAGTCTGTCAATAGCTAGAAAAGTATTTCTGAAAAGAAGAGAAATTTGTTAAAGTCATAACTAAATTTAAATATTAGGAAGTGTTTTTTGAAGGTATTTGTTTGGCGAGTAGTCTTGTACAAACTGAACAGCTGACGATAAACAGTTCATACAAGAAGAGAATATAAGTCGTATAGCAGTTGGCATTCAAGCTAAGATAACGATCTTATGTCAAAACCACTTTCGGTGTCACGTTACTCTTGAGGCAATTGTCGTTTGTTATCTCCAAATTGAAATGAAGTTCCTCAGAAGTAAGATAGGAGTAACAATAAGAGTTAGGATAGTGAAAGAGGACTCGTTGCAGAGCAGGATAGACACATTAAGACTAGAATGGTATGGTCACTTAAAGAGAAAACAAGAGAATTCCCAAGAAGATACATGAAATGGGGATGCAAAGGAAACGACTAAGAGGAAGACTGAGAGATAGGTGACTGAAAGGTGTGGAGGAGTATCCTGAAAAAAGAGGTGAGGAGTGGACCGGACTGAGCAGAGAAAGATGATGGGAAAACAGAAATAGATGGCGAGGCTGTCGGCCGTGGTGGCCGAGCGGTTCTAGGCGCTACAGTTTGGAACCGCGCGACCGCTACGGTCGCAGGTTCGAATCCTGCCTCGAGCATGGATGTGTGTGATTCCTTAGGGTAGTTAGGTTTAAGTAGTTCTAAGTTCTAGAGGACTGATGACCTCAGCAGTTGTCCCATAGTGCTCAGAGCCATTTGAACCACTTTGAGATGGCGAGGCTTATGTTCCAACCCAACCCAGCCTGGGGCTGGAAACTTTTCAAGATGAAGAAGAGGATGATGATGATGATGATCTCAAAGGTCATCCAATACCTCCTTCCCTTGGGGTCTCCCTCCCTGATCACATACTTGAGGGTATTGTAAGTGGCACGGTCAAGGTCCCCCTCTCATGCGCGGGCCTCAACATTTTTGTGTTAGTGAGAGGAAGGATCATAGCAGCGAAGTATTAGATATTTTCTGTAAGCACGGGACATCCCACTGTAGTTTGCTATGATTCTAGCTGTTTTTTCCACAAATACCTGCTCTAAGTACGAGACAGAGCAATGATAACAGTGCGAGAAATAAACCATTGCAATGAGGAAATACGTCCCTACGTTACTAATGTGTGATGTCATAAATTGCTAAAAACAGTGGCATAAGCATTCCACCTCCGATCACTATATAAATTTTTAGATCGATTTTCTCTCAAATACCCGCATTTCTATTGTAAGCTATATGTAAATACGATGTAATAGAATATTCTATAAAATAGTCGAAACTGTTAGTCCTTGTGAGTACAAGGACTATTTGTATGTGACAGGGTGTTATCCTACTTAAAACAATATAACTATAATTAATGGTCCAAAATGGCAGCCTTCAAGTTTTGTATCTTAATTAACACAATCAACAGCAAAGTATTGAACTTTTTTGTAAGTACTCCACTCTCCACAGCTTTTTGCAATTTTAACCGATTTTCCGCAAATACTCAATCTAAGTTCGAAACTGAGCAGTTACCGTAGTGCAACAAATAAGCTACAGCTACGAGAAACAGGCCCCTGCATTATTAATGTGTGACATCACAGTTTGTTAAAAAAAATGGCATAAGCAGTACATCTCCCACTGCTGTTTACAATATTGGTGATTCCCTTTAAAGACACCACGTTTTCATTCTAAGATATATCTAAATACGTAATTCTTAAATGTTAAACAATTTATACAATGCGTCATTTAACCAGAAATACATTCCTGCTATGTAACTATCGCAAACACACTGACGTATGACAACCTTCCACCGCTATTTAGAATTTACTGCAGCGTCATCGATTTACTCCCAAATTTCAAGAACATGCCATGCAAATACAATACTAAACAATTACAATGTTATGACGAATATGTAACCGTATTATTAGACCATAAGGACACTAAGAATGCCTTAAAGGCATCTGACGCTAAAGGATTATAATGTACTCATAAATAATGTTGGAAAAGTCCGAGTATGTACGCTCTCAATATCTTGCTAAGTGTACACAGGAAGCAATAAACACCACAGGTATATGATGGGAATAGAATATACAAGCATTTTATTAAAAAGGCTAGCAAAAAATTGTGTGGTGGAGCCCCAGACATAACCATCCATGTGCAATGTACCTGGTATTTAGGGTGGCTGAGTAGACATTGCTGCCCTCTGAAACGCTTTTCCAGCTTCCTCCTGCTCACGAGAACCCCAGACAGGTAACTCATATCTATGTTCCCTGGCAGGTAACTAACCTCAGTGTTGTTTACAATAATATTGTCTAAATAGGCAACTCTCTTAGTACTCCATCTGGTGCATTCTTAAGATGAAATGGGATCTGTCGATACTGTTAGTGTCCCCAAGGAATGGTGATTGCAGTCTTTGGGTGGTATACTGGAACCACTTCCAACTGATGATACTCACTCTTTAAATCCGTTGTGGATAATAAGTAATTACATTGACCCAGTTTGTCCAACATTTCCATTGTATTCCGTGCGGGGTATACACTGCCATTGTTCTTGCATTCAATCAGATATCAGTAATCACAATGATATTTTTTGGCGCAGTGACAACGGATGCTCCCCATGGATTATCACTCTCCTTGTTATACTATGAGCCAGTGCTGAGATAGTCTGGGATTTCCTATAGACTGGAGAATTATGCCCTATCCTGATTTTTTGCTTTGTCATGTGTGTCGCTGGTAAAGGTCCACTAGAACTGAACAGATCTGCGAATTTTGTGATTAGAGTTACGAGAGCTGTTCTATCTCTCTTTTTTAACTGATGTACTCTTTCGTATTATCTAGATACATTGACTGTTTGCTTGTGGCAAAAGTCTGCTCTGAACCTATCCAAATTGTACTCATTTAGAATATCAAAATCGTCAATCAACAATCCTTTTGGCACATTAACTTTGTCAAGAGCCAAAATTATCCACACTAACAGAAAGTATGCGATCTCCTTTTACTCCTCTATAAATGCCACATGAATACACACGGAACAAATGAAAGTATCTTGAGTTCCAATGGGTCTGTAATATACAAAACATCGTTAGGTAGGTCAATACCAACACTTACCCAGTGTCTTTTTCCAATACCCGCTAGTACTTTATCATCAGAACTGAGATTTAATGATTGTGTATGCAGTTTACTCATTCAACCTTCATGATCGGCAAATCTTACAACACTGTATCATTTGCAGCGGTCGTTCCCATCCAGAACGATGTTACACAGAGTTCGATAGTGTGCTGTCCAAGATCAATTTTTGGATGATGCTTATTGAGAAAATCTAGCCCCAGGATCGCACAGTACCCCTCAACGTCACGGGGTAATACTTCCATATATTCTCGAAAATTCTTTGCTCCAATGCAGAAATTCAGCAATGCTGAGCCCAATGATGGCCCATCATCGTCCCCTACTACATGTAATCTACATGATGAAGCATTTAGTCTCTATGTAACCAAGATGTCGAAACTAGTCACCTGCATATGAGATCCCTGTGTCAATTAAAAACTTGTTCCGCTCCATTTACCTAGTCCGCCAAGCAACACTTCGCTTCTGCAGATGTCTTTTTAGCATTATGCTTTACTGAGAATGCTATCTGAGTGATGAATTCCTGGTGGGGTGTAATGAACCCTCATCATAACGTCACCCATTCTGCTTTTTACCGCTCATGGTGTCCTACCACCCTACACACATAGCAAAGCAGTTGTTTCTCAATGTGGCCCACGCTTACACACTTATAACACTTCACTTTTGAGAAAAAACTCTGTTTATTTTGTAGCTGCATTGCTATGACTACTTCCTTCAGTTGCATAGCAACGTTAATGGCAGCATGCAAAGCTTTCAGATTCCCAAACCGTACTATCCTCAACATATCGACTGGAAGCCCCGTCAAGAAAACACCTAACACTCTGTGAATCGCTTCCTGAGGATGATTTCGTCCGCTAACTCTTTCTACGTCAACTCATGGAGTTGCACATTTATCTTCCTAAACCTAACCGACAAAGTTTTCACTGGTCCGTTCAATTTTTAGGCTATCCCATTGAGCTGCTCCCTAAAAACTTGCACTGTTGTGCTTGCGGTAGCATTGTACGAGCCCAATTTTGAGTCGCTGAAAATTATCTACGTCTATATCCACATCTACATACATACTCCGCAAGCCACCGTACGGTGCATGGCGGAGGGTACCCTGCACCACTGCTAGTCATTTCGTTTCTTGTTCCACTCGCAAATAGAGCCAGGGAAAAACGATTTTCTATTTGCCTCCATATCAGCCCTAATTTTTCGTGTCTTATCTTCATAGTCCTTTCGCGAAATGTATGTTGGTGGCAGTAAAATCGTTCTGCAGTCAGCTTCAAATGCCGGTTCTCTAAATTATGTCAGTATTGTTCCTCACCGGCCGGGTGGCCAAGCGGTTTTAGGCGCTACAGTCTGGAACCGCACGACCGCTACTGTCGCAGGTTCGAATCCTGCCTCGGGCATGGATGTGTGTGGTGTCCTTAGGTTAGTTAGGTTTAAGTAGTTCTAAGTTCTAGGGGACTGATGACCTTAGAAGTTAAGTCCCATAGTGCTCAGAGCCATCTGAATCATTTTGAAGTATTGTTCCTCAAAAATAACGTCGCCTTCTCTCCAGGGAGAGTTCTCGAAGCATCTCCGTAATACCTGTATGTTGTTTGAATTATAGGTAACGTCAATGTTTTCCTTTAATCTGACCTGATGCGGATCAGAAACACGAACAGTACTCAAGAATAGTAGGCATCAGCGTCCTATACAGAGGAGCCACACTTTCCGAAAATTCTTCCAATAAACCGAAGTCGGCCATTCGCCTTGCCTGCCACAGTCCTCACATGCTCGGACCATTTCATATCGCTTTGAAACGTTATTCTCAGGTATTTAAACGACGTAACTGTGTCAAGCGGGACACTAATAATGTTGTATTTGAACATTATGGATTTGTTTTTCCTACTCATCCACATTAACTTACATTTTTGTATATTTAGAGTTAACTGATATTTAACACACCAACCAGAAATTTTGTCTAAGACATCTAGCATTCTCCTTCAGTCACCCAACGTCGACACCTTCCGTACAGTAAAGCATCGTCAGCAAACAACCGCAAATTGTTGCTCACCCTGCCCGCTAGGTTATTTATGTATATAGAAAATAATAGCGGTCCTATCACACTTCCCTTGGGCATTTCTTATGATACCCTTGTCTATGATGAACACTCGGCGTCGAGTACAACATACTGGACTCTATTACTTCAGAACATTTGAGCTACTTGCATATCTGGGAACCTATGCCACCTGCTCGTACCTTCGTTAACAGTCTGCAGTGGAGCACCGTGTTAACTGATTTTTGGAAGTATAGAATTATGGAAAATGGCTTTAGCTCTTCATCCATATTATGTGCTTTATTCAATCGTTCATGGTACATTACAAGTATGTATCTATCACAAAGCGAAAAAAGTGGTCCAACTAAAACATTCATATTTCTGTACGTACTACACGAATATGTAATAAAAATGGGGGTTCCTATTTAAAAAACGTTGATAACCGTTTGACCTATGGTAGCGCCATCTAGCGGGCCAACCATAGCGCCATCTGGTTTCTCCTTCAAGCTAGACAAGTTTCGTTCTTTGTAGTTTTTTCGTTTGACGCTTATTTCGTGAGATATTTGGCCCGGTCACTATCAATGGATCATCCTGTATACTACCAGTTTTTGCCAGCAGTATCTGCCACAATTTACATTGCTGAAAGGTTTTTCTAGATCATTAAATCCTATGGATGTGTCTTGATTTTTTGTTGTCTTGGTTACATTACCATGTGCAACGTCAATACTGCCTCTCTATTGCCTTTTCCTTTTCTTTGCATAAAAAACCAAAGTTTTGAAAAATGTTGGTGTCGTCGTTGAAAGCTCTGAGCTTCAGAAGATTCAGTGCCGTATTGTCGATGAAAATCACGTTGAATAATTGTAACCAAATTGTACCAGTTGCCTGGGATAGTGTGCTCTATTAAGAAGGGGAGCAACACTTTGTTCGCTAACTTACACCTCTGTTTTTGAGTGTCATTATTTTTTGACTCAACGACCTTGACATTCCACGACTGGCTGGTGACTGCTTTCACGGCTTACTGGCCACTAGCAGACTTCGATGTAGTTGCATGTTATGCGCCATTCTTTTAGTAGACTACGGAGGCTAATGCAGGTGTTCCACGTTATTGATCCCCCATCGCGTGGTTGTGTGACTTATTACTGTGTCGAGAATGATTTGAAACATTTATCGCTGTCCTATATTAACTTCAGATGGGACGACTAGGCCTGACAGGTTCCGGTCCTGTTTCGCGAATGCGGTAGCTGACGAGCAGGTGAAACGGCGGTGTTTAATAGGGTTACGATGAAAAAAACACTTCCCCCGCTAGCGAAGTGGTACTGGAAGGAGTGGCCGCCGTATGCAAAAACTCACTTCTGTATGTATGGCCGATTATCTTCGACGATAGTGCGAGAAATTGGAGGGCGTAACCCGGCGGCACAGCACCCACGAGGCCGACTATCCCAGCGTCGAGCTAATAGGATATGCTGCTCTTCGCGTTCAATTTTACAGCGCGCTTTTCTTGTCGGAGGAGGAAAAAAATCCATCCCTTTCTGCGCATCGAATTAATTTGCATCCTAAGCGTGAGTTCGCTTTAAGAGTGGCGAGCGCCGACCCGCGGTAGCTGCCGGCCGCACGCTAACTGGCGACCAGCTCGTTGATGGGGCAGCCGAGCCGGAGACGAGCCACGGGAGACAAATTAAAATTCGCAGTAAATTACGCAGGAAGCGGCTGCGGGCATCTCATTGGGATTCAATTAGCGGGGCGTGGCGCCCGCGCCGCGCATGCGCAGTTGCGCGCGGGGGTCGCACGCGAGGCGCGCACCTCATTTGGCAGGGGCGGTTTCCCATTAGCGCCCTCCGACCGCGGGCGCTCGCTGGGACACGTTTTCGGGAGCGAAATCGATTCCCGCGCCTCCGTCGCTGTCGCACGTGGGAGGCGCAGCAGCAGCAGCGCCTTTGGGTTCACATAGTCTGCAGGCCGATGCGCTCAGTGAGACTGGCTCGAGGAATATTGAATCCAGTACTACTGATCTGATGTAACTACATTTGCCTGGAGACATACTGCGTCTTAACACTATCTTCGATAAGGACAGAAGCTGAAGTAATGAATTAAAATTTCTGCTAACGCCAGGACTCCTGCTTACTAGGCAGATGTGCTATCCACTACACCACCGTGGCAATGCTCTAGATAATTCCGTGCAGGTGTGTTAAACCCAGTGCCCTGTAAGTAGGAGGACTGGGTTCAAGTCTCGTCTTTGATACAAATTTTAAATCATCGCTTTAAATTCTACCCTTATCAAACCCAGTAAATTAGCTTGATGTAATTGCACATGCTGAATGCCTTGGGTCTGCAGCTGTGTTTTCCTGTTTTATAGACGAAAAGAGTCTACAAAATGAGGCTGGCTCCTAGAGTTTTTAGCGGTGGCTCTTTTGTGTGTGGTGTGGGGTCACACTGGCGCATCGTACAGCATTGAGTATCGAAATAAATTTTCCGAAATTAGTCAGCAAATACAGTTCATAAGGAAAAATTGTAGCTGTCTGGGGGATTCTTTTCTTCTACAAAACCAGTGTATTAGAATTGGTGGCGAGTGTTCCACAGAAATGAGAGCAAGGTTTTCAGTACACGTAAAAGATTTAACCAACAGTGTTAGCAGCACAGTAAGATTGTTCGCTGATGATGTTGTGTGCAGGAAAGTATTATCTTTGAACGATATTAGGAACTGCCGAAATTCTTGGACAAGGTTTCCCCTTAAGTTAATGAACAGCAGCTCTTATTAAATGTAGATAACTGTAAGACAATGACTATAACAAACAGAAAGAACCCCTAACTATCTCATTAAAAGATTATTCCTTGGCAGCTTGAGCACGTCAAATCGTATAAACACAGAGTTACTAAAAATGATTCATTCATTTGCAAATTTATATATGTTCTAATGTATTACATGGTCAAATATGATTGATGCATGAACAGAACCCAGTTTGCATCGTGTCCATCAGTTGGCGTTACGAGTGCGGTGCCTTGGCAATATGTCGACAAAGCAAGAAAAGACATTGCTTGTTGGAATATGCGAGATGTTTATCTGTTACAGGCGGGCTCCGTACACTCAGAGGGAATTCTGGAAAAGAACTGCCATGCAAATAGAGGCTTGTTCGTTGGCATCGACAATTTAGGGACACTGGTTGCCTCTGTGAACAGAAAAATAAAGGTCGATCAAGTGCGCCGGATGCAATCGGGCAGGTGACGAGCGAAATTTTTATACGCAGCGCAAAAAAATCATAGGCTCAACCAAGCCACGAGCTTGAACTAACGCAGCCAACTGTGTTGAAGATTTTGTGACGGCGGTTACGTTTCAAACCGTACTTTCTGCAGCTCTAGCAACAATTAAAAGCGGAGGACTATGGCCGGTACCTTAAATTTTGCATCACAATACAGGAAGCACTTGGGGATGAACATTTCGTCTCCAAGTTGATATTCACGACTGCTACGAAGCAGTCTTCCATTTATCTGGAAAGGTTAATCACCACAATGTGAGAGAGTGGGTTTCTGAACATCGAACATCGTCATTAAATCGCGGTGCAGATACAATATTCGCCGAAGATTAATGTTTTCTGTGCACTGACACATACGAAGCTATTTGGGCCCGTTTTCTTCTGTGGAAAGACTGTGACAGGTGCCTGTTACCTTGATATGCTGCAGCTGTGCTTGTTTTAACTGCGTGCTGATTCCGAGAAATTCGTCTTCCAACAACACAGGGCATGGCCTCGTTGGAGCATCGATATTCGTCGCTATCTAAACGACGAACTTCCGCATCGGTGGGTTGAATGTAGTGATGAGGATGAAGTGGCTCTGTTCCCCTTGCCGCTACAGATCCTCTGTCGGGGGTACATTAAGGACCCTATTTTAATACAGCTTGTGATGGGACATACTATGGGAACCCTTAACTGGAGTATTCAGTCCATACTTTTACGTATTATACGGTACACATTTCACAGTACAGCCACAACTCAATTAAATACAGTCTACAGAATCTTTAATTAGTGAAAAAGTATCTTATTGTCATAATCAGTTTTACGAAATTTACAGAAAAACCGATTATTGCGTTTGTGTAACTATCAGAAAATAATCGTGTAGAAATATTAGTGTTAAAATCAATTGGTCATTAGTTGGGAAATTAATTGTCAAATTCGATAAGTTCATATAACGTGAAAACTAATGTTGTGGGTACATTTTTGGCCAATTGATACACTGAAAGTTACGTTCACTCTCAATAGATTATGTTTCTATAAAAGCTGAAATCAGATTCATTGTAATTAATTCTGCAATTACGAGTTCTAGGGGTTTCTGTCATAAAAAACTATTACTTCGAGCATTTGATCTTAACGAGATGATTATACAAAATTTGAACCTCAAAGCTATTTCCGTATTATTTAAAGTTGTCAAAAATGTTTTATCACCACAATTGCTGTTGTAATCAACGAGATATTAATTATTTTGTATCGAGTATTGCTAGTCATATTTCTCAAGAAGACATTCAATACTAAATTTGAAAAGCAGTTTTAGAACTCACATTTGTTATAGTCAGTCGTTTATTATCTTCAAAATTGTAACTGTAATGTCTTATGAAACAACCAATTTTAATTGTAACTCAACTAAAATGGCTTTGTTGAACAATACTTTCAAAGAAGTTGTATTGTTAAGAAACTATACAAGCAGTGATTGTAAGAGCTCGGGAGTGGCAGTAGACTGGCAGTGAAGTGGCAGCTGTTTACGATCAGTTTCTTGGAGCTGTTCTGGAACAATATAAACATTAACACAAAATGCAAACTACGTGTTGTTGTGAATTATTTAGAATGATCGGTTTTCAAATTGACTTCTGGGAATTCTACGGCGAAACAATTAATATTATGCACCCCAATTAACATTGAATTAGTGGAGAAAAATCATCGATATCAGCACACTTCAAGCATTTCAGTGAACTCAATAATTTCGAATATGTTAATCGAACATTTTTACCTAGAACCTTATAAAAAGAGTGCCTTAGAAGCTGCTGCCGAGAAGGTGAAATGGTTCTGAGGGCGCATCAGTGCTATTATGATGTTCATTGATAAGATGTTGCTACGTAAGGTCTGGAACGAACTTGAGCATTGTTTGGAAATGTGTCATTGACCAGAGGTGCTGTCATAGAACATTTGTAAAGTGAAAATGCAAACTTGGTAATTTACGTTTCTATTCATGCATTAATCATTTTTGTATATGTAATACCTTGGAAAATACAGAGTTCTGAAAACGAATGTATCATTTATAGTAGCCCTGCATAAAGCACCAACACTAAGAAGCGATATGAAATCGGACGATCACGTAAAAACAGCGTTAGGGAAGGTGAACAGAAGACAGATTTGTTTGATGGTTACTGGAAAACGTAAGTAAGAGGCTAGTTTGACCATCTTTTGAGTATTGTCCCAGTCTTTGCATTCACTTTCAAGTAGGCACGACGACGTCCATCGATTTAGCTCGGAACCGCGCTGGTAGGATCGTAATACGTCGGTATAGCTCATACGAAAGTGTAACAGAAATACTCGGTAACCTTTAAAGACATGTCACGTATTTTTCTCGAAACCTTATTGGGTACATTCGGAGAACCTGTATTCGACAAAGATTGTGTGGCAGTTATGCTGCCACCATCGTATACATCGCGTAGGGATCGTGGGAATAATGTTGTTGTTGTGGTCTTCAGTCCTGAGACTGGTTTGATGCAGCTCTCCATGCTACTCTATCCTGTGCAAGCTTCTTCATCTCCCAGTACCTACTGCAACCTACATCCTTCTGAATCTGCTTAGTGTATTCATCTCTTGGTCTCCCCCTACGTTTTTTACCCTCCACACTGCCCTCCAATACTAAATTGGTGATCCCTTGATGCCTCAGAACATGTCCTACCAACCGATCCCTTCTTCTGGTCAAGTTGTGCCACAAACTTCTCTTCTCCACAATCCTATTCAATACTTCCTCATTAGTTATGTGATCTACCCATCTAATCTTCAGCATTCTTCTGTAGCACCATATTTCGAAAGCTTCTATTCTCTTCTTGTCCAAACTATTTACCGTCCAGGTTTCACTTCCATACATGGCTACACTCCATACAAATACTTTCAGAAATGACTTCCTGACACTAAATCTATACTGGATGTTAACAAATTTCTCTTCTTCAGAAACGCTTTCCTTGCCATTGCCAGTCTACATTTTATATCCTCTCTACTTCGACCATCATCAGTTATTTTGCTCCCCAAATAGCAAAACTCCTTTACTACTTTAAGTGTCTCATTTCCTAATCTAATACCCTCAACATCACCCGACTTAATTCGACTACATTCCATTATCCTCGTTTTGCTTTTGTTGATGTTCATCTTATATCCTTCTTTCAGGACACTGTCCATTCCGTTCAACTGCTCTTCCAAGTCCTTTGCTGTCTCTGACAGAATTACAATGTCATCGGCGAACCTCAAAGTTTTTACTTCTTCTCCATGAATTTTAATACCTACTCCGAAATTTTCTTTTGTTTCCTTTACTGCTTGCTCAATATACAGATTGAATAACATCGGGGAGAGGCTACAACCCTGTCTTACTCCCTTCCCAACCACTGCTTCCCTTTCATGTCCCTCGACTCTTATAACTGCCATCTGGTTTCTGTACAAATTGTAAATAGCCTTTCTCTCCCTGTATTTTACCCCTGCCACCTTTAGAATTTGAAAGAGAGTATTCCAGTCAACATTGTCAAAAGCTTTCTCTAAGTCTACTAATGCTAGAAACGTAGATTTGCCTTTCCTTAATCTTTCTTCTAAGATAAGTCGTAAGGTCAGTATTGCCTCACGTGTTCCAGTATTTCTACGGAATCCAAACTGATCTTCCCCGAGGTCGGCTTCTACTAGTTTTTCCATTCGTCTGCAAAGTATTCGTGTTAGTATTTTGCAGCTGTGGCTTATTAAACTGATTGTTCGGTAATTTTCACATCTGTCAACACCTGCTTTCATTGGGATTGGAATTATTATATTCTTCTTGAAGTCTGAGGGTATTTCGCCTGTTTCATACATCTTGCTCACCAGATGGTAGAGTTTTGTCAGGACTGGCTCTCCCAAGGCCGTCAGTAGTTCCAATGGAATGTTGTCTACTCCGGGGGCCTTGTTTCGACTCAGGTCTTTCAGTGCTCTGTCAAACTCTTCACGCAGTATCGTATCTCCCCTTTCATCTTCATCTACATCTTCTTCCATTTCCATAATATTGTCCTCACGTACATCGCCCTTGTATAGACCCTCTATCTACTCCTTCCACCTTTCTGCTTTCCCTCCTTTGCTTAGAACTGGGTTTCCATCTGAGCTCTTGATGTTCATACAAGTGGTTCTCTTATCTCCAAAGGTATCTTTAATTTTCCTGTAGGCAGTATCTATCTTACCCCTAGTGAGATAAGCCTTTACATCCTTACATTTGTCCTCTAGCCATCCCTGCTTAGCCATTTTGCACTTCCTGTCTATCTCATTTTTGAGACGTTTGTATTCCTTTTTGCCTGCTTCATTTACTGCATTTTTATATTTTCTCCTTTCATCAATTAAATTCAATATTTCTTCTGTTACCCAAGGATTTCTACTAGCCCTCGTCTTTTTACCTACTTGATCCTCTGCTGCCTTCACTACTTCATCCCTCAGAGCTACCCATTCTTCTTCTACTGTATTTCTTTCCCCCATTCCTGTCAATTGTTCCCTTATGCTCTCCCTGAAACTGTGTACAACCTCTGGTTCTTTCAGTTTATCCAGGTCCCATCTCCTTAAATTTCCACCTTTTTGCAGTTTTCTCAGTTTTAATCTACAGGTCACAACCAATAGATTGTGGTCAGAGTCCACATCTGCCCCTGGAAATGTCTTACAATTTAAAACCTGGTTCCTAAATCTCTGTCTTACCATTATATAATCTATCTGATACCTTTTAGTATCTCCAGGGTTCTTCCATGTATACAACCTTCTATCATGATTCTTAAACCAAGTGTTAGCTATGATTAAGTTGTGCTCTGTGCAAAATTCTACCAGGCGGCTTCCTCTTTCATTTCTTACCCCCAATCCATAATCACCTACTACGTTTCCTTCTCTCCCTTTTCCTACACTCGAATTCCAGTCACCCATGACTATTAAATTTTCGTCTCCCTTCACTATCTGAATAATTTCTTTTATTTCATCATACATTTCTTCAATTTCTTCGTCATCTGCAGAGCTAGTTGGCATATAAACTTGTACTAATGTAGTAGGTGTGGGCTTCGTATCTATCTTGGCCACAATAATGCGTTCACTATGCTGTTTGTAGTAGCTTACCCGCATTCCTATTTTCCTATGCATTATTAAACCTACTCCTGCATTACCCCTATTTGATTTTGTGTTTATAACCCTGTAGTCACCTGACCAGAAGTCTTGTTCCTCCTGCCACCGAACTTCACTAATTCCCACTATATCTAACTTTAACCTATCCATTTCCCTTTCTAAATTTTCTAACTTACCTGCCCGATTAAGGGATCTGACATTCCACGCTCCGATCCGTAGAACGCCAGTTTTCTTTCTCCTGATAACGACATCCTCTTGAGTAGTCCCCGCCCGGAGATCCGAATGGGGGCTATTTTACCTCCGGAATATTTTACCCAAGAGGACGCCATCATCATTTAATCATACAGTAAAGCTGCATGCCCTCGGGAAAAATAACGGCCGTAGTTTCCCCTTGCTTTCAGCCGTTCGCAGTACCAGCACAGCAAGGCCGATTTGGTTAATGTTACAAGGCCAGATCAGTCAATCATCCAGACTGTTGCCCTTGCAACTACTGAAAAGGCTGCTGCCCCTCTTCAGGAACCACATGTTTGTCTGGCCTCTCAACAGATACCCCTCCATTGTGGTTGTACCTACGGTACGTCTATCTGTATCGCTGAGGCACGCAAGCCTCCCCACCAACGGCAAGGTCTATGGTTCATAGGGGGGCGTGGGAATAAGATAAGAGATAATTAGGGCAACACAGAGGCAGATGGTCAATTATTTTCCCTCCACACGAATAGAACTGAAAACGAGATTACTAATATTAGTACGATGTACATAGTCCCATGCACTGTACAGTGGCTTGCAGAACATACAAAGGGACTTCAAAAGGTAAGTTACACATTATTATGGCTGGCCAAGTAACTTCTACATATTTTTCGTGACCTGCCCAGATTCTCATGGGCAGCACTAAGTATCCACGGCCTTTGCTGTAGCGGTAACAAAGAATATGTTACACAAACCTTTCTCGTGAATCAGTCTATTATTATCTACAGTAGTCACTGAGATTAGTCGTCACAGAGACCTTTATTCCAGTTACTAGTTTCGACAGAGTCTTGATGTCATCTTCAGACTGGCATTACACTTTGCGTATATATTCACATACGCGTGTCGTCGACATTTTGAGAACAAAGTCTAAATACATTACGCAAAGTGTAATGAACATATACGCAAAGTGTAATGCCAGTCTGAAGATGACAGCACGATTCTGTCGAAACTAGTAATTGGAGTAAATGTCTTAAATTCACGTGAACTAGGCTTTCACAAAAGATATATATATAAACAGAGATCGCACCAGCAACATGTGCAAGCTAGCAAGTAACTTCTGTTGAATGCTGCAGCACACTGCAAAGTGACGGAGATGAGTGACACCATTTTTCAACGTAGCCACAGAGTCCCTGTAAACAACAATCAGAATATTCTACCATTCGTTTAATTCCTCGACGGCAGAAATCCCATCCTCGGCCACGGAGCCACTCGAAAAACACCGTGTGAACGTTCTCACAGATGGAAAATTTCATTCCACCAGATGTTATTTCACATTGCCGAAAAGAAGTAAATCACATGGTGCAAAATCTGGACTTTCCTATCAGCATCATCCACATCTGTGCGGCCTTGGTCAAATTGTTGGCACCATTTCACGATGGCTGGAGGCGACATTGCATTTGGTCCATATGCGGTAAGATTTTAACAGTGAATCTGTGTGCGATACAAGAAACATACTGTCCCGCACACTTCAACTTTGGAGTACGCTTCCAGTGGCCGCGCCATTTCACTCCCACACTGCGATGCGCCTATTATTCGAAGCACAGCAGAGCTGTGTGTGCAGCACATCGAGAACAAATGTTCTCTTCTGACAATGCATTTGTAGTACAAATAGTCTCGGCGTGGGGCGGTATGTGTGACTAACTGCTTGAAGTTCCCTCGTATATGTAGATGTAGTGCCTGTAGACTCATATTCAGTTGCAATTTGCGTTATATTTGTTCTCCGCAAGGTATGTGGCGGAGAGTTCATTTCCGCTTTACTTACGTCGTTTTTAGGTCGGGTGGAAGGAAAGCCGTTTGTGAGAACCTCTGTGTACGGGGATTGCCTTTTAAGATTTAATGAACGACTAGCAGATGGCGCTACTGAGATGTTATGACAGCTCTCATCACAACTTGCCGGCCGTTTTGCACATTTCATCCTTTTATTACGAACTAGTGACCTGCCCAGATTCTCATGGACAGCACTAAGTATCCACGGCCTTTGCTGTAGCGGTAACAAAGTATATGTTACACAAACCTTTCTCGTGAATCAGTCTATCTATTATTATCTACAGTAGTCACTGAGATTAGTCTTCACAGAGAGAGAAAAAATTTATAATATGTATATATTCTGGTATGGGGTCGCAACTTTCTGGAGTGGCAGCAGTTGTTACTATACTACTTTTGTCGCCAGATACTGCCTTCTCGGTAGGTAACTAGCTCGTGGCTCCCTTCACTGACACGAGATTTCACTCCAAACGCCAATTGAAAATATGCAACAGATAACGATATATATGCTACACACTCATTATTACTGTAATTGAAATGAAATACACAAACCTTCCTCGTGAATCAGTTTGGCTACTAATGAATATCGTATCAAAATCCGTAGAGTAGCTCCTGAGATTAGCCTTTAAATACAGACAAAAAACTTTAATTTGGTAACGTGTATAGGTATTATTACATTTGTACACGTGTCATAGAATCTTATCTAAACCTAGGTAATAATTATAGAAAGCACCATCCGCTCTCTCCGTCTCAATGACTACTACCTTACCATTTACGACCGTCCTATCTAGGTAATTACCACACTAAAATATCCTGGGCTAACAATCGACATGCAACTAACGTGGAAACCTCAGCTGCAAACCATCCAGCTGAAAGCCCACAATAGACTAAAACTGCTAACTGGCCGAACTTGGCGAATGCGCCCCTTCACTGTCTTCCACACCAACGAAACCTTGATCTGACCCACCCTTTGCTACGCAAATGTTGCACGGATTTCCGACTCACTCAGGTTCTGCAAGACCCTCCAGATCCTTGAACGCCATGCATTCCGCCTCGCTTTCCGGATCCATCTACCTTCCCCCAAATGGATGCTTCAGCAACTCATCAAATTCCGACCTTTACTCAGTGAAAATGAACACCTATCATTCTACAACACCCACAAACTCGACTCCAATAATCCTTAACTTCCCTCCTACTTTCCAAACCTCGTATGCTGCCATGCCTTTACCAAAACGTCTCGCCAGCCCTACGCCTGAATACCCTCCACATACTCTCCCTAAGAAATTTCAACCATCTCCCCCTCCCAGATCATGACTTCCTCCATGACATTTACCCACCCTTCTTCACCTTATCAGGGCTACCTCTCCCTGCCCTCTTCACATTTCCTTACCCCCTCTTTTTTCCCTGTCTGCCTTTCTTTCTCCATCCCCTTTTTCCAACAACTAATAACCCCTCTACTCCAACCGTTCTTCTGCCCTAACAGCTACTCATACTCCATCGATACCACGCAACAACAAACCATCCTTAAACTGCCACATTCCTACCTTCCTCACTGGGCAACCTTTTCTCCTTCAACAACTGACTCTCTACCACAGGACAGGTCATTCCAGTTTTTAGTGCCAGGAAAGTGTTTCTTTTAAATATCAATGTTTCGGTATCATGTTTTTAATTTTTTCAAGAGTGCATTTATTGTGTCTAGTTTTACCTTTTATTATTACTATCTTTAACTACAAGTACAATATGTCCTGTCTCTCGAATATATAGAAATTTCCATTTTATTTTCACCTTTAAAAGTTTGAAATTCATTGTAACATCTCACCTTTCCGTGTCTTGTTTTTTCGTATCATTTAATTTTTATTGTCTATTGGCTGTAAAGCATGATGATGTACTAAACGAAGAAAATCACTAGGGAAAGCTGAAACAATAACTAAACCACCCAATTTTGTAAAACCAGACAGTTATAAACCGCTTGGAAAGACAGCTGAAGCTATGGAATCCAGCACATCACAGCAACAAGAAAAATCTAAAGTGGAAACATCAACAGCCAATTAGAGAGAACAAAACATTAAATCGACAAAAGTGCCGCCAATAACCATCTCTTCCAACGACCACTACTTACAGCTGAATGCTGAACTCAAGAAACACCTTGAGGGATCACTCAAGGCAATATACAGGAGGATGCAATCAAATATCTCTTACGTTAGATGCAAACGCCGGTCACGAGGGAGCAATGAATTTCTTCAAGACACTCATCAGAGAGCAGAAGAAAAACAACTTAGAGCGTCTCAATGCAGAAATCACCGCGACAGAAGAGAAAGAAGAGTTAACTGACCACATATTCAAGGATGCAGATGTCTATCAATATAAAAAGCGCTACAACACCCATCAGCTCAAACCACAACTGTTCGTCGTCAGCCTACCAAGAGGGAATTCAAACTAATCAATATACGATTTATGTTGCACCCTGTACACAAGAGTAAACATAGAGGACTATGAAAACATGAATGGACCATCACGATGTAAACATTGCCAAAAATTTGGTCACATCGTCAACGACACCACGATGCAAATTTTGTAAATATGTGGTGAGATCTTATGGGACCAAACTACTTAGGTCATCGGTCCCTAATCTTACGCACTACTTAATCTAACTTAAACTAACTTACGCTATGGACAACACGCACACCCATGCCGTAGGGAGGACTCGAACCTCCGAAGAGGGGAGCCGCGCGGACCGTGACAAGGCGCCTGAGACCGCGCGGCTACCCCGCGCGGCTCCACGATGCCACGATGCCACCATGCTGTGACAGGTAAGTCGAGCACCACAAATCCAGAGATTGTCAAAGCCACAGAGACCAGACACCAAAATGTGAAAAACTATGACGAAGAGGGACATCCTGCATCTTGGAGGGACTGCAAAGCCTTCCAAAAAGTATCCAAAACCTATTGCATCCGGCACCAAATTGCCACTACAAAACAGAACAACGAAGAAGAAAACAACCCCCACCACTGCCTTTGCATCATCCTCCAGCACAACACATCAGGACCCCTTCTGGAGCAAGGATCAGCATGAAATAACCAGAGGGGAACTCCAAACTTAAGCGACGCAGTTCGGCAACAAAAGTCTGAAGCAAGAACACTACAACTTAAGACGATTTCTCCGAAATCGTGAACTAAGTGGGCAACTTGAAAAGTTCATTGTCATCTTCAAACAACATAAAATGATCCCGATCGCAAAAAATACGACAAGAAAATTCAACAACTCACCAGACATCATGTCAAACATTACGACCCTAACCGTATGGGCTATGGAACTTTTCGAAGCTTTTTGTGACAAATAGAGCACGAAATGCAATAAACCTCAAATTTTTTCAGTGCCAATAGTGTGATAAGATTAGTGAATTTATAGAAAAAAACAAAATACACATTATTTTTGTGAGAAACTCACCTCGGAGCTAGTTAGACCTTCAAATTACGCAACATGATTTGAAGAGGCACAGAGATCGTGTAAAATCATCTTCGTATCACAACAGCGAGGAAACTCCTCAGCTCGCAAACATGGAAGCAACAACTGCAAATTTGGATACCTTACTATATAAAATAATCCTAGTAGCAACGTATTTAAGTCCCCAAAGTGATCTGTTGAAGAAATGTAAAGAGAACTATGCATATGAAGTTTTTATTCCCTTGATCTCAGGATTAATAGTTTCGGCAGGGCTACGCTGTTACCTTCAGATCTGCAAGGTTACAAAAACTACGAAAATACACTCCTGGAAATGGAAAAAAGAACACATTGACACCGGTGTGTCAGACCCACCATACTTGCTCCGGACACTGCGAGAGGGCTGTACAAGCAATGATCACACGCACGGCACAGCGGACACACCAGGAACCGCGGTGTTGGCCGTCGAATGGCGCTAGCTGCGCAGCATTTGTGCACCGCCGCCGTCAGTGTCAGCCAGTTTGCCGTGGCATACGGAGCTCATTCGCAGTCTTTAACACTGGTAGCATGCCGCGACAGCGTGGACGTGAACCGTATGTGCAGTTGACGGACTTTGAGCGAGGGCGTATAGTGGGCATGCGGGAGGCCGGGTGGAAGTACCGCCGAATTGCTCAACACGTGGGGCGTGAGGTCTCCACAGTACATCGATGTTGTCGCCAGTGGTCGGCGGAAGGTGCACGTGCCCGTCGACCTGGGACCGGACCGCAGCGACGCACGGATGCACGCCAAGACCGTAGGATCCTAGGCAGTGCCGTAGGGGACCGCACCGCCACTTCCCAGCAAATTAGGGACACTGTTGCTCCTGGGGTATCGGCGAGGACCATTCGCAACCGTCTCCATGAAGCTGGGCTACGGTCCCGCACACCGTTAGGCCGTCTTCCGCTCACGCCCCAACATCGTGCAGCCCGCCTCCAGTGGTGTCGCGACAGGCGTGAATGGAGGGACGAATGGAGACGTGTCGTCTTCAGCGATGAGAGTCGCTTCTGCCTTGGTGCCAATGATGGTCGTATGCGTGTTTGGCGCCGTGCAGGTGAGCGCCACAATCAGGACTGCATACGACCGAGGCACACAGGGCCAACACCCGGCATCATGGTGTGGGGAGCGATCTCCTACACTGGCCGTACACCACTGGTGATCGTCGAGGGGACACTGAATAGTGCACGGTACATCCAAACCGTCATCGAACCCATCGTTCTACCATTCCTAGACCGGCAAGGGAACTTGCTGTTCCAACAGGACAATGCACGTCCGCATGTATCCCGTGCCACCCAACGTGCTCTAGAAGGTGTAAGTCAACTACCCTGGCCAGCAAGATCTCCGGATCTGTCCCCCATTGAGCATGTTTGGGACTGGATGAAGCGTCGTCTCACGCGGTCTGCACGTCCAGCACGAACGCTGGTCCAACTGAGGCGCCAGGTGGAAATGGCATGGCAAGCCGTTCCACAGGACTACATCCAGCATCTCTACGATCGTCTCCATGGGAGAATAGCAGCCTGCATTGCTGCGAAAGGTGGATATACACTGTACTAGTGCCGACATTGTGCATGCTCTGTTGCCTGTGTCTATGTGCCTGTGGTTCTGTCAGTGTGATCATGTGATGTATCTGACCCCAGGAATGTGTCAATAAAGTTTCCCCTTCCTGAGACAATGAATTCACGGTGTTCTTATTTCAATTTCCAGGAGTGTATTACGCTGTTGTAGCTGTAAGTTCCTTTTGACGCAGTGTACAGGTTATGGAATCATGTTGTGCGATAAACCACAGATCTGTTTTTGAACCTCGTAATGGACTGTTAATTTGAAATAAAAAATAATATTACTTTTACTTAAATTATTACAGTAAATATTCACTCCGATGTATGCCAAAAATAACATTGCCTCCCCATGACAAGAAAGTACAACATGAAACACTGTAATTGTGACCTCGTGGCAACATAACAGCATACAGTAATGCAAGTGTGAAACACCAAGAAGCGCCACATGTGTCTGAGTTGAGTACTGGCTACATACTGCCGGATACCGGTTGGGACAATAGAATTTTAAAGGGAAGTACCACAAGTTGGCAACAGTCAGATGAATAATAATAAATATTTTCTGGTACAAAATACATATACAAGTAACAGTATATGATAAAATACAATGCGAGTCATTTAAAACAGAAAAACGATACGTTTTTAAGATCGGAACAGTTATGTAGCCAACATTAAACACTTGTTAAAGGTTGAATGACCAACGTCAAGTGGCACACAATATAGATAACAGTATTAGAATCGATCATTTTACAGGACTACGGCAGAATGCCTACTTTTATAAATTGTAATATTATGTTTTATACTTTTCGTCTCACAGTGGACGTAACAATGAAATTTCCAATTATAGTGCCGCTTCGCATATTTATATAATTGTAATGTATACATAAGAGGGGCGTTTGGAAAGTCCGTGCAAAGTCCGAGATATGGCACCACCGGTGCGTATCGAGGTCATGTTTAATTAATAGCATCTTTGGAAAGAAAGCACACCAAGTTTCAGCCACATTGGTCTATTTCTTTGTGTTTGACATTCTTGTGAATCAAGAAGTCGAGTGATAGTCAACAAATCGACGAAAAAGAATTTTGTGTGGTGATGAAACATTACTTTATGAAAGGCAAAACGCCGCAGGGGACTAAAGAGAAGCTTGATAAACATTACGGTGACTCTGCACCTTCGATTAGAACATTTTATAAGTGGTTTAAAAATTTTCGGAGTGGCCATATGGACACAAGTGATGCTGAACGTTCTGGACGCCCTGTGGAGGCTACGACTCCAGAAATCATCGATAAAATCCATGATATGGTGATGGATGACAGAAGAGTTAAGGTGGTTGAGATTGATAGTGCCGTGGGCATCTCGAATGAATGGGTACATCATATTATGCATAAACATTTGGACATGAGAAAGCTATACGCAAGATGGGTTCCGAGATTGCTTACGCTTGACCAAAAACGGAATCGTTTGAAGTGTTGCAAGGATGGTTTGCAGCTGTTCAGGAAGAATCCGCAGGACTTTAAGCATAGTTTCGTCACTATGGATGAAACATGGATACATTACTATACCCCTGAGACCAAACAACAATCTATACAATGGGTTACCAAGGAAGAATCTGCACCAAAAAAGGCGAAGACCATTCCTTCGGCCGGAAAGGTTATGGCGAGTGTCTTTTGCGATACGCGAGGGATAATCCTCGTCGAATATCTGGAAAAGTGTAAACCTATTACAGAGGCATACTATTCATCGTTATTGGACTGTTTGAAAACCGAGTTGCAAGAAAAACGCCGGTGATTGGACCGCAAAAAAGTCCTCTTCCATCATGACAATGCACCAGCACACACCTCAGCAGCTATGGTCGCAAAATTAATGGAAACAGGATTCCAAGTCGTTTCACATCCCCCATATTCTCCAGACTTGGCTCCCTGGGACTACTGTTTGTTCCCCAATTTGAAGAAATGGCTGGCGGGACAAAGATTTTATTCAAACGAGGAGATGACTACAGCAATTAATAGCTATTTTGCAGACTTGAACAATTCCTATTATTCGGAAGGGATCAATAAATTAGAACAGCGTTGGACGAATTGTATCAGTCTAAAAGGAGAGTACGTCGAAAAATAAAAAAAGGTTTACCCCAAACACGTAAGTAGTTTTTATATTCGATGTCTAGGTAACAACTGAACAGTGTGGTGGTTGAGATGTGATACTATAATCACTTACACATAGATACCACGACATTTGCTGGTTTTATAGGGCAATAAGTAGTTCAAGTACATAGGGATGTAAGGAATTACAAGTGAGAAGAATGGCAGGTACAGAACTATAAAAGTACAATATATGTTTACACTGAGCTGACTAAAGTAACGGGATGCCACCTAACATCGTGTCAGACCTTCTGTTGCCCGGCATAGTGCAGCAGCCAGACGTGGTATGGACTCAACAAGTCGTTGAAAGTCCCCTGCAGGAATACTGAACTATGCTACCACTATAACCACCCAAAAATGCGAAAGTGTTGCTGGTGCAGGATTTTGTGCACTACCTGACCCTTCGATTCTGTCCCATAAATGTTCGATGAGATTAATATCAGGCGATCTGGATCAAATTCCGTCGTTGTTTGGGAAAATGAAGTCAGTGAATGGCTGCAAATGGCCTTATAGTAGCCGAAGATAACCATTTCCAGTCAATGGAAAGTTAACTTTGACAAGAGGATCCAGTCCATTCCTCGTAAACATAGCCCACACCGTTATCGAGCCACCATGAGCTTGTGCAGTGCCTTCTTGACAACTTGGGTCCATGGCTTCGTGGAGTCTACGCCATACTCCAACCCTATCATCAGCTCTTACCACCTGAATGAGGACTCATCTATCCAGGCCACGGTTTTCCACTCGTCTAAAGTCCAACCGATATAGTCACGGCCCAGGAGAGGAGCTGAAGGCGATGTTGTGCTATTAATAAAGGCACTCGCGTTGGTCGTCTGCTGCCATAATCCATTAACGCCGAACTTCGCCGCACTGTCCTAGAGGAAATGTTCATCGTACGTCCTAATTGATTCCTGAGGTTACTTCACGCAGTGCTGTCTGTCAGTTAGCACTGACACCTGTGTGTAAACGCTGCTGTTCTCGGTCGTTAAGTGAAGGTGGGTCACTGCGTTGTCCATGTTGATAGATAATGCCTGAACTGTGGTATTCTCGGCAAACTCTTGACACTGTGGATCTCGGTGTACTGAATTCCCTAATGAGTTCCGAAATCGAACGTCCCAAGCGTCTAGCTCCAAGTACCATTCCGCGTTCGAAGTCGTTTAAATCCCGTTGTGCAGCCATAGTCACGTCGGAAACCTTTACACGTGAATCACCTGAGCACAAATGACAGCTCTGCCAATGCTCTGCCCTTTTGTACCTTGTGTACACTTCCGCCATCTGTATATGTGCATGTCCTTATCACATGACTTTTGCTACCTCAGTGTATATTCCATTGTTACAATGAAAGCCCAAAATTATCAACAACAGTTTGGTAAAAGATAAGGACATTGTAATATTGTTGCTTTAATTTCTTCTGCAAGCGGTGCTGCTATTCAAGACCATAAAAGTGGGTTAAAAGCTGTGAGCTGTCTGGGGAAGTTAACCTTGCATTACTGCGCAACTGTTTCACCAGGTATCCAGTCTAGCTTACCAAATTCCCAATCAGACTAAAATTAATTATAATCTTTTAATAGTCATACGACAACCGGTGATATATATATAAAAACAGAATTTAAATAAAAAGAAATAAATCAGTTTATATTTGGAAATTTATTTTAACATTGATCATTGAAATTTCAGCATATTAAACGTGAGTCATAACTAAGCTGGTGCCTTATTTAGGATTGTGAAAATGTGAGTTTGTAATCTTATGGAACACATCAAATATGGAGCCAAGATTGGGAGACTGCATACAACACTGCATTCATAAAATAACACACAAAGAACGTTGAAACATGTGCAAGAGGAAATTAACCACAACCAACCGATTCAATTTTCACCCAAAGAAGTTACGTTCGTAGCGCAATCCTGTCCATCATGAAATTACCACACACTGGTATACTAAATTCATACTAACTCTCTGTGAAATCTTCCCGAAAAGATGCTTACACCACATGCTTCACGTGGTCAACTTGGTTTACACAAAGAGTGTAACTCCACAATAATTTTGATAATTAAAATAAATTAGATCGAAAAGCAATTTACGAAAGAAAAACCTCAAACTGGTTACTATCGTCTTATTATTAACCTGATGGGTCAAACAATTGTATAAGCACGTGGTACTGGTCTCACAAAGTACAACCCACGTGGGTTGAACATAAAGAAAAGTTGCTACATTGAAAAATATTGTCAAGACGAGACGTTATAATCTCACGCACGTTCGCATTTAAGATTACTCACAAAGTAGTGACAAAGCAACTACTGGAAGATGTTCTGAACTTCACATTCGAAATACACTACGTTGCAATTTAAGATAACATTAGATATTTTAGAGCTAAACCTGAAATAAAGGTGATTAAATTTTCAGTTAGGCTGAACTTAAGAAATCCATTGTCCTACGGACTTAGCAGACACGCGCTTAGCCGGAGATCTTACCACTTCAGACGCTCGCCGCAGACCGACTGCCATGGTCCCTGAGGGTGGCTCACAAATACAAACGGAAGTGGCCAGAGGGGCAGCTTCCTATACCAACATGACAAGGGACGGATAGGACCATACTAAGAATAGAAACCTCTCTGCTTTTAGAAAGCGTAGCTACCTGTTCCGACGTTGGTCCTACTGTTCTCTAGCATGCAACTAGAAATACATTTGCTCGTTTATCCTCTCACACAGAAGGGAAGTGGCATGACAGTATCTTATCATATACAGTTTATAAAAGAAAGCGGATGTAGATTCCGTATGAGACTGTGTGACATGAATTACATATAAACTGTGTGTTAAGTGTAGTAGAGTGACAGATCGTTCTTGTTTATGTGTAAAAGTAACACGTTCCACTACTCAGTCTCCTCCCAGATAGTCAGAAACGCCACAGTAAATTTAGAAGAGGAATTTATGCCGTAAATGACAACAGATTTAAGAAATTAACATGAAAGGAATCCATCAGAGACCTTTCATAACCCCAACGCTCTGGTAAAAGACTGTGCAGGGAATTTTCTGGCCATGCTAGGACATTCCCAAGCAGGCTTCTCACTCCCAACTTAAATCAAAAATGTAAAGAAAAGGCAAAAGGTCACCAGCTACTTGCTAAAACACAATAATTTCAACACATGTTTAGAATCTACCAATTTCAAAGAGAAAAAAAAATCTGTGACACCTATTTAAAAGATAGTGTAGACCTAATTCGGTCAGCAAGTAAAAACAATCGTTCCTGTGTCATTAATATGAAAACAATTTCTGGTTGTTACCCTTATGGAGTTCACCAGTATTAGCTCATTGCAAGAGCCAACTGATCACAGGAAAATTTATGACTGTTTATTAACAAGTAAAATTTATGAAAATAGCAAAGGTGCCACAGCAATTAAAAAAAAACATGAAAATAACATCAGTATTATAAAGCAGAACATTACAATGCACAATCCGCAAAAAAAAGAGAAAAAACATGTTTTACAAAGTGGTTATCGCAAAAAAATTCTATATCTTATAAAACTAATAATTTGTAGAATTCAAATAACTATGAGGCACTAATTTAATCACTCTACTATATTTCAGTTAGTAAGCAAACAATGAGCACTGTGTCATTATACTGAAACTACAATAATTATGTAATTGTTACCCTTATAGGGTTTTCACTATAAATATGCCCCATGCAAAGGCTAATCGATCACAGTCCAATGAGAATGAATAGCTATCTGACTGATAAACGAAGCAATGCCACAGGAATGAATTTACGAAACAAAATTTCACGAATCTAGTACATCACACAAGAACAAACATTGATTAATAAAACGGCTCTGAAAGTACAATAGTCAACATCTAAAAAAAAAAACACCAATAAATAAAACACCTGCAAAATACAAGAGTCAAAGTCTAAAAAAAAACAATAAATAGAACACCTGCAAAATACAAGAGTCAGTCTAATAAACACCAATAAATCGAACCCCTGCAAAACACACGAGTCAAAGTTTCTGTGATAGAAACACACGTATATGCATTGAACTAAGAACCGTATACTCACTGTTCACTGACACACTCAGTAGTTCCACTGTTCCGAGGCACAATATAAGGGGAGGGGGGGGGGGGTGGTTCGTCGCCGCAGCTGTCAGTAGGTTTTTTTTTTGTCCATCTGTTGCGTGCAATCAAGCCGTCTCTGCCCTCTCACGAAGTTTCTCTTGGTGGCCCGTGTCACGTACATCTCGATTTGGTTCCATGTTTGTGTTGTCAAATTCGTGCGGTATCCTTGTTTGACACGCCAGGTTAATATTCCTGGGCAAGGATGACACTTAATGACTCTTCTTTGTGCCACCCTTAGCTACCAGAGAACATCGAACTATGATTTACTGTCGCTTGACAGTGGGCATCCGTCAGGAAATGTTGATAGGCGTCGTTGAAGTCTGCCAGTTTCTCTGGACAGTATGTGTCAAAAGGCTCCACGCCCCTTGTGTTGTTACATTCTTGAGTTATCCTCAATTGGCTCGCCGGTTTGATATTCCTGGGCAAGGATGACACTTAATGGCTCTTCTTTGTGCCACCCTTAGCGACCAGAGAACATCGAACCATGATTTACTGTCGCTTGACAGTGGGCATCCGTCAGGAAATGTTGATAGGCGTCGTTGAAGTCTGCCATTTTTTCTGGACAGTACCTGTCAAAAGGCTCCACGCCCCTTTATCCCCTGTCTTCTGTCGTTTCACCGCGGCCGTCTCGTCACGGTCGCGTGCGTGTGGGGCGTTGCCAGCAGATGGATTTCCGCGCGGTGGACCGCTCGCCCATCTCAGGTCATCGCCTCCACGAAGGGTCGCACTGGTGCGGCCGCCATTAGCTCTAGGTGCAAGGGAAAGTGTTTGCCGCGTACCCTTCTTTTGTTGTCGACCGCGCTCCCGAAGTGACCCGGTTGACAATGTGTCCTGCTGGGAAACCCGCCTGTTTACAACTAGTCCTCCTCCTCCTCGCTGCTCCCGCTGTCTCATAAGAGTTTAGCCGGTTCGCTTTCACGTTCTCAACTGCATTCACAGAAATTGTTCATCATAGTTATGTGATTACAACATGTCATACATAATACCACTTAGTATTGTCTTTCACAATTTTTAACATAAAAGTGAGACTTAATTTTTTTTAAATAAAAAAGTTAGATGAATCGACAATATAAAAATAAAAGTTAAATGACTTGACATTATAAAAAATAAAAGTGAAATGACTTGACAGTATAAAAATAAAAATTAAATGAACTGACAATATAATATCTAAATCCACATCACTAATGTGGTTCACTTCCGTTTTAATAAATCAAATGCTACTTATTAATACACTAAAATGAATAGGATTATGACTTGTGCAAGTATAGGTCAGGGCAGCATAGGGTTCACATGGCATTTACACACACACACACACACACACATGCACACACACACACACATGCACACCGGTTGTTTATACTACAAACTAACTACCCATAAACATGTATTACTCAAAATTTCTACTTCTATCCACTACTAGTTAATCCAACAAGCTACTTCAATGCTGACAAACTGCCTATTGGCTTCTGTCTCGGGTTCTTCGGCCGACGTTCATCTAATGATTTTTCTGACGTTTCGCCAGCACGAGTGGCTGGCATTGTCAAAGCTTCACCCTCCATTGCCGGTGGTGAACTGGAGCCGAGCTCGCGGCCGCAGACTATATGTACCTGGCGCGCCAACGTCCGAGGGCTTCTCCGCGGTCATTTCCGGTGCGGTTCTCCTCTTGCTACCTGCGACGGTCGTTCGCTGCAGTACGGGAAGCCAGGATCCGTTTACCTTAAGGCTTTCCTCTTTCTTGTTCAAACTGTTCGCGTGTTTTTGTATTTCTACAGCTTCTCTGAACAAGCGCGTGTGATAGTGCTTCTCTACAGCCAGAACTTCCGTGTCGGCGAATTTTATTACGTGGTCGGTCTCATTCAGTGCGTGCTCTGCCACGGCCGATTTCTCCACCTGCCCCAACCAGCAATGTCGCTTATGCTCTTTGATCCTGGTGTTAATTGATCGTCTAGCCATTCCGACATAAACTTTTCCGCACGTGCATGGTATACGGTATATTCCCGACATTGCAAGTAGGTCTCTTTTCTCCTTCGCCGATCTAAGACACTCTTTGATCTTCCTTGTCGGTTTGAAAATCGTCTTTACGCCGTGTTTGCGCAATATACGGCCGATTCTGTCCGTCACTCTGGGAATGTATGGCAGAAAGGCCGTACCTGACATTTCTTTTTCTGGTTCCTTACTTCGCCGAGTGTGTGGCTCTGTTACACTTCTAATGTAATTTGTGGAGTACCCATTGCTCCTCAGAACAGTTTCCAGGTGTTGCATTTCTCGTTTGAGGTGTTGAGGCTCACATATTCGTCCTGCTCTCGTTACGAGCGTACTAATCATGCCTCTTTTCTGGCTCAGGTGGTGGTTTGACAGTTTGTGCAGGTATCGGTCCGTGTATGTCGGTTTTCGATACACGCTGTGTCCCAGATTTTCGCCATCCCTTGTGACCAGCACATCTAGAAATGGCAGTTTCTTGTCCTTTTCTACTTCCATGGTAAATGTTATGTTGGTATGGAGGCTGTTCAAGTGTCTCAGGAATTCACCGAGCTGTTCTTCACCATGACTCCACACCACGAAAGTATCATCGACGTACCTGTACCACACCTTAGGTTTGCAAGTCGCCGAGTCCAGTGCCTGTGCTTCGAATTGTTCCATGAAGAAGTTGACCACCACTGGACTTACATGAACTATGAGACACACAATGTTGTAACCGTTATCCCAAGATGGGAAGCAGGCTTTGTAGGCCAAAGTCTAGGTCATTTTGATTAAAAGTAAGCATCAACAGATTTTAAAAAAGGAATGGTTCTCAATATCTTTATCGTATAGTGGCAACATATACATATATACATTAGTAGGTGGCACATACGCGTATTTCCACGTGTAATGATATCTAAGCGTAAATCATACAATTTACAGGAACTATGAGACGCAGAATGTTGTCATCGTTATCTCAAGATGGGAAGCAGACTTTGTAGGCTAAAGTCTAGGTCATTTTGATTAAAAGTAAGCATAACAGATTTTAAAAAAGGAATGGTTCTCAATATCTTTGCAGTAAATGTAATAATTCATTGGAAAAAAACAGTAAAATTGTTGGTTTGGTCTTCTATGATTCACTGATGCTCACTCACTAAATGCCAAGCAAGTGACTTATTCAATCGGCCATATTCATTATCACAGACAAAAACCAGTTTCATTTTTACTATTCCATTTATGGTCTGGTTGAACAACACAATTATTTGCAGAGGAATATTCATTCATTTGAAAATCCGTGAAGATTAAAACGTATCCAGATATAGGTTCTACCAGTCTGTTAAAAAAATTCCATGATACGTCCCTTCAAAAGGTAGAATGTTAAGTAGCGGTGATTCCATACCAATCCACTACTATCACGAAATATTTATTATAAAGCTCGCCACCATGGTCCGTCTGAAGGTGTATAAGACATCGAGTCATCCTCATTTGCAGCCAATGTTCGAATGCCAGTGGAACATCCTTCTCCATCTTTGGTTTCACAAGTAGGGTTCAGGCAAATTTTAAGTATTTATTGATGACATGAAAGTGTGTCTGAAATCTTTATTTTCACATGGATATTGTCTCACACCTACAATACCTACCTGCCATAAATCATCCAAATCTGAAATTATAACATGCCTGAATGAGAATGTTTTTTATTCAGCAATGCATCTTTCTTGACATTATTTATATATATTCCTATTAGACGGAGGGTGTCCGACAGCCGGTCAGTTCCAGTCATTCCACCAGGAAGGAGGTACACTGCTCGTGTTGTCTGTACTTCAACCATGCCTAGGTGGTCAATACCGCCGTTCGATCGCATCCGCATTATTACTTTGTACCAGGAAGGGCTCTCAACAATGGAAGTGTCCAAGCATCTCGGAGTGAACCAAAGCGATGTTGTTCGGACATGGAAGAGATACAGAGAGACAGGAACTGTCAATGGCATGCCTCGATCAGCGCCGCACAAGGGCTACTACTGCAGTGGATGACCGCTACCTATGGATTATGCCTTGGAGGAAACTCGACAGCAACGCCACCATGCTGAATAACGCATTTCGTGCAGCCACAAGACGTCGTGTTATGTCTCAAACTGTGCGCAATAGGCTGCATGATGCGAAACTTCACTCCCGACGTCCATGACGAGTTTATCTTTGCAACCATTTCACCATGAGCACAGTATGGATGGGCCCAACAAAATGCCGAATAGACCGCTCAGGATTGGCATCACATTCTCTTCATCGATCAGTATCGCATATGCCTTCAACCAGACAATCGTCGGAGACGTGGTTGGATGCAACCCCGTCAGGCTGAACGCTTTAGACACACTGTTTGAGCGAGTGCAGCAAGGTGGAGGTTCCCTGCTGTTTTGGGGTGGCATAATGTGGTGCCGACGTACGCCGCTGGTGGTCATGGAAGGCGCTATAATGGCTGTACGATACGTGAATGCCATCCTCTCATCGATAGTGCAACATATCGGCAGCATATTGGCGAAGCATTTGTCTGTATGGACAATAGCGGCCCCATCGTGCACATCTTGTGAATGACGTCCTTCAGGATAACGACGTCGCTCGACTAGAGTGGCTAGCATGGTCTCCAGACATGAACCCTATCGAACTTGCCTGGCATAGATTGGAAAGGACTGTTTATGGACGACGTGACCCACCACCAACCACACTGACGAATCTACGCCGAATCGCCGTTGAGGAGTGGGACAATTTGGACCAACAGTGCCTTGATGAACTTGTGAATAGTATGCCACGAGGAATATATCATGCATCAGTGCAAGCGGACGTGCTACTGGGTATTAGAGGTACCGGGGTGACAGCAGTATGGACCACCACCTGTGAAGATCTCGCTGTATGGTGGTACAACATGCAATGTGTGGTATTCATGAGCCATAAAAAAGGCGGAAATGATGTTTATGTTGATCTCTATTCCAATTTTTTGTACAGGTTTCGGAATTCTCTTAACCGAGGTGATGCAAAACTTTTTTTGATGTGTATATATAACTTTTTAATTCGTATATATATATATATATATATATATATATATATATATATATATATATGGTATCCCAAAAATACTATCAACTAAGCTTAGTATTGTAAGGAGGCTGTTTATGTTTTTATATTGGTAACGCCACATAGTGCTCTGTTCGAAAATCACTGACTGTGCTGTGTGCAGTCTGAGGCTGATCGGCATTGTTGCAATATTCGCCATTGTAGTGTTGGGCAGTTGGCTGTAAACAGCGCACAGCGCAGTTGGAGGTGAGCCGCCAGCAGTGGTGGGTGTGGGAAGAGAGATGGCGGAGGTTTGAGAGCGGATGATCTGGACGTGTGTCCATCAGAGACAGTAAATTTGTAAGACTGGATGTCATGAACTGATATATATATTATGACTTTTGAATACTATTAAGGTAAATACATTGTTTGTTTCTGTAGAAATCTTTCATTTGCTAACTAAACCTATCAGTAGTTAGTGCCTTCAGTAGTTAGAATCTTTTACTCGTATTTAGCTGGCAGTATTGGCGCTCGCTGTATTGCAGTAGTTCGAGTAACGAAGATTTTTGTGAGGTAAGTGATTCATGAAAGGTATAGGTTAATGTTAGTCAGGGCCATTCTTTTGTAGGGATTATTAAAAGTCAGATTGCGTTGCGCTAAAATTATTGGCTGTCAGTATAGTGATAATCAGAATAAGTAAAGAGAGAAATGTCTGAGTACGTTCAGTTTTTCCCAGATTTTTGATAATCAAAGAGGTTTATCAGCACAGTAATTCATTAATTTTTCTAAGGGGACGTTTCGGGACGTTTCAGTATGTTGTGCAGGAAGGCACACTGATTAGTTTTCAGGAAGGAACTGGTATCTGGGAATGCATGACTTTGGCGATGGAGATCATCAGTCTGAGGTGGGTGTGCTTCAGCGTTGCGTCAATAAACCCAATATGGGTACCACATCACACTGTTTACATTACAAACAGACTTTGAACAGCATACTTCCTATGTCATTGCGGAACCTACATTGGCGCTACTAAGCTTCACTCACATGAGAAAATGTGTGCAGTTGACTTTGAAGTATTTCAGCCGCGCCATAGACTCGAACAGTGAGGTCCTA
Source organism: Schistocerca cancellata (assembly GCF_023864275.1). Taxonomy (NCBI): domain Eukaryota; kingdom Metazoa; phylum Arthropoda; class Insecta; order Orthoptera; family Acrididae; genus Schistocerca; species Schistocerca cancellata. Next base: position 228,242,491 of record NC_064631.1, on the reverse strand, counting down.
CACTGATGTTACAGTTGTGCCATACACCATATTCTTTATATTACCCCACAGAAAATAGTTGAGAGGTATCAACTCCGGCGACTGTGATGGTCATGAACTGGTCCACCCCTACCAATCCGTCAGTTGGGTTATGTGACGTTGAGCTGGTTTCACACATCAACATCAAAGTGGGCTGGAGCCTGTTATGTTGTAGCCACATTTCCAGCTGAACATTTAGTAGTGTTACATCCCACAGAGTGAGCAAAACATCTCTAATTAATGTGATGTTCAAATGGTTCAAATGGCTCTAAGCACTATGGGACTTAACATACTTTGGGCAACTACCAGAGGACAAACAATAGACTGAGGATAGAATTTGCAAGTGGCAAGCACAAAGCGCTACTAATTTATTGTACAATTGACACACCTCAATCAGAAAATAACTGTGTGCAACTTCCAAGCTTCTCTGAGGCATCTCCTGATGGCTGTGAACATGGAATGATGTGAAGTGCGGCTCTTTGGAAAACGTTCGGCAGCATGTCTCCCATTGCGATCTGGTTTGCCGTATGCAAGCAGCATGTCAATCATTTCCCCTACTGTGTTCTGGTACATGTCGTCTGGCTGTCAACAACGTTACTGGTCTGGCAGACCACACAAGGTCTACATAGGATGCGCACAAAGTTGGGTAATGGCTCAGGTCCTCCATCCACAGTACGCAAATGGCTAAAGGATTGCACTCCTTCTATATTCAGACACTAAAATGAATTGGAACAAAACGTCATAACCATTTGTCCTAGAACTTCGACACTTTCCAGCGTCCAAGCTGTGTGTTTCCACATAGAGGTTCCTTTTTGAAAGCCGATCAGTTTGCCTTTCCATGCAACATACTAGGTGTTGCCGATGTTTTTTTCGAACAACCTGTATACATACTGCAGAAATTGATAGTGCGTTTTTATGCTGAGTGCTGATAACTGTTCCACCGCTATATAAGCTAATGTGGGTTCAACAGTTTGGTATTTCCTACTGTTTGAGCATTTTATTTGTCCACCTAAGGTGTTGCATTCCCTATGTTCTTCAGTTGTACATACTATTACAGCAAACATCTCTATTTATTTTAGAATATAGTTATCAAATTTTGAAGTTTTAGAGAATATTCGATCGATTAAAAAAGGTGCTCTTTCAAATTATATATCCCCAACCTCAATTGCATTCTTGGTTAAACTCATAAGGTGCTTACCCAGAATATACGATTGATACCTGCTGACTCCACATGTTCCATCTATCACTACTGGCCATTAAAATTGCTACACCGCGATGATGACGAGCTACAGGCGCGAAATTTAACCGACAGGAAGAAGATGCTGTGATATGCAAATGATTAGCTTTTCAGACCATTCACACAACGTGCTGACATGAGGAAATTTTCCAACCGATTTCTCATACACAAACAGCAGTTGATCGGCGTTGCCTTGTGAAACGTTGTTGTGATGCCTCGTGTAAGGAGGAGAAATGCGTACCATCACGTTTCCGACTTTGATAAAGGTCGGACTGTAGCCTATCGCGAATGCGGTTTATCGTATCGCGACATTGCTGCTCGCGTTGGTCGAGATCCAATGACTGTTAGCAGCATATGGAATCGGTGGGTTCAGGAGGGTAATACAGAACGCCGTGCTGGATCCCAACGGCCTCGTATCACTAGCAGTCGAGATGACAGGAATCTTATCCACATGGCTGTAACGGATCGTACAGCCACGTCTCGATCCCTGGGTCAACAGATGGGGACGTTTGCAAGACAACAACCATCTGCACGAACAGTTCGACGATGTTTGCAGCAGCATGGACTATCCGCTCGGAGACCATGGATGCGGTTACCCTTGACGCTGAATCACAGATAGGAGCGCCTGCGATGGTGTACTCAACCACGAACCTGGGTGCACGAATGGCAAAACGTGATTTTCTCGGATGAATCCAGGTTCTGTTTACAATATCATGATTGTCGCATCCGTGTTTGGCGATATCGCGGTGAACGCACATTGGAAGCGTGTATTCGTCATCGCCATACTGGCGTATCACCCGGCGTGATGGTATGGGGTGCAATTGGTTACACGTCTCGGTCACCTCTTGTTCGCAATGACGGCACTTTGAACAGTGGACGTTACATTTCAGATGTGTTACGACCCGTGGCTTTACCCTTCATTCGATCCCTGCGAAACCCTACATTTCAGCAGGGTAATGCACGACCGCATGTTGCAGGTCCTGTACGGGCCTTTCTGGATACAAAAAATGTTCGACTCCTGCCTGGCCAGCACATTCTGCAGATCTGTCACCAATTGAAAACGTCTGGCCAATGGTGGCCGAGCAACTGGCTCGTCACAATACGCCAGTCACTAGTCTTGATGAACTGTGGTATCGTGTTGAAGCTGCATGGGCAGCTGTACCTGTACACGCCATCCAAGCTTTGTTTGACTCAATGCCCAGGTGTATCAAGGCCGTTATTACGGCCAGAGGTGGTTGTTCTGGGTACTGATTTCTCAGGGTCTACGTACCCAAATTGCGTGAAAATGTAATCACATGTCAGTTCTAGTTTAATATACACTCCTGGAAATGGAAAAAAGAACACATTGACACCGGTCTGTCAGACCCACCATACTTGCTCCGGACACTGCGAGAGGGCTGTGCAAGCAATGATCACACGCACGGCACAGCGGACACACCAGGAACCGCGGTGTTGGCCGTCGAATGGCGCTAGCTGCTCAGCATTTGTGCACCGCCGCCGTCAGTGTCAGCTAGTTTGCCGTGGCATACGGAGCTCCATCGCAGTCTTTAACACTGGTAGCATGCCGCGACAGCGTGGACGTGAACCGTATGTGCAGTTGACGGACTTTGAGCGAGGGCGTATAGTGGGCATGCGGGAGTCCGGGTGGACGTACCGCCGACTTGCTCAACACGTGGGGCGTGAGGTCTCCACAGTACATCGATGTTGTCGCCAGTGGTCGGCGGAAGGTGCACGTGCCCGTCGTCCTGGGACCGGACCGCAGTGACGCACGGATGCACGCCAAGACCGTAGGATCCTACGCAGTGCCGTAGGGGACCGCACCGCCACTTCCCAGCAAATTAGGGACACTGTTGCTCCTGGGGTATCGGCGAGGACCATTCGCAACCGTCTCCATGAAGCTGGGCTACGGTCCCTCACACCGTTAGGCCGTCTTCCGCTCGCCCCCCAACATCGTGCAGCCCGCCTCCAGTGGTGTCGCGACAGGCGTGAATGGAGGGACGAATGGAGACGTGTCGTCTTCAGCGATGAGAGTCGCTTCTGCCTTGGTGCCAATGATGGTCGTATGCGTGTTTGGCGCCGTGCAGGTGAGCGCCACAATCAGGACTGCATACGACCGAGGCACACAGGGCCAACACCCGGCATCATGGTGTGGGGAGCGATCTCCTACACTGGCCGTACACCACTGGTGATCGTCGAGGGGACACTGAATAGTGCACGGTACATCCAAACCGTCATCGAACCCATCGTTCTACCATTCCTAGACCGGCAAGGGAACTTGCTGTTCCAACAGGACAATGCACGTCCGCATGTATCCCGTGCCACCCAACGTGCTCTAGAAGGTGTAAGTCAACTACCCTGGCCAGCAAGATCTCCGGATCTATCCCCCATTGAGCATGTTTGGGACTGGATGAAGCGTCGTCTCACGCGGTCTGCACGTCCAGCACGAACGCTGGTCCAACTGAGGCGCCAGGTGGAAATGGCATGGCAAGCCGTTCCACAGGACTACATCCAGCATCTCTACGATCGTGTGCATGGGAGAATAGCAGCCTGCATTGCTGCGAAAGGTGGATATACACTGTACTAGTGCCGACATTGTGCATGCTCTGTTGCCTGTGTCTATGTGCCTGTGGTTCTGTCAGTGTGATCATGTGATGTATCTGACCCCAGGAATGTGTCAATAAAGTCCCTTCCTGGGACAATGAATTCACGGTGTTCTTATTTCAATTTCCAGGAGTGTATTTGTCCGATGAATACCCTTTCATCATCTGCATTTCTTCTTGGTGTAGCAATTTTAATGGCCAGTAGCGTATCACTATGATGCTCCCCCCCTTTCTCCTCTTCTTCCTCCTCCTCCACCACCACATTCTTATTCTCTTCTGCCCCCAACACTCTTATTACGTGTGTGTGGGAACCGTTTAAGACTTTAAGCTACAGGCATCAGCATTTCAGAAAGAGTGATCTCGTTCCATCTGTCCTAATTTTAGCAATAATAATTTCTGTCAAATAGCCTCTTACTCCTCAGTAACTTTACATTTTTTTAGCATGTATAACATACTAAACAGGCTTTAAGATAGTAGACAACTTAAAGTCTGGAAGTAGTTGTGGTGCTGGGCTGTACTTTCTTTAACTGTCCTGTCCCTGGTCAATGACAATGGATTCTTTCATTAATATCCTCCACCAGGGATTTGTACAATTTTCACATTTATTCTCTTGACAAACTTGTCCAATTCTGTTAATCCTGTGTCGACAATTTCATTGATTGTTTAAATTTTTCGGTCAACATCTTTTCATCTCGATGAATTCTGTCATTCAACTGCTCCAACTGGATTCACACCTCTCAGTTGCTTTGTTAACATTATCAAATTCTGTTATTTTTTGCTGAGAATTTAGCTGATTGCCTCAATTTTTGCATCAACATATAAACGAATGTTTCGTCTGTGCATCATCCCCTCAGAATAAGTGCATGATTTATGTTAATTTGTCCACAGTAAACAATGTACTGATATAGTTACATATTGGTATACTACCTTTTGAAACTCCTGGAAGTTTGTTCTATATCGCCCATCATTCTGTTTTCTTCTTTTATCAATAAACAGAAACCTCTGTCATGTGTGATTCCAGCAGTTTCTGCATATAGTTATAAATTCAATGAATGTCATGTCAGTTCCTTTACATGCTTGATAAAGGCATTTTAAATTAATACTGTCTTGTTTGAAAGCTATGATAATGTTAGCATTATCCCTTATCAAATGCTTCGGAATCCTGTTAACTCCATATGATGAACAAACTGGCGAAAGTTATCTGTTAAGGGGGCTATATAAGCTGCTGCTTCTACTAATGATCCAATGTAAGGGTCACCAAATGTCTAACCCTCGATAATTAACAAAAATAAAGGAATATAACAATGCCCTGTAGGCTTATTGGAAGTTGTGTTATTTAAAAAATGTTTTACGCCACAGAACTGCCATAAGAAACAGTGTCTCTCACATATAAGTATGACTAATGACCTTGGTTAATCCATAGTCAAGTGACATGGAGTTATACAAAATGATATCAAGACGAATGCAATTACTGCACATTTATTTCACAAAGGTGTATACACATGTTAAAAAGTAAACATGATGGATGACTTCATTCAAAATAACAAGAAACACATGCAGTACTATACTGTCTCAGTTACACGTGGGTGCACAAAATACTCTACATTTACATCTACGTCTACATTTATACTCCGCAAGCCACCCAACGGTGTGTGGCGGAGGGCACTTTACGTGCCACTGTCATTATCTCCCTTTCCTGTTCCAGTCGCGTATGGTTCGCGGGAAGAACGACTGTCTGAAAGCCTCTGTGCGCGCTCTAATCTCTCTAATTTTACATTCGTGATCTCCTCGGGAGGTATAAGTAGGGGGAAGCAATATATTCGATACCTCATCCAGAAACGCACCCTCTTGAAACCTGGCGAGCAAGCTACACCGCGATGCAGAGCGCCTCTCTTGCAGAGTCTGCCACTTGAGTTTGCTAAACATGTCCGTAACGCTATCACGGTTACCAAATAACCCTGTGACGAAACGCGCCGCTCTTCTTTGGATCTTCTCTATCTCCTCCGTCAACCCGATCTGGTACGGATCCCACACTGATGAGCAATATTCAAGTATAGGTCGAACGAGTGTTTTGTAAGCCACCTCCTTTGTTGATGGACTACATTTTCTAAGGACTCTCCCAATGAATCTCAACCTGGTACCCGCCTTACCAACAATTAATTTTATATGATCATTCCACTTCAAATCGTTCCGCACGCATACTCCCAGATATTTTACAGAAGTAACTGCTACCAGTGTTTGTTCCGCTATCATATAATCATACAATAAAGGATCCTTCTTTCTATGTATTCGCAATACATTACATTTGTCTATATTAAGGGTCAGTTGCCACTCCCTGCACCAAGTGCCTATCCGCTGCAGATCTTCCTGCATTTCGCTACAATTTTCTAATGCTGCAACTTCTCTGTATACTACAGCATCATCCGCGAAAAGCCGCATGGAACTTCCGACACTATCTACTAGGTCATTTATATATATTGTGAAAAGCAATGGACCCATAACACTCCCCTGTGGCACGCCAGAGGTTACTTTAATGTCTGTAGACGTCTCTCCGTTGATAACAACATGCGGTGTTCTGTTTGCTAAAAACTCTTCAATCCAGCCACACAGCTGGTCTGATATTCCGTAGGCTCTTACTTTGTTTATCAGGCGACAGTGCGGAACTGTATCGAACGCCTTCCGGAAGTCAAGAAAAATAGCATCTACCTGGGAGCCTGTATCTAATATTTTCTGGGTCTCATGAACAAATAAAGCGAGTTGGGTTTCACACGATCGCTGTTTCCGGAATCCATGTTGATTCCTACATAGTAGATTCTGAGTTTCCAAAAACGACATGATACTCGAGCAAAAGACATGTTCTAAAATTCTACAACAGATCGACGTCAGAGATATAGGTCTATAGTTTTGCGCATCTGCTCGACGACCCTTCTTGAAGACTGGGACTACCTGTGCTCTTTTCCAATCATTTGGAACCTTCTGTTCCTCTAGAGACTTGCGGTACACGGCTGTTAGAAGGGGGGCAAGTTCTTTCGCGTACTCTGTGTAGAATCGAATTGGTATCCCGTCAGGTCCAGTGGACTTTCCTTTGTTGAGTGATTCCAGTTGCTTTTCTATTCCTTGGACACTTATTTCGATGTCAGCCATTTTTTCGTTTGTGCGAGGATTTAGATAAGGAACTGCAGTGCGGTCTTCCTCTGTGAAACAGCTTTGGAAAAAGGTGTTTAGTATTTCAGCTTTACGCTTGTCATCCTCTGTTTCAATGCCATCATCATCCCGGAGTGTCTGGACATGATGTTTCGAGCCACTTACTGATTTAACGTAAGACCAGAACTTCCTAGGATTTTCTGTCAAGTCGGTACCTAGTATTTTACTTTCGAATTCACTGAACGCTTCACGCATAGCCCTCCTTACGCTAACTTTGACATCGTTTAGCTTCTGTTTGTCTGAGAGGTTTTGGCTGCGTTTAAACTTGGAGTGAAGCTCTCTTTGCTTTCGCAGTAGTTTCCTAACTTTGTTGTTGTACCACGGTGGGTTTTTCCCGTCCCTCACAGTTTTACTCGGCACGTACCTGTCTAAAACGCATTTTACGAGTCCCTTGAACTTTTTCCATAAACACTCAACATTGTCAGTGTCGGAACAGAAATTTTCGTTTTGATCTGTTAGGTAGTCTGAAATCTGCCTTCTATTACTCTTGCTAAACAGATAAACCTTCCTCCCTTTTTTATATTCCTATTAACTTCCATATTCAGGGATGCTGCAACGGCCTTATGATCACTGATTCCCTGTTCTGCACTTACAGAGTCGAAAAGTTCGGGTCTGTTTGTTATCAGTAGGTCCAAGATGTTATCTCCACGAGTCGGTTCTCTGTTTAATTGCTCGAGGTAATTTTCGGATAGTGCACTCAGTATAATGTCACTCGATGCTCTGTCCCTACCACCCGTCCTAAACATCTGAGTGTCCCAGTCTATATCTGGTAAATTGAAATCTCCGCATAAGACCATAACATGCTGAGAAAATTTATGTGAAATGTATTCCAAATTTTCTCTCAGTTGTTCTGCCACTAATGCTGCTGAGTCGGGGGGTCGGTAAAAGGAGCCAATTATTAACCTAGCTCGGTTGTTGAGTGTAACCTCCACCCATAATAATTCACAGGAACTATCCACTTCTACTTCACTACAGGATAAACTACTACTAACAGCGACGAACACTCCACCTCCGGTTGCATGCAATCTATCCTTTCTAAACACTGTCTGTGCCTTTGTAAAAATTTCGGCAGAATTTATCTCTGGCTTCAGCCAGCTTTCTGTACCTATAACGATTTCAGCTTCGGTGCTCTCTATCAGCGCTTGAAGTTCCGGTACTTTACCAACGCAGCTTCGACAGTTTACAATTACAATACCGATTGCTGCTTGGTCCCCGCATGTCCTGACTTTGCCCCGCACCCGTTGAGGCTGTTGCCCTTTCTGCACTTGCCCGAGGCCATCTAACCTAAAAAACCGCCCAGCCCACGCCACACAACCCCTGCTACCCGTGTAGCCGCTTGTTGCGTGTAGTGGACTCCTGACCTATCCAGCGGAACCCGAAACCCCACCACCCTATGGCGCAAGTCGAGGAATCTGCAGCCCACATGGTCGCAGAACCGTCTCAGCCTCTGATTCAGACCCTCCACTCGGCTCTGTACCAAAGGTCCGCAGTCAGTCCTGTCGACGATGCTGCAGATGGTGAGCTCTGCTTTCATCCCGCTAGCGAGACTGGCAGTCTTCACCAAATCAGATAGCCGCCGGAAGCCAGAGAGGATTTCCTCCGATCCATAGCGACACACATCATTGGTGCCGACATGAGCGACCACCTGCAGATGGGTGCACCCTGTACCCTTCATGGCATCCGGAAGGACCCTTTCCACATCTGGAATGACTCCCCCCGGTATGCACACGGAGTGCACTTTGGTTTTCTTCCCCTCCCTTGCTGCCATATCTCTAAGGGGCCCCATTACGCGCCTACTGGGAAACACGGTATAAAAGAGATGTTATTTCTGGATATTTTGACTGAATCGATTTTAAATGATGTAGGAGAGATAATTGATTTACCTGTAGTATTAAGGAAAGGTTAAACTTGCACCAGAATTCACGTGCCCACTGGGCAAGTTAACTAGCACATCATGGTAACTCAAGGTTTACTGCAATAAACGCTGAGTTCCAAATCATGAAAGAATTGAAATGATAAAATGAAGAATCACGACTATGGCTGTAAAGCGAGCTGTATACCGACTCTAACTTGATCACAAAGTGTCTTAACTTCTCATGATGCTAATTTATGTTAAATCCTAATGCCACAGCAAGAACACTTAGCATTTACATGAAAGGCTATGGAAACCTTCTGTCAGGTCAATAAAAGATTTATACCAACATTGACGAAATAAAAATTTTATCTCTGAATGAGAACACAAAGACTGTTATATACCATTAGCTAAATTTGAAAAACCTTATTTAAATGTGAATTTCGAAATTTTTACTGTGATGCAGATAATGTTAGAAGGTACATTTTATAGTGCTCTTTGTGATGTCATAAAGAAATACTACCTGATTGCTAGAACTGATTAGAGAAAATGATTAATGATTTGCAGCTTTCATATATTCAATGGTTTTCTGTTTTATTTAGCAATGCTGTAGAATTTTTTAAAAAATGCATGTCATGGCCTACATACAGTAAATTGAAACTATTCTGGAGTAATTTGCAGAACTATGTTCATTATTGAAAAGAGAGGGAATTAATTAGTTTGGTTTATACTGCTATACTGTAGCGACAATTTGTGATAAATGAAATAATACAAAATACAAAATACTAGAAGCAAAGATCTATTTGACGTGTGCAGTAGCTACTTACAGTCATTCCACACATAATTTGAAGAATGTAAGTCACTGCAGAACAACAACGATATGACAAAATTAATTTACTGTTGTCTCGATTATGAGACTATATTGATGATTTTGCTGGAATTGTTGTCTGTAATACAGTGATGCAGAACTGAATATTATATTACTATCATGATGTTTATGTAAAGTGAGTTTATTACTGTTGATGAATTTTTGTCATGAATTGTAAGGTAAGGAAAACATGTTGTGAGAAGAGAGGATTAACGGAAATGTGTTGGGTTTATGGTGATTATGATGATAATGATGACTAAGTTATGTATAATGGAGAAATACGATGTTGAGGAAGCACTGGGATGGGGTCTTTGTGTCATGTAAGGTAGTAAGTTATGTATGTGGAATTGTGTAAGAAGTTACGACTAAGTATTTGCAATAGGAGTAAGTTGTTAATGGAGGAATGATGGTGGAATCTGGGATGGGATGAGATTAAAAATTTTTAGCTGGCTTTGCAAATACGAAAATGCAAAGCTATTTGGCATGATAATAATTTAGCCGGCCGGTGTGGCCATGCGGTTCTAGGCGCTTCAGTCTGGAACTGCGTGACTGCTATGGTCGCAGGTTCGAATCCTGCCTTGGGCAGGGATGTGTGTGATGTCCTTAGGTTAGTTAGGTTTAAGTAGTTCTAAGTTCTAGGGGACTGATGACCACAGATGTTAAGTCCCATAGTGCTCAGAGCCATTTGAACCATTTTTTGATGATAATAATTTAATCAAACTATTAAGTGAAAATAATGCTAATCGAATGATGACACCAAAGCAAAGGACAAACCCATCATTGTAGGCAGATTGAAATGTGCAGTGAGATAAAGATGGTGATGAAAGGTCACTATTACTTGAAATATGAGAAACATTGCTTAAATACAATTTGTAGGTAAAATTTGTCTCTTTTTAAAAAATACTCTACTATCCCAAAATAGATTGCACAAGCCAGTGATAGAAAAACTTTTTTTGCTGAAAGTACATTATTCTTATGTTTTTTAGGGTGGGAAATATAAATATGATACTTATGAAAGTGTATCACTCACCATTTCTTCACATTTTACAGTTAAATTTATTAAATTAAGCGATTTATTAAAGAATTTAACAGCTTTTATACAGTTAAAATAATTTAAAAAGGTGTGTAATGAAAGTAGATGAATTTGGTAGCACTGCTGAAAAAATTTGCTGGCGAAAAAGGTCGATTCTATTTTTGTGTTAACAAATGATGTTTTTTCACTGACAACCTAAACTCATTTTCCCCTTTCCTGTGCATGTGCTCAGTACAACGTCCAATCGTGGTTGTAAAAACTCTGCTGACAGTTTTTGTTATATTTGCGTAGAATTTGTGATAAAAAAACACCAACAAAACATTACACACCTCATGAAACAGGTTTATCTATCATACTTTGGATCGTAACTTGGTGATCAAGATAAATCTTGGGCGCTGCATAAGGTATGTTATGTGTGTGTTGAAGATTTGAGAAAATGGTCGAAAAAGGAGAAAAAAGCCTTTAGAGTTGCTGTTCCTATGATATCGAGGGAGCCAAGAAATCATGCTGAGGATTGCAGTGTTGATATTACTGGTCTTAATTCGAAAAACAAGAAGGTAATACTCTACCCATACCTTCCATTCGTCATCTGACCAGTAGGGCTTGGTGTAGAGTTGCCAGTTCCTGAACCACCAGATGATTTAAATTCTACTCCAACAGAAGTATTTTCTGATGTACAATGTGATTTAGATGAATCAGATGATGATGAGTTCCACTGCAATACAGAAAGTCTAGAGCCCAAATTGTTTGCTCAGACTGAGCTTAACGATTTGGTTAGAGATCTGGGCATAACGAAAAAAGGCTGAATTGCTTTGCTCTAGATTAAAAGAAAAGAACTTATTGGCAGTTGGAACCAGCATATACATGTTTAGAAATAGAGAGCAGCAATTTTCCAAGTTTTTTCAGCAAGAAGGTGAAGTGTGTACTGCTCAGACATTCCCAGTCTGATGAATGAGTTTGGTATTGAATACAAAAAGGAAGACTGGAGGCTGTTTATTGATTTACCCAAAACTAGTTTAAAGGATGTTTTATTACACAATGGTAACATGTATGCATCTATATCTGTTGGACATTCTGTACATACGAAAGAAAGCTATGAAAACCTAGAAATAGTGCTAAATAAAATAGGCTATTCTGCTCATAATTGTACGATATGTGGCGATCTAAAAGTAACTTGCATGCTACTTGGTCAGCAAGGTGGCTTTTCCAAATTTCCGTGTTTCTTGTGTGAATGGGACAGTAGGGCTAGGGATCAACACTGGTCCAGAAAGAACTCGCCTGTAAGGGAGTCTTTAAAACCTGGTGAGAAGAATATTTTATGCAGAAACCTTGTAGATCAAAAAAAGTACTCCTATCACCTCTACATACAAAGTTAAGCCTAATGAAACAGTTTGTAAAGCCTCTGATTGAAGATGGGCCATGTTTTTTTAGTATCTCTGTCAAAAGTTTCCACAACTTTCAGAAGCTAAACTAAAAGAAGGCGTCTTTGTCGGACCTACCATTAGAAAATTGATATTTGATGTTAACTTTGAATCCACAATGACCTTAAATGTGAAAGAAGCAGGGTAACATTCAAAAGTCATTACAAAGTTCTTAGGACATCAAAAAGACCCAGAATATGTTTCTATTATAGTTACAATGTTAAAGAAGTTTAAAACTTTAGGATGTTTAATGAGCTGTAAAGTTTATTTATGGAACAGTCTCCTTGATTACTTCCCAGACATTATGGGAATTGTTAGTGAGGAGCAAGGAGAGCATTTTCACCAGGACATTAAGGTGATGGAAAAACACTATCAAGGTCGCTTTAACACCAACATGATGGGGGACTTCTGTTGGTCACTTCACTGAGAAGTTCAGCAAGCGACTCATCGCAGAAAAAGCTACACAAGAAGCTTCAAAGAAAAAAGAGAAAGAATATACAAACCAATTCCAGCTGACAAGTGAAACCTCTGTTAACACATATCATTGTTTTAAGTAGCTTACTGTAAATACAAACCACGCTTATGTTGTAACAAAGCATTTCATTAATTTACCCTAAGGCATTAGATTTTTATACTATATATAAAAAAACAAATTGTTTGAAAACTATGGGCTAGGCTAGATTTAGATTCAGCTCATAAAAATCTATAAAGATCAGCTATCATAGTAAAAAAAGTTTTTAAAAAAATTTTTTTGGCCTGTGTTACATGTTTATTGTTTTTGCTTGTAAATATTACTTTGCATTTTCATGCTGCAATGTTTTTCTGTTAATCTATTTATAATACAATACAATACAGAGTTATTCTCTACTATCTCAGTTTAAAAATATGTCTTGGGAACTGGAAAGGAAAAATAAGATTTATTTACTGTTTGTAATGGGAAACCTCTAATATGTACATCACTAGTATTTTTGGATTTTTCCCTGTTCATTTGGGTGGAGTTAGAAATAGGATTTTTTTTAGCTTAGATTATTTAAACCATGGTCTACTGTTTCATATTATTGTTGTTCTGAACTAACTGAAAAGAAATGGATTCGAAATTACTGTCATGCTGAGGAACTGATTTTCATTTAGAAAAAGAAATTTATAGTTTCGTGTAAATGAAAGTCAGACTGAGAAAACGTTGCTATATTCAGCTAGTGTTACCAACATAAAAACAATTAGGGCATTAGTAGATGAAGAATGTCAAGAAAAATGAAAATGTTAGAAATTTTGAAAGCTATGTCAGTTCAGTCAATAACGTTGTGTTTTTATGAGAGAGAGAAGCATAATGGAGAGTGGCATTTATTTTTTTGACCAATTCAAAGCTAATTATAATATAAAGTACACGAAAAATCGGTTATGATACAAAATATATATTTGTTGGTTTGAAACACATTATACAAATATAGATGGAATATAAGGCTTATAATTCAGAGCAGTTTTTCTATCTGAGGAAGACTGGTGGTATTATGAAGATGTTCTGTGAGATATTATGTCATGTGGATGGGATTTATGTAGAGATTATGTTTTGTGAGCTGTTGTTCGATTTATTGTACTGTGTTGAGTTTTTAATATTATGTGATATATATTATGATGACAATAATGATGATGATTTGGGAAAATCGAATGTTAGGGACTTACTGTTTCTCTGTTTTGTAATGCATTGTACTTTTGTTTATGATCATATGCTATATAAGATTCTGAGGAATGACTGTAGGCAATATTGGTCTATGATTGTATTATTATGTTTATGAACTTTTAGCTGGCCCTGATTTGTTGGTAACGTCTGAATTTTAATTAGGAACTGTATAATATGTAAATAGAATTGGTGTGAGAAAAAGTTAGTCTTGGTATGAAGTGGTTTGTATGAACTACTAAATTTGTCATGCTGACTATCAAGTATTGACACCTTCTGAAAACCTTTAAAAAGACTGTCTGACATTTTCAACATATAGTTGCATGTAAATAGAAAACTGGTGGATTATCTCAGAAATTAAAAATATTTTTCTGTTTACCTAAGTAATGCTGTCTCTGACTGTATAGAAATTGTAAGGATTTCACTAAAAAGATTAGAAATACCAGTTCAAAAACACTTTTCCAATTTTGAGATATGGCTCAGAAACACTTTAGCACAGTTTCTTTATTGTAATGTTTTTCATGAAAGTAACTTTTATTGTACTACTATACTACATAGCATGATGTATCAAATCAATTCTTTCAAATACTATTGGATTTAATTTAAAATATTATTTACATGTTTATTAAAGCTCGTTTGCGCCAGTTGTTTGAACTCATTTGTTGAAAAGCTACTAATGTAACTCTAAGTTACAGAAATATATTTTCCCAACAGAATTACTTCATTTTTGTAGTATTCATGTGTTGTATACTGCTGTTTATCTAACATGTGATTGCTTCATTTTAAAACTGACTTGTTGTGATAGTGTTATTATAAAAAAGGGTTTTCTATATTATTAGATTTTAGGCCATTTGACTTTCATAAACGTTTCTTGTTTACAACTAATTTTCATGCGTGATGCCTAAAATTACAAAATACTGTACACATTCTTTGTCCAGTATTGTGTGAAAGGCATATTATAATAAATGTAGCACCTTTGGAACTCCTGCTGAAGTAATGAAATGTTTGGTACCATCTAAATTTTAGCCAGACTGAATTGACTTTATTACATAAATTATTTATTTCTTATCTCTAATTTTCCTAATAATCGATTATGTAGTCGATCTTATGAACAAACAGGTGATCATTATATTGCACATTTTCGAAATTTGTGATCTCTGTCAGTAAATTATACTTGACTAATTGTTATCAAAAAACAATGTAGAAGTTAAAAATCGATAAATACATTCTGTAACAAAAGTGAACCAATACTTAATTTGATGTACTACCGGTTTTAAAATCTTATAGAAAAGTTATTTATTTTATATATGCAGTATTTTGGCGCCAAGAACGTCACATGGTCAGACAGGGTCAGATAGTGAGATACAGGGTTAGATGGCATCACATCGTTGTAATGTGGCATCAGATTACTACGGTCGAAGCCAGTTCTGTAATGTTTTTTTGAAGAAGTGTCTTCTTTATGTGATCACAAATTGTGTTTCAAGCAAATAACAATAAAAGAATATGGAAAACAACGACACAATGTTTGAGCTTTTGTTATAGAGACGGGCTCAGTACCAAATCTTTTAATAGGTTACAACGAAACAGAAAAGGTAGTCCTGACACTGAAACACCATTGCAATATGAGTAAAACTTTTCTTCAAATATACTGCTTATACACTGATAGTGTATTCTATACTGTGTCAACACTAAAAAAAATAGTTCATTACAATCTAGGTTTGAACATTATTATCAATCAGTATAAGTGAATAATTATAAGGGAAATGCGTCATAATAAAATTACATAAGAGCATATGTGTATGGTACGTTTACTTAAGGGTGAAAGCATCTGACCACAGCCACGTGTGCAGTTTGTCTCCATTAGAATAAGAGTGCATGTGGGCTATTGGGAGAGAGGGAGGGGTGGAGAGGGTACCTTGACAGTGACAAGTGATGTTTGTTTACTTAAGGGTCATAATCGAGTCAGGCCAAACACGCTATGCCACACTACTGGTATTACGTCCCCAATGCTTACCTCTCTGGGCCTGGCCTGAGTAGGTATTTGAAGCCATGAAGGACAGTAGTCTCGCAAAACTTCCTCCAGACCAAAGACCTCAGGGACCTCGTACTCTCCATCCTTGCTAGAAGAAAGAAAATGTGTCTTTAGGGTGAGTGAATTGACGATCAGAAAAGAAGAACTATAAAAAGAATTATTGAAATAACGTCAAAGTTCGTTAGTACATGGTGTCCAAGAAATCAAGCTCAGCATTCCAAGGGGTGACAAATATGTTCAATTGAAGTATAAACAATTCTTTCTGTTCTGTGTCGAATGTTTCATGAGTTAAATACTACTATATGTGTTTGTCATTATGAAATCAGTTTTTGTTATCTAGTATTTTGTTATGTTACTTATTATTATTATTATTATTATTATTACTATTTAAAATACCATGGCCCATCGAGGCGAATCAGTCGACTTGTCTGAAAAAGTAGACACCACGCATTCATATAACTGATTCGCCTCAGTGGGCCATGAATCCACTACCTTCAGTATGGATGCACAGTTGCGTTCGACCTCTTGTGGGAATCTCAAAGTAGCGATCACAGAAGACATGGATGGGGACTGCAGGTGATTGTGGTCAGTGGGAGCGTCGATCAGTCGGAAAGCGTGCCGAGATAGTCCGCGCAATTTGCGATAAAATTGTGTCCGGATGGCACCGTGGTTAACGCAACTACCCAGTGAGCAGGAGATCCCCTGTTCGAGTTCGGAATCGGTACACACTTTCACTCGTCCCTGCTGATTCCACATAAAGTGCTGATGAAGGTGCCATCAGTAATTACTTCCCTTTCCTTTACTTTCTCCCCCTTCCATCCTCAATTACACAACGTGTATCACAGGAGTGGGTCCTGGTGTTGTCCGATGTTTTGGACATCATGCATTCACATAGCTTCAGTGCTCTTATGAAGAGAAACAGTATGTTGCGTGATTTGGTACATTTCTTTGTAAAGTGTCCATAATGTGACCTAGAAATTCATCTCACGTATTCATTCATCTTTTGTATAAAGCTTTAACTGTGTTTTCCTTGGAGATTTTAGAGAGCAGATCATTGTACCATTACAATAACTTGAGGAATGTGGAAGTTTTCCATCCTCCTAACAATATATTTATCACTTT
The DNA here is from genome assembly GCF_023864275.1 of Schistocerca cancellata. Lineage (NCBI taxonomy): Eukaryota > Metazoa > Arthropoda > Insecta > Orthoptera > Acrididae > Schistocerca > Schistocerca cancellata. The sequence goes on along the minus strand of NC_064631.1, from coordinate 228,225,429 downwards.
CGGCTAACTTCTCCAATTTTCTGAAAAACGCAGATAATTTTATATTGTATATAGAAAATGCATGCTATGAATGAAACAGCCATTAAATATGTTCGATCTCGGAAACCTACCGTTGGTTACTGAGCACATAACAGCTTAAAATAAGTTTTAACCACCTGTGAATCGACGATGGTATCTACATCTACATTTATACTGCGCAAGCCAACCAACGGTGAGTGGCGGAGGGCACTTTACGTGCCACTGTCATTACCTCCCTTTCCTGTTCCAGTCGCGTATGGTTAGCGAGAAGAACGACTGCTGGAAAGCCTCCGTGCGCACTCGAATCTCTCTAATTTTACATTCGTGATCTCCTCGGGAGGTATAAGTAGGGGGAAGCGATATATTCAATACCTCATCCAGAAACGCAACCTCTCGAAACCTGGACAGCAAGCTACACCGCGATGCAGAGCGCCTCTCTTGCAGAGTCTGCCACTTGAGTTTGCTAAACATCTCCGTAACGCTATCACGCTTACCAAATAACCCTGTCACGAAACGCCCGGCTCTTCTTTGGATCTTATCTCTCTCCTGTGTCAACCCGACCTGGTACGGATCCCATACTGATGAGCAATACTCAAGTATAGATTGAACGAGTGTTTTGTAGGCCACCTCCTTTGATGATGCACTACATTTTCTATGGACTCTCCCAATTAATCTCAACCTGGCACCCGCCTTACCAACAATTAATTTTATAGGATCATTCCACTTCAAATTGTTCCATACGCATACTCCCAGATATTTTACAGAAGTAACTCTACCAGTGTTTGTTCCGCTATCATATAATCATACAATAAAGGAAATAAAGGATCCTGCTTTATATGTATTTGCAATACATTACATTTGTCTATGTTAAGGGTCAGTTACCACTCCCTGCACCAAGTGCCTATCCGCTGCAGATCTTCCTGCATTTCGCTGCAATTTTCTAATGCTGCAACTTCTCTGTATACTACAGCATCATCCGCGAAAGCCGCATGGAACTTCCGACACTATCTACTAGGTCATTTATATATATTCTGAAAATCAATCGTCCCATAACACTTCCCTGTGGTACGCCAGAGGTTACTTTAACGTCTGTAGACGTCTCTCCATTGAGAACAACATGCGGTCTGTTTGCGAAAAACTCTACAATCGAGCCACACAGCTGGCTGATATTCCGTAGGCTCTCACTTTGTTTATCGGGCCACGGTGTGGAAGTGTATCGAACGCCTTCCGGAAGCCCAGGAAAATGGCATCTACCTGGGAGCCCGTATCTAATATTTTCTGGGACTCAGGAACAAATAAAGCGAGTTGGGTCTCACACGATCGCTGTTTCCGGAATCCATGTTGATTCCTACAGAGTAGATTCTGGGTTTCCAGAAATGACATGATATGCGAGCAAAAAACATGTTCTAAAATTCTACAATAGATCGATGTCAGAGATATAGGCCTATAGTTTGCGCATCTGCTCGACGACCCTTCTTGAAAATTGGAACTACCTGTGCTCTTTTCCAATCATTTGGAACCTTCCGTTGCTCTAGAGACTTGCGGTACACGGCTGCTACAAGGGGGGCAAGTTCTTTCGTGTACTTTGTGTAGCATCGGATTTGTAGCCCGTCAGGTTCAGTGGACCTTCCTCTGTTGAGTGATTTCAGTTGATTTTCTATTCCTTGGACATTTATTTCAATGTCAGCCAATTTTTCGTTCGTGCGAGGATTTAGAGAAGGAACTGCAGTGCGGTCTTCCTCTGTGAAACAGCTTTGGAAAAAGGTGTTTTGTATTTCAGCTTTACGCGTGTCATCCTCTGTTTCAATGCCATCATCATCCCGGAGTGTCTGGATATGCTGTTTCGAGCCACTTACTGATTTAACATAAGACCAGAACTTCCTAGGATTTTCTGTCAAGTCGGTACATAGAATTTTAGTTTCGAATTCACTGAACGCTTCACGCATAGCCCTCCTTACGCTAACTTTGACATCGTTTAGCTTCTGTTTGTCTGAGAGGTTTTTGCTGCGTTTAAACTTGAAGTGAAGCTCCCTTTGCTTTCGGAGTAGTTTCCTAACTTTGTTGTTGTACCACGGTGGGTTTTTCCCGTCCCTCACAGTTTTACTCGGCACGTACCTGTCTAAAACGCATTTTACGATTGCCTTGAACTTTTTCCAATAACTCTCAACATTGTCAGTATCGGAACAGAAATTTTCGTTTTGATCTGTTAGGTAGTCTGAAATCTGCCTTCTATTACTCTTGCTAAACAGATAAACCTTCCTCCCTTTTTTTATATTCCTATTAACTTCCATATTCAGGGATGCTGCAACGGCCTTATGATCACTGATTCCCTGTTCTGCACATACAGAGTCGAAAAGTTCGGGTCTGTTTGACATCAGTAGGTCCAAGATGTTATCTCCACGAGTCGGTTCTCTGTTTAATTGCTCGAGGTAATTTTCGGATAGTGCACTCAGTATAATATCACTCGATGCTCTGTCCCTACCACCCGTCCTAAACATCTGAGTATCCCAGTCTATATCTGGTAAATTGAAATCTCCACCTAAGACTATAACATGCTGAGAAATTTCATGTGAAATGTATTCCAAATTTTCTCTCAGTTGTTCTGCCACTAATGCTGCTGAGTCGGGAGGTCGGTAAAAGGAGCCAATTATTAACCTAGCTCGGTTGTTGAGTGTAACCTCCACCCATAATAATTCACAGGAACTATCCATTTCTACTTCACTACAGGATAAACTACTACTAACAGCGACGAACACTCCACCACTGGTTGCATGCAATCTATCCTTTCTAAACACGGTCTGTACCTTTGTAAAAATTTCGGCAGAATTTATCTCTGGCTTCAGCCAGCTTTCTGTACCTATAAGGATTTCAGCCTCGGTGCTTTCTATCAGCGCTTGAAGTTCCGGTACTTTACCAACGCAGCTTCGACAGTTTACGATTACAACACCGATTGCTGCTTGGTCCTCGCATGTCCTGACTTTGCCCCGCACCCTTTGAGGCTGTTGCCCTTTCTGTACTTGCTCGAGGCCAGTCACCAAAGTAAACACATTGCTGTATGCCGAGTCTGTACAGAACTGGTACAGAACAGCACACAATCCAGCAGAGGTAGTGTTTTGGGCATAACAAATTCGGTTTCATGAGCGCCTCAAGGGTTGAATAAAACAAATTTAAGTACCTAATAATATCATAAATACTGGTGTAATAGAACGTATATGAATCACCAAAATGTGATTAATTACCGAGTGCAGTGTGCACTGGCAAAGGTATTATGCTTGGAGCTTCTATGTCCGGGAAGCTATATTGAGAAAATGTGCAAGATTCCGTGTGAGCACTTCTGCCCATTCGCTGGTTTTTCGAGATATTGGAACGAAGTTTCTTTTTTTTTTTTTTTCTTTTTCACCATTTGACGTTGTTCACTCTCCATGATCTATACTGAAGCACTTCACTATTTGTGGCTGAAGTTATAATATGGTTCTCCTATGAAATACATGTGTTACATTTATATTTCTCATTAATCATTTATCAGGAACCTAACATCAATCTAATGTCCTTGGGAGTATCAGTCATTGAGCATAATTGGTATCTCTTCAGCACTGAATAATATTTCAGACCAAAAGAGTGAATTAAATTATAGAAGGCTTTTCGTTAAAATTCCATCCGGTGAACTTTTATTACAAAATCAGTAAAATTTCTGTTTTGTAGTTTTTGACACAAGTAATGATAGAGCCTGCAGCCTTTAAAAAGAGTCCGATGCTTTGTTTATCTGGTCATTATTTATAAATCCATACATATGAGTTACTAAATATACCAGACAGAACACAATAATTTAGCCATCACACTTCGTTGGTTCAGTAAATGCAAAGAAAAATAAAAAGGCCTAATATAATTGGCTCCCGTGTGAGGACTTTCAAAACTTGTTTGTGTCAATTTCTTGTATGTTAATACCATTATATAGGGTGCGGCAGAACCGACTAAGCAGTTTTAAAGAGCAATAAAAAGTAAACCTGGATGTATAGAGAAAAAATGTTTTTATTTTCTAAATTAATACAATATACCATTTTACATTCATTTAGTTTTGAAAATAATGTCCTCAAGATGGCGGCCTTTAGCATCAATACATTGTTGTAGACGATCCCTGAAATTTCGAGCAGCTCTTGCACACATATCGCAGGGTATGGCATTCACTTTGTCAATAATCCGCTCTTTTAACTCTGGTAGAGTGTGAGGGCAGCTTTCGAAAGCTTTTTCCTTCAGATATCCGCAAAGGAAGTCGTCACAAATGCTCAAATCTGGTGACCGCGACGGCCACCTGACATCACCCCTCAAAGAGACGAGACACTCCGGAAACATTTCTCTCAAAACATCGAGTGAAATTCGAGCTGTGTGAGTAGTAGTTCCATCCTGTTGGAACCAAAAGTCCCCCAGTCCACGCTCTTTAACGATCTCGTCCATTGTGGGTTGCAGGAAATTTTGCAACACTGAAACATAACGTGTGGAATTCACTGTCATGGTAACTCCTTCCTCCTCAAAAAAGTAAAGGCCTACAACACCAAATTGTGATATGGCACTCCACACTGTCACTTTAGAAGGATGTTGCGTTCGTTCATGAATAATTTGGCGTTTATTTTCTACCCTGTAGCGAAAGTTTTGCTTATTCACGCACCCACTAAGATGAAAATGTGCCTCGTCACTATTAAAGAAAGCTGTATTCGGAGGGATCTGAGCAAGCATTTGCTCACACAAATTTTGACGGTTGGCGTACTCTGCTGGGCGTAATTCTTGAGCAATCATTATTTTGAAAGGATAGAACTTAAAATCGCATTGCAGAATCCTTCTCAAACAGCGGTCTGAAATCCCCAGTACAACAGCATGTCGTCGAGCACAACGTTGCGGTGATTGTTGAGCTGCTGTTATCACCCGCTGCACATTTTCTGGCGTTCTGATGGATCTGCGTCGGCCATGTGTATCTACTCTAGTGTGCTACGTTTCCTCCAACTGCCGAACCCAGGATCGAATTGTTTTGTTTGCATTATGAATGGCATTGTTGCATGGAACGTTGAACTGTCGCCGAAAAGCTCGATGTATAACGATCACAGATCTGTTATTTTCATAATAAGCGCGAACAGCAAAACCACGATGTGTACATGTCCAATCCATGTTGGCTACCGAAATGGGGTCAACGACTGAACAAAGGCAGACCACGTGCAAATGCCTACCTCCACCACAGCCCCACCGGTAATCGATAGAAGCTGCTTAGGCGGTTCTGCCGCACCCTGTACATCTACATCTACATCTACATCTATACTCCGCGAGCCACCTTACGGTGTGTGGCGGAGGGTACTTATTGTACCACTATCTGATCCCCCCTTCCCTGTTCCATTCACGAATTGTGCGTGGGAAGAACGACTGCTTGTAAGTCTCCGTATTTGCTCTAATTTCTCGGATCTTTTCGTTGTGATCATTACGCGAGATATATGTGGGCGGTAGTAATATGTTGCCCATCTCTTCCCGGAATGTGCTCTCTCGTAATTTCGATAATAAACCTCTCCGTATTGCGTAACGCCTTTCTTGAAGTGTCCGCCACTGGAGCTTGTTCAGCATCTCCGTAACGCTCTCGCGCTGACTAAATGTCCCCATGACGAATCGCGCTGCTTTTCGCTGGATCATGTCTATCTCTTCTATTAATCCAACCTGATAAGGGTCCCATACTGATGAGCAATACTCAAGAATCGGACGAACAAGCGTTTTGTAAGCTACTTCTTTCGTCGATGAGTCACATTTTCTTAGAATTCTTCCTATGAATCTCAACCTGGCGCCTGCTTTTCCCACTATTTGTTTTATGTGATCATTCCACTTCAGATCGCTCCGGATAGTAACTCCTAAGTATTTTACGGTCGTTACCGCTTCCAATGATTTATCACCTATGGCATAATCGTACTGGAATGGATTTCTGCCCCTATGTATGCGCATTATATTACATTTATCTACGTTTAGGGAAAGCTGCCAGCTGTCGCACCATGCATTAATCCTCTGCAGGTCTTCCTGGAGTACGTACGAGTCTTCTGATGTTGCTACTTTCTTGTAGACAACCGTGTCATCTGCAAATAGCCTCACGGAGCTACCGATGTTGTCAACTAAGTCATTTATGTATATTGTAAACAATAAAGGTCCTATCACGCTTCCTTGCGGTACTCCCGAAATTACCTCTACATCTGCAGATTTTGAACCGTTAAGAATGACATGTTGAGTTCTTTCTTCTAGGAAATCCTGAATCCAATCACAAACCTGGTCCGATATTCCGTAAGCTCGTATTTTTTTCATTAAACGTAAGTGCGGAACCGTATCAAATGCCTTCCTGAAGTCCAGGAATACGGCATCAATCTGCTCGCCAGTGTCTACGGCACTGTGAATTTCTTGGGCAAATAGGGCGAGCTGAGTTTCACATGATCTCTGTTTGCGGAATCCATGTTGGTTATGATGAAGGAGATTTGTATTATCTAAGAACGTCATAATACGAGAACACAAAACATGTTCCATTATTCTACAACAGATTGACGTAAGCGAAATAGGCCTATAATTATTCGCATCTGATTTATGACCCTTCTTGAAAATGGGAACGACCTGCGCTTTCTTCCAGTCGCTAGGTACTTTACGTTCTTCCAGCGATCTACGATAAATTGCTGATAGAAAGGGGGCAAGTTCTTTAGCATAATCACTGTAGAATCTTAAGGGTATCTCGTCTGGTCCGGATGCTTTTCCGCTACTAAGTGATAGCAGTTGTTTTTCAATTCCGATATCGTTTATTTCAATATTTTCCATTTTGGCGTCCGTGCGACGGCTGAAGTCAGGGACCGTGTTACGATTTTCCGCAGTGAAACAGTTTCGGAACACTGAATTCAGTATTTCTGCCTTTCTTCGGTCGTCCTCTGTTTCGGTGCCATCGTGGTCAACGAGTGACTGAATAGGGGATTTAGATCCGCTTACCGATTTTACATATGACCAAAACTTTTTAGGGTTCTTGTTTAGATTGTTTGCCAATGTTTTATGTTCGAATTCGTTGAATGCTTCTCTCATTGCTCTCTTTACGCTCTTTTTCGCTTCGTTCAGCTTTTCCTTATCAGCTATGATTCGACTACTCTTAAACCTATGATGAAGCTTTCTTTGTTTCCGTAGTACCTTTCGTACATGATTGTTATACCACGGTGGATCTTTCCCCTCGCTTTGGACCTTAGTCGGTACAAACTTATCTAAGGCGTACTGGACGATGTTTCTGAATTTTTTCCATTTTTGTTCCACATCCTCTTCCTCAGAAATGAACGTTTGATGGTGGTCACTCAGATATTCTGCGATTTGTGCCCTATCACTCTTGTTAAGCAAATATATTTTCCTTCCTTTCTTGGCATTTCTTATTACACTTGTAGTCATTGATGCAACCACTGACTTATGATCACTGATACCCTCTTCTACATTCACGGAGTCGAAAAGTTCCGGTCTATTTGTTGCTATGAGGTCTAAAACGTTAGCTTCACGAGTTGGTTCTCTAACTATCTGCTCGAAGTAATTCTCGGACAAGGCAGTCAGGATAATGTCACAAGAGTCTCTGTCCCTGGCTCCAGTTCTGATTGTGTGACTATCCCATTCTATACCTGGTAGATTGAAGTCTCCCCCTATTACAATAGTATGATCACGAAACTTCTTCACGACGTTCTGCAGGTTCTCTCTGAGGCGCTCAACTACTACGGTTGCTGATGCAGGTGGTCTATAGAAGCATCCGACTATCATATCTGACCCACCTTTGATACTTAGCTTAACCCAGATTATTTCACATTCGCATTCGCTAATAACTTCACTGGATATTATTGAATTCTTTACTGCTATAAATACTCCTCCACCATTGGCGTTTATCCTATCCTTGCGGTATATATTCCATTCTGTGTCTAGGATTTCGTTACTGTTCACTTCCGGTTTTAACCAACTTTCCGTTCCTAATACTATATGCGCACTATTTCCTTCAATAAGAGATACTAATTCAGGAACCTTGCCCTGGATACTCCTGCAGTTTACCAATATTACGTTAACTTTTCCTGTTTTTGGTCTCTGAGGACGGACGTTCTTTATCAACGATGATAATGTCCTCTCTGGTAAGCCGTCAGGTATTTTATCGTTTCGCCCAAGGGCGGGTCCCTCTAACCTAAAAAACCCCCGTGTGCACGCCACACGTACTCTGCTACCCTAGTAGCTGCTTCCGGTGTGTAGTGCACGCCTGACCTGTCTAGGGGGGCCCTACAGTTCTCCACCCAATAACGGAGGTCGATGAATTTGCAACCATTATAGTCGCAGAGTCGTCTGAGCCTCTGGTTTAGACCCTCCACACGGCTCCAAACCAGAGGACCGCGATCGACTCTGGGCACTATGCTGCAGATATTAAGCTCAGCTTGCACTCCGCGTGCGATGCTGGTTGTCTTCACCAAATCAGCCAGCCGCCGGAAGGAACCAAGGATGGCCTCAGAACCCAAGCGGCAGGCGTCATTCGTTCCGACATGTGCTACTATCTTTCCTTTTCATGCAACTGAATTGAGAATAATAGCCGAACGGAAAGGAAATAAGCAGAAACAGATTCTATATCCACATAGAGCACAGAGGAACAGCGACTGTGGAGCTGAATCATGACGCAAGTACAGTTTACATTTTTTCAGAACAGCTGGCTCGAGTCAAGCAACAAAAATTTCCTCGCAATTTTGTAGCGCAGGTTGTGATAATTTTTTCTTGTACAGGTTTTAGAATACTCGTAGCACGAGACCAAAGTCACGTCAGCGGACTGTGATGTTTGTGCTGTAAACTTAAGAGGTTGCTGTTAAAGCACGGTGACATCACTAGTTACACTGCTTGATATGATCATTTGCGTTCACAGTATAATTATTAAGTATTTAATGTACATGAGTGTGATTGAGGTTATTCACTGATTTTTTTTTTCATCGAATGGTATTAACGCGTGTTGAAATGGCCGAGATGGAGGTAAGAGCAAGCAAGAGGGATGAATCTGATGCCGTGGAGGAAGGACTTGTGAAACCTGGTGGTAGTCAAGGGAAGGCAGGATTCGGTTACGATTGCGGACGGGGCCATAATCAGTTACTGTTGGTTGCCTTTTACAATTACACACAATTTATTTTAAACCAGTAAGTCTGGAGTCAACAATAAATAAATAATACACGTTATTAATGAAGGAATAAACAATAGTGTAAATAATAGTGTTTTCAGTGAGTTACAATTTAGCAAATCACCATTAAATACAGATACAACAGATACTGTTTTAAAAGCAAGCCACTGTGATCTGGACAGAAGTCCTTACACGCCAGGTATGGCAATAAATTAAGAATTGTTTAAAACTCGCTGCAACTTACGAATTACAGGTATTGAAATATTAAAGGCAAGTCACCACAAACACAGCAGACGGCATCAGACGCCAGGAATGACAGTAGATAAGGTTTTAAAGGCTTACTGTTAAAATACAAATACCAAATTACAATTTTACGGCAAATGACCACAATCAATGCTAAAGGCCTTACACTCCAGGAACGGCAATAATTTACAAAAATTTTGAAACCTGCTGTAAAACAGCAAATACAATAGTAAAAGTTAATTAAAAAGAACAAGCAACTGATTCAGTCATTGCTCCAGGAATCGACCTCTGAGAAGGTCCGGCAACAAACACTTTCGTGAGCGATGAGATAGGCAGCCAACAGTTGCAATCACTTTACAAGATGGTAACTCAGACCAGTGGTAGTCTACGAATGACTAATGATAATCTTGTTGAAGCTACCTGACGTCCGATAAACCAAATGCAACGATGATACAACACGCCAAAGCCGAAACCGGCAGTCTGCACTACATCCAGAGTACTGTATTTAGAGCCCCCGGAACGATAAACGAATCATTACCATCAGAATAGAGGAATCACCAACCGGAGTACAATAAAGAAAGCTGCCAAAACTAGACGCCTTACCGGACAGCAGTGGCAAGGCGAGGAAATGTACACCGCCGTTACATACACTAACCCCCAGAGCAGGTAACCGCGGCGTTAGCGGCCACCAGGCAAGAAAAATTACCGCTGGTTGAACTTAACAAAATGTAACAAGTTGAATGCAGTAAATAGTAATAAGAAGTCGAGGAAAGCTAATCAGATCCGCCTTCCCCAAGCACTCCACTCGCTGCTCTTCGCCTCGGCGACACTACGAGCAGCGACACGAACCCAAGTCACTGGAGAATCGAGGGATATCACAGTGGTGGAGGTTTCTCTACTTGGATTCAAATGCACTCAACTTAAACCTTGCTGGATTCGGTTTACGACGAAGTCGTGCGCCCTCGTGACCACAGCCCTTCCATCCGGCAGTCCATGCGTGCCGCCAGTGGTCCCGGCATGTTACCGCACTGCGCGGACCTGGCTCCTCCTGAGTCCCCTACCGAACTGGCACACTCACACGACCCGGAAAAACAACGACGTCACCTCAAAGATAGGGCAACAGTTACTACATGTCGATAACCGCTGCTGCTGCTACTAGCGGACAGGCAACGCTTGCAAAACCGAGTGGCGCTAGTCAACACGAGAAGAAGATAAACAACCGCAACCATGCCAACTAAACGATACCGTCTGGCCTCCAACAGAGGGCGGAAGCCTACAAACAGCACCAACTCGAGCTGCGGCACGGCTCAGCTTGTACAATAAATAGTAATCCCTGTGAATCCAATAAAGGTGATGTTTAGAAACCTAGACAGCGTGTTAGGAAGGGTGAAGTGCTTTACTGACAAACAAGATGCTGTGTCTGCTAAACAAGAGGCTAATGTCACCGATTTATCGGACTTAGCTAAAAAATAGAGAGCTATGGCCACTAAACAAGATATCTGGGCAGTTAAAATGCCTGATTTATCCAGAAATAATGATGTGATGGATACTGGATTTATTGACAGTTGCATTTAATGGACTAGTCAATATGCAGAATGCTACGACAATAAACAAGGCGAGATTCAGTCACAAATTTCAGCGTTGTCAGTAAAGCCGAGTGCATTATCGCATGAAGTAACTGATGAAATAGCAGCAATTAAGTTGGCCTGTGAGGGTATACGTGAGCAGGTACAGGACTTCTCTGAAAATGTGGGATAAGTAATTCAGACTCAGGCAGAATTGTCAGAAACCATTCAAAGGTTATCAATGAGAATAGACGACTGAGCTGCTGAACAAGATACTTCAAAGTAACCTGGCCGAGGTTAGTAAGCAGTTACTAAACGAAGAATTCATTACGTGGGCTGCTAGGAAAGAAGAACAGCTTGTACAATTAGCAGAGGTTAAGTCGTAGGAGGTTACGAAGAGACGCACCTGACTCAATTATAGGCAAACAACTCATAGAAACTAGTGAGAAATTAAATTAAGATCGCTTTGTCATAGAAGCGTGGGCGAGGAGTTGAACGAACTGTGAAAAAACTACCTGAGACTAAAGAATTAGGAAATGATAAATGCCGGAGGAAAACTTTGTGTCAGATATAACGTGAAACCAGAGGCTCTGTTGTCAACTAGAAGCGACAGCTTTTGCGCCGCATAGGCTGATATGTGATACGCAATCTGTATCTTGCCTAACGAAGATAATGATGGAAGAGAATCTCATTCGACATCGGCAATTCCAGGTGTTTACACCTGGCAAGAAGAATATCCATTCTGTTGTCTTTATAAGGATATTACAAAAGGCAGACATTGTCCTGAACAGTGTGTCTGATCACGACGGACAGCAGTGCATGCTCTACAACACACTCCCAAGCTAGACACAAGACTGGTAAAGAGTCCTTGTGGTTGAGCGTTCCATTCCTCCACGAACACGGTTTGCAAGTGCTAGGTGGGTGTTGGTGCATGCCGACGTGCTACAATACGCATCCCACACGTAGCCAATGGGACTTACGTCAGCGAAACGGGCAGGTCCATCCATTCCACGAATATTCTCTCCTTCCAAGAACTCCTGCACCTTGGCTGTTCGATATGGTCACGCACTGTCATCCATAAAAATGATGTCAGGGACGAATGCACCCTTGACTGGTGAGAGTACCATATCCAAAGATTTGGAGGTCAGTTCGTCCATACAATATTAGCCTTGGGCACACGAATGCTCATGAACTACCAAAACGATCTTGTGTGACAATGTTCCTGCTGCGTTACGTGTTTCCACTTCTCACCATGTGTGCGTTCTGCTGTGTCGTCCGAACAAGACACAGGCAGGGAAAAAGCACTACAGGTGCAAAGATGCGAGATGGCGCCAGTGCCAAAGAGACTCGCCACTTGCGCGAGTTCCACAGCGCCACGGCAGCGCTGAAGATGAAGACATCGACTTCACCTCGGGCAATTGCCGGCGAAGTACGGTACCTCAATAACACGACGACAACGGACAGAAGCCTACTCGAAAGACAGAAGAGCAGCTCTCACCCACGTGGTTACAGATCATCGTTCAGAGCTGACTTAGACAGGGAACGTCGTTTAGTGAACTCTTAGAACTGAATAGACAGTTGCTGGAAATTGCATTTTGCAAGGCCTCCGGTCCAGACTGTATACCAGTCAGGTTCCTCTCAGAGTATGCTGATAAAATAGCTCCATATTTAGCAATTATATACAACCACTCGCTCACAGATAGATCCGTACATAAAGACTGGAAAATTGCTCAAATCACACCAATACCCAAAAAGGGAAGTAGGAGTAAGCCGCCGAATTACAGGCCTATATCACTACCGTCGATTTGCAGTAGGGTTTTGGAACATATACTGTATTCGAACATTATGAAGTACCTCGAAGAAAACGATTTATTGACACATAGTCAGCACGGTTTCAGAAAATATCGTTCTTGTGAAACACAACTAGCTCTTCACACTCATAAAGTAATAAGTGCTATCGACAGGGGATGTCATATTGATACCATATTTTTAGATTTCCAAAAGACTTTCGACACCGTTCCTCACAAGCGTCTTCTAACCAAGCTGCGTGCGTACGGAGTATCGCCTCAGTTGTGCGACTGGATTCGTGATTTCCTGTCAGGAAGGTCACAGTTCGTAGGAATAGACGGAAAATCATCGAGTAAAGCAGAAGTAATATCCGGCGTCCCCCAAGGAAGTGTTATAGGCCCTCTATTGTTCCTTCTTTTTGTGGTTTTAGGGCGCAAAACTGCTATGGTCATTAGCGCCCGGTCCGTGACTTAGGAAACAGTAAAAAACCGAAAATGGAAATCAGCAGCAATGGGAACGAAAGTCACAAAATTGGAGAAACTAAAAGGAGAAGGAAGGCTTAAAAATCCTCTACAGAAAGGGGTTGCTTGTCCCCCAAAAAAGCTTCAAATGACTGACGTCATTTCACTGGCACTGATAAATTCGAGAACGCGATCGGCTGAGCGCGTGTCATCTGCTAAAATCGACGATATATCAGGCGACAGCTGTAGACGGGAGCGTAACGGATTAAAATAGGGGCACTCAATTAAAAGGTGTCTTACCGTCCACAGCTGAGAGCAGTGGGGACAGAGTGGGGGAGGATCGCCACTTAAAAGATGTCGATGGCTAAAAAGACAGTGCCCTATCCGGAGTCTAGTTAAAATTACCTCCTCCCGACGACGCGGTCAGGAGGAAGAGGTCCAAGCACAGGGAAGAGCTTTCACGTCCCGCAATTTATTATGGGGAAGTGTCGACCAATGTGCGTGCCATAAAAGAACAACACGACGACATAAAACGCTCCGTAGATCGGCGACGGGAATCGATTGAATAGCTGGCCGGAGAAGAGAGACTGCAGCCTTGGCCGCAATATCGGCCGCCTCATTTCCACAGATACCAACGTGTCCCGGGAGCCAGAGGAACGCCACCGAGACGCCCCCCAAGTGGAGCAAGCGCAGACAGTCCTGGATCCGGTGGACCAGAGGGTGCACAGGGAAAAGAGCTTGGAGACTGAGGAGAGAGCTGAGAGAATCGGAGCAGATAACGTACTGTATCCGCTGATGGCGGCGGATGTAGTGGACAGCCTGGAGAACAGCGTAAAGCTCCGCAGTATAGACCGAACACTGGTCGGGAAGCCGAAAGTGATTTGGGGTGTCGCCAACAACATAGGCACTCCCTACACCTAACGATGTTTTCGAGCCATCGGTGTAGATAAATGTGGCTTCCGTCATTTGTGCACATAGAGCAGCAAATGCCCGACGATAAACAAGTGAAGGGGTACCATCCTTGGAAAATCGACAAAGGTCACGGAGCAGGCAGATCCGGGGACGGAGCCAAGGCGGTGCTGCACCCCAAGTTGTCAAGAAGGTTTTAGAAAAGCGGAAGGAAAGAGAATGGAGCAGTTGACGGAAGCGGACTCCCGGTGGTAGTAGGGAGGAGTAGCGGCCTGCATACCCTACATCAAAGGAGGCGTCGAAAAATATGTCATGGGCTGGATTAGCAGGCATGGAAGACAGATGGCTAGCATAACGACTCAGAAGGACTGCTCGCCGATTGGACAGCGGAGGTTCAGCAGTCTCAGCATAAAGGCTTTCCACAGGGCTGGTGTAAAAAGCTCCAGACACTAAACGTAATCCACGGTGGTGGATAGAGTCGAGACGCCGAAGAATAGACGGCCGAGCAGAGGAGTAGACTATGCTTCCATAGTCCAATTTCGAGCGCACTAAGGCGCGATAGAGGCGGAGAAGGACCACTCGGTCCGCTCCCCAGGAGGTACCATTCAGGACACGGAGGGTGTTGAGGGATCGCAGACAGCGAGCCGAAAGATACGAAATATGGGAGGACCGGCATAGTTTTCTGTCAAACATAAGACCCAAGAATTTAGCGACGTCTGAAAACGGAAGGTTGACAGGTCCTAGATGTAAGGAGGGTGGAAGAAACTCCTTACGTCGCCAAAAATTAACACAAACGGTCTTACTGGGAGAAAAACGGAAGCCGGTTTCGATGCTCCAAGAGTGGAGGCGATCGAGACATCCTTGAAGACGTCGTTCAAGAAGGCTGGTCCGTTGAGAGCTGTAGTAGATCGCAAAATCGTCCACAAAGAGGGAGCCCGAGACATCAGGAAGGAGACAATCCATGACTGGATTTATGGCAATGGCAAACAGTACAACACTCAGCACGGAGCCCTGGGGTACCCCGTTTTCTTGGGAGAAAGTACGGGA
Organism: Schistocerca cancellata; assembly: GCF_023864275.1. Taxonomy (NCBI): domain Eukaryota; kingdom Metazoa; phylum Arthropoda; class Insecta; order Orthoptera; family Acrididae; genus Schistocerca; species Schistocerca cancellata. Next base: position 228,210,241 of record NC_064631.1, on the reverse strand, counting down.
GAGAGTAGTGTTCACCGGCACCCTAAATGTGCGCTCTGCCATAAATTCGCGAAGAAAAAGGGGCAGCCGACCTCGAAAGCCCCAAGAGAACAGTGTGTGGAGGATGCCTGTCCTCCAACAGGTATCGTATGCTCTCTCCAGATCAAAAACTATTGCTACTGTTTGGCGTTTCTGGAGAAAATTGTTCACGATATAAGTGGAGAGAGCAACAAGATGGTCAACTGCAGAACGATACTTTCGGAATCCGCATTGGGCAGGTGTTAAAAGACTGTGGGATTCCAGCCACCAAGCTAAACGGTAATTCACCATACGCTCCAAAACCTTACAGACACTACTCGTGAGAGAAATGGGGCGATAGCTAGAGGGGAGAAGTTTGTCCTTTCCAGGTTTCGGAATACGAACGACGACAGCTTCCCGCCATCGTCGGGGAAAAGTACTGTCGGTCCAAATTCGATTATAAAGGCGAAGGAGGTAACGCAGACTATGGGTTGATAAATGCAGCAACATCTGGACGTGGATACCATCCGGTCCTGGGGCGGAGGAGCGAGAAGAAGAGAGTGCATGTTGGGGTTCCCGCATGGAGAAAACAGTATTGTAGCTTTCGCGATTTGGAGAGGAGAAAGCAAGAGGTCGCGCTTCCGCTGCACGTTTCTTCGGGAGAAACGCTGGCGGGTAATTGGAAGAGCTCGAAATCTCAGCAAAGTGCTGACCCAATGAGTTAGAAATTGCGACGGGGTCCACTAATGTATCATGCGCGACAGTGAGCCCAGAGACCGGGGAGAAACTAGGCGCGCCTGAGAACCGTCGAAGCCGACTACAAACTTCCGAGGAGGGAGTGAAAGTGTTAAATGAGCTAATAAAGAATTTCCAGCTTGCCTTCTTGCTATCGCGGATGATACGACGGCATCGCGCACGGAACTGCTTGTAGCGGATACAGTTGGCCAAAGTAGGATGGTGGCGGAAAACGCGAAGAGCACGTCGCCGCTCACGTATTGCGTCACGGCATGCCTCGTTCCACCAAGGAAGTGGGGGGCGCCGGGGCAATTCGGAGGTGCGTGGTATTGAATGTTCCGCAGCTATAAGAATAACGTTGGTAATATGTGTGACCTCATCATCGACGCTGGGAAAGTGACGGTCATCGAATGTCGCTAGAGACGAAAAGTGTCCAATCGGCTTGGGCAAACTTCCAGCGTCGCCGGCGCATACATGGCAGTCGAGGCTGCAGTCTAAGGACACATGGAAAGTGGTCACTCGAGTGTGTGTCATCAAGGGCGAACCATTCGAAGCGCCGAGCTAGCGGAACAGTACCGACCGCAAGGTCCAAATGAGATAAATTTGTCGTGGAGGCAGATAAAAATGTAGGGACCCCAGTGCTGAGGCAAACTAGATCCACTTGGTGGAAGACATCTAGCAATAGTGAGCCACGTGGACAAGGATGTGGAGAGCCCCAAAGCGGGTGGTGGGCATTGAAGTCCCCAACCAGCAAATACGGGGGTGGAAGCTGACCAAGAAGACAAAGGAGATCAGCTCGCGCCATTGGTGTGGACGATGGAATGTATACGGGACAAAGAGAGAACGTGTATCCAGAAAGGGAAAGAACGGACGGCGACAGCTTGGAAGGAGGTGTTTAAGGGGATTGGGTGATAATGGAGAGTATCATGGAGAAGAATCATGAGTCCTCCATGGGCTGGAGTGCCTTCAACAGAGGGGAGATCATATCGGACGGACTGAAAATGAGGGAGAACAAAGCGGTCATGGGGACGCAGCTTTCTTTCCTGAAGACAGAAGATGACCGGGGAGTAGGATCGTAAGAGGATCGACAATTCATCCCGATTGGCTCAAATGCCGCGGATATTCCAGTGGATAATGGACATAGGGTGAACAGAAAATGGAGGAGTGTGACCAAGGTTGCCGTCAACTCAACGACTGCTCAGAGCTTGCGACCGACAGCATGGAATGGCATTCAGCCGAAGGCAGAAGATCCTGATCCATAGGTTGTTCAGGAGCAGCTCCTGCCACCAGCGATCGGCCGGTTGATCGGCCGCCAGCAGTGCGCCTCGGCGACACAGAAGACGGCCGAGGGCGATTTCCGCCAGGTGGTGCTGTAGATGGGGCACGCCTTGGCGGAGAAGGAGATGAACTGGGTTTCTGTGTAGCCTTCTTGGAATTATGATGTTTAGATGAAGGAGGAACCGATGGTTGTGAACTTGGGGTACGTAAAAAATCTTCACGAGTATGCTCTTTTTTCGAAGGCTTGGTGTCTGACTTTTGGGCTCGAGATTTAGCAGAACCCGATGAAGGGTGAGCCATAGAGTGGGCAGGCGAAAGTGGTGAGTTTAAACGGGCGATCTTTGCGCTGGCCGATCTGACGACTGTGGCACTAAAGGTGAGGTCGCAAGTCTGTGTGGCCGCCTCCTTTGTTGGCCTAGGAGAAGCAAGGACAGTGCTGTATTTTCCTGTCTGAGGCACGGTGGACTGTCGACTGGCGAATAATTTTCGAGCAGCAAAGGTCGACACCTTTTGCTTCACTCTGATTTTCTGGATGAGCTTTTCGTCCTTAAAAACGGGGCAATCTCGAGAGGAAGCAGCGTGGTCACCCATACAGTTGATGCAGCGAGGGGATGGAGGTGGACAAGCACCCTCATGGGCATCCTTGCCACAGGTAACACATTTGGCCGGATTGGAACAGGACTGGCTGGTGTGATTGAACCGCTGACACCGATAACAACGTGTAGGGTTTGGGACGTAAGGCGAACGGAAATTATCTCATAGCCTGCTTTGATTTTCGATGGGAGTTGAACTTTGTCAAAAGTCAAGAAGACAGTGCGGGTTGGAATGATGTTCGTGTCAACCCTTTTCATAACTCTATGAACAGCCGTTACGCCCTGGTCAGACAGGTAGTGCTGAATTTCTTCGTCAGAAAATCCATCGAGGGAGCGTGTATAAACGACTCCACGCGAGGAATTTAAAGTGCGGTGCGCTTCAACCCGGACAGGGAAGGTGTGGAGCAGTGAAGTACGCAGCAATTTTTGTGCCTGGAGGGCACTGACTGTTTCTAACAACAAGGTGCCATTCCATAATCTGGAACAAGACTTTACAGGACCTGCAATTGCGTCGACACCTTTCTGAATAATGAAAGGGTTGACCGTGGAGAAGTCGTGACCTTCGTCAGACCGAGAAACAACAAGGAACTGTGGCAACGATGGAAGAACCGTCTGTGGCTGAGACTCAGTATACTTACGCTTGTGAGCAGACATAGTGGAAGGTGAGGAAACCATTGCGGAAGAATCCCCCATGATTGCCGGCGTCTCCGATGGCGCGCTCCTCCCTTGTGGGGGCCCTCTCTGAGGGCACTCCCGCCTTAGGTGATTGTTCACACCTCAGGTCACACCTCCCGACAAACGGATGGAGGGACCAATCGGCACTTTCAGAAGGTATCAGCTCGGGTAATCACCCCTCCCTGGGCCTGGCCGTTACCAGGGGGTACGTACGTGTCCTACCTGTCTACCCGGGGCGGGGAATTACGCGTTACCCCGTCACCGGCTACGCACAAAAATGCGTGGGTCGGCCTTCAGACACGCACAGGGAGGAAGAAAGAGAAAGGGAAAGGAAAGAAGAGGGGTCTCAAACGCCGCAGCGGAGAAAAGGGTAAAGAGAAGAGGTAAGGAAAAGAGAAGGACAAAGCAAGAAGACATATAAGCAAAGAAGGCGAAGAATGCGTTACATTTTCGAGCGTCCGTCTCCGGACGTAGGCACAAACCATACTCCCAGATGGGGAGAAAGGGAAGGAAAGAGCCAGAGGTGAGGGGAGGAGGGGCGAAGATGGGGGATGGGGAAGGATGCGGAAAGGGAAGATATGCAGCCCGGAAAGGAAGGAGGGCCACATTAGCTTGGGGTCCCGTGCTCGCTACGCACATATCCACAAAAGAGTTGTGGACCCCCTGGGGGGCTCTATTGTTCCTGATCTATATTAACGACGCAGGAAACAACCTGAGTAGCTGTCTTAGATTGTTTGCAGATGATGTTGTCATTTACCGTCTTGTAAAGTCATCAGATGATCAAAACGACTTTCAAAATGTTTTATATATCTATAATGCGAAAAGTGGCAATTGACCCTGAGTAAAGAAAAGTGTGAAGTTATTCACATGAGTACTAAAGGAAGTCAGCTAAATTTAGATTACACGATAAGTCACACAGATCTGAAGGCTGTAAATTCAACTAAATACTTGGGGATTACAATTACAAATAACCTAAATTGGAACGAACACAAAGATAATATTGTGGGTAGAGCAAACCAAAGACTGCGATTCATTGGCAGAATACTTAGAAGGTGCAACAGGTCTACTAATGAGACTGCTAACACCACGCTTGTCCGCCCTATTCTGGAGTATTGCTGTGCGGCGTGGGATCCGCATCAGGTGGGACTGACGGATGACATCGAAAAAGTACAAAGAAGGACAGCTCGTTTTGTATTATCGCGAAATAGGGGAGATAGTATCACAGACATGATACGTGAATTGGAGTATCAATCGTTAAAACAAAGGCGTTTTTTATTGCGACGGGATCTTCTCATGAAATTTCAATCACCAGTTTTCTCCTCCGATTGCGAAAAAATTTTGTTGGCACCCACCTACGTAGGGAAAAATGATCACCACGATAAAATAAGAGAAATAGGGCTCGCACAGAAAAATTTAAGTGCTCATTTTTCCCGCGTGTTGTTCGAGAGTGGAACGGTAGAGAGACAGGTTGAAGGTGGTTCTTTGAACCGTCTGCCAGGCATTCTATTGTGAATAGCAGAGTAATCACGTAGATGTAGATGATATGTATTGTGAAGCTTACCTACGATTATTTGCACTTAGCCATTGAGCGTCTTTTTTGTTTTATATTACGTGGAGTGTTGTTATTCAACAAATCGCAAAGACAGATGGACCTTTTTAACTCATTTGTGTGAGATTGTTACTAATTTATTGGAGTGTTGTACAACCGTCCTTCTCCTATCCCGTTAACTGATTCTGAGGCAAAGTTGTGTAATAATGCAGAGAGAAATTATCGTAGCGATGTACTGCACCTGTGGAGTCCTGCCCACTCGTCTCTTATAGGGTGCCTAAAGAACGATACTTTCTCGGGTAGCTATACATCAATTCAAGGAAATCACATTAATGGTTTTTATTCAATAAAGTACAATTACAATACTTAACTTTGTATTTACAACGAGTTGTCGCAAGCGATGGGCGACATGCAAACAGTCAGTGTCCTTTACTATATAAAATGTCCACGTAAGCATTCACACTCGCTCCTAAGTCACTGCTATCGTTAATATCACTGCTCATCTAGGCCTCTCTGCTAGTGTCCGTCTTCTACTGTCCGACTTTTAATATCCGGCCTAGGCTGGCAGGAGCAGCACTTGTATTCCCTTCGTATAGAGGCCGCCCCTGCCATGGTGCGGTGCTAGTCAGTGGGCTATTGGCTGACGTCGTCTCACAGCCTTCTCTGCTCTTGCGTTCTCCATCTTCGTGCCGGCGATTGACGATACGCCGGAACAGCACCAGAAGCCGTTCCACGAACCCACAAACTCGGCCTACCGTAACAACAGTGGCAACTCGACCTACACAACAGTAACGACGAGATCTTTACAAAACTGGCGACAACGGTTTACCAAAGGTTCATCTAGCATTCTCGAACATGGTCGTTCTGGTGGTCCAGGGGTTACGGTGTCGGGAGTCGTAATGGTACAAGGTCGTATTGACCACCAAATCTTTGAATCGTTATACTCACTGATCACCGTTATTGTGATGGTGTACGCCTTCCCCACGTGCGTCTTTCCAGGGGTGCATTCGGCACTGACTTCACGCTTATGAGTGACAATGCGCCACCCCATCGAACAGCGGAAGTAGAGGAGCTCTTGGAAGGAGAGAATATTCGGCGATTGGACTGGTCTGGTCGTTTCCCCCGAATTAAATCCCATCGAACACGTGTTAAATGTGTCAAAGAGACATACTACTGCACATCGACGTGTACCAGCGACCACCCATCTGTTGCCAGTCGCGTTGGTGGAGGAACGGAAAGGAACGGAACAAGAATTACTTGCCAACCTCGTGTCCAGCTTGGGTGCACGTTGGAGAGCATGCATTGTCGTCTGTGGTGATCAGACACCATCTTAAGAACAATGTCGCGCCCATTTTGTAGTGCCCAGGTCACAGTCATAAATCACAGTGACTTCTGTGTAATTCTTGTTTTTGAAAAAAAGTGTTCCAATGCTATTCCTAGCGTGCTTGTACATGCAGCGTGTACAAGTGTGATGGCTGTCGATGTTGTGTTCATAAAGGAATGCTCGCTCCTAAAAATGAATTAAATTATCCCTGCCACTGACTGCCTACTACCGGAAATAATATGTAAATAAGTCCCCAAGTTGAGATAATACTTAAACTTACTCAGGATCGGTACTGGGAATCTATTCCTAGGAAAAGTAGAACAAATGGGTTCTGTGAATATATTTATTATAAAAAGCAACTCTCAAAACATGTATACTGAACAAGATTGACGTACACGTTAAGTGCCTCTCATTAATCCAAATTTGATATCGGCAAAACATTTATGATGTGACTCCAAATCACACCCTCATTTATTCAACGGAAACACTAAGTTTTATTTTTTTATTTTATTTTGCACGTCTAGTTCCGTAGGACCAAATTGAGGAGCAAATCTTCAAGGTCATGGAACGTGACATTGCATGAAATTACAACATAAAAGTAATAACAGATAAAAATAAAATGTTTATGAAACCGAAAACAGTCAGTCCATAACTTTAAGTAAATGCAATCAACAATACAAGGATCAGCTTAAATTTTCAAGGAACTCCTCATTAATCCAAATTTGATATCGGCAAAACATTTATGATGTGACTCCAAATCACACCCTCATTTATTCGACGGAAACACTAAGTTTTATTTTTTTATTTTATTTTGCACGTCAAGTTCCGTAGGACCAAATTGAGGAGCAAATCTTCAAGGTCATGGAACGTGACATTACATGAAATTACAACATAAAAGTAATAACAGATAAAAATAAAATGTTTATGAAACCGAAAACAGTCAGTCCATAACTTTAAGTAAATGCAATCAACAATACAACAAGGGTCAGCTTAAATTTTCAAGGAACTCCTCGACAGAACAGAAGTAGTGAGCCATGAGGAAACTCTTCAGTTTCGATTTGAAAGCGCATGGATTACTGCTAAGATTTTTGAATTCGAGCGGTAGCATATTGAAAATGGATGCAGCAGTACACTGCTCACCTTTCTGCACAAGAGTTAAGGAAGTCCGATCCAAATGCAGGTTTGATTTCTGCCGAGTATTAACTGAGTGAAAGTTGCTTATTCTTGGGAATAAGCTAATATTGTTAACAAGAAATGACACTAAGGAATATATATATTGAGAGGCCAATGTCAAAATACCGAGACTCGTGAACAGGAGTCGACAAGAGGTTAGTAAACTTACACCACTTATTGCCCGAACCACCGTTTCTGAGCCAAAAATATCCTTTTAGAATGGGAAGAGTTACCCCAAAATATAATACCAAACGACACAAGCGAATGAAAATAAGCAAAGTAGACTAATTTTCGTGTCGATCGATCACTGACTTCAGATAACGGTCGAATAGTAAAAATGGCAGCATTAAGTCTTTGAACAAGATCCTGAATGTGGGCATTCCACGACATTTTACCACCTGAACACCTAGAAATTTGAACTGTTCACTTTCACTGATCATATACCCATTATGTGAAATTAAAACGTCAGGTTTTGTTGAATTGTGTGTTAGAAACAGTAAAAACTGACGCTTACTGTGATTTATCGTTAGTTAATTTTCTACCCACCATGAACTTAGGTCATGAACTGCACTATTTGAAACAGAGCCAATGTTGCACACAACATGCTTTACTACCAAGCTAGTGTCATGCTTTACTACCAAGTGTCATCAGCAGGCAGAAATATTTTAGAGTTACCGTGCCTGTAATATTAGAGGACATGTCGTTTATATAAATAAGGAACAGGAGTGGTGCCTGGGGCACCCCCTGTTTGACTGTACCCCATTCAGACCCCACATCACAGCCATTCCCAACATTGTGAATAATGATCTTTTGCTATCTGATGCGGAAGTAAGAGGTTAACCAATTGTGAGCTGCTCCCCATATTCTGTAATGGTCTAACTTCTGGGACAATATTTTGTGATCAACACAATCCAACGCCTTACTTAAATCAAAAATTATGCCTAGCATTCGAAACCTTTTGTTTAATCAATCCAGTACCTTAAAAAGTAAAAAGAATATAGCATTCTCAGTTGCTAAACGACTTCTAAAGCCGAACTATACATTTGGTAGCAAGTCATATGACATAAAATGATCAATTATCCTTACATATGCTGCCTTTTCAATAACTTTAGCAAACACTGATGTCATAGAAATAAGTCTAAAATTGTCTACATTATTCCTTTCTCCCTTTTTATAAAGCGGCTTTACCACTGAGTACTTTAATCGTTCAGGAAACTGGCCATTCCTAAAGGACACATTACAAATGTGGCTAAATACGGGGCTAACATGTGCAGCACAGTACTTTAATATTCTGCTAGGCACTCCATCATATCCATGAGAGTCCTTATCTTCAGTAATTTAATTATTGACTCAATCTCGCCCTTGTCTGTATCACAGAGGAGTATTTCAGACATCAATCTTGGAAAGGCATTTGCTAAGAAAGTTATATGATTCTCTGTAGAAACTAAATTCTTATTTAATTCATCAGCAATGCTCAGAAAATAATTGTTAAATACTGTACATATATCTGATTTAACAGTAACAGAAATATTTTTACTATGAACTGACTTTATATCGTTGACCTTGTGCTGTTGACCAGACACTTCAATCACAACTCACCATATGGTTTTAATTTTATCCTGTGAATTAGCTATTCTGTTTGCATACCACATACTCTTTGCCTTCCTAATAACATTTTAAGCATGTTACAATACTTGTTTGTAATGGGCTACTGTAGCTTGATTACTTCTAACATGTTGATATAATTCCCACTTTGTTTTACATGATATACTTATCCCACTAGTCAGCCACCTGGACTGCCTGTTACTGCTAGTACCCCATTTAGAACGTTCTAATGGGAAGCAACTTTCAAAGAGCATCGCAAATGTGTTAAGGAAAGCATTATATTTATTATCTATGTTACTGGCACTATAAACGTCCAATCACTCTTATTCCTTGAAAAGGTTTAAAACACTCTCTATTGCTGTTGCATTAACTTTCGTACATAGTTTGTAATTATATGTAACATTTGTTTGAGTACAAAAGCATTTTAGGGTTAAAATTTGTGTATCATGGTCTGAAAGGCCATTCACCCTTTTATTAACAGAATGCCCATCTCGTAAAAAAGAACGAATACAAATATTGTCTATGGCTGTCCTACTGATTCCCTGCACCCTAGTTGAAAAAAAAAAAAACCGTCTGCATCAGATCATATGAATTTAGGAGATCTACCAACATCCTTTTTCTTGCACCATCATATACAAAATTTATGTTGAAGTCACCACATATAACTAATTTCTGGTACTTCCTACAAAGTGAATCAAGAACCCTCTCTAGCTTGAGCAGAAATGCTCTGGCGTCAGAGTTAGGGGACCTACAAACAACAGCAATTAGAAGTTTAGTTTCACTAAATTCAACTGCCCTGCACAACATTCAAATATCTGTTCAGTGCAGTGCTGTGATACGTCTACGGACTCAAATGGAATACTGTTTATACGTACTCAGCCACTGCCCCACCCCGCAAGTAACTCCTTGAAAAACAGCCAGCTAATCTATACCCTGGTAAAGGAAGCCTCTGAATTGTCAGATTATTTATGTGGTGCTCCGATATACCAATAAGCAGTTCACTAACTTTATCTCTAATACCTCTTATATTTTAATGAAATATGCTAATTCCTTCTCTACTTGGAATCATTACGGTCTCTGAAAGTGATATCTTAGTTAGAGGGACTTCATCTGACTTCAGTCTAAAAAAGCTTCACCTCTAAAACCAATTACCACAGGAATTTTTCCATGAGCGATCCCACCACCACCCACTACACTGTCACCTATAAGCTTTGCCAGCGTCCTCTTTCCATACCTATTGCGGTGCAAGCCATGCCTAGTGAAACCCGATTTACTGATCGACCCAACTGGCACCAATGAAATGTGATCAATACCCTCTGCCACCAGCGCCTTCTCCAGCCCCATGTTAACTCACCTAACAGCCGCATTAAGATGAGGCCGATCATGACGCTGGAACAGTTGCACGAAATGCACATTAGTGCCACCAGTTTGAATAGCCATTTTTACCAGGTCACCACCTACATCACATTCCCCGATCCTATCAAGACTCTTCCCTGCTCCACCCACTACCACTACCTGATCCTCCTTCGTAAAATTCCTACATAACTCCCCTATGCTGTCAGTCACGTGAGCCAACCCTGCACTAGGCTTAACAACGCTGGTGACCTGGTACTCACTCCCCAACACTTCCTGCAACTGCTGGTCCACTCCTGTGCGAACTACTTAGCAACAGAACCTTTCTCTTTATGTTAGACTTTGCAACCGGCCTAGACCTCCTAACTGCTGAAGACTACTGCTGAACTTTGACAGTTGGACAAGTCTGTTGCATATACGCATAGTATAACTGTCTGAATACCTCCTCCTCCTAGCTACCTTCTTGCCAACTGCCAGTTCCCATTCCCCATCACCCTTCCCCCTCCTCAATCTAACTAGTTCCTTCTTTGCGCGTTGTAACTGCAACTGAAGGGCACAGATCTTACGCTCCTGCTCCTATACCAACTTATTTCTACTACAGATTCTGCATTCCCAGGAGAGGATCTCACTAGAATGCCCACCGGTTTCCCCAATGCATTCTCCCCAATGAAAATACTTTGAACAAATCCCGCTTCGTAACCCACTACTCACAAACTTACGACAGAGCCCACACTTCTCACTCACAGTAAAGTTTTACAGTTACTGAAAAGAAAACTATGCGTCTACGTTACCTAAGTTCAGTTACGCCAGTAGAACTATTTGTAGAACTAACAATAGCGGTCTCCAAATTCTCTGTCTACCAAGAAAGCAACTACTTGTATTAATACTAGTGCACCACAGACAATACCAGTACCAACAAAACTTCACAAAATTATTAGCGAAAACCAAAATTTCAAGCGGCCACTGGAACGCTGAACAAAGTTAAACACTGAATGAAAATTTTACTAAAATATTTCACTAGAAACGATAAGAAACGTCAGTTGAAAACTAAAGCACGACATTTACTGAACGACTTCAACGCACAGAAAACTTTAGAAAACACAGCGAGCGAACGTTTCCAAAAGTTTATTAAATCGTGGTTTCGCCACAAACAGCGCGGAACACCGCTGAAAACTATTAAATATGCTAACTGTATAACAGTGTACAAATAACTTTGTCAGTACTTAGCTTTATAGCCGCCACGCCGCAAAATGTAAACACACTACTGAGGCGTGAGGCTTGGACGAACGACGTAAGCACACTCACGAATAACAGACCACTGAGTAGCATCGAAGTTACGAAAGTCTACAATCTGACTGACACTGACGGTAAAGTGCTCAGAGATCAAACAAATAGAACTTAACACATGTACTATTAAAGATTCTCTGCCTACCGAGCAGTGGTGCTTTATCACTGAGTTCAGTGCTGGGAAAAGCAATTCTGCAACGCCGACCTCCTCAGTGATGCCGGCCTTTGTGCAGACGAAGTGCGTTGCGTAGCTGTAAATTCTGATTACAAAGAGGACGTGAAATAGCGTCCGCAAACTTGTAGGATCAAAATACTTCAGTGCAGTGTTGGAAACGAATAAAGATTTCCGTCTGCTAATAAACCAAGAGCAGAGACTCGACTCAAGTGTGCTTTTGTAAAGAAGCACTTTGTGGCGTATTATTCTCCACAAAGAAGCACAGATTCGTTTTTCTGTTCACAGAGAAACGAATGATTCCGCTCCTAGTGGCGAAATCAGCACTTTCTGAAATCTAATAATACGACAGTTCCCAGGTGCCTTGTCTCAAAACTCTTTCCAGCGGTGCGTGTCCTGTCGACACCCCCTAGAGAATCTCTGTGACATACCGTGCTCCCGTTTAGAGCAAACATCGCATGCTTAACATGCACTCTCCATGTGACGAATCACTGTGCCTGTTATTACAATGTCCGCAGCTCGTGGTCGTGCGGTAGCGTTTTCGCTTCCCACGCCCGGGTTCACGGGTTCGATTCCCGGCGGGGTCAGGGATTTTCTCTGCCTCGTGATGACTGGGTGTTGTGTGATGTCCTTAGGTTAGTTAGGTTTAAGTAGTTCTAAGTTCTAGGGGACTGATGACCTCAGATGTTAAGTCCCATACTGCTCAGAGCCATTTGAACCATTTTTGTTATTACAAACGGAATGTGTCCCACCTAAAAGTCATGAAAGTATCAGCCAATCGCCTTCATCTCATATTCAGTTTGTAAAAACATTTTAGAACATTTGCTAGCTCCTCCTGCGACCACAGATTCAGCCAATCAGATTCATTTCTCTGCCTTGTGGCGGGAATATGCCTGGGCATCTGTGGCAGGCACCCGCACGTTCCTTTGTGCTAGAAGGACTGTCGGCGATGTTTGTAAGATGTCGTCTATATGATGTAAAGCATTCTTTCAGCCATCGCCACGCGCCCTGACTCCTTCTAGCAATGACACAGACTGTCGCAAGGAGCCCGTTCCGCTGGCTTCTCTTCGGGGGGCGGGCCTAGGAAGTAAACACCCCCGTCGTCCTATTCTTTTCAGAGTCATATAAACTGCCCTACCACCAGCAATATCTCCCTCAGGCAGGTCTTCTTCCACGCCGGCCGTTGAGGCCTCGCGGTTCTAGGCGCTTCAGTCTCGAACCGCGCGACCGCTACGGTCGCAGGTTCGAATCCTGCCTCGGGCATGGATGTGTGTGATGTCCTTAGAATAGTTAGGTTTAAGTAGTTCTAAGTTCTAGTGGACTGATGACCTCAGATGTTAAGTCCCATAGTGCTCAGAGCCATTTGAAACATCTTTTTCCACGACCATAGAGGCCCCCGACTTTGCCCTGCTCTCAGAGACAGAGCAAAATTACTTTCCAAGGACGCAACTCTACAGAAATGTTAATATGAGGCTACACAGTATCAACCAATAAATGATTAATAATTCGATAGCCCCACCTAAAATTCGATTCCATAGTAAGTAAATATGAATTAAGTATCGTCAGAATTATTCATATATGGTGACGAAATTTTCCGGTCTACAGTGTCATTTCCTTATGTTTCATTGCATTTTCACCATCTGTAGTATACTCTAGCATATCTTTCTACTTATCGTTCAAGTTTCGCCGAACTACATTGCTTTGCAGTGACACATCATGAAAAAGTTATTTTCAAAAAGATGGTTCAAATGGCTCTGAGCACTATGGGACTCAACTTCTGAGGTCATTAGTCCCCTAGAACTTAGAACTAGTTAAACCTAACTAACCTAAGGACATCACACACATCCATGCCCGAGGCAGGATTCGAACCTGCAACCGTAGTCGTCTCGCGGTTCCAGACTGCAGCGCCTAGAACCGCACGGCCACTTCGGCCGGCAGTTATTTTCATCCTCAAGTTTTACACAGCAGTTAGTGTATGTGCAAGGTGTCTCTAATACGGGTCACCAGGAACATTATCTATGGTGTATCAGCAAATATCTGCAATTTAGTTTTTGCTGTGTGTAACTGGAGTCAGCCCAAAAAATACTGCAGATCACGTCTTTCACGCGACACACAGTATTATTAACACACACAGTGCTATTAAAAGCGTCAGTTTGTTTCCGGTTACGATCAAAATTATCCTTAAAGCGCCCATTCCATTGATTGGGCCCAGATTAGTTTATTACGATATTCGTTTTATCGTTATGCATTAACATGAACACAAAAAAAAGGTACACCAGCAGCAATAGCACCGCCCAGACCTGCACTGTCTGCTGCCGCCACGCATCAGCGCTGCTCGGTCGGTGCTAAAATAATGCTATTCTTTGTGTTTTACTGTCCCAGGTAACACATATCGATAAAACAAGCGTCCTACTAGACTAATTTGACGCCGGTCAACCGAAAGGGCACGTAAAATTCCACTTTAACCCGTTGAGTACGAGTGGTTTCTGCCTGAGACTGCCATTTTATAATTTTTTTTAAGTGCCAGTGCCTTTCGCAGGAAACCACCAATGCTATCGTAAGACAGAGACAACCAGTGGTTCACTGAGTTACTTCTAAGAATATAGTGCATGTAGCAATCGCGTTGTTCAAAGCAACAGTCGGCATGGAGATTGTGCTACGTGATTGTAGGAGATCGTAACGTGCCCTTTGTTTTATTTTTTATAGTGATCATATTGGAAGATCATCGTCAGTGAAAGTAAATACAGGGTGTCTACACCGAAATTCCCTGTTTTGTGAGGAAACTTAAAAATGGTAAACCTTTCTTTGTTGCAGGCCTGACTTGTCCGTTGGGCACATAAGGACTTGGAGAAGGCACAAACTGTGCTTTGGTGCGCAGAGTTTAAACCCATTTTTATGCAAATGGTGCAAATGGCTCTGAGCACTATGGGACTTAACATCTATGGTCATCAGTCCCCTGGAACTTAGAACTACTTAAACCTAACTAACCTAAGGACAGCACACAACACCCAGCCATCACGAGGCAGAGAAAATCCCTGACCCCGCGGGGAATCGAACCCGGGAACCCGGGCATGGGAAGCGAGAACGCTACCGCACGACCACGAGACGCGGGCCCCATTTTTATGGTGCAAAGGTAGTTTCGTTATGTTTATAGGAAAGCAGCACCAGACGTCAAGAGTATAAAAGCATTCCACAGTCGGTTTTTGTAAAGTGGCAGCATTGCAAAGTGGAATAGGGGGAGGGGGGGAGGGGGTTCAGCGGATCTCTGAAGAACAAGTTGACAACATTCGCTAAACATCCGCGAAAATCAATTCGTCAAGTTTCACGTGATCTTCAGATGGCTCATGCAACTGTTCATAAAGCCCTCAGATAGCGGCTGCGTCAGTATTCATACAGGGTGCAGATACTGCAGGCCATGAAGCCTGAGGACAAGCAGCGACTATACGAATTTGCATGTGAAATGCTTAACCGAATCGACCGGAATCCTGCGTTCCTGTCAAATGTAACGCTTTCTGACGAGGCCACATTCCATGTCTCTAGAACTGTGAACACGCAATACGTTGAATTTGGGGGGTCGCAGAATCCACACAGTGTCAGAGAAAATGTACGAGATAGCCTGAAAGTGAACGTCTGGTGTGGCCTCCTGTATGACAGCATAAGTGGACCATCCTTCTTTGCTGAAACAACTGTCACAGGAACGACTTTCCAAGGTATGCTGGAGATATTTGTCTTTCCCCAGGTTGAAGACTTACAACCAAACCTTTGGTTTCAGCAAGATGGTGCTCCACATCACTGGTCGCTGGATGTTCGGAAAGTTCTAAATGCAACATTTCCAGGATGCTGGATTGGACGAAGTGCACCCATGAATTGGCTTCCACGTTCTCCTGACATCATGTCGTTCGATTTTTTTTCTATGCTGCTACGTCAAGGACAGGGATCTCGCTACTGCAATGCGGGAAATTCAAGACCTCGTACTCGGATTGTGGAAGTCATTGACACCATTCCTTCGGACATGTTGCAGCGGACCTGGATGGAAACTGAAAACAGACTCGATATTCTTCGGTCATCGCAGGGACTCACGTGGAAGTGTTTTGATTTGTTATTGTAATTTTTTAAACTTATCTTCATATACAACATATTTCTGTGAAAGAAATAAAGTTATTTCACTTAGTTTTGTATATGGAACACATTTAAAATAGGTAATTTCGATGTAGGCACCCTGTATACCTAAAATTATCTTAACGTAAATTTGAATTTGCACTGCTGCTATTATGAGTGGTTCCCAAAAGAAAGAACTGGAGCAGTATGTACTTATGATATAAATTTATTAAATTTTGGGGCCTTTTTGCTTGCTATTGTGTCTGCAATTTGTTTTAGGCGTGATCAGCTCATGGAAGTTACGAAATGTGGGACTGTGTCTAGGAAATAACGCACAGGTGCTTTCAAACATATCTCATGAAACAATAGGTGGTTCAAAATTGAATGTCCCAGTGGTTCCAAAGGAAATCACTATTTTAAAACGATTGATTGTTTATTTTTTTGCCAATTGCTTCTCGTACACATTGCCGACTGTGATAATAAAGATTAATTTTGTGAAAATTTTTCGGAGTATACCCCAAAGTGAAGCCACCTCCTTAAGATAAGTGATTGTTGACTAAAATAAGTGATTGTTGACTTTTTACCATTATCTTCTTGTACGGTTGCTAACTATGATGATAAAGGTTAATTTTGTGAAAACTTAAAAGTTTTTTATATTTTTGGGACTGAAAGGATTAAAAACCATTTAGAGGACGGGAAAAAGAGCGGAATGTTTCTGTCAGCGCTGAGAAACACCTCGCACCTCATCCATTTTCTTTACTGGCAGCATTAACTGCCACGTGGTTCTTTAAGGTAAGTGCTTTGTGCTGTTCCTGCATTTCCTCGTACTGTTTTCTTAGAGTTCTAGATTTTCTAATCCATCTCTATTTCAGAATTTTCGTTTCTACGTAGTTTTGTACTGCATTTGTTGCTCGTGGAATTCATTCAACCTTGTGGTTCTACGACGGTGCCTCTAGTTTCCCAGAGATGCTACGAGGCTATTTTTAGACTGCTTCGACGATATGTAGAAAATTCGGCCAGTCTGTTCGAATCGATCGCGCAAGTACGGGATTCCCACCTGTGCATGCAACTCGCGCGTCGTAAAGTCTCTCGGTAGATGCAGCGCAAGTCTGTGGATCCTGCCTTGCAGAGCCCTTGTAGTCGATGTATATGACAAAAAAATGGTTCAAATGGCTCTGAGCACTATGGAACTTAATTTCTGAGGTCATCAGTCCCCTAGAACTTAGAACTACTTAACCGAAACCAACCTAAGGACATCACACACATCCATGCCCGAGGCAGGATTCGAACCTGCGACCGTAGCGGTCGCGCGGTTCCAGACTGAAGCGCCTAGAACCGCTCGGGGATGTATATGATAATCAGCTTTCCGTCAATCTATGGCCGCATTTCTAGCACTGGTCGGATCATGGCTAGATACAGCGTTAAGCTGCAATGTGAGAGAGAGGCGATGTTTTGTTTCAAAGAGGGGTAAAGTGGTTTCAGGCCACCTATGGTTTTCCTTGTGATTTACATGTGGCTTGCACGTAATATGCCTACCAAGTACTACGCCTAGGTACTATGCTGTGTGGGACGATGTAATGGGGCCTCCCATGACCGCACCGGCATTAGATCCGAAGGCACTCGACGCTGTGTTCTGATCACTGCCGGGCTTTCGCGGCGTTAAATTTAAGACAGCACTTGGTAAATCATGCTCCGAACGTGTCGCAGACCGTTCGTAAGCGGCAACGCAACACATTAAATCGTAGTCAGCGTCTTGGGGACGTCCTTCGTAAAGAGGGAATATAGCAGGGGACCAAGGAATGATGCCTGAAGTGCCGGCAGGTGTGGCCGAGCGGTTCTAGGCGCTTCAGTCTGGAACCGACCGACGGTTCGAATCCTGCCTCGGGCATGGATGTGTGTGATGTCCTTAGGTTAGTTAGGTTTAAGGAGTTCTAAGTTCTAGGGGACTGATGACCTCAGATGTTAAGTCCCATAGTGGTCAGAGCCATTTGAACCATTTGATCCCTGACATACTCCCGCCTTCGTTGGCCTAGCTGTAAGCGTCACACTATTGCGGAAAAGTGAGGTGCGAGATCAGCACATAACGTCCTGCCAAAGTTGCCTTGCAGCTATCTTTTCAAGGAAAAAGGCAACATAATGAAAGAACCATAGTGTATATAGGGTGTCTCTTCTAAGGGCCGTCAGGCGCATTTTCTCTGGTGTTTCGGCACTTATTTGCAATTTAGTTTTTGCAATATGTAGCAGGAGTCAGCCTTAACAAATATAGACCATTAAGTTTCTCATGCGACATTTCTAAGATTTACCACAGTATGTTTTGCCATATTACATTAATGAATGGAAATGTGACAAAAGTGTAGAATTACTGATTTGTATCAATTATGACAGCAGTAATGTAAAGAGTTAAAAAGTTGCTGGGTGTGTCTTTTGAGAAGCAGTATTAAATATTTCATTCGTTTCAAATTTTTGTCATTTATTTTGGTATGAAGTCACTAGAAATTGTAAGATGATTCATTGCTACAGTGATGGATCGAATTTTGTAAATCTTTCACTCGTTTATGTACTCGATGCTGTTTCATGCTACGATTCACGCTTTGGTACCCCCTGCCATGCAATCGATTTCAGCTTCCTGAAAAAATACGCTTACCCTGTCTCAGATTCACTGAATGACTGCTTACACTTCCTCAATAGTGAGCTGATGGCATTGTGCGACGTCTGTGCTTGGTAGCTACTTTTCATCTCAGAGTGGTCGTAGCACCATGAGATCTTATTGTGTTGGTTCGAATGGCTCTGAGCACTACGGGACTTGACATCTGAGGCCATCAGTCCCCTAAAACTTATAACTACTTAAACCTAACATCCATGTCCGAGGCAGGATTCGAACCTGCGACCGTTGCAGTCGCGCGGTTCCGGACTGAAGCGCGTAGAACCGCTCGGCCACCGCGGTCGGCCCTTATTGTATTGTTACCTGACTTAAAACGCATTCGATTTGCTCGTGGTTGTGGGAACAGCGGAAGGTCTCTCGAATGCTGAACCATTTCCTGATAGTCGGACAGGAAACAGTTCAACATGAATTTCACGACGGCACTGCCGAGCGCGATATGTAGGCGATGTACAGGCCGAGGCGGACGGACAAGCGCCACCCGTGGTGCTTTCTCTAGCGGGGGTTTCCGCAGGACAATAATCGCAATGAACGTCGGGCGTGACAGCATTGGTGCGAGGAGCACAGACGGACTTGACGTTTCGAACTTCGATGTATCGACGGCGAGACCACAGAATGCTGTTGCGTTCTTGCCACGGTAAATACATGCACGAGGGGCTTTCAATAAGTAATGCTTTCCCTAGCGGGGGTTTCGGCAGGACAATAATCGCAATGAACGTCGGGCGTGACAGCATTGGTGCGAGGAGCACAGACGGACTTGACGTTTCGAACTTCGATGTATCGACGGCGAGACCACAGAATGCTGTTGCGTTCTTGCCACGGTAAATACATGCACGAGGGGCTTTCAATAAGTAATGCTTTCCCTAGCGGGGGTTTCGGCAGGACAATAATCGCAATGAACGTCGGGCGTGACAGCATTGGTGCGAGGAGCACAGACGGACTTGACGTTTCGAACTTCGATGTATCGACGGCGAGACCACAGAATGCTGTTGCGTTCTTGCCACGGTAAATACATGCACGAGGGGCTTTCAATAAGTAATGCTTTCTCTAGCGGGGGTTTCGGCAGGACAATAATCGCAATGAACGTCGGGCGTGACAGCATTGGTGCGAGGAGCACAGACGGACTTGACGTTTCGAACTTCGATGTATCGACGGCGAGACCACAGAATGCTGTTGCGTTCTTGCCACGGTAAATACATGCACGACGGGCTTTCAATAAGTAATGCAACGCATTTCTTTTATGAAAGCAGGCTGCTTTCAAAAATGGTTCAAATGGCTCTGAGCACTATGGGACTTAACATCTGAGGTCATCAGTCCCCTAGAACTTAGAACTACTTAAACCTAACTAACTTAAGGACATCACACACATCCATGCCCGAGGCAGGATTCGACCCTGCGACCGTAGCAGTCGCGTGCTTCCGGACTGAAGCGCCTAGAACCGCTCGGTCACACCGGCTGACAGGCTGCTTTCATTCGGGATTTCAGTAACCATATTATTCCCCACTCTTGGCTACAAAACCCCTTTTTTCAACACAAGCACCTTACTGTGTGGGTTTGTTTGCCTGCATGATATCACTCTACTGCCAAAGTCTTCCTGCATCAGTAATCTCCGCATCATCCACGTACTGTTTCTCACAGACTGGATCCTTCATTGGGCCAAACAGACTGAAAACGGAAGGCGTGAGATCGGGGCTGTATGGGAGAAGATGATGAACAGACCAGTGAAGGTTTCTGAGTTCCTCTCGTGTGCGTGTCTGATGCCTTGCGTTGTCACGGAGAAGGAGATGTTCGTTTGCATTGTTGTGGCGACGAACGCGCTGAAGACGATTCTTCAGTTCCCTGAGGGCAGCACAATAAACTTCAGAGTTGAGCGTTCCACCATGAGGGAGGGCGTCAAACGGAACAATCCCTTCAGAGTCCCAGAAAACTGTCGCCATGACTTCACCGACTGCCGGCCGGTGTGGCCGTGCGGTTCTAGGCGCTTCAGTCTGGAACCGCGTGACCGCTACGGTCGCAGGTTCGAATCCTGCCTCGGGCATGGATGTGTGTGATGTCCTTAGGTTAGTTAGGTTTAAGTAGTTCTAAGTTCTAGGGGACTGATGACCTCCGATGACCGATGACCGATGACCTCCCATAGTGCTCAGAGCCATTTGAACCATTTTGAGCTTCACCGGCTGAGAGTGTGGATTTGAACTTTTTCTTCGGAGGAGAGGTGATACGCCACCATTAGACGGATTGCCGTTTTGTTTCCAGTTCGAAGTGATGAACGCATGTTTCATCGACTGTGGCGATCCTCGACAAAAAATTGTTACAGTCAGCCACGTGAGGAGCAAGCAATTCCGCACAGATGGTCCTTCGTTGGTCTCTGTTGTCTTCTGGTAAGCAGCGAAGATCCCAGGGGGCAGACATCTTTGAGCACTATGGGCTTTCAAATAAAATAATGAAATGATGTGTGGTGGTGGTGGGGCCCTCAACTACGCACCCTCAGACTCAGTGTTTTGGCTGGTTTCTTTGCCTAGGGGCTGGGATATGTAATTGCGGCATTACAAGCCAAACACTGCTGAGTCTACAGTATATAGTATGAATATACACATGAACTGAATGGTCGAAGGTTCCTATCGCTACACAATTGGGAATGTAACGTAGAAATTTTGCAATTAAATAAAATCAGCAGGTACTATCTTAACGACTTTAAATGATGAATACGATAGTAGAAGTACGTCTGGGAATGCGGTATATTTCTGCAAAACAATTATTGGTGTCGATGGTCTAGCAAATTAAATAAAATATAAGTTGAATAACAGGGAAGCAATAGATTCCTGCTTCACGTAATTAGTTATGGACAACATAGCTCACGAGATATTCATTTCTAAACGCATACTACATCTTCACTGTAGAAACGACGGAAATCTCACACGTTCACAAGCCGGCAATCCTAAGTATTTCTATCTCCCGCGATCACGCGCAAACTGCTCGACACTCTCCAAGTTTTTCCTGTGACCGTACATCCGTCGCGCCATCGCGTCCTGTACCAGCCGTGTCCTGTGCTGTACTCTCCAGAACTCCTCTCCTCTCTCGTGCTGTTGTCCCACTTCCATACAGTCTCCCCATCCACGAACACTGTGATTGGTTACAGTGCTCCCGTCCTCTCTTCAAGCCCTTGCACACTCACAATCATAATGAAACACATTCGAAATACTGGATTTACGTTTAAATAACTTGAAATTAAATAAGTATTCCTACTGCTGGACCATAAACAGACTCTAACACACATTATTAAATACATAAACAAATTGAACATATATCAAAAGAATAGAACAGAAGTAAGCCAGTAGCCTAATGTCCCTGTGCTTTCTAAAACACAGTAAATAATTGACCAATTTCTTCATGAATAGTATATATCGGATATAAGCAAAGACGTAGATGAATCAATATATTTATAAGCAAGCTGCTACCGTTTCTTCGTGTAACTGTGGAGTAATTATGGCCTGACGCGATCGATAGTAATCGGCCACTTTGACCTCCAATAACTCATGTATTATCCAAGTTACATGCCTGTAATTCATACCAATTTAGGTTTACACTAATAGCTTTCTAAAGACTCGGCGGTCGACAAAATCGGATGAAGCGTTTACATTTTGGAAATTCGTTGCTGGGTGTTACTTGTATAATTTATCGTCAGATACTAAACTTTAAACTAATAAAGATATTTAAAATCTGATTGCACCATCAGAATCGTCGTGCAAATAATGGTACTGTATATGTTTCTTTTTGATGTATCTTGATTCATCTGGCTACTATTAATTTGTATACGAACTGTGAAATGTCTGCCATGATGGTTTCACAAAGTCCACCATCTTTGGCACTCCCGGCATACAAGCCTCTTTCACCGACACAGTGCCACCATGGAATTCCCAGCCACGCCGCCGCCGGCCCCTCTTGCTTTGGCCAACGTCCGGCACCACCTGTTCGGCCTGCCGAGCGGCCCGCACCGCCGAGCGGCCACTGCTTCCTCCGAACTGAGAATATTTCCAGGGGGCGACAACTCGCCTGTTACCTCATAGCACCCCAACTGATGGACAAGTGTGTCAGCACTACCAACAGAGATGTCCAGTTGTTCAGCAAGGTGTTTGATTGTGATCCATCGAGCACCCCGAATGAGAGTGTCTGCAGCTTCCAACATTGCAGGAGTCACAGCCGTGTGCAGCCAGCCGGCACACAGGAGATGTGTCAGCTTTGTGTGACCTTGCTGCGATGATGACAGACACCCCACCCAACTACTCACCGTCCTTTGTTCACCGCCAGGTCTCCGTAGACATTCTGTAAGCACCTATGAATATCTGCGACGCTCTTGTTTTCCGCCGTTTGGAACGCACTTCCGTTACAGACGCCAGTTTGAAGGCTACGTATAACTCCGCCACCTAATGGAATTTCATGAAACTACAGGGATTGAGGCGGGAACATTCCACGAGGTCTGACAACGAAATCCGCCTTTTTTACACCCGAAATTGGTCGGCAAAGCCGGCCAGGGTGGCCGAGCGGTTCTAGGCGCTACAGTCTGGAACCGCGCGACCGCTACGGCCGCAGGTTCGAATCCTGCCTCGGGCATGGATGTGTGTGATGTCCTTAGGTTAGTTAGGTTTAAGTAGTTCTAAGTTCTAGGGGACTGATGACCTCAGAAGTTAAGTCCCATAGTGCTCAGAACCATTTGAACTGAGGCATACATTGATAACGTCAGTTCCGTTTTATTACCACTGACACACTACTGCCGTAAGTAATGGTTCCTTGCCTCAGTGTTATGTTAGTGAAATCTTTTGATGTGTTGGTTGATATTTTCTGTAACATATGTAATTAAGCTATTACCGTAATTCATCTAGGGCATTGGTTATTTTGCCGTCATAAAAGGCAAGTATTCCTCTTTAAGGCGGTGAGGTAATTCTGCCTTTTGTATATTAAGTCTTACAAAATTAGTTTTGATTTTCTAAATCGTTTTAGTATCATAGAGCCCACTGTTGTTTAATGGTATTTAATGGTATTTATGTGGCTCTCTGGATTACACATTTCACATTCTGATTTGTCCAATTGTGCGACCCCAATCTGGAACAAATGAGACTGTGTGGCATAAATATTTTAATTATCTTTTATAGAGTTTAATTTTTAATACGCTGCTTGACTTACGCAAACATATCATTGGCAGGTTCGTAAAAAATGATTGGAGCTGGAATTATCTGAGACGGGTAGATGATTGAGGGTATGAATCAGAGGATCAGGCGGTTCTGTGACCGTGTAGGCTGAAGATTCCTTGACTTGCGTCATCGGGTGGTCGGTTTCCAGGTTCCGCTTAATAGGTCATGAGTCCACTACACACAGGAGGCGGCTACACGGGTAGCGGGCGCTGTGTGGAAGGGACTGAGCGGTTTTTTAGGTTAAAGTGTCTCAGGGAACCACAGAAGGGACGTCCGTCTAAAAGTGGACAGGTAAAACAAAGTAAGGTAGTTGTAGAAACTATCGGTGTTGTAGTTGTAAACTGTCGTAGCTGTGTTGGGAAAGAACCAGAGCTCCAAGCCCTTATGGAAAGCACTGAAGTTCAAATAGTTCAAATAGCCGGAAATAAGTTCAGCCGACATTTTTTCAAGCAAACTAACAGTGTTAAAAAAGGATACATTAAATACAGTTGGTGGTGGAGTATTTATTGCTGTCAGAGGTAGTTTGCCTTGTACCGAAATTGAAGTAGATAGTTCGTGTGAAATAGTATGGGTAGAGGTTGTACCTGACAAAAGGACTAAACTATTAACTGGATCGTTTTACCGATCCCCCCCCCCCCCCCCCCCGACTCAGAAGATATAGTTGCTGAACAGTTCAAAGAAAACTTGAGTCTCATTTCAAATAAGTACTCCGCTCATACAATTATAGTCGGTGGTGACTTTAATCTACCTTCGATATGCTGGAAAAATTATACGTTTAAAGCCAGCGGCAGGCATAAAGCATCATCCGAAATTGTACTGAATGATTTCTCAGAAAATTATTTTGAACAATTAGTTCATGAGCCCACTCGAAGCGTAAATGTTTGCGAAAGCATACTTGCCCTTTTAGCAACAAATAATCCTGGACAAATAGTGAATGTTGTGACGAATACAGGGATTAGCGACCACAAGGTAGTTGCTGCTAGGCTGAGTACCGTAACAACTAAAACAATCAAAAAGAAACGCAAAGTATATCTGTTTAAAAAAGGTGATGAAAATGCTCTTAACGCCTTTTTAAGAGACAGTCTTCACTCCTTCGGACCTGATCATGTAAGTGTAGATAAGTTGTGGAATGTTTTCAAAGAGATAGTATCGACAGTAGTTGAGAGATATATACCACATAAATTAATAACTGATGGTACTGGTCCCCCATGGTACACTAAACGGATCAGATAGTTGTTGCAGAAGCAACGAAAAAAGCATGCCAAATTTAAAAGAACGCAAAATCCCCAAGATTGGCGAAGTTTTACAGAAGCTCGAAATATGGCTCGTACTTCAATGGGAGATGCTTTTAATAATTTCCTCAACGAAATTCTGTCTCGAATACTGGCAGAAAAACCAAAGAGATTCTGGTCATACATAAAGCACACCAGTGGCAAGACGCAATCAATACCTTCATTGCGTGATAACAACGGTGAAGTCCCTGATGACAGTGCCACTAAAGCAGTTATTAAACACAGTTTTCCGAAACTCCTTCACCAAAGAAGACGAAGTAAATATTCCTGAATTCCAATTACGAACAACAGCCAAGATGGGAAATATAGAAGTAGATATCCTCGGAGTAACGAAGCAGCTTAAATCATATTAATAAAGGCAAGGCCTCCGGTCCAGACGGTGTCCCAGTCAGGTTCCTCTCAGAGTATGCTGATAAAATAGCTCCATATTTAGCAATTATATACAACCACTCGCTCACAAAAAGATCCATACCTAAAGCCTGGAAAATTGCTCAAGTCACACCAATACCCAAAAAGGGAAGTAGGAGTAATCCGCTGAATTACAGGCCTATATCACTAACGTCGATTTGCAGTGGGGTTTTGGAACATATACTGTATTCGAACATTATGAAGTACCTTGAAGAAAACGATTTATTGACACATAGTCAGCACGGTTTCAGAAAATATCGTTCTTGTGAAACACAACTAGCTCTTCACACTCATAAAGTAATAAGTGCTGTCGACAGGGGATGTCAAATTGATTCCATATTTTTAGATTTCCAAAAGGCTTTCGACACCGTTCCTCACAAGCGTCTTCTAACCAAACTGCGTGCCTACGTAGTGTCGCCTCGGTTGTGCGACTGGATTCGTGATTTCCTGTCAGAAAGATCACAGTTCGTAGTAATTGACGGAAAATCATCGAGTAAAACAGAAGTAATATCCGGCGTTCCCCAAGGAAGTGTTATAGGCCCTCTATTGTTCCTGATCTATATTAACGACATAGGAGACAATCTGAGTAGCTGTCTTAGATTGTTTGCAGATGATGTTGTCATTTACCATCATGTAAGGTCAGCAGATGATCAAAACGACTTTCAAAATGTTTTATATATCTGTAATGCGAAAAGTGGCAATTGACCCTGAGTAAAGAAAAGTGTGAAGTTATTCACATGAGTACTAAAAGAAGTCAGCTAAATTTCGATTACGCGATAAGTCACACAGATCTGAAGGCTGTAAATTCAACTAAATACTTAGGGATTACAATTACAAATATCCTAAATTGGAACGATCACATAGATAATATTGTGGGTAGAGCAAACCAAAGACTGCTTGTCCGTCCTATTCTGGTGTATTGCTGTGCGGTGTGGGATCCGCATCAGGTGGGACTGACGGATGACATCGAAAAAGTACAAAGAAGGATAGCTCGCTTTGTATTATCGCGAAATAGGGGAGATAGTGTCACAGACATGATACGTGAATTGAAGTGGCAATCATTAAAACAAAGGCGTTTTTTATTGCGACGGGATCCTCTCATGAAACTTCAATCACCAGTTTTCCCCTTCGATTGCGAAAACATTCTGTTGGCACCCACCTACATAGGGAGAAGTGATCACGATAAAATAAGAGAAATCAGGGCTCGCACAGAAAAAATTAAGTTCTCGTTTTTTCCGCGTGCCGTTCGAGAGTGGAACGGTAGAGAGACAGCTTGAAGGTGGTTCATTGAACCCTCTGCCAGGCACTTTAGTTGTGAATAGCAGAGTAATCACGTAGATGTAGATGTTTGGTTTGAGGGGCGCTCAACTGTGCGGTAATCAGCGCCCGCACAAAGTCCCAGCGTTTACACAGTCCAGTTTTTTTACACACTCCAATCTAGCCGCTATCACGAATTATGATGATGAAATGATGAAGAGAACACAAACACTCAGTCCGCGGCAGAGAAAATACGCGACCCGGCCGGGAATCGAACCAGAGATCCAGAGGCAGCAACGCTAACCACTAGACCACAATCTCCGTGCTCTGAGGCGGATAGAACGTTCATCAGAGTGCATTAGTGTTGTTCGTGTTTATTATTGTTACAAGGCCTGGTGAGTTATATAAGGGGCGTGAAAGGTGTAAGATACTGTGTGGTCACTGTGGCCAACCAGGGAGTTGCTTCATCCCCGTGTGACGCAGCGTTATCATTCGCTGGGCAGTTTGAAATGTGCCTTATTGTAGGTCTCCATTTCGTCGGCTTCTCGATTCGTGCAAATCTAGATTTCTGCGGCATTCGTATGTGACACCGGGCCAACGATGGGCTGCATGGGAACGTGAGGGCAGGTGTACTCATCGTTAAGGTAGCGGTCAACCACTCCTGGTCACCACATTGTGCACCAAGCGCATCGTAACCCTTTCACATATGCGCCTGCCATCTGAGAACATCTAAGGGACTGCCTGCGACATTCTGTGTCATCTCGCATCATTAATCGGAGACTAGCAGCAGCCAGGCTAGTGAATTGCCTTTCCCAGGGTAGCCTGCTGTTAATACCACAATACAAACGGAATGGCTTCGTCTAGAGTGGTGCCATGACCGGAAAGCACGGACTTCTGCTGAATGGCATCGTATTAAACGACGAATCACTGTTCTGCACTACTTCGGATGGTAATCGTTTGCAAGTACCTCGGCGACCTGGAGAGAAGTCCCATTCTAGTAATGTTTTGGAGAGACAGCGGTGTACCTCTGGCTTCATAGCGGGTTGAACCATCGGGTAGGACTTCGCATCATGGCTCGTAGTGATTGAGGGAACTCTGAAGCACATACTACGTCCTCTTCTGTCGTGGAGACATTTTTGAACAGGACGATGCTCGCCCTCACATAGGACGTGTTTCTATGAACTGTCTGTGCGGTGTTGAGGTACTTCCGTGATCAGCAAGATCCCGAGATCTGCTCCCGACACAACATGTGTGGGACCATCTCCGAAGGCAACTTCGCTTCACTGTCAGTATCCAGGATATCGAGGACCAGTCACTGATTGTGGGACAACTTGACTCAGGACAGGGTACAATGGCTTTATGCCACCCTTCCCATCGAATTCAGTGCACGTCCAGACCAGCAGGAAGAATGGGGGAATGTCTACATCATCAATATGATGTCGCGGGATGGAAACAATGAGGCCTTGGTACGTCGCTGGAGGTAGTTGGCACCACATCTGCACACACAAGTCACCTAACTCCCTTAAATTCCGGGGAGAGGGGCGAAGAGCTCCGACGCCACGTAGTCACATACCAGATTTGTTCGGTCGGGTTCAGATCAGGCCACTTGGGGGCAAGCACATCAACTGTAAGTCGCCGCTGTGTTCCTCGAACCACTCCATCACCCTTCTGGCCTTGTGACATGGGGCATCATCTTGCTGAAAAGTGCCACCACCTTCGGGAAACACCATCGTCATGAAGGGGTGAATGTGGTCTGCAACTATTGTATGATACTCCTCGATCGTCATGGTGCCTTGTAGGAGCTCCACTGGACCCATGGATGCCCACATGAATGTTCCCAAGAGCATAATGGAGCCGCTGCCAGCTTGTCTTCGTCCCACAATACAGGTGTCAATGAGCTGTTCCACTGGAAGACGCGGATTCTCGCCATCCCATCGGCATGATTAAGAAGGTATCGGGATTCATGAGACCATACAACGCTCTGACTCCATGCCAACGTTCAGAGCCGATGGTCACGTGCCCATTTCAGTCGTTGCCGATGTCGTGGTGTTAAAGATTGGCACATGCGTGGGTCGTCGGCTGCAGAGGTCCATCCTTAGGAGTGTTCGGTTCACTATGCGTTCAGACGCATCTGTACTCTGCACAGAATTAAAGTCTGATGTTAGGTCCGATACAGTTCGCCGCCTGTCCTGTTTTGCCAGTCCGCCCAGCCTACGACGTCTGACATCTGTAATGATAGGTGGCCGCCAACTCCGTGATGTCTGGACGTGGTCCACCTTGGTTTCGCCACCTGTTGAAGACACTCAGCACAACACTCTCCAACTCCCGAGAAGTCGTACAATTTCCGAAATGCTAGTTCCGAGCCTCCAGGCCATCACAATCTGCCATCGGTCAAATTCAGATAGACAGCGCGCCTTGCCCCTTCTACACACGGACAGAACTTCCTGCTATAAGCACCCTGCGTGTGGAAAACTATCACTCAATCGTCACTAGGTCACGCTGCTATCACCTGGACGGGTTTATATCGACAGTGGATCGGTGGTCATATTGTTCTGGCTGATCAGAGTAGGCTGACAGCACTAGTGCTCTAGTGACCTGTAGTGTAATATCGTATAATAAATACTCTCTTATAGACTTACCACCCACCTCTGGAGATAAAGTGAGCTTTGTTTCTCTGGAGAGTGCTACTGTGTCGTAACTCTCCTCTAGACTGCGATGTTCCTGGCAGCAGTAGAAGTGTATGGCCGGTGGCTACCTATAGCTGCGCCAATAGCGGGAACTTCTCTCGAGATAGCATCACCTCTCCACAAGCAGCCGAGAGCCATGCGCTTTTCAGGCCCTCGCAGTTATCTGACATCAGCATTAATGTTTCAGGGAACAGTTAGCTGCGAAGCACAGGGTATTTGCCGTCAATTTGTACACGAGACGCGAACTGTGAGCGTATAGATTTCTCATCTGACTGGTACAATATGTTACTGTTGCCAATAGACCAGCAAAAGAGTAGTGGCGCAGAGCTTATCCTGTCTCGTGAATCAGTGCGGGTGCTGAATAGCAGACAATTCGCCAGTACAAAGCATAAAAACGATTTACTTCGTCAATTTTGGCAGCGTCACGACACAATGTCGCTGCCGGTTGCCACGCTTACACAAAAGCAGCTGTCTGGACAAAGTTCAGTGTGGTTTCTGTGCAACAGTGAAGTACCTAATGAATTATTAAACCCAGATGAATGTTACTTTACCACAGCATGTTTCAGATTTGAATTATATGTCATCAAACTGATTAATGTTCCTCACGAGGAGTATAAATCGTTTGGTTCCAGATTTTGTGGTGAAACTCCAACAAAAGAGAAAAAGAAAATTCATTGTGGGGTTAAAATTGCAGCATTGCTCTTGCGTTACAGAATTTGAATGTATGAATTGCCTTTAATCGTCGCAGAGTGCCTGCTCTCTGAATCGTACTGGTTCATGCTTCAGTATGTTTGGCAATCCGGCGATTGATATCGTAGCATCTCAACACTGTTTAATATTTCTCTGTATAAGAACGGACATAAATAAATTCCATCAAACTTCCATTCAGTTTCACTTTTACCAGCATTCTCGAAAATATTAGAAAAGGTAATACAAGAGGCTTCTTACCCATCTGACTGCAAACAAAATATTGTCATAGCTACAGTTTGTATTTCCGAAGGGCTTCTGTATTGACAAGGCTCCTCACGTACATGAGAATGTAATTAATTCATCAGACAGTAAGTGACGGGACCCTGGCTTATTCTCTGACCCGTCAAAAGCGTTTCACTGTGTAAATCATTCCATCATTTCAGTAAATCACTACATCTTTTCCATAACAAAAGAAGCCCACAAACTGGTTCAAATCGTAGCTGTCTGACAGAAAATAAAGAGTGTCAATAGAATATATCCCTGTACCAAGTTATCAGTCATCATTCAAATGTGACACTGGACTTCCCTTAATGCAACGTTTAAGTTGCTTCGACTGCTTCATATGCAACGCGTTGACACTGGAATTTAATCTGCAACATAGCTACATCTTAATGCTAGGTAGGGTAAGTTTTCATTACTATTAGCAGTGTCCACGTCCCTCGATAAACTATTACATTATCATTTTTACTGTATTTACATGCAAGTTTCTACTGATGTTTAGAGGCTGTTAATGAATAATAATAATGTCCTATGGACAAACACACACTCCCATGCCCGAGGGAGGACTCGAACCTCCGCCGGGACCAGCCGCACAGTCCATGACTGCAGCGCCTGAGACCGCTCGGCTAATCCCGTGTGGCTTCAAAGTCGTAATAGCCATCTTCGTGAAACAGGATCTCTTACATCAGATCGACGGGAAACGTAAATATCGGAGGGTGGTAATTATTCAGTACCAGGAAACTGTGTTACAGTGAACTGAGGACGCCCGCATCTCGTGGTCGTGCGGTAGCGTTCTCGCTTCCCACGCCAAGGTTCCCGGGTTCGATTCCCGGCGGGGTCAGGGATTTTCTCTGCCTCGTGATGGCTGGGTGTTGTGTGCTGTCCTTACGTTAGTTAGGTTTAAGTAGTTCTAAGTTCTAGGGGACTGATGATCATAGATGTTAAGTCCCATAGTGCTCAGAGCCATTTGAACCATTTTTGAACTGAGGACAACTTCACAAACATACGAACCATAGCTAGCGCCATTGTATGGTACGTCTGCGTGAGAAAGGCAGGCATCCATTTAAAGTATCTGAAGATACATGACCAGTGAGCTGACGACTTCCCCGGCGAATGGAATTCTGACAATTCTATCTACACCAAAATGTAAACATCCCTCACTTCCAAACGTGTATTATGTTTATTGACGTGGCTGCCTTTTAAATATTTTTCATTCCCTCCGGTGGTTGAATTTCATTGAATTTAGCGTTTATGATGCTGATCACTTTGAGAGATGACTATTTTATACATCGGAGATAATAAAAGCCAGAAGACTAATCTGACATGTAATTTAGTACAATCTGCCACACACTGCAAACGGAGGACTAAAAGGGGTGCGTGACTGAGTTACAACACAGACCTACTTTCCGGTGCTGCATCCTCGAATTCCAGCTGCACATAGTCGACCTGTTACCTTCACCTGCCCTTACCTGTTGTGCATTTGTTCATATACCATGTTCACAAATGTAAAAACTGAGTCTGCTTTACATAAATACAACACCACTCTCGGAAAGGTTAGTTCCCCATCACATAAAGAACAAACTAATCTGGTAAATAAAAAGTTTTCGATGGTGCTGAGTCACAGTCATACAGTATTTTGTGAAAGAATTCACCACCATTTGACTGTATATTTCTTGTGTACAATCCAGATTTCGGCTTTCACACCATTATCCAGTACAATGTTCTTAGACAATTAAAATTATTTTGCTGTGTACTGAGTATTTATCATCCTGCACAATACACAGTGTAATGATGTTACTGGTCTAAAAACATTGTACTTGATAAAAGCGTGCAAGTCGAAATCTACATGGTACACATGAAATATACAGAAATGTACAGTCACATGGCGATTTATTCTTTCAAATAATCTGTTAAAATCGTAATATATTGGTTGACGCCCTGCACCCTTCAATTTGGTTCGTAAACATTCGTTACAACAATTATACGAAGTTAGCAGTGAGTTTATCAGAACTCTTAGAGATTACGCGACCGAAAACCATTTCCAACTGCGAAGGTCCTACCACTACCACTTCCAACTAAATAATTTCTCGCGTATAAAGTACTACTGTGGCTCTACCTTCCATTCCTTTCTTCTATCTGCCATTCAGGTGCTACTCCCTGCCACAAAGGAGTCAAAAACGAAACTTCAGAATAGTTTTGATTCTGCTGGAAATAAGTCACGCGATATTCCCCACAACCCAAAATAATCTGAATCCACATTCTCGATCAGAAGGCCATCAGCGACGAGCTAGTGGCAACATTGAGATAGTAAACAACTAGATAACCAATGTAGTCCAACTTATCGACAGTGGATTTGAGTGATGGAAATTACGCGACATAAGCTTTGTACATTACTCCTCCTTCATTTAAGTCTGCAAAATATTATCACCATCAAAATATGTTGTTGTTGTTGTCGTGGTCTTCAGTCCAGAGACTGGTTTGATGCAGCCCTCCATGCCACTCTATCCTGCGCAAGTTTCTTCATCTTCGAATAACTAATGCAAACTACATCCTTCCGAATCTGCTTAGTGTATTCATCTCTCTCCCTCACTGCTTTTACCTTCCACGCTGTCCTCCAGTACTAAATGAGTGATCCCTTGATGCCTCAGGACATGTCCTACCGACTGATCCCTTCTTCTAGTCAAGTTGTGCCACAAATTCCTCTTCTCCCCAATTCTATTCAGTATCTCCTCATTAGTTACGTGATCTACCCATTATTATTCAGTATTCTCCTGTATCACCACATTTCGAAAGCTTCTGTTCTCTTCTTGTCTATACTATTTATCGTCCATGTTTCACTTCCATACATGGCTGTAGACTCCATACAAATACTTTCAGAAACGACCTTTCTGACAGTTAAGTTTATACTCGATGTTAACAAATTTCTCTTCTTCAGAAACGATTTCCTTGCCATTGCCAGTCTACATTTTATATCCTCTCTACTTCGACCTTCATCAGTTATTTTGCTCCCCAAATAGCAAAACTCATCTATTACTTTCCTAATCTAATCCCCTCAGCATCACCTAAATTAATTCGACTACATTCCATTATCCTCATTTTGCTTTTGTTGATGTTCATTCACATCCTCCTTTCAAGACTCTGTCCATTCCGTTCAACTGCTCTTCCAAATCCTTTGTTGTTTCTGACAGAATTACAATGTCATCGGCAAACTGCAAAGTTTTTATTTCTTCTCCGTGGATTTTAATTCCTACTCCAAATTTTTCTTTTGTTTCCTTTACTGGTTGCTCAATACACATATTGAATAATATCAGGGATAGGTTACAACCCTGCCTCACTCCCTTCCCAACCACTGCTTCCGTTTTATAGCCCTCGACTCTTATAACTGCCATCTGCTTTCTGTACAAATTGTAAATAGCATTACGCTCCCTGTATTTTTCCCCTGCCACCTTCAGAAATTGAAAGAGAGTATTCCAGTCAACATTGTCAAAAGCCTTCTCTAAGTCTACAAATGCTAGAAACGTAGGTTTGCCTTTCCTTAATCTATCTTCTAAGATAAGTCGTAGGGTCAGTATTGCCTCACGTGTTCCACCATTTCTACGGAATCCAAATTGGTCGGCTTCTACCAGTTTTTCCATTCGTTTCTAATCAATTCATGTTAGTATTTTGCAGCCGTGACTTATTAAACTGATAGTTCGGTAATCTTCACACCCGTCAGCACTTGCTTTCTTTGGGATTGGAATTATTATATTCTTCTTGAAGCCTGATGGTATTTCGCCTGTCTCATACATCTTGCTCACCAGACTGTAAAGTTTTGTTAAGGCTGGCTCGCCAAATGCTGTCAGTAGTTCTAATGGAATGTAGTCTACTCACAGGGCCTCGTTTCGACTTAGGCCTTTCAGTGCTCTGTCAAACTCTTCACTCAGTTTCATATCTCCCATTTCATCTTCATCTACGTCCTCTTCCATTTCCATAATATCGCCCTTAAGTATATTGCCCTCGTATAGACCCACTATATACTCCTTCCACTTTCCTGCTCTCCCTTTTTTACTTAGAACTGGTCTTCCATCTGAGCTCTTGATATTCATACGAGTGGTTCTCTTTTCTCCAAAGGTTTCTTTAATTTTCCTGTAGGCAGTATCTACCTTACCCCTTGTGACGTATGCCTCTACATCCTTGCATTTGTCCTCTAGTCACCCCTGCTTAACCATTTTGGACTTCCTGTCGATATCATTTTTGAGATGTTTGTATTCGTTTTTGCCTACTTCATTTACTGCATTTTTATATTTTCTTCTTTCATCAGTTAAGTTCCATATCTCTACTGTTACCCAAGGACTTCTACTAGCCCTCATATTTTTACCTACTTGATCCTTTATTTCATCTCTCAAAGCTACCCATTCTTCGTCTACTGCATTTCTTTCCCCTTTCTTGTCAATTGTTTCCTAATGCCGTCTCTGAAAGTCTCTACAGCCTCTGGTTCTTTCGGTTTATCCAGATTCCATTTCCTTAAATTCCCTCCTTTTCGCAGTTTCTTCAGTTTTAATCTACAGTTCATAACAAACAGATTGTGGTCAGTGTCCACATCTGCCCCTGGAAATGTTTTACAATTGAAAACCTGTTGCTAAATCTCTGTCTTGCCATTATATCGTATAATCTATCTGAAACCAGACCTCTTTCACGTATACAACCTTCTTTCACGATTTTTAAACCAAGTGTTAGCTGTGATTAAGTTATGATCTGTGCAAAATTCTACCAGGCGGCTTCCTCTTTCATTCCTTACCCTCATTCCATATTCACCTACATCTTTTCCTCCTCTTCCTTTACCTACTATCGAATTCCAGTCCCCCTATTAAATTTTCGTCTCCCTTCACTATCTGTATAATTTCTCTTATCTCATTTCTTTTATCTCTTCGTCGCATGCGGAGCTAGTTGGCATATAAACTTGTACTACTGTGGAGGGCGTGGGCTTCGTGTCTATCTTGGCTACAATAATGCGCGCACTATGCTGTTCATAGTAGCTTATCCGAGCTCAAATTTTTTATTCATTATTAAACCTAGTCCTGCATTACTTCTATTTGATTTTGTACTGTATTCACCAGACCAGAAATCTTGTTCCTCCTGCCAGCGAACTTCGCCAATTCCCACCATATCTAACCTATCCATTTCCCTTTTTAAATTTTCTAACCTACCTACCCAATTAAGAGATCTGACATTCCACTCACTGATTCGTAGACCGCCAGTTTTCTTTTTTCTGATAACGACGTCCTCCTGAGTAGTCCCCGACCGGAGATCCGAATGGGAGACTATTTTACCTCCGGAATATTTTATTCAAGAGGACACCATCATCATTTAACTACACGGTAAAGCCGCATGCCCTCGGTAAATTTTGGAAATTTGTGGTAAGGTCTTATGGGACCAAACTGCTGAGGTCATACGTCCCTAAGCCTACACACTACTTAATTTAACTTAAACTAAGTTACACTATGGACAACACACACACTCATGCCCGAGGGAGGACTCGAACCTGCGACGGAGGGAGCCGCACGGATTGCGACAAGGTGCCTTAGAGCTCGCGGCTACGACACGTGGCCTCTCGGGAAAAATTACGTCTTTAGTCCCCCCTTCCTTTCAGCCGTTCGCAGTACCAGTTCAACAAGGCTGTTTTGGTTAATGTTACAATGTCAGCTCAGGCAATTATCTAGATTTATGCCCCTGCAACTACTGAAAAGGGTGCTGCCCCTCTTCAGGAACCACACATTTGTGTGGCCTCTCAACAGATACCCCTCCGTTGTGGTTGCACCTACGGTACGGCTACCTGTATCACTGAGGCACGCAAGCCTCCCAGCCAGCGCCAAGGACCAAGGTGTATGGACTTTATCTATACCAGTTAAAAGTACTTCCTATGTGACTGTACTTAATCAGACATTGCCAGCTTAAAACGAACAAAGACAAAGCTTATGAAGCAAGTGACGCAGAACTCCAGCGGAGAAATGTAACCACCATTTAAACAGTTTTCCGTTCAGTTTAACTCTTACATAACATAATTTTCTGATGGACTATCCTTCCTTGCATCAGCTGCACAGTCTGGGATGTGTCCACCTGTTCATCGTGAAAACTGCGGTGAACTTTTAATTCTTGCCCCTTTTTTATTCGTACACCAGCCTTTCAGACTTTCTGGTGCTGTACTCCGAACCCCCCCTCCCCACACCATAATGACCTGCCGTTTTCGGGCGCTTCCCCGCCCCACCATCTGATATGCTTATTTACAGTCGTCGCCCGCTATAGTCAATTGTGATTACAACGCACAATCAAAATTCAAATATCTCATTATCCCAAGCTCGGATTACATTTTGATTTGCATTAATCTCTCTTAAATAACAATGTGCATCCACAAAGCTAGTGTTTCTAACTGTTTTTTTATCTTCATTAACTACTATAATTCTATAATTAACTATTTATAATTATAATCTATAATCTATAATTAACTACTATAATTCCAATGTGAGGACATATCACAAACACGTCTCATCTTCACAAGTGATACACTCTTCAGCAGGCATAAAAGCCCTTTCTAGGAGCTGAAAAATCCTAAGACAACTAGAGTATTTTACCACTAAAAAAGATTTACCATAAATTGGAATTGTCCACGATCCTCTGAACGGGCCGTATCTTTGCTAACATGCTCGACGGACGACATTTCTGTGTATCTCTCTGTGAAGTACTACCAGAAACGGTAGAGGATGTCCTATTAGCTGACAAGCAAAATTTATGGTTCCAGCGTGATGGGGCCCCACCAAAATTATCCATTGATGTTACAGAACATTCAAACAATGTTTTCCACCATTTTTGAGAGGGGGGGACCAGTCCATGGCTTCACTCCTACTATGGATTTATTTTTCGGGGCGGGTGCGGCGGGCGTGGAGGGGGGGGGGGGGAGTCGTAGTGTTTGTTGTACGAGACGCTGATACATACTCCAGAAGACTAGTTGCCTGATTGGCTGAAACTACAACCGTTATTCCTGAAACGCGTGATTGTTCTGAGCTATTTAGACTATCATTAACTCGCAGATGGCCCTTGAGCATTAATAGTATAAACGTACGACATTTCCAGCAACATCTCTAATACAAGAAGCCCCACAAAGCAGTTTTAACACCTCTGAATATCACAAGCGTCAAGCCTTCCAAGGACCTCCAGCGGGAAAACGATGCCACTGTGATATTTTTGTCACAAAAAGTCTCTTTTTAGCTCCTCTAAACACTATTTAATTTTTAATACGTGGTTTTTCAATCTATGTATTGATCTCTTGATGAAAATTGTCATTATTAATATATCTCTTCTTAAAACGATCAGATCAGTTCATGGAATCGATATCAGAAACAAGAATAATTTGAATAATAATTTAGTTTCCTGCTTTGGAGCAGAAACGTCTCCTTTATGCAGAAACATCCATTTTAAGTTTTTACCAGCAGACATAAATTGTTTAGCTACCAATTAAGCTGAGTTTGAGAGGAGCCTAAATGGTTTATTTATTGATTGCTAAGTCGTTCTACTCCATTGACAATATTCTTAGTTGACCAAGTTGATTTTGTATATTTATGAGATTATTATTCAGAAAGATGTAGGTTGCAGTAGTTACTGGGAGATAAAGAAGCTTGGACAGGATAGGGTAGCATGGAGAGCTGCATCAAACCAGTCTCAGGACTGAAGACCACAACAACAACAACATGAGATTATTATTAATAATATCAATTATGTGATTGTATGTATAATCTTACTACTGTACATCTTCAGGGTAATCATGTGGTCATTGAAAATAATTGTAAACTGCTTTCTGTTTGATGACAATTATGCACTATAGTGTGTTTACATTTACTTGTTTGTCACTTGTTAGTTATTAGATCTTAAATGAAAATATAACTCCGATTTTTTGACTCATTCCATATCCATGAGTCAATTTTACTTATGGTCAATGGAAGAAATTTATGTCTTTTTTGTACATATGTATAATGAATTCTTATTTTATATGTTCTACATCTTTATGGATTTCTTCTACAGATGATTGGAACAAAAAGATATTTAATTTAAACACAACTCTATATAGATAATGTTACAAAATTTTATTTTTGTGAAAGACATTTTGTAAATTAAATAATTGTTTATTTTGTAATTACACATTACTATGTCTGGGTTAACTGCAGCAGAATATTCACTGCCAGAGAGTAGATTGCGTTCCAAATGTCTGTGGATACTTATAAAATCTATAGCATATTCTATTCTTGTAGTCAATAAAAACTTTCAGAAGAATAAATAAGACGAAGGTAAAAAAAGAGAAAAGAAAAAAAAGGAATATTACTAAACTCATGAATATACTTCAACAAAACATTCTGAAATAGAAGAAAGACGAATGGAAATACAAGGATAAGGAATCAGATCACTAGAGACACAAAACAAGAAAGAGAAATTTGAGATTGCCTGTACGACACTGGAGGACAATGAAAAACGAAAACACAGCCAGATCATGTTAATCTGTAAAATCATTTTAGTGTGTAGACGAAAATGAGAGATGGAGCAGTTATTGACGAAAATGGAATTGTATTGAATTATAATAATGGTGTAAAAATCATAAGTAGAAACAGTATAAGGGACACTACAGTAAGACAGATTTCCTAAAACACTATGGAAATATAAGTACATATCGATGCAAATAAACCTGGCGGATCCGTTAAAAAGGAATATCCTGACTGACGTTGCTACCAAATTTCAACTGTGAGAACACATAAAGAAATCTAGCTGCAAGAATTCTAAGAAAATTATGCTCTGTCGGAAACTTATTGTTATCACAAAATCTGGCTGTGAACTTTGGTGAAAACTGCTTACTTGAAACTGAAGTTGGTTCCTGTGAAATTTAATTAAAGAAGGACTTCGTTTTCTACAGTATTTGGCCTACCTGTGTCGTACTGGATAACGCCGTGCAAACTGCTCCCGTAGCTACGGCGCTTCTCGATAACAGAGCTGCAGAGCTATTGTGATCCGCAAAGGTGCAATGAGTTCTCTAAAAACATTACTACTAATCTTGGTTCATAATTTTAGATAAAGATAAATGATAATAATAAATTGAAAATTAACTGGCTCTTAATATGTGGGCAGTGATTCTGGGTTAAATGAAGTCAGTAGCAGTCTCATTTCATTTGACTTAACAAAATTTAATGAAACTTCAATAACAGTAAAGTTTTCTCTGAAATCACGTAACTATAGCACAAGAATTACAAAATTTGACCTCTACAAATTCCAGAATCTAATTCTTAAATCCATTTCCCCCACAATGATCGATAAATCCTAACAAAAAAAATCCTGGTCTGGATGTCCGACGAGCTGAGAATGCTGCCTATCAAATCGGTGCCTCCGGTAAAACAAACCTGATCATCACCTGTAATCCATTCTTCGCAAAGAATGTAATCGTAACAATGTAAAAATCATAATTCCCAAAAATCTCCATTGTTTGTTGCTTACTGCTGCTAAACCAATTCAACTGTCTCTCTCCTCTCCTCGCGATTAACGCATAAATCTGGAACGCATCTTCGCAAAGCAAGGACCACCTCTAACATCTCTGTGCACAGCTTCTCTGCCGAGGCCGAAAGCGCAAGTCTAATCAATTCAGACCATACGAGCGCGAGTCCAGACATCCAAAACTAGAAAAATTCCTACGAAAATTTAGCACATACACCTTTTAATCTGTACTGTCGTCAGATCGGTTTCCCGTTCAGTATATCAGGGATACAGTGAGAAGGTGCCTGGTTCCATTTGCATAATCAGCAACGTCACTTGAAGAGCTACGACAACAGATGGATGTATGACACCTCTATAAATGTCTCACGCTCTGTTGTAGGACTTCATTGTACCTGAAACCTCTATGAATGTCTCATGCACTGTTATAGGGCTTCATTGTATCTCACTGTAGCTGAGAGAAGTTTTCCGCAAGTATATGGCGCTGTCATTGTGATATAAACAGTGTTCAGTGTCTATGATATGTGAAGAACTCTCCATTTATGATGATTAGCAGTGTATTTAACACTAAATTCTTCTAGAATCTTCATATGGAAATGATGCTCTAAGTCCCCCCTTTTCTATCTCCTACTTTTGCTGTTGCACATGGATTAAGAAGAAACGCGAACTGACTGTAATCGATCCTGTAAGTGGAGTAGAAAAAAGTTCGGCACCCGCAATAATTTAATTTGATAGAAATTAATTAGATAAAGGAAAGTTTCATTAACGTAGTGAGAAATGAAAGGGTTGCTCTACCGATTAACGGAATGAAAGTTCTGTCCAAAATAACAAATTGATTTATTATGACTAAACTCAAAATAGTAAACAAAACACATGAAACATTTACAATAAATCAAAATTGGATACTCAAATAAATGCTATGAAGGTGAGGTTGTCCATAAACTAGATTGTGACATTTATGACCAAGTGGAATGTGGAGCCAATTCCTTGCAACTCAAATCTTAAGGGAAACATCCAGTCAACCGAACATTAATTGCTGCTACAGTAGTGAGAACTCAGGCAATGAACATCCAAGACAGAACCAAGTAAGAAAAGATGGGAACGGGCGCGCTCTGCTGAGCTCTGATTATCACAGAACAAATCCCCTAATCTGCCGGTGCTGCGGACATACATTACCAAGCTGTCTCCTTAACTGCAAGGAAACAATCTGATGTACTGGAAGCGATAGCTGGTTGCTTCGACGTCCAGTCGTAGTGATGATAATGTCGCGAGTATAGCCCGAAACAAATTATCCTGGTCTGATTGTTCCAGACTAAAGACTTCCTATCAATACAAATGCGCCTCTGAGGGAGATGAAGAAGGCTTGCCACACAATAACTGACGGTACAGTGTTTGATTTTAACAAGCGAAGTCACACAGTAACTCCGATACAGTCAACTTTAGCCAAAACTGCTCAAGACAGACAGCATAGGCCGCTTGTACGCAGAACGCTCAATTGCCAACTGTACTCGGAAAGTTACGTTGAAGTCGAAACTTCAGCAACTTCGTCAAACATTTACAATTAAATGAATGCATATTAGACAGCCAATGGAAGGCAGGTTGTCCAGAGCAGCGAGAGCTCAGTCTTGTAACCTACCCCGACCGAAAGCCGAGAGCCGACTCTCTCAAGAGCACCCGTACAAGCCGAACACAGAACATTCCCGCCCCCACGACAGTGGTCGTGGTTAAACGTTCCAATCAGCAACTCGAAAACCGACGGAAAATTCCACTCTATTGCCGAAGCACTACCATTCCACCAATGGAGATTCTTGGCGCCAATTTCTATGCCGATTTTGCTACATTACGGAGCTATGCCCTGAGCAAGCTAATCTCAGTTACGATTTTGCAGAAAACGCGGGAATTTGCTCGTCAAGACTGCCTGGGAACACAAGTCATTCTCACGCCTCGCTGGTAGCCCGCCATAAAGTGTTTTCACTAAGTTTCTACGTTGTAACGGAATCTCTAGCCTAGCCACTCCTTCAAGCCCCTGTAGGCATGTCGCTCCCGCTCTTATGACAATGTCGGCGTCTGTAAAGCATCCACTCGACTCCCTCACACCCGTCGGCCTAACCCTTTCAAGATCAGCGGAACCCGTCTGTCACTGGGCCACCCGGGTGACGAGAGACGCTGCGTGGGAAGTCTGCGTGTGAAGGAATAGCAACTTTTCACCGCATGCAAATAGAGAGGAAAATCGAATTACTCAGAGTAAGATAGAAATATGAGAGGGGTCTCATGCCACCTCTCACACTCAAAGAGACACAAGCTCTAAAACGAAAACCCCAGAAGGGAACGTAATGACGTTGCTTACGGAAGTTGGTGTGGTTCCTATAAGAGAGCTGAGACCACAAAGACGCCGCTAGTGGGACATGGGCGCGCACACACGCGGCGACAGAGTGAGCACATGCGCACTTTGACAGTCCACTGCACTCACTAGTGCTGACAACAAAGAAATGGAGGCTTCAACAGAAGAGCAAAGGGGATGGTGTGTGTTTCCTGGCAGCGGAAGAAGTGCGGGGAACGGGAATTTATCGAAGAACGGCACAAGTGTGATCTGGAACGCCACGCCGCATTACCCATACCATTGTTCAATAGGTCTGTATCCTCGTTATTGAAGACCGGTCAGTACGGTGGTAGACATTGCTCCAGACGTCCGATTGGGCGTCGCAATTGCAACGGGCATGCGGCGCTCTCCGTACATTTGTGCCATTCATCGATGAATTTCCGATCCCCGCACACCTTACGTTGTAAGGAAGCGCAGTACAGCTCTTTACTCTCCTTCTGAACCCTTCCTTTCTCTGTTTTGAGCACTACTGAGTGTGGTGTGCGGTCGGCGAGTGAACGTGCTCTCTCTGTCGTCATGTGGGCGTGCGCCCCTGTCCCTCTAGCGTTCTTAATAGGAGCCACACCTACTCCCGTAGGCAATGGCATAAGTATTCTTTCCGCGGTTTTCATTTTGCAGCCAAGAGCTCGTTTCTTGTTGAATGCACGTCATTCATTCTTACTCTGGAAGTAATCGTAGGTCGTGGAGCGAAAGTGTACGTTTTAGATAAATACAATTTTGGCCTCGATGCGCGGAAAGAATGAGTGGCGGTTTGCCTCCGCATATTACCGAATACTTTTGATTTCCTCGTCATGGTCATTATTCGCATTCTTCGTGGTAGGAAATAAAGGTATCCCAGCCTTGTCTTCGAGCAGCAGCTGTCAAGATTGTAAGAATAAGCGCTAACGTGGTACGTTCTCCTTTAGCATTCGTTAAGCTTTTCCGTAGCGGATTCTTGTCGACAAAAAGAAAAAGAAAAAGACAACCAATGAGCGCATGAATCGCACAACGCCACTATGAAACTTTCCGCAGAGATATTTGAGACAGAAATGTAGACATTGTGGATTTAAGGAAATTGTTGACTAAGCTATCATATTTTTGGCTTTTAGCCATTTTCGAGTGCGCACTCCTGTACTTGTAAAATTATACCGTCATCCACTGTGGGTATATACAAAAGTACATCTGCTATTTTTTGCGTGCAAGCTTCTTCATCTCCAAGTAACTACTGCAAATTACATCCTTCTGAATCTGTTTAGTGTAATCGTGCCTTGGTCTCCCTCTATGATTTTTACCCTCCACACTTTCCTCTAATACTAAGTTGATGATCCCTTGATGCCTCAGAACGTGTCCTAACAACAAATCCCTTCTTCTAGTCAAGTTGTGCCACAAATTCCTCTTCTCCCCAATTCTGTTCAGTACCTCCTCATTAGTTACGTGATCTACCCATTAAATCTACAGCATTCTTCTGTAGCACCACGTTTCGAAAGTTTCTATTCTCTTCTTGTCTAAACTGTTTATCGTCTATGTTTCACTTCCATACATGACTACACTCCATACAAATAGTTTCAGAAAAGACTTCCTGA
This sequence comes from Schistocerca cancellata, assembly GCF_023864275.1. Taxonomy (NCBI): domain Eukaryota; kingdom Metazoa; phylum Arthropoda; class Insecta; order Orthoptera; family Acrididae; genus Schistocerca; species Schistocerca cancellata. Next base: position 228,166,501 of record NC_064631.1, on the reverse strand, counting down.
CACTTAAATCTATATTCGATGTTACCGTATTTCTGACACACCACGTTAGCCGAGGGCGCTAACGCATTGCTTTTTGGACTCGGGTAGGCGCGCCGGCCCAGGATCGAATCTGCCCAGCGGATTGATGACGTGGGCCGGTGTGCCAGCCAGCCTGGATGTGGTTTTTAGGCGGTTTTCCACATCCCACCAGGTGAAACGGGACTGGTCCCCGCATCCCGCCTCAGTTCCGCGGTTCGTAGACATTTGAAACATGTTCGCACAATTTCATGCTTTATACTAGACGCAGGCAGCTGGATTACACTGATTCCACCCTGGTGGGGGTGTGGGGTGGTGACAGGAATGGCATCTGGCCACCCCTTTAAATTAACCGTACTAAATCCGATTGTAACAATGCCGCCCCTGCGAACAATGTGGGAAAAGACACAAGTAAAAGAAGAAGATGTCAGCAAATTTCTCTTCTTCAGAAACTCTTTCCTTGCCATAGCCAGTCTACATTTTATATCCTCTCTACTTCAGCCATCATGTTATTTTGCTCCCCAAACAGCAAACCTCATTTACTGCCTTAAGTGACTCATTTCCTAATCTAATTCCCTCAGCATCACCTAATTTAATTCGACTACATTCCATTATACTCGGTTTTGATTCTGTTGGTGTTCATCTTGTATCCTCCTTTCAAGGCACTGTCCATTCCGTTCAATTGCTCTTCCAGGTCCTTTGCTGTCTCTGACAGAATTACAATGCCGTCGGTAAACTTCAAAGTTTTTATTTCTTCTCCTTGGATTTTAATTCCTACTACAAATTTTTCTTCTGTTTCCTTTACTGCTTGCTCAATATACAGTGATATACAGTGGTTTTATAACAGTAGAAAGTATATCTTACGAAATATTAGAAAACTCTCGTTACCTGTGGTTTTGGTCAGAGATTACCGGTACGCAACAATGTAGGGGAATCGATGGCGTGCAGTATTAATCCTTGCCAATACTAACATGACTCGCTGGTCAATAAAGACTAATATAAAAGTAATTATCGCTAATTAAAAACTCCACTCGTTCTTAGTTTTTGATAAGATATTCGTATGTTGTACACTAATAAAAATAATTACATAGTAAAATATAATATCACGTACCGTGTTCTTATTGTATTCCTTCCAGTTCAGAAAATATGTCAGTTTAAAGACGTGGTGGACTTTATAGAGGTCTCAAACTAATTGTAGACATACAGTATGTGGCGTATTAGACTTTATATGGAGCGGCAGTTACATGTAAAGAGATTTCAATGCTCATACTAAATGCGGCAAACGATAATCCTGCTGCCTTATCCATTAATTCAGAGATGATGTATGATTCAAAAGAGTTAATTTCCTGATGTGCCGTGTGCCACCAGACAGGGCAGGTGAGGGTAATGTCAGCTCTTTCATCTTGAACACGCTTTCATCTTGAATTCGTATCTCATATAGCCTAACAGTCAGGATGGAAAATGGAAACTGTCCTTCGAAAGTCACTTCATAAATGCCAAAATAAAAATTCAATAGAATGCGGTTGACATTCACATCGAATGAATTCATTGGAATACTACATTACAAAGCTGAAGTCGGATTCTACTGTGCAAAGGTGGCACGATTTCGTATTTTGAGTCGTTGGACAGGCATGATATTTTCTGCCTCTGGCGGGAACGGTGATATTCGTTCGGCTGAGGGGTGGACGAATGGACTTGACTGTGAGTGGAGTGGTGGCTAGTTGACTGTGGAGCGCACGAGGCGAGGCCAACAGCAGCGGATGCAGTCCCCTGTCCTGGCGGGTAGAGGAAACTCTTCGCGAAATGGACGTGTGGCTGGCTGGTGCTGAGCGTCCAGAGCCAGCTGTGAACTCTGACTTTTGAAGACCTGTAAGTAATGATGGTTTACTTGTGCCTAGAACACGGACTGTTTATCAGGTGCTATAAGGTGACGTTTAGTTGTTTCTGCCCTAGATAAGCTAAAGTGACTGAGCGGTTTTCTTCACTGCACCCATGTAACTTGTTGTGGGATGTACTGTCCATTACTGATCATGTTACATGCAACACTGAACGAAGATTTCACTGGATGCGAATAGTTGCAACTTGTAGAATCAGTTGTTTTAATTAATTTAAAGTGTTTCGTGAAAATCCTAAAGTTGACATCTGACATTTTGGCCCGAAAATGAGGTACATCGGTACTCTCCAAAATCCTTCTTCTTTTATATAAAATAAGCATTGAAATTCAGAGTTATTTCCAAAACTTGACATATGCAGTCCACTCCGAACTCAGACATTTGCATTTACATTGTGCATCACCATAACATGTAATGTTCTAGAACCCGACATCCTCTCACATGACATGTGTTGCTTTAAGATCCGTGATGTTTATTTTACACAAGTTTGTATCGCTACATCTTTACAGGGCGCTTTTCACTGGAGGGAACGTTATGAATGCAGCACTACTTCAATATCATATTATTATGCTGCATTACCGCTACATCCGCACTTGTCCATCGCTTCACAAAGTGACTTGGTGTGTTATCCTGAGCTTATAAAATGGAATCTCACGTACATGTGTCATCAGTAGAGCCATAACATGGAAGGAAGAGAGTATGTAACACCAATGAATGGACAAAATACAGAAAACAAACAGAAAGACAAGTGCCAGGTATTTTTAGACCTGTTTACTTATGACTAGTACACTGCATGTTTGTTTATGTTGTAATTGTGTTTTTATTCACTATTGCAGGCATTCAGCGAAAAGCAGTCCCAGAGCTCCATCTTGCAATCATAAAACAGAGGCTTTCCAATGCATCTCAAAGGATCGGGTAAGGTTTGTTTGCAAGCGGCATTTAGAAACTGGACTACCGCCAGTAGAAAAAAAGAGGGGGGTGATACACGTAGCAAGAAATGTGTGATCAAAAAGGTGGCTATGAAAAATTTCATCGAGCAGTTAGGTATTGCAAATGAACTTCATTATTGCAGAGATCGGATAAAAGGCCACCTGCACTTACAAAATGATCTGAATATTACCGTTCTCTGGAGAATATTCAATGAGTCAATTGTACCTGACATTAAACAAGACTTATTTCCAAAATTGGTTTTGTACGAGTTACAATAGAGGCTTTGGAACTGATGTTTGTTACACCTGTTTGATGCTGAAATAAAAAGCAAAGCACTCTAAAACACCCCAATACACGTTACAAGTGATGACTACTCTAAAAGTAGGTAAGTTTAGAGCCCAATTTTGCGAAAGGAAGAGATCGATGAACTCATTCTTAGTTACGATTCCCAAAAATTTGATATTGCCGAAAATTACTGTCAGACAGCTTATTACTCTCAGCAATTGTACTATTCCTCTATTTCTGTTGGCTCATATCATAATCCCTAAAATAGGGACAAGACTTTCAGGTATGTTTGGCTAGAATCATGTCGCCCTGAAGGATCCAATGATGTGGCATCGGCAGTTTATGACAGCTTAAACAAGCTTGAGCTCTCTGCCATAAAAATATTAAGCTGATTAGAAATGATGCACCACAAAATATCGAATAAGTTCGGTTGGTCTTTTCGGTTGTTGGCCACTCTTTTACCCCGCCTGACCGAGTATTCGGAAAAATTGAAAAGCAAATAAAGAAGGTGGGCAAACCGGAAAATGATTACTATATATTCAACAACTATGGTTTCCAAAACAAATTAGGCGTGGACTGCCCAGTTTAAGATTGGAAAACAAGCATACAAAGTCTTTTGAACGTACCAAAATAAAATTTTACAGGAGCATTATAATAAAAATGTCGAAAAATGCAGTTGTAAGAGCACTACAGAAGTGACCTGAATGTGTACAGAGGAATACTAAAACAGGGAAAGCCACTTTCTAACATGGAAAAAATGGAACTTCATGTGTGGCTCTATCATCAAAAAAGAAAAGCTGCGTAATGTTGAGCGATTACTTGGAAAACATTTTGGAGATAGCTGGAGACAGATGGAATCCTTACTGTATTACTGGAATGTAACAGATCATGTTTATGAGGAGGAGGAGGAGGAGGGGGAGGAAAATGTGCATCCAGATCCAGACTTATCTATGAATAACATAAAAAAGAACGTAAATTAAGGAGACTAACATATTTACTAAATTTTTTGTGTACAACATTCTGAATAAAATGAACATTCTTAACTAAATTGGAACATACGGTTTTATTATTATAAGTTCCAAGGTCCGACATTATCACTGTTGTAGGTTCCAAAAGCTGACATATTCAATAATTAGTTACAAAGCCAATCGGAAAGTTGTCAAATGGAAATCCAATGAACCTTCGAACACATGTGATGAAAAGTGTCACTAATATGGCCGTCGATCGCGGCATACCACACTTTTCAGTTCTGAGTGCACAGTGAGCACGTAAAGGTGCTGGCCTGGCCTGGCGAGAGATTTCGCCTGATGTCGTGCAGCCCATATAACACAGCTGCCATGCGGTTCCTCTTTCATGACAATTCTCGACCGCACTCAGCAGGGGCACTGAAGATGCTCCTGCAGCTGTTTCGATGGGAAGTATGTGATCATCTGCTATACTGACTGGACTTGGCTCCCTCTGATTTTCGCCTCTGCTCAAATGACCCACTGGCTATGAAGACAATTTGGCACAGACAACGAGCTGCAGTCCAGTGTAGAAAATTGTCGAAAAAAAACAGGAGGCTACCTTCTAAGACGATGGCATTGGAAAGTTGGTAAAACACTACGACAGGTGTCTAAGCCGGAGTGGTGACTGTACAGAGGAGTAGCTGGAAGCTGTAGCTAACTGTTGCAAACAAAACATGTTTGATTTTCACAGTAATTTCCATTTCGTGACCAATCAGAACTTAGTTTCTGAATAGCCCTCGTATTTTTAATTATAGTAGAATATAATTTTCTTTTATATGAGCCTGTTAACATTGGAATCAGTCTTATTTTCAACTTAGGAAGCAGGTGTAAGCTTTTGAAAATACACATCTCTGGCTAAATTTGATGTAAAATATACGAGCTGTTAGGGGTATAGGTACAGGTATTGTGATCTTGGTACCTTAATACGTACCCAAATCAGTGCGTCAGTTGTTTTTTCTCTGCTTCTAACAGCCTTCCAATAACACATTGCGTTATTTACTACGTGATGTTTTTTGCACGGTCATAGCTGCACCACCAAGTCGACTACACCTGGCCGTATAGGTTACATATTTTGCGTCCACACTTCAATACTTGACCAGCTGCCTAAGGGAAAATGTATATTAATGGCGTAAAATGGCTCTGAGCGCTATGCGACTTAACTTCTGAGGTCATCAGTCGCCTAGAACTTAGAACTAATTAAACCTAACTAACATAAGGACATCACACACATCCATGCCCGAGGCAGGATTCGAACCTGCGACCGTAGCGGTCACGCGGTTTCAGACTGAAGCGCCTTTAACCGCAAGGCCACACCGGCCGGCCTATTAATGGCGTACTTCGAGGTACTAACCAACTCAAAAACATACTACTCATAATAGCTATAATCATTAAGCTTTAAACGAAGTAAAGCCTGATGTAATATTGTTCAGTACACTGCCCTCAGTCGTCAGTAGAAATACCTGTACTTTCACCCCTCATACCCTTATGCACAAATGGTGATTGACTTTTAGATAAAATCGTGATACAAACGCACCCCCTGGAACCAGGTGGGTGTGTCGTAACAGCCACGCTTTGAACAATATTTTGCACGTTCCAAACCCTGAATTAACCAGCTTCAATATGAAAAGAAGGATTTAGATGTTCCATTTTCAAAAATGAGGACTTCTGCAAAGTTTGGTTTTCTGTCATTAAGCCATATTTTTAAAAATTCTCAGATAAGTGTGTTGTTTAAACGATTGTGAATCTCCTTAAATTCCTAAGAGCTGGAGTAATTTTGCTTGTAAGCGTTTTATTTTTGTTTTTAGTTGTTCATCCTGTTTATCTCTGTTTACTTGATCTCAAGTGAAATGTGTTGTGATGCTCTCTGGAACAACCTGAAAGGATTTGTTATGTACCTTTTCTAAGTCATGATTTAATAAATATAAAAAATTTGTTATTCGTAACGCAACTCAATCAATCGATCCTATCATCCTTCTGCTCAGCTCCACTACACTATCGAGGCAAAGTCTTTCGTAAGGTATTGATGCATTTTCTTTGATGTTTTAATTAACTGATATTAATCAATACATCGAAAGATATTTCAGCTGCCTCTGAATACTGTTTAAAGAAACTTAAAATGTAAAAAAAAAAGTATGAACAATACTCTCTTACCAGGCTTCGTGAGATCAGGTGATACAAGCTATCCCCCACAAAGCTATTATGTCAGTGCGAGTAAGACGTGGTACTGATTTACGATAAATTTTAGCAGTGCTGCGGTTTATTTCAAATTTCTGTTGCAGCAGGAAGTGTCGGTTTTGTTACATCAACACCAATATTTATTTCGTCCACCATCGGAAGAAATCGGTTAGACAGAGAGCCAATGGTTGCAATCGGTTTTAGATTGACATAAGAGCGCATAATTCCATAGAATTATCTTGAGATAATTGTATTTTATGCGCACCTCCACCTTTTGCCTCTTTCGCAGCAAAAATTGGTCATTAAAAGTGCCTGCGTTATTCTGATGGATTGTTTTACAGAATTTGTTATTCACTGCCTCTGTATCGTTCACGTTTTTATGTTGTATTCGTCAAATATTCTAGCATCAAACAAATGTGGCAGGAAGAGAATCCTCCTTTACCAGAAGTACGAGGCGTGTTTTTTAAGTAAGGTCCGTGTGGACGTAAGTACACAACGAAAGGTTATCTCAAAAAAATAAATTTATTTTCAGAAAGTACATACTTCACTCTATTTTTCGACTTAGTTGCCAAGTTTGTTCAAACACGTATCATACCTCTCAACCAATTTTAAAAGACCCCCTTCATAAAAACTTGCCGCCTGCTCCGATAACCAAGAGTTCACTGCTGTTTTCACTTCGTCGTCGTCATTGTAACGGTTGCCACTGAGGTGTTGTTTGAGGTAGAGGAACAGATGGTAATCGCTCGGCGCAAGATCAGGACTGTAGGGTTGGTGGTCTTGTAGTTGCCAGCAAAAACTGTCCAATAAATCGCGGGTCTGACCTGCAGTGTGAGGTCTTACATTGTCATGGAGAAGGACAATTCACTTCGTCAGCATGCCGCGTCTTTTGTTTTTGCTTTCTCAGGGTTTGGCAGTATGCTTCTGCATTGATAGTGGTTCCTCGTTGCATGAAGGCGACCAACAAAACACCATGCCTATCCCAAAACACCGACGCCATGATTTGGCGCTCGAACAGAGTCTGTTTGGCCTTCACCTTTACAGGCGAATGTGTGTGTCTCCATTCCACGCTCTGTTGCTTCGATTCTGGCGTGATATGCGGAACCCATGTTTCGTCTCCAGTTATGATCTGACTCAAGAATCCGTCACCTTCTTCGGGATAACGAGTCAATAACTTCACAGCACATTCAAATCTTTGGTTTTTGTGGTCCTCTGTTTGGAGTTTCGGGACCCAAAGGGAGCACAGTTTCCTAAAATTTAGGTCTTCAGAAACAATGTTGTAAAGTACTGATCTCGACACGTCAGGAAATTCGTTTGAGAGACCTGTTATTGTGAAGCGCCTGTTCCCACGAATCCTCGCTTCAACTGAAGCCACCAAATCATCTGTAATCAAAGAAGGGCGATCGGAGCGGTCATCATGGACGTTGTCACGGCCATCTTTGAATTCTCGTACCCACTTACGCACTTTGCTTTCACTCACAGCAGTATCACCGTGCACTTCGCAAATCTGTCGATGAATTTCTACAGCAGACAGGTTCCTTGCAGACAATAACCGTATCACTGAGCGAACCTCACACGCGGCGGGCGAGTTGATAGTCTTAAATATTTTGAAAGCACGGAACAGAACCGTAGAGGTCAGCTACAGAGCTCAAACTGAGCACAGTTATTCCCGGGGCATACCGGTACACGACGCACGCACTCGTTGCGGTATGCGAGCAAACTACTAGTGTCTACAACAAAACGGACCTTACTTTAAAAACACGCCCCGTAGTTGCTGTTATTGAGTTAACATGCTTGCCTGCACGTAGAAACTTTACAGTATCTTCACAAGGCCAAATAGGCATACGAAAACCACGACAAAATCATAACATCACAAATTAACAATAATTTACAACAGTTTATTGGATGAAGTTATACGTTACGTATCTTGAGTGTGACGTGACAATGCAAAAAAATGGCTCTGAGCACTATGGGACTTAACTGCTAAGGTCATCAGTCCCCTAGAACTACTTAAACCTAACTAACCTAAGGACATCACACACATCCATGCCCGAGGCAGGATTCGAACCTGCGACAGTAGCGGTCGCGCGGTTCCAGACTGTAGCGCCTAGAACCGCTCGGCCACTCCGGCCGGCATGACAGTGCAGTTAAAAGAATGTTCACTTACACTGTTCCATCCCTGAAGACTTGTTTAGTGTTGAATCCCGTGAACGAGAGCTAACGTAACTAGTAGAATGTCCAGTTAGCTCTTCTCTGCGGCGACTATTGATAGTCCTAATGCTGTATTGAGGTACGCTGTTGATGGTTTCGAACTAACTGTCGATGCACTGTTTTGAGTGGAGCAGTGGGTCCGGTGATATACGTGTTTAGCGGATAGATGTCCACGTGGGAACAAAGAGATTGAGTACCATAGAGAGGCAACACCGCGACCAGAGTGAAGCAAACCGAACTACCCTCTTCCGCCATGTTTTCGGAAGTCAAAAAGAAGAAGAGGTTATGGTACGTGAAAGTGGTAAGGAAATTATAAAACCTAGGACAAAATAAATTCGTATATTCACATGAAGTTAAACACATGCAAGTTCTTTCTATGCTGATGTATAAAACAAATGTAGAAAACCACTAACAGATAATACTTTTAAACAATACGCATTTGAAATAAGATATATTCGTAGTTTTATTTCATTGAGTTATATGCTGCACAAACGTTATGCATGATTTACAAAAGAAATTCGCCAATTGCTTATCTTTCAAGTCCGCACACGTACTATCTTGCTTTCAAAACAACCACAGAATGCCAAGTGACTAGAATAAGGAAGCCACAACATCTTGCGACTGGCGTTTGGCTGAAGAGGAAATTAGTCACGTGATATCTCTCGCTCGCTACTGTTGAGAGGATTCATCGTCTTTCGTTGTTTCCGTACCGTGAGTTGCTTTTTGTGACAGACTGTTTCAAGGTAGTGGTGCATTGTTGATCCATCGCAAACATGTCATCTACGTACGATTTCTTATAATTAAATATCAGTTAAAGATATATCAGCTGAAAAAGTCCTTAGGAGATTCTAAGGTGAACGATAATAATGCTCTAAATTGTATGCGACCGCTGTGGTCATGTGGGTACAGATGTGCAGTTACAGATCGACGGAAGTACCTCCGTGTCCCGGTAGATGTTAATTTTGTTTTTTATTGTCACGTTTGTTACATTCTGGCACTTTCTTATTCATGAACAGAAGTATGTTGTGCAATATTCGATGTTAGCCGGCTAGTGTGGCCGAGCGGTTCTAGGCACTACAGTCTGGAACAGCGCGACTGCTACGGTCGCAGGTTCGAATCCTGCTTCGGGCATGGATGTGTGTGATGTCCTTAGGTTAGTTACGTTTAAGTAGCTCTAAGTTCTAGGGGACTGATGACCTCAGAAGTTAAGTCCCATAGTGCTCAGATCCAATATTCGATGTCATTTATATATAAGAGCGTGCAGTATAAGGGATGAGTTCCTTTGATTTCAAGACTTCACTCTATTTAAAAAGCGAAAGCGAAATTACTCTGAATGTAACAACCAGTAATGACCTTGTATCCTTTCTTGTCACAAACATTTGACCGTCTTTTACTGGATACTTCGATTCCGAATATGTGGTTATGCAGAAACCTAGGAGCACAGCTTAAATGGCTGCGAATGAAATGAGCAGCAGTCATAATTACTGTCTTGCTTCTCGCAAATATTTAGCTGCGACAGTAACCTTAACAACGCTTTCGTAAATTTTGCAGTCGAGACAAAGGCCGCACCACACAGCGAACGATAGACGTCGCATGACCGATTTCCTATCTCAGCCGAGCGCCAGTTGAACGTCGTGATATTTCCTCATTTTATTTACTTGTACAGAATGACTTCCAGAAGCATGGCTGTAATAGTACAGTATGGCACCGCAGGGAGCGCTAAAAAACGTGCCACAGCGCCTCTATGTAAGTCTATCTCTTTGCCTGGGAAATACTTGCGTGGTGTAAAGCGGAAAGCGTAACATAATCTGTCCTGTGTGCACCCTCTATGGCGTCTGTCCATGACTACTTTATGTCTTTGCAGAGGCTGGTCTTACCCTGTGGTGTCTTCTCTGCTTGGATGCCTTACGTATCTTCCAGTGAACACTGCACAAAAGTTGAGCAGTATATACACTACTGGACATTAAAATTGCTACACCACGAAGATGACGTGCTACAGACGCGAAATTTAACCGACAGGAAGAAGATGCGTGATACGCAAATGATTAGCTTTTCAGAGCATTCACACAAGTTTGGCGCCGGTGGCGACACCTACAACGTGTTGACATGAGGAAAGTTTCCAACCGATTTCTCATACACAAACTGCAGTTGACCAGCGTTGCCTGGTGAAACGTTGTTGTGATACCTCGTGTAAGGAGGAGAAATGCGTACCATCACGTTTCCGACTTTGATAAAGGTCGGATTGTAGCATATTGCGATTTCGGTTTATCGTATCGCGACATTGCTGCTCGCGTTGGTCGAGATCCAATGACTGTTAGCAGAATATAGAATCGGTGGGTTCAGAAGGGTAACACGGAACGCCGTGCTGGATGCCAACGGCCTCGTATCACTAGCAGTCAAGATGACAGGCATCTTATCTGCTTGGCTGTAACGGATCGTGCAGCCACGTCTCAATCCCTGAGTCAACAGATGGGGACGTTTGCAAGACAACAACCATCTGCACGAACAGTTGGATGACATTTGCAGCAGCATGGACTATTAGCTGGGAGACCATGGCTGCGGTTACGCTTGACGCTGCATCACAGACAGGAGCGCCTGCGATGGTGTACTCAACGACGAACCTGGGTGCACAAATGGCAAAACGTCATTTTTTCGGATGAATTTAGGTTCTGTTTACAGCATCATGATGGTCGCATCCGTGTTTGGCGACATCGTGGTGGACGCACATTGGAAGTGTGTATTCGTCATCGCCATACTGGCGTACCACCCGGCGTGATGGTATGGGGTGCCATTGGTTACACGTCTCTGTCACCTCTTGTTCTAATTGACGTCACTTTGAACAGTGGTTGTTACATTTCAGATGTGCTACGACCCCTGGCTCTACCCTTCATTCGATCCCTGCGAAACCCCACATTTCAGCAGGATAATGCACGACCGCAAGTTGCAGGTCCTGTACGGGCCTTTCTGGATACAGAAAATGTTCGACTGCTGCCCTGGCCAGCACATTCTCCAGATCTCTCACCAATTGAAAGCGTCTGGTCAATGGTGGCCGAGCATCTGGCTCGTCACAATACGCCAGTCACTACTCTTGATGAACTGTGGTATCGTGTTGAAGCTGCATGGGCAGCTGTACCTGTACACGCCATCCAAGCTCTGTTTGACTCAATGCCCAGGCGTATCAAGGCCGTTATTACGGCCAGAGGTGGTTGTTCTGGGTACTGATTTCTCAGGATATATGCACTCAAATTGCGTGAAAATGTAATCACATGCCAGTTGTAGTATAATATATTTGTCCAATGAATACCCGTTTATCATCTGCATTTCTTCTTAGTGAAGTAATTTTAATGGCCAGTAGTGTATTACCAACGTCGTAAATAGCAATAGAGTAGTATACATCACCAACGTAGTAAATAAATATCTCTAATGCGTTTTTATGCCGACAGCCCTCAGGAGTGATAGAAACTCGTTTTATCAGCTTTCTCGGCAGCGGGAGTGAGTGTCTCGCAGCGCGACCGGCAGCCGAGCAAACACGGACGCCCAAGATGGGGTTTAATTTTGTAATCAGGACACGGGCTGCTTTGCATGTCCTGTAAACAAGTCGAGGAATGCCGAACGGTACATACCTTTCAACGGCAGCAGCTACATTAGATAGCTGAATACACACGGGCGTCATAATAAATTGCCCCAACAGTAATGCGACGGGCGTTCATTATTAATTCATATCACGGCGCGAGTAGGAGCCGGCGCGGACGGCTCTTCAGTTCAATAGGCGCTTCATCCCGGAGAGCCGGCCGGGAAACTAATGAGGCGACAGGCAGCGCTCGTCGCAGGCCGCCGCCTTAACGGACACCTCCGCCCGCGTCGCCTTTCAGTCGTCACGCGGAGGGCGGGCGCGTCCACCGGCTTTTCTCTCGCTGGAGCTACACGAGGCCGCAATTGCGGTTATACACTCCTTCGCACTCTGCAGCACTGTCGTACCTTGACAGGTTCGTCTTACCGGCTCTCGCGTGTCTGGGGTGCCCAGTAGTACGAACTCTGACTTATGTTCATTACTATACAGAAAGAGTCAACCCTCACAGGGGACCTTATGGACTCACTCTCTTCTATTTTCTTATTGACATGAAAATCAGTGTGCGGATACCGATTTTCTAAAGCTACACGATGCAGCTCTCAAAAACACTCTAAGAAATCGACTTTAAAGTTTTCCAAGGCCTGTTAAGGACTGTGGCGTGTGCAGTATTCGTGGCTTGATTATGTGTTGTGCTATTTCAGCAAGATCGCCAATAAAACCAGTTACCTATTATCAACGTAACAAGTCGTTTGATCTCAACATTGCTTTAACAGTTAATAACAGTCACCTTGCTAAAAAATTCTCCACCTGAGATTTGTGTAGCAATGTTGTCTGTAAAGTGGTGTAAATGGCACTAAATTGCAGATCGTTTATCATATTTAATACTACTGTTATATGAGATGGAAGCACTTCTCTTTAGCAAAATGAACAGTTTGTCACAGAATACTACACGCGCACAACACTGGCGTGTTTTCCTGTTAAAATATTGCATGAAAGTAATGCGAAATAATCAGGCTTCATACATCAGCAGATAAGGATTTATATAACGTAACGTGCTATCTGCACTCTATTTAAAGATTCAGTCTAAGTTGAATTTGTCTTTTCAAAGTAGGTTCTGGGCCACCAATCTCCAATTATTATAGTAATTATTTATAATCAACAACATTTGAGTCTAATAAAATTTCTATTCAAAACTGCCGGTGCAATATTTTACTAAGATGGTGGCTGACGTGAGACAATCACTTATCGATTGTCGCTTCAGATCCTATTTTACCACAACAAATAACATATATTAAATCATTCTGCTTTAGCCTCATTATGCATTAATATTTGATAATATTCTCAATGAAAATTGCTTATTACTTTTCTACCGTTTACTAATAAACTGCGCTCTAAATAACTAACGCTAAAGGCTGCGCTCCGTAGTAGCTGAGCGGAAAAATTAACACTTATATAGGATGAGAATTACAATGGCTTAAACTTTCAAATGAATAAAAATCATTTCACATCCAAAGTAACTCTATTTTGCAAATATTAATTAACAACATATTACGAGGTGCATTCAAGTTCTAAGGTCTCCGATTTTTTTTCTAATTAACTACTCACACGAAATCGATGAAACTGGCGTTACTTCTCGACGTAATGGCCCTGCAGATGTACACATTTTTCACCACGCTGACGCCATGATACCATGGCAGCGGCGAAGGCTTCTTTAGGAGTCTGTTTTGACCACTGGAAAATCGCTGAGGCAATAGCAGCACGGCTGGTGAATGTGCGGCCACGGAGAGTGTCTTTCATTGTTGGAAAAAGCCAAAAGTCACTAGGAGCCAGGTAAGGTGAGTAGGGAGCATGAGGAATCACTTCAAAGTTGTTATCACGAAGAAACTGTTGCGTAACGTTAGCTCGATGTGCGGGTGCGTTGTCTTGGTGAAAGAGCACACGTGCAGCCCTTCCCGGACGTTTTTGTTGCAGTGCAGGAAGGAATTTGTTCTTCAAAACATTTTCGTAGGATGCACCTGTTACCGTAGTGCCCTTTGGAACGCAATTGGTAAGGACGCCCTCGCTGTCCCAGAACATGGACACCATCATTTTTTCAGCACTGGCGGTTATCCGAAATTTTGTTGGTGGCGGTGAATCTGTGTGCTTCCATTGAGCTGACAGCGCTTTGTTTCTGGATTGAAAAATGGCATCCACGTCTCATCCATTGTCACAACCGACGAAAAGAAAGTCCCATTCATGCTGTTGTTGCGCGTCAACATTGCTTGGCAACATGCCACACGGGCAGCCATGTGCTCGTCCGACAGCATTCGTGGCACCCACCTGGATGACACTTTTCGCATTTTCAGGTCGCCATGCAGGATTGTGTGCACAGAACCCACAGAAATGCCAACTCTGGAGGCGATCTGTTCAACAGTCATTCGGCGATCCCCCAAAACAATTGTCTCCACTTTCTCGATCATGTCGTCAGACCGGCTTGTGCGAGCCCGAGGTTGTTTAGGTTTGTTGTCACACGATGTTCTGCCTTCGTTAAACTGTCGCACCCACGAACGCACTTTCGACACATCCATAACTCCATCACCACATGTCTCCTTCAACTGTCGATGAATTTCAATTGGTTTCACACCACGCAAATTCAGAAAACGAATGATTACACACTGTTCAAGTAAGGAAAACGTCGCCATTTTAAGTATTTAAAACAGTTCTCATTCTCGCCGCTGGTGGTAAAATTCCATCTGCCATACGGTGCTGCCATCTCTGGGACGTATTGACAATGAACGCGGCCTCATTTTAAAACAATGCGCATGTTTCTATCTCTTTCCAGTCCGGAGAAAAAAAATCGGAGGCCTTAGAACTTGAATGCACCTCGTATAGTTTCTTACGGACCTGTGTTACATCAATCGCGTCCAGTCAGTTCAAAGGTTCGAAAAAGAAGCCTCCTAACATTGTCTGAGATATTATTGACACAGAAAATTAAATTATTACACAAATAATAATTATTTATTATTTTTTTAGTGTCGATGAATTCCCTTTGATTGAGAACACGATAATGTTCGATCAAATTCCACACACAATTCTGTCATGAAAATTATTCTCAGTAAAATATAGTCGTCGATATTACAGGACGTTTCACACCAGACGATTAACTGTTACTAAGAACTGTGAAATGAAGTTAAATCCCTCAGCCTTATGTAAAGTGTGTAGCGTTGAAGCGAACATGGAACAACATGTAGCAACATCGGCCTTGTGCAGACCCTCTATATACTCCTTCCATCTTTCTGCTTTCCCTTCTTTGCTTAGAACTGGGTTTCCATCCATGAATATCTTCATACAAGTGGTTGTTTTTTGTCCAAAGGTCTCTTTAATCTTCCTGTACGCAGTATCTGTCTTACCCCTAGTGATATGCACCTCTAAATCCTTATATTTATCCTCCAGCCATCTCTGCTTAGCCATTTTGCCCTTCATGTCGATCTCATTTTTGAGAGGTTTGTATTCCTTTTTACCAGCTTCATTTACTGCATTTTTATATTTTCCCCTTTCGTCAATTAAATTCAATATCTCTTGTGTTACCCAAGGATTTCTATTAGCCCTCTTCTTTTTACCTACTCGATCCTCTGCTGCCTTCACTCTTTTATCCCTCAAAGCTACCCGTTCTTCATCTACTATATTTATTTCCCCCATTCTTGTCAATCGTTCACTTATGATCTCCCTGAAACTTTGTACAACCTCTGGTTTAGTCAGTTTATCCAGGTCCCATCTCCTTAAATTCCCACCTTTTTGCAGCCTCTTAAGTTTTAATCTACAGTTCATAACCAATAGATTGTGGTCAGAGTCCACATCTGCCCCTGGGAATGACTTACAATTTAAAACCTGGTTTCTGAATCTCTGTCTTACCATTATATTATCTATCTGAGACCTTCCAGTATCTCCAGGCTTCTTCCATGTATACAACCTTCTTTAATAATTCTTGAACCAAGTGTTAGCTATGATTAAGTTATGCTCTGTGCAAAATTCGCAATATCACAGGAATTTTGGAATCTTAAATTTAATCTAGGAGGCAGATACAGACCATCAGTACACAATTATCTGCATGCTATTCTCAATATAGGAAAAAGACGGTAAAGAATACACATCAGTCAGTAACATAACCATCTGATGAAACATGGCAGTTAGGAAAATCATAGACAATGGACTTAAGGACTAAAGTGTAGACTGAACAAGTGTGATTCTTTTACACCTGAATTGCAGTATGTTGGTCCTGTCATAAACAGTGAAGGTGTACATCCCCTTCAGTTGCATTTGTTAGCCATACAAGATTTGCCAATTTTTCGCAATATCACAAGATTGCAGTCAGTCTTAGGGAAAATGAACTATTATATTCAGTTCATACCGAATGCTGCACAAATCACGGCTCATTGCATCGCTTGCGTCGCATGAATGTCGCCTTTTTTGGACATATGAGTGCCAAGGAGCTTTTCAGGCACTTAAAGATGCATTGCTCAGTGATGGATGCTTAGTTCACTTTGATCCTGACAATCCTGTTGTATTGCAAGTTGACCCTTCCTCTTACGGAATCGGTGCAGTGCTTTCGCACAGAATTGGTGATAAAATACCGGCCTATTGCTTTCGCATCGAAAGCGTTGTCCAAAGCTCAGTGTAACTATTCACAAATTGAGAAAGAGGCCTTGGCTATTGTGCATGATGTCATCAAATTCCACCACTATTTGTATGGCAGAAAATTCTACTTAGTAATGTATCACAAGCCTTTTCAGTCCTTGTTTCATCTGACAAAACCGGTTCCTTTACGAACTGCCCAAAAATTGCAAAGATGTTTTTTTTTTGTTGTCTCAATACCAGTAAGTGATTGTGTATCGCCCGATAGCTCAAAATAGTAATTCGGACGCATTTACACGTCTTCCGATTGGCCCTGATACATACTTTGACACTTCTGCTGTATCTTGTTGTCGCACCGATGCTCAGGATACTGAATTGCTTCAATTTTTTCCGCTCAACTATGAGAAAATTGCACAGGCCATGGACGATAATCCAGATTTGAACATTTTTCTGAACTACATTCGCACATCTTAGTCTCGTTCCTTGCGCTGCATAAAGGACTCTGTCGTGCTCTGATACTTTGTACGTCACCACAGCCTTGCTGTACAGAAAGGTGTGATTCTTGTTCAAAATGACAGTGGACAGTCACGTGTGGTGATCCCTAAAGCTTTATAAAAAGAAGTGTTGCAGTTACTTCACCAAGAACACTGGGCCATTGTTTTTACGAAACAGTTAGCGCGTCGACACTACACTTGGCAGGGAACGGACGCCCGAATAGAACAGATGACGTCACAGTGTCATGTATGTGCAGGAAATCAGTACGCTCCGCCACAAAAGTTCTCTGCTTGGCCTAAGTCACAACAGCCATGGCAAAGCGTGCACATAGATTTTGCGGGGCGTTTTTGGAACACTCGTTAGTTGATTGTGGTTGACTCGTATAGCAAGTTTCCTTTTGCTGTGCAATGAACTCGGCAGCATAGCACAATTCAGGTGTTGTTATCGATTTTTTTTTTTTTTGTCTACAAGGCTTACCTAAAGTAATTGTGTCCGACCACGGATCTCAGTTCACATCAAATGACTTTGAAACATTCCACGAGCACAGTGGTATACAGCTTCTAACTAGTGCGCCATTCCACCCACAGTAAAACGGTGAAGCGCAACGTTTTGTCAAGACATTCAAGGAGTAGATGGCCAAACTTCGCTTCCCACACAGCAGGGATCAAGCATTGCGACTGTTTCTCGCCACATATCGTTCGCATCCACGAGATGGACCATTGCCGGCTGAATTGCTTCATGGCCGCCGCCATCGGACACTGCTCCACCTGCTCCACCCTTCTCAGCATCCGGCACCGAAGGAAGGGTGCAAGTATCGCTCCGCGCCGCATATATTGTCTTTTATAGGATTTTTAGTGGCAGCAGACGGTGGGCGCGAGGAGAGAGCGTCCGTGGGCCTGGCGTCTGCATGTATCTTATTTCGGGTTCGAATGGGCTGCAGCGCCGCCATCAAAATCAACTTCGTCTCTGTCATGTAAACGAAGATTTTTCAGTCTCTCATCCTCCAGATTCACGGATCCAGAGGACAACGTGGACACAGCAGCCGCCAGAGTGTCCCCTCACGACACCGCGGGACGGCCTCATGTAGACGGAGCCTTCGCCCCCTCCGCCTCCTCTCTCCTACCGATGGAGCTGGACCCACCCACACCGCAGCAGTCGCCGCCTTCTACATCTGATTCATGGCAGCAGAAGGTGGACACGTACCCTTCTGGTCGTTTTACAGGGGACGTTTCCGCCAGAGCGCAGGCCGGATGGTGGGATACGACAGGAAGCCCGACGTCCCCTGACGGCTTCTGGCCCGGCGATGCGCCCACACTCCTGCCTCCTCCACCGTGGTCCATGCACGACGACGGTCTGTAGCTTTAGGGGGGAGGAATGTTCTGGCATAGCCACAAACGCCGGACCGAAGATGAAGAAAGCAAGAGAAGAGAAGGCGGTGAAACGACATCGGCCAATGGTGAGCTGATTAGGACCGCACCACGACAGGAGCGGCCTGTACAAGAGTTGAATATAAGCGCCACTCCTGCCAGCCGCGGCCGCTAAGCATCGGTTCAGTACGGGGACAGTGTACGGAGAGGCCTATCAGAGAACGCTACTATAGCAGCTATTAGTGGTCCACTAACTTTGTGTCAAACTTGCATGAACATTGTATGTTGCATGTCGCCTGTCGCTTGCGACGCCACTGCAGATTCCAAGTGAAATATTGTCAATGTTGGCGGCCAGAGTGGCCGAGCGGTTCTAGACGCTACAGTTTGGAACCGCGCGACCGCTACGGCCGCAGGTTCGAATCCTGCCTCGGGCATGGATGTATGTGATGTCCTTAGGTTAGTTAGGTTTAAGTAGTTCTAAGTTCTAGGGGACTGATGACCTCAGAAGTTAAGTCCCATAGTGCTCAGAGCCATTTGAATAATTCTTATTGTCAATGTTCTTATTTGTAATAAAAGCTATTTATGTTATTTGCTTGAATTGTTGTATAGCATTTCGAGAATACAGCACCCTGTAGGCACCCTATACGAGACGAGTGGACAAGATCCCACTCTTTGTAGTACCGATTTGACAAAATCTGATTGAAAAATGCTGTTTGTGGATATATGTACACCATATAAGCTTTCGTTGATAATGGAAAAACTTATGATTTTCAAGTTCTGTCCTGTGTGATTTGTATATCAGCATTATTATTAATTAAGATCAAGGCAGTGAATGTACTAAAATGCATGGCACCTTACAGTTTTTTGTGTTACGAGGCAACCACATGGATGAGTATTAGTCCAATTATTGAAATGCTCACTTTTGAAAATTTAAGTGTAAACTAGGTGTAAGTTAATGTAAGAGTTTCTTTACATATTTCACTGTGACGCCATAGAGTCTGGCAGGTGCGTTGAGGTATCCGTGGAGGATCTACTTGAAACGTGGATGATGCCACAAAAGAGATAATTACAATACGACGTAGTCTAGACAGGCAGCTTGAGATTGTTGTGTTGAAAGTAAAGGTAAGGGAGAGCTGGTACTGTGTTCTGCAACATTGATTATAGAAGTGCGTGATAGCTGAGACTATGATTAGATGGAAGGAAGAAGGGAATGAAGATTGGTTATAATGTTCCATCGAAATCGAGGGCATTAGAGATGGAACAAAAGCTCGGAGGGGGTGTCAAGGATAGGGAAGAAAACTGGCAGTACCCTTTCAAAGGAACCATCCTGGCATTGGTCTGCAGCGATTTAGGGAAACCCCTGAAAACCTGAATCTGTAAGCCCAGATGCGAGTTTGAACTGTCGTCCTCCCGAATGTGAGTCCAGTGTGCTAACCACTGTGCCACATCGCTCAGGGTGATTAGCTGGAGAGGGAGTAAGGAATTTGTATCCGTGGAAATTAAGAAGAAATGAAATATTATTCTCTAAAGAGTACAGACGACAATTTACCTCTTTTTAAATAAAGAAAATATAGAACATTTCTATTTTAGAAATTTTATTTGTTCTTCTGTAGCTAAAGCCATTTAAAATTCTTTGTTACATAAAATGTGTTGAAACTCATAACACCTGGAGATCTACTCCCAACTATCCCCAATCGGTATACTCCAACACATGCTGAGAAAGTTCTTGGCTTTGCTCAGTAAACTGAGACAAGTGTAATGGGGTTAACAGAATGATCATAGTCTCCAGAAATGTGCAAGACATAAGAGTATTATCCAGAAATACCACAGCAGACATAATGAAGGCATCTCATGCCACCTCACAGGTGTCTTGTACTGCAATAAATTCTATAGTGTGTTTTATTTTGATTGTCGTATATAGAAAACAGCTCCCAAAAATAAGCAAAGGTTTAAAGTCATTATAAAAAGAAGTGCAACGAATTAAAGCAATAATCCACTGGAACGCTTCTATTAAAGGACTACATTTTGCTGTAAATGTAAAATTATTCACCATATTTTAGACAGCACAGAACTGTGACATTAAATGAACTATTGAAAGTGAGTGAAAGGATATGCATTTTATGAAGTATTTATTTGATGATATTAGTGCTACACATTTAAGTAATCAATGAGCTGTGCTGTCTGGCTAGAGAAATAACAAATGATGGCCAAAGAAGAGAGGAGATAAAATGCAAGCTGGCAACAGCAAGAAAAGTGTTTCTTTAAAAGAGAAATCTGTTAAAAAAAACATAAATTTTATGTTAAAGTCTTTTTGGGGGTATTTGAATGAAATGTAGTCTTCTGTGGAAGTGAAACATGGATACTAATCAGTTCCAACAAGAAGAGAATAGAATCTTTGGAAATGTGGCACTATAGAAGTACGTTGAAAGTGAGGTAGGTATATTGAATAATGTACAAGGAGATGCTGCACAGACTTGGGGGAAATTTTTAACACAAATTGACTAAACGAAGGAACAGAGTGAATATCATGAGGCGTCAGGGTAGATTAATGAAGAGAATTGCATCAATGCAGTCCTGAACTGAAGATCACAACAACGCATAGTTGGTATTGTTATTGTTGCTGCTGTCGTTTTAAATCTGAAGACTGGTTTGATATAGCTCTACTACAATGACTCTCACTCTGTAATTATACCCAGAGGGTAAAATGTAATTTTCTGAGGGGTGAATAAAAAAGTGTTGAATTGTGTTTCAGTCATGAAACTAACTCTTTTTAAAAGAGCATTACTATTATTACTATTCTGTGAGACTGTAATAATGATTACATATGTTACCAATAATTATATGTTTCTTCAAATAGTAGTATTAAAGCTTGACACAATGTAGTGGAAGTTACAGCTAGCGAAACGATTGTATAAACATTATCTTCCTCAAGTAGTTAATCCATTACAAACATATTTTATACTTTGTACTACATAACTATAACAGTAAAATAGAAACATACACTCAAATATGATTAAATATCTCATTAAAATGTCTTGCTTGAGCTTTACATAGTTCCAGCAATAGGCCATAAATTACTTCAGTAGGGCATAATCTGTGTTATTATCATTAGTGGCAGTGGTTAGACACAAGGCATTGACAACCTAAAGTCTTCAAATTTTGCCAGTTCAAATTACAACAATCAAGTGATTTACAAAACAATAAGCCTAGGCATCCTGCACACGTTTTAACTTGGATGATGGGGTGCAGCATGTGGGTGAAGCATTTGTCACTAGGGAGGAGAGTGACGCAGAGGAAATACTTATTGTAACTAGTATATAGCCTCACTATTGACAGGTAGCTTTCTTTTGTGAGAAGGAATTGTGGGTAGCTCTAGTGGTGCAATGGTAATTGGTTTCTCAGTCTATAAAAACTGTTAGCAATAAGCACTATCAATTGTCTCACTGGCTCATCAGTTTGTGGTTTAGTAAAACATCCACAAAAACTAAATATCATTTTAGAGATGAAACTGTTCAAAGAAAAAATCATTCTAAAATTTAATAAGGCACTAAATTTGCGGGTGGTGAGGGGAGTGTGGGTACTAACTAATATCTAATTGCACTTGGGGTGGTGGTCTTAGAAAGGTTGGGAACCACTGCTTTAGTGCATCTTGAGCAAGCTTCTTCATCTCTGAGTAACTACTAAAGTATTGGAACCTGCATCCAACTGAACCTGCTTACTGTATTGATCGCTTGGTCTCCCTCTACAATTTTTACTTACCTCCATTACCAAACTGACGATTCCTTGATCCTCCAGAAAGTTTTGTATCAACATATTTTGAGTTTGCCACTGATTTTCTCCATTTACAAAATTATCTTCTGCATGTAAATAACTGGAATTATTCCCTAGTAATAAATTTAATAATTTCTATCATATTTGACACTCAAATGTTCCCAGTAATTTCATGATATATTTTTTTGTTTGAAACATTAAAATCTGTAAATATCTATATGTGCAAAAATTGGAGCAAATAAGTAATAATTCTTTACTTTGCGATTTGAAATGATCCAGTAGACAAAAAGCTTTGACCTTCCAAACTTTTATTTGTGATACAACCACAGAAAACAATTATGATTGTTATTTAGGCATGATGACAGGTCACTCAGAATGACCTCAGTAGCAGTGCATGGTTTCAGTCAATATAGTGTGAATGGATTCCATGAGTCTACATACTTCCATGCCTACCATCTTTGTACCCACACACTGTTTCTCTTCTTATTCTCACTTCTCTCCCTTTTCTATTGTTATAGAAGTAGATACAATAATTATGATTCTTCATAATTTATGTTTACACTTTAACATCATTATCATTAATGTCTAAATAGTCCCTGTATAAATCACACCTACTGCATACTCAGATGTTTACCATATAACGATCTATAAGAACTTATAGGTTTACTAAGTTATTTCAAAAATTCCTAATAGCATGACATTAACAAAATCAGTGTACAGTATCAATAACTAATTACACTAGAATTTTAAACTGAAAGGGTAACTGACTCTTAATGTGCATACCTAATTTATATAATACATCCTTAATGCCTATAAGTACATATAAAAGCATAATATAGATTAGTATATTGATTACAAAAAGAAAAAAATTCACTTTAGTTCAATTAAATACTTTTCTGACTAGGTACAGCAGCTGTCACTCACCCACTCATTACACTTCAAAATACCAACAATCTTGGCCCTAGGTTCTTTAATACTACTGGGCCCAAAAATACATACACAACTTCCTTTTATTGATCATAGACTTACGTAAAAGTTTCTTCATATAAGTACATATTTACATCAAAAAATCAGATGATAGAAACCAAAGCACACAGTAATGTAAACAATAGAAATGAGGAAGTTGAATAATATCAATATAATTAAATTGATCTTTCCATACTGAGTGTGACATCTGCATGATGTACAAAATTAAGTGTCCTTTCTCCTCTGTGAGTAATGGACAATGATTTAGCATGCACCTCCTTCTCATGTTCCTGACAATCCCTAGAATGAAGATTCATATATCATGACCCTTGCATTGTGATACACCATTTCTTGTTACTCCGCACAGGTTTATTACTCAAGACATTCCATCCTTGACTATCTCCTTTTATCCACATATATGACAAAAGAATAATGAAAAGGAACAGCTCACACGCTGGAACTTGATCATATTTTAAGCTTTCAACATAAAACTGTAAATATTTGTGATACTGAAAAGTTTTAAGTAAAACAGAATACCATTACTACACATCCTAACAGATTCCATTCAGCTTTTGGTTCTAACATTTCTGTTTGTATTGCATCTGGGTGTGATACATGTCACACCCTAAATGGACTGATGTTAACTGGAAGGACTTACATATCAATGCTTATTGTTTGGAGGACAGTTTGTTCATACTCACTAGAACCTTCTACCCAGCCACGAACAATTTAGTTTATCTTTTGTGCTTCCGCGCGGCCGCTACGGTCGCAGGTTCGAATCCTGCCTCAGGCATGGATGTGTGTGATGTCCTTAGGTTAGTTAGGTTTAAGTGGTTGTAAGTTCTAGAGGACTGATGACCTTAGATTTTTTTGTGCTTGTCCTTTTGTGATGCCCCTCTGCAGCCTTCCTAATGTTTTGAAACAATTACTCACCACATACTTGTGTCTTAGTTTAGTGAAAGTTGGAAACAGTACATTTCCTCTTATCTGATCCAAAATGCTTATGTAACACTAAGGTAAGCGACAATAATTTCGAATGATTCAGCAACTACTTTGCTGATTGCTTCTTAAAATAAATATAGATGTAAATCTCAGGATCTATGACATCATTGGCAGTATAGCGTTCACAGTTAGTCCAGCTCCTTCATGACACACTCTGAGGAGATAGGCAGTGGGTAGTGACATTTAATTGTTAATCGTGTGTATTCTTCTATCGAGCAAAGCAGATTACAAACTTTAATTGTGAGCCATTGTCAGAAATCACTTTGTCAACAACGACTCGTGGAGGCTCATTTCACTATCGATAACTTTTAGCTGGTGTCTCACCAGGGGCGTGGATTACTACGTTGTGTGGTTATCGCCTCCTCGCCTAGTCACGTCTAGAGATAGGTCTCTTAAGAGTGCCCCCCCCCCCTCCCTCGGCAGATAAGGGAGTTTTCGCACAGCATGGAGCTGGGGGAACAGCAGCAATGCTTGGAGCAACGCACATGGGCTGTAGATCGGCACGACGTCTTTTTGGGGTCGACTCTTCTTCGCCAGGACTGGGTAGAAGGCAAGGTCTGGTTCGCTCATGTTGTGAGCAGGTAGTTGTTCGGCTCTGTACACCGATTTCCCGCTCTGCAAGCTATTTGAACGGATGTTCATATTTATGTTTCATTGAGTCTTCATGCACGCCTGTTACTTGGCTCTGTGATTTGTGAATAGTGTATTGGGTTGCCTGCTCTGTGCGATTTTGCAGTAACTTGTCTTAATCTGCTGGCCAGTGTACTCTCTCAAAAATGGTTAATGTTGTTATGGTTATGTAACGTGCCCTATGCCAGGGGCCAATGTATTATCTAGTATTTTTAAAAAGAAATTGTGTTTCTTTTAAATTTTCTTATGCAAGAGAACAAGCTCTAAGTTTTAATGTTTGTTTTCATAATGTGTTAGAAGGTGGTGGCCTCTCTGATAGTATTATCCAGCCCTTTCAAGCACGTTGTGAGCTCTGGTTAATGATAAGGCCCTAGCAAGTTGTTTATTACATTCTTCCTGGAAGAAATTGCAGTTCCCTTTCTGTAGTTCCCTGTTAGCGAAGCTTATTACCTGGGGCATATCAGCTTATTGGAAACGCTCTATACGTGCAATCATGGTTGAACCATAACGTTTTTTGTAGTATAATCCAGTGACAAACTTATCTTTCTTGTTTGTTAACAACACTCATTAAGTTGCTGGGAGAGTATTTCATGTTGGCAGCTTCTTGCCGTGTTGGCCTGGCTTACTAGCGGCTGTGTGCATGGCTCTCAAGCGTTTCCTAGTGCGGCTTGCTATTTGTTTGCAGTCGCACATCCTGGCTGTCCGTGCTCAAGCTGAGTATGTTATACTATCTGATTTGGGCTATAAACGAAATTTTGTTTTCAGCCAAGAGGCCTTTGGCTAACTGGCGCCACTCAGGAAATTTTCTTTTTAATGTTTAATACATATTATATTCTTGTTCTAAATTTTATTGTAAATTTTTTGTTTGAACCTTTGGGTAATCCCTATGTTGTCTTTGTTAATATTTGTCTTTTGGGGGCCCGCCTAACATCTGGGACTTGAATTTCCTTGAAGAAATATATCTAGAACTGTTTTAATTATTTTACTTGGCTGGTTAATTTAAAATTGTTTAATTTAAAAAGACCAATATTGTTAAGGTCTTATTTCTTGAATTTGTTTCAGATTATTATTATTCTTGAAATTTTATGGCTGTCTTACTCACCATTTTGAACGCCAATAACGGCAAATTAACTTCAATTTTTCTACTTGTTTTTCAGAAGGGACCCATTACGAAAGAAAATATATAAAAATAAATTTGTTGTTGTTGTTCAATGATAAATGATGTTAGTTAATGTAATTTTCCTTATCATGGTAAATCAGGATTAGTTAATGTAATTTTCCTTATCATGGTAAATCAGGATTTCGAACATGACCAGTTTTCCATAGGAAATGATGCAGAAATGCTTGTAAAACATACCAACTCGTAGATCTTCACAGCAGCATGAATGAAACCAACTTACAAATCAATTCTTAAGCAACAAAAACGTAGGAATTATCCTTTCTTGGAAGAGGACGAAACAGATCACCTGCAAAAGCCCTTTCAATCTTGGGGAGCAATCGGAAATAAAGTAGTGGGGTGTGACACTGATGGTAGTTTCCCTTTTCATAGGGCTTGCACAAAGCCAAAACATTGTGAATATGCTCCTCCAGATTGAGAAAATATAATGCTTCATGAAGTTCGTGAAAAAGAGTCCTTTGCACCAAATTTACATAACTCAAATGTGTATGCCAGATTAATTTATTGAGTAATTTGTCAGGAATACAAAGAACCCACTCAGAATTATCATGACTTCTTTTCTTAAACAGAATATCATCTTTCACCAAATAAAACTGCCTAATGGGATAGTGTGTCAGTACCTCCACTTTTCCTTAACCTCTTTCCAAACCAACTCTTTATCTTGTTCTCTAGCAGACGCAACATTTGTTGTGGGTTGGCAGGAGAGCCAACACCGTGATTATTAGAGGAAGCCGAAAGGCACGCATTTTAGCTCACGCAGGCTGGCGTGAGGTCTGGAACAGGACAAGGAAATTAGACTTTAGAAAAACGGACGTAGCTGGTGGAATACTTAACTTTAATCCATTAATGATGAGCGTCGCTCTTGACTGTACATTATTCACAATATCAATAGTAACTGAACATGGAGCCTTGCCAGGTCGTAGCAAATGACGTAGCTGAAGGCTATGCTAACTATCGTTTCGGCAAATGAGACCGTATTTTGTCAGTGAACCATCGCTAGCAAAGTCGGTTGTATAACTGGGGCGAATGCTAGGAAGTCTCTCTAGACCTGCCGGGTGGCGGCGCTCGGTCTGCAATCACTGATAGTGGCGACACGCGGGTCCGACGTATACTAACGGACCGCGGCTGATTTAAAGGCGACCACCTAGCAAGTGTGGTGTCTGGCGGTGACACCACAACATTAATATAATGATCAAAAGCAACATTTTGTAATAATGTCAAAACTCTTCTCTTCAGTGTCATACCCCATTCCACAATAAAAACCTAGAGGACAGCCAGAAAGAGCATCCATAACAATTTTATCTTTTGAGGAATATACACAATTTTGAAATTGAATTTCTTTAGATGAAACATTCATCTCGCTAAACGATCATGAATCGAATTTCCCCTCATTAAAAATTCCAGTCGTTGATAAGCATTAGCTTCAGTCATCATACCAAACAGCTAACACCTGAACTTGATTATAGCCCAGCAACAGCTGGAGCTGTAAGGTCTGTGACTGAGTAACTGGGAGCACACTTGGTGAGCACACAATTCGCAAAAGCAATATTATTATATCTCATCTACCCATCCACTTCAAATTCCTGAAAGAGCTCAACACCACCACATCTCTTAGAACTACATGAGTTTAGACAGAATTATAGATGTCACAGACAGAGATGCTTATAAAAGAGCCTATTTCACACATTCAAATTTTGACTTTGTTTAGGTATCCCAGTCTCAAGGAGTTTCTTCCCCATCAACGCACACAGTTGTGGTGTGTCCAAAATAATCACATTCATAACAAGGTTTCAAAGAGTATTCAATCCCAAAAATGTTCTACTTTGTTTCCTCATCTCAGGAACTGGAAAGTCTCTAACTGCCTCAATCTTTTCAGGATCAGGTAGACTCCCTGAGCAGTTACAGTATGTCCAAGTAATTTCGCCCTATCTCTGCCAAATTCTAATGTTTCTAAGTTAACATTGACATAATATTATATGAAATCACCATAAAGCCTGTACAAAACACCATTATGCTTTTCCCATCCCTCCTCAGCAACAACACCTAGCTGCAATAGGCAATTGACCCCTTTCTCTAATCTGATGGAACAATGATACTAAACTGTCAAATAAAAACAGGCAAACTTACATTCAACCTGAAGAGTAGCTTGAGAAATTGATAGCAACAGCTGTAACATAAGAATACTGTAAACTTTTGACATAAATGATGCTGCTCAGTCTACTAGTAACTTGTTTGTATGTTATTAGAAGACAGATTCTGAGAAGACCTGACAGTACGTTCAGTCATCCCTTATTGCAGCATTTTGTCAGTCTCCTACTCCTTGAGGGCATCAAGATCTGGAAGTCCCAAAGATCAGACCATTTTTATGAGATCCCAAACAAAGCCAAAATATCTTTGTAAATCAGAGACAGTTTGGAGATGGAGGCGCTGTATATATGCAAAATATAAACATGCTACTTACCTATTATTAGGCCATGAAAACTGTCAATAGGTGTGTTCAGAATTTTTAGATTTTTTTTGTAAAACATTCCATGGAATTAAAAAACTGTAGAATGATAATCAGTTGACTACCACATACAATTATTATTCTACACGAAGCGTATTTCGGTATCTATGGCAAGTACCCATGTATGCAACAAATACAGTTTAAAAATAAGTGCACAAGTTAATAATGAAATCAAGAAATGTAGGGTTAGGTTAGGTTAGTGTTGTTTAACGTCCCGTCGACAACGAGGTCATTAGAGACGGAGCGCTAGCTCGGGTTAGGGAAGGATGGGGAAGGAAATCGGCCATGCCCTTTGAAAGGAACCATCCCGGCATTTGCCTCAAACGATTTAGGGAAATCACGGAAAACCTAAATCAGGATGGCTGGAGACGGGATTGAACCGTCGTCCTCCCGAATGCGAGTCCAGTGTGCTAACCACTGCGCCACCTCGCTCGGTCAAGAAATGTAAAAACAGTTTACATTGCCTTTTACATTTTACACCATTTTTAGCCCAGCAAAGTCTTGCTTTCCCACAGTCATTTTGAAGATATTTCATCGGAGAACAAAGGAAATTTCTTAGAATTTGTGCAGCTGATGGCTAAAGATGATCCAGCATTGACAGAGCATGTTTAAAACTTGAAGAATGCACTGATACCTTCTCATTTGTTAAAAGGGATGCAAAATGAATTTATTTTTATTTTTGGTGACTACATTAAGGATAAAATTATTGCAGATATATTGCCAGCACTCCCGATGAAGACAGAACTGTCCAAATGGACCAAATAATTAGATATGTCAGTACAGAAGACAACATTGTAGAAGTTCGAGAATCGTTCTTAGGTTTTCTTTGTCAGGAAAGACTGCAGAGGATATGTTAACAGCAGCTGCAAAAAGATGGACGGGATACTGTGTTGTGCAGACCTCAAAGTTATGATAATGGCACGTCAATGCAAGGTGTACACGAAAGAAAACAACAAAAAATTCGATAAGTCAGTCCAAAAGCTGTTCAGCCACTGTGCTCATCAGTCATTAAATCTTTATGGAGTTCATGCAATCTCATTCGTTTCCTGTAGCATCAACTGTTTTGAACTGTAGAGAAGTTACATTCATTCTTCTCATCTTCTTCTTACAGATGGGAATAACTTGAAAAGACATGAACACATCTGAAACGATTGCCTAATGCTTGGTGGGGTTTTCGTTACAGGTAAGTTAAAGTCACAAAAGGAAACTTGGAATCAACTGTGAGCACTTAATTGCAACAGCCATCCAAGGCAAACCTTGATATTAGATTTTCAACAAGCTTGCTCCTTCCAGCTATATGTGATTTTACCTTTTTGACGTGTATCAACTTTTGAAACACAGTACTGGAGGAAGTAAATTTAGTCCAGCAATATATACTATCTCCAAAAATGACTTTGGATAAGGATTCGCCAAATTAAAAACCCTGAAAGACTTTTTAGTGACAGACTAAACTACAATTATAGTCCATGCTGTTACTTTTGGTACTATAAAAATGCAATGACATGGACCTTAACATTGACTGACAAGCAGAAAAAAGTGTCAATAAAATAATGCTAGATGACTTAGCTCATGACACTAGATCATCGATCCAAGAAGAAGATCGTCTATCAAAGTCTGAGTGTACAAATACATTTATACAAGAGGTGTCACAATGATACATATCTGTGAAGGAAATCACCAAAATTTTCGAAATTGTTGGAATAAAATTTATGCTTTTCCCCTGACAATGGCTGCAGCATCATCACTTTGATATGGGTCAGATAAAGCAAGAAATAAAATGGCATCGTAGGAATCTACTTGCAACTGATAGAATTATGTACTTCGCTGGTGGATGGTCAGCCCAGGAAATCCTTCAGTGTGTAATTAGATGGGACTTCAGTGAATCATCATCGTGTACTTCACTAAGAATCCAGTAATTCTTGACCATTTGTGTCTCTCACATCATGCAAGAGAAGTTTTTCTAAGCTGAAACTAATAAAAAATTTTCTTTGCTCCATGATGAATCAAGAACTAGTTGCACTCCAGTAAATTTTATTAGCTGAAAGAAAAGGTTGAACTGAAATAGATTTCTACGACGTTATTGAAAATTTTCGTAAAATAAAGGCACAAAAACATGTTCTTTAATAATATAAATAATAACTAATGTCTCATACAAAAGCTACGAAACTGGTATTATAGGTGTACAAGCTTTGTTTCCAGACAAATAAAATAACAGTCTGTTTCGTTATTCCATTCTTTATTACTTTTCTGCAGTCTGCCTGATGGTTCCTGTGCTACAAGCTGTTTCATATTCGAAGTTTCTTACCTATACCCTTAAGTATGTATATCAGAATTACTAGAGTGTAAAGAAAATACATTATAAACACTTGATTTCCTTGTCAGCTATTACCTCTATATTATTCATTTTTTTGCATTACGTACGCTATTGATACATCAGTTTCTAAGCATAATGGTGGCCTTATTTAGTTTCGTTGCCCTAGGCAATACTTACATCAGCAATATTTTCAATTACAAAAGGTTTCGACTCAAAGGACGATGTAGATCTGTCAAGAAATGTAAGACTGTGGTTCAAACTATTCCCTAATGACACAATCATAAAAACTTGACTTCAATCGACTCATTACACTTCAACAACATTCTACCATAACTTAAGCCCATCGCGGCTTGCTGCTTTGACAAAATATCAATCCCAAAAATTTCATCAATTGTCAACCTTGGCACAATCACAAAACTTGCAGGAAACCTATTACCTTAATACAGAAATTCAGTCCCCACTTGTCTCATCGCCTCTACACTTTATCCAAGAACTGTTGGTTTCGTCTTGGTCCACTGTAAAGGAAGAATAGATCATGAACTTACAGCTTCACTTCTTTGAAATGCCACTTTGACTCAACAAAAACACCTGGCTACACTTACCAAGAGCACAAGCTAAATAATTCCATTAATGTTTATATATTGGACTCACTAAAGAAATTTCGACTTCCTATCTCTCACCAAGGAGAGTTCCTTCATATCGTCAAAATGAAACATATTTAATTGCTCTGACTAGTGTTAGTCATTTTTTTAGTACCCAATTCAGTTGCAAACTGCATTTGTCAGACACATGGTGGCAGAGTCTGCACGCACATTACTCCTTGGATCAGCTGATCGTGCTTCAACAAATCGTGGACTTGAATCTTTATCACTCCACTGATCACTTCTGCCATTTCTACTGCTACTTCTGCAACTGCCAGTTTGCCTACCATTCAATCATTTCTACCTCTGCTGTTATCAGCGTTCTCATGTTGATTGAGTTCATCCCAATGCCTCCACCTACCCCTATCAAATCTGTCACATCACAAATCATGTCACCCACAATTATAATTCCTATGTCTTTGCGGCCTCGAATCAGGAAGAACAATTTGATTACAATTCGTACTACATCCATTCTTACCTCACATACTTCACTTATTTAATAAACTTTGGAAGTTATCTTTCACATGACAAAGCAGAATAATTTCATGTGTGTTTTAAGGACGCTTCATGAGACAAATACAATCAACTGTAAGGCTTGTATAAAAATTAATTTTTAACAGCACATGTTCAAAAAATTGCGCGGGATTGCTAAGATCTGAAATGCTAAAATTTTGAATAATAAAGAGGCCATGTTTGACTGTCTTGGGCTGCTTCAGTCCAGTAAGCAGACAAGAACAAATGCCTAAACTCCTTGCAGGACTTACGATTCCTAATCAGTGTACACATTCATCGATCCGACTCTCTTTACAAGTTAAGTTGATGGAAGTGAAAAATAAATTTGTCCAGCCAAGCACAGGATGAACACCACTCCTTGTATGCCTGAACACATGAAAACATTTAAAAGATAGACATTATTATTATCAAAACTAGACATCTCTTCATGGCATACACTCTCATGATTGATATCTCTGCGACTATGATGGGCTCTCCTCCCGTCATAATAGATATGGCTCGTCTTCAGGACCTAAATCCACCTAAACATCAGATACATGACTGCTTCTGCATCACTGACCTTCAGTAATCCTTTCACCCCAGTCTTTGATAATCTCTGATTTAATTCTTTTGCTAGTTCTTTTCTTTTCGCAAACCCCCTTCAATTTTGATAATTAGTCTGCCGTTGTTTAGCCTTTTCATTAACAACCACCTGAAACTGACACTGACCCTCTTCAACAGTAGCAAGTTTACCTTTAACATTAGAAATTCTCTGACCAAGGTTTGAATGTAACTCTTCTCTTCACTGTGTAACCAAAATGTTAACCTTCCCTATAACTTCCTCACTAATAAACTCACATATTTGTTCTAGACTCTGTATTTACACATATAGTGCACTAACATTGCCTTACTGTTCTCTTGAAATAATTTAAACCTGTTCCCCTAACCTATTTGTACTCTCTTTCTGTTCTTTAGCGGTAGTTTCCACTTTCTCATTAAATCGTCTCACTTCAGTCCCTAAACCCTTAACATTTGTCTATTATCCTTTCTAATCTTTCATCTGATTTTCTATTATTCTCTCTTATGGATGCCATCAACTTACTGAAAAAAATTGATCAACTGTAAATGTGGGAACTGAACTTATACTTTATGGATCAACTTGAACGGAACAAGTCATAGACGCAGTAGAATGATCTGTTGATGCATCGCAACTGCTAACAGAGTAATGTGGCTGAACCACATCACCACATAGCGAAGCAGCTTAAAACACTTAAGAAAATCAAAGCTTCTGGTCCAGACGATATACCAGTAAGGTTTCTTTCAGAGTATGCTGATACAATAGCTCCATACTTAGCAATCATATACAACCGTTCGCTCGTAGAAATATTCGTACCCAAAGACTGGAAAGTTGCCCAAATCACACCAGTACTCAAGAAAGGAGTAGGAGTACTCCACTGAATAAGACACACATATCACTAACGTCGATTTGCAGTAGGATTTTGGAACATATACTGCGCTCGAACATAATGAATCAGCTCGAAGAAAACTATTTATTGAGAAATAGTCAACACGGATTCAGAAAATATCGTTCTTGTGAAACACAACTAGCTCTGTATTCTCACAAAGTAATGAATGCTATAGAGAGGGGACGCCAGACTGATTTCATATTTTTAGATTTCCAGAAGGATTCTGACACCGTTCCTCGCAAGTGACTTCTAATTGAATTGTGTGCCTCTGGAGTGTCGTCTTTGCTGTGTGACTGGATTTGCGATGTCGTATCAGAAAGTTCACAGTTCGTAATAAATGCCGAAAAGTTGATAATGTCCAGCGTTCCGCAAAGAAGTGTAATAGGCCCTAGGTTGTCGCTGATCTGTATAAACGATTTAGGAGACAATTTGACCAGCCGTCTTAGATAGTTTGCATATGATGCTGTGATGTACCGTCATTTAAAGTCATCAGATGATCAAAACAAATTCCAAAATTATTTACACGAGATGTCTTCATGGCGCAAAGGCGGAAATTGACTCTAAATAATGAAAAGTGTGAAGTCATCCGCATGAGCACTAAAAGGAATCCGCTAAATTTCAGTTACACGATAAATCACAGAAATCTAAAGATTGTAAACTCAACAAATACTTAAA
Source organism: Schistocerca cancellata (assembly GCF_023864275.1). Lineage (NCBI taxonomy): Eukaryota > Metazoa > Arthropoda > Insecta > Orthoptera > Acrididae > Schistocerca > Schistocerca cancellata. The sequence goes on along the minus strand of NC_064631.1, from coordinate 228,132,305 downwards.
GACTACAATCACGAATAACTTAAACTGGAACGATCACATAGATAATATTGTCGGGAAAGCAAATCGAAAACTGCGATTTATTGGCAGAACAATTAGAAAATATAGCAGTCTACTAAAGAGACTACTCACACTGTACTTGTCTGTCCACTTCTGGATTATTGTTGTGTTGTGTGGGATTCACATCAGATAGGGTTGACGGAGGACATCGAAAAAGTTCGAAGAAGGGCAGCCATTTTGCACTAGCGTGAAATAAGGGAGAGTGTGCCACGGTATGATACACGAATTGGGGAGGCAGTCATTAAAACAAAGGCGTTTTTCGCTGATGCAGGAGCTTATCACGAATTTTCTATCACCAATTTTCAAAATATTTTGTTGGCACCTACCAGCACAGAAAGAAATGATCATAGAAATAAAATAAGAGAAATCAGAGTTCCTGCGGGAAGATTTAGGTGTTTGTTTTTCCGGCGCGCTGTTCGATAGTGGAACGGTAGAGAAATAGCTCGAAGGTGGTTCGATGAACCCTCTGCCGGGCACTTAATTGTGAACTGCAGAGTAATCATATAGATGTAATCGTAGATAACCAGAAAGGTAGGGTCCAACGAAGAGAGGCATGTTTTTTTTTCCATATCATTATTTAGTCGGCACGAGATTTTACGGAGATGCCTAACAAACTCCGATGAGAGTCGCTAAAGAGAAGGTTACTGTTGAACTGTTGAAATTCGGAGAGCTTAACTCAAAGTAGAGTCAGATAACATATCTATTCCTCCCCCATACATCTAGCGGAATGACGCTAGTCATAAAATCAGAGAAATTAGAGTCTATAAAGAAATTTATAGACGGTCGTTCCATTCGCCAGTCTCAATTGGATCATAGAAGGGGACGGGGGAGGGAGAGGGCGGGGGTGTTGGTTGGACAGTGAAAGTGGTACCAGAGACATTCTTCGTCACATACCATAAGATAGCTTGCGGAGTATAGTCAGAACCATACATGCAGAGTTTGCGAATTTTGCTTTGTGGATTGGCACAGTTGATGATGATTTGACTGGTACCTAATCTCTGTACTGGACTGTATGCGCACTGGGGATACGATGAAGCAGACAGAGCCTATGATAGCCACGTAACTTGTCTGGCAGAAACCGTTCTAACGGAGCGTATGAAGCACTGGCAGGGTCGAATAGACGGATGTTGCACATGTAACACACACGAGCATTCGTAGTTAGTTCTAGCCGTCCAGAGTTCAAAGGCTGTATCAGTGCTACAATGGACGCTATAAAAAATACATGTAAGTTACAGGTTGTGTGGTGACTGCTTTCTTTAATGCCGCTTTTCGATTTATATAGCATCACACTAAACTAAACTCCGTCCGAAGAGGCCTTGGAAGGCCCAACGGTACTGACCGACCGCCGTATCATTACCAGCCGATAAGCGTCACTGGATGCGGACACGAAGGGTCGTGTGGTCAGCACACCATTCTTCCGGCCGTTGTCAGTTTTCGTGACTGGAGTCGCTACTTCTCAGTCAAGGAGTACTCGATTTGTCTCACAGGGACTGAGTGCACCAGCACTCAACAGACCGGATGGTCACCCATCCAAATGCTCGACAAGGAGACAGTGCTTAAATTTGGTGCTCCGACGGGAAGCGGTGTTACGAATGCGGTACGGAAAGACAGCTGGCACATCGTCACACCAATCTGAAAAAATCCGTAAAGAGCCACAAATAATACATAGAGCATAGTAGTAGTTAACTGACTACTAAGATCAAAGAGGAAATAAAGTATAATATGAAAACATACCAAAGTTAAGGAGAACATGTCATACGTAGATATTGAGTCGTGTATCTTATCCACAAGCCCACTTGAAACTGAATCATTACGGCGACTGCGCCGTTTAAGAAGACGACTAGGCCACAATGTGACAATGTTTCCTGTGCCTGATGCTGTGTGCAGGTGATCAATGTACGTATTTCTTCTTTTAATCTTAATTGTTGTGAAATAAAAAGCTTATTCATCGCGCTGACCCATATAATGGCCCCTCTGACCTTCAACATGTCGGTTTCCCTCCCCTACGACATAAGATTTGATTTTGTTTTTAAGACAGTTGTTATTTTACGGTTTTTGATTTGACGAACATTTGTTTTGTAATTATACCCGACCTCCAGGTCGTGTCTTCCTCATTCTTCGTGTGGGCTGTACTAATTAAATTTAAGTCTGAAGAGTTAATGCTCACCAGCAATGCCACCTGGAGGCCTAGTTGTCTTCCCGAATGGCGCAGCCGTAGCAATGATTCAGTTCCGCATTTTCTTATGGATAAGATACATGACTCGATACCCATATATGACACGTTCTCCTTAATTCTGATATGTTTTCTCACTGTACTTTGGTATATTTCCTGTTTGTCCTTAGTGGTCAGTTAACTAATATTACGCACTATGTGTTATTTGTGGCTCTTCACGGATTTTTTCAAATAAGTTTCTTGATGTATAGACCAAAACGAGTCGTTACAGAAACTAGTCACCCACAGCTTTTGGCTTCCACGTACTTTTTACAGTGCCGATTACAGCACTGATAAAATATTCAAATTACGTAAAAGTGGACGCGTACCTCTACAGTGACCTTACGGCATACCAGTTAGAGTTTACCCAACTTGTGTCGTGTTGAATTAAAACGCAATATTATAGTCTATGTTTCACATCCTGTTCCAAAACTTTTGGAGGAAGTAAAGGACAGAGTAGGGCTTCCTGCATATGCCGACAGCGTTTTCTGCCCTGTTGAGGTGCTCGACCAGAGTTAGTACGAAGTTCTTCACTACTTTCCGATACAGTATTGCGATACCTTGAAGAACTGGAGACCATTGTTCGCGGCATTCAGAACTGATAAATTTCTGACGATATTAGATCTTAAGTGGTAGAAATGCGCCGGAGTTTTGGGTCGGCTCTCTTTGTCAGGTTAGATGGTGCTGGAACTAAAGCGTCTACCCAAGGCAGACCCAGCCACCACGGAGGTGAGGTCTGCCCGTGGCCCCATTAGCACCCAGGTGTCGCCAGAACGACAGCTCTGCGTTTTACAGTCCAGGTCTGCAGCGCCATGATTGCGAAACTGTGGCGCGTAATTCCGCAGAAACGGCGCGCCTCACCATTTTGCTTTTAGAAGGACTAATGTCCTGGGTAATTCCTGCCTGGGAATGGAGGGCGGGGGGGGGGGGGGTGGAGCTAGCCTCACACCTCCACGTCCGCGAGCAGCGCTTTCGTCCTCCGGTCACGAAAGGAGGCAGTCCGGTAGCGGGACGTAATGACCTCAGCTGGCCTTTTCACGTAGAACTGGGAAACTTTAATGAGTAAAAACCGGGAAGAACCCTGCGGGGCGAATAATGAAACGAAGATTTAATGCTTGTTTTAGAAGAAAGAGGAAGCTTCGGTCAAAAGGGATTACCCTTGCCGTTTTGCCTTCCAGAACAGGAAGACAGAGGAGAATAGGCGGTTCGGTCACATTATGTGACCACCGCCTACGTCCGGCGTCTATTCGTAATAACCATTCACAGACTGCAACAAGTGGCCGTACTGCCAGTGGAGGGTGTATACAGCATGTCACGATGGGCTGATGGAGGGGTGAGGGGCAGAGGACGCCAAGAACAATGTGGTCGTTGCCGTAATGCGGAAACGAGGTGATTTACCTGATGTCCAAAAGGGCATGATCATTGGCTTTCAGGACAGAGGTGGAAGCATCTCCGAAACGGATAAGTTTGTAAACTGTTCGCGTACCACCGTGGTTAAAGTATGCCGCACATGGCAAAATGGCGCTATCCAAAACAGAAGTCGAAGCAACTGTGGTACATCACGGGCCATAGATGACAGGGGTGAACGACGGCTGTGAAAGACGACTGCGGCGATGTGTACGAGCGAATAGACACGGAACTGTTGAGCAATTGACCGCCCATCTGAACCAAGGGGCTAAAAACAATATCTCCTCTACAACCGTTCAGCGAACGTTGGTGCTTATGACCCTCCGCAGCATGCGCCTGGTTCACGCGTCCATGTCGACTCCTGTTCATCGGGGACGGAGGCTGGAATTAGCGCGCCAGTACCGTATGTGGACGTCCACTGAGTGTCGACAGGTTACCTTTTCAGATGACTCATGTCTTATTCTCTATCGGACAGACGGCCGCCGTCGTGTTTGGGGTGAAACTTCCGTTAGCAAGGAGGGAGTTTCAAGGTTTGGGAAATGTTTTCGTATCATCCCCTTGGTGATATCGTCATTCTGGAAGAGACTGTGGATCAACAGAAGTATGCATCGATCCTTGTATATCATGCTCACTCCTACGTGCAGTTTGTTTTGCCTCGGCACGATGGCATCTACTGCAGGACAATGTGAGACGTCACACAGCTTGCAGTGTAGGTATGCAGTATAAGAACATCAGGATGACATTACCGCCGTCTCTGGCCACCAGACTCCGAGAATTTAAACTCAATCGGGAATCTGAGGGGCCCATTGGGTGCACGTGCCACCCATCCTCGACCGACAAACCTAGAGCAACTGCACATGACACTGGAGTCAGCATGGCTCCACATCTTTGCCAGTATCTTCCAGAACCTCAATAACTCCCTTCCTGCACGACTCGAGGTGGTCCGCGTTTCAAAGGTGGTTATTCACGCTTCTGACAGGTGATCACATCAGTGAGGTTAGACATTACAGTAGTTATATCGAATCCGTCATCGTTATCAAGGACAGTGGGAATCTATTTTTTGATAAACGTAAGTTCAAATGGTTCAAATGGCTCTGAGCACTATGGGACTTAACGTCTGAGGCCATCAGTCCCCTAGAACATAGAACTACTTAAACCTAACTAACCTAAGGACATCACACACATCCTTGCCCGAGGCAGGATTCGAACCTGCGACCGTAGCGGTCACGCGATTCAAGACTGTAGCGCCTAGAACCGCTCGGCCACTCGGGCCGGCGATAAACGTAAGTCATGTCACTTCAGATAAAAGCCAGCAATGTTAATAATCTAGCAGTAGTACAATGTCTGATCAAAAGTATACGGAAAACCATTATATAGTGCGGAACTGACCACAAGATGTGACGAGAGGCGGACACGCAAGTATAAAAGGAGTGGGGAGCATTGCGTTGTCATCAGGGAAGCAATACCTATAAAGTGGGTCTGTCAGGAGAGCTTAGTGACATCAGAGGGGGATTAGTCGTTGGATGTCACCTGAGAAACAAATGTATCAAGGACATTTCAACGCTTCTGAAGCTGCCCAAGTCTACTGCTGGTGACGTGAGGTGGGAGCGCAAAGGACCAACTACAGCTAAGCCAAGACCAAACAGACCTCATGCAGTGACGGAGAGGCAACGTCTAACTTTGAGAAGGGTGATTACGAAATATCGCATGAAATTAGTGGAAGGAATCACAAGTGAGTTCCAGAGTGCTACCAGTGTTCCAGCCAGTGCAATGGCTATGTGTAGGGAGTTAAAAAGAATGGGTTACAATGGTCGAGCCACTCCTCATAAAACCACGTGTTTCCAATGCGACCGAGTGGTTCTAGGCGCTTCAGTCCGGAATCGCGTGACTGCTAGGGTCGCAGGTTCGAATCCTGCCTCGGGCACAGATGTGTGTGATGTCCTTAGGTTAGTTAGGTTTAAGTAGTTCTAAGTTCAAGGGGACTGATGACCTCGGACTTTTTCCAATGCGACCGTAGAAGAAGTGTAAACAGCGATGCTACTGAGCAGTGATTGACTAGGAACGAATGATTTTGAGTGGTGAATCACGTTATTCCCTGTGACAATCTGAAGGTAGCATGTGGGTTTCGCGAATTCCTGGAGAGCGTTACCTGAAATCATGTGTGAAATATGTGGTTTCGGCAAAACAGGATAACAGCTGTTACACATTCGAAGGCCACGGTCACACTAATTTGTCCACAAACACCAGAGATGCCGCATGCGATAGCTGCGAATGCTTCACGCTTCGCAGTTATTGGTCGTTCATCTTAGGCACATGTGTACTTACTCTGTGACAGCATCAGTCCCGTAATTCTATAGCCATGCCTCGTATACTTCGCAAAACACTGCACAGCGAATGATGAAGGGATGTTTTTGCTAATAGTAGTGATGTTACACCCCAGAATAGTATCCCCGGCGAGCACTAAAAATTTCTCCAAGTTCTACCTTGGCAGCTCTCGGAAGCCGAACCATCTGTGTTGACTGCCAGCTACGGGGAAATCGTGAGCGAGTTGCGGTAAACACGGAAGCTATCGCAGCACGGAGCAACGATCGATCACCTAAGTCTGCAAGTGAAGCTTATTGATATCACGGAAGCCGAAAGATACCATCATACAAGTGACAAAACAATGTCTCTCAATAAAGGTTAGCTACCACCAACAATAAGTATTCACGCGCCAAGCTAACTGAAATGAGCTTCTGAAAGGTGAAGTTGCAAGCGCCTGAAATCACTGGCAGAAATGACAGCAAGGGAAAGCCAGTACACATAGCCATCCCCACCGCCCCAGAGCGCACGGGAAGCGCCAACAGTGAGATACGGAGGACGTGGTGTTAGGATATAGGGGTATTTTTCAAGATTAGAGTGTGGTCCCCTTGTCGCGCTTAAGATATCGGTAAATCCAGAAGGACAAGAACACATTTTATGGCATTGTGTACTGCATAAACTAGAGGAACAATTCGTAGGCGATGATTGTGCCAGCATAACAATGTATCCTGTCATAAACTAGCATCTGTGAGGCAATCGCTTTTGTACAGTGACATTACTGAAATGGAGTGGCCTGCCCAGAGTCTCGAGTTGAACCAAACGGAACAGCTTTGAGATAAGTTACAACGTCGACTTCGCTCCAGATCCTTACATTCAACATCAGCGTCTTCCCTGTTTTCGGCTCTTAAGGTAGAATTGGCTGCGGTTCCTCAACAGACATTCGAACACATCTCTGAAAGTGTCCACAGATTTCAAGCCGCCATAAAGACGAATGGTGGACACAACCCGTCTTAATGTCCACTGGGTACTTTTGATCACAGTGTATACCAAGCTGTAGGTGAAACATGAACAAATCTAGGAACAAACGAAATGAGAGAACTGAGTTTCTCCTGGCGTATACAACTTTCAAATAACTTCCGGGAATTTAGCCAGGTAAGACTTTCAGCGGCCGCCGATATTTCGGGGGGAGAACACCCCGCCATTTTCAAGGCACACTGCCTTGAAAAAGGCGGGGCGTTCTCCCGCCGAAATATCGGTGGTCGCTGAAAGTGTTACCTGGCTGAATTCCCGGAAGTTATTCGAAACGAAATGAGTCCTGCCACAGCGTTTGTAACTTAAAATAATTAAATAGTTTGAAGCGAAAGAAAGAGTTCATCCATTACTTATAACTTCGATTTAATTTGAGAAATTAAACTCTTTTCCTCTCTGACAATAAGTAGATTCAAATTTATTTTCTGCTAGCTGTTCCGTGGCCTGCCTAGACAGCAAATCGTATTTTAAGAAGATAATAATAAGCGATTCTATCTTATGGCATTTATATAATAATGGTGCTTCATAAACGATAAGACCGATATACACACACTCAAAATCCAATCTGCTAACTACTTGTCACAAATGAAATGTCAAAGAACAGCAGAATTACTTATTTTTCCAAGCAGCATACAGCATCCATTTCATTCAGAAGACAACACTCTACGTGGCATAAATTGCACGAGACACTCGAAGAGCTGAGCAGCCTGGCTAAGTCATAGAATTCGACAGTCTCCCAAATTTCGATGACTACAGTTAGAAATACACTATGTGATCAAAAGTATTCGGACACCTCAAAAAGCATACATTTTTCATATTTGGTGCATTTTGCTGCCACCTACTGCCAGATACTCCATATCAGTGACCTCAGTAGTCAAATAGACATCGTGAGAGAGCGGAATTGGGTGCTCCGCGGAACTCACGGGCTTCGAACGTTCTCAGGTGATCGGATGTCACTTTTGTCATACGTGTGTACGCGAGATTTCCACACTCCTAAACATCCCTAAGTATACTGTTTCCGATGTGGTAGTGAAGTCGAAACGTGAAGGGACACGTACATCACAAAAGCATACAGGCCGACCTCGTTTGGTGACTGACAGAGACCGCCGACAGTTGGTCGTAATGTGTAATAGGCAGACATCTATCCAGACCACCACACAGGAATTCCAAACTGCATCAGGATCCACTGAAAGTACCATGACAGTTAGGCGGGAGGTGTGAAAACTTCGATTTCATGGTCGAGCGGCTGCTCATAAGCCACACATCACGCCGGTAAATGCCAAACGACGCCTCGCTTGATGTTAGGAGCATAAACATTGGACGTTTGAACAGTGGAAAAAACGTTGTGTGAAGAATCACGTTCCCACGCCCGGGTTCCCGGGTTCGATTCCCGGCGGGGTCAGGGATTTTCTCTGCCTCGTGATGGCTGGGTGTTGTGTCCTGTCCTTAGGTTAGTTAGGTTTAAGTAGTTCTAAGTTCTAATGGACTGATGACCATAGATGTTAAGTCCCATAGTGCTCAGAGCCATTTGAACCATTTTGAAGAATCACGGTACACAATGTGGCGATCCGATGGCAGGGTGTGGATAAGGCGAATGCCCGGTGAACGTCATCTGCCAGCGTGTGTAGGCCCAGCAATAAATTTTGGAGGCGGTGTGGTGTTATAGTGTGGTCGTGTTTTTCATGGGTAGGGGGGAGGGGGGTTGCAACCCTCTTTGGTTTGCGTGGCACTATCACAGCACAGGGCTACATTGATGTTTTAAGCACATTCTTTCTTCCTGCTGTTGAAGAACAATTCGGGGATGGCGATTGCATCTTTCAACACGATCGAGCATCTGTTCATAATGCACTGCCTGTGGCGGAGTGGTTACACGACAATAACATCCCTGTAATGGATTGGCCCGCACATAGTCCTGAGCTGAATCCTATAGAACACATATGGGATGTTTTGGAACGCCGACTTCGTACCAGGCCTCACCGACCGACATCGATACCTCTCCTTAGTGTAGCATTCCGTGAAGAATGGCCTGCCATTCCCCAAGAAACTTCCAACACCTGACTGAACGTATGCCTGCAAGAGTGGCAGCTGTCATCAAGGCTAAGGGTGGGCCAACTGCATATTGAATTCCAGCATTACCGATGGAGGGCTCCGCGAACTCTTAAGTCATTTTCAGCCAGGTGTCTGGATACTTTTGATCACCTAGTGTATAGCCAGAAGACCATCAGTCACACTCGATAGCAACCATTACGTGTTCAGTGTTAATAATCTTGTAAGTGAACTAATGGTTTTACAGAATTGTAGACCAATATTGCCGACATCTGTCTGTTGTAGGGTTGTAGAGGATATTCCGAGCTCCAACGTCATGACATGCCCTGAGGAAAATAAGGTCCTTTTAGGGGAAATACAGTTTGCTTTATTCATATACGATATCTAGGAAATCCATCTTTCTATATTTTATTATCACGTCAGCAACTACCGACCAAGATACAATGTATCTCCGTAGATTTTTGATATGTTTGGTAAATCTTTGAATAAGAGAACTCATTACATTATACTGTAAACCCAAATCACCCACGGTAATTGGACTTCGTCCATCAAGCGAAACGAAGTACTGTGTGCAATAAATACTTGAAGAAGCGGTCGTCAGGATTCTGGTCTAAAACCTGTATTCTAAAGTAAGTAAGGCAAGTCTGCAGTCAGTAGTGTAATGAGCAGTAACGTTGAGGACAAGATTTAACCAGAAAAACATTCTTCTTGTTTTTAATTTGTCGTGGCGTTCGTAGGGCGTTGCATACTGCAGTGCGCAGGTTGCAGAAAATACATGTAGCCACATTTTTGAAAACGGTCACTGTGTTTTGTGCTTCACACTCTGGAAGACCAGAACTGCCACATATACATACATCACCACTGCCACGTTGTAAGTTACTTAAGCCAGTTAATATCATGAAATGGATTTCTTTTTTTACTTTTATTTTTGTGAAAATAAGACGTCGAATTGCGTTACTCTCTGGGAAGAAAATCGCATTCTGCCTCATGTAGGGGCAATGTGGTTCGATTTAAAGAACTAATTACTTACAGCAACAACAAATTCCAGAAATTTCCCTCTCTTTCAAAGCTGTAATTGATTATATGACTTTTTAAAAAGATAGCAGGTAATGGAAAATAGAAGTTTTTCCAACAACTTACACAGTATTACCGCTTACAAATAATTGCAATTCTCATTTACAGTAATCTCGGAGCATCTATTCTCAGTACCGTCTTCTCTTGCACTCACCTAAAAATCCTTTTTAGTCTTCATGCACAAAAATTTCCTATCATTACTCCAAAAAAATCCAGAACACCCTCGTCGTAACATAAAAGCACAGAAATTAATAATAACGCTATTGTTACACAAAGGAAATAAATTAAAGTTACGTACAAATAAAACAACTGTGCCAGTCACTTGTTTATTTCGACTCCACACGTTTCGATGTTTCCCACCATCTTCTTCAGGTGGAGAATTTTTTATTTACATAGCTGATGTTAGTGAAGAGCACAGACGTCTTTTCACAGTAGCAGATCAATGGCAGTGTAGGTTATGTTGCTTCTTTTAAGTGGCGGTTCAGAGATGTTCGAAGTGACAGCGTAAACATAATGTACGGTGGAGAGGATATTCGGGAGACACTATGCAGACTTTTTACGACCCTACCGCCCCTCAAAAGACGCAACATAACTTATCTTCGAAGTGACAGTGTAAACATAATGTACTATGGAGATGACATATAGGCGCAGTATGCAGACTTTTTACGACTCTGCCGCCCTCAAAAGACGCAACATAACCTACACTGCCTTGGGACCCCTGTCGTGAAAAGACTTCTGCGCTCTTCACCAATATCATCTACGTAAATAAACAGTCCTCCGCCTGAAGATGATGTCGGAATCAATGAAATGCGTAGTGGCAAAGTAAATAAGTGACTGACGCAGAAAACAGTCGATGGTTTTCTCTGAGTGATTCTCATCACTTATACGAGATGCCAATAGTCTCGCCTGCCACGGATCATCTTTTTCTCCAGGGCATATAACAAACATCTTTTTCTTTCATTTTCTGAGCGAAAAACAAAAAAAAACAAAAAACTTTTATTTCTACTTTTTTAAACAGTTTAAAAACATTTTTACTTAAACTACTTTTCATTTGGGTGGTGAGAAAATTTCCAGGAGACAAAACACGAACTTGTGAACGATATTCGCTAATTCTACCAGTGAAAATAAACACGAAAAAGTGTTATCTTACAGTACCAGACGATTGACGTTCAACAGAAACGAAAATAACATCGAGTGTGCCACAAGTAGGGTAATAGGATCTCTGATGTTTTCAGTACACGTAAAAGCTTTATCAGATAAAATCACTAGCACTAACAGACTATCCACTGATGACGCTGTTGTTTACAGGAAAGTATCGTAGATGGACAATCATAGGGAAAAAACCTAAAGACTTGGACAGCATTTACATGGTGTTTCAAAAATGACCGGTATATTTGAAACGGCAATAAAAACTAAACGAGCAGCGATAGAAATACACCGTTTGTTGCAATATGCTTGGGACAACAGTACATTTTCAGGCGGACAAACTTTCGAAATTACAGTAGTTACAATTTTCAACAACAGATGGCACTGCAAGTGATGTGAAAGATATGGAAGACAACGCAGTCTGTGGGTGCGCCATTCTGTACGTCGTCTTTCTGCTGTAAGCGTGTGCTGTTCACAACGTGCAAGTGTGCTGTAGACAACATGGTTTATTCCTTAGAACAGAGGATTTTTCTGGTGTTGGAATTCCACCGCCTAGAACACAGTGTTGTTGCAACAAGACGAAGTTTTCAACGGAGGTTTAACGTAACCAAAGGACCGAAAAGCGATACAATAAAGGATCTGTTTGAAAAATTTCAACGGACTGGGAACGTGACGGATGAACGTGCTGGAAAGGTAGGGCGACCGCGTACGGCAACCACAGAGGGCAACGCGCAGCTAGTGCAGCAGGTGATCCAACAGCGGCCTCGGGTTTCCGTTCGCCGTGTTGCAGCTGCGGTCCAAATGACGCCAACGTCCACGTATCGTCTCATGCGCCAGAGTTTACACCTCTATCCATACAAAATTCAAACGCGGCAACCCCTCAGCGCCGCTACCATTGCTGCACGAGAGACATTCGCTAACGATTTAGTACACAGGATTGATGACGGCGATATGCATGTGGGCGGCATTTGGTTTACTGACGAAGCTTATTTTTACCTGGACGGCTTCGTCAATAAACAGAACTGGCGCATATGGGGAACCGAAAAGCCCCATGTTGCAGTCCCATCGTCCCTGCATCCTCAAAAAGTACTGGTCTGGGCCGCCATTTCTTCCAAAGGAATCATTGGCCCATTTTTCAGATCCGAAACGATTACTGCATCACGCTATCTGGACATTCTTCGTGAATTTGTGTCGGTACAAACTGCCTTAGACGACACTGCGAACACCTCGTGGTCTATGCAAGATGGTGCCCGGCCACATCGCACGGCCGACGTCTTTAATTTCCTGAATGAATATTTCGATGATCGTGTGATTGCTTTGGGCTATCCGAAACATACAGGAGGCGGCGTGGATTGGCCTCCCTATTCGACAGACATGAACCCCTGTGACTTCTTTCTGTGGGGTCACTTGAAAGACCAGGTGTACCGCCAGAATCCAGAAACAATTGAACAGCTGAAGCAGTACATCTCATCTGCATGTGAAGTCATTCCGCCAGACACGTTGTCAAAGGTTTCGGGTAATTTCATTCAGAGACTACGCCATATTATTGCTACACATGGTGGATATGTGGAAAATATCGTACTATAGAGTTTCCCAGACCGCAGCGCCATCTGTTGTTGAAAATTGCAACTACTGTAATTTCGAAAGTTTGTCTGCCTGAAAATGTACTGTTGTCCCAATCATATTGCAACAAACGGTGTATTTCTATCGCTGCTCGTTTAGTTTTTATTGCCGTTTCAAATATACCGGTCATTTTTGAAACACCCTGTAGATTTAATCTAGTGAATTGTTGCTTTCTTTAAATACAGATAACAAAGAGAAAGATCTCAGTATTATCCGATTAGGTGGCTACTGGTATTTGTGAACATCTTGAGCACGCCGTATCGTATAATTGTTTAGAGGTTATGCCAAATGGGACGACACAGTAGAATCAATATTAGAGAAGAGGAGTGGAATTCTTCAATTTTTTGGAAGGGTTTTGGGAAATTGCAATACATTTGAAAAGTAAATTACATACCAGACACTAGTGCGACCAATCACAGAGCTTTATTCCACGCTTTGGAGACCTTATCAAGCTGGCATGGCAATATTCTTCTAATAAATGCAGAGCAGCGCTGTTTGGTAAATTCGAGGAAGACTACATCATTCTAGCATCACAGATATGTCTCGCTTAGGGATCAATTGAATAACAAGAGAGATAGAATGATTTCAAAGTCGTAACGACAGCTGTTTTTCTTCGCTTGATATTTGAGCAGAATAGGACAGAAAATTTCTATAGGAGTGCGGTCCAAGACTCCTAAAATCGTCAGGAGGAGTGAGGTACGGTGGTAAGAATCTAGTTACACTCGAGAACACCAGGAAAACATCATTAATAATAAAACATTTATTAGGCACCCGGGCTGCGCAGCAACGCCTCGTCAGCAGCGGAAGGACGGGATGCGCTCATCTTGCAATGCCACCAGGCCAGTGAAGCCTCGGGTGCGGTTGTTACGTCAGGGGTTGACCGTCGATCCATGGACTGTGGCGGCCTCCAGTCCTACGTATCAATCTCCATAGAGCTCTCGTTGATATCGAAGATCTGCACTCACGAGTCTTGCCCCACATCCCCTTGAAATGCTCGTTGGCTCTCAGCTCCCGTTTAGGAAACAGTAGCTGGCAGCATCAGTGCCTGTCACAGGACTAGCAAGAGCAGGTGCAGTGTCACACCCTCAACCCCCGCGTCCTCTCGCGAGGGCCGATGCCGTTAACGGACAATGTCCAGTCCAGGTCATGCAGTTCAAGCCTCCAGCAGGCCTGCAGGGTGGTGACGGCCTTAGTGCAGCGTCCTTCCAGCTGGACTCGTGGTTTCATAGATGATCGAAGACAGCTAGGCGCGCCGAGGGCCAACCTCCATCGTCTCCCATCTCAATAGGTACCTGCAACTGACACAAGAGCTGAGACAATACACTTGGCAGTCGGTAATCAGCACTGAGCAAACACGCGTTTCTTAAGAAGTGTAGGGTATTTATGTTGACGCTTCCCTTGCGCTCTGGGTCGGTGGGAATGGCTATGTGTGCTGGTTTTCCCTTGCTGTCATTTCTGCTAGTGACTTCAGGCGCTCGCAACTTCACCTTTCAGAGGCTCATTTCTACTGGCTTGGCGCGTGAATACTTATTGTTGATCGTAGCTAACCTTTATTGAGACACATTGTTTTGTCACTTGTATGATGGTATCTCTCGGCTTCCCTGATGTCAATGTGCTTCACTTGCAGACTTAGGCGATCGGTTGTTGCCCCGTGCTGCGATAGCTTCCGTGTTTACCGCAACTCGCTCACCGTTTCCCCCTAGTTGGCAGTCTACTGGTCATCAACACCGGTGGTTCGGCTTCCGAGAGCTGCCAAGGTGGAACTTGGAGGAATTTTTAGTGTCCGCCGGGGATACTCTTCTGGGGTGTAACATCACTACCACTAGCACAAACATCCCTTCATCATACGCTGTGCAGTGTTTTGGGGCTATAGAATTACGAGACTGACGCTGTCACAGAGTAAGTACACATGTGCCAAAGATGAACGACCAATAACTGCGAAGCGTGAAGTCTTCGCAGCTGTCGCATGCGGCATCTCTGGTGTCTGTGGACAAATTAGCGTGACCGTGGCTTTCGTATGTGTAAGAGCTGTTAGCCTGTTTTGCCGAAAAATGGTAAGTGTAATAACAGAGCAACGAACTGTCCTGAAGTTTCACGTGAAAGTTGGGGAAACTGCTACTGAAACCAATCTGTTACCAAAAGAAGTACACGGCGAAAACTGTTTTCCACATACGCGAGTTTTCGAGTGGTTCAAGCTTTTCCAAGGTGGCCTTGAAGAAGTTAAGGAGGGCACAAGTCCGGTATGCCTTTCAACCTCAATAACTGACTAAAATATCGAAAAAGTTGGTAATCGGCTGAGTATTCGATTGCTGAAACTGTAGGAGTTGACAGAGAATTTGTAAGCAAATTTTATATTAAGAGTTTAACATGAGAGAAGTGTGTACGAAACTGGATCTGAAAATTCTCAAGAGTGAACATTGGAAAAATTCGAGAAAATGTTTGTACTAACACTCTGAATACAATTGAAAATGATCATGATTTCTTGTAAAGGGTGATAAAATGTGACGAATTTTGGTTTTTCACTTATGGTCCAGAAATTAAGCGCCTATTCATGGATTGAAAGGACCCAACTTCACGAAGCTCGAACGAAGAGTTCCTGGAGATCAAACTATTACTCAATATTACTACCTTAAGGTTCTTGTTCAACTCCGTGAGAAAATAAGAAAAAAAAAACGTAGCGAATTGTGGGAAAACAAATCATGGATTCTGCCACGTTGTCTGTTAAGAGGTTTCTAGTGAGGTACAGTATCCTAGTGTTAGACCACGCACCTTATTCGCCTGATCTAACATGTGACTTATCTATTCCACAGGGTCAAGTCAGCTTTAAAAGGAATAAGATTTCAGTCCATTGAAGCAGTGAAAGAAAAAGCGGCACACAGTCATTGAGAGCTCACAGAGGAAGACTTCCAGCATTGTTTCCATCAATGTAAAATTCTCATTGAGTGTTGTAGGGATAGAGGAGGGAATGGTACTGAGGGTGACAATAACTAAATAAGTATGTTTCTGAAGTAAAATGTTTCACAGCAATAGTCCCGAAATTTTATAGCCAAACCTCGTAATTATGAATGTAGATGAGACGGCTCAATATGTAAAGTCAGCTACTTCTGATCACTTGCCTGTTAGTGACAATGATAGAGGTACGAGTTATCCTATTTTGTTCCATATCAAGATTTCGCATACAGGAGTACTGACGTCTGCCGGAACTGTCACCTGCTGGTAAATGATATTATTGCTACTGTCATATCGACGCACCTCTATCTTTCTATCGTATGCCAACATGTTCTGCAGCAGTTCATTAACCCCGGCGACCTTTTAAGACGTGTCAACACCGAAAGAGCCTCTCCGTCCCAAATGGCTACAAGATGCGCAGTAGGTTCACGTTTGCGAGGTGCATTCAAGTTCTAAGGCCTCTGATTTTTTTTCTCCGGACTGGAAAGAGATACAGACATGCGCATTGTTTTAAATTGAGGCCGTGTTCATTGTCAATACGTCCCAGAGATGTAAGCGCCGTACGGCAGATGGAATTTTACCGCCAGCGGCGAGAATGAGAACTCCTTACTTGAACAGCGTGCAATCATCCGTTTTCTGAATTTGCGTGGTGTGAAACCAATTGAAATTCATCGACAGTTGAAGGAGACATGTGGTGATGGAGTTATGGATGTGTCGAAAGTGCGTTTGTGGGTGCGACAGTTTAATGAAGGCAGAACATAGTGTGACAACAAACCTAAACAACCTCGGGCTCGCACAAGCCGGTCTGACGATATGATCGAGAAAGTGGAGACAATTGTTTTGGGGGATCGCCGAATGACTGTTGAACAGATCGCCTCCAGAGTTGGCATTTCTGTGGATTCTGTGCACACAATCCTGCATGACGACCTGAAAATGCGAAAAGTGTCATCCAGGTGGGTGCCACGAATGCTGACGGACGACCACATGGCTGCCCGTGTGGCATGTTGCCAAGCAATGTTGATGCGCAACGACAGCATGAATGGGACTTTCTTTTCGTCGGTTGTGACAATGGATGAGACGTGGATGCCATTTTTCAATCCAGAAACAAAGCGCCAGTCAGCTCAATGGAAGCACACAGATTCACCACCACCAAAAAAATTTCGGGTAACCGCCAGTGTTGAGAAAATCATGGTGTCCATGTTGTGGAACAGTGAGGGCGTAATCCTTACCCATTGCGCTCCAAAGGGCACTACGGTAACAGGTGCATCCTACGAAAATCTTTTGAAGAACAAATTCCTTCCTGCACTGCAACAAAAACGTACGGGAAGGGCTGCGCGTGTGCTGCTTCACCAAGACAACGCACCCGCACATCGAGCTAACGTTACGCAACAGTTTCTTCGTGATAACAACTTTGAAGTGATTCCTCATGCTCCCTACTCACCTGACCTGGCTCCTAGTGACTTTTGGCTTTTTCCAACAATGAAAGACACTCTCCGTGACCGCACATTCACCAGCCGTGCTGCTATTGCCTCAGCGATTTTCCAGTGGCCAAAACAGACTCCTAAAGAAGCCTTCGCCGCTGTCATGGAATCATGGCGTCAGCGTTGTGAAAAGTGTGTACGTCTGCAGGGCGATTACGTCGAGAAGTAACGCCAGTTTCATCGATTTCGGGTGAGTAGTTAATTAGAAAAAAAAAAATCGGAGGCCTTAGAACTTGAATGCACCTCGTAGTGTAGACGGACAGTCGGCGAACACGACACACTGTCTGTCGGTACCTCACTCATAACACGTTCAAGAAGAATTTTGAACGCAGTGCTCAAGTTTCCGTAGCAAGGACAGACAGTGGTCACAGTCCTGACCCCGAATCCACATAACATCCCAAGGAGGTCATCAGTATGCTTCAGAGCTCTTCTCCATGCTTGGTTGTAAGTAATAGACTCCAGGTCTTAATCTGTGGTTACAAATTGTTGCTACGCTAGGTGATCAACGTAAGGACTAATGGAGGGTTTATTACAATCTGTCACAGTTGCAGTGTATATATTTTGACGACTAATTTCAAATCGACTTGTTCTTTCTCAAGACAGACCTACTAACACAGCACTAAAAGTACCTAAAAGTGCAGCCTCAGTATCTGGCTTGAGAATGAACGAGTCGGTTCTAAACTAGTCGCCAAAATCTATGTACTACAGCTGTGACTGATTTGTAACAAACGTTTCATGAAACAAAAGGGTTGCTGGTCGTACATTAACTAAATGTTGGAATCGCCTAAGGGTGAACAATTTACCGCTTAGTCATCTGTATCTGAGTTTGACTTCCTTGCATTGTGTTAACGATTCTTAATGACTGTTCACCTGACAAATGAAATCTGTTCACTATTATACCAAGAGCGCTGTCACTTTGTGTAGGGGGTTGCGAAATGTAGTTTGAGGCCTACGACTGTTTTGGCCACATGTTAAGACTGTTTCATTTACCGTATTGGTGCTGCATGGGTCAAAGGTGTGAAAAAACAGTAGTGACAATTTTTCAACCACTTTGTGATGGAAATTAGTTTTGGGCAGCCAAATTAGACCCTCCGCACACGGAGCTACTCAAAACCAAAACGTTGTCGACTTGAGTTGGTAACGGATCGGTAGCGAATCACGTCCTGTGTAGTTTTTAATAGGGCTCAACAGACGGTGCAACTGCAGAGTGACTCGCCAGTCGGCATTGTGTTGCCAAACAGTTGCCAGCGACTCGGCGCTCGCGTCAGCAATCGATCTGAGTTGCATCGTGTCCTTGAACACAGCTCTGTGTCGGTTTGATATGAAGATGAACGAGCAGGTTGTGAACATTAGCTTTGTACGGGAAGTAGGTAAATATCCAATTTCATCTAACCACGAGGTCCAGATCATCGAAGGTCGATTTGACAGAGAAAGCACGGTGTGAAGTGGATAAAGAATTTCATATGACATGTATAGTATACTTTGCGTCTATTGTTTAAGACAAAACTACCGGTATGTCAATGGAAACAAATGTAAAAAGACTTTATAAATCATACCGATAGTATAATGTTGTGTGACTAGCAGCCTTTATCGTTCTATAAAATTTCATTGTGAAGTGGAAACGAACAGTCAAAAACCACAAATTTCCGATACTTGTAAATACAACGGTGTTCACAGACAAGTGGTTTAACGAGTAAAAACTACCATCACCACATTTCCTTGTGTATTATTCTCAAGATATTTAGGTTTTCAAAATAAAGGCAACGACGTATTATGCCGGCCGGTGTGGCCGTGCGGTTTAGACGCTTCAGTCTGGAACCGCGTGACCGCTACGGTCGCAGGTTCGAATCCTGCCTCGGGCATGGATGTGTGTGCTGTCCTTAGGTTTAATTAGTTCTAAGTTCTAGGCGACTGATGACCTCAGAAGTTAAGTCGCATAGTGCTCAGAACCATTTGAACGACGTATTATGGCGGAAGAAATCAACTGCGCCAAATAACTGTAGCTATAAACGTCTGTTACAGCTTCTTGGCTGCTACATATCACCTGTTGTTTATATTTCTTTCGGTTTACAAACGAATCCAGATGTTTCTTCGTTTTCTTTTCCTTGTTTGGTAATAACAGAGAACCGCATCTTGCTCTGAACTTGAATCTCTGCTCGACAAGCCAAGGGTAGCCAAAAGATGCTCGGGTGCGAGAAACATTATTCCCTCTCTTCCACGCTTGCACACAGCTACTGCAGTTTCCCAACTCTGAGTCGGCCCGTGTGCAGAACTGAGTTGTCAGATAGTCGACAACCAGCTGTCAACGTAGATCGCCTGCATGTTGCGCTCCTTTTCAATCGCTCCCCGTGCGGACGGCCTTATACACTCCTGGAAATGGAAAAAAGAACACATTGACACCGGTGTGTCAGACCCACCATACTTGCTCCGGACACTGCGAGAGGGCTGTACAAGCAATGATCACACGCACGGCACAGCGGACACACCAGGAACCGCGGTGTTGGCCGTCGAATGGCGCTAGCTGCGCAGCATTTGTGCACCGCCGCCGTCAGTGTCAGCCAGTTTGCCGTGGCATACGGAGCTCCATCGCAGTCTTTAACACTGGTAGCATGCCGCGACAGCGTGGACGTGAACCGTATGTGCAGTTGACGGACTTTGAGCGAGGGCGTATAGTGGGCTTGCGGGAGGCCGGGTGGACGTACCGCCGAATTGCTCAACACGTGGAGCGTGAGGTCTCCACAGTACATCGATGTTGTCGCCAGTGGTCGGCGGAAGGTGCACGTGCCCGTCGACCTGGGACCGGACCGCAGCGACGCACGGATGCACGCCAAGACCGTAGGATCCTACGCAGTGCCGTAGGGGACCGCACCTCCACTTCCCAGCAAATTAGGGACACTGTTGCTCCTGGGGTATCGGCGAGGACCATTCGCAACCGTCTCCATGAAGCTGGGCTACGGTCCCGCACACCGTTAGGCCGTCTTCCGCTCACGCCCCAACATCGTGCAGCCCGCCTCCAGTGGTGTCGCGACAGGCGTGAATGGAGGGACGAATGGAGACGTGTCGTCTTCAGCGATGAGAGTCGCTTCTGCCTTGGTGCCAATGATGGTCGTATGCGTGTTTGGCGCCGTGCAGGTGAGCGCCACAATCAGGACTGCATACGACCGAGGCACACAGGGCCAACACCCGGCATCATGGTGTGGGGAGCGATCTCCTACACTGGCCGTACACCACTGGTGATCGTCGAGGGGACACTGAATAGTGCACGGTACATCCAAACCATCATCGAACCCATCGTTCTACCATTCCTAGACCGGCAAGGGAACTTGCTGTTCCAACAGGACAATGCACGTCCGCATGTATCCCGTGCCACCAAACGTGCTCTAGAAGGTGTAAGTCAACTACCCTGGCCAGCAAGGTCTCCGGATCTGTCCCCCATTGAGCATGTTTGGGACTGGATGAAGCGTCGTCTCACGCGGTCTGCACGTCCAGCACGAACGCTGGTCCAACTGAGGCGCCAGGTGGAAATGGCATGGCAAGCCGTTCCACAGGACTACATCCAGCATCTCTACGATCGTCTCCATGGGAGAATAGCAGCCTGCATTGCTGCGAAAGGTGGATATACACTGTACTAGTGCCGACATTGTGCATGCTCTGTTGCCTGTGTCTATGTGCCTGTGGTTCTGTCAGTGTGATCATGTGATGTATCTGACCCCAGGAATGTGTCAATAAAGTTTCCCCTTCCTGGGACAATGAATTCACGGTGTTCTTATTTCAATTTCCAGGAGTGTATTTAGTGCCATGTAGTTGTCGTGCACAAAAGTTACTTGATAGCAGCTCTCCGAGAGAATTCAACAACTTGATAGCATGTAAACATGCCATCAAATATTGTTTCATAAAATTTGTTCATACCTTTATGTCATATTGCTAAATACACTGAAGAGCCAAAGAAACTGGTACATCTGCCTAATATCTTGTAGGGCCTGCGAACAAGCAGAAGTGCAGCAACACGATGCGCCATGCACTCAACTAATGTCTGAAGTAGTGCTGGAGGGAGCTGACACCATGAATTCTACAGGGCTGTCAACAAATCCGTAGGAGTACGAGAGGGTGGAGATCGCTTCTGAACAGCACGTTGCAAGGCATCCCACACATGCTCGATAATGTTCATGTCTGTGGAGCTTGGTGACTGGCGGAAGTTTTTATATTCAGAAGAGTGTTCATGGAGCCACTCTATAACGATTCTGGGCGTATGGAGTGTCTCATTGTCCTGCTAGAATTGCCCAAGTCCGTGGGAATGCACAACGGACATGAATGGATGCAGCTGATCTGACAGGATGCTTACGTACGTGTCACCTGTCTGAGTCGTATCTAGACGTATCAGGGGTCCCATATCACTCCAACTGCACACGCCCCTCACCGTTACAGAGCCTCCACCGGCTTGACCGGTCCTCTGCTGACATGCAGGGTCCATGGATTCATGGGTTGTCTCCATACCTGTACATGACGTCCATCCGCTTGATACAATTTGAACCGACCAGGCAACATGTTTTCAGTTATCAACAGTGCAGTGTCGGTGTTGACGGGCTCAGGCGAGTGTCGTGCAGTCATCAAGTGTACACGAGTGGGCCTTCGGCTCCCATATCGATAATGTTTTCTTGAATGGTTCGCACGCTGACACTTGTTGATGACCCAGCATTGAAATCTGCAGCAATCTGCGGAAGGCCTGCACTTCCGTCACGTTGAACAATTCTCTTCAGTCGTCGTTGGTCCCGTTCTTGCAGGATCTTTTTCCGGCCACAGCGATGTCGGAGATTTGGTGTTTTACCGGATTCCTGATATTCACGGTACATTCGTTAAATGGTCGTACGGGGAAATCCCCACTTCATCGCTACCTCTGAGACGCTGTGTCCCATCCCTCGTGCGCCGACTACAACACCACGTTCAAACTCACTTAAATCTTGGTAACTTGCCACTGTAACAGCAATACCCGATCTAACAACTGGGCCATATACTAGTTGTCTTATATAGGTATTGCCGATCGCAGTGCCGTATTCTGCCCGTATACATATCTCTGCATTTGAATACGCATGCCTGTACCAGTTTCTTTGGCACTTCAATGTGTTATCACCTTTTATTTCACTCGTTTTCATTTCGTTAAATATAAGATATTTTATTTTTATTATATAAGAATTTATTTATTTTTATTTGTTTTTGATATGCTTGGATTGAAAGTACTGTCGATAAACATTCACAAACTGTTATTATGATAAGAACATGTCGAATAAACCTAAAATTATTTCTGTAGTAGTTACATTCTTTAATTTCTTAGATTTTGCAAAAAGTTTTTGCTTTCATATATAACAGCCAGCTTCAAACGTTTTTGTTCTTGCTAAATTCGACGTCTTCAAAGAAAAATAAAATCCGGTTCAAAATGGCTCTGAGCATTATGGGACTTAACATCTGAGGTCATCAGTTCCCTAGAACTTAGAACTACTTAAACCTAACTAACCTAAGGACATCACACACATCCATGACCGAGGCAGGATTCGAACCTGCGACCGTAGCGGTCGCGCGGTTCCAGAATGAAGCGTCTAGAACTGCCGGCTTAAAATCCGGATTTTTATAGTATCAGAAATGAATTGCATTATTTAAGTAATGAAAAACTGCACCAGTAACTAGTGGAGTTTTTCATTATTTAAATCATGAATAATATAGCTGCAGGCTTTCCTAAAACATGAATTATGATGAACGAAATTAAAACTTGAATTTTCTCTTGCTGTTTGCAAACGCTGTACACAGGAGAATCATACAAACGCACCGTCGTTAGATCGTCGAACAGGCTGCCGTATGGACGGGATAGTAATAAACATCTCTGGCGTAGAGAAACAACTGAAAGAACTTGAAATAAAGAAATCGCCAGGTCGTAATGGAACCCAGTTCGATTTTACAAAGAGTACTCTATGGCATTGGCCTCTTACTTTGCTTGCATTTATCGAGAATCTCTTGCCCAGCGCAGAGTCTCACGTGACTGGAAAAAAGCACAGGTGCCTCCTGTGTATAAGAAGTGTAAAAGAAAGAACCCACAAAATTTCAGACCTATATCGTTAACACCGGTTTGGTGCTGAATGCTGGAACATACCCCCAGTTTGAACAGAATAAATTTTCTTGTGAGAGAAAAGCTTATGTCCACGGACCTTTAGAAAGCATCGCTCGTTCAGTTCTCAGCTTGCCCTTTTCTCACATGACATACTGTGAACTATGGTTAAGGGCAACAGGCAGATTCCGTATCTCTAAATTTTCAGAAAACATTTGACACGGTTCCTCACTGCAGGCTGTTAAAGAAGGTTCGAGCATGCGGAGTAGGTTCCCAGATATGTGATGTTCTCGAAGACTTCTTAACTAATAGAAGCCAGTATATTGTCCTCGACGCCGAATGTTCATCGGAAACAAGAGGCTCATGTAGTGCGCATCAGGAATGTGTGATAAGACCGCTATTATTTTCTATACACGTAAATGATTTTGCGGACAGGGTGAGCAACAGTCTGCGGCTGTTTGGTGATGATGCTGTGGTATACGGGAAGGTGTCGGATGTTGAGTGGCTGTAGGATGATACAAAATGACTTAGACAAAATTTACGAGGGGCGTTTGAAAAGTCCGTGCAAAAATAAAAACTGCTTATGTGTTTGGGGTAAATCTTTTTTATTTTTCGACATAGTCTCCGTTTAGACTTACACACTTCGTCCAACGCTGTTCTAATTTGTTGATCCCTTACGAATAATAGGAATTGTCCAAGTCTGCAAAGCTATTAGTTGCTGCAATCACCTCCTAGTTTGAATAAAATCTTTGTCCCGCCAGCCATTTCTTCAAATAGGGGAACAAATAGTAGTCCGAGGTTCAAAATGGTTCAAATGGCTCTGAGCACTATGGGACTTAACATCTATGGTCATCAGTCCCCTAGAACTTAGAACTACTTAAATCTAACTAACCTAAGGACACCACACAACACCCAGTCATCAGGAGGCAGAGAAAATCCCTGACCCCTCCGGGAATCGAACCCGAGAACCCGGGCGCGGGAAGCGAGTAGTCCGAGGGAGCCAAAATAGGGGGGATGTGAAGCGATTTGGAATCCTATTTCCAATAATTTTGCGACCACAACTGCTGAGGTGTGTGCTGGTACATTGTGAATCTCAAAAGACAGTCGCCATAACCTTTCCGGCCGAAGGAAAGGTCTTCGCCTTTTTTGGTGCAGATTCTCCCTTGGTAACCCACTGTTTAGATTGTTGTTTGGTCTCAGGAGTATAGTAATGTATCCATGTTTCATCCACAGTGAGGAAACGACGCTTCAAGTCCTGAGGATTCTTCCTGAACAGGTGCAAACCATCCTTGCAACATTTCACACGATTCCGTTTTTGGTCAAGCATGAGCAATCGCGGAACCCATCTTGCGGATAGCTTTCTCATGTCCTAATGTTTATGCAAAATATTCTGTACCTGTTCATTCGAGATGCCCACAGCATTAACAATCTCGCACTCCTTAATTCTTCTGTCATCCCTCACCATATCATGGATTTTATCAATGATTCCTGGAGTCATGACCTCCACAGGGCGTCCAGAACGTTCAGCATCACTAGTGCCCATATGGTCACTCCGAAAGTTTGAAAACCACTTATAAACTATTCTAATCGAAGGGGTACAGTGACCGTAATGTTTATCAAGCTTCTCTTTAGTCTCCTGAGGCGTTTTGCCTTTCATAAAGTAAAGTTTAATCACCACACGAAATTCTTTTTCGTCCATTTTTTAACAATTACTCGACTTCCTTGATTCACACAAATGCCAAACACAAAGAAATAGACCAATATGGCGGAAACTTGGTATGCGTTCTTTCCAAAGATGCTACTAACTAAACATGACCTTGATATGCACTGGTGGTGCCATCTCTCGGACTTTGCACGGACTTTTGAAACGCCCCTCGTATAGTTGGTATGATGCAGGGCAATTAGCTCTAGATGTAGAAAAATATAAATTAATGTGGATGAGTAGGAAAAAACAAACCCATAATGTTCCGTAATGTTCAAATACAGAATTAGTAGTGTCCTGCTTCACACAGTCACGTCGTTAAACTATCTGAACGTAACGTTGCAAAGCGATATGAAATGGGTCGAGCATGTGAGGAAGGGAAGGTGAACGGTCGACCTGGGTTTATCGGCAGAATTTTGGGGAAGTGTGATTCATCTGTAAAGGACCCCGCAAATAGGACGATAGTGCGACTTATTGCTGAGCGCTCCTCTAGTGTTTGGGATCCGTACCAGGTCGGATTAAAGGAAAACATCGAAGTACTTCAGAGGCGCGCTGCTAGATTTGTTAGCGGAAGGTTTGAACAACACACGTGTCACGGAGATGCTTCGGGAACTAGAATGGGAATCCCTGGAGGGAAGGTGACGTTCTTTTCGAGAAACAATAATGAGGACATTTAAAGAACCGATATTTGCAGCTGAATTCGAAACGACTCTACTGCCGCCATCACACATTTCGCGTAAGGACTACGAAGATACGATAAATTAGGGCTCATACGGAGGCATGTAAACAGTCGTCGTTTTTCCCTCATTCTACACTACTGGCCGTTAAAATTGCTACACCACGAAGATGACGTGCTACAGACGCGAAATATAACCGACAGGAAGAAGATGCTGTGATATGCAAATGATTACATTTTCAGAGCATTCACACAATGTTGGCGCCGGTGGCGACACCTACAACGTGCTGTCATGAGGAAAGTTTCCAACCGATTTCTCATACACAAACAGCAGTTGACCGGCGTTGCCTGGTGAAACGTTGTTGTGATGCCTCGTGTAAGGAGGAGAAATGCGTACCATCACGTTTCCGACTTTGATAAACGTCAGATTGTAGCCTATTGCGATTGCGGTTTATCGTGTCGCGACATTGCTGATCGCGTTGGTCGAGATCCAATGACTGTTAGCAGAATATGGAATCCGTGGGTTCAGGAGGATAAATGGAACGCCGTGCTGGATCCCAACGGCCTCGTATCACTAGCAGTCGAGATGACAGGCATCTTATCCGCATGGCTGTAACGGATCGTGCAGCCACGTCTCGATCCCTGAGTCAACAGATGGGGAAGTTTGCAAGACAACAACCATCTGCACGAACAGTTCGACGACGTTTGCAGCAGCATGGACTATCAGCTCGGAGACCGTGCCTGCGGTTACGCTTGACGCTGCATCACAGACAGGAGCGCCTGCGATGGTGTACTCAACGACGAACCTGGGTGCACGAACGGCAAAACGTCATTTTTTCGGATGAATCCAGGTTCTGTTTACAGCATCATGATGGTCGCATCCGTGTTTGGCGACATCGCAGTGAACGCACATTGTAAGCGTGTATTCGTCATCTCCGTACTGACGTATCACCCGGCGTGATGGTATGGGGTGCAATTGGTTAAACGGCTCCTTGTTCGAATTGACGGCACTTTGAACAGTGGACGTGACATTTCAGATGTGTTACGACCCGTGGCTCTACCCTTCATTCGATCCCTGCGAAACCCTACATTTCAGCAGGATAATTCACGACCGCATGTTGCAGGATCCGTACGGGCCTTTCTGGAAACAAAAAATGTTCGACTGCTGCCCTGGCCAGCACATTCTCCAGATCTCTCACCAATTGAAAACGTCTGGTCAATAATGGTCGAGCAACTGGCTCGTTACAATACGCCAGTCACCACTCTTGATGAACTGTGGTATCATGTTGAAGCTTCATGGGCAGCTGTACGTGTACACGCAATCCAAGCTCTGTTTGACTCAATGACTAGGCGTATCAAGGCCATTATTGCGGCCAGCGTTGCTGATCATTGCAATATTGCTGTACAAATTAAACCCACTACCAACGCCATCAGAATACAAATATCACTCTGTGTTTCACAAATTTTTCGCTGTATGTAGACTTGTGACTCCTATTTCGAGATTTTCTGACATTTTAGAAAAGAACGGCCAAGATTTGACAGACTCTAGATGATCTTTCCTGCATTTCCCAGTTGCTCATCACTATCAGCAGCTTAAGCTTGTTTAGGAGGACAACAGAGCAGCAAGCTTCTTGTAAACCTCATTCACTGGGCACACTATGTGTGAGCTTTCTCAATTCAGCAGCTTTTATTTCACGAAGAGCACGTAAGCCCTTTTTAATAAGATGATTTGGTTTTGTAAAAAGGTTGTAGCAGAGCTTCTGCAAGAACCCTAACTGTCTGAGAAATATGTCCTTATGACAGAAGCAGAATAATGAATCTATTTCATGGTCATAATCAGCGGGTAGTTTCAGCAGATTTTCCTGATGAGGTTGGAGCTTGTTTAGCGACTTGAGGTATTTTTCAAAATTACTAAAAGAGGACTTATGGCGCCCTGGACTGTCCAAATAAACAACTGCGCTATGTGTGGTAGGATCAACATCTGGAACAATCTGTCTTATAAAAACTAATTTTAATAAGATATCTATCTCTGGCTACAGTACTTTTAAAGTGGCTAGTAAACAAAACAGTTCTTTTTTTATTGCAGCCTTGACAGCTAAGCCAATATGGAAAGCCTTGTCTGCTAATATCCGGCAATCAAGTAAGCTCCAACGATAGGCGCGTAATGCGACCCCGTACAGAACTAGTAGGTAGTATGCGAAATAAAGCTAGCGTTCACTCGGTATGCTTGCCGACTGATCTCGTCTGAGGTGTGGAAGAGGCACCGTCGGCGGCTACTAAACGCACAGGTTCCACCTGGCAGCAAATACTAGCTCATATCGCCACGAATGACTCTATCTGCCTAAGTTCTGAGCCCATCCTTGTTTTCTTTAGGCGGTTGGCGGACTTGGTGAAGACAGCCTTGCCCGTGGGGTAGAAGTAGTGCTCTCTCTACGCAGAAACGATGGCGGTCGTTTGATTTGGAGCTGGGTGGATGGTCCAGATCAGAGGCTCCGACGATTCTACGTCAATTTCAGATTTGAATTTCTCGACTCTGGAGATTTGTAGAGTCTTCCTGAGTGGGTCAGATGTACACCAAACACAGTCAGCGACAATAGTCGTGTTATAAAGTTGCTACGACAGTAAAGAGGGCTTCATCAAAGATTTAAGCAAAGTCGAAATCTATTTCCCAAGCAAAAATTGAAACAAGCGAAAATCAGTGCAAGAAGGAAAATGCGAGAAGTGTTCCATGAATGTAAAGTTTTGTGAACTGATCTGAGTAAGAACCCTAAGAAGATTTTGTCCTACATAAAGTCAATAAGCGTATCGAAAAGATCCATTCAGTCGCTCAGTGACCATAGTAATAGAGAGAAGGCGGAACTGCCGAATTCTATATTCGGAAAGTGTTTTACCGCGGAAGGTAGAGATACAGTCCCTTCTTTCAGTCATCACACAAACGCCGAAATGGCAGTAATTGAGATAAGTGACCCCGAACAGAAAATCAATTGAAATCGCAATGGAAATGCATGAGGGCCTATGAGATACCGTGATATTCTAGATAAATTATAAATTTGGAAATTTGTGGTAAGGTCTTATGGGACCAAACTGCTAAGGTCATCGGTCCCTAATCTTACGCACTACTTAATCTAAGTTAGACTAACTTACGCTAAGGACAACAAACACACCCTTGCCCGAGAGAGCACTCGAACCTCCGACGGGGGGAGCCGCCCGGACCGTGACAAGACGCCCCAGACAGTGCGGCTACCTCGCGCGGCGGATAGATTATACGCGAAAGAATTTGCTGTCCTTCTGGCAGCAGTGTATCTGGTACCAGCTAACTGGAAAAAAGCACAGGTCATCGCTTTTTTCAAGAAAGGTCGTCGTACTAAATGGTTCAAATGGCTCTGAGCACTATGGGACTTAACATCTGTGGTCATCAGTCCCCTAGAACTTAGAACTACTTAAACCTAACTAACCTAAGGACATCACACACATCTATGCCCGAGGTAGGATTCGAACCTGCGACCGTAGCGGTCAAGCGGTTCCAGACTGAAGCGCCTAGGGTCGTCGTACTGACGTACATAGTTATGGGCCTACGCCGCTAACGTTAATGTGTTGTAAAATTATGTAAAGCTGGAGTGAAAAATGGGATAACGTTAGGAAGAAATAAAACAAAAATTGAATGTCTGGCATTTGCTGATGACATGGCAATATTGGCAGATGACATCGAAACAGCAAAGATTCAGATAGAAATGCTGCATGAGATCGCTGAGAAGACAGGTCTACAAATATCGTATGAAAAGACAGAACTGATGATACAGGACAAAACAGACCCAACACAGACATTGCAAACTAAATATGGAATAATTAAGAGAGTTCATAAATTTAAGTATCTAGGGGAATGGATTACACCGACAGGGTTACCAAATGTTTCACTACAGGAAAGAGCAATAAAGATGGAAACGGCATACCAGCTATGCCGAAATGTATACAATAAAAAGTCGATCTCCATCAATGCCAAGCTCAGGCACTACAATGCGGTAATAAAACCAGAAAGTTTGTATGCGATTGAATGCATCCCACTGAACAGAAAACGTCTGTTGGAGAAATTGGAAATAAAAGAGAGAAAAATACTGAGAAAGATCTTAGGACCTAAAAAGGATGGACAAGAATATAAATTGCGATCCAATAAAGAGTTATACGAGAAAATTGAAAAACTGACAACATCCTTTAAAAAGAGAAGACTGAGTTTCTATGGGCATGTCAAAAGAATGGCACCAGAAAGAACGGCAAAGAAAATCCTGGAATACATGGAAAGCAGAAAGACACAAATTAACTGGCTGAAAGAAGTAAAAGAAGACATTGCAGAAATGAACATTATACCAGAGACAGTTTACAACAGAATGGAATATAGGAATGCCATCAACAAAATACAGGGATTCAAAGACCGAACGCAATCAAAGAAGACGGGAACAACCTGGTCGCAAGAACGTAAAGAAGCCCACTCAGAAAAAATGAAGAAGTACTGGGAAGAACGCAAGAAAAAGCACAAGAAATGACTGATGCTTAGCGTAGTCCAAAGTTGACTGTAACGAATAATAACAATAATAATATGTAAATTTTTCAGTGCTCACTCATCGTGACTTTTCTGGAGAATGACAGACTCCTCTATAAAAACCAGAGATCTTGCAAAACACAGCTCGTTTTGTTCGTCCATGAAATCCAGAGCGCCGTAGCCAAAGGCGTCCATGTTGATGCTGTGCACCTCTACTTCACAAAGGCATTCCAAAGAGTTTACACTGTCGTTGAGTGAACAAAATAGGAGCTTACCGAGCATCGCCCCAGATTTGTGACTGGATTCGGGACTTTCTATGAGATAGAACGTTATACTGAACGAAATCGACAGATAGAAAGGTAATTTATGAAGTTGACCCAGAGTTTCAGGGCCAGCACATTTCACAGTTTGTATTTGAGTGACCTATTCGTTAGCCTCGGAAGCTCTGTTAGGCTCTCTGCAGATGATGCAGTTGACTATAGGAAGGTTGCAAACAGAAGACTGTTGTGAAATGCAGAATGACGTTCAGACGACAGATGGGTAGTGCACAGATCTCTGTTGACCCTGAACATAAATAAATGTAACATACTGCACGTAAATATGTGAAGAGATCAGTTGTTGTTCGATCACGCTTACTCCGAGCCACCAATAGCAGTAATTTAGGCTGCTGTAATCTAAAGTTATTCAGTCAATTCGAACAGATCCACAAGTCCCACTGTCCTCTTTGTTCTAACAGTTTTGGCGCGAAATCACAGATCGCCACATGTTCACTTACGACGATGTATACCTCGTAAATCGTACTCACACAAATAATCGTAGCACTTCCAGTTCACCAAATATATGCTTGCAGACTTTCACTATTAAACAATTCTCAAACGACCACCTGGTCCAGCTTCAAGTGAGGCTTGCTCGCCACCCACCTTCCAAAACGACTGACCAACGACTGACCAACGACTGACCAACGAACTCACCCCTGGCCAAGATGGCCGCTCGCTTATATAGGCTCGGACATCAACCCCCTCGTTATGCAAGTACCAGTCTCACCAGTTAAGGTTACAAATTGTGATACATACATCCCTTGACAGAAATAACTACACCATCGCAACCGGGCTGAAAAGTACATCTTATTTACTATTACATATTTCTAGGGTTATTCGCCTGTAAATAAAGTTTTAGGTTTTGCAAAATTTCGCCACTTAGCGCAGATTTGTTTGTTGACATCTGTGTTGCAAAGTATTAACATAGAACTGCATGTAGCACCGTTTTTAGACGTAATCTATAGTGATCTACCCATTGCGCTGCTCAAAATCTTCATATCTATAATAATTACTTAATTATGGGCTATAAATGTTAATAATAATTTGCAAAATAATGAAAACTGTTGCAAGTTAATTGTATAGTATAATTTAACTAGTTTCAAATACGTGTAATGCCACCCAAACTATTATATAGTGCCGTTCTTTACGTCCTGAATTTTCTATTGAGTTTTATAAACAAAATTTTCCCCTCAAACTTTGTTTATTGCTCTTTACGGGCTTAATTATTTATGAATCTTAACATATGACTACGGCACTCGATTCGCTATGACGAAACGTTTTTAATGAGTGCTCGCTCATCCCTGTAAGTCGGTATTTAGTATTTTTATTAATCTTTCAGTATTCGTGATATTAACCGATTTTGAGGTTACTATAACTTTTGCGTCTCGTGACTTGAAATAAAGATCGATCTTTCAGAAGGTGCGTATTCCTGACCGCAATCCATTTCCGTATCGCTCTTCACCGTAAGTTACATAGTTTTCGCATAATGCGCGAAAAACCAAACAATGCCCCAAGTTGCAGACCACGTGGTCGCCCGGCCGCGGAGACCGGCCGTCGCAAATCTCGCGCGGGCGCGCCACGCGCTTCCGCGAATCGCGCGCCGTGTAGCGCGCTCGCTCTCCACAAAGCAATCCTTGCATACTAGAAACATCCATCTAGTAACGGGGTTTTGTACCGTCACAAGATAGACCGTCACAAGATAGACTTTGGATATTGTATCACAGACACTGTCGCTTTGACTGTTCAGAGATGTCACTAAACCCTCAAAGATGTAAACAACCATACATGACCAGCGCCTATTAGACGTAGGGAGTCCGACAGCCGATCAGTTCCAGTCACTCCACCACGAAGGAGGTACACGTCTCGTGTTGTCTGTAGTTCAACCATGCCTAGACGGTCAGTACCGCGGTTCGATCGCGTCCGCATTGTTGCTTTGTGCCAGGAAGGGCTCTTAACAAGGTAAGTGTCCAGGCGTCTCGGAGTGAACAAAACCGATGTTGTTCGGACATGGAGGAGATGCAGAGAGACAGGAACTGTAGATGAAATGCGTCTCTCAGGCCGCCCAAGGCCTATGACCGCAGTGGATGGCCGTTACCTACGGATTATGGCTCGGAGGAACCCTGCCAGCAACGCTACCGTGTTGAATAATGCTTTTTGTGCAGCCACAGGGCGTCCTGTTACGACTCAAACTGTGCACAGTAGGCTGCATGCTGCGCAACTTCACTCCCAACGTCCATAGAGAGGTCCATCTTTGCAACCACGACACCATGCAGCGCAGTTCAGATGAGCCCAGCAACATGCCGAATGGACTGCTCAGGATTAGTATACAGTTCTCTTCACCGATGAGAGTCGCATATGCCTTCTAACAGACAATTGTCGGAGACGTGTTTGGAGGCAACCCGGTCAGGTTGAACGTCTTAGACACACTGTCCAGCGAGTGTAGCAAAGTGGAGGTTCCCTTCTGTTTTGGGGTGGCATTATGTGGGGCCGACGTACGCCGCTGGTGGTCATGGAAGGCGCCGTAACGGCTGTACGATACGTGAATGCTATCCTCCGACCGATAGTGCAACCATATCGGCAGCATATTGGCGAGACATTCGTCTTCATGCTTCATGGACGACAATTCGCGACCGCATGGTGCACATCTTGTGAATGACTTCCTTCTGGATAACGACATCGCTCGACTAGAGTGGCCAGCATGTTCTCCAGAAATGAACCCTATCGAACAAGCCTGGTATAGATTGTAAAGGGCTGTTTATGGACGACGTGACCCACCAACCACTCTGAGGGATCTTCGCCGAATCGCTGTTGAGGAGTGGGACAATCTGGACCAACAGTGCTTTGATGAACTTGTAGATAGTGAGCCACGACGAATACAGGCATGCAGCAGTGCAAGAGGACGTGCTACTGGATATTAGAGGTACCGGTGTGTACAGCAATCTGGACCACCACATCTGAAGGTCTCGCTGTATGGTGGTACAACATGCAATGTGTGATTTTCATGAGCAATAAAAAGGGCGGAAATGATATTTATGCTGATCTATATCCCAATTTTCTGTACAGGTTCTGGAACCCTCGACACAGGTGATGCACAACTTT
The DNA here is from genome assembly GCF_023864275.1 of Schistocerca cancellata. NCBI lineage: Eukaryota > Metazoa > Arthropoda > Insecta > Orthoptera > Acrididae > Schistocerca > Schistocerca cancellata. Next base: position 228,098,558 of record NC_064631.1, on the reverse strand, counting down.
TTTTGATGTGTGTATTTTTAAGTAATTATTTGTCATCACGAATATTTCTGACGTGTCTGGCTAATGACTTATATTCGATATCTAAAAAAAATATTTTCTGGATACATATTGTTTAATAAACAGTGTGTACTACAGAAGAATTAGGCAGAAAAAAATTAGAAAATAAAAAAATACACCTAGAACCGGGGAACGAACTCGTTAACTAGTGTATTCCAACAGAAAACCCTAGATATTGCCTTAACTGGGCAGCACGGTTGGATGGATTGAAAGAAGATTCTTGTCGTGCACGTAATTGCAGTGTTGCCAAATTGCCTTTCATTAACGTTATTTCGTACCCAGAATATGCACGGGACGAAATTTTGTTTGAGATATTTTTGTACTGGTAGTTTGCAAGGAATCGCTGTAGCGTCGAAGTGTGGGAATGTTTTTCGCCCGGTACACCATAAACAGTAATAGTCTTGTAACACTCCCTCTGGGTACTCCTCTAACTACTTTTACATCAGTTAAACAGTCGGGACACTCCCATCTCCTGTTCAGAAAACGTGTTCTCTTTTTGTGCTTGTACTTAACATCTGGACACTAATGTGCGAGGGTTGCGCAGAAAGTAATGCACTTCCGACAGATAGCGTAGCTGCAGGACAGTTTCAAAATGGTGTCTGTAGGTGATGTACATTACAAGCAACGTGCCATCATAAATTTCTTACTGCAGAGAAAGAAACTGTGAGGAATATTCGCAAACGCTTTTGCAAGGTCTATAGCATCAACTGTCGACAGTTAATCGCTGGACACGGAGGATGAGGACATTAGAAGGCAGTTTGGCGGAGCTCCACAATTTGCTGCGGTTGGGGACACCATCCGCGGCTGTCACACCTGACATGTTGCAGCGATCTGATGTTGTCATTCGTGAGGACAGACGCATTACGACTCGGCAGTTGGTGCTGCATCTGTCAATCAGCAAAGGAAGTGTGGATGCAATTATCCGCACTCTTGTATATACAAAAGTGAGTGCAAGATGAGTCCCGCAGTGTCTAAAGATGGATCACAAATCCCACAGACATTTCTCTTGATTTGTTGCAACGTTTTGAAGCTGAGGGATAGGCCTTCTCGTCCGGGACTGTGACAGGTAATAAAACCTGGGTTCACCATTTTGAGCCCGAAACAAAACTACGGTCGATGGAAAGGCGCCATTCCCACTCCCCACAGAAGAAAAAAAATTAAAGCAACTGCTATCGAAGGTAAGGTCATGATCACCATGTTCTGGGACTGTGAAGGGGTGATTCTCAATGATATGATGCCAAGAGAGGCGGTACCATTAATTCAGAAGCATATTTCAACACGTTAACAAAACTGCCTATTGGCTTCGGTCTCGGGTTCTTCGGCCGACGTTCATCTAATGATTTTTCTGACGTTTCGCCAGTACGAGTGGCTGGCATTGTCAAAGCTTCACCCTCCATTGCCGGCGGTGAACTGGTGGTCAACAAGTGGCCACGAAAGCCTTAACAATTTTACATTAACAAAAGTCAAGACGCGCTTCCGACGAATTCGGCGCCACAGCAACCCAGGAAATGTTTTGCTGCAACACGATATTGCTCGGCCTCACACAAGTCTGAGGACTGCTGAACTCATCGCAAAACAGGGTTGGACAGTGTTACCCCATCCACCATACAGCCCTGACCTAGCCGCCTCGGACTTACACTTGTTTGGGCCACTAAAGGATGTCATTCGTGGGAAACATTTTGAGGATGATGAGGAGATGATTCACACAGTGAAGAACTGGCTCCGCCACCAGGACAAGGATTGGTACCGACAGGGGATACATGCCCTTGTTTCACGCTGGAGGAAGGCCACAGAACTGGATGGAGATTACGTGGAAAAATGGGGTGTTTAGATAAAACACCATTCTTTCGTGTGTGTTGGGTTGTTTTGGGGGAGGAGACCAGACAACGAGGTCATTGGTCTCATCGGATTAGGGAAGGACAGGAAAGGAAGTCGGCCGTGCCCTTTCAGAGGAACCATCCCGGCATTTGCCTGGAGCGATTTAGGGAAATCACGGAAAACCTAAATCAGGATGGACGGACGTGGAATTGAACCGTCGTCCTCCCGAATGTGAGTTCAGTGTGCTAGCCACTGCGCCACCTCGCTCGGTTTTCGTGTGCGTAATTCTCATTATGTTAAATTAAGAATGAAGAAAAAAATGCGATGCTTTACTTTCTGGGCAACCCTCGTACGATGAATACGGCAGTGGTCTTTAAAGAGCGTGACAAGAGTCAAGATCAACAGTGACGTGTTAACTAGTAAATTTTTCCACGCCTTTACACCTCGCCAGTCGCTTACAGCTTCGGAGGTCCCGTACCAACGGAGCGCGAGGTGCCTTCCAGCATCCGCCGCAAAGACGGAGCTATAAGAACGACTGCTCGTCGTCCTCGGCGAGCAGACAGGCAGCGGTGGCTGAAGCCGTGTCGCGGTACCGCCACTGCGCGGCGGCATGACTGATAGTGTGCCGGCGTCGTTTATAATGAAAAGCGAGCGGGCTGACTGCCTGCCTGCCGCGCACGCACACAGGCGTACACACACATAGGCATACACAGAGGCGTGGGCGCCGCCGCATCGGCTGCTGCCTGCGCCGGCCAGCCCAGCCTACCATCAATTACAAAGCGGGCACGGAGAGAGAGAGAGAGAGAGAGAGAGAGAGAGAGAGAAAGAAGGAGAGAGAGAGAGAGAGAGGGCGGGCGCCGCGCCGGGCCGGATGAAAACGAGGTCCCAAAAATCGCGCGGAATGCGAACTCGGCTGAGGCGTGAGCGACAGCCGGCTTAATAAAACGTCACCCGCCGCAAATCGTTAATCTTCGGCGTGTCTGCCGGCCGTAATTGCCAGCAATAGCCACGTTCTCTGACGCAGCGGCGCCCGGGCCGAGCCTACGCTCTGCAAATTAATTACCGCTGCAGACTGATGGTGGGATGGTAGAGGGGGAGGGGGGAGGCGCCGCAGCATCGCCGGCAAATACGCGCAGTCGGCGCCCGTGTCGCTGGCGCCGTCTCTGCGGCTGCCAATATCGGCTGCCTGTCTGCGCCGGCCCCAAGCCGCTAACTGATGGAGGGCCCCGCGCTGTGGCGGACCGGCGCCACAGATGAGGATGCCGACAACCACTGCGGCTGGAATTGCAATCAACACTGCCGCTCTGTCCCGGTGGTCCACAAGAAACACGTCGCTGTTCGGGCAATGCTTTCAGGAAATACACTGAAGTGCCAAAGAAACTTGTACAATTTTTTGTTTTTGTTTTGCTTTAGCAAGCAAAAAACAACTAGGATCACACGCGCCCAAGTCAAAACTATAGAACACGAAGACAGAGAGGAGTTAATAAACGACTATACGTCAGTCCCAATTGACATAATACAAGGCAGCTAAAAACAGCGGCTTGGAAAAAGGGCTAAAAAAAAGACACCACACAGAAATGGAGGTACGACCATTTCACTAGTGTACCGTGAATAACAGGAATCCCTGCACGAGCCAGCCCAGCCTACCATCGACATCCACGGAAAAAAATCGGACCATTCAATATGACATTCTGTGCAGTTTCATTTGTGCCAAGTTTATTCTCCAAGCTTATTATGTGTTTGTAGACTGGCATGCGGTGGCGACGTTGATGATACACACGTACGCGTGCTGCTAGTACGACTACAGCACGCGTACGGGATAACGTTATCAGCGCTCTTGTGTAATCAAGGTGATGCTCTCAGTATAAAAGCGGCCAACACAGACCAGCGGAATCATTCCGCTATGAGCTACTTCTGCAACAGCATTGAAGGACTACGCCTCGTCGACGTGTGTATCGTCAACGTCGCCACCGCATGCCAGTCTACAAACACATAATAAGCCTGGAGAATAAACTTGGCCCAAATGGAATTGCACAGATTGTCATATTGAATGGTCCGATTTTTTTCCGTAGATGTAGAGTTAATTTCAGTCTTGACGTTGCCACAGGGAGTACTGGAAGTGGATGGTTTACTCTGCACGAGCCAGCCCAGCCTACCATCGATCACAAAGCGGGCACGTAGAGAGAGAAAGAAGGAGAGAGGGAGGGAGATGGAGAGAGAGAGAGAGAGAGAGAGAGAGAGAGAGAGAGAGAGAGAGAGATCACTGCGGCCATATGAGATCCTGCAAGAAAGGGACCACTATGACTGAAGAGAATCGTTCAACGAGACAGAAGTGCAACCCTTCCCCGAATTGCTGCAGATTTCAGTGCTGGGCCATCAACAAGTGTCATCGTGCGAACCATTCAACGAAACATCATCGAGATGGGTTTTTGGAGCCGATGACCCACTCGTGTACCCTTGATGACTGCACGATACAAAACTTTACGTCTCGCCTGGGCCCGTCAACACCGATATTGGACTGTTGATGACTGGAAACACGTTGCCTGATCAGACGAGTCTCGTTCCAAATTCTATCGAGCGGATGGATGTATACGGATATGGAGACAACCTCATGAATATATGGACCGTGCGTGTCAGCAGGGGAGGTGGACGCTCTGTAATGGTGTGAGGTGTGTGCAGTTGGAGTGATATGTCACCCCTGATACGTCTTGGTACGACTCTGACAAAGACACGTAAGCATCCATTCCTGCCCATTGTGCATTCCAGTGGGTCAATGCTATACCCCACAGAATTGGTACAGAGTGGCTCCTGGAAACTCTTCTGAGTTTAAACACTTCCGCTGGCTACCAAACTCCCCAGTAATGAACATCGTTAAGCATATCTGAGATGCCTTGCAAAGTTCTGTTCAGAAGCGATTTCCACCCCGTCGTACTGTTACGGATTTATGAACAGCCGTGTAGGATTCATGGTGTCAGTTGCCTCCAGCACTACTTCACACGTTATTCGAGTCCATGTCGCGTCCTGTTACGGCACTTCTGCGTGCTCGCGGGGGCCATACACGATATTAGACAGATGTACCATTTTCTTTGGCTTTTCTGTGTTTGTCATGCACGTCATGTAGCCCAAGGTAAAGTTCACGTAGGGTACGGTGGGCCGTTGCGCAGTAACCAATTTTCATGAAAAGCCCTGGGCGAGTTCACATGCTTGTCCGGAAGGCGAGGCCGACAGTGATGGTACGCCCACGGCTGGTCGGCGAAGGCGGAATCGAGGCGCACGCCCTCCAATCTTTCTCAAACGGTTTTACATAAACTATTCGGCAAAAAAAGTCAATTTTGCGTTACTTATAGCTTTATACGTCAGCTTCATGGTGATGTGCCCATCATTTCGTTAAGGGTCATAGTGATATTTGCATGTAAGTAAGACATTGCGCAAAATTCGAAGAAGTTTGCAATGAAAAATTGGAGTTGCTATGATTTTGCATTTCGCGTGTATTACATATTATACTCTTGCGTATGAAATTTAACTAACATACTGAACTTTTTTAGACTTGTGTGGAGGTCTCTATCTGTTAGCAGTCACGAGAAAATTGATCTGATGTAGTACGTTCATTTGCAATCGCATGCGCCAACGATATATCCAGAGTGAAATATCTGCAATGTTCCTCGTATTTCATAAGCGTTTTGAGACATCGACATGATATTTTTGGAAATGATAACACACAAAGAGGAGAATACTTCGCCTTATGATTATTACGCAAAACTTTATTATCTACTGCGTTATTCCACTACCTGTAGACTTTTTCAATGAAAAATTTAACTTTCAGGGACCATCGATAGCTGGTGAAACGGGAAATGGTATGGGTTTTGGTACGACATACGTGAAGACATTATATGTTCATTTTTGTACTAATGGTGTGCTTTTTCATAAGCTACTGACCTTATTTTTGTTCAGTTCTCCACTGTTTCAGAATGTAGGCTTCAGTTTAGAACTGCACTTATCCTCCAGTCCTCGGTATTTCTCCTACAGCTCCTGCCCTTCGTCCCCTCCACTACCGCCCTTCCCACACGTGCCCTGCCGACTGTGAATCTACTGGTCACGTTATTCTGTGCGCATTCATATACCGGCACAAACATAAAACTGCATATGTCTACACGTATCTACACTATTGTCTAAAAGTTGAACATAACCTAGAAATATTCTTCTTCTTCTTCCAGTCCAAAATTAGGCCCTGGTCTGTTTCAACCTCACTATTTCTTACTTGGTCTTTTCACACTCCTTCTTCTAGTGGAACTCTACTCCATTTCTTGTCGAGGGATTCTTTGATGTGATACACGCAGTACATGTTCTTTCCAATACTGCTTTCGTTGCATAACTTTTTCAGTTAATGACTGTACCCCCATTTCTTTCCATATTTCTTCTTTTCTTATTTACTCTTCGCTTGTGCAACCTTCCACTGATATACATCGACATCTACGTGATTACTCAGCAACTTAGAATTAAGTGCCTGGCAGAGGGTTTATTGAATCACCATTACTCTATTGCCCTACCGTTCCACTCTCGAATGGCGTGTGGGAAAAACGAACACTTAAATCTTCTTGTGCGAGCACCAGTCTCTCTTATTTTATCATGATAATCTTTTCTCCCTTTGAAACTGGGCGCCATCTGAATATTTTCTCAATCGGAGGGGAAAGTTGGTCATTGGATTGATACCTCAATTGTATATTGTTCATGGCACTCTCTCCTCTCTTCCGTGATAATACAAAACAAGTTACCCTTGTTTGAACTTTTTCGATGTACTCCGTCAATCCCATCTGATGCAGATCCCACTCTGCACGTTAATACACTACTGGCTATTAAAATTGCTACACCACGAAGATGACGTGCTACAGACGTGAAATATAACCGACAGGAAGAAGATGCAGTGATATGCAAATGATTAGCTTTTCAGAGCATTCACACAAGGTTGACGCCGGTGGCGAACCCTACAACGTGCTGACATGAGGAAAGTTTCCAACCGATTTGTCATACACAAACAGCTGTTGACCGGCGTTGCCTGGTGAAACGTTGTTGTGATGCCTCGTGTAAGGAGGAGAAATGCGTTCCATCACGTTTCCGACTTTGACAATGGTCGGATTGTAGTCTATCACGATTGCGGTTTATCGTATCGCGACATTGCTGTTCGCGTTGGTCGAGATCCAATGACTGTTAGCAGAATATGGAATCGGTGGGTTCAGGAAGGTAATACGGAACGCCGTGCTGGATCCCAACGGTCTCGCATCACCAGCAGTCGAGATGACAGGTATCTTATCCGCATGGCTGTAGCGGATCGAGCAGCCACGTCTCGATCCCTGAGTCAACAGATGGGGACGTTTGCAAGACAACAACCATCTGCACGAACAGTTCGACGACGTTTGCAGCAGCATGGACTATCAGCTCGGAGACCACGGCTGCGGTTACCCTTGACCCTGCATCACCGACAGAAGCGCATGCGATGGTGTACTCAACGACGAACCTGGGTGCACGAATGGCAAAACGTCATTTTTTCGGATGCATCCATTTCTGTTTACAGCATCATGATGGTCGCATCTGTGTTTGGCGACATCGCGGTGAACGCACATTTGAAGCGTGTATTCGTCATCGCCATACTGGCGTATCACCCGGCGTGGTGGAATGGGGTGCCACTGGTTACACTTTGAACAGTGGACGTTACATTTCAGATGTGTTACGTCCCGTGGCTCTACCCTTCATTCGATCTCTGCGAAACCCTACATTCCAGCAGGATAATGCACGACCGCATGTTGCAGGTCCTGTACGGGCCTTTCTCGATACAGAAAATGTTCGACTGCTGCCCTGGTCAGCACGTTCTCCAGGGCTCTCACCAATTGAAAATGTCTGGTGAATGGTGACCGAGCAACTGGCTTGTCACAATACGCCAGTCACTACTCTTGATGAACTGTGGTATCGTGTTGAAGCTGCATGGGCAGCTGTACCTGTACACGCCATCCAATCTCTGTTTGATTCAATGCCCAGGCGTATCAAGGCCGTTATTACGGCCAGAGGTGGTTGTTCTGGGCACTGATTTCTCAGGATCTATGCAAAAAAACTGCGTGAAAATGTAATCACTTGTCAGTTCTAGTATTTGTCCAATGAATACCCGTTTATCATCTGCATTTCTTCTTGGTGTAGCAGTTTTAATGGCCAGTAGTGTACTAAAGAAGAAGGTGGACAAGCGTCGTGTAAGGAGTCTCTTTATTAGACTTGTTGCATTTTCTAAGTGTTCTGCCTATAAATAGCAGTCTTTGGTCTAATCATACACAGTAGGCTTTCACGGCCGAGATCTTCTTCAGTTAAAGCAGCCGGGCTGAGAGGCCGTGGTCGATGTATAAAAATGCTCCCTGACGTTTCGTCTCCAACTGTGGGAGACATCTTCCGAGGTAAGAGTCCACTTCGCGCCAACAGAATGACAATCGAATATTTTAAATGGAGAACGATGATGCCATCCATAGATAGTCACACATTCGGCATCACGTGACGTATGGTTGTGCCCTCTGTGCGCTCAGTAAATTCGAGACACCCTTAAGTGGCAGTAGCCGTTTTACCTCGGAAGATATCTCCCGCGGTTGGAGACGAGACGTACATCGACCATAGCCTCTCAGTTCGGAATTTTTAGCCGAAGGAGTCTTTAGTTAATTTCCCCGCAACATTATCTCTGTGATCATTCGAATTTAAGTTATTCGTAATTGTGATCCTAAAGTATTTAGTTGAATGTATAGCCTTTAGATTTGTGTGATTTATCGCGAAATCGAAGTTTAGCGAATTTTTTGTAGTACTTATGTGGATGACCTCACACTTCTATTTTTTTTAGTCGGTTGCCACTTTTCTCAGCTATCGCATCTAAGGAACTTCATTTATGATGTTTCAAGTTACCTTAGGGCTTTTGATCTTAAAATATAACTTCAAGCTGCGTATAGTATTGCGGTTAGTGCCATGACTTCATAAAATTTCACTTGGATTTGGTCTTCTTGTGTTACCTTTTAATGTTCTTACGGTTTCACACATACAGGGCGATTCTAAAGCGACTTTAAAAATTTACTTACAAACAGAATTTTATTGAGAAGTAGTAGAGATGTCATCTTGTAGTAAAATACTGAAAATACTGCAACCTTCATCCCATACATTTACTTTCACTTTAACTCCCGCTTCAACTGTCACTTTGGCTACACGTGATTGAGGTTGGTCATACAGCAAATGTTCCATCTGGAATCAGTTTCCTGTTACATTTTGTTTAGCAAATTTCACGTGACATCTGCACTGTCAGTCTGTAAGACTTCAGTTGCAGTGTTTTTCGTGGCACCCTCCAGACAGTTGACTGAAGAACTCCAAGCCCTCGCAACGCGCGATGCGTTGATTTCCAGGGACTGCCAACAAAACTCTTTGCCACTCGCTCGACAACAGCCTCATAAACTCGTGAGTGACCTGCAGATATGTTATGACGAATGCTACAACCAGTATGAACGAAATTCTGATGGCGGAATTGTAGGCCTAACAGGAGATTCCGTGTGGCATCCTTATTGTTGACTTTATTTCTTCCATCAAAAACTCGCAATGAACACTTTAATTTCCTGTAGAGTCTGCCATTTTGATTTGCAACTTTCTGTAGTTCGTAGTTGCGGAATTCGGTAACACAACAATAAGTGAGTACGACTTTCGCTACAAGGTGGCGCCTTAAACACATGATTTTCGATTGTCTGTCCTTCCTAATGTCGGAATTCGGCAATACAACAACACGTGAGTGAAACTTGAAGTATTTCGCCACAAGATGGCACCTTAAGCACACGTCTTATTCGTCTCAGTAAAATTCTGTTTGTAAGTGAAGTTGCAAATTCCTTTTAGATTCACTCTATGTATTGATAGCTGCTAATTTTTTTATTTATGTCATTCTCTTGTTCATAAGTTATGTCACATCCTAGATACTAGAAATGGGATACGTGTTCTTACTTTGTCGTCGTTATTATGGGGTATTTCCCTAAAAGAATTCATGGTTTTTGTTTTTGTTGTTGATGTCATCACGTTACAATTTAGACACATTGAAGTTAAAATCTTACGTGTTGTTAGGCAGCGGCATATTTCTTCAAACAATCGACGTTTCGACGCCTTTGCTACGATAATTTTCAGGATTTTGTGGTGTCCACTTTAAGCTGAGCATTCAATCTTCAATGGATACTAGAAGATCATGAAGAGATCCCAGCAGATGGGTCGAAACGTCGATTGTTTGAGGAAATGTGTCGCCGCCTAACAACCCAGAAGATATTACCTTCAGTGACAACGGCCACGAAAGCCTGTAGACTTATATAGACTTATATGGTTTAATCTATATATCGCTGAGTATAATCTTTTTCACTATCGTGCATGATTACCTGGTTCTCGGCAAGAAGCATTGTATTTGGAAATTTATCTGTCTCGGTTCTTATACTATGAGGTATTCTGTCCCTCACCCATTCCCTGACAGGCCGTCGAAGTAGATGTTGAACAGTATTTGTGACACACTGCAGCCTCGCTTTAGTCCCTCATTTATCTCTAGTTTTGATGTCGGCTCTTTGTCAGTATCTATTCTTATTTTGGTGTTTTCATGTAAACCTTGTCATACTTTTATTACGCACCTGGGGATACCTCTGTTCCGCATTATACAGGGTGATTTTTTCCACCGCGTACAAACCCTAGGGATTAATCGATGAGAGGGTACAGAACAAAAAAGATCTAGTGAACTTAAGTCTGGAAAACTACTCTCTTCTTTGTGTGCTATAGTTCAACAACATCTCATTTCTACATCGCAAACTGTTTATGAAATATGAGGAATGTTGTAAATATTTCATTCTGGTTGTATCGGTGGAGCGCGCGATCGCCAATGAGTTTGATACGGCAGACCATCTTTCTCGAGATTGGTGATGGATAGAGACCTCCACCCAAGTCTAAAGAAACTTCAGTACGTTAAATAAATTTTATGTATTACGTAATATGCAACAAACGCAAAATCATAGCTACCTCTTTTATTCATTGCAAACTTTTTCGAATTTCGCGCAGTGGCCTACTTCCACGTAAATATCACAACTATGGCCATTAATGAAATGATGGGCATATCGTCATGAAACTGACATATGAAGCTGTAAGTACAGGAAAAATGATTTTTTTTACCTAATAGTTTCTGTAAAAGTGCTTGAGAAAGATTGCAGGTCGTGCGCCGCGATCCTGTCTTCAGTGACCGGCTGAAAGGCCGCAAACACTGTTGGCTTCCCCTTCCGAACAAACGAATGAACTCTCCCAGCAGTTTGGGCGACAACTGGTCACTATGCGTCGGCTACTGCAGCGCGGATTCTAGCTATCGTTTTATTGGCAGTTACCAGCTTCACGTAAGTTTCAGTGTCATTAATTTTATGTGATTTTAATATTAACTTCTTAATGAAGAATTTTATGAGACGAGAACATTATTGTTCGTAAATTCGTTCGTCGTTTAGTCTTACAATTGTGAATTTTCTGATGAAGATACCCATAGTCGGTGCCGAAACCTGGTAAAAGTAATAGTTTGTTACCAGTGGTTGGCTGTTTTATACCTGTCGTATTCTCTTATGGTTGCTGTCTCACAGCCATTTTTAAAACTGTTAGCTGAGGTGATTGTTATTTTATGAGACATGTCATTAACTGCTCTCGTAACTGAAGATAAGGTTCATTTCTCCGATATGGGGAGGAAGATCATATTAAGGGTGGGTTACCGTCACCAAAAATCATTTTAAATAAGAAGGAAGCGTAACGGAGAGGGTAGAGGGAACTTTTCTCTCATGGGAATGAGTGCTACTGGTTTGCCGTTCAGATAACAGTGTTAAGGTCGAAAGGAGATATGAAAGATTGTATGCGTTGACCAAACTCTAAAGCTGACAGAGTGTGTGGAAATCTCTGTTTCCGCCTGCATGTGACCAGGATGTATTTATGTAAGATAGTGTAATATGATTAAAATAACAAACGCCACAGACATATCGTACGCAGCAGTTCGAACCATCTGTAAGCTTTCCTGATAAAGGCCTTTCAGAACGATATCGGTGTAATGAACAACTGAAAATACAATCGGTTGTATAAGTTTCTTTTTCAGGTTCAAAGGAAAGAGTATTTTATATTTTTGTATGGCATGGAAAGATGATGATGTCTTCTTGCAAGATGTCGCTATATAGACTTCACATGAGCCTGCTTTCTGCCCTCACCAAAATTCAGACACGATTGAAACATTATGACTCAGATCCACTATTTTTCGTTATTTTATCATGTGACTATTCGTAACAGCAAGCACACATTTCTTATTCAGGTAATAAATGTTGTTTTATGAGGAAGACATGTCCAGTAATTGCACACATTCTCTGTCTGTTGAACCCTTTTCCTGATTATTTCGGGCGCTAGTATTTATACAAGTACGGTGGAAATGTTTCCTCCCTCCATTTTTTTTGCATTCTTCCCAGTATTATTCCATGATCTGTATTATTTTAAGTTGGGTTCTTAACGAAATCGGATGTTCTTCTACACCAGTACATCTCCATCCTAGCACTATGAATTCTTTTTTGTAATCATTCATTCCATTCCAGCTTTGCGTACTTAGTTGTTACCGCCTGTATGGAGGAGAAACTTCCAATAAAATTTTATGCTCATCTCTGTCACAGATTCACTGGGATCTATGTTGAAACCCAAAATAATGTTCCGAACTAATCTCCCATTACATTTCGTTGATTACCCTCTGGAGAGTTTTTACGATGTTTGGGACGGGCCATAGGGAGCCACACTCTCATTACAGAACAATAGTATCCTGTTTTTCAATTCTTCTTTGACGCTGTCTATATGGTTACACAGTTAGTGGACTCATATTTCGTAACTGCTTCCTTCCTTAATAGGATCCTTAATTCTCCTCTACATAATGCGGCCTTTATGTATTTCTAGGAAGCTACGTCGTTTTATTAATAACACTTTAACTATTTTCGTTACGTTGTTCATTGACTGGCATGAAATAGCAATTTAAATATTCTTTAATTAATTTGGAGCAATGGAGGTTCTATCTTTTGTGAGCAGCACAGAAAAGAAATTTTATCGTTACAATTCAGTAAATCACCACTGAAACCTAGTCCTATTATTTCATATAGAATATTAATTCCTTTTCTATACGTTAGTGTGATTTCACGTATTCAGCGAAGCTGTGCTGCATGAGACGTGAAATGCGCTAATAATACCTTGTAATGCTTTAGCAAAAGCGTTTAATTTTAATTCAGAGTTCTGTGTCGTGATGATAAGTAGCAGGGAGTCCGCATCCGCACCAATGCGGCCCTCTGCGTGAAGTGTGGGTTGTAAAGGTGTTGTGCTTACGAAGTGAAGTGCCGTAATTAAGTGATATGATCAAAAATAACAAAGACCGTGGCGCAGTTTCCATTGACCCGTCATCCCTCACACATCCCCACAACTTGCGTAGACATAAATAATGAAATATGGAAACTGCGGTTCAGGAAAATACAAGAAAAACGCTGTACACGTGCTTGATACTGCAAATTCTGAGAGTCAGTCGTCAACCATATCTGACATTTTAAATACAACAAATGTGCAAAACTAGTCCAGAATCGGACGTAATTCTGTCAATTACAAAATTGTTAAGATAGATACCGATTGTTTTCAATATCCCCATTGAGCCGTGCCTGCTCGTATCGATTGATCGATCGGGTCGGCATGGTGTGATCTTTGGCCTCGGCCGTTTGACGTGGCTTTTGGCCGCGACGGGCGTGTGGTGCTGGAGAGGGACAGCCGGAGAGCCGCGCGGCGCTGGGGAATCAGGGGGAGCGTGGTTGAGCAGGCCGGGGCACGACGCAGAGGTTGTGGTGTGTTTGACGCGTTTGCAAGACCGAACCTGGCTTGTAGTGTGGGAACTGGACTCGGCCACATTACCCGAATCGAGTCTTGTGGCCCTGATTTGGATGTGTAAAGGATTTCATAAAAGATTTGGTGAGAATTGCCTGTCATGTTTTTGGTGCACATATTGTACTGACCCTTTCTTCCCAAGTATCGGCACCATGACTGTTGTCTTGCCAACCAAAAGGTCCCCTCTATTTAGTGCTGTTTAAGTAAACACGTGTTATTGTGTTTGGTAAAAGGTTTATCTGGATTTTGTGATGTGATACAGTCCGAGTAAGCGAGGTTTATTAATTGGTACTATTGCTGTTCGGAGTGACGGACGGCATAAGCCAGTATGGTGAAACTGTAATATTTTTCCTGGTACACTGAGCTGTGTGGACGTTGTTATAGTTGGTTCAAAGCACAGGCTTAACATTGAATCTGTACGTTCTGTGTTATCTAATTGCATTACTTGTTCACTCGTAAACAGTGAAATGGTAGTCTTACTTGACTGTTTAAGGTTATCAGTATCCTGTTAAGGGGTAATTTAAATGAGCTCCCCAGTTTCAGTGAGCATATGTTAACCTACTAGCGTAGCTTAAATTTCTAAGCTGACTTGGTATTATGCTATTCGCCCTCGTCCTTTAAGGTTACGTCAAGGGCATTATTTATTGATTCCCCCTTGACTATTTTATTTCAATTATTTTATACATTATTTTATACATCGTAGTTATTTTACGTTTGAGTAATTAATGTTTGGCGTCTTCTCCTCCCCCCCCCTCTTTCCCTGAAATTGTGTAGTAGCACTGGCTCTAAGACCTTTTTTTCAGTGTGTTATAGTGTACTGTGTGCGGCACCCTGTCCAGCTTGCCCGCTTGCTGTGGGTTCCGGGTCTAGCCGCCTCTGCTCTGGGTCCAGTGGCACCCCCTTCTGCTACTTGAATTAACCCGTGCCTATGTGACGTCACCTGTTTTGAAAATCTGTCACGAAGGGTTGTATCTGTTTGTATTTTATTTTTAAAAAAATTGTGATATCCATGACTGGTTAAACTTTCTCATTATTGTAGTCTCCTTTTGCGTGTTTTACTGTGTACGGAATTTAATTAACTTGCGAATCACTTAATGCCTGTTTAAAGATTAATGTTGTTGAATTGAATAGAGCGCTTGCCCGTACTTGTAAGGATTCTTTGCTAAATTGCCTTATCACAAAAAATTTTAAAGATAAAATTTTATTTCCTAAAGAAAAGTTTAATAAAAGTGTTGTTGTTATAAACTGTGAATGTTGCTTATGTGGCCCGACCCTCCCGCTCAACAGCAGTTGCCTGATTAGGATGAATTGACCACCACACCCGTAAATGCTCAGATGGTAGCAGTCCTAATTCACCACAGTTTTCTTCATGTTAATGTTAACGTTAAAGTTACAAGCATTAAGAGTTCTCCATTTTGTAGAGAGTAACGCTTTGTTGCAATAGCCTGTGGTATGATATCTCTGGTTGCGCGCTGTCGCGCAGCGTATCATTACGTACAACTAATTGTTCTGACATTTTCAACAAAATTCATGGTTTCTTTACACACAGAATGAAACATGAAATTTAAAATATTGGGAAAACACGTCACAGAAAAGGGGATAGCACACCTTTCAGTTTCAGCTCTTCGAGCTACCCATTTACAGGCAGTTTTAGGCATTCTGAAACATTCAATGTGCGACCTACAATCCTGTAACGT
Organism: Schistocerca cancellata; assembly: GCF_023864275.1. Lineage (NCBI taxonomy): Eukaryota > Metazoa > Arthropoda > Insecta > Orthoptera > Acrididae > Schistocerca > Schistocerca cancellata. The sequence goes on along the minus strand of NC_064631.1, from coordinate 228,083,049 downwards.
CTTAGCTTCAGGCAACTGCATCCGTAGCCAAGGTCGCAAATGATGGCTGTGTGGTGGCGCTCGGCTCGCTCGTAGCCAGTTCGAATCCTGGTGGTGGAAGAAATTTCCACCCCCGTGTTTGACGAGAAAGAGGAGAAGAGATGGTGGCGCCATGTTCGTCACCACCAGCCTTCGCGCTAGTGTCCTGGACTAAATTCCTCACCTCTTCGCAGAGACCTATGAAATGAGGGCTCATGGCACTTTTGCACTCGGCAGCCTCCTTGGTTCTGTTCGAAAGAAGAAGGCTATATGTCGATACCGTGTTTCCCCATCGCTCCCTCTCATAGGGTGACCAGATGCAATTGTTTAAAAAGGAGAACAAACAGCTTCAAAAAGGAGGACAAAGGAAGAAAAAAGAGCACACATCAAACGGGTCCACTCCAGATGAGGATACCACCCATCAGCTTTGGACAAGTCACGTGACTGCCAGGAATTACCGGTAAAACTAGTAGTTAATTGTTACTGATGGTCAGGTGGTGATTCCCAGAGCAATAATTTTTTATTTTAAATTAAAAACATTGATTGTGGTGACAGTGTGGCATCAATTGTTTTTATATTTACTCGTAGTTTTAAGATTTAACAAAGACGGCTGCCTAAACGCCACTCCTGATTGGCTACTTTCATGTGACTATTCCAAAGCTGACGCGTCGTATCCTCATCTGCAATATTCCCCATCAAACATATGTTGAATTTTAATAAATGAGTTTATTATTTATATACATAACATACATACATTCCTTAACAGTGTGGTGTCAATAGTTTTGTTGTGTCAACAACACGGAATTGTTTACAAGGGGCGCACCGCTACCAACATCTACAATTCAAGCAGCAACTGACGACATGTAAACTGCACTTTAACCTTCCGAATACAAATGAATTGAATGGCTATGAAACAATGAAATAAAACCATGACATTTAATCTGTCGAGTTATTTCTTACCTTTATTGGCCACTGAGACGTACATTCCAGCTTCACATATCTTACATTCCACTTCAAATTCATTTCTCCCTTTCTTGAAAGCCGGATATTTGCAGGAAAGGACATCAGAAAATGTACACTTCCGTTTAGGCATAGCCAAATATTTTATGTAACTCACTCGGTTAAAAGTTACACTCACAAATCACACGTGCACTACAGGAAGCCAAGCCAATACAAAGCGAAGATACGAAACGAAAATTTTAAATAATCGATATCTGCATTCGCTTATAGGTCGATCAACGATAACATCGACGATACTGGTGCCACGTACTAACACCGCCTTCGTGCCTTATCACGAAGGCTGTGCCAATAGTCAAAGTATTTAAGAAAAGAGCAATAGAACGGGACGAATTGTAAATTTAACTGTATTACGCTCAACTTTGCGAAAAAGACGGACACTGTAAAAATCCGCCCGGACCCCGGGAAAAGAGCTAAAAAGGAGGACATGTCCGGATTAATCCGGACGTCTGGTCACCCTACCCTCTCATCCACCCTCCCCACCGTCATCTTCACCACAACACTTGCACACACACACTACAATTACGTACAGGCGCTGAAAAAACATGGAAGCATCAAAACACAACACAATATCATGGCTAATATGGTATAGGTAATCACTCGGCATTCGAAACAGCCCCTGGTCATCTACGAATGGATAAATACAAGTCCTATATGGTTTCAAAGAGAATATTACGCCATTCTTCCTGAAAAATAGTGGCAAGTTCAGGTAGCGAAGATGAAGCTGGATAACGATCACAAATCCTTGTTTCCAAACCAGATCACAAAGGCTCAGTAACATTGAGATCTGGCAACAGTGGTGGCCAGCGGAGATGCGGTAATTTACCTTCGTGCTCACAAGACCAGTACTGCACGATGTCAGCTGTGTGAACAGAGGCCTGGTCGTCTTGGAACACAGCATCACCACTACGGAATAAATATTATACCATCGGATGCACCTGATCAGCTGAAACGGTGACATACTCCTTGGCAGTAACGCGAACTTGTAGAGTAACAATGAGGCCCATTTAATACCAGGCTCTGCCTACCAAAATCATGACCGAACCACGTCATGTTTCACTCTTGGGATGTAAACACCACGTGAAGCTGGAAACACTGTGAAACAATACTCACATGACCAAATGACTTTTTTTTGCTCCACGGTCCAGGTTTTATGGCTTCGGCACTACGTTTTCCACTTACCGGATTTGCATCTCTGACCAGGAGTTTTGGAATTACGGCACGCTCTGCAGTTCCATGCTGACAAAATCCCCTTCGTGTTGATTTGGTGCTAACCGGATTCGTGAGTACGACATTCGGTTCTGCAGCGACTTTCGCATTTGCTGTCCTCTTACTTTCCGTCACAATCTTCTTCAATCAACACGCACTTTCGTCCGCGTTGGACTAAGCGGATTATGCTTTTCAGGTTTCTCCGAATGTGGTATAAATCTGCGATACGGTGACTCTTGAAACATCAAACACTTCTGCTACCTTGGTTACGGAAGCACCCACCATTCGAGCACCAACAATTAACCCACGTCAGTTCCGCCATAGTGCGCTCACAACTACTCAGAACACTACTGTGGCCATGTGGGATGCTTGCAACGTATTGAAGACATTGCACAGGTGTCGTTCGTCGTCAAATACAACAGCACGATCTGCTGGCTTGTCTAGAATCCGCATTTACGCTCAAGCATGTGTTTCTCGCGGTGTTTTCATATTTTTGTTCAACTTCTGTACATTCAACATATGCACTTGCGAGACAACTCTCACTCACCACGAGGAAAGTGGCCCCTGTGCGCGGAAGAGGAAAAGCATTTTCTAGTAGGCAGGTCTCGCAGGTACGAATGGCCGAGAAATGGTTGATGGTGACTCCATCTTGTCGCCAGTCTCTAGACGACAAGGCTACCGATATGATTAAGAAATTGAAACTGTCGAGTACCGTGCGTGGCTATGTAAGAATGAGATTATCGAACTACACGGCAGTCTATTATCATCTGTCATTGAGTCAGGAGTACTGACCCGCCAGGTTAGCCGAGAGCGCTAATGCGCTGCTTCCTGGACTCGGGTAGACGCGCTGGCCCCGGATCGAATCCACCCGACCGATTAACGACGAGGGCCGGTGTGCCAGCCAGCCTGGATGTGGTTTTCAGGCGGTTTTCCACATCCCACTAGGTGAATACCGGGATGGTCCCCACGTCCCGCCTGAGTTACACGACTCGCAGACATTTGAGACACATTCGCTCTATTTAATGATTTATACTTGACGCAGACAGCTGGTGTACACTGATTCCATCCCAGGGGATATGGGGTGGCCACAGGAAGGGCATCCTGCTACCCCTTTCAATTAACCATGCCAAATCCCTTGTAACATGCCGACCCTGCGAAATCTGTGGGAAAATGCACAATCAAAAGAAGAAGATTGGGTTAGGGGTACTCCCTCGAAAGCTTATGGGAATTTAATCATTTAATGCAGTAGAAATCCCGAGAAGATATTATTAATTAACACTGTGACAAGTCTATGTAATTATAAATTCTGTAACAAATCTGTGCTCCAGTTACTTTTCCTTCCAAACAATCTCCATTGTATACGCCCCTCTATCGTAAACGTGCAATGTGATGACGTATATGTACCACCTCGTACTCATAACCCTATAAAATAAAAAATAAAAAAATCAAATTTAAAGTTAACTGTACTTTTACCACTATATATTTTCAAAAATTAGAGCAATTAAAAAATCTATGCTTCAAAGAATTAATGGAACACGAAAGATATCCACTACTAATGATACACTCGTCACCATGTATTGCACAATGGGTTTAAGAGAAAGAAGGGATGTTAAATGAAGTTAATGCCCCGACAATGACGAGGTCAGTGAAGAAGGGGCACAACAATATGGGCTAATAAAAATATGGAGAGCAAAGAGCTTGCAGTAGAAGAGATGTGTATCACAGTATCGAAGACAAACAAGTGCTCGTGGCTGTTGAGTTGCGCTTTTTAGAGCCCATATGTGGTAGACATCTTTTTTATGTTTTGGTCCATAGTACTACTTCTGAAAGTTGTCTGACCTACAGTCTTAGTAGCAAGAGGACCAGTACATTTATTCCACTGTCAAAGGTATCAGAATGATTTTCGCTTACAATTTTTGTTTCGGCCGTTTCCAGACCAGGGTCCATTATGTCAAATTGATACAATTACCCTCCTTCATCAGCACTGAAAGTTTGTAACACCCTGTACATAGCGTAGTATATGTCTATAGAAGCATATACAACTAGAGGAAAGAAAGAAGGGGCAGTCAAATGAAAATTAGATAAATGGAAAATAAGTAAGTTCAAAATGGCTCAAATGGGTCTGAGCACTATGGGACTTAGCATCTGAGGTCATCAGTCCCCTAGAAATTAGAACTACTTAAACCTAACTTACCTAAAGACATCACACACATCCATACCCGAGGGAGGATTCAAACCTGCGACCGTAGCAGTCGCGCGCTTCTGGACTGAAGTGCCTAGAACTTCTCGGCCACCGCGGCCGGTGAAAATAAGTAAACTGTTTATTATTTCAAAAGTAATTGCCGTAACTGGTAATATATTTCTCCTAGTGTGAGACAAGACGGTCAGTGCCCTCATGAAAAATGTTTGCAGTTGCCTACGGAACCACAATTGTACCCAGGGGTGCATATCTTCGTCCGAAGCAAGACGACGACCACGAATGTATTTCTTCAGGGCTCCAAAAATAAGTCAGTCGTATGGGGAGATATCGAGACTGTATGGAGGATGTGTAAGGGCCCGGCCGCATGTTACCGAGATAGTTTCGACTACGTTGCAAAAGTTTTGCTAAGAAGCCCTTATGCTTCTTCCTTACAGTGCGGATGTCTTTCCAAGCGATTTCCAAGTTTTTGGAGCACTGAAGAAAGACACTCGTGCCTGTCTGTTGAAAAAAAAATGTATTACAGTTATGGCGATTACTTTTGAAATAATAGACAATTTACTTACTTTTCTTCATGTGTCTCGTTTTCATTCAGTCGTTCCTTATAGAATGAAGCTGGAATGTATTTTCAGAACCTAGTAATACATACTGCACATTCTCATTTCAGTATTAGATCCAACTGAGAAATTTAATTTAGATGTCTGAGAACTTAACTAATTTAATCAGCATAGACGGCAGAGATTTTTCATGAATGGATCTTTTTCTCTGGAATGGAGTATGCGTTGTTTTGAAAATTTCCGGTAGAATAAACCTGTATCCCGGCCCGGGATTCGAACCCAGATCCTTGCCTGAGGTACTGGCGAAAATCGGGTCGTGAGTCGTGATTTGATAGCTTAGTCGGTAGGACCGTTGTTCGCAAAAGATAATGTTCCGGGTCTATCCTCAGTCCTTCACGAAGTTTTAATCTGCCAGGGTGTTTCAAATATTTGTCTTGTTTGTTCCTTGGAAAGATGTAACGATATTGCATTATTTTGCTGCAAAAGTTTATTTAAAATGTAACATCAGTTTGTAGGTGAATATCTCAAAATTATGAATATTGATGTTCATGAATGCGAAGTATTATATATTTGTAAGCTGCAGATGTTCAAAAATACGTAGTTACAACTGTGGTAGCAACTTCTACAAGCATCCCAGTAATTCGTAAAAATCACATTCACAATTAAGAGACTTACCTCTGAGTAATAATCACTTAGATTCATGTAACTTTTTCAGTGAGGTATGTATTCTCAAGTAATACTTGCCAATCTTTGTGTGTGAAGTATGGAGATTATCTGTTTGGTACTTTGAACAAGTCAGACTCTCAACAACAAAAAATGGTTTCTGGGTTTCGATGGCTCATATCTTAACAATATCAGGCTGATGTGCTTCCACTTATGCCACAATTTCACATATCTACACCACTGTCAGAAGGATGTGACGGAATTGTGGCCGTTACTCCGACTCCGGGAATAGGCCGTTCACCAAGAAACTAAGAGACACATATACGCATCAGACCCTTATCATTAATTAAACCTTGACTTTATCGATGTAGAAAAATCGTGAGAAACCTTGATATGGATTGCAGGGTGTAGATTTGAACCATACGTTTCCCACATACACTGTCTCATCAAAGGTATCCGAACACCAGTTAGTGGACATTAATATGGGTCGTGCACACCATTCGCCTCAATGGTGGCTTGAAGTCTGTTGGGGAGACTTTCACTGAGGTGTATCAATGCATGTGGAAGAAAGGCAGCGATTTAACCTCAAGAAACGAAACCAGAGAAGGGAGTGGTGTTAGACTCTGGGGTCTGGAGAGAAGTCGATGTTCTAACTCATTCCAAAGGTGGTCAGTTGGGTTTTAGGTTGAGATTCTGGGCAGACCAAAATATTTCGGGAATGTTATTATGCAAGTATTTAGCGCTTTCCTTAGCACAATAAGGGGAGTACATCCTAAGCACGAAACGTAACATGACACCGACTCCTTTGTGCATCAGTGTTGGCACTATACGTGATAGTAGATAACGCTCTCCAGGCAAATCCTTCCATCGGATTGCCACAGGGTACAACGTGATACATCACACCAAGTAACTCATTTCCAGTCACCCTCTCTACGGTGGCATCACTCTTTACACGATCCCAAGTGTTGCTTAGCACTGACTATAGAAATATTTGGTTTATGTACCCCATTCTCTTTAACTCCCTACGACAGTCATTGTGCTAGATGGACTGCTGGTAGCATTCTGCAACTGACAAGTGATTCCTCCCGTTGGTTTGATGGGATGTCTTAGAATCACCCACGGCAATGCTCGACGGCCCCTGTCTGGGCTTGATTTAGCTGTCGTTTTTCGTCCTTGTTTCCACTTCTCAATCATTTCACCAACAGTCGGAAAGCTTTAGAAATGTTGAAACGTCCATGATGGATTTGTTACTGCGGTGACATCCAATGACTAGTCCAAGTTCGAAATCATTGAGTTCTCTTGTGCGACCCAGTCTGTTGTTGTTGCTGATAACACAATACTCCGCGCCTCTTTTTTTGCTGGCGGGTGAGTCTTTCGTGACATACAATAGTCAGTCCGGACATTTGTGATCAGGTAGTGTACGAGTCCAGTGCGTTGACCTTTGCGCTTCATCATTTGGCCCCAGTGAGTTGAAGTGTAGATAAATATGCAGTAAGCTATAGGTTATGAAAGGAGAGCCTACCTAAATTTATGAATACAGTCAATGCGATAAAGTAAGCATATTCCCTTAGAGTAAAATCGATCTACAATTGATGACCAGTGGCTGGTTTATTTTAATGAGTGAGGCAATATAAAAAAATGATGTGTATTTTTTTCCTTTATTCACTGTTTATAATTTATATGAGTCCGCAGTGATAACACCGCTCCCCGTCAGATCACCGACGTTAAGCGCTGTCACGCTGGCTAGCACTTGGGTGTGTCATCGTACAAGTCTGCCGAGCACTGTTGGCAAGCCCTTATGAGGCCATTTGAGGATCTACTCGATTAAGAAGCAGCGACTCTGGTCACTGAACCTGACAACGGGCGGGAGATCGGTGTGCTAACCACATACTGGGTTATTACAAATGACTGAAGCGATTTCACAGCTCTACAATAACTTTATTATTTGAGATATTTTCACAATGCTTTGCACACACATACAAAAACTCAAAAAGTTTTTTTAGGCATTCACAAATGTTCGATATGTGCCCCTTTAGTGATTCGGCAGACATCAAGCCGATAATCAAGTTCCTCCCACACTCGGCGCAGCATGTCCCCATCAATGAGTTCGAAAGCATCCTTGATGCGAGCTCGCAGTTCTGGCACGTTTCTTGGTAGAGGAGGTTTAAACACTGAATCTTTCACATAGCCCCACAGAAAGAAATCGCATGGGGTTAAGTCGGGAGAGCGTGGAGGCCATGACATGAATTGCTGATCATGATCTCCACCACGACCGATCCATCGGTTTTCCAATCTCCTGTTTAAGAAATGCCGAACATCACGATGGAAGTGCGGTGGAGCGCCATCCTGTTGAAAGATGAAGTCGGCGCTGTCGGTCTCCAGTTGTGGCATGAGCCAATTTTCCAGCATGTCCAGATACACGTGTCCCGTAACGTTTCTTTCGCAGAAGAAAAAGGGGCAGTAATCTTTAAATCGTGAGAGTGCACAAAACACGTTAACTTTTGGTGAATTGCGAATTTGCTGCACGAATGTGTGAGGATTCTCTACCGCCCAGATTCGCACATTGTGTCTGTTCACTTCACCATTAAGAAAAAATGTTGCTTCATCACTGAAAACAAGTTATGCATCCTCTTCCATGAGCTGTTGCAACCGCGCCGAAAATTCAAAGCGTTTGACTTTGTCATCGGGTGTCAGGGCTTGTAGCAATTGTAAACGGTAAGGCTTCTGCTTTAGCCTTTTCCGTAAGATTTTCCAAACCGTCGGCTGTGGTACGTTTAGCTCCCTGCTTGCTTTATTCGTCGACTTCCGCGGGCTACGCGTGAAACTTGCCCGCACGCGTTCAACCGTTTCTTCGCTCACTGCAGGCCGACCCGTTGATTTCCCCTTACAGAGGTATCCAGAAGCTTTAAACTGCGCATACCATCGCCGAATGGAGTTAGCAGTTGGTGGATCTTTGTTGACCTTCGTCCTGAAGTGTCGTTGGACTGTTATGACTGACTGATGTGAGTGCATTTCAAGCACAACATACGCTTTCTCGGCTCCTGTCGCCATTTTGTCTCACTGCGCTCTCGAGCGCTCTGGCGGCAGAAACCTGAAGTGCGGCTTCAGCCGAACAAAACTTTGTGAGTTTTTCTACGTATCTGCAGTGTGTCGTGACCATATGTCAATGAATGGAGCTACAGTTAATTTATGAAATCGCTTCAATCATTTGTAATAGCCCTGTACTCCTCCATATCCACATACGGTGGCTCCTGTAGGCAGAAGATGACACAGTGGCCTGCACAGAGTCCTGACCTGAATCATATAGAACACCTCTGGGATGTTTCGGAACGCCGACTCCGTGCCAGGCCTCACCGACCGACATCGATACCTTTCCTCAGTGCAGCACTCCGTCAAGAAGAAACCTTCGAACACCTGACTGAACATATGCCTGCGAGAGTGGAAGCTGTCATCAAGGCTAAGGATAGGCCAACATCATGTTGAATTCCAGCATTATTCATGGACGGCGCCATGAACTTGTAAGTCATTTTCAGCCATATGTTCGGATACTTTTGATCACATAGAGTATATCGTGTTTATTGCTAATGTCATCAGCTGTTCATATCTGTCTTATAATTCCATCTGATTATTGGTTCTACATTCTTATTAAGGTAGCAGAGAAAATAAAGTATTCATTTCAGAAAAGGAGGTGATGGCCCACGAGAATGTGACATCAGAGTATGAGCCCTGCAATCTTTATAGAACCTCTATAATTTTTAAATAAATTGTGCGACGGAAGTCAAACGGGAAATTTTAATTTGTACTATTTTTTAAAAATTCTACTAAATTTTAACTGCGACAGTTTTTAGGATTAAATGACAGTTCAGCGTGGTGAGCTACAACTAGCAAAAGCAATATAGGTACAACAGCTTTGGACAGTTCATTAAAATGGTACTGTGATATTCTATTTTCTCATATTATAATATTGTTTCGGCATTCAGCTTTATAATTTTATTTTTTTGTGACTGGAAGGTATTCATAACCCGACATATTCAGTTTAGCACCGAACCGAAGGGAAAGTCATTAAAGCAGCTGTCTGCTATGCGCGTCACTTTTCTTGTGTGTGGCATCCTCCTTTTGCTGTTCGAGTCATCTGTTTCTGGGGTGTAGCTGGGAAAGTAGTCTAACATTTGGCACACAGGTAACGAAAACAGCCTAAAAACCACTCTCGTGTGGACATGATTACCGATAATTTGATGCAAGGCTTCAGCCCGAGTCTAACACACCCTTCTGCTTTGGAAACTGGCGCACTACGCTAAACGAGCAGGCTTAAAAGCAAATAAAAAAGAGAAAAAACTTCTACACCTAAACTTATGTTAATGAACGATTTCACGGACTACTTTGTTTGTGGAGTAACACTCTCGAGTATTGTAACACCACCGCATTCGAACTTCAGTTGATCGCCGCAATATAGATGTGACGGGTTTCTTAATGATGGTAGCTCGTAAACTTCTGGCAAGGTTTATTATTCTGTACAAACAGAAAGATATGAATCTCAACGTCAATTTTGTATAAAAAAAACGATGAAAATTTCCATTTTTTATGGCCCTACAATGGCTTCACGGGTAACACTCGTCTCATAATACCTCCTGCAAACATGAAGTCATTTTGACGATCTATGCATCAATATCGACAATCGATGATGAAGTATCGACAGTCGATGTGAAAATATCGACAGTCGATGCCGCTGGCGTCGCATTCATTTTAACATATTTAGCTGTTTTGTATAATAAATTGCAGTATGCCATTTCAACGCAAAGGCGCACTGAAAATGTGTTACAAACATGTTAATAACGCTTCAACGAACTGAGTCTTCATGAACTACCGTGATAGTCGAGATATAAGACAAAAACGAAACGAATTAGCCCTAGCATGCCGGCACGGTTGCTCAGCGTATTCGGTCAGTGGGCTGCCTGGTCACTGAAATTAAAAACAAATGAATAAATAAATAAAGAATAGAAAAAAACTGAGTGCAGTATTCAACAATGAACTTAAAGGATTGTCATATGACGTCTGCCCAGATCAAATGACATTAACGGAAAAAACTAAGAAAAAAACAAGGAGAAAGAACTTAAAGGATAATGTCGTGGTTTACTGAGTTGAAGAACGTAGATTTGCATCCTGCTACATACCAATGCTTTTTTCTTTTTTTAACAGATTCTGGGGCTTTCTTATGAATGTAATACAAGTGTGATCTGCAATATTAGATACATTTAACACTTTTGTTGTATTAGAGAACGACGGATGAAATAAATATTTCGCTGTTTTATTTCCGAATATGTGACGATTTCCGAGTGTGTGGTTAGTCAGGAACCTAAAAGGACAGGTTTAGTTATTGCTAATTGAACGAGGAGCAATAGCGTTCACATTCTTTATTGTCACAAATATTTCGCGGGTAATACTCGTCTCGCAAGCTTTTCTGGAAATCAGTGGCACTTCTGATTAGTGTACTTGTGCTGCCTACAAGATGTGTGAGCTGTTTGCGAGAGAGAGTCGCATCAAACGCTAACGAAATTCGATAGCAGTTTGATATTGCGAATGACGTCAAAATTACTTCACGTATGCAGGAAGTGTTGTGAAATGAGTGTTACTCTGGATTCACTGGCAAAGAGTCTTCTACGAAATATGTGGAAGTTTTGTTGTCTAGTTTCCAAGTTGGATGGTGCAGATTTTTGTCTTTGGAGACAGCTGAATAGTCAACAGCAGAATGGCTGTAACTGGTAAACAATTGTCAGGTCGCGCAGATGGTTCAAATGGCTCTGAGCACTATGGGACTTAACATCTATGGTCATCAGTCCCCTAGAACTTAGAACTACTTAAACCTAACTAACCTAAGGACAGCACACAACACCCAGCCATCACGAGGCAGAGAAAATCCCTGAGCACGCCGGGAATCGAACCCGGGAACCCGGGCGTGGGAAGCGAGAACGCTACCGCACGACCACGAGATGCGGGCCAGGTCGCGCAGAATTTATGTTGTAAAGTGCAATGAAGTTGTATAGGAATAATGTTATTGACGCACAAATCTATGTATTGGAAGCAACTCACGAAGCCGGATGTTGTTTAATATCAAAGGTGATAAATTTTAATCCGGCAGTTACTTACTGTAAGGACCGACAGAGACTGTGTGTATTAACACCTCTTACCAGATAATTAGAAGTGGCATGTACCAGCAAAAAAAAAAAAAAATTGTATCCTACCTGATGCCATTCTTGATACCGCTTCTCGTCTTGTAATATTGCAGATAATCTATTGCGTGGACCTATGAGCGTCTGGTACGCACGGAATATTTATAAAATAAAAATGAATCCACGTTATCTATCAGCACCATCTCGTGTCCCGCGTTGCAGACGCCGCAGAACATATTCAGAGGTCGGCTGCATGTCAACACAAGGTAGGAACAACAAACATCTCCCTTCTACTGCGGTTTGCCACGGACTACCATCGGCAGGCGATTACGCTATTTGACATCCAACCAATTTAAATATTTAATACTGTGTAAATAACAGTGAAAGTTAACGTGAGAGTTTCTTACGGGACTTTTAACTTAGCTATTATATCTATATAAATGAATTCAAAGTTACATAGCTATGTGGTAAGTAGCACTGTTTGTGGTAAACCTGTATGACTCACAATAATGTACTGTAAATAGGATTCATTACACATATATGTAAAACTATTTTACTTTGAAAAATCCAATTGAAGTCAAGGTTAAAAGCAGCTATTAGTCGACCACAATATTGTTACACCTAAAAGTGAGGGCGCTTCGGTCGATTTATCGTGAGGTTTTATTGTGATGTTCACGAGGACATGCTGAAACACTTTATAGCGTAGACACAACTGTCCTAAAGCCATTCACAGTACGACACTTTCTCCTTAGTCACCACCGTTTAGTGTAATGTCACCTCTTGTTTCCGATAACGACCACGGGAGACTAAGTGAAGTAATACTGTGGTCGGATAGTAGATTGAAAAACTGAAGAGGCAGCAGCTGTTTTCAAATTGACAGCCTTCTTACTTCAAAAATGGTTCAAATGGCTCTGAGTACAATGGGACTTAACATCTGAGGTCATCAGTCCCCTAGAACTTAGAACTACTTAAAAATAACTAACCTAAGGACAGAACATACATCCATGCCAGAGGCGGGATTCGAATCTACGACCGTAGCGGTCGCGCGGTTCCAGGCTGTAGCGCCTAGAACCGCTCGGCCACTCCGGCCGGCAACTGCCTTCTTACTAATTCAGATGATTAATCCCGATGGCATAAGGATGAATATCCTTAAGCATCATAGTGACAGTTTATTGTCAATACACACCAGTGTTAATGGTATCTGTGTCTCATGTTCATGTATACTTTGACTCGTTCCACATGCTTGTGGGTTCTCATTCTTAGTGGCATCTACGCAACAAAATGAATGAATGAATAACAGTAATAACTTGAGTAAACACAATATGTACGTGTTAGAGTCCACGCAGGACACCATGGCCCATGCGCAACGACCAATTTTCGTTCAAGGCGTTGGGCGAGTTAATTCGTTCGTTAGAAAGGTTTGGCCGTGTTCGGCCGGTCAGCGACGCGCTGCGAGGACGCAATAGAGGCAGGCGCCATGCAGTCTGATACGATTTAACGGAAACTATTCATTAAAAAAATTCACTTTTTGCTTTACTTACAGCTTTATATGGCAGTTCCGTGATGATGTGCCAATCATTTCGTTATTGGTCGTAGTTACTGTGACATTTGGATGTACATAAGATACTGCGCCAAAATCGAAAAAGTTTTCAATGAAAAATAGGGGTACGTATGATTTTTCGTTTGGTGCATCTTACATGATATGTTCCTGTTTATTATATGTAGCTAACATACTGAAGTTTTCTTTAGACTTGGGTGGAGGTCTGTCTGTCACCAATCTCGAGAAAATTGAACTAACGTAGCCCACTCATTTGCGATCGCGCGCTCCAGCGATAAAGCCAGAATGAAAAACCCACAATATTCTTCATATTTCATAAACAGTTTGAAATGTCGAAATGACATGTTGGCGAATGATAGCACCCAAAGAGGAGAGTATTTTGCCTTATGGTTATTACGCAAAAATTCATTATCAGTCACTACAGCCTCAGACTGATGACCATAGATGTTAAGTCCCATAGTGCTCAGAGCCACTACAGCCTCAGGAGATGAAAGAATGTATTTTTAAGGGCCATCGATAACTGATGAAACCAGAAATGCTTTGGGTTTTGGAACAACGTGAGTGAAGACATTGCACATTTATTTTTGTGGTTTTTCATAAGCTCATGAACTTACTTTTCCTCAATTCCTCATTTAATAAACTTAATAAGCACTGTTTCAGGCCGGCCGGTGTGGCCGAGCGGTTCTATGCACTTCAGTCCGGAACCGCGCTGTTGCTAAGGTCGCAGGTTCGAATCCTGTCTCGGGCATGGATGTGCGTGATGTCCTTAGGTTAGTTAGGTTTTAGTGGTTCTAAGTCTAGGGGACTGATGACCTCAGATGTTAAGTCTAATAGTGCTTAGAGCCATTTGAACCACTGTTTCAGAATTCTCTCATAATTGGGTCTGCACAACATGTTAGTGAGGTGACATTCTGTAAACTCCACTGTGTTTTGGCAAAAGAAGCGAATTCTAGGATGGCAACAAGAGAAGTGTAGGTTTTGCTCAAAATTCGCCACTCATGACGCTTCTCTGAAAGTCACAAATTGTTAACAAGCCAGGAAAAAATAAATGTCTACTTTTGTTGCATTTTCAGAGCCATTCTTTTTAGATACTAAACAAAGTAGATGTGACAGCAAATCTTTTTGAATGATAGCCATGCAAGTGTGGGCGTGGAAGGGCCCCACTTAACATTTACTAAAAATGTGAGCGTGGGCTTCAGTTCTAAATGGCGCTTCCTCTCCAGCGCTGGACATTTCCCTCACAGCGCCTTCCCCAACTCCCACGATTAGGAGTCCGCGCAAAATACCGTGGCCGGTAGATCTGCAGACGGCAGGGCACGCGTGAGGGGAGCGGTAGTAGTGTGCGCCGCGGGCAGGCACTGTAGGGGAAGTGCCGTTCTGAACTGAAGCCTACACCCTCATTTTTTGCAAATACACTACTGGCCATTAAAATTGCTACATCACGAGGATGACGTGCTACAGACGCAAAATTTAACCGACAGGAAGAAGATGCTGTGATACGCAAATGGTTAGCTTTTCAGAGCAGTCACACAAGGCTCGCGCCGGTGGCGACACCTACAACGTGCTGACATGAGGAAACTTTCCAACCGATCTCTCATACTCAAACAGCAGTTGACCGGCGTTGCCTGGTGAAACGTTGTTGTGATGCCTCGTGTAAGGAGAAATGCGTACCATCACGTTTCCGACTTTGCGGTTTATCGTATCGCGACATTGCTGCTCGCGTTGGTCGAGATCCAATGACTGTTAGCAGAATATGGAATCGGTGGCTTCAGAAGGGTAATACAGAACGCCTTGCTTGGTCCCAACGGCCTCGTATCACTAGCAGTCGAGATGACAGGCATCTTATCCGCATTGCTGTAACGGATCGTGCAGTCATGTGAACTCAACGACGAACCTGGATGCACGAATGGCAAAACGTTATTCTTTCGGATGAAACCTGGTTCCGTTTACAGCATCATGATGGTCGCATCCGTGTTTGGTGACATCTCGGTGAACGCACGTTGGAAGCGTGTATTCGTCGTCGCCATACTGGCGTATCACCCGGCGTGATGGTATGGGGTGCCATTGGATGCACGTCTCGGTCACCTCTTGTTCGCATTGACGGCACTTTGAACAGTGGACGTTACATTTCAGATGTGTTGCAACCCGTCGCTCTACCCTACATTCGATCCCTGCGAAACCCTACATTTCAGCAGGATAATGCACGACCGCATGTTGCAGGTCCTGTACGAGCCTTTCTGGATACAGAAAATGTTCGACTGCTGCCCTGGCCAGCACATTCTCCAGATCTCTCACCAATTGAAAACGTCTGGTCAATGGTGGCCGAGCAACTGTCTCGTCACAATACGCCAGTCACTACCCTTGATGAACTGTGGGATCGTGTTGAAGCTACATTGGCAGCTGTACCTGTACGTGCCATCCAAGCTCTGTTTGACTCAATGCCCAGGCGTATCAAGGCCGTTATTACGGCCGGAGTTGGTTGTTCTGGATACTGATTTCTCAGGATCTATGCACCCAAATTGCGTGAAAATGTAATCACATGTCAGTTCTAGTATAATATATTTTTCCAATGAATACCCGTTTATCATCTGCATTTTTTGTTGGTGTAGCAATTTTAAAGGCCAGTAGTGTATCAAGCGGGGCCCCTCCACGCTCACACTTGCGTGGTGACCATTCAAAAAGATCTGTCACCTGTATTTTGGTTGGATGTATAAAGAATTGCACCGAAAATGCAGCGATTTATTTTCTCCTGGCTTGTTACTCTTTTGTAATTTTCAGAGAAGCATCTTGAGTGGCGAATTTTGAGTAAAACCTACACATTTCTCTCGTTGTCATGTTATAATTTGCTTCTTTTGCCAAAACCAGCTGAGTTTACTCAATTTTACCTCACTAACATGGACACAATTGCGAGAGAATTCTGAAACAGTATCATGATCCCCGAGTTACTCTCCGAAATAAACAGTAGTAACGCCAATATTGTATTAGGTACAGAAAGCTGGTTGAAACCAGACATAAATAGCAATGAAATTTTGAACTCGGATTGGACAATGTTTAGTAAGAATAGGACTGATGCTAAGGGAGGTGGTGTGTTCATTGCAGTTAAAAGCTGTTTAAACGCAGTTGAGATCGATATTGGGTCGGACTGTGAAATAGTATGGATAAAGCTGTCAATCAGACAAGGAGTGACCTTTGTATTAGGATGTTTTTATAGATCACCATCATCCGCAACAAACGTCGCAGAACATTTCAGGGAAAGTCTTGAGTACATAGGGAATAAATATCCAAATTATCCATTAGTTATAGGTGGAGACTTTAATCTGGCGTCCATTGACTGGGAAAACTACACGTTTATCACAGACGGCAGAAGCAAAGACTCGTGTGAAGTTATTCTTGAGCGCTCTCGATATACAAACTCGAACAAATGGCTAGAAAACCAACTCGAGATGGGTACATATTAAATATCTTGGCGAGACACTCTTTGTGCATGTAATACAACAGGGTCTAGATACCGGCTCCCAGGTTCATGCCGTGTTTCTCGACTTTCGAAAGGCGTTCGATTCAGCTCCGCACTGTCGCTAGCTCCAAAAAGTGCGCGCTTACAGTCTGTCCGATGAGATATGCGGTCGGATAGAAAGTTTTCTGTCAGACGGGGAGCAGTATGTCGTCCTGAAAGGGGAGACTTCAACAGAAACAAGCGCAAAATTAGGTGTGCCCCAGGGCAGCGTAATAGGTCAGATTCTTTTTACGATTTACATAAACAATCTAGCTCATGGTATTGACAGCGGCATTAGACTGTTTGCCGATGATGCTGTAGTCTACAGGAAAGTAGTACCACACGAAAGTTGTGAACAAATCAGTGGGAATTTGCAGAAAATAAATGCGTGGTCTAATGATTGACAGTTATCTCTCAATATTAGTAAATGTAACCTACTGCGTATAACAAAAGCGAAAATCCCAATTAATGTACGAGTAAAAAAATAAGTGCCCAGTCTTTGGAAGCGGTAACATCCATCATGTATCTGTGTGTGACTATTCGAAATGATCTCAAATGGAACGATCAGGTTGTAAGTAGGCTGTTTATGTTTTATTATTGGTAACGCCACGTAGCGCTCTGTATGAAAATCACTGGCTGTGCTGCGTGCGGTCTGTGGCTGGTTTGCATTGTTGTTGGCCATTGTAGTGTTGGGCAGTTGGTTGTTAACAGCGCGTAGTGCTGTGCAGTTGGAGGTGAGCCGCCAGCAGTGGTGGATGTGGGAAGAGAGTTGGCGGAGTTTTGAAATTTGTAAGACTGGATGTCATGAACTGCTATATACATTATGACTTTTGAACACTATTGAGGTAAATACATTGTTTATTCTCTATCAAAATCTTTCATTTGCTAACTATGTCTGTTAGTAGTTAGTGCCTTCCGTAGTTTGAATCTTTTATTTAGCTGGCAGTAGTGGCGCTTGCTGTATTGCAGTAGTTCCAGTAACCAAGATTTTTGTGAGGTAAGTGATTTGTGAAACGTATAGGTTAATGTTGGTCAGGGCCATTCTTTTGTAGGGATTTTTGAAAGTCGGATTGCGTTGCGCTAAAAATATTGTGTGTCAGTTTAAGCACAGTCTTATATAATTTTTCTAAGGGGACGTTTCAAGGTTACACAATTAACGGGTATGGCGAATACTATATTGCGATTTATTGGTAGAATCCTGAAGCGACGCAGTCCTTCAATAAAGGAAATTGCTTACAATACTTTAATTCGTCCAGTCTTAGAGTATTCTTCGTCTGTATGGGACCGTTAGCAGTTGGGTCTGATTCAAGAGATTGAGAAGGTCCAAAGAAGAGCGGCAAGATTCGTGACTGGTACATTTAGTCATCGCGAGAGCGTTACAAATCTCATAGTTTGAAGTGGGACACTTACAGATAGACGAAGCGCTAAACGGAAAGGGCTGCTCACTAAATCTCAAAATCCGATCTTCGCCGAGGATGTAGAGCATATATTATTAACCCCAACTTTCTAATCGCGCAATGATCACCACTCAAAGATTAGGGAAATTAGAGCTCGTACTGAGGCGTTCATACATTCGTTTTTCCCTCTCGCGATCCACGAGTGGAACA
Source organism: Schistocerca cancellata (assembly GCF_023864275.1). NCBI lineage: Eukaryota > Metazoa > Arthropoda > Insecta > Orthoptera > Acrididae > Schistocerca > Schistocerca cancellata. The sequence goes on along the minus strand of NC_064631.1, from coordinate 228,064,563 downwards.
GAGGGGGAGAAATATGACTTTGGCGCGAAATGTGTCCTCCGCCAACACCGCTTGGTGGCTGGCGGAGTACATATGTAGATGTAGATATGTAGAAAAATTTTTCAGGAACCGAGGAAAAGTAGGGTCAGTATCTTATGAAAAAGCACATCCTCAGCAGAAAATAAACGTGTAATATCTTCACTCATGTTGTTCCAAAACCCATAGCATTTCTCGTTTCACCAGCTATCGATGGCGCTTAAAAATTACATTTTTCCATCGAAAATGTCTGTAGTTAGTGAAATAACACGATAGATAATTAAGTTTTGCATAATGATCGTACTGAAAAATACTCCCCTCTTTGCTTGCTATCATTTGCGAAAATCTCATTTCGATATCTCAAACCGTTTGTGAAATATGAGGAATATTGTGGATATTTCGCTCTGGTTTTATAGCTGGCGTGGCGCGATCGCAAATGGCTCGAATCAAATGGCTCTGAGCACTACGGGACTTAACATCTGAGGTCATCAGCCCCCTACAACTTAGAACTACTTAAACCTAACTAACCTAAGGACATCACACACATCCATGCCCGAGGCAGGATTCGAACCTGCGACCGTAGCGGTCGCGAGGTTCCAGACTGAAGCGCCTAGAACCCCTCGGCCACAGCGGCCGGCGATCGCAAATGCTTCAGATTAATTTTATCGAGATTAGTGAAAGATAGAGACCTCTACCCAAGTCTAAAAAGAATTCAGTATGTCAGCTAAATTTCATATGCAGCAGCGTATTATGTAATATGCACCAAATGAAAAATCATAGCGACCCCTCTCTTTCATTGCAAACTTTTTTCGAATTTTGCGCAATGTCTTACTTACACCCTTAACGGAATGATGGGCACATCACCATGAAGTTGACATATAAAGCTATAAGAAACGCAAAACTGGAATTACTTTGCTGTATAGTTTCTGTAAAACCGTTTGAGAAAATTTGGAGGGCCCGTAACTCGATTACGCCAGCGCCGACCAGCCGAAAGGTAGCAGACATTGTCGGCCTCCCCTTCCGAACAAACGAATGAATTCGCCCAGCACTTTCGACGAAAACTGGTCACGGCAAATTGGCCACATTATCCTGTGCACACTCTATGGCGCTTCCCAAGCGTGCCCTGCTGATTGCTCGTCTATCAGCCTCGTAATACTGCGCGCGTTCTGTATTTGAGTTATGCTTTCATCAGTCTTCTGTTAATATGTCTGGGAACTGCCTCCTGCTTTCACATTTCAGTAAATGGTTTCATAGTTTACAGATTCTGTCCTTTTGGGAGATGGGGTGGGGGAAGATAAGATATGACGCCTTCTGACATTACCTTCTCATAACCACGGGTGGCCGAATGCGTGTGCAAGTGACATAGTTGGAAATTCGGTCTTTTCCAGATATCTAAATTCATTGCCTCTATTTCCATGATTTCCTCCAATACTTCCCTGGTTTGTTGTCTCTCTCGTCGAGGTCGATATTGTATGCTTTCATCCGTGATTGAAGCATTTTCTCTAGTTCCCTGAGGTTTTTCACAGTGAGATAGGTCAACGTGGTATAACGTTGAGCTTGAGCAGCGTTACCGCAGTTAGCAGGGTTGAATTTTGTAGCTTGGGGATGTTGTGAAAGGATTTTGTTGCGACTGTCGCTCTCTCTTGTATGAATAAGTACCAACATTTCTCGTAATTTTGTGATACGTAATTATTTATTAGTATCAATAAACAATTGAGATATGAGTGACAAATTAAAACAATATCTGTCTATAACTGACTATCCTCAAATTGTAATACTTGAAAGGTTGATTACAGAAACGATTACTGTTTAATAGCCGAAGAGTATAGATTCTTGTAATTCTACTGACAAAGAAGTAAAAGCAAATGTATATTTTCTGATTATTTGTCATTGTGAAGTACATCTACTGCACTTTATTCGACCTGATATTTTCGGTATCGTTGATTGTCACTGTCAAGAGCTCTTGAAATCCTACTTCAGTGCTACCTGTATTTGCGTTTCATTGGACATCAGCCGTTTTATTCTGGAGAAGAAAAAGGTAGGACGGTTACGAGCTATGCAAGGAATACGCGCTTCATTTTGGCAACATGTTTAAGCACTAACAGATACTTTTAGTTCAACAGTGCATGCTAATTACAGCCTTCAGCCTGCTATGAGTATGCATTACTACATTATTTAAATTGATGACCAGTAGAATGATGTTAGACGCTGCTCAAACGAGTTAGGGGAACATGACTTTGGGCGTCCGTCATACTCCACTGAACAATGATTGTGGACTGGGAATGTTACCAAACTTATACCTTTATCTTTAACATATCAGGTACACAACAAAACATAGTTACATCCTCGTTCATTTACGTAACAATAACTGAAATGTTCGAAAGGTGTCGAAAACAAATTGGAAGAAATCACTCATCCCGTCATCCTGGGTGCTTTTCAATGGACTGAGAGCTTAGGTAATGTGTATGCTCTCCGTGAGGGTTTATCACCATACTCCATATAAGAGTACGGAGGTCATCCGGAGATATCTATTGCCATCCTGCAGTGAGAGTTCTTGGAGAGTCTGTGGTGGAACAAGACGACCACGGACACGTCGGTCAAGCATGTCCCACACATGATCGATGGGGTTTCCATTGGGACATACCTGGCGACGTCCACCTCAATGGTTCTGGCATTATCGTGCATGGGAACGAATTCAGTGCCACCGCCGTAGGCAGCAACCTCCACGTGGTCCAACAGGATCTGTTCGATGTACTGTCTGGCAGCAATAGGACCATGGACAACAAGACCCGTACAGCTGGCAACACGTGTCTCCCCACACCATCACAGAGCTTCGGAAATCTGTCGATTTCCTGTCCAACATTTGGTAGGTATCGCTCACAACGGCGTTTCCACACATTAACAGGGCTATCACTATGAGTCAGAGGAAATCTGGACTGGTCTGTGAATAACACGTTCCTCTAGAGACGAAGATACAAGTTGACATGGGAACAGCAGAATTGAAGGCGAGTTCCAAAATGTTGTCGTGTGAAGCGGGATACTCGAACAGGACGTCTGGGTCGTAAGGTCCTCTCTCGTAACCTGTTTATTACACTCTGATCAGACAAAGCGGCTCCATTGGCCGCTCTGACATCGGCCAATGGTGCTCTGGTGGTATCCGTGTGACACCGCAACGGAGACATGTCCAGATATCGGTCTTCACCTGGGGTTCTACCGCGAGGGCGACCTTGTCCAACTCGCCTTTTATACTAACCTGTCTTCCTTTACCGTGTACACTACCTATGGGTGACATTTGGATAGGCATTGGCATCTGCAGCAGCACGACCAAAAATCCGTCCTTTCTGGACTGGATCAAACAGACCGCCCTTGCAACATGCACTGCGTTAAGATGTCGCATTGCGTGTGCTTGGTTGAATACAACGTCAACAAATGGCAACTGCCATTGTGTACCTCACTAGAAGACACTGGGAAACTGGTGCTTGCTTCTGAGGGGTCATTGACACTAACGCATAACACAGCCAATAGATGGCGAACGATTTTAGTTGTTGCTTATGTAGGAAGCGAAGATCTCAAGACATGCAATAAGACCACAGGTACCGCCTGTATCAAAACAGATTTAACACGCTGTACATCGATAAGCATGTTCTCCTAATTTTTTTGAACAGTGTCTGTCAACTTTACGGATAACTTTTAACGACGACAAACCGTCAACGAAGTCAAGAGTGCCCAACTCTCCCGTGTTGTAGAACCGTCGCTCTCCCGGGAAAAGTTTATTAAACTAAAATACGTGCTGTGTTCCAGGAACCACGCATTTCCCACTGACGTAGATGGTGTCGTTGCACGTCAGTATGGAGAGGCATATGGTTTTCACATCGCTTTCCTGCTCGCTTCCTCTCCGTCGAATAACTTTCCAGTTGTCCCCAAAATAGTTGAGAGCACAGTGTCTCATTCCCAGAGCGACTTGCAGATCAGCGCTTTGTGCTAATGTAAGGCACGTCGGCCGTTTTAAAGCCCAAGCGATAAAAGGCACTGCTGGGGCGCCAAGCTGAGGGGGGCGCCAGAGGTACCACAACTATGAGACTTCTATGTAGTACGTATCACATTTAGTAGCGGTCTCTTGTTGCGCCAAACTGAGAAGAGCACAGGGGGTCAAAGTGTGCAGTGTGAATCACAATTAGTAGCCGTGAAAGTGTACGAGTGAAGGAGGGAAGAGGGGCTGCAAAATGAAAAGTCACTCATGTGGAAAGATGTTCTCGAACCGGCCTTGAATGCCTGTCAGTAGACAAAAAGATCAGACTTGGTTTGACTAAGCCATCGACGATCAGCGAGTAGAAACAGTCACAAACTTCAAGTGCTCAAGAGTTGCAGTCCAGGAAGTTTGAAGGTGGAGCTAAAGAGTGAGCAACATGATACCGAACACATAATGAAACCTCTCCCGACGTTGCTTATGAAAGACTCCCATAAAACTGGCACCACTGCCGGATGTATATGTTACTGTTGATGTTTGTTGCCGTTCGTCACATTGGTTACGTGTCAGTAGTACACATTTCATTCTAGTATAGGAGTGAGAGTGCAGTTGTGCTTGTGTAAATTCCTTATTTAATCAAAGACAGAATAGCTATAGCTGAGACCTGTATTAATTCTCAGTCGTTTGAAAACAAATGTCGAGTATTCGTTGAAAAATTTTCGAATGCCAATACAAATGATTCAGTCAAAAACAGCGTACATCAGGTTCGGTTTCAAATGCGGAACGAAAGAGGCAACATTCCGTTAGGAATCCACAGGTAATTGCGGTATTGAAGGAAGTATTACTGCCAAAAAAATGGTTCAAATGGCTCTGAGCACTATGGGACTTAACTTCTGAGGTCATCAGTCCCCTAGAACTTAGAACTACTTAAACCTAACTAACCTAAGGACATCACACACATCCATGCCCGAGGCAGGATTCGAACCTGCGACCGTAGCGGTCGCGCAGCTCCAGACTGTAGCGCCTAGAACCGCTCGGCCACACCGGCCGGCCAGTATTACTCCCGCCAGTCCAAATAAAATCAGCAGCAAGTTACCCCAACAACGTGTATTAAACACATCTCGCAGTAAAATTCTTCATGAATTAACGTTTAAACCATACTGAGTCGTACTACATGTCAGACTAGGCACGGATTCGTTTATATGGCCACGTTAATTCACAGAAGATCAGGTATTCGATGATGAGGAATCCTTACGAGATATGCGAGCGTCCACTTAACGACGACGAAATTATTTGATATGCCATTTCTGGTAATTGTATTCTTTGACCGGACTGTCAATGTAACATTAGATTCTCGCGATTTTCGAAGAATTGTATGCCCAGTTAGCTGATAATGAACAAGTCTACAGCCTCTTCCAACAAGACGGGGAGATATGTCTTACGCAAGACGTTTCACTGAATCACGTATATTTTGTAACAATATTAATGAAAGATTTAAATTACTTAATTACAACGTATTATACCAATTCTGAAGCTATTACGTTATGGGTTCGGTTTTCTGTTGTCCCCTGCATTACATCAGTGTAACCTCGGGAAAGGCTGATTTCAGAAAGATTTACTGGAGACTTTGCCATGGTGTAGAATCGACTCTCTTCTGGGCAGAGATAAATGAAATTAAAATCTGCGATCAACGGAAGTTCGTGACTGCTCACTTTCTTATAAATGAGGTTTCACTTTATGTAAAAGTTTATTAACGTCCTCAGATCCCTAGCACAAAAGTTCAATAAATGTTCAAGTTTTTATAGTTTGTCTCGGGTAAATCCGTGTTATAACGAGCCTAGAATAAAAATACGCTTGAAAATTTAAGTTACCGGTAACATAACCATAACTGGGGCCCTAGATTCTCATTTGATAGGTTCAATAACGCTCCGCCGCTCCGGGAACCACTAAAAAACTCAAAGAATACCAAATGATAAGTCAAAGAGTAAATAATTGTCTCAGCTTCACGTAGCAATTAAAAAAACTGCATATTGCACTAAATTACTGAAAACAAAGTGAGAATATTTTCATTTCATTTCACTACCTAAAATGAAATAGTGTTCACTGGCTTAAAAACATATTTTACAGGGTGAGGCAGCTAAGACAGCAAACATATCCTGAATGAATATACCGAGGTGCGGTTTTCGTCAAGTTATAACGGACAAATGGTGAATTTCCTGAGTTCGCAAATGACTTTTATTGTTTATAGGCTCCGAATTACAACACCGACTTTGTTTTTCTTCTAATGGAGCTATATACTTTATTCTACAGTGTTTGGAAGAAGCTTCTAAGAGAACTTCTGCGACATAACATGTATGGGACTTCATTCAACGTTATCAAGATAACAGTGCCACAAACTACCGTCATACTGTCAGGAGAAGACATTCAACAATCATCTGCCTTATTGAGTCAAATGTAAGCAAACACATAACTTAGGTACGATTCGTTTATTTAATCCATGACAGTCATACCATATGCTCAAAATGTTGATCTTGGGAATTGCGACACGCTCTGAAGTGAGTCTGGAGAAACAGTACTGCACTTTAAATTCAGGTGGGGTTAAAGGGAGCACAGGCCCATATTATAAGGCGTTTCATGCCTTCGGGAGTCATTGCTATTCCCTAACAGACAACCTTTTTCAATTTTCGCCACAGATAAAAGTATATAAATGTTAAGTTTGGTTCCTGAGAACTGTCCAAACGCTCTCTTAAGAGGGTCTGTCATTATATGTGCAGAATGGGAGGAACATTTGTCATGTTGGTACCACACTGACTACCTTATGTCCAGTGGGATGTCTTCCAACAACTGTGGCAACAGCATATCTTAGGAACTTGAAATACTTGCGTGTATTTGGATCCCCATTATAAAACAGAGACCAATGATGCAGGTCTTCAAAAGCACGCACCAAACATTGATAGACCAGGATTTTCGAGACTATTAGTACATACTGTGAAGGTTGATTTGTCCATAATTTATAAACGAGCTTACTTCTTTAAAAAAATCGGCATAGCTATGCCGCATCACTTTGCATTTTTCGTGGATAACATTTGGAGAACTGTAACCACTTCTGAAAGTCATTGCCATGAGTGGGGGGAACTGGCTATGTTGTGGAGCATTTTGTTAATGCGGGTTGCCTAGATCAGGGGCAGGTATGAACTTGGGGACAAACTTATTGTTCTCCTTTGATTGACAGGTACTTAACCTATTGTTCTGTTTAGTGGTTTTCCATGTCACCCCCAGTTCCTTTTGATTGACAGGCACTTATCCTATTGTCCCCCCACCACCATCCCCTCCCCCAAACCCCCTCCCCACTCGCTGCTAGAGGTACAATTTCGGGTCTGAGATATTGGTATAGCTCTTCTCACTCTTATCAATTTATTTGACTATTTAATTAAATTGATCAATTAATTAACCTCTCACCCACTGGTAAACCCCCTCCCCCCAGAAAATGGTGGTAAGTTCAGATTCCATCAGGACCATGCAACACACCATGGCTACCTCCACTAACCTAAGAAAATGGTGGCAAGAAAGGGAACTTGGACTACCTCCACTAACCTAAGCCACCCACCCGCCACCTCTTCCTGGGAACTGGAGGGGAAAAGGACTCAGCCAGTGCTGGACATAAGTCTTTATTTTGCATGCATTATTTATTTAAACAACAGTACCACCATCAAGTGTAGTGAACCATGGGGCCCAGAGTGTAACTGACCTAGTACACAGTACTGCCACCAGAGGGCACTGTCGCCAATTCCATGATGTAATCCAAGATGGAGGTCTGGGATGGGGGAAATAGTGGGAAACAGTGTGGCCCCATGAGGTCTGTAGTCCAACTGACCTAGTATACAGTACTGCCACCAGAGGGCAATGTCGTCTGTTCTGTGATGTAATTCAAGATGGCAGTCTCGGATAGGGGAAATGGCAGGAAACAGTGTGATCGCCATGGGGTCTGGAATCTAACTGACCTAGTACACAGTACTGTCACCAGAGGGCTCTGTTGTCCATTCTGTGATGTAATCCAAGATGGACACATCCGTCCATCTGACACCCAACGCCAATGCTGGAGTCTGGGTGTATCGGAGGGTCCCGCAAAGTGGCAAATCGGCCATCAACTGCCCAGCGGCGCACAGGTGTCCATTCAGGAATCGCAAGCATGAGGAGGCTGCATCCCTTCCGTGCTTGACACCTGAGAAATTCCAGTTGAAATATGTGTTCACCTACACTCCGTTGCTGGCGCGATGATGCATAGCTCAGGAATGGGTCCAGTGCCAAGAGATGATGCATTGCTTCTGAGAATAGCACAGGGTGCATTGTTCCCAGTAATCCTGAAGGGATAGTCTGTCTGTCACTGAAATGAACCGTGAAACTGCTGCTGCTGTCGGTCACTATCGATAGAACAACAAGGAAAATGGAAGGGTATGCTTAGGGGTGCTTTTAACGTTCTCACCGCTATGTAGAGACTCCTATATCCCAGAACAAAGGATAACTTGTGAATGAATGATTATGATTGGCTCTTATCGAATTTACTCAACGAATTACTGAGGCCGCTGGTGTGGAACCATCTTCACCTCTTTTTTTTCTGGAGATGAGATGTTCAGCAGCAAAAAAAACTATTTTACACCGATCGCCATATTGCACTGACAATTAAACCTTGCAGAGTACCCTACATATCGTCAAACATGCAAGGACTCTTACTCAATTACACTGCTCTCCCACTGAGAACAGTAGCTTGAATATTAGACCACGAAACTGATCTCCAAGCCAGCAGTATATCACCGTGTACCATCTCGGTGAAGTAAACATACAATCTGTATACTGATTCATACAAAATCACCCCTTTTACATCATTCGTACATATACTGCGAAGACAGACAGCATAAGTACATGCACCGTACGTATACTCACGGAAACTAGGTATTTCTCATGTGGTTGGGCGGTCATCCACTCCCAATGCATGTCCAGTGCGCCCTCAGTAGATCGAAGTCACTCTCAGAATTGTTGTACAAAAACGGACTTGTTTCCCCCTCGGCACAAACGCATTACTGTTTCTGGTCCGGACCTGCTTGCTTGCATGATTGCTTTTCTGCACACTTCTCCAGATTCTGAGATTACAAGAACTTAAGTAATTTCACATGTTTGGCTAGAATACCATACCATTTTCACGGTATTTCTCGATATCGAGAACACAGCAATATCACTTGCATAGCAGTATGCCTGTACGACATAATTCCGAAGATATAAACTGGAAATTATTTCTCTACAAACCTTAAACTTTAGCTAGGTGGGGCATGCTGCCACAAATCATAGAGTAACTAGAAACTGATCCCATCTGCGAAGACGTTTACGTGAGAACTCGAAAAAGATGAAACTGATATTTCCACTCATGAATACCGGAGTCAGTGATGTAACAGATTCCGAATTTTAATTTACAAAGTCAACTAAGGTGTTTCTCATGTCTAGAGAACCAGCAAACGTGTCTTCCGCCTGTCTTTTACCTGATGGATGCACACACCAAAATCGATGTCCTCTCAACTAAATAAAGACGCGAAATGTGAAGAAGCAGTCAACCAAACAATTTACATGGGAGGGAATAATAGTCCAGCACAACCACATGTCCATGTTCAATCTTCTCAGATTTCCATGCGATCACGACAGCTACCCAACACAGACTTAGTATTAATCCGTTATTCGGCCCTCTAGAGGACCGGACAGTTAAGTCAGCTACATTCCTGCACTCCCAACAGACCTTTCCATTCGTACAGCTCCAGCTATTAATGGGAAACGTGAATCATTACCGCTACAGGACACCGGCGCTACACGCCAAGCACCGCTAGATAGAATTATCCTAGAAAAACGGTCACATATATATATTTGATCGCTATACTTACAATTAAATGTTACGATTGCAGTCTGAATTGAACGACTTTCGACAGTGAGCGAAATATCGGAAATACAACCTGCTGATGGCTGCGGCTTTGGAATTAGAAATATCTGTACCATTCTTATGACCTGACATACTCTCCCCTTTGCTACCACAGTACTCCACGTCAAATCCATACCTTCCTTACGACTGGACATAGTTATTTCCTTTGCTCATGTCGGAACACAAACACATATTTTATAAGCCTGATGCTCAAGGCGAACCTATCACGTATCCCCTATTACTAAGTATAATACTTCGCCAATAAATGAGTGCCGGCGCTACGAAATAATACTGACCAAGAATTAACAATGGGTGTACATGTATAATAAGTTTTCTTGCGAGTGGTACCACTGTGTCTTAGAAAGAGAGACATAATCGTCTTACAAACCACCAGATGTTAAAAAAACACAACCATATTCCCATCACAAGCGGTCTTGGTTCTACAGGTGCATACGAGTATCCATGTTAAAAGCTGTATTGGCTTTATAAATCTACGTATGGCATTACCTCTGACTGAAGAGGTTTTCTCCACACCAATACCATGACACTGAATATAGATGGTGATCGTCGGAGTGTATAGTATCAGATCAACAAGTCACCGTCGGTGCAACCTCGTAATAAAATTACCGCATTGGAGTTGCTATTTACAACTACCTCATGCCGCCAACGCTAGATATTATCTCCAGTATTTGTAACTCATTCTGTCTCGATGCCATGTCAGAAGTTCTGTGATATATCCACTGAGATATAGGCAATGATTGATTGAGGAGGATCACAAACAGTAGTAGATGGTGTGATGACAGAGGTCGTAAGAAATGTACACTAGTTTTTCAGACGTCTAGTGCTACGGTTTTGGTAGAAATGATGTATATTCTTTGGAATCAAGTCTTTCCATTCAACCACATGCCTGCGTGGGTTCCTATTGAGAAGTCCATTAATGATTACATCCACCAGTGAATCATATTTCTGGCGCACTAATACCAGGAAACGAGACACCTTTCTCGAACGTATCTACTACAGTAAAATTCCAACATGGTTTTAGGTAGCCCCTATGCATCTTGCTACTACCCCTGGACTCTGGAGTCTGTGCGACCGTTCCTGCAGCTTTGCACTCGTGATTGCTCCAATGTAAGATGGAACTTAGTAGAAGTCAGAGAAAGCTGTATCTACCACCTTCTGCCACCCGTGTAGAAACAGGTGACGCTTAGTTACTGCAACAGAACTGTGTTTTGATCATTCAATGGAAACAAAGCCTGCTCCTGCAACACGAGGTAGTATAAAAGACAGTATGGGAACTGGGGGGGGGGGGGAGGACATCGAAACTACAAGCAGGTACTACAGCTCCCATCCCTCAGCATCCATTCACATCTATCACCCCAACATTCTATCATCGTTATTCTGTACCATCCACTAGAGAACAATTACGAACTATGAAAGCTCCACTAACTTCATCCAATAGAGAACTCGATAAGATTTTTACCGCATTTCTCTCCTCCCATATATCGAAAACAAATCCTGCATGTGTGCTGACTTCGAGCACATGTGAAGATCCTATTACACATACAGGTATGGATCCACTGCACAGACTGGTTTAAAGTTTCATCACCTATACTGTAGGAGGATGACTGTATTCCACAGACTATACTGTAAGTCGTAAGAGACGTTCCCTGTGACCCTGTGTCCTTGTTTGAAACATTGCTTTTTCTGCTGTAACATGCTTTGTACACTGCCATACATTTTGTTTTTCCACCATGACTTCGAGGCATGTGTCATGTTCTAAACTGACATTAACATGTTCTGATTCATTGTCTCTCGCAGAAAACTAGACTTCACACGGTGTAAATCATGTTGTTACTGCACCTATCATAACATACACGGTATACGTACAAATGATGTAAAAGGGGTGATTTTGTATTGTGTAGTGTACAAATTGTATGTTTACTACATCGACACACTATGCAGAGATATATTGCTGGGTTGGAGATCGGTTTCACTCTCTAATATTCAAGCTCCTGTTTGCAGTGGGAGAGCAATGTAACTGAGTAAGAGTCTTTACGCGTTTGACGATATGTAGGGTACTCTGCAAGGTTTAATTGTCGTTGTAATATGGCGATCTGTGTAAAATACTTATTTGCCGCTGAAAATCTCGTCTGCCACCACGCTAAGAGCCGAATATAATCATTTATTCACAAGACATCCTTTGTTCTGGGATATAGGAAACTCTACATAGCGCTGAGAACGTTATCAGCACCCTTAAGCGTACCCTCGCATTTTCCTTCTTCTATCGATAGTGATGCTGGATACAGTACACCAGCCTGCGTTGGTGATGTCCTTCCAAGCATTACATCGGCGGATGCGGTATTCATTATCACACATAATGCCGGACGCCAGTCCTTCACAATACTTCTTTGTGAGAATCTTGGCAGGATGCAGCACCTTCCAGAAGCATTGATTCGAAGACTTTGTCAGATTGTTTTCTAGGACTGAGCCAGTAGTGTAGGCATTCCATAATTTTTTCAGGCACTGTACAGATATAAAAGATAACTGCACCATTTGGCTTAAATGTGTAGGTGTTGCAGTGCGAACTTACTGTGGCTTATGACATGGCATGAACAGAGAAAATGACTGTGTGTCCTATCATGAGATACAAAACATCGATAACCGCAAGGGAATGAGAGAGATTTTTACATGGAAAGCTATGTGCACTATATATACTGAGATTCGTTTCAGAACCACAGCTGACAAGAGGAGACAATACCTGTACATTGAATGGTGTCAGACTGTAGTAGCAATCGTAATATTTGATTGTAGTTACCTGTCAGTGCAATATGGCGATGTGTAGAAAATAGTTTTCTGCTGCTGAAAGTCTCGGCTGACAGTGCTCCCACACCACGAGCAGCAGCAGCAGTTTGACAGTTAAATTCAGTGACAGACGGGCTGTCTCTTTAGGATTGCTAGGAACAATGCACCCTATGCTATTCTGGGAAGCATTGCAACATCTCTCGGTGCTGGACCCACACCTCAGCTATGTGTCATTGTGCCAGTAACAGCGCCTAGGTGAACATGTATTTCGACAGGAATTTCTCGGGTGTCAAGTATGAAAGGGATGCCACTGCCTCATGCTTGTGGGTCCCAAACAGACACCTGTGCGTTACTGGGCAGCTGACAGCTGCATCATCACTTCACAGGACCCACTGATGCAGTTGGTCTCCAGCGTTGGCGTCGGGTGTCGAGTGTCCAGACGTATCCATCTTGCATTACGTCATGGAATGGACGACAGCGCCCTCTGGTTGCAGTACTGTCTACTATGTCAGTTGGACTCCAGACCCCATGGCGACCTCATTGTTTCCCACCATTCCCCCCCCATCATCTTGGATTACATCACGGAACAGACAACACCACCTTCTGGTGGCAGTACGGTGTACTAGATCAGTTGGACTCTGGACCCCATGGCGACTACACTTGATGGTGATACTGCATCTAATTGTTTACATAAATAATGGTTCAAATGGCTCTGAGCACTATGGGACTTAACATCTGAGGTCATCAGTCCCATAGAACTTAGAACTACTTAAACCTAACTAACCTAAGGACATCACACACATCCATGCCTGAGGTAGGATTCGAACCTGCTGCCATAGCGGCCGCGCGGTTCCAGACTGAAGCGCCTAGAACTGCTCTGCCACACTGGCTGGCCACATAAATAGTGCATGCAAAATAAAGACTTATGTCCAGGACAGGCTGAATCCTTTTCGCCTCCAGTTCCTAGGAAGAAGTGGCAGTCGAGTGCCTTAGCATATTGGAGGTAGCCAAAGTGCCCTTTCTTTCCCGCCATTTTCTTAGGTTAGTAGAGATAGCCCAAGTGAACTTCCTTTACTGCCAAAATTCAAACTTCCTGCCAGTTCCTAGGAAGAGGTGGCAGTTGGATGACTTAGGTTAGTGGAGGTAGCCGAAGTGCCAATTGTTTCCCACCATCAATCAAAAGGAAATGGGGGTGACATGGAAAACCACTTAACAATAGCTTAAGTACTTGTTAATCAAAGGAGAACAATAGGTTTGCCCCTGATGTAGGCAACCCACACTAACAAAATGCGACACTACATAGCTTGTCCCCCTACTGCCATGAATCTTTAGAGGCAGGGAAATGTGAGAAGGATCAAATGCGATAGAATGTAGTGTGTGCACAACACTCGTTTGGCTGATCCCTCTCATACTTCGACAGCTGCATTGTGTGTTAATGTTGCTAAAAAGCTGGTTTCATTTGATCAGTTGCTCTTGTTTTTCCTTGGCGCGCTTCATTCTCCACGCTGTCAGTTTCTAAAAATTTATTTTTGAAACGTTTGCAAAGATTGATTGTTAGTGCTTGGCACGATCTGGGTACTCTTCAGCATTCAACCGCACCTCCGCTCTAATAGTTTGGCGACGTTCACCATAAACGATAATCACTTTTTCGACTGTCGTATACATTGTGAATGTCTCAGTAGCTTTACGAGCAAGTTATCTGATTGCTACAACAGCACAACCCAAAGTAATAGGTTTCAAGCACACAGTTAAACACACAAACCGTACCTGAGTTACGTGGTTGCTTACGTTTGGTATAGTGAGGCGGAGGTTAGTGGAAATCCTTCTCCTAACGACTGGACAGTGGTTTGCGCTGTCGTTATCTTGATACTGTTTGATCAGGCACCATACATTTTATTTCACTGGATTTCTCTTAGTAGCTCTTTCGAATGCCCTAAGAAAAAAGTATGTAGCTCCATTAGAAAAGATTGTGGGTCTCGCAATCTGGCTACTATGAAACATAAAAATTGCTTGCAAACGTCAGGAAATACGCTATATTGTCCGCTATAACTTGGTGAAAACCGTTACTCGATGTCTCTATTCATTCTGAACTATTTGGGGTGACCTGTCTTAAGACCCTCACTCTGTATCTCTTTGAATAGTATTGTAGGAAATGTCTCGTAGTAATAACTTTCTAACAGCCTTGTACTCATGGTCTAGAGATAGCATATTTGTCTAGAATCAAAACGTCCTGGATCCCCTGTTGGAGTCTCGCCATTGCTTAAATTCTGAATAAAAATTATCAGCACTGACAACCGAAGACTTCCAGCGGAAGTCACCCTCATTCTGCCAAGGTCTTGTCAAAGAGGGCAGAGGGATGGGCAGAGGTTCAGGGCACTCTTTTGCCCTTGGGGTGGGAATCTGCCCATAAAAGGCGGAAGAATCAGCAATGAAAAAGTGTCATCATGATCTCTTCATTGGCAAAATATTTCGTACTAGTCCCTCATTCGGATCTCCTGAATGCGACTCCCAAGGGAGAGGTGACCATGAGGAACAGATTGAATAATCAATGAACTGGTAACGCTCTACGAATCAGAGCGTGGAATGTCGGAAGTTTGAACGTGGCAGGGAAGCTAGAAAATATGAAAATGGAAATACAGTGGATCAATCTGGGTTAGTGAAGCGAAATGGCAAGAAGACAAGGATATCTGGTCAGACACCTAAAGGGTAATATCAACAACAGCAGGAAATGGTATTGCGAGAGAAGGGTTCGTTGTAAATAGGAAGGTAGGGATGAGGCTGAGTTACGGTGAACAATTCAATGATAGGCTTCGTCTCATCAGAATCGACAGGAAACCGACACCGACTACAACTGTTCAGATATATACGCCGACGTCGCAAGCAGATCATGAAGAGACAGAGACAAAATTTGAGGATACTGGACGGGTAATTCAATACGTAAAGGGAGACGAAAATCTAATAGTCATGAGGAATTGGAAAGCGGTTGTAGGAAAGGAGTAGAAGGAATAGATGACATTCCTTTGGAATCACTGGGCGGAGTGGCAACAAAACGATCATTCACGTTGGTGTGTAGAATGTATGAGACTGGCGGTATACCATCAGGCTCTCGGAAAAATCTCGTCCACGCAATTCCGAAGACAGCAAGAGCCGACAAGTGCGAGAATCATCGCAGAATCAGCTTAACAGCTCAGGCATCCAAATTGCTACAAGGATAATATACAGAAGAATGAAAACGAAAGTTGAGGATTTGTTATAGGACGATCAATTTGGCTGTAGGAACGATAAAGGCACCAGAGAGGCAGTTCTGACGTTGCGGTTGATAATAGGAGCAAAACTGAAGAAAAACCAGGACACGTTCATAGGATTTGTCGACTTGGAGGAAGCATTGGACAATGTAAAGTAGTGCAATATGTTTGAAATTCTGAGAAAAATAGGGGTAAACTAAAGGGGAAGTCGGTTAATATACAACATGTACAAGAACAAGGAGGAAACAATAGGACTTGAAGGCCAAGAATGAAGTGCTAGGATCAAAAAGAGTGGAAGACAAGAATGTAGTCTTTCGCCCCTATTGTTCAATCTGTACAACGAAGAAGCAACGACGCAAATAAAACAAAGGTTCAAGAATGGGATTAAAATTCAAGATGAAAGGATATAAATAAAAATATTCGCTAAAGACACTACTATCCTCAGTGAATGTGAAGAATTACAGGAGTCGGCATGAGTAGCCGTGCGGTTCTAGGCACTACAGTCTGGAACCGAGCGACCGCTACGGTCGCAGGTTCGAATCGTGCCTCGGGCATGGATGTGTGTGATGTCCTTAGGTTAGTTAGGTTTAAGTAGTTCTAAGTTCTAGGGGCCCGATGACCTCAGAAGTTAAGTCCCATAGTGCTCAGAGCCATCTGAACCATTTTGAAGAATTACAGGATCTGTTGTATGGAATGAGCAGTCTAATGAGTACGGAATATGGACTGAGAGTAAATCGAAGTAAGACGAATGTAATGAGAAGTAGCAGAAATGACAAGAACGAGGAACTCAACATCAGAATTGGTGATCACAAAGTAGATGACGTTAGAGAATTCTGCTAGCTAGGCAGCAAAGTAACCCACGACGGACGGCGCAAGGGGGACATCAAAAGTGGGCTAGCACTGGCAAAAGGGACATTCCTGGCAAGGGAAGTCTAATAGTATCAAACATAGGCCTTAATTTGAGGAAGAAATTTCTGAGAATGTTCTTCTGGAGCACTGCATTGTATGGTAGTGACATATGAAATGTCGGAAAATCGGGCCGGCCGATGTGGCCGTGCGGTTCTAGGCGCTTCAGTCTGGAACCGCGTGACCGCTACGGTCGCAGGTTCGAATCTTGCCTCGGGCATGGATGTGTGTGATGTCCTTAGGTTAGTTAGGTTTAAGTAGTTCTAAGTTCTAGGGGACTGATGACCTCAGATGTTAAATCCCATAGTGCTCAGAGCAATTTTTTTGGGAAAATCGGAAGAGGAGAATCGGAGCATTTGAGATGCTGTATTACAGTAGAATGTTGAAAAGTAGTTGGATTGATAAGGAATGAGGAGGTTCTCCCGAGATACGACGAGGAAAAGAATATATGGAAATCACCGACAAGAAGAAGGTTCTTTTAGCACATCAGGTATTAACTTCCATGGTACTAGAGGGAGCTGCAATGGGTAAAAACTATAAAAGAAGACGGAGATTAGAATACATCCAGCAAATAACTGAGGATGTAGGTTGCTAGTGATGTTCTGAGATGAATAAGTTGACACAGGAGAGGAATTCGTGGTGACCGCATCACACTCGGCAGAAGATATATCACTAAAAAATCTAGTCTTTAAGAAAATATTACCCGACGACTAGTCGACCGATTGTGGCGCCGCGCCCGAAATTCAGAGGGGCAAGCCTGCACGGACCGAATCCGCCTCGCGGCTTAACAAAGAGGACTGGTGAGCTGGCCAGCTTGGATTTGGTTATTAGACGGTTTCCCGCATCCAGTTAGGTGAATAAGGAGCTGGTACCCACTTTCCGCCTCAGATATACGCTAGGCAAACATTAAGAAATCGTTCTTAATGGTAAGCTGGCCAGCTTGGATATGGTTATTAGACGGTTTCCCGCATCCAGTTAGGTGAATAACGGGCTGGTACCCACTTTCCGCCTCAGATATATGCTAGGCAAACATTAAGAAATCGTTCTTATACTTGCACATGAGATTCACTCGCCGGCCAGTGTGGCCAAGCGATCTTAGGCGCTTCAGTCTGGAACCGCGCGACAGCTACGGTCGCAGGTTCGAATCCTGCCTCGGGCATGGATGTGTGTGATGTCCTTAGGTTAGTTAGGTTTAATTAGTTCTAAGTTCTAGGCGACTGATGACCTCAGAAGTTAAGTCGCATAGTGCTCAGAGCCATTTGAACCATTTTTTTTGTTAAGTCCCATAGTGCTCAGAGCCATTTGAACCTTTTTTTTTTTTTTTTTTTTTTTTTTTTTTTTTTTTTTTTTTTTTTGAAATTCACTCTATAGGCAGACAGATGGGGTACAAAAATTCTGTCGCCGGGCCGGGAGTAGTTTTGGCGTCAGGAGGGGCTTCCTGCCAGCAGCTGTCACTAACACTGCCAAAACTCGTAACAATGCCGACTCGCGGTGCAACAGCCGTAGCATGGCGTCTTTATAAACATGTCAGTCTAGAAAGAATACAGTGTAAAGACGGACCAATATAATGTGTGGTTTTTTGTTTCTGCGGGAGAACGACGGGTCGTGAATTCCGTACCTGTTACAGAATTGTTCTAGGTCTCCAGAGCATTCACATCATTCTCCTAGCTGTATTCCTGGTACTCCAAGCTCAGTGGCGGTTCGGTTGTTCTTAGCTGGAATTTTTTTTTTCAGAACTATTAATAAAACGATTTTCCTTACTTATTTACATTTTTCCCAACTTTATATTGGAAATTAATATTTTAGTTGGAATAAAAACCGCTTGTAACTGGACCTTTACAAACTTTAGTGGAAGTTTAATTTGTAACGCGGAACATAAGTTGGGTGGGGTTCGGGCAGAGGACTGCGCAGGCCTTGGGCTAGACATTTTATTACTACTATATGTACCACGCAAAGACCAATTTAACATGATAGAAAACACTAATACAAACAAAAGGTTCCTTGAGCTGCTCATAAATGTGAACAGGGCTTGAATAACATAGAATATCTGCTTGAAACAATAATAATTAATACAAAATATTGAAATATCCCCTTAGAAAAATTAATGAATTACTGTGCTGGTAAACCTCTTACATTATTTGATTTTCAAACAGCTGAGCAGAACTGAACGTACTCAGACATTTCGCTCTTTCCCTATTCTGATTAACACTGAACTGACACACAATATTTTTAGCGCAACGCAATCTTACTTTTAATAATCCCTACAAAAGAATGGCCCTGACTAACAATAACCTATACCTTTCACAAATCACTCACTTCACAAAAATCTTTGTTACTCAAACTACTGCAATACAGCGAGCGCCAATACTGCCTGCTAAATAAAAGATTCAAACTACTGAAGGCACTAATTACTGATAGGCATAGTTAGCAAATGAAAGATTTTGATAGAGAACAAACAATGTATTTACCTTAATAGTGTTCAAAAGTCATAATATCTATATCAGTCCAATATATCCAATATTACAAATTTACTGTCTCTGTCCAGATCATCCGCTGTCAAAACTCCACCACTGCTGGCAGCTCACCTTCAACTGTGCAACGCTACGCGCTGTTAACCGCCAACTGCCCAACACTACAATAGCGACTATTTCAACTATGCCACCCAGTCACAGACTGCACACAGCACAGCCAGTGATTTTCATACAGAGCACTAGGTGGCGGTGGTGCTACCAATATAAGAAACTAAACAGTCTGCTTACATAGCCCCCATGCTCCCCACAAAAATTTTACAAATTGTTTTGGGCACTGGCCAATACATATTTGTTAAAATTTTTTCACAGTTACATTAACAAAGAAATCAAATGCACGCACTTATTGATACAATGTTGGTCAAAAGCTAAAATTTTCTCACACTCCATAAAGACAGTCCTGATCGTTCATCACAGTAAAATTTCAGTGTTTTTCTCAAAGTCAGAGCAGTAAAAGAAAATGCACACGGAAGTAGTGGATTTCTATGCAGTCTTGAAGAAGTAGTGTTGTCCTTCCAACGGAAAGACAGTGCTGACTCTTGACATGCAGCAGGTAATGGGCCACAACAGAGCAAACCCACAGCAGAGTCACTCGAAGTTTTGAATAATACTAGTAGGTAGGTCATCACAGAGCAGACTCACTGTAGTCCTTGTAGAGAGTATGGTATTGGTGGGCCATCAAAGGTGCAGACCCACTGCAGTCCTTGTAGAAATAGTGGTACTGGTGAGTCAGCAAAGGTGTAGACCCACTGTAGTCGTTGTAGAAATAATGGTATTGGTGGGTCATCAAAGATGCAGACCCACTGTAGTCCTTGTAGAAATAATGGTATTGGTGGGTCATCAAAGATGCAGAGCCTCCGTAGTCGTTGTAGAAATAATGGTATTGGTGGGTCATCAAAGATGCAGAGCCACTGTAGTCCTTGTAGAGATGGCCAGCAGCCATCTGTTGTGACTGTGCAGGTGCACAATCGCAATTGAAGAGTCTTGCGGATAATATAGCAAGTCCATAACCACCACTTGTGCACTCACAAAGTTTTTGGAATTGTCCTTAGAACCAGCAATGCTGTTAACGAGTCCCTTGCTGAATTATTAACACATGTGCAAGCACTAATAGTTCCAAATTCTCACATGCTGTGCATATATTATGACCAACATAAATGTGCACACTGAAATGAAACTTAATTTGAAGAACTGGTGTCTATACAATTATAAATTTACAACACAAGAATACAATTACAAAGGTACAAAATACATCATTAAAGAACATAACAGTACAGATTACATATATAGTCACAGGCTTTACAAATGAATAGAAATAAACATATACATCAGTGTTACAGGAATTACGATATAAGTAATTATATAAAATAATGAGAATACTTTTCAAAACATTAATTTCACACATGAGCATTGAAACAGAATTAATAATGTCTAAACATCTTTACAAAGTAAATAACATATTATTAATGCAAATTATATTTGAGGATAACAGTATTCCTCATCATAGTGAATGGAGCTTAGTACTAGAAAAATTCTACAACATAAATCTTATTAGCTAAACACATAAAGACAGGAAAAACACAAATACACAAGGGTACACAAACACCTAGCGGTATAATACAAAAGGAAAGGACAGGGTTTGTTTTCAGTGTAACATTTGGTACTGCAGTCCAACCCAAAACTTCATTTCATAGATCTTTCCTCGTACTTCAACATTTACTCCTGCAAAAAAAAAAAAGTCCTATCCAACCCTATTAAATAAATATTTCTCATTGCACAATACTCATTTTTTGCCAAAATCTTTTCATAAAACTTCTCAATGGATTCTTTCCCTATTCTTCATAGTTAGTTTCTTATATAGTCTACCCCCTCTTAAGTAACTTAAATCTACTGAGCTCTGATGCTAAACTAAGGGACGAGGCAATGCAGCAGTACAAAACAATTAAAACATACAGCAATGACAAAAAATGCAAATTGGCAAAGCAAGCAGCAGTAAATATAAATTAGCAAAGCAAATGCAACATTATCAGTAGTATGAGCTAATGTGCAGCAACAAGAAATATCAATCTGTAGTAAAACTGGCTTAACAGAGTAATACAAACTCAAATTCAGTAACACTATGCCTGGAAAACAGCAGCAGCAAATGCTATAACTTATAGATAAAGATGGCAGAGCTCAAGCAGAAAAAATATTACACTAAAGATAACAATGCAGATAAGGGAAATGTATATTCACATCTTAATGTCTATGTAATTAAAGTGGTGCACCACAACTTATTCTACAAAATAAATTACCAAGTACTTGAAAAGAAAATTATGTATGCAGTTCCTGTGAAGGGAAATGTCTTTTTGTGCTCCCTCGTTTTTTTTCGAAGTATATCATAAAATTATTATTTACTGGATCTGTAGACAGAAAATATTTATATTAGTACATCTATTAAATTTTATTTTAACCAATGCTGCAGTGCAGCTAGAAACTAGATATTAAACGAAATGAGCAAATATATATATATATATATATATATATATATAAAGCAACATATGAAACGTAATTCACTAGGCAAATGGCGTCTGCAAAGGCAAAAAAAAAATCTCTCAACTATAAATACAATAGATGTAAAATGTTTCTCATAATTTCATTAGGCATTTTAGTAAATATCATAAATTAAGAGCTCCACAGTGTAATCATATGTTTTCAAGTTTGAGCGTGTCGTATTTGCGATGCTTTCTACTAAGAAATGTCAATAGCAAGGATAATGGCCTCCTTTTTTCTCCACCTGTGCCTCTGAAAGACACACACTAATGGCTTTTTTTCCAGGTGACTGTCTCTCAGATGGACCTCCACAACACATTACATCAAGGTCATCTACCTTCTTTACTGAAATATTTACGGCAGCAGTTTCCACTACAGTGACAGTCTCATAAAAAAATAAAAAAATCAAAGGTTAGAAATTTACATTAGAAGTGTGTAGAAACAAAATCTCATATATAACAGTGTCCAAAAAAATTTTGTCAGCATTGTGGTATCTAACATTCACGTATATACACACATTTCATATCTGTTGAAGTACGATTCTTGGTGTCCAATATCCTTTTCATAAATCAGAGTCCCTAACCACTACTCCTTATTCCTTACCTTATTACACATGTACATATTCATATTCATCAACACATCTTCAATATTTCATCATAATAAATACATAGCATAATCAGATTCCTCATATAGCATCATCTCATTGATCATAAACATACCTCAAAAGTATAATACACATCATCGTTATAATAATAACACCATAACACCTCAGCCAAATCTCAAAAACGTCGTAGCTTTATGCAATAATTTCAAAACCTAAAAAAAATTCTCTGCTCATTTCAGTAGTGTCATCTACCTCAAACGTACTTTAAAAATCATGAGTCCATACCAAATGCGACATTCAAAGCTTTCATAGTATCACAATAGTTCCAAAAAAAAAAATGAACAGTTCACAAAGTACAGACAAAATACAATTTCATAAGTGTGAAGTTATCCAACTGTGTAATTACGTAAACATCTGTCACAGATGTAGTAAAATAAATGTTTTTCTCTCTCAGTTAAATGATCAGATAGCTGTGTAATTTATGTGTTAGAGAAATATGGTACCGATGTGTAAAGTTGTATAAGCAAATATCATATTAGCTAGGGCTCCTTGTGCGTGTCAAACACATGGTACACAAAGTAGGCGTGTACCCCCCTGAGGATTAATGTAATTATACCCTCAGGTGTTACAAATTACGGCAATCGAATGAAATGTATCACCAAAAACTTTCTTTGTATCTTTGTGATTAAAAAATCTTTAAAAATAAATGTTTTAAGTACAAAATTAATCACTCAAATGCATGTCGTGTAGCGCTAAATATGCGTCTTGCTGTAAGATAATTCTGTGGAAGTGTCGTAGTTATCGTCCTCTGTAAGCGACGTTCTGCTGAAGTCAATGTACTCACCTCATCATAAACAAAAGTGAAATGCTTTGCGAACAGATATCTTACTTATTACGCTTATGGCCGTGATGAAGAAAGTACTGTGCTGTAACATATTGTTGTGCTACAGAAAAGGCTGTCTCATTGTAGCTATACCACAAAAGTTACTACTAAAACATGTTTTACTTTCCAGAATAATACAGAAAAACTGTGCAGATATAAAACAGATACACCGCAAAAGCAACAATGTAAATTGTGTCACATATTAGTAGCATCGTGATATAATCATGTAGCTATCAAAGAAACCAAACGCTAAGTCATCTTTAATCTCACCGAATGTACTTCAAATAAAGAGTATCTTTTCAAGTAAACCAAAATGTTGCATTAAAATCTCATTAGCAGTATATGTTCTAAGTATGTAAGCCATATATTCGTTACGTAATCATGCAACTAACAAGCAAGAATGTATAAATAACAACACTGTATCGTCTGTTCACTATAACAAAGCATTCGTAATTTCTGTTTAAATAAGTTATCTTGGTTCTTGACTGGATATTTAACTTCAAACATTGTTGCATGTTAACAGATTCTAAGTCTGACAAAGCATACTAGTAAGGTGAAGTGAAAAATTTTATAGCAAAGACTAAGTTAAAAAGCAGATTATCTCTCAATAAACGGTTTTACGCATGAAATGTGGTGTAAACCTTTATTCTTCCTAGTATGCAGAGTTTCAACTTCAACGCAATTATCATGTGGTATACGTCGGATTCTGTAAGGTCCATTGTAAATCAGAAAGTATTTGTGACTCAAGTGTTTCTTCTTATGTGACAATGAATGAGCTTTAATGAGAACTTTCTGACCAATATATAGTTTTTTTGCATTTGCTTCACCGTGTAGTTTTCTTCTTTTGTCTGCAGCAGAATTTATATTTTTAATAGCCAAATTAATTGTGTCTTTATGTCGAAGTTTACGTCTATTCGGAAAAGGTATAAGCTCTCTGATTCTGTTTGGTGGTTCTTCATTCTTCAGTACAAGAATAGGTGGTAAAGCCCGTGGAGTCATGAGGCATTTCATTCAGTACGTTTTGAAATAAGTGTAAATATCTGTCCCAATGCTTATGCTTTCTGTGACAATAAAGTCTACAAAGCTTATTGATTTCTTTCATAATCCGTTCAGAAGGGGTACAGTGTGGTGATTACAATGAAATAAAAACAGGTTTGATTTTATGATTCCGAAGCATGCGTGACCAAACAGCAGACCTGAATTGCGGTCCGTTATCTGAAATGACTTTATTAAGGTGTCCAACTTCACGTAAGAAATTTTTAACAAAGGCGTTGGTTACAGAACGTCCAGTGGCTTTACGTAACTGAGTGAAAGAAACAAATTTTGAAGTAAGTTCAACAGCGACTAGAACGTACGAAAATCCATTCGATGTTCTGACGAGAGGTCCCAAGAGATCAACAGCAGAAAATTCTTTTAATTTAGAAGGAATAATAGGAAACAACGGAGCACGATGTGAGATAGTAGATGGTTTCGCCTTTTGACAAAGTTTACAAATAGACAAGACTCTTAGAAATCTCTTTTCTATATTGTTAAAATAACAAGTCGTTCGAAGAATATGATAACATTTTCGTGGACCAAAATGTGCGAAGCTGAAATGAATGTACCAAATGAGCTTATTAAAAAAATCGTCTGGAATGCAAAGTACCCATAGTTTGTAATCAACAGTGCAGCGTTTGAAGAGTATATTGTTTCTAACCAGATAACAATGCTGAATCTGAGTGTGTGTCTTTTCATGCCATTTACTTTTGATGTCTTTCCAAATCGGATCTTTATCTTGTTCATGAGCAATGTCCTTTAAAGATGTGGTAATGAAGTTTTCAAAGGCGACTTTCTGAATGTAAAGAATACTGAAATTTTTCTCGAGGTTGCCTTCTGTGTTACTTTTTTCAAGCCCTGCCGGTGTGCGTGACAATGCGTCCGCAACAATATTCTCCTTGCTGGGAATGTAGACTATTGTGAAGTGGAATTCTTTAACCTGTCATGATTTAATTTTGAAGACATAAGAAATTGTAATATTCGATGATCACTGTATACTTTTACGTGCTTACCAAAAAGAAAGAAACGGAATTTGTTAAATGCCTAAACGACAGCTAAAGCTTCCAATTCAGTAATGGAATAATTTTTTTCAGATTTTGTTAGCACTCGGCTAGCAAATGGAATGGTTTTCTGAACAGGAGTGTCATTTTCTATGGCTTCTTGAAATAAATGGGCACCAAGACCGACTTTAGAAGAATCAAATGGTTCAAATGGCTCTGAGCACTATGGGACTTAACTGCTGTGGTTATAAGTCCCCTAGAACTTAGAACTACTTAAACCTAACTAACCTAAGGACAGCACACAACACCCAGCCATCACGAGGCAGAGAAAATCCCTGACCCCGCCGGGAATCGAACCCGGGAACCCGGGCGTGGGAAGCGAGAACGCTACCGCACGACCACGAGATGCGGGCTAGAAGAATCCGTGCTAAGGCAGAAATCTTGTGACAGATCTGGATGAGCTAGTATTGGCGCGTTAAATAGCGATTCTTTCAAAGAACTGAATTCCAACTGTGCTTGTTCGTCCCAGTTCCAAATAGTATTTTTTCCAGTGAGAGAACAAAGTTTTGGTGTAACTAGAATTTGCATATTCAGAAAACGACGGTAAAAATTTACGAGACGTAGAAAACTGCGGACTTGTCTTTTTGTGGATGGAACTGGAATGGCTCTGATTGCTTCTAACTTTTCAGGATCCAGCTGAATGCCTTCAGAAGAAATAATATGTCCCAAAAATCTCACCTTTGACTTATCGAATTCAGACTTCTCCAAGTTAACTGTAATTCTAGATGCTGCAAAAATACGTAACAAACTGTTGAGGATGCGATTATGTTGTTCCCATGAAGCTTCTGCTATTAGAATTTCGTCCACATATAAGGTGATGTGACGTTTTAAGAACTCAGGTAATATGGAATTTAGCCCACGAATGAATACTGCCGAAGAAATGTTCAAACCAAAAGCAGGTTCCCGAAACTGATAAACGCTGAAACAAAGGAAAGCTGTGTATTTTCTACATTCTGGATGAAGTTCGATGTGATAAAAGCTGGGTCTAGGATCAATAGAAGACAACACTTTTACACCATTAAAATTTTGAAGAAGTTCTTCCAACGTTTGCGGCCTGTCTGTTTCAGGAATGATGATAGTATTGATTTGTCTCTAATCTAAGACAAGCCTGATCGATCAAGTTTTCTTCCCAAGAACATGTAATGGATTGTTGTATGAGATAACTGCATTCTCAATAATGCCCTTGTCAACCATAGATTGTATTTATGTTCTAACATGGTCCCTATAATGTGCTGTAATTACGTATGGTCTAACACAAAATTTAGTATGCTCACGAACACGAAATTGGTATTGAAATCCCTTGATTGTTCCTGTTTTATGAGTAAAAACTGTGGAATGTGTTTTTAAAATCTCAAAAAGGTCCTGCCTATCAGTGTCATTACAATTCTCAAGTGTTTGAATTTTATTCTGATTTAACTCATTAGTATCAAATACGCCGTCAATATCATCCCTATCAGTACTTGTAGAGTGATTGTTAGTGTCAAGTTCCGTCGAAAATTCCGAACCGTTGTCTAACAGGAGGTAAAGCCAATTAATTTCCTCGTCATGGTTTGAGAGCCAATCTTCAAATTTCAAAGCTATTGACTTACCTTCTTTCTCTAAACTTATTTCAGCATCGTGAAAGTTTAAGATTGTTTTGTATTCATTCAAAAAGTCTACTCTCAATATAATTCCGACGACAATAATGGAACAATAAGAAAGTTCATAGAGAAGCTGTGGCTTTGACAAAAGAATTCTAAGTTGTTTTGTTGGCGTACATCTACACTTTTTCCAACGATTGCACCTTGTAATTTAATATTACGTAACGGAAGTGTGGAGCAATCGTTCGATTTGTTGCGTTTGCTAAAGGCTGTTTCACTAATTACTGAAATGGGACTACCAGAGCCAAGTACTGCCGTAAATTTTACGTCATTTACTGTAATGTGAATCACAGGATATGCAATGTTGTTATGTTTTACGTCATGTTCCTGGAGTAAGATGTCCCTAATGTCTTCCATTTTCACGTAATTACTAGCTACAGCAGCTGTGTCGTCAGTTTCAGAAGTACGTATTGTGGCTGCCAGCAGAGTGAGTCATTGCCTATTGTCTCTTTGTTGGCGCGCGTCGTTATTGGGATTTGGAGACCTAACTTCTACAAATTCACCTTTTCGAGAGGCCCCTGCCCTGTTTGAATCCCACCAGTTCTGATGAAAATCAGGTCTATCGTTTTGTCGGTAGGTTACATAGTTTCTTTTTTGTTGGTCATGTGGTGGAGAATTTCTCCCTGAATCATAACTACGTGGTGGACCGTTGCATCTGACGTTATTCTGTCTCCCTTGATAATTATTTTGGTTTCCATATTGTCTGTTTCTCTGATTGTCTCTGTGATTGTCTCTGTGATAGTCATTACTTCGGAGAGGTGATCTTTTCCTGTAATTCTTACTACTGTGCCAACGGTTGTCATATGGGATGTGTCTGTTTTGGTCACGATTTACATTGTAAGAATAGCCTTGTCGTGTCCAGTTATTATGTCTGTAATCGCGGAATTGTGACGAATGTGACCTGTAATTGTTGTGCTCCTGTTTTCGCGTTCCACGATTGTCAGTGTCAATTTCCAATTCTTGTAACAGTCCCTGAAAAGCTTCAATGTCGTCTTTGCAACGTCCTGCCAAAATAATATGTCGTAAATTTTCAGGCAATTTGATTAAGTAAATGCTGATGAGTTCTGGGAGCTGTATGAGTTTGAAAGATACTGATTCTTATGTAACATGTCTTCGAAATATTTGACAAGACTGGAAAATTCAGATTGTTCGAAATGTTTCATCATTATGATGCTATGTTTTACTCAGACTTGTGTAGCTTGAGACCAATATGCTGAGAGGAAGGCATGATAAAATTCTCCTTCACTGTGACAATCGTGAATGATAGATCGCATTCTTACTGCTGGTTCATTCTCTAAATAGTCACACATAAATTCTAATCTGTGCTCTAATGACCAGTTGGGAGGAAAACAATGAGAATTGATGAAGCCACGCTTGTGGATGAATGTCGTTGCCAGAATTCTTAAATGTTTTGAATTCACGTGTAGTAATAAACAGCTTATAGTCAAAATCATCATGTCGGCGATTTGCACATCAGTCATTTTTACTTCTTTTCGGCGGATACATCTCAAAATTCGGTGTACCTTGCCAATTTCTTTCATAACTTCCAAAGTGCCCTGTGTTATTATTTTGTGGCTGTTCCATATTTCTATGTCCCTCTTCCCGTATTGGAGTGCGAGTGTCCTTGAGATATGTAATTCTTGTATTACCTGTGTCAACTGATCTTGCACTTCCCGGATTTCTCTTTGGTGTTGCTTATTGATTTGATTTTGATTTTGTTTGAATTTTCTAATTTGTTCATACTCTTCTGTGTGAGTGAAGGCTACAGGTCTTGTGACATTCAGATCATCATCTACCTTTGTAGATAAGTTAGTGAACTGATCCGAAAGTTCGGCTACTTTCTCCGATAGTGTACTTATTTCCTCAGTGTGTTTTTCTGAACCAAGTTTCAGAGTGTCCATTTGTGTTGAAATCGTATCTACTGTGTCCTTTAAGTTTTCCTGAGTTTTTGCAAGTTGCGTAACCGAATCGGTAGATGCGGCTGAGTCAATTTTAGCTTGCAAGGTGTCGTGATTTTCATGAACAATAGTTTGCAGTTCTTTTATGGCTGCTTCGTGATTCTGTAATGCATTTTCATGCCGCGAAAAAATATTTTGAAAACGCTCACAAATTTGTGTTTTTACGTTATTACAGACTTTTTGGCATTACTATTCAATGTTAGGTAACTCAGTAGTTAAATCTTCACGTGTTTGTTCAAGCATGGTGTCTAACTTCCGAAGATTTTGTTCCATTGTGTGTAACTTTTGAAGCATTTGCTGTGTTTGTCTCTGATCTTGTTCCATTTGTTGCATTAATTGCAATAATAATGTATTAGTGTCTGGAATCTGTTTCTCTATGCTTTTTGACAGTGCATTTCCACCGGCAACATTCACATTTTGACAAGCGGAAAATGTGTCTTGACTCATTTGAGAAAACGGTGAGGACCCAAAACCTGAGTCTACAGTATTCGCAATATTGTGTTCTGTCATTTCGGATTCCTGAGGCGAGCTGTTGCCGACCGATCGATCGATAATGCTTTCCTGTTCACTACTTGTTTCACTGTCTACACCATTATTAGCCGCCCGCTCCATTTCCCTATGCACAATTACCAAATTACTACTTTGAATGTCTGTTAATTCATTACACAGTGGTGCTGATAAGCTACGCTATTATTTCTCAGTTTAGTTTGGAGCCCAGTGTTACGTTTTTCACACGCCATTATTGTCACAATATTGTACACGATAACACAGAAAAGCACAATTTGAAGAGCAAAAATAAGAGAACACATTAACATAGCACTGAAAATAATATCTAGTTAATTGCAAGCACAGCTGCGAAATTCTTGGTGCAAATCTACATGCATGCCACAGTTCTTTTACTGTACAACATCGAAAGACTGCAACTACAAAGGAGATTCTCTCTACAATTTTGCACTAGCAATAAACAAAAGCTACACTAATTACACAAACTACAAGAAAAAATCAAAAGATTCCAGTGAGGTATCCTGGCAGGGTCGCCATATGAAACGTCCCCTTAGAAAAATTATTGAATTACTGTGCTGATAAACCTCTTACATTATTTGATTTTCAAACAGCTGAGCAGAACTGAACGTACTCAGATATTTCGCTCTTTCCCTATTCTCATCAACACTAAACTGACACACAATATTTTTAGCGCAACGCAATCTGACTTTTAATAATCCCTACAAAAGAATGGCCCTGACTAACAATAACCTATACGTTTCACAAATCACTCACTTCACAAAAATCTTTGTTACTCAAACTACTGCAATACAGCGAGCGCCAATACTGCCATTCAAACTACTGAAGGCACTAACTACTGATAGGCATAGTTAGCAAATGAAAGATTTTGATAGAGAACA
The DNA here is from genome assembly GCF_023864275.1 of Schistocerca cancellata. Lineage (NCBI taxonomy): Eukaryota > Metazoa > Arthropoda > Insecta > Orthoptera > Acrididae > Schistocerca > Schistocerca cancellata. The sequence continues at coordinate 228,034,025 of NC_064631.1, read as the reverse complement.
AACAATGTACTTACCTTAATAGTGTTCAAAAGTCATAATATCTATATCAGTCCATGATATCCAATATTACAAATTTACTGTATCTGTCCAGATCATCCGCTCTCAAAACTCCGCCATCTCACTCCCCACATTCACCACTACTGGCAGCTCACCTCCAACTGTGCAACGCTACGCGCTGTTAACAGCCAACTGCCCAACACTACAATAGCGACTATTCCAACAATGCCACCCAGCCACAGACTGCACACAGCACAGCCAGTGATTTTCATACAGAGCACTAGGTGGCGGTGGCGTTACCAATATAAGAACCTAAACAGCCTACTTACAATATTTCAATCTGGCCCCACAAGGGTAACCCAAGCAACAACGTCACACTTTCCAACTTAGCCTTTGGCTTTCAGTACTTACGACAATCGTAACTTATATCAACAAGTATTCGCTTGTCTGTAATGGGAAACTGAGTAAAATCACTATTAGCTACTGCTTGCCTGGCTACTACTAGCTACCCGTATCACCAAGACACCAACTACCAACAACACAAAACTGAACTACTTACACACTTATATCTAAGTGATCAGTACACCAGATACATATATCGGAAATTCATTCAAATAAGACGATATAGCAGATCTCTACAGAGATGAATGAACTACAGGAACAATAACAAGATCCATACTGAATCCACATTAAAACCACAGAGAACGAAACAGAACCATAGTTGTAACAAGATTTTAAAATACATTTACGAGGGTTGGAACTTTAATAGTTGCAACTATTTATATACAGCTCGTACAAAATAGATACGTGTTTCAAAGTTTTACTGACCTTCAGAGTAGTCAGCAGCGTTGTTTATAGCTCGTTGCCAGAGATGTGGAATTCGTAGGATACCCTTAGCAGTGTCAGTTGTGTTGACAGTTCGAGCGGCGCGGTCTATTCCCTGACGAATTTGTAGCAGTTCTGAAGTGAATGCCGTGAAGTGTTTCCTTCAGTTTAGAAATCGAGTTGAGCTCACTAGGGCTTAAATCAGGGGAGTGCAGTAGGTGGTATAGCACTTCGCAGCCCCATCAGTCAAATCAGTAACAGCTTTCATTGCACGTGCTTGATCATTGTCCTGCGGAAAGTGTCATTACTTTTGTCTCTACGCTGTTCATTTTTGGAACACAGCCTACGACCAGCTTAGAGACAGAAGTGATGACACTTTCTGCAGGACCTGACCATTATTTCGCAGTCATTCATACGCTGCAATCAGTGTTGCACTGTTGCCAACTTCTCGTTGATATAAGTAATCTTAAACATCTGGGGGTATTTCTTCTAAAGAGTTTTCGGTAAACGTTTAGTTAAAACTTCTTCCCCCTCTTCTCCCCTTCAAGTTTTCATAGTTGATGTGCAATATATGAGCACAATAGCACCAAAACACTCGAGGGAGATTTCTCGAGTATATAATACGTTTGGGAATATAACTTGCTATTTTAATTATTCATAAAGTAAATCATGTTAAATGTAGAACGAATGACTGCCACAACGAATCTTATCTGAAATTAGAAAAGACTGAGCCAATCACAAAATGGGAGTCACTCATTGCCATAATGATTTGGAACGAATTCTGCCGACGGTGAACCACTCTCGAGTTGTACACTCGTCCGTTGACACCATTTCACTGGTTTCCATTACACAACCTAAAAGTTATCTTGATTTAAATGATGAAAACTGCGCCAAATACTTATTTGTCATGCTTAGAACAACACCTTTCTAGAATTTATTCTCATTTTCAAGCGCAGTGGTGCATTTGTTTATATGAATATTTTTGGTGATGTTTGTATGTGTGATTTTATGCCTCTCTTGCATCTGTGTGAGGATATACTGCAATGGGAAAATCGTACAAAAGGACTCTATGTTTTTAAATGCTAAAATTAGATATGGTATTTTTGTTTGTCTACTTAGATGTATTGTGCCCCCTCCATTGTACAGAATATCACACACTCGCAAATCATCACTTACCCTGTTTGTTTTAGTAATCAAAACATTCCACAGGGATATTACGACACTATGATTTCACAAAGACTTTGTATGTAGCCAGATGTGTTAGTCTTTTTGGAATACATATAAAATTGTCAACTATAAAACATATTTTACCACTAATGACTGCTGAATCACTCACTACATTTTTTTCTGGTGAGGAAATGTACATATTTCTGAAAATTTCTACAGTTATCACATGCACGACAAACATTTGAAAAAATTTCTGATTCACTATCTAGTTTATCACTGAGAATTTTTTCTTCTTGTATTTTGTGGTGTACAAAAATTTCACGCTCCGTTAACACTCCTGACTGTATACAAACTCTTTTTGGACTGGAATGTGTGTTCTTATAGGACAACTATCCAAGGATTTCCCCCCAATAATATCCAAACAGCAGACTCTGTACACAATTTATTAAATTGCCAATGCTAAACTCTTAAGTAACAACAAATTCACATAACTTACAGAACTTAACAAATTGTTAAAGGAATGAGCTTTAAAAACAATAACGGCGGCTTGCCACCATAAAATCAGAAAACATTAAGAGCAGTAATTAACTAAAAAAATTATAATAATGGCAACTTGGCACCATAAAATAAGAGAAATTTCTTCTGCATGAACAAATTACAATGGTGCTTTAAAAGATTTTACTCCACAAACCAAGATCCAATAACAGGTTAGCTTGGCATTACAATTTAAAATCATTTATATAAAAAAAAACTTTGAGAAAGATAATGGCACTTGGCACCATAAAATCAAAAAAGCGCAACACACAACCAGTAAATATAATAAATTAATAATTTGATACAACCCAATGGCAAAGGCAACTCCCAACGCAATCACAGGCGAGCGAGCTCTCAAAACTTCGGAGCCTTCCCGCTAGAAACGGTCCCCGAAGTAAACCGCTGAGAGCTCCCCGACATGCCTCCCACAAGTGCCCATCAGTTACGCACCTTGGTTATATTCTGTAACACACGACAGATAATATCAACTCAAGATAAAATTCAAAAATCAAATAATGTAACATGCCGACAGCACATGTTAACCACGGCGCCATTAACTCGGCGCTCTTAACAAGTGTCTGAAGCCAACACACACAAAACTTAATAAACAAGTCTCGCTTCTTAAAACAAAACAATAAAAGACAAGCGCAGGTGAATAGTCAAACCACAGTCTTAGAAGTGCCTTAACTACACCAAACGCCACTATTCCACCAAGTTAATAGTAACACAGTGAGATAAAAATACAGAACATACCACTAAATGCTGATACACAAACCAAACTGACGAGATCGTGTTGATCAGGTCCCAAAAGACCACACATACCAAGCAGCAGTAATTCACTATGCATATACTATCCAAAACCGCCTTTTTTAAGCAAACTTTACCTAACACAACAAATTCCAAATATACCATACATGAACGCAACTCCGGGCAGGTAACAGGCACCTCCAAAGGTAACGCTGAGCAGACCGGGTGGGCAACGACCCAATCAGCGGGATAACCAAAAGATATTCCAGTTGAGCAAATAAATTACTACCAACAAATATCTTAACGTGCCACACACGCACAGCAAAAACTTCCAACAAGCCGTCTCACATCAGAATGAAGTTCAGAAACCGCTGCTGGAGCTTCCAGCGGAAAATCTGACGAGCCATCGAGCCCACACCCTACTGGCAGACGACCCCAAAATTCAGCAACTAGTTGTCTCCGGGCCAGAGTATCACAGGACCCCACCGGACCTCCACATGAGGCAGGCAGGCAGAACAAGTACGCCAACTCCAATTAATCACCACCCCATGGACAGCACAGCAGCGAGTCGCCTCCGCCCCAGACCACTCTGCTCATATTGCGAGGCACAACCACCTTAGCGCTAGTCACCAGCAGGTCAGGCCGAGTGAACTTCACGTTCCGTGCAATACTCGGAAACCGACTACCCTTTCGCTTTCCGCTGGCCACCGCAAACACACGCCAGCGACGTAATAGCAAATCACCACCGGAGAGCCACACGCAACAGAACAGCGAACTATAATCGATTATAGCGCGCGCTCTAAACAAGATCACAGGATAGCGGCACGCGCCATATCTGGGACCACTTGAAAAAGAGAGTAAATTCTCGAAACACTTTGTACTAAGTATGAAACAGTAAATAACTGGTGCAGTTTTCATTATTTAAATCGTGTATGACATAGTTGTAGCCTTTCCTAAAACATCGAATATGATGAACGAAACTAAAAGTTGTCTTGGATGTGTCGCACTAGAACACACAGATACTGACTAAAATTAAATATAGGCACAGCCTCGGGCAGAACACTTTTCTTCCGTTACGTGTAGGTTGTCGACACATGACTTTCGCATAGGCAGTGTGAGGTGGGAGAGGAGTTTTAGGTGATCAAATGAGAGATGATAAACAAAATGATATATTTTGAACACTGAAGTAGAGTGCCTTTGATATTATTCGATTTCTTGGTCTTAGCCCTTTCTTCAAACTCGTATATAAGGTACTCGTGGTTATCGTTACACTGCGACATGACTGCTTAGGTAAATTGCCTCACCACAGTTTTGCAATAGTGCTTTGTGTTCCAAGTTACCCCCTTTTTTCTCGAATACATAGCAGACCACTAGTCAGTCGTAAGCTCGGAACGTGACAAATTAGATTTTTACGAAGATATGAAACACATTGTCTGCGTTCTGTTCTCTCATTAGCTAATTAAAGTAACTGCGGGCACACATTTTGGCATTTCCATTCCCCACAGCGAGAACTGCTAGCATTAGTCTGCAAAATACTTAAGAAACAGCACAGTCCCTATTCTTAGCTTTCAGCCAAATATCTACGGGATTGACGCAGAAGGAATCTTTTCCTAAACAAAGCAGGAAATCTGAAAACGAACATTTGATACTCGAAACGAACAAAACGTGCTGAGATGACAGATACCTGCTCTTTTGCAGAGCTTGTGCCACATAACATTTGTGACAAGATAAAACTATCGGGTTCCAAATCGGCACGAAATTTTAACTCTTGGAAACAAATGCAACGTAGCTCAGTAATGAGTGGCACGTTTTTCTTCAAAACAATTATTATCACGGTACATACCGCAACTAGCTCGAAGAATTCACCAATATCCATTTTTGAAAAAAATAATACCATGAAAGAGGAGCGATTTATTTTCAGAGTTGTATTGAGGGCTTTTACTGCAATTTTTCTGTCAGTTTTCCCCTTATATTGCTCACACGTAGCACTTACTCACAGGCAGACGACACAGATTCAAAGCTGAGGTCGGAGTCGTTCTCTTGGGCGGTGTCAATTTGAATACAGACAGACAGAATTATGATGATAGAAGAACTTTTCATCACCAGTATGTAATATCGTCCCCGAGAGGTCCATTCAGCGTATCGTGCTCCATAAGCTCTGAGATACCACTGATGTGTTTACTCCAGGTACTCTACCAGCCACAACCTGTGTCCCGTAATTCAACATCTGTTACTCAATAACATTTTATCTTCGTCATATTTCCCTAAACTCTGATATGTTCTCCAATTATGACTCCTATTATTCCTTACGCTGATTCTGATAGTTATCTTAGGGAGATCCTCTGCTATCATTGCGACTGAACTTCGAGCGCCCAGGAGCGGTGCAACGAAGACGTCTCTACCAGGAATCCATCTCGCATCCGAAAAGACAGAAAACCCGAACCAAAAGACAGTATTCCGACACTGAACTATATTTCATTGCATCAGTGCTGTACTACAGCCTACAACCACCTGACAACGGAACAGAATCACTAATAGAAGCGGAAGGAGTACGGCACATAAATGGAAAATCCGGCTTCGCACAAAACTTAAGCACTCTGTGGACTTCAAACCTCATCTACTGGCGTGGATCCTTGGAGACTCTTCAATTCATAACTCACATGACAATACTACTTACAAAAAATTACTGCTTCATTCGTCTGCTACTTACATTCGGCTAAACTTTCCCGTTATCCATGGTCAACCGATCTCAACTAACCACTCTTTTTACATCTCTGGCATAATGCAGTCTTTGCTGGTGTAACCAGCAAAGCATATCCCGTAACATGGTGCATGGAGCCATATGACCTGGTAGGCTACACCGCCTGCATAAAACCGGCTTCGTCGATTTGTCACTTGGACCAGTCACTTGCAAAATGATTTTGACAAGATAAGGTAAGGTGCGAAAAATGGCAGTTGAATTTAAATAATAAAAAGTATGAAGTCATCCACATAAATACTGAAAGGAATCCGCTAAATTTCGATTACAGTCAGTAGTTGCAGCACTGTTATTAGGTAAGCCGATCCACAACAGTAAGGTCAAAGTACAGTAGATAGGAAAAATCGGTTTTTAATTGTCAAGAGGCCAAAAACCTCGTAAAATCCAAAACTGTCGTGAAACCTACGCAAGACATGTTCAGTATGCTGCCACAAGTTGAAACTGAGAAACAGCATGTTCCACGACATATCGGAATGTCTCGGGGTTCATGTTCAGAATGCGTTGCGCAATGCGTGCCGTCAATTCAGCTCGTGCGTAATTGGAAAATTTGGAAATTTGTGTTAAGCTCCTACGGGACCTAACCAAACTGCTGAAGTTATCGGTTCCTAGACTTACACACTACGTAATTTATCTGGAACTAACTTACGCTAAGGGCGACACACACACACACACACACACACACACACACACACATCCCCGAGGGAGGACTCGAACCTTCAACTTGGGGAGCCGTGCGAACCGTGGCACGGCGCCCATAGTCCGAGCGGCTACCCCGTAAATGGGCACTGGTGTCACCGCCAGACACCACACTTGCTAGGTGGTAGCTTTAAATCGGCCGCGGTCCATTAGTACATGTCGGACCCGCGTTTCGCCACTGTCAGTAATTGCAGACCGAGCGCCACCACACGGCAGGTCTAGAGAGACGTACTAGCACTCGCCCCAGTTGTACGGACGACTTAGCTAGCGACTACACTGACGAAGCCTTTCTCTCATTTGCCGAGAGATAGTTAGAATAGCCTTCAGCTAAGTCCATGGCTAAGACATAGCAAGGCGCCATTAACCATTTCTAGAGAGAGTCTCACTTGTATCATCAAGAATTCTTTATACAAATGATGGATTAAAGTTAAGTATTCCAGCAGCTACGTACTTTTCTTTATAGCATTCATTACGTATCCTGTTTCAGACCTAAGCAAGCCTGCGTGAATTAAGCGCGCGCCCTTTCGGCTTCCTCGCCCTGTGTCTAGACTGTCTTGTTTAGACACAACACATATCTTTCAGATAACCCCACAGCTATAAGGCACACTGATTAAGAGCAGATGATCTGGACGGTCAGGCTGTAGGAAAATGACAGCTGATATTTCTAGTATTTCCGAAATGCCTCTGTTGTAGCCGCTTCACTGGCTGTGCAATGTGCGGAGGAGAGCCACCATCCATAAAAGTGATCATACCCACACATGCACGCGTTTGAAGGGTTGGAACGACGTTGGTGTCCAAAAAACTTACAACGTTTACCAGTGACGGTTCAGGTAAAGGGACCCGCAGGACTCATCTCCTCGAAAAAATACGGCCTTAATAATCGAGGCCTTCAAACCGCACCACACAGTCACCATTTAAGAATGAAGTGGTACCGGTTGAAGTGGGTGCGAGTTTTCCGTTGCCTATATTCTGTAATTCTGAATATTGACATGTCCCTATTCAAAAATGGTTCAAATGGCTCTGAGCACTATGGGACTTAACATCTGAGGTCATCATCATCAGGTCCCTAGAACTTAGAACTACTTAAACCTAACTAACCTAAGGACATCACACGCATCCATGCCCGCGACAGAATTCGAACGTGCGACCGTAACACTCGCGCAGTTCCGGACTGAAGCGCCTAGAACCGCTCGGCCACACCGGCCGACAGACTGCATCTGTCCTCATAATGTTCGATGACCATTGATTGTCCTCTTCCATGTGAACAAGAAATTCCACAGTGAACGTTTCTCTTGCTGCAGGTCAAAATGAAGCAACTGTCAAACATGGGTCATTTTCTATGGGCGGGAATGCAGAATGTTTTGTAGAATTTTAAGCACTGTGGACGGCGGCACGTCCAGCGTTCGGGCAATTCGTCTCGTATTGCATGTTTTCACACCACCGCTCGACCCATCCTAGAGTGCTGTGGCCACGACTACGACTCTGATCAACTGCTTTCCTTCCTCTCTCAGATTACACTTCAAAAGAACCTGTCCTTTCGAATTTTTAATCATTTTCTCCGGGCCCTTCGCAGACATCGGAACAATGCCATTTGTCATTCCCAGAGTATCTGGAACTTTTGCAGGGCTACTGATGCACAGCCACCATTTTTGTGAAACAACTTTACCACCAACACAGGATCCTTCATGGAAGCAGTCATGTTGGGCGTCTCGGACGCGAACTGAGGAACAGCCGTGTTGGTCTGCTTATTCTGACGCCTACACCACCACTTACTAGTAAAATTTTCTTTATATTTTATTTTGTTCCATGACGTTTCCCCTGCTCTAGTAACATGCTGTTCAGATTTGAGTCATTCTGAGCAGTGGTTCTCTTTCTACAGCGTTTTTAAACAGGAACATTTAATTATGGACATTCAGTATTTTGGCCAACATATCAAATGTAGATTGAAGTCAACACCAACTATAACTGTGTGATTGGGATACCGTAACGTAACGCGTATGTCGGGGAGCTGATCGGGCGCCTAGAATTGGTGCAAGGTAAGGCGAATTTGTTTGCGGAGCTACGCGGCCACACAGCCGAGAGCAGTTCGCGGCCGAACGGGCCGCCTCAGCCGCTCCAGGCAAGCCACGTGCGTTAGCAAAGGACAGGATGTGAGGAAAATCCCTAAGCTGGGAGTCTGGACGGCTGTTAAGCACGTGGCCTTTGTGCAGGAGGAGCTCCAATAAATGTCGGAGTGTCAGACAATCTTCAAGATGGCTAAGTTACAGCTCACTGAGAGTCTAAAATAATTTACAATCAAATATTAATGCGAATCTGAATACATCAGCGATTCCAGAAAAATGAAGTGCATCTAATGACACAATATCTCAACATCTTAAAACTACAGAAGCTTATATTTAAAAAAAAAAAAAAGGCTCTGAGCACTTTGGGACTTAACATCTGAGGTCATCAGTCCCCTAGAACTTAGAACTACTTAAACCTAACTAACCTAAGGACATCACACACATCCATGCCCGAGGCAGGATTCGGACCTGCGACCGTAGCGGTCGCGCGATTCCAGACTGAAGCTCCTAGAACCGCTCGGCCACACTGGCCGGCGTTTATATTTCACAGTGAATAGACATTTACAATATGAATCTCTGCATTAACAATTTTTAAACGCTTCATGCGATTTCAACATACGATAACTCAGATGATAGCATTACGCTGTAGCTATCATCCGTGAAATCTACGTATCTGGATCTATTTTATTTATTGCTCTACAACACTTTTTATATCTTTTTCATTGTAGAAATGTTCGTCAGAAATCGTATTCTCCACTTTTACACAGCAAATGAACACAGCGGCAGTACTTCACATATTGTTATACTTGTGCTTTATTTAATGAACAGTTTACCATTTTACCGGTAACTTTTTTAAATACTGATTGCAAGTGATATTAAATTCTTAAAAGTGGTCAGTGGAATATGTTCGCGGACACCAAGATAAAACTTTACTGCATTTAACGAGAATACTTTTTATCTGTATTTTAACTGAACGTCGTAGGACCACTTCCAGTTGGTTTGAGACGTTCTTTCTTGAATAAACATTATTCAATGTAATTCTATCACTTACATCAATTACAGACGTTATAGTAGATTCCTTGTTATTAAATCATTCTTTTAACTTTTATTTTGTATTTCTGTGTATTTTATTAATTCGAAACTCTAGCCAATACGCAGACTACTTGACTGCAGGATTACAGCTACATGTTATTATTTGCAGCGAATTGGCAGCTTGGCATGAAAGAAGACGTGCTCGGCTCGACCTTATAAATACATCGAGCTATTCTTTTTAAACAGAGCCATGCATATCCCAAGTACCTAAAGTATGACTAACCGCAGATAAAGATGCAACTGGTTTACTCGAGTGGACCGCTGTTTGAAGAGCCACTACACAGCGGTAACCGTTTATAACCGTTTAGTACTGTCTCAGTACCTGTTTCAGATGGTACTCAAATTTTCTTCCAGTCTTTCGGCAACAATATCATCTGAGTCAGGGAGGGGGTGGGGGACTGTAAAATGAACCAATTATTAATTTGTTCCGGTTGTCAAATATTACTTCTACCGTACTTCTAACAGCAACAAATACGTCACCACCAACTATGTTTAATTTATCCTTTCTGAACTCTGTTAGCTCCTTCGTAAAAATTTATTCTGAACCTATCTCCGGCATTATTCAGATTTGAGTATATATAACGATTTGGCATTCAGTGTTTACTGTTAGTCCTTGGGGCTCTGGTTTTTTCCCAACACAGCTACGACAATTTACAGCTATATCAGCTATGGTTCCTAATGCTTTTACTGTTTTTGGCAGGGGTGGGGAATCCTCTCCCCTTCCAATTTGATCCGCACCTTCGAGGAAGAGTCGAGCAACAAATATTCAGCTCACTTTTTTTCTTACTCATCAGTCTTCTGACTGGTTTATGCGGCCCGCCACGAATTCCTCTCGTGTGCCAGCCTCTTCATCTCAGACTTGCACTTGCAACTTGCAGCCTCAATTATTTGCTGGATGTATTCCAATCTCCACCTTCCTCTACAGTTTATACACTCTAGGGCTCCCTCTAGTACCATGGAAGTTATACCCTGATGTCGTAATAGATGTCCTATCATCCTGTCACGTCTCGTCAGTCTTTTGCACACATTCCTTTCCTCTCCAATTCTGCGCAACCTCCTCATTCCTTACCATGAACCTATCTAATTTTCAACATTCTTCAGTAAAGTAACATCTCAAATGCTCCGATTGTCTTCTGTTCCGGTTTTCTCACAGTCCACGTTTCAGTACCATACGACAATGTGCTCCAAACGTATATTCTCAGAAATGTCTTCCTCAAATTAAGGCCTATGTTTGATGCCAGTAGACTTCTCTTGGCCAGGAACGCCCTTTATGCCAGTGCTAGTCTGCTCTTCATGTCCATCTTGCTCAGTCCATCGTCGCTTATTTTGTTGTTTAGGTAGCAGAATTCCTTATGTTGGTATAATTTGTGATCACCAATTCTGATGTTAATTTTCTCGCTGTTCTCATTTCTGATACTTCTCATTACCTTCGTCTGTCTTCAGTTTACTCTCATTCCACATTCTGCACTCATTAGACGATTCATTCTATTCAATAAATCCTGTAATTCCTCTCCACTTTCTCTGAGGATAGCAATGTCGTCAGGTAATCTTATCATTGGTATGCTTTCGTCTTGAATTTTAATCCCACTCTTGAAACTTCCTTTTATTTCCTTCATTGCTTCTCCGATGTGTAGACTGAACAGTAGGGGTGAAAGACTACGTTTCTGTCTTACACTCTTTTTAATCCGAGCGCTTCGTTCTTTGTCTTCTGGTCTTATTGTCCCCTGCTGGTTCTTGTACATACTGTATATTATCCGTCTTTCCCTACAGCTCACTCCCATTTTTCTCAGAATCTCGAACATCTTGCACTATTTTACATTGTCGAACGCTTTTTCCGGACCGACAAATCCTATGAATGTGTATTGACTTTTCTTCAGTCTTGCTTCCGTTGTAAACCGCAACGCTAGTGCTGCCTCCCTGGTGTCTTTATCTTTTCTAAAGCCAAACTGATCGTCATCTAAAAGAGCCTCAATTTTCTTTAGATTTCATTATTCTTGTCATCAACTTCGATGCATGAGCTGTGAAGCAAGTTGTGGGATAATCCTCGCACTTGCCACCTCTTGCTATTTTCGTAACTGTGTGGATGATGTTTTTTTGAAAGTGTGATGGTATATCTCCAGTCTCACAGATTCTGGTATACACCGACTTGAATAGCCGTTTTCTTGCCACTTCCTCCAATGATTTTAGAAATTCTGTTGGAATGTTATCTATCCCTTCTGCCTTATTTGATCTCAAGCCGTCCGAAGCTGTTTTAAATCCTAATACTGGATCCCCTTGTCTCTTCCTAGTCGACTCCTCTTTCTTCTTTTAACCCGTCATCAGACAAGTCATCTCGCATGCGCCTCGTGAAATCGTCACGACGAGAAAGTTAGATAAATTGGAGCTCATACTGAGGGATACCGACACTCGTTCTTCCTACGCGGAATCTGCGAATGGAACAGCGAAGAGGCAAAAAAGTTAGTGGTGCTAGAAGTAAGGTAGCTTGCGAGTATAAATGTACAAGGAGGAGTAGTGTTAGTGGGATGGGTGATGATATAACTCTAATCAAGTAGCATACTCATTGCTGTCTACGATAGCTTGTAGACAGGCACCACCCACGCTACAGAAGGATACTTTAGCAATTGGAAGCGGACCACGACTGACAGGGACGTAGGCATAAGACGGCGGCCACCCGCGCGGGCACAGCCAGACGAGCAGAGCTGAGCTGAAGCCGAAGCCGACAATAAAAGCGGCGGGGTCTTATAAGCGATTTCGCTGCGGCGAGCGACCGACCGCCCACTTACCGAGGCGACGCCGGCGTTTAAATATTCAGTAGCAATAACGGCCGTGTCCAACCGGCGGGCAGCGTCGCGTGTAAATCTTCGGCGGCTGCGGCAGCGGCTGCGGCATCGGTGGCCAGCGCATAGGAAAATCACATGCGAGCCCGCGTCCGCCTCACATTCCGTCATTGCTGTGCCAAACATTAATGGCGTGTCATTTGCAAGTGTAAGCCGGCCGGACTCGCCCTTGAGACGTTGAGCCGGGTCGGGGAAGGAGGCGATTGGTTTCGGGCGCGAGCGGAGTGCACTGCGAAGATCGCCTCGTGCGTTTACCGCACGACAGAGTGGCAGGCGCGGGTCCAGGGTTCAGTTCTGGTCGGGGGTCACAATTTGTTATGGTCTCCCACCATCCCAAATATAATGTGCCATCACTCCAGATACTGTCACTGACGCCTAGGAATTTCAGTAATAATAACAATAAACGGGAAGCGTAGCACTTAGCATCTACGATCGGACGACTTGTTTGTATTATGTAGCGATATATACAAACTTTCCCCGTGAATCGGTTTGTCTATCAAAATCCTAACAGCGGTTCCTGAGGCTAGCCCAAACACAGGCTTAGAAACTGCTGTGGGGGACTTTAGTTCTTTAGTTTATAATGTTTTACTACACTGATAGAAAAAGTCGAAACACCAAGGAGGAGTTGTGCAACATAAACGAAAGCTGGTAGACGTGTTTCCACGTCTGAAAGGTTATGCCTATTCACATTTCGCATCAGTCGCATAAGAGTGGCACTAGCCGATCTGAGGATGCAAATCAAGTTTGCTTTAAACACACGCTGTAACGGTCTTTTGCGTCAGTTACCTTTGAGATTGGACGTGGTGGTCTGATCTTAGCCAAACACGCCTTTAAGGGGACGAAAGAGTCATTATCAACACCTCACTGAGTTTGAAAGACGTCCTCCGATGATGCGGAGAAACTAGGCAGGAATGTTGCCACTGTACAAGATTACTGCCAGCGGTGGTCAAGAGACTCTAAGGTCGCAAGTAGGCCGGGCACCCAGACGCCCACCTGGCAGTACCGATAGGGAAGGCCATCGTGTTCGGTGCGAATGCCGGACATTTGCCACGCCGGACATTTGCCACACTTGCCCCTTCGCCAAGTAGCTTGAGTAGCGATCCCTCAGGTAAGGGACGCCCTTCCTCGTACTAATTCTGTCCGCTATCAAACCGCCGTCTCGACATCTTACTCAATACAACCAGTACGTAAGGGACCTTCTTCTTCGACATCTTGGCCAAATACAGAGCTTTTTTCCCGAAATCGAAATATTTATAACTTTTGGAAAACGAAAGCAATACCGACGATTATGTCAGTATGTAATTAGTTCTGCCAAGTGTAAATATAGATCCCTCTGTCTGTACGGTAACTTCCCTTCACGCTTACTGATTGCGATAGAAACAGTCCATCGCCATGGAAGCAACAAGAAAGGAACGTTGTAAAAAGAATACGAATGTACGCTAATCATTTCTTTTTGATCACTACATTTGTGCCTTCTTTAATTACTATAACTGTATTCTGCAGCTGCTCAGGGCGTCAGCCCCTCCACGTCGGCAAACCCTCAGACAAGGAACTGGAAAGTATCCTGCGTTAATCAGAGCTTGTAATTTTCCATATCTCCTTGCTGTTTTCGTGGCTCCTAGTTTCCATACTCCTTTATCCCTCAAAATTTGCCGACAAATTTGTAAATCAATATATTTAAAAACATAAACTCTTTAAGTAAAATATTCTTCGGCAGGATGCTCATGGCTTTATCTCCGATCCCCCCCCCCCCCCACCCCTTTTCCCGTCTGATCCGCGCTTGCTGAAAGCGAGCGGCGCGGTGTCGAGAGTGACGTCCGGTAGGTGAATCTGGTGCACATGCCACGCTTCACTAGCAGCCAACATGAGGCTTGAACATTACCAGACTGTGTCTTTTACATCCATACAAGTACTTTACAAACTACCGTAAGGTGAGTGTTAGGGAGTACATGGTCTACCAGGATCATTTTCTAGAAAACGAGAGTGACGCTGCGTCTACTGAGAACTGCCCTGAGCTGGAAGAGTCATTTGTCACCGATGGAGTAGTGCGCAGGTGGATACACCAGACTGTAGCCGTATAAAGCTAAAGGCACTCAAAGAATTGTATCATCTAGGTTATGTATCAAGAGTGCTTATAGTTGTTGATGTGTCAATTACGTTGGAGGAATTTTCGGAAAAGAGCAGTTTGTCGCTAAAGCTCCGCCTCCTTGTGGCAGGGACGGGAATTTTTCAGGGCTCACCCGGCGAGGCTAGGTAGCTCATTAGTAATTTAATAAAAGTAAATAAACCCGCCTCCGTAGCGGAGGACGCTAACGCACCTCTGTGCGATGGTGCTCAACTCTGAGTACAGGCTGTTCGAATTCTGGTGATGGAAAATTTTCGTTGCCAGTATTTGGCTTGCAAGGAGAGGTGAGATGATGGTGTTAAGTTCCTTGTCACCTGTCTTTGGAACAATGCCGTGGATTACATACCAAACCTCTGCACAGTCTCTCATGAAGTGAGGGCATGTTACACTGTTGATATGATCCGTCCGTCGGATGGAACCGTGTAACGTTACACGTGCGTAGGCTAGCGCTTTTGCCACCTGTAAGTAGATGAGGGGAGGTAAAGCTGTTGTGAGGCTGAATGCTAGCGGGTCCAGGGCTCAGGGCGCGTCGCAGTAGATCCAACTAGGCGGCCGGTACGGGCGAATCCAGGTACAAAGACCAACAGCGTGGCCGGAAATGGGTAAATCTCAAAGCTGGGAATTTGGACGGCTGTTGCCAGCACGGGCTTTGTTCAAGAGACGCGCCAAAAGTTGCGGAGTGCCATACAAGCCGAAAGGTGGCTTCTTACAGCTCTTTGAGAATATGCAATTATTAACAATCAAGTATTAAAGCAAATCTGAATCCATCTGCCATCTCAGAAAATGAGGCACATGAAATGACAACAGTATTTCAATATCTTTAAACCTACAGACGTTAATATCTCACAGTGAATAAAATGTTTCACAATCAACCTCTGAATTAACAACTTTCAAACGCTTGATCCGATTTCAGCATGCTATATCTCAGATGAGAGTATTACACTGTAACTATCATGTTTGAAAGACATGTATCTGTATCCATTTTATTTCTGTTTCATTTATTTTTTTTATATCTTTTCATTGTGCAAATGTTTGTAAGAACACCAGATCTTCCAAAATTACACAGCAAATGAATACAGCGTGAATACCTCACATTTTGTCATACTTATGTATTTATTCAATGAACAATTCACTGTTTTGCCAGTAGCTTTATTTAGATATTAGTTACAATTGATACTAAAAAGTCACGATAGTTAAAGAAGTGGTCAATTGCATGTGTTAGCTGACACCATTTTTGTTAAAAACTGCCAACAGACACTTCTGGGAAGCAGACCTAAATAATTTTTAAACAATATTTTTGGTGGGGACAGCCTTAAGCCAATGGAAAAGCAGACATGAGCGGAACAATACGGGAGGATAGTAGAGACTGCGACTTTTTCGAGCGAAGAGCTCAAGGGAGCGATTCTGGGCACTTTCACGCAAGTTCTGGAAGGAGATGAACGTCCTTGCAATAACACGTGGTATTCAATCATGGAGGTGTTTGAGTCTGGGCGCTGAACGGCCACTACCATACCTTAACTTCTGAAGTGACTTTGTACCTGGAGAGGTCTGAATGTGCTCCAGCGTAGGACTCTTAACTTTTTCAGATTGTGTTATGGAACTGAGGACTTGAGTTCCTATTTATTGTGTCACATGTGTTAATTTGTGAACCATCATGTTGAACTCTGAACTGGTTTGAGTAGTTCCATATTTCGTGTATTTTGATTACGAAATGGACTTAGTTTTTGCGTATCTTTGATTGCAGTTTAATTTGGGGATTTTGCTAATATTCTCGTAACGCTCTCAAAGTAACTTCACTGCATTTGATAAGAATATTTTCTGCCTGCATTTTGACTTTAATATCGTAAAACTATTTCCCATTTATTTGAGATGTCCATTCTTGAATAAGCGTTATTCAGCATACAAACGTTGGAATAGAACGCTTTGAATTAAATTATTCATTTAATTTTTATTTGGTATTTCTTTGTATTCTATTAATTCGCAGTTCCAGCAGCCAAAGGATAGACTATTTGACTGCAGAATCACAGCTACAGGTTATTATTTGCAACGAATTAGCTTCCGGGCATGAAATCAGACGTGCGCGGCTGGACCTTATGAATACATAGAGCTATTATTTTTAAAACAGAGCCGTGCACAGTCCAAGTACCTAAAGCACTAATAATCACAGGTAAAGACACAACTGGTTTGCTCGTATGGGATGGTGTTTAGAAGAGCAGCTCAGTAGCAGTAACCGTTAGGTACCGTCGCACACGTTAAGCGCGGCGATTCCCTTAATGGGATTCGATTCATCCACACGACACAGATACATACCTAACACTTCATAACAGGTCGGACGAAGGCAATGGCAAACCACATCCACTGCGACCTTACCGTGAGCAGCGATGCAGGATTACCGCACCTGCTCCCCTACATTCATTTCCTGCATATGAGACTACTTCGATTGTTTTAATAAGTAAATAATGGAGTAAATATAGATTTATAGATACAAATACTAATATAGGAAATGCAATTTATTCAATTTAGTAGGAAAATTGTTTCCAGATTATTTTGTAAATCCGAATAGTAAATTATGTTTCTAAGGTAGAACGTTTGCCCAACATTAATTCTAGCGTAATTACCAGCCCATTTGTCACTTAAATCAAATGTTAAAAAACTGTAGGTATCTTTGTGTCGGTATCAGTTCCTTAGCCGTACTCGAGACTCATTCCATGACGCGCAAAATATCAGCCTGTGCTTGTAACGGATCCTTTATAAATGGGCATTGTCAGGGGAATGTTAGTTCGATACAATGGTCAATCCGAAGAGTGTTTCAGGTGTTTTCATAGATGTGTTGAAGACCGCTGTCGACAATTAGACGGACGCAAGCATAAGCAGGATTTTTGGAAGGGTTCCCGCACTGTACAGTAGCTTGAATGTTCTTTTTGTCAGCAGTCTGACGATTAATGAGGGTTAGCCATAGCGTCATACACAGTAATGATTCACCTGTTTTGTGTGTCCAAAACTGTTACCATTACGTCAAGCTAACTTTTATGATCGCCTCTTACTTTGTGCATTTTATACGTTTATTCCGTGTTTAGTTATTTATTATTTCACTTGGTTGCGATTTGATCAAACAATTAGCAGGAGAACAAGAAAAGCTGATTTTTGGACGCTGATAATGGGCAACGGAACGGCATTATTGTCGACCTGCACGCGTAATCTCCGTAGGCTTGGTTTGTTTGCGTGCCCAGAGCAGTAGGTCATAGGCAGCTACTAGTTGAAAGGCTTTTATTACAGCCTACAACAGAAAACGGGACAGACTGTTTTCATGGATCAAGATGAGATATTTCTTACGAGCATTCATATCGAGACTAGGAATAAAAATACAGTTTAAGCGTGGAATAACGTTCGAGACAGACAGTTAGTAACGTTGGACATTCTCGTATTAGGAAAAGGTTAACAAAGGACTCAAGCGCTCCTATTTAAAGCAGCTATCCGAAAATTTGTCTTAAGCGTTTTAGGGAAACCACATAAAGTCTAAATCTGTAAGGACTGACAGGGAAATTGACCCTCATCCTCCCGAATGCAGTTCCAGTATCTCAACTGCTGCACCATCTCACTGGATCCCTAAATAAAAGCTCCAATCTTCCTCCAAGCTTCCTTTTACCACAGCCCAACACCTCATTTCTCCCTGTTCCATCACCAGTCTCCTATTCACACACTCCCAGTAATCAACAACAGACCATGCCCCCCCCCCTCTCACACACATGGTATCCTATGCATTTTGTTCCTCATATTCATCTCCCCATCCCTAACGTCCACACTTTTTGAAAATACAACTATATCTATCAAATATAAGCCACATATAGCATCGTTATACCTGTATCACTGCATCAACCGCGTAATCGTCATATATGTTTTACACGAAAAGGTAAAATCGTGTTTTATTGTATCAGTATCCATATTTTGATCATTTTAAATTGTTAAATTCTGTGAAAATATTACATAATATGGCTGCTGACAGTTTGTTCCATTTCACCCTATGCTGGAGGATTGGGGGAGGGGGTGAATAAAATGACCAATAAAGGAAAAAAAAGAGCATCAGTCACTTCGATGCCTGTCATTATTTCAGAAATCTTACGTAGAGTGCGATCTTTTTTAACATATTACACTAGGATTGAGTTCAATAGCTCCCAGTCTGTGGACTGTGACTTGTGTCGATTAACTATCAGGCAATGTTTGTCTCCGTTTATGTCGACTTAATTATGTCCTAAATTTTAGAGTTTCTGTTGCTCTACGTCAGGTGCTAACCCCTGTACTCGTTTTTACTTCATGATATTTGTTATTTCCGATTCACAGTGGATCTGGCACTAACTTCGCTTTCATCAACTGCAACTACAACAAAAGAACCAAATTTGACTGTAGCAATAAAATCTGCAGCAGTAGAAGTACCAGAAGCGGATATAGTTTTTGCTGTCTCACTGCTCAGATGCGCCACCACCGCTTCTACTAACTTTGTTTCGTCTAATAAAACATTTGAGTTGTGGAGCCCCTATTTGCGTAGCCATAAATACCATTTCTTTTTCGGTTTTCAGGTAGCATCTCCTAAATTAGTCTTCATTCTTCACATCGTAAGGGCATTCTTACATTCTGTGTTTGTAGCGAAAGCTAAACCCTTTGGTCTAGCCTAGTTTTCTCTCCATTTCAGCATAAAATTGATGCTGCTTGCACCTTATGTGAACAACAAGAGCGTTTTGGCTATTCTCCTTGGAGATAATCAGCTACAAAAGCTCCTAATACAGTCACAGAGAAGGGAAGGCTTAGATCTTAGTACTCTTTCTCCGAAATTTGTGTCTTCTTACCAGAAGATTAAATGGTCGTTCGCGGACTCTTTACTGATAACGGGCTTATTAAAGCCGTAAAAAAAATTGGCCAGGTGCGTCTAGGACTCGTGCACTGAGGTTGTGTACAAACTTAATTACGTACAGAGGCAGTTCATCCACAACGGGAATCGAGAATTTCGACGATTCCTGCCTGTTATCGACAATCGACACTGATACTGGCAAGATAGCTTTTCCGGAAATTCCGAAACTTTCGAGAATCTTTTAATTTTAGTTTTGAATTCGGATAACAAATGACAAAAGAAATATTTAGTGTGTTATAATTACAAATTAACCATTTTCTGATTTTTTCCTTTACATTTACTGTGAGACCTTACTTCTTGCCAAACGAGAAGTACCCTGTAGTTAGCAATGAGTGAGTTTGGAAGTATGAAAATGTGTGGCATAAATGGCCGTATCCTTTGAATGCATTGACTTAGAAGCTTCAATTTTGTACGCCGCCAAGGGACCGTAGATCTTAGTCTGTGACATAAATTTCAATTTGATACATCTTTCCTTTCCTGATAAAATGGGTTTTTAGCAGTCGATCAGATAGACGGACATCAAACTGATCCTACGAGGATTTCGTTTTTACCGATTGAGGTACGAAACCCTAAAAATAAGTCTGTGCAACGGCATTCAAATTAAAAGATTCCTTCTTTGGAGAAATCTTGTCAATTGATCAAGATACTGAAGGTTCGCAAGCTACTGACTCGCGCTTGCAAGACCGCGCGGAAACGGCAACTGTCCGCAGAAATAAACAGCCGGCATCCAGATCCTCTACGTGGGCCTCATATCTCGCAAGGAAAGACAGTTTCCAACACCAGCCCATCTTCGTTGCATGTAAATCCACGAGTGATGCATCGCTCAGACCGTCCACCGAATCTCTCATCCTGACAGTACGGCAGATTTTCACGGCTAACATAGCTGGTGTACTCCGTCTGGATTTTGAAGCATAATAAAAGTTGGTGCTCTGTGGCAGTAACACCCCAGTTACATAAATCTGCCAACTACTTTAAGAACTAAACTCGACCACATGGCTGCCGGACTTGAGAAATTACGAGCAGCTTCCACGCACAGCGAACATGCTACTTTTGCTACCACGAAGAATATGAAAAAATGAAGAATTAAGGAGGGAATGTGAAGTGATCAGTAAACTTCTTAATGTATTGCCTGATTTAACATAAGACGCCATGAATATTTGCACCGATAATGGTACTAAAACACTGCAATAAAGAGAAAATAAGGAAAGAATTCTAAAAATCTCACTCACATCCATACACAATCACAAAACTGTATCACATGACCGTCTGAGTTACTGTGTGGATTCATTTTTTATAATACGTGTGTGTACAATGTAATATCGTACATCTGTGGGTATTCTAGGACTGCTGTACAGAAACGTTGAAAAGTTTGTTAAATTTTGGCGTAAATAAATTGCCACGACGCTATGTGTCATTGTGAAGAACAACAAGTACTGTAAATAATTTTTACACACGGATCGTCCAAGTATTGTAACAGTCCCTGTCACTAAAGCATCCACTAGTGGCACATTAGAAACCTTACAATGACTTTCGAATGAGTAGTTGCAGTTCTTGTAAGTCGTTAGACCAGTATGTGGCTTCCTTGTTGCAAATTGGAAAAAGAAGCATCTGTCAGTGGCGACAATTGAAACGAGGGTGTAATCGGGCTAAACCGTCCAGCATCTGTCAGCGATAACTATTAAGTCATCACTCACGCTCACAAACAAAATCCTGAGCTACCTTCCAGCAGAAGGCAAAGTCTTTCATATAACGTGTAGTGCAAAGTGTATCACACCACTAGTACCTCCTAATCTCTGTGCTCCCTATTGTTCTACGAACTTCCACCCTGACCATGTCCAGCTCATTTGCTAGCAATTTTTTGATGTCCTTGAATAAGACCCCCATTTCATATTCTTGCAAACACATATTTGCCACAATATAATGGTACCTCTAAAATCATTCTAGAGCAATGCTTCGCTTGTCAGTATCTCGACTATGCAAACACAGTGTTTCATTAGCTTGCAATATTTATAGCCTCTAGTGAGAACTTCACCAATGCGCATAATCGTCGCTAATCTGCAGACAAACAACAAAAGCGTAAGGCCCACCCACAAATACAGTGGAGTCATTGTCTTTTGAAATGCTTACTTACCTTGTATTCAGGTCTCATTGTGGACTAATACATTTCAAAATGTAGTGTGTCGTGTGTGTTCTGCTTCCTTTGCAGTGAGACATGTACATAAAAATTAAAAAGTGTGGAGACATGTGGCATTTCTAATTATGAAGATAGTCTTCTATAATGTTACTTTAGAATGAAGATAATGATACAGGGGGAAAAAAATCGTGGTGGGCCACATTGAGCCAGTCAGGAGGCTGAACATCTGAAAAACGATGAATCTTTTGTCTGATGTGAAATCACTACCCTTATTCTTCCACAAAACATTTATGTACAACCTTCATACAGTTAAATAAATGTGAGTCTAATCCAATGAGCTGGACACCACATAGGTAAACAAAGATCATAAAACATCTCGAAGAGTCCTCTTTCGGCTGCCACTACATCTTCCACCGCTCCTCTCTTCCCTCTTCCGTCTAGGAAAGTAATACAGTGAAACGGCACTGAATTTTTATTGAAAACGCCATGGTTGATTCCCTGCTCTGTTCTACAAAAAGCTGAATTCATATACCGTTTCCAGTTATCTCTTCGCCTACGTGACATTAAACGGCAATACTCCAATATTCCTTCCTTCATAGCTCTTCCTCTAGCAATTGCTATTTTGCGGGTATGTTAAGAAAAATATGAAATGTTTTAAGAGACCATTCTATTAATAGTTTGGATGTATAAAGATTATACACACATCGAAAACAGTTTTGCGTCATCCAAGTTCCCAGAACTCCTGAAGATAGACGCTGACTGTGGATATTGTATCACAGACACAGTTTCTTTGACTGCTCAGAGATATCACTAAACCCGCCCAAAGATATAAACAACCATGCATGAGCAGCGCCTAGTAGACGGAGGGGGTCCGACAGTCGATCAGTACCAGTCATTCCAAAAGGAAGGAGGTACACGGCTCGTGTTGTCTGTAGTTCAACCATGCCTCAACGGTCAATACCGCGATTCGATCGCATCCGCATTGTTACTTTTTGCCAGGAAGGGCTCTCAGCAAGGGAAGTGTCCAGGCGTCTCGGAGTGAACCAAAGAGATGTTGTAGGACATATAGGAGATGAAGAGAGACAGGAACTGTCGATGACATGCCATGCTCAGACCGCCCAAGGCTACTACTGCAGTGGATGACCGCTACCTACGGATTATCGCTCGGAGGAAGCATGACAGCAACGCCACCATGTTCAATAATGCTTTTCGTGCAGCGACAGGACGTCGTGTCACGACTCAAACTGTGCACAGTAGGCTGCATGAAGCGCAACTTCACTCCCTACGTCCATGGCGAAATCGATCTTTGCAACGACGACGCCTTGCAGCGCGTTACAGATGGGCCCAACAATGTGCCGACTGAACCACTGAGGATTGGCATCACGTTCGCTTCACCGCATGTGCCTTCAACCAGACAATCGTCGGAGAAGTGTTTGGAGGCAGCCCGGTCAGGCTGAACGCCTTAGACACATTGTTCAGCGAGTGCAGCAAGGTGGAGGTACCCTGCTGTTTTATGGTGGCATTATGTGGGACCGACGTACGCCACTGGTGGTCATGGAGGGCGCCGTAACGGCTGTATGATACGTGAATGCCATCCTCCCACCGATAGTGCAACCATATCGGCAGCATATTGGCGAGGCATTCGTCTTCAGACGACAGTTCGCGCCCTCATCGTGCACATCTTGTGAATGATTTCCTTCAGGATAACGACATAGACTAGAGTGGCCAGCATGTTCTCCGGAAATCAACCCTATCGGACATGCCTGGGATAGATTGTAAAGCGCTGTTTATGGACGACGTGACCCACCAACCACCCTGAGGGATCTACGCCGAATCGTCGTGAGGAGTGGAAAAATCTGGGGCAACAGTGCCTTGATGAACTTGTGGATAGTATGCCACGACGAATACAGGGATGCACCAGTGCAAGCGGACATGCTACTAGGTATTAGAGGTACCGGTGTGTACAGCAATCTGCTCCACCACCTCTGAAGGTCTCGCTGTATGGTGGTACAACGTGCAATGTGTGGTTTTCATGAGCAATGAAAAGAGCAGAAATGATGTTAATGTTGACCTCTATTCCAATTTTCTGTACGGGTTCCGGAACTATCGGAATTGAGATGATGCAAAACATGTTTTGATGCGTGTAGAAACCCCTCCCCAATTTAGGGTTACTAGACACTTCGCTGCTGACGAATTATTTCGTTTCTCCGCCCAAAACCATCTTCCCTTTTTTTCCCAGAGTGCGTAATTCTCCGTTTTTGTATTTACGTTTATTACGAATTATATTTTGTGGAATAAATATAATCCTGAATCTTATCTTCTTGAAAAATGATTAGCTATGGTGAAAAGCCAACGATACTAACTTATATTGCTTTCTCCAGCATCCCCAGTCTGATTAACATAACGAAGAAACGGTAAGATACGTTTCCATGGGTTAAGCCAGGACCAGCCGAGACCCCAGAGTTTTGTACAATTTGTAGGGCTCCTAGGGCTCCTTTTAATATTTCGCACGGTGGACAAACTTACCTTGGCAACATGCTCAATAGAGGAACATCAAATTCAAGAAAAGTTTAGTTCTGGAAGTTAAAATAAACTATCGAACTACTTTGTCAATCATCGAGCTACTTTGTTTACTGAAACAGTGAAGAAGAGTAGAACAAAAGCATCGTGTGTGAACTTAATTTAATGTATCATACAGTGAAAAGTAACTCAAGTTATTCCATGTCTGGAACCAAAATACATTAATGGTTCAAATGGCTCTGAGCACTATGCGACTTAACTTCTGAGGTCATCAGTCGCCTAGAACTTAGAACTAATTAAACCTAACTAACCTAAGGACATCACACACATCCATGCCCGAGGCAGGATTCGAACCTGCGACCGTAGCGGTCACGCGGTTCCAGACTGAAGCGCCTTTAACCGCACGGCCACACCGGCCGGCAAAATACATTAATATAGGGGCTCTGCAAGGTAGTATATTAGGACCAATACTGTACCTGATATACGTCAATGACTTTCCCAGTTGTGTTACTCATGGTGAAAAAATCCTCTTCTTTGATGACAACGATCTAATAGTCACTGAGAAAACAAGAGAACCTCTTGCCGAGAAAGCAAATGAAACTCTGAAGGAAGTTTATGATTGGTCAATAAGTAATAAAGTGACATTGAATATAAAGAAAACTAATGCCATGAATTTCAGTTTGAAGAGGAAAAATGAAAATGTTAAATTAAATGTAGATGGCACCTCTATAGACTGTGTAACAAATGCAAAATTTCTAGGAATGAATATTGATTCTCAGTTGAAGTGGTGTGAACACACAAAGGTACTTGCAAGCAGTCTGTCATCGGCATGTTATGCCCTTAGAATCCTATCATCAGCATGTAACATGCAGTGTCTTTTAGTTACATATTAGACATATGTACACTCAATTCTTAGCTATGGCATTATTTTTTGGGGAACAGATGCACAAAATATGAACACAATTTTCAAACTCCAGAAAATAGCCATAAGAATAATAACCAAAAATACTAGTCGAGCTCATTGTAAAGATCTGTTCAGAACACTGGGGATTTTAACTGCCCCATGTGAACACATTTAGCATTCAGTTAGATGTTAAGTCCCACAGTGCTCAGAGCCATTTGAACCATTTTGAACCACTCAGTTGTACACATCAAAAATAACATAGGTAATTACTGCACAAGCAGTCTGTCCATGATCATGCAACAGGAGATAGACTCAACTTATATTTACCAAGAAAAAATAAACATAAAACTCAAAACAGCATTTTCTACCAAGGAATAAAACTGTACAATAAATTACCAAAAGAGATTAAAGAAAGTTCCAAAATACACTTATCTAAAAAGGCCGCTAAAAAGTACCTGTTACGCAATACATTTTATACACTAAAATATTACTTAGCTAAAACAGAGTAGGGGTTTGATAAAAAACGCTATACGAATAAATAATAATAATAACGATTATAAAATATCCAATATTCCACATAACACATTCACTTTATGTTTTTTTCCTTCTTTTTTTCCTTTCTAGAAATACTTACCCCCAAGCTATGCATAGCACAATACTAACACCTCTTCCTCTTTCTGAGCTCAACATCTCATTCATTACGGAGGGATTGCGACTCAGCTTTTCAGGATAGCAAATGGGAAGTTGCGGTACAGAAAATGGCCCAGAGATCAACAGTGTGTGTGTGTGTGTGTGTGTGTGTGTGTAGTGAGTGAAGTATTATGAAACAATGTGTACCAGGAGTAAATCTAACTAGAAGTCTTTAAATATATGTGTATACGAATTAGCTTATTTTAAATTGATCTAAATTTGTAAATACTTTGACATGTCCTGCATCCTCGTAAAAAGAGCTTTACGGATGAATAAAGCTGCTGCTACTACTACCACTACTACTGAATTGCGGAGAGAACCTTCTGTCCCATAGTTTCAGTGACTCTGCAATTTCTTCCAAACTTTCTTGTGGACGCACTACAGCAGAAACCATTGTGTAGAAAGTTCTTGATTCTAAAAGTGTTAACGACTTTGTATCTGTTTTAAGGTGTCCAGGAAAGACTTAGACATTTTTTCGTTGAAAACCGATGCGTCAAACAAAATAAATCGCAAAATGTTCCTAGTCTGCATCCGGTACTTCCACCCGTTAAAGGGAGTGCAGCGTAACGTCTAGAATTTGCTGAAAGTACTGAGGAAACATCTATGAAAATCACTGTATGCTACTGCAGAGTTTCTAAAAACACAATTGGGATGTCATTTATACACTGAAGCACCAAAGTTACTGGTATAGGCATGCGCATACGTAAACAAGCATAATACGGCGCAGCAGTCGGCAACGCCTATATAAGACAACAAGTGTCTGGCGCAGTTATTAGATCGGTTAATGCTGCTACAATGACAGGTTATCAAGATTTAAGTGAATATGAACGTGGTGCTATAGTCGGTGCACGAGCGATGGGACACAGCACCTCCGAAGTAGCGATGAAGTGAGGATTATCCCTTACGACCATTTCACGAGTGTATCGTGAATATCAGGAATCCGGTAAAGCATCAAATCACCGTCATCGCTGCGGCTGGAGAAAGATACTGCAAGATTGGGACCAACGACGACTGAACAGAATCATTCAATGTGACAGGAGTGCAACCCTTTCGCAAATTGCTGCAGATTTCAGTGCTGGACCTTCAACAAGCGTCAGCGTGTGAACCATTCAACGAAACAGCGCCGATATGGGCTTTCGGAGCCGAAGGCCCACTCGTGTGGGAAGTGTTGATGACTGGAAACATGTTGCCTGGTCGGACGAGTCTCGTTTCATATCGTATCGAGCGGGTGGACGTGTACGGGTGTGGAGACAACCTCATGAATCCGTGGACTCTGCATGTCAGCAGGGGACTGTTCAAGCTGGTGGAGGCTCTGTAATGGTGTGGCGCGCGTGCAGTTGGAGTGATATGGGTACCCTGATACGTCTAGATACCACTCTGACCGGTGACGTGTACGTAAGCACCCTGTCTGATCATCTGTATCCATTCATGCCCATTGTGCATTCCGACGGACTTGGGAAATTCCAGCAGGACAATGAGACACCCCACACGTCCAGAACACTTCCGCTAGCCACCAAACTCCCAAGACATGAACATTATTGAGCATATCCGGGATGCCTAGCAACGTACTATTCAGAAGAGATCTCCAGTCCCTCGTACTCTTGCGGGTTTATGGACGGCCCTGCAGAATTCGTGGTGTCAGTTCCCTCCAGCACTACTTCAGGCATTAGTCGAGTCAATGCCACGTCGCGTTGCGGCACTTCTGCGAGCTCGCGGGGGTCCTACACGATATTAATCGGGTGTACCAGTTTCTTGGGATCTTCAGTGTCTGTCTTCTTACTGTGCAGACAATGCCAGTGTGAACTTTGGAAAAATACATTCCATAAATCAGTTGCTGGCAAACAAAACTCCTAACTTACTGGAAGATAACTGTTCTAATCATGTGGTACATAACACGATAAAGTTTCAATTGACCGATCAGATATTGATATCGTAAATGGAGTCACAAAGATGTGTTATATAATCACTTCTCTGTCTCAACCAAAAAGAAGAGAAGAGTTAAAAACATTCCCGGAAATTGTGACTTTGGAATGGACTGAAATTTGGGTAGTGTTCCAGCTCTCATTAACACCAACCAATTCTAGACTGCTTGAGAACTGGGAAGCAATTACAAGTATTCCTGATTGACCAAAATTACTCTATAACATTTTCATGAAACAGGGGAAACATTGTTTCCTGAAAACTACAGTAATTTACTAAGTAGTTTCGAGAGTCGGCTGGAAATGGTAGCTAGAACACTACAAAGATTTGATGTAAGTATACTAGAGACGTACAAACAAATTAGACTTCTTAACTGTAAACTCCAGCAGAGATGGAAAGACAAATTTTTGGGAGCAAAGCAAAAGAACTTCTTAACGGATTGTCTGTGCCATTACAGAAAAAGGTATCTGAAGGCCTTAACAGCTTTTATAGCAATATGCTTCAGTATCTGCAAAAAAGGTATAATATGACGGATGACAGCTCCTGCGCTTCCCCTTGCAGTATTTTCTCTACAGGAAGGGACGGTGTTCAAAAATTTTGATTGTTAAATGATTGTGAAGTTTTTGATACTGATTTATAAATTTCTGATGTGTCCAAAGACAACACTGCAGCGAAATTTCTTCTACGCAGCTTCTCTGTAAATCCGTGGTGAGATGTTATCATCGAACAGTAGACTGTGTTTGTTGCCTTATTGCATGGTCATACAGAAATCACTGGTTGAGATTTTACCGTGTGAGTTGATACTGTTAAGACCTGCCCTGACAGGCAAGAGAGCTAACGCCGCCGCTCCCGTGACAGCAGGAGGCGAGGCAGCCCCAGATCGAATCCGCCTCGCGGTTTAATGACAATGGCTGGTGACCTGGCCAGCCTGGATGTGGTTTCTCCGAGGCTTCCCACAGCGAACTAGCCAAATACTTGGCTGATATCCACTTCCCGCTTCAGATACACACTGTGCAAACACTTAGGAAACATTATCACGCTTGACCGTGAAATACACACCAGACGCAGACAGATGTGTTACACAGATTCCTTCCCGAGAGGAGCGGTCGCGTCTAGTAGGACATCCGACCACCGGATGCTACTAACATTGGCGAAACCAAGAAATAAAAATGACACACTCGCAGTTAAAAGGGGAAAGACAGACGGAAAAGGAGAAGAAAATAAATTGCTACAGTTACTGAAGTGCACCCTTTGACAACAGAACAAAGTGCTTTTTTTTGACATATTAGCATAGTCGTCAGATAACACGCACTCTGTAACATTCTCCGAGCAGTAGACAAACATTATCGTCACTTAGATGGTCCCAAAGGTCACCTTATGGTCGCTATTGTATTTTTGTCTGCTAATTTAGACGAAATTATCTATTTCATTTAGTTACTTATTTAACTTGTATAACGACATAGTAGTAATTTTCTACCTTTTTTCTTACTTTAATAAAGCTATGTTATTTTAGAGGAAATGTGTTATTGCTGATGATGAGAAAACACTTGCATATGAGACATGCAGTTATAATGCATAAAGCCTGAAGTACTAAGTTTAGAAAATGTCATCGTTGTAAAACAATATACCCCTCTTGTCTGAAATACTTCACTTGTTACTTCCCTCTTCACGTTTCCTTCTCCTAGCTGCAATCTGTAAACGATGCTTATAGTTGTGGAAGTTTCTATACCTGAGGATAATATTCATTTTTGCTTAAACCTTGTGTCATGTTATCCTGTTTAGTACAAATAATATCCTTGGTATATTATTGGCGGGTTTTACAGTGGAAGTGTGGGTGAGTCCGATTGTATGCGGAGGAATAAATAGTGTGCACGAAGTCTGTTTAGTCACCATGACGCCTATCTCACTGATCGCTACGAATTGCAGTAATTATTCACAACCTGCCTGCTTTTTAATTTACGTAGTCCGATTTTCGGGTGCGAACAATATTAGCGCACTTGAGAGATACGTAGCTAACACAGTCGTGAAAATAAGAAACCAAGCCAGTTATTCCCGCAACTTAAATATTTCGTACAAAAATAAGAGTTTCTATTCATCTCCAGTTAGAGTCAAACATGCTCCATTGCACTGTATCATTATACGTCCTTTGGTAACTTCCTCTAAAATCTCGCACATAGCATTCTAACAGCGATGAATGTAGTTAGGTCAAGTGCCTTACTTTCCAAATAAAAATTAGGGTGCATCAAGTTTTAAACTAGAATATTGAAAAGTGGGTATGTCCATTTCTCTTCTAAGATACAGTCTAATAAATGTGTCAGTGAAACTTCCGGGCAGATTAAAACTGTGTGCCCGACCGAGACTCGAAATCGGGACCTTTGCCTTTCGCGGGCAAATGATCTACCATCTGAGCTACCGAAGCACGATTCACGCCCAGTCCTCACAGCTTTACTTCTGCCAGTATCTCGTCTCCTACCTTCCAAACTTTACAGAAGCTCTCCTGCGAAACTTGCAGAACTAGCACTCCTGAAAGAAAGGATACTGCGGAAACATGGCTTAGCCACAGCCTGGGGGATGTTTCTAGAATGAGATTTTCTCTCTGCAGCGGAGCGTGCGCTGATATCAGCAAGCTGCAGAGTGAAAATCTCATTCTGGAAACTGTGTCAGTGACTATATAAACCACAGTTGGGAGGCTGTTACAATTATAAGATTTATCCAGGTTTTCATGGTGTCTTTGAAGCTATAGCTGCAACGGTGGATGGTGATATATACGAGAATCTTATTGAATTACAAAAGCTGCAGAATCTTTTGCGAACTAACGAACTAAATTTGATTTGTTGATGATCTTCCTTCCTCCTTTCTCAGTTATTCTTTTCTTAAGGTTGTCGCTATCTTTCGTTAAACTACGAAGACTGAAAAGCAGATGGTCAATAGTTTGTTCTCCTTTACCACGTTTGCACGGTGCGTCTTGAGTTATTTTGAAATATTTATAATAGGGTTTTGATGTTTCATGAACTGTTAACACTGCTGCAGAATTCGATAATCATCATCATCAGTTATCTGCTATATTAGCAGGTCCTTTGCCTCTCCATTTTCTGCGATTCATTGCTTCCTTCTTAAGGCTGCTGTATGTTGTACCGTCCACCACGTCATCCAGTACCTGAAATATCTTCCTTCCTCTCTTCCTTTTCCCTTCTACATAACCTTCTAAAACTGTTTGTATCAGTCCGTCATTCTTTCTTAATATATGCCCAATCCAATTTCTTTTCCTTCTTTTTATTACATCTAGTAACTGTCTTTTCTCTCCCACTCTTCTCAGTACCTCTTCATTTTTTACTCTGTCCATCCAACTTATTCTTTCCATCCTCCGCCATGTCCACGCCTCAAATGCCTCCAGCCTTTCTCTGTCTTTCTTCCTCAAAGTCCATGTTTCAACGCCAAATAGAAGAACACTCCATACAAGACATTTTATGAGTCTCTTCCTGAGTGCTCTGTCCAGACCGCTGCAGAAAATTCTCCTTTTATTATGAAACGCCTCTTTTGCCATTGCTATCCTCGTTTTAATTTCTGTGGTGCACTTCCAGTCGGTGCCTATCCTGCTTCCAAAATACTTAAAATTTTGCATCTGTTTAGTATTTCTCCATTCAGCATAATTTTTATTTCTTTCTTTCCTCCTAGTGCCAATACTTTTGTTTTCTTTGTGTTAATTTTCGTTCCCTAATTTTTTCCGTTAGCTTCAATGGTGTCCACCAAATCCAGTAATTATTTTTCCCCTGTGTTCTTTTCATGACTGTATAGCTGTAGTAGGTAGAGTAGCAACTAATTCATTGTCCATCATCCCTGTATCAGCTTCAGCATATTTAAAATCTGTATGACAATTGTGTGTTTGCGTTGTATTTCTTCTCGCAATAAATTGCGATTCAATGGATTACGTAATGAATCTAATGTTACATCGCTGTGAGGATTAATATAGTACATTCCATATATCTACACCGCAACATGATATTTGTGAACATCCAATGGTTGCTGCTGTCACTTTTCGAATGTTGTTGACAATTAAAGTTGCTGTTATATAGCTAAAATAACAGCTCATCAAATGCCTCTCTGCATAAAGACTTACCATGACTACATAAATTTTGGGTGTGAGACTGCTGACTACAAAGACTTCTCTTAACTGGAGTGCAGGTAGCACTTTGGAACTGCCGTTACTCATGTTCGTGATTGAAGTCATACTGTTTCTTACGTAGAAGTATTTTGGAGTAGATTAAAGGCATTATTCGATTAATTAAAAGTTCTTCCAGTATCTTAGTTTTGTGTTTATAAAAGACTTACTGAGTGGAATCTTGTGGTTTATAAGCTACAATGTTTACCAGGTTTAAATGTCGGTGTTATTTGACCTCTCTTCCATAGCTTTGGAAAACAGCCGCTGTGCAGGCAGAGACTGTAAGCTGTTATAACAAATTACGAGAATATGGCGAATGCAAAAAAAAAAAAGAAAAAAGAAAAAAGAAAAGAAAGTTGAGTGCCACTTTCCCCTTATGTTTGATTAGAACGCATATGTTCTAATATTTCACTAAATTTCTGAACTATACAAGCTCCTCTGTTCATTCAGCTTTAGCACTAAAGCGTCTGACTTCCTAGATGTATTCACTATCTCCTCCTTCCTGCATACTGGTATGAGGTAATCTAATATGTAGTCCAGTGCAATCACTAAATTAGTATCGCGTCTTGTTTTTGTAGAGTCGTCAGAAACGAGTTCTTTATTGTTTTGCTCGGTGATAAACGGTAGACTGAATTCCATGGATTGTTTTCCAGAACTGAAGCTACAGTAGTTCCTCCATTATTGTAGTTTCTTTCTACGAGTCGCCTCTGTATATCCTCTCTTCTGCTTGAGATACGCCACTCTACGTCGGTTTGTTAATATGCTATCGTTCTTTGACCTCATCACCTTGCAACATTTACATTTTTCCTCTTGATGGTTCAAAAAATGGTTCAAATGGCTCTAAGCACCTAGACTTAGAACTACTAAAACCTAACTAACCTAAACATCACACACGTCCATGCCCGAGGCAGGATTCGGACCTGTGATCGTAGCAGCATCGCAGTTCTGGACTGAAGCGCCTAGAACCGCACGGCCACAGCGGCCGGCTCTTGATTGTTAATTCGGCTGTTCACCAGGGGACTGAACACCTTTAATCTCAGCTCGTAATGGTTCGTTAGTTGTGAAAGCCTTCTTGCAAGTCTGTCATGAATCTATCAATGTCCATTTCCTTTTCCACCTACCCACTCAGTTCTGTGAAACCTATAGAGGAAAAGTATCCGAACACCTATCAGTGGACGTTAATATGGGTTCTATCTACCCTTCGCCATTATGGTGGCTTTAACTCTGGTGGGGAACTTTCGATGATGCGTCTGAATGTCTGTGGAGGAATGGAAGACCTTTCTTCCTCAAGAACCAAAACAAGAGAAGATAATGATGTTGGACGCTGAGGTCTGGAGCGAAGTCGAGCTTACTCGTTCCAAAGGTGTTCCACTGGATTCAGGTCGGACTTTGGGTAGGCCAATACTTTTCAGAAGTGTTACTGTCCACATAACAATTGTCTCATAGATGCTCCTTTCTGGCAGGATGAATTGTTACACTGATACAAGGAATCATCGTTTCCGAACTGTTCCTCTACTGTACGCAGCACACAATACTGTAAAATATCTCGTAAAAGAAAACGTTCTCCCTTGTTTTTTCTGTGCTATTGGCCAATTTCGACTACCATGTCGTTATCAAGCACATGTACATTAACAGTATGCACCCTGACGCTTTAAAATATGTTCAAATTCGTCCGCATCTAGCGTTTTCTTGAGTGCACTGGGGATGCCACACGCAAACCATGAAAAACATCCCTGTGCTGTAACGCCACCTCCTCCACACTTCAATTATGGCAATACACGTGATGGTAGATAACTTTCTCCAGGGATTCGCTAAATTTAAAACATTTCAACGGATTTCCAGAGAGTACAACGTGATTCAACACTTCATATCACTCTTTCTGGTCATCCACTGTCCAATTGCGTAGCTCTTCACATAGCCACAAACATCGCTTAACATTGACTACAGAAATACGTTGCTTATGACGAACTGCGCCACCGCCGTAGTCCATCTGTTTTAATTCCCTACACACAGTTACTATGCTAGCTGCACTGCTGGTAACACTCTGGTAACGCTTCGGAACTCATGAATGTTTCCTGCTGATTTCATGCGATTTTTTTACAATCACCCTACCCAATATGAATGAGATTTTCACTCTGCAGCGGAATGTGCGCTGATATGAAACCTCCTAGCAGATTAAAACTGTGTGCCGGACCGAGACTCGAACTCGGGACTTTTGCCTTTGGCGGGCAAGTGCTCTACCATCTGAGCTATCCAAGCACGACTCACGCCCCATCCTCACAGCTTTACTTCTGCCAGTATCTCGTCTCCTACCTTCCAAACTTTACAGAAGCTCTCCTGAAAACTTTGCATAACTAGCACTCTGCTGCAGAGTGAAAATCTCGTTCTGGAAACATCCCCCAGGCTGTGGCTAAGCCATGTCTCCGCAGTATCCTTTCTTTAAGGAGTGTTAGTTCTGGAGAAGAGCTTTTGTAAAGTTTGGAAGGTAGGAGACGAGACACTGTCGGAAGTAAAGCTGTGAGGATGGGGCGTGAGTCGTGCTTGAGTAGCTCAGATGGTAGAGCACTTGCCCGTGAAAGGCAAAGGCCCCGAGTTCGAGTCTCGGTCCCACACACAGTTTTAATCTTCCAGGAAGTTTCACCCTCCCCACTGATCGACGGCCCCTAGATGTCAGTATACGAGGTGTTTGTTTAGTTGTGGTTGTTCCTTCACTTTTCCAGTTGACTATCACATCTCCAGCAGTCGAGTTTGGCAGCTTTAAAAGGGCTGAAATGTCCCTGATGGATTCGTTATTTAGGGACATTCACTAACTAACCCACGTCCGAAGTCGTGAGCTCTCCTGACCTACCCATTCTGCTGTTACTGCTTCTGTACTGACAAAGCAATACTCTCCGCCACATTGTACTCTGGTGGGTCCGCGTCTCTTGACATCTAACGGTCAATCCCACTTTACGTAGGGGTGTCAAGACACTTTTGATCAGACACCGTAACTCCACCACCAGGTCAAGAGGACGCGCGATGCCTAACGATCATCCTCTACCATATGGCATCATTGGCCTTTATCGGCTTTCTAAACCTTGGAGCCGCTACCGCTCATTCAAGTAGCATCACGAGGCTGAGTGGGCCCCGTTCCAGTCTTCCTGCTAAGGAAAAATCCCTGCCAGTACCGGGAGTCGGACACAGGTCCTTTGCATGGCATTCAGCCACACTGACCACTCAGCTACGGAGGCGGGCATCAGACAGTGTACAAGAGACGAATTAGCAAGTCACATTATGAACAGGAACATTATTTTACAAATGCACAGAGACTTTTTCAGAAAAGCTGCATCTTAGTGTTACGAACAGACCTGAAAATCATTTTGACGTTGGTGGTAGTATTTTTGAGAATCTAACAGATATAAGCGCAAAAGGAGATGTTTTCTTCGATTATAATAAGATCAAAATAATCTACAATCAACACATCAGACGAAAGATATCGTATAGAAACTGCTGCTGACGAAGTATTGAAAACAATGACTGGATGGACAGCGAACAAAATACGTAAACAGGAGAGTGAAAATATGCTGGAGGATGCACTGAGGTGACAACAGTCATGAGATACCCCCTAATATCGTGTCGCGCCGCTTTCTTCCCGGCGTAGTGCAGCAGCTCGGCGTGGCATGGACTCAATAAGTCGTTGGAAGTCCTTTGCAGAAATACTGAGCTATGCTGCCTCTGCCCATATTTGCAAAACTGTTGCAGGAGCAGGTTTTTGTCCACGAACTGACCTCTCGGTTACGCCCCACAAACGTTCGATGGGATTCATGTCGGACGATGTGTGTGGCCAAATTAGTCTCTCGAACTGTCTAGAATGTTCTTCAAACCAATCGCGACCAGCTGGGGCCCAATGACATGGTGCACTGTCATCCACAAAAATTCCATCATTGTTTGGGAACATGACGTCCATGAGAGGTTGCGGATAGTCTCCAAGTAGCCGAATATAACCATTTCCAGTCAATGATCGGCTCAGTTGGACCAGAGGACCCAGTCCATCCCATGTAAACACAGTCAACACCATTATAGAGCCATCTCTAGGTTGCACAGTGCCTTCCCTTGTTGGCTGCATGGCTTGGCGGGGTCTGCGACACACTCGAACCCTACCATCAACTCTTACCAACTGAAATCGGGATTCATCTGACGAGGCCACGGTTTTCCAGTCGTCTAGGGTCCAACCGATATGGTCACGAGGATCTGCAGACGATGTGCTGTTAAAGGCACTGTCTGGAGACAGGATCTAACATATAAGTTCCTAAAAGCTGTTAGATGTAAAACGATGACGTCTCTCTTAGAGAACATGTTGTCAAATAGTCTTGCAAATCTCAATGAGTGGAACGGTCTCCCCCCAAGGATCAGTGCTTGCGTCTCTGCTGTTCAATCTCTGTGTAGCCGACCTACCAACTACCACATCCAGAAAATTGATTTACGCAGATGACATCGCTCTTGCATGCCAGCATACTAATATGGCTGCTCTTGAACAGGCTCTCACCCAAGATCTGGAATTGATGGCTGAACGCTTCAGGAAATTGTGACTAATCCCAAGCGCACTTAAAACGGAGACCTCATGCTTCCACCTAAATAATAGGCTGGCTGGAACACCTCTACAGATATCTCTGAATGGTACTGCGATTCCTTACAATTCCCATCCAAAATATCTGGATGTAACATTGGATCGCACTCTCTCTTATAAAAAACACCTATCAAACCTGGCCGCAAAACTGAAATCCCGAAACAACATCCTCCACAAATTAGCGGGAACGACCTGGAGAGCTGGTGCAGAGACACTCCGTACTACCGCTCTAAGCTTGGTCTACTCAACAGCTGAATACTGCGCATCGGTGTGACTAAACAGCCTGCCCATGGGAAAAGTAGATGTGGTGCTAAATCAGACGATGTGAATAATTGCTGGAGCTATTAAAACCACTCCAGTCTACTGGCTACCAGTCTTCAGTTACATCGAGCCGCCTTATATACGATGATACAACATACTCATAAGAGAGTTTAAAAAGATCTCCAGCAATACAGCCCTATCAGTCCACCAGGACCTTACTGTATTTAGAAGACTTAAATCCAGAAATCCTCCTGTGAAGACTGCACAGCAACTTCTGAGCCAAAACTACAATGACGTTGAAATCTGGCGAACGGACTAGAGAAACAGAGCCAATCCAAGATGGCACACTTTATTTGAGACTCCCAAACATCCAGCGGGCTTTCACCTCCCAAGGAAAACCTGGGTAACACTGAACAGAATGTGGACAGGTCATGGCCGATGCGGATTCTCGATGTACAATTGGAACTTGAGACCTGACTCTGGGCGCGAGTGTGGTGCCAAAGAACAAATCATCCTCCACATCGTCAGCGAGTGTCCACTGAGGGCGTTCACTGGCACTGATGACGACTTCCTGAGGGCAACACCACAAGCTGTGGAGTGGCTGCAGAATCTAGTGTGGAATTGTGACTGCTGAAAATACTGGAATCTGAACTTTATGCAGTCTTATTGTTTTGTAATGTAGTTATGCATTTATTGTTGTATGCCAATGTTCAATTTACATTGTTTTACTATGTCTGTATCCTACATATTAACAATGTATATTCTCTTTCATGCTGTTTCCAATGTAGTGTATGATGATATAAGCTAAATAAATAAAGACACTCGCGTCGGTCGTTTGGTGCCATAGCACATCAGCGCCAAATTTCGACGCACAGTCCTAACGTCCCACGTTGATTTCTGCGGCTATTTCGCGCAGTGTTGCTTGTCTGTTAGCACTTACAATTCTACGCAAACGCTGCTACTCCCGGTCGTGAAGCCGTCGGCCACTGCGTTGTCCGTGGTGATAGGTAATACCTGTTTCTTGTGTTCTCGTCACACTCTTGACACTATGGATCAGGGAATATTGAATTCTCTAACCATTCCTATCTTGCTCCAACTACCATTCTGCTTTCAAAGTCTGTTAATTCCTGTCGTGTGGCCATAATCAAGTCGGAAACGTTTTCACCTGAGTAAAACGACAGCTCCGACAATGCAGTGCCCTATATATTTGCGTACGCGATACTAACGCCATCTGTATACATGCATATTGCTATCCTACGATTTTTATCACCTTAGTGTATTTAGTGAACTAAATAATTTAAAAACTAAGTTTTCGATATTTCTGAAACTGAAAGTTAGCAATAAATAATTTATGGCAGCTATACGTTGACTTTTAATGTGTACATTAGTCAGTAACTGAGGTTTGCTTAGAGATGGATGTTGGGTAGTACTAATACGGAAAAACAAACAAACGGGTTACTTTCCAACAGCTAGCAGCAGCGGTCACCTGAAGATTCGAACAGTTCCCTCGAAGAAATACTGTGGAATTTAAATAACGTGATCGTACATTCAACCTGTCCGCCGGGAAAGACTGAAGTGTCAGAGGTACATATTTTTTGCGTGAAACTGGCCGTACTACCTATTCGTGGAATATTTACCATTCTACCGGAAACGCTCTTTACACTTACACGTTCCACATATCCTCACTACCCACAATTTTTACAGTGCGTTATCTATCCCTAAGTTATTGGGCGCTCTGCGTGTATAGGAGTGCGTACGCCTGTTTCTACATGCACAGGCATGTTTGCCGGCCTCGACGCTTTGCTAGTGGTGACTGAAGAGCTGTCAACGATGGTGGCCTCCGCTTAGCGACGCATTGTCAGCCAGACCGTGTCGACATGTAGCGACGCATTTGTATGCGCGGATATGCTACAGCATCCAGGAGCGTGGCGCGGCCGTCATATGATGAGAGTGTCTGGAGGAGGGGGGGACATGTGTGTGTGTGTGCGAAGAGAGCAGCAAACGTGCTCCGCCGGCGTTGCAGCCACATTAGCAGTCGTCTCGTGCAGCTGTTCCGTTTCGCATACGCTGCAAGGAATTAACGTCAACGAATAATAGCGTTCAAACTCACCTTGTTCCAAACGTGCTCCATTGTATTGTCACTGCAGAAGAGTAAATCATATCATTTAATGATCTGAAACAGCTCGGACGGGAGGACTGCTCACCGCAAATGGAATGAAGGAAATCACGCAATGGGTTTTGCTCCATAGGACCTACACAATACGTCGACTTTTGTACAGCTAAATCCTTTTGCGCCGACGTTCTGTTCTCCTACAATGATGAAATGCTTATTGATCAGGAAGACAGTAGATTTATGGAATAGAGGCTAAGCGATAAGCTACCTTGGAGGTTATATATTCAGAGCCTCCTGAAAAAGCTGAGTGCTGCTGCCTTCGCTGTTAGATTGTTGTCCACTCTCAGATTAGCGATATATTGCATTATATTTTCTCACGCTTCGTTCAACAGCCTTTAGATGACAACACTTATTCGCCAAGACGGCATAATTATCAATCACGGCGTTTATTTGTATCACCCCACAGAATACGTTCTGCCATAGAGTCATTTGCAAGTGGTCTAGCTGGTGTATAACTATAATGTATATTCAAAAATTTGTGGTCTATTGACAATAAGTACATAATCGTCATACGACAATCAAGGTAACTTGTCACGACTGTACAAAACACTCAGACTTTTTTCAGAAATGTTAAATTCCCATGAAACTGAGCATATCATGTGTTTTCACCTTGCTATTATCAGTAACTGTACAGTGTTGGGGAAACAATGTTGTTATTCAACAGACATAAAGTTGTTTATTTTCCTTCATTTTCGGGCATATCAGTACGTGCACAAAAATATTTTTAATCGTAAGACTAGGTAACAATTCACGAACCTCATGTAGGCTTAATAAGCTGGAAATTCTTATAATGACATCTGTTCACTTATAAAGTTAATAATTTGGCACCGGAAAATGTTTAAAGGAAAACTCAACCTCCATTCGCTGACAGTTGTTCTTGGTGTTGCGAGCACAGCATTGCGTATTGTTCAAAACCTCTACGACACATTTCAATAGATTTTCTGAAGGCTTGAACTCTATTGGTGGCAAACCACAGATTTTCAAACCTAAATCGAAAACTTATCTCTTCGACAACTCCTTATACTCGCCGCGGGTGTGATTCTGGTCTTCTTACGCCTACATCTTCATTTGTTTTACGTAATCCACTGTCAATAAAGGGAAAATGATGTACCAATATCTTTTTATCCTCTTCCAGCACATTCGCTGATTATTCCCGAGAAGAAATGCTCTCGGTGCCTTCCTGTACAGGCCCAAATTTCTCCAATTTCTCACTAATCTTCATTACGTGAAATGTACGAAGGAAATTCAATTAGAAATAAAACACATTTTTTTCTGAAAGCAGGTTCATTTTATTCTAGATTCCGGTATACCATTTTATTCCCCGATCTTTTCGCTACAAAAATCAATTTTTCAACATTATCTCCGTTCAGTGCGACGGACTTACGCGACCTTACTGGGAGGGTTTGTATGCCCGCATAGTACCACCCTACTGGTCGACGTCAGAGCCAATATCTTACTGCATCAATAGCCTTCCCATCATCCACGTACTGCTTTCCGCAGAGTGTATCCTTCATTGTGCCAGATAGATGGAAATCGGAAGGTGCGGGACCCGGGTGGATGACGAACAACAGCCCGACGAAGTTTTGTGAACTACTCTCGGATGCGCAGACTTATGTGAGGCCTTACGTTGTTGTGGAGAAGGAGAAGTTCGTTTGCATTTTTGTGGCGACGAATACGCAGAAGTCGTTTCTTCGGTTTCCTGACGGTAGCAGAATACACTGCAGAGTTGATCGTTTACCATAACCGAGGGCATAATAGCCCCTTCAGACTCCCAGAAGACGGTCGACGTGACTTTACAACATGAGGGTGGGCTTTGAACTTTTCCTTCGGAGGAGAGGTGGTGTGTCGCTACTCCATGGATTGCCATTTTGTTTCTGGTTCGAAGTGGTAGACCCTGGTTTCATCGCCTGTGACGGTGCTCGACAAAAAATTGTCACGATCAACCTCGTAATGCGCAAGCAATTCTTCACATATTGCTCTTTATGGTCTTCTGTTAGGTGGCGAGGAATCCCAACAGGTGGACGAGTGTGTCAGCTCCACCAACAAGACTTCCAGCTGCGGACCGAGGTGTTCGACTGTGATCCGCCGCTCACTTCGAATGAGAGTGTCGCAAGTTCCAACACTGCTGGAGTCACAGCTGCGTGAAGGAGATCGGATACGTTCGCGCGACCTTGTTGCGATGATGACAGATGCCTCACCCAACGACTCACGTGCTTTTTTTCACTCCCAGGTCTCCGCAGAGAGTCCGGAAGTGCCTATGGATATCTGCAATGCTCTGGCTTTCCGCCAAAACAAGGTCACTGACAAGTTCTATGCCTGGTACGCACCTACGTTACAGAAAGCCAATTTGAAGGCTACGTATAGCGCCGCCACCAATAGGAATTTTATGAAACTATAGGGGCTGAAGTGGGAACATTCGACGAAGTCCCCACAACAAATTCCGAATTTTTCAATGGAAACTGGCCTAGAAAAAGGTGTTGCATTGTTTATTGAGCGCCCTTCGTACATAGCAGGAGTATAACTTGACTCGCAGCAGAAATTGGATTCACGGAATTTTGTGAAAGAGGTTCTGCACGATATATACTGCCTTTCTCGTATATCTCCTACTATAGTTTATTGAGCATTTCTTCGTCTTATGTACATCCTACTGTAGTTCACTGAGCATTTCTTTGTCAGTCTCGCGTTGAATAAACTAACCAAAGATGAAGCAAGATGCTAGTGTTGAAAATTCTCTGTCTCTTTCGTTAATCCAACTGAGTGTCCCAGACCGACGACCTAAAGTCAAGAACATGTTTTGTAAACTGTTCTAGGTCGATACTCCAGATAATTTTATGAGTTTTATCTAACGTCCAAACTGCTACATTAACACCGATAAGGCATAACGTCATAATCACTGCCGACCGCAGCAATGAATGCCCCCTAGCGGTGTTGAGGGCAATTGATACGGTAAGGAACGTATACAGTGTGGTCGGAAAAGCTTGTTAGGATGTTGCAAGATAGATTGTGCCGAGAAATAATTTCTTGTAAAAAATTCGAGACGTTGCGCCGTTTCCGAGTTAATTACCACTGAAGTTAGCCAATCGGGCGGATTGCTAATAAATCGAGCGGCTCGCCAGAGACGGTGTCGTCAAATGTGTGGTTTGTTTGGTTTTCTAAAATCGAACAAGACAATGATTCAAAAACAGGACACGGGACAGTAGTGCGGATCGAACCAGAGCCGAAGGCTGAACGGTCTCGTGCGTCGTCATATACATTATGAGAACAACTGACATTAATTTTATCTAGCGGACCACTTGAATTTGCACGCGCAACTGACTGATTGGTGAACTTCAATACTATTTAATTCTGAAACGGCGCAACGTAACACATTTTCTTCTTAACAATCATTTCTAAGCAAAACCTACCCTGCAACATCCTTACAAGCTTTCCAGACTGTTTGTGAGCACCCCGTATAAGCGAAGAGAGACTAGCGATGATACGAGCAATAAATGGGGAAATCCAATGGGAAATCCTGGGAACGAGCGTCATGGAAACGAAGATGCGAGTCGGCTGTCGGTCTGTCGCGTACTGTTGTGGGCATCTAAGGAAACTGGTTTAGGGACGGTGAAACCGCGAGTAGGCGGAAAGGTGTTAAACGTCCACGGCTCGTCGTTGAACATGGAGGCCGGAGGTTATCCAGTTCTGCAAACGACGGTAGACGGCGATCTGTGAGGGAAATTCGAAATTTGACAAATGCTGAGGAAGCAAAGGCTGTTGCACTGTCGGTTCGAAAGGGAACGCGCAGACGACTATAGGCAAATTTAATAGAAATTCATGAGCGTGTGAAAAGATCGATGTGTGAAGCTTACAAAAACTACCACCGTTATACATAAGCATTAGTTCTTGCCGAGAACCAGATGAGATTCTGGTCCTATGTAAAATTGCTAAGTTAGTCTAAGTCTTCTACACAGTCATTAGTTGACCAATCTGCTGTGGCAGTAAAAGACAGCAAAAGTGAAGCCAAAATTTTAAATTTCGTATTTAAAAACTGTTCAGATAAGACAATTGTACAAACCTACCTACGTTTGACCAGCGCACCGTCTTTCGTTGGAGGACATAGTAATAACCATCGCTGGTGTAGAGAAACAACTGAAAGAGTTCAAACAAATAAGTCAACAGGTCCTTAGGAATCCCAATTCAGTTTTACAAAGAGAACTCTACGGTACTGACCCTTTACTTACTTCGCTTGCATTTATCGCGAATCTCTCGTCCAGTGTAAAGTCATGAGCGACTGGAAAAAAGAGCAGCTGATTCCTGTATACAAGAAAGGTAAGAGAACGGACCACCAAAATTACAGACAAATATCTTTAACATTGGACAGTTACAAAAATGCTTGAAAATGTTCTCAGTATATTAATACTGAATTTCCCTGAGAGGGAAAAGCTTCAGTTCACAAGTTAACACGGTTTTAGATAGCATCGCTCGTGCGAAGCTCAGCTTGCCCTTTTCTCACATAACAACCTGCGAACGATGAAGGACAACAGGCGGATTACATATTCCTAGATTTCTGTAAAATATTTGACATGGTGCCACCCTGCAGACTGTTAACGATGCTACAACCATACGGTCTAAGGCGCTGCAGTCATGGACTGTGCGGCTGGTCCCGGCGGAGGTTCGAGTCCTCCCTCGGGCATGGGTGTATGTGTTTGTCCTTAGGATAATTTAGGTTAAGTAGTGTGTAAGCTTAGGGACTGATGACCTTAGCAGTAAAGTCCCATAAGATTTCACACACATTTGAACATTTGAGCTACAATCATATGGAATAGGTTCCCAGGTATGTGAATGACTCGAAAACTTCTTAAGTAACAGAACCCAGTTTGTTACCCTCAGCGGCGAGTGTTCATCAGAGATAAGACTATCGTCAGGATGGCCCCAGGGAAGTGTGATAGGAGCGCTGTCGTCGTTTTCTGTACACATAAATGGTCTTGCTGACATGATAAGCTGCTGTGATGTATGGGAAAGTGTCGTTGTTGAGTGACTGTAGGAGGACATAAACGACTTATTTCTAGTAGGTGAGATAAATGACAACTATCTCTAAATGTAGAAAAATGTAAGTTAATGCAGATGATAGGAAAATCAAACCCATAATGATCGAGTACAGCATTAGTAGTCTGCTGCAGACGCAGTCACGTCGATTAAGATCTGGGCGTAACGTTGCAAAACAATATGAAATGGGATGAGCATATAAGGACTGTAGTGGGAAAGGCGAAAGGTCAGCTTCGGCTTATTGGGAGAATTTTGGGAAGATGTTGGTCATCTATAAAGGAGACCGCATATGGTATACTAGTGCGATACTTTGTTTACTGTTCGAGTGTTTGCGTCCGCACCAGTTTGCATGAAAGAAAGACGTTGAAACAATTTAAGGGCGGGTTGCTAGATTTGCTACCGTTGGGTTCAAACAACACGGAGATTTATCGAGAACGCAAATGGGAATCACCGGAGGGAAGCCGACGTTCTTTTGCAGGAGCAACGTTGAGAAAATTTAGAGAACGATCATTTGAAGCTGACTGCAGAACGATTTCACTGCCACCAACGTACATTTTGCGTGAGGACCACGAAGATAACGTTATAAAGATTAGGGCTCATACAGAAGCGTATAGACCGTTGCCTCGCTCTATTTGCGGGTGGAACAGGGAAGGAAATGTCCATTAGTGGTACAGGATGCAGACCGACCAGCTCCATACGGTGACTTGTGGTGTATGTATGTAGATGTATATGAAGAATACAGTGCTGGTGCATGCACAGGTATTTCGGAACACGCTGTTCAGTATTCACCGTTGAACATGGGGCTCCGCAGCAGACAATCCCTATTTGCTTC
This sequence comes from Schistocerca cancellata, assembly GCF_023864275.1. Lineage (NCBI taxonomy): Eukaryota > Metazoa > Arthropoda > Insecta > Orthoptera > Acrididae > Schistocerca > Schistocerca cancellata. The sequence goes on along the minus strand of NC_064631.1, from coordinate 227,989,057 downwards.
CGTGTTGACCCAACGAAATCGTTAGTGGCGATTGCAGTGTGGTCGGGGTTGGACCATGGATCAAAGGAAACTTGTCACCTGGTTGGATGAATCGTGTTTCTTCCTCGACGGTCGTGTTCGGATACATCGTCATAAAGGGAACGCCTATTCTTAAGATTCATGCACCAGACATCTGGGAATTCATGGGGCCTTCACTTGGACTTCCATGTGACCTGTGGCAGTAACTGAAAGCCCCTTGGCAGCTGTGGTCTGCATGAACTAAGTTACGAACCACCTGCATCCCTTCATGCTTGATGTCTTTCCAGACGGCGTTGCCATCTTCCAGCAGGATAACTGTGCGTATCTAAAGGCAGAATTGTGTTGCAGTGGTTTGAGGAACATGATAGTGAACTCACATTGAGAACGCTGTCGGGCTCCATCTCCCCGCCCACAAATTACTGGTCCGTGATTTATAGGAACTGCATGACCTCTACGTAGACATCTGGTGCCATATACCTCCAGAAACCTTTCAAGCACTTGTCGAATCCATGCCATACAGAATATGTGCTGTTCTGAATTCCAAAGGCGTACCAACACTATTAAGCAAGTCGTCATAATACTTTGGCTCGTCAGTGCGCAACAAGCGTTACACGAAACAATGGAAAGATAAATGTATTGAAAAGGTTGGTAAACATGGGCTCTGTACCTTAGGAGTTGTGATCACTTGACTAGTAGAAGAGACGTGTTTCACTGCAGCGAAGGTGAACAAATATTCATAGCTCTTAAAGTATGCCCTTTAGTCTCCAAGTTGACTGAAAATTTCTTCCTTGTTTTGTTCAATACCTCGTCTCTCAAAATATGGAAAGCAGAGTGCTTTGCACTAGAAGAGATTTGTTCTCAATGTCGACGATGGAGAAGTGTTCATAGCTGTTAAGGTATGTGGTTTTCAGCCCATGTTTACTAGACTTTTTTGATAACTGAAAGTTTTTAACATCATCGCGGGATCACCGTATAAAAGTCTTGGCAGAAATTGACTATCAGCTGCAACGAGGCTGACACGACTGGTGGTGAAAGTAGAGTCTGTAACACTTCTGCCACGATTAGAAATATATGTATTTGACATTTATACAAAAACATTTGTGAAGACAATTTTGGCCGAAAACGACCGAACTGTTAAAGGATAAATGGTAAAGCATTTACAACGAACTGAAAAGACTAGCTGACGACAGAACACCCTCAAGAATGCGAATTGCAGGCCAGTCTGTGGGATAATCGCTGAAGAAGCATGACTGTTTGAAATGACCAGTTGTCTCCTACGGTGTGTTATTCGTCACAGAGGCGCGCTTCGCGGCTTGCCTGCTCTGCAGGCGCTGCTCTTAGGTGGGCCTCGTCTCGCAGGGGACCTGATGCTCGGAAGTATTGCGGCCAGCGGCGGAGAGGTCAACGAACTCTGCTGAACTGTCGCGCTACTCTGCGCTACGTCAACGTCCCCACCGACTCCCATTATATATTCTTGTTTTCATTCACCAAATACGATCACTGTTTACCGACGAACGGTTTCGGGGTTCCCTGCAGGCGGAACGTCTGCCTGGCGTTCTCCCGGGCCTAGTGAAATATTATACCGTCAACAGAAGCCGTTTCGATTTCAGAAATAAAATGGCTACTGACGGATAAAGATATTTTAATCAGTTACATTTACTCCACTACAACACAGAAGCATATTGGTATGTCACGTTGCATACTAGTGTTGGTTTCCTCTCAGAGTACGCTGGTACAATAGTTCCATACCTAGCAGTTTCACGCGCTCGCCGAAATATCTGTACCGAAAGACTGGAGAGTAGCATAAGCCACACCAGGACCGAAGGAAGGAAATAAAGAGTACTTTGTTGAATTACAGACCAATGTCACGAACGTCGATTTGCAGTAACATTTTGGAATACTGTTTTCGAACATTACGAACTACCTCGAAGAAAAAGTTTTAGTGACAATCAGCCAACACGCATTCAGAAAATATTGTTCCTGTGAAACAAAAATAGCTCTTTATTGCCACGAAGTAATGAGTGTTATCAACAAAGGACGTCAAATTGATTCAATATTTTTAGATTCCAGAAGGCTTTTTCCACCATTACTCACAAGCGACCTCAAATTAAATTGCGTGCCTGTGGAGTATCATCTCGACTGTGTGACTGGATTTGTCATTTCCTGTCAGAAAGGTCACATTTCGTTATAACTGACGGAAAGACGATAATGTCTGGCGTTCCCCAAGGGATTGTGCTAGCTCCTCTGTAGTTCCAGATCTACATAAACGATTTAAGAGAAGATCTCAGCACCCTCTTGTATTGCTTGCAGATGATTTTGTCATTTACCGTCTTGTAAAGTCATGATTAAAGCGAACTGGAAAATGGTTTAGCAAGATACCTGTAAGGTGCGCAGTGGACTCTAAATAATGAAAAGTTTGTAGTCATCCACACGAGTACTAAAAGAAATGCGCTAACCAGGATAACGATGAATTACACAAATCTAAAGGCTGTGCATTCAACTAAAGACTTAGGGAAAACATTTGCGAATAACTTAAATAGGAAAGGTCAGATAGATAACATTGTGGGGAAAGCAAACCAAAGACTGCGATTTATTGGCAGAAGACTTAGAAAATGCAACAGATTTACTAAAGAGACTGTTACACTACGTTTGTTCGCCCTCTTCTGGAGTATTGTTGTACTGTATGGGTTCAGCATGAAACAGGACTGACGGAGGACTTCTACAGACTTCAAGGAAGGGCAGCTCATTTTGTATCATCGCGCAATAGGGGAAAGAGTGCCAGGGGTATGGTAAGCCATTTAGGGTGACAATAATTAAAGCAAAGCCGTTTTTCGTTGCGAGATCTTTCCACAAAATTTCATTTACCAACTTTCTGCTCCGAATGCAAAATATTTTGTTGGTTCAAAATAGTTCAAATGGCTCTGAGCACTATGGGACTTAACTTCAGAGGTCATCAGTCCCCTAGAACTTAGAACTACTTAAACCTAACTAACTTTAGGACAACACACACATCCATGCCCGAGGCAGGATTCGAACCTGCGACCGTAGTGGTCGCGCGGTTCCAGACTGTAGCGCCTAGAACCGCTCGGCCACTCCGGCCGGCTTTTGTTGGTGCCCGCCCACATAGAGAGAAATTATATTCGTAGTAAAATAAGAGAAATGGAAGCTCACATGGTGAGATTTAAGTGTTCGTTTTTCCCGCTCTGTTCGAGAGTGGAACCGTAGAGGAATAGTGTGAAACTGTTTCGATGAACCCTTTGTCAGGCACTTAAGCTTGAATTGCTGAGTAGTAATCTAGATGCACATTATATGTTTATCCCAGCACTTTTTGCATTCCCCGAATCACTTACGGAAGTCGGTCTTTGGGATTACTCTTCGCTCTCTCACTGAGGCATTTTTAATATCACTTACGCTTGTAAGACGGTGACCCTTTAGGTTCTCTTAATTTTTGAAACATAAAAAAAAACACATGTGGCCAAGTCTAACAAATATGGAGGCTGGATCATTTTTAAAATATTGCTTTGACCAAAAATTCAGTATAAAGCAACGAAGTGTGCGGAGGTACACTATCATGTTTCAAAGCCATGATTCGTTTCGCCACAAATCCGGACATTTTGCGGATTACTTCACACAGACGTATTGAGTTTGTAAGTAGTAGGCCTACTTATTAATCTTTCTACTTTGTGGTACCAGCTCATGGTTCATAATGTTGTTAAAACTGGAGAGTGCAACGAGCATAACGTTTACATTTAACCGCCTTCGTCAACCTTTTATCGGGTTTGGGACCTAGAAAGCTTCCACTCGGACGATTGCGCCTTTGGTTGGACGTCGATCCTTAAAACAATGTTCCATTGCTGTTATTACATGTTTCACTAGCTCCACATCGTCGCTGACTTCATCTAACGATATCTGTGCAAGTTGCATTCGCTGCTGTTTTTGTTCGAAATTCAACAATTATTGTACGGATTTGCCTACCACACGTTTCATACCCAAAACACCAGAATAAATCTCATGACATGAGTCAGCTGATAAGCAAATATGATCAGTGATTTCTTTCGTTGTGATTCGGCGATCGTTCATTTCTTTCAGTTTTCATCGTTCGACTGTGTACTGGGGCGTCCGGGGCGCTCGTCACCTGCGTCATCTTCACGGTCTTCTCCGAAACGCTTGTACCAGTCACAAAATCTTGTTTCACTCACAGCACATTCGCCAGAAACAATATTTAACAATTCTAAGACGTGTTTTCACTTTATTCTGTTCTTATAGAAAATTTGAATGATCAATCTCTGACCCATTTTTATACAAAATAAATACTACAGGAACACATATAATGTTTCTGACGGTTAACAACAGATTAAATGCCCCATGCAGCCAGTACCATAGAGATACTTTCCGCACATTTTTACTAACAGAACAACAAATAACTTGCGCGAGTCGTACTAATACAATTGAACAAATTTGCAACAGTTGTACAGATAATATTCCATACATCTCATGACATGCTTGATACCTCTTTACTCCCTCACAGTGTTCTCTACTCTTGACATTTTTCCCACAGAAAAGAAAATGAAGAATTGGCATATCAAACAAGACTTCTTTGCAAGAAGACCTACTCGACCTGCGGGTGATAGCTGTGTTCATATGACTTTTCTAGTTTTTCGTGACATGTCCAGAGCGTGATACACTTTACACCATTTGCTGCCAGATATGAACTGACTGCCCGAATCGCTTTGCGATTCACGGTATGAAACAGATGTTGCAGTGTTCGACATAATGGATGGTCACATAAGATATCTGAGAATTAACTGAGTTGCGTTAAAGCCTTAAAAAATTTATCTGCCTTGAAGATGAACATTTGTGTTAGATTTCAATAGATTCAATTTCAGTAAGTATTTAGCTTGTGATTAGGTTTTGATAATACCGCTGCTTAATTTAATTTCTCTTACTGATAATATAATTGGTGTATAGTAGAGTAATAATGTAACTAGTTTCCCGATTGAAAGCTTTTAAATTTCAGTCGCATATTTGTTCGTAGGTACTTGACCATGTTGTACCTTGGAGATTCACTCTTAACAAATTTGGTTATGAATAGTTTGAAAAAGTTAAAGAATGAGTGAACATGACATACAACGTCAGAAAAAATTATTTTTGTAGAAGACAAACGTAAAAAAAAGTTTCACAAAACTCATCTAATACAACATGGTCAATTATGATTCATTACTTCACTCTTACTTCAGATGCTTGGAAGAGTCCACATGGTTTTTGATTGTTAACCTTCTTGCTATCCAAGCTATCTTTCTTTGTTATCTGTCGTGTCAGTATGCCGGGGTATCTAGCAGAATACTGAAGTATTGTTACAGCATATCCATGAGAGTTCTTGGTCTTTAGTGATTTAATTATTAACTCAATCTCCCTCTTGTCAGTATCAAGGAGGAGCATTTCAGGTAACAGTCTCGGAACACTTTTTCTAAGAGCGCTATATGATTCCCCGTTGAGACTAGGTTTCTATTTAGTTCACCTGCTATATTCAGAAAGTGGATTATTAAATACTGTACATATATGCGACTTACCAGTAACACGGACATTCCCACTACGCACTGATTCTATATCCTCGACCTGTCTCTGCAGACCAGCCACTTCATTTACGACTGACCATATGGTTTTAATTTTATCGTGAGACTTAGCTATTCTATCTGCATACCACATACTTTTTGCCTTCCTAATAAAATTTTTAAGGACCTTACAATACTGTTTGTAATGGGCTGCTGCATTTAGATTTTGACTGTTTCTAACGGTTTGATATAATTGCCACTTTCTTCTACAAGATATTCTTATCCCTCTAGTCAGCCACCCAGGCTGCCTGTTTCTGCTAGTACACTGTTTTGAACGTTCGCCGAATCACAACGAAAGAAATCACTGATCATATTTGCTTATCAGCTGACTCATGTCATGAGATTTATTCTGGTGTTTTGGGTATGAAACGTGTGGTAGGCAAATCCGTACAATAATTGTTGAATTGTTGAATTGTTGAATTGTCGAATTTCGAACAAAAACAGCAGCGAACAGAAGGGCATTCTGTTATCAAAAAGGTGAATGGCCTTTCAGATTATGATGCACAAATTTTAACTCTAAAAGATTTTTGTGCTGCAACACGTGTTAAATATAGTCATCAGCTGTTTAGGAAAGCTGATCCAGTTGCTGTAGAGACCTTTGTAAACCTTATCAATGAACAAGACTTTTATAGCGCTGATACAGTAGACGATAAATATAATGCTTTTCTCAAGACTTTTCTCGTGCTCTTTGAAAGTTGCTTTCCGTTAGAACGTTCCGGTCACAAAAATCTTGTTTCACTCACAGCACATTCGCCAGAAACAATATTTAACAATTCTAAGACGTGTTTTCACTTTATTCTGTTCTTATAGAAAATTTGAATGATCAATCTCTGACCCATTTTTATACAAAATAAATACTACAGGATCGTTCATTTCTTTCAGTTTTCATCGTTCGACTGTGTACTGGGGCGTCCGGGGCGCTCGTCACCTGCGTCATCTTCACGGTCTTCTCCGAAACGCTTGTACAGGAACACATATAATGTTTCTGACGGTTAACAACAGATTAAATGCCCCATGCAGCCAGTACCATACATATCAGCAGGTGAACTAAATAGAAACCTAGTCCCAACAGGGAATCATATAGCGCTCTTAGAAAAAGTGTTCCGAGACTGTTACCTGAAATGCTCCTCCTTGATACTGACAAGAGGGAGACTGTTTCTAACGGTTTGATATAATTGCCACTTTCTTCTACAAGATATTCTTATCCCTCTAGTCAGCCACCCAGGCTGCCTGTTTCTGCTAGTACACTGTTTTTGAACGTTCTAACGGAAAGCAACTTTCAAAGAGCACGAGAAGTCTTGAGAAAAGCATTATATTTATCGTCTACTGTATCAGCGCTATAAAAGTCTTGTTCCTTGATAAGGTTTACAAAGGTCTCTACAGCAACTGGATCAGCTTTCCTAAACAGCTGATGACTATATTTAACACGTGTTGCAGCACAAAAATCTTTTAGAGTTAAAATTTGTGCATCATAATCTGAAAGGCCATTCACCTTTTTGATAACAGAATGCCCTTCTAGTAATGAGGAATGAACAAAAATGTTGTCTATGGTTGTTTTACTCTTCCCTTGCACTCTCGTTGGAAACAATATGGCTTGCATAAGATTATATGAATTAAGGAGGTCTACTAGCATCCTCTTCCTTGCACAATCACTTATACAATTAATATTGAAGTCACCACATGTAACTAACTTTTTGTATTTCCTATAAAGTGAACCAAGAACCTCCTCTAGCTTTAGCAAAAATGTTGTGAAATCGGAGTATGGGGATCTATAAATAACAACAGTTAGAAGTTTAGCTCCATTAAATGTAACCACACCTGCACAACATTCAAACACCTTTTCAGTGCAGTACTTTGAAACATCAATTGACTCAAATGGGATGCCGTTTTTCACATACATGGCTACTCCCCCACACCGCAAAGAGCTCCTCGAAAAGCTGCCAGCCAACCTGTATTCTGGTAAAGGAAGCCTCTGAATTATCTCCTTATTTAAGAAGTGTTCAGATATACCAATAATTTCAGAGTCAACATCTATAAGCAGTTCACTAACTTTATCTCTAATACCTTGTATATTTTGATGAAATATACTAATTCCCTCAGTACTCGGATAGCTAAGCTTTGTCAAAAGTGGTTCCTTTGTTAGAGAGACATCCCTTACGCAGGAATACCTATCAGCTGACTTCAATCTAAAAAAGGTGCAGCTCTAACACCCACTACTGCAGGAATTTTCCCATGAGTGATCCCACCACCTCCACCTATGCTGTCACCTATAAGCTTTGCCTACCTCCCCTTCCCATACCTGTTGAGGTGCAGGCCATGTCTAGTGAAACCCGTCCTGCTGATGCACTCCACTGACACCACTGAAATGTGACCCATGCTTTCTGTCATCAGCGCACACCCAAATCTCATGTTATTACGCCTGACGGCTGTATTAAGATGAGGCCGATCGTGACGCTGAAACAGTTCCACGAAATGCACATTCGTGTTGCCAGTCTGAGTGGGTATCTTTTCCAGGTCACCATCTATGTCATACTCCCCATCCCTATCAATACTGTTACCAGCCCCACCCACAATCACTACCTGATCCTCTTTAGTAAAATCCCTACATAACCCCCCTATGTCAACAGTCACCTGAGCCAATCCTGCATTAGGCTTCACAATGCTGGTGTCCTGGTACTCACTCCCCAACACTTCCTGCAACTGCTGGCCTACACCTCTGCCATGAGAACTACCTAACAGCAAAACCCTCTTCTTCCTCTTCGACTTTGCAACTGTTCTAGCCACCGTAACTACTGAGGTCTGCTGCGTACTTCCTACATCTACAGCTACTAGAGATTCCTCTCCACTAGACTCTGACAGTTGGTCATATCTATTGTAAACACCAACAGTAAAACTATCTGAAAATCTTCTTCTCCTAGCAGATCTCTTGCCAACAGCCAGCTCCCATTCCCCAACCCCTGTCTCCCTCCTCATCCTATCTAGCTCCTCCTGTGCGTTTTTCAACTGCACCTGAAGGACACAGATCTTACGCTCCTGCTCCTCTATCAGCTTACTCTTGCTACATAACCTGCAGTTCCAGGAGAGGATCTCACCAGAATGCCCACTGGCTTCGCCACTGCATTCCCCCCAGTGAAAATACTTCTAACAAGTCTCACACCGCAATCCACTACTCACGAACCTACGGCAAAGTCCACACTTCTCACTCATGGTAAAATTTACTTTTTCTAAGTTCCGCTACTACAATAAGAAGATGTTAAAAACCTGACTACAATAATGACAAACTTACTCTACAAGGGAAGTAACTACGATTATTAACAGTATTAATAAACAACAAATGTGAATATAACAAAAGACTAATACAGAAAGAGAACCAAACGTCTAATGACACAGTAACGAAGCTGAAAACAGTTCCCAAAAGGTTCTTCTGAAATTATTTCACTATAAAACACAAAAAACACCGGTTGAAGACTACTGAAGTTCCTCAATAAACCACTATACACAAACAATTAATTAGTACTTAGCTTTCGATGCGCCGCTACAGCTGCATCTGGTCAGCGCGGAATGTAAACACAGGTAAGAGGTTACGTTGCTCGATACGAAACACTCACAAATATCAGGTCACAACACAAGAAAGGCAGAGGTGAATGAAGAAACCACTAATAAGTCACTTATATAGTAAATATTATCACAAAAACCGTTAAAATATTTATCTGAAACCTAAAAATATATAAAAACTTAGAGAGCGATTTCACACGCAGTCACTCGCTTATGACGTCACACTGTGTTTGTTATATCTAAGTAGTACGTATTTACCTGTTACATCTACACCTGAATCCCGCAAACTCCCATACTAAATGTGCTGGAGGTTAAATGCTATATCAATATCTTCGTCCCTTCTCCCCCTTTCCATATCATTCGGCGATAGTATGCAGGAAGATCGATTACCTGTGCCCTCTTTGGGCACGCTTAAATTTTTCGAACCTTGGCGCGTGGAAATCTCTAGAGATATAAATACTAAACTCCGTCGAACAGGTCTCGGGATAATCAACGGTACTGACCGGTCGCCGTGTCATCCTCATCTACAGGCGTCACTGGATGCGGATATGGGGGGGGGGGGGGGGGGGGCGTGGGGTCAGTACACCGCTCTCCCGACCGTTGTCAGTTTTCGTGACCGGAGCCACCACTTTGAGTAGCTCCTTAATTTGCCTCACAAGGGCTGAGTGCTCCCAGCTTGCCAACAGCTCTCGGCAGACCGGAAGGTCACCCATCCAAGTATTAGCCAAGCTTAACTTCGGTAGTCTGACGGGATCCGGTGTTACGACTGCGGCAAAGCCTCTGGCCTAGAGCTATAAGCTGAACGATTTAATTGCTCTCTTGACTTGTACTGGTTGTACTGGTACAGAGGTTTCAGTGTAAGGCTCACTGCAGTGTACTATGTACGTCTTGTGCAGTCTCCCATTGCTGTGTGTGTGGAGCATTTCTAGTCATACAGCCAGTTACGAATCACGCAATCTTCTTTGAATCTGCTCTCTCTCTCTCTCTCTCTCTCTCTCTCACACACACACACACACACACACACACACACACGCACGCACACACACAATTCTGGTATGGCCCCCCTTGTCATATTCATTTCAATGATCATGTCTTGCTATCTTATTAAAATGTATCACAGATGCTGCTGTGTTGTTTGATTAAGTTCAAATGGTTCAAATGGCTCTGAGCACTACGGGACTTAACATCTACGGTCATCAGTCCCCTAGAACTTAGAACTACTTAAACCTAACTAACCTAAGGACATCACACAACACCCAGTCATCACGAGGCAGAGAAAATCCCTGACCCCGCCGGGAATCGAACCCGGGAACCTAGGCGTGGGAAGCGAGAACGCTACTGCAGTTTGATTAAGTACTTGGAAAACGAATGCTTTGGAACGACTTTTGAATTGCATCTTGTTATCGGCAACCTCTCCCCTTCCCACATTTTTCCTAGAGTAATTGAGGTAGTGTGAAAAAATGGATGAGGGGTAGCGGTCAGAGAGATTCAGTTCATCAGAGTAAGGTAGTACCAACTTCGATAGGACTTTCCATAAAATTCAGCAATGTAGCGTGCTGTCATTTCAGGGCTTTCCACCGTTTTTTAGTTCGTGTGACTGGTTAGGATCGGCAACGGACGCCACCCACAACATGCTAAAAAAGCTGGCCCTGCTCACCGATGTTCGCCGTTGGCCGTTTATTAAGACGCTCCTGTGCCCGCCGCCTTCCCGTGAATGTCACTCTTATTCTTAGGGAATCACTCGGTTACCTCAATTAGGTGCTCAGAATTTTTTTTTTGTTTGAATTTCGGTAGTCCTTGATTAAATCTAAGTGATTGTAAGTGACAGAGTACTTGTTAATGGTTCATATCTGCCCAGTGCCTTCAGCACTTCTGTTTGTTGCCTTCATTGATTGCCACTGAGCCTAATAGCATGCACCAGTTTGCGAAGTTAATAATCAGCAGAGCGAGTGATATCAATGGAAGGTTTGTAACATTAGCACATTCGCATCACTTGAGTGATGGTGCACAGTGCTTTCTTCCAGGTATGAAAAGTCCTTAACTATCCAGTTGAGAAACCGTTGTCAGCCATTTTCCTATTATTATGAAGTGTTCCTTAGTATGGACTTCTACCATCTGTAACAAAAGCAATGACTTTCTGTTGAAACGTATTTCCATTCGATGGAATAAATTGTCCTGAGAAAAACGAACCCTTGTTTGTGTGAAGTCCATTAATCGGAATCTATCAAATTTAATACATTTGTGCCAGAAGACTTTGAACTTGACTTCTATCCAGCTCCGGTAGCTGAACGGGCAGCCGGCACGGTAGCTCAACGTGTTCGGTCAGAGAGCTGGTTGTCCTCTGTAATAAAAAACCGAGTGGAAGGATCAACAAACAAACTTGAGCGTATGTCTTGTGACGTCCGCAATGACTATACACAACGATCAACAACGAACAAAATGAAAAAAAGAAAAGAAATGGTCAGAGTGGCGGATTGTCAATACTCTGGGTCAGGGTTCGATTCCCGACTGGGTCGGGGAATTTTCTCCGCCCAGGGACTGATTGTTGTGCTGTCCTCATCATCATTCTGTCATCCTCGTCGACTGCAGGTCGCCGGAGTGGCGTCAAATTGAAAGACCGGCGCCTGGCGAACGGTCTGCCCGACGGGCCCTTTCGGATCATGAGGGTTTCCTAGCCTGTGGTAGTGAGTAGAAGGTTCCTGTAATTTCTTTCACATGACGGATCACATAAACTATGAAACAGAACTATTTTTCTCTTGGAGATTTCTGGAGCCCATATACTAATCCTCCGGTAGGATATAAGTATACTGATATTTATGCCCGAGAAAACTATTAACGACCCCAATGTGTCTTAAGAGACTGCTCACAATTAATATTGTACACATTTCATGCTTGTAAAGTGATAAAATTTTGATTTAACAATCATCCATTTATTTGTATAAATTCTGCTATTGCTCTCACTCTCCATACGATCTGTCTCCTTTTCTAGCCTCCAGATAATCGTTAATCGAAGAATTCCAAACCTTAAAGAGCTTATTTTTGTCAGACCAATTTTGAGTAAAGCATTGATTGTGAATCACCGCTGTGTAGGTGTAGCGAGGCCATGGCGATACCCGCTGATCAATTCAAAAAGATAGGTTTTCTGAACTTCTGTGCCTGGTAGGAACGTTTGCTAACAGCTTGAGCGGCATTGTGAGCGAGTATTGTAAGAAAAGAAATAATTTTTCCTCTCCTTTCTGAGAGGCTGGCCTATCTAAGCAAGTCCATACTGTGCAGCAAAAAGAGGGCATTTAGAAGATTCTCAAGTCGTCACAAACAGAAGGATCTTAAATAACGAAGAGTGATTTCTCGTTATTCCATGTACTCGCCATGCCTTACAGATATTTATGAGTGATACTAAACAGAAAAGTTCTGTACATAGATTTGTTACTAGCCCCCGTCTTCTTGTTGTACGCTGGGACGAATGGGTACTATTTATTTATTTATTTATTTAGCGTATGGCTCATAACATCACAGTAAAAATTACAGAAACAACACGATTAAAAAAAAAAAATCACATATGTATAAACAGAGCAATAAATAACAGTTTGTATATAAGGACACCGCCAATTGTAACGTTACACTCACAGAAGACCAGTCACAAGCAGACGTCCAGCTTAGATAGTAAATAGTCGATTGCCTCTTGGGTCGCCATTAGGAAATCTTGTGGGTCACCCTCGTATGCCCTTAGTGGGCATTCCTGCACGATGTGTTTGACCGTCTGTCTCTCAGCGCCACAGTCGCAAGCGGCCGAAGGAAGTTTACCCCATCTGTGTAAGGAGTCGGCACATCTCCCACAGTTGGTTCTGATGCGATTAAGAGTTGACCAAACTTTGCGAGGGCAATCAAATCCTTTTGGTTTACTAAAGATGCATGGCATACTGTGGCAGTTTACTACTGTTCTGCTCTCCCATTCCTCTTTCCATCGGTCATTTATTTTGAAGTTGGTTTGGTGCAGAGCCTGTGCGGTCTTTAGTGGAGGATGCCTAGACCGGAGTCGGTTTCCTTGGATGTCGTGAGTATCTTCATGGATTTGTAATTGAGGGTTGGTCATGATTTTTTGAAATTCTCTAACCAGAGCGTGTTCACGGCGCAGGTTAGGAGGGGCTATGTTACTGAGAACGGGCAGCCACACTGTAGGAGTTGGCCTGATTGTGCCTGATATAATACGCATTGTTGCATTAAGTTGGCTATCTACCATGTGTGTGTGTTTGCTGTTGAGCCACACTGGGGCACAGTATTCTGCCACTGGATACACCAAGCCAAGTGCGGATGTTCTTAAGGTAGATGCTGTGGAGCCCCAAGTGGTGCCACAGAGCTTCTGCAATATGTTGTTGCGTGTTTTAAGTTTCGCTGCAGTTTTCGTCAGGTGTTCTTTGAATGTTAGTGTCCTATCTAGGGTAACCCCAAGGTACTTTGGGTGTTTGTTGTGATTTAGTAATTTCCCGTCTAGATAGACTTGTAGTTCTCTGTTGGCCATTTTGTTGTTCAAATGGAAGGCAGATACTTCCGTCTTTGTAGCACTAGGTTGTAGCCTCCATTTTTTAAAGTACTCGCTGAGAATCCCTAGGTCACTCGTAAGGATATCTTCGGCAGTTTCTATATTTCTGTGGGCTGTTGCTAGAGCCCAGTCATCAGCATAACCAAATTTACGCGATCTGGTTGCAGGCATGTCAGCGATGTAAAGGCTGAAAAGAAGGGGTGCAAGGACAGAGCCTTGTGGGAGTCCATTATTGAGTTTCATCTGTTTACTTCTCTCATTCCCCATTATTACTTGGAAGGTTCTATTTGACAACATATCATCAATGAGGTTGGTTATCTTCTTGCAGGGGACGGCACAGATTAATTTGTACATGAGCCCCTGTTTCCAAACTGTATCATAGGCTGCTGTTAAGTCTACGAATGCTGCAGCTACTTTATTTTTCTTCTGGAACCCCGCCTCTATATATGTTGTCAGTGATAGGACTTGATCTGTACAGCAGCGATATGGACGGAATCCTGCTTGTTCGATAGGGACTTTTTTGAGTATAGTCTGGCCTATTCTGTTGAGGAGCAGTCTTTCTAGTAATTTATATACCATACTGAGAAGGGCAATGGGGCGGTAACTCTCTGGTCTATCGCCTGGTTTACCAGGTTTCAGGACTGCGATGATCTTTGCTCGTTTAAGTGAGGGAGGAATGTTACCCACTTGGAGAATGTCCGTAAAGAACTTAGCCAGCCATTGTTTTGTGTAGGCTCCAACATGTATGAGGAACTCAGGGTGGATACCATCGAAACCCGGAGCTTTGCCTGATTTAACCTTCTTCAGGGCATTGGTAACCTCCTCGATGCGAATATCTGATGAATATTCTGAGTCTATTGCACGGGTCCTTTTTAATGTTTTTAAGTCTTTCTTCACTTTTGTTGTGTGCTTTCTATTTCGTGGGGCTCTAGACGCAGAAACTATGCGGGATGCAACCTTGTTGGGAGATATTTCGTCCTTTCTACGTTCAGGTGGGTTTGCGCCTCCAAGTTTACGTAGTAGGGACCAGGCTTGTCGGCTTGACTTTGAGAAGTCTAGATTTTCAACAGTATTCTCCCATTTTTGCCGTCTAATAAAGTCGATGTTATGTAATAGTTCATCCGCTATTTCCCGGTCCCCATTCTTGAGGAACTCCGCGTACAGGTCATCGCATATCCCTGTCCAACCGGGAATGTATTTTTTGCGGTACCCTCTTGGGATCGCTGTTTTCGCAGAGCTAATGACCGCTCCCACGAACCTCTCATAGCTCTTGCTGGTTGGAGGGATCCAGCTCAAGGTATAATCAAGTTGTACAGAAAATTTTGTCCAGTCAGCTTTTGTAAAATTCCACCTTGGTCGAGGGTAAGACCTTATTATCGGGATGGATAGACCGATATTAATAAGCACAGGGCGGTGCTGGCTATGAGGGAAGTCCGTCAGGACCCTTCTAGAGGCTGTCAGTGGTTTATCGCTTGTATCCCTCGAAACAAAGCACAGATCCGGGTTATAGTCGCAGTTCCATGCGGCTGATCTGAATGTCCCTCGGTCCTTGGCATCAAAGACCAGATATGTATTTTGTTCCTCGGACCAATCGACCAGCATGTCTCCATTGCTATCATTAGTACTATATTTCCACATTTCGTGGTGACTATTATAGTCCCCAACGTATACGCTTGGGTGTGGGTGGATCTTTATCACTTCAGCTGGCCATGTAGTAGCAGGAGGTTTATAGATGTTAGCTACTGTAACTTCTCCTATTTTGATGACAACTTCATGGATATCATTTGCAATGGAGGCTTCAACTGGAAAGGCGTCCTCTATGTCCCCACGCACATATGTCGCAACGCCATAGTGTCTGTCATACGTGGCTTCAAGTAGATCATATCCCAGAATCCTTCCTCTAGCTTCAAGTTGGGCTCTATTTTCAGCATGAGTTTCCTGTATGGCTACCAGGTCAATGTCGTTATCGTGTAAAATTCTCTGCAATACTTGACATTTTGCTCTGCTTATGCCCTCAATGTTGAAATGGCAGATTCGGATGCATGGTCCGAGATCCTTTGTCAGTTGGTCCCTAAAAGGACCGTTGTATGTATCTTGCATAGCGCTTTGTCTGTCGTTCTGTTTCACTGCGATGTGGGGCAGGAATTCTTCGTTCGGTCTGCCGCCAGTTGTGTTAGTTCATTTAGCGTTACCCAGGGTGCACCACGTGGAGGCGAACTAACTTTACACCCCAAATGGGTACTAGAAAATAATCTAAGGATTTAACATCTGGAGTCGTAAAGCTAGTTAACAAATATCATTGTGACAAGAAGATTGCGGGACATTACCTTTGCCCGCACAAACGTTAACGGTAGAAGTATATTGAGTCTCAGCAAGAAAAGTGCAACGTGTTAGGGGCAACATAATATCTTCAAAGGGTGTAGATGTGAGGGCTGCCTTCCATTCACCGCGAAAGGAGTATATATGGAAAAGGCGATTAACTCAAACAAATTATATTAGTAAAGTAGTGGTTGAAGGGTCTGTGTTAGTATATTTCAACAGAGAAGAGTATCATAAAGCTAGTAAAATCTGTTTCCAACAACAACATGAAATTGAGTATGAGGGCTCGGAAATATCTGTTCGTCGCCTTCCAAAAGACAACGGTTTTACAGTCAGGAATTGTAACGATGGAAGAAAATTTCTTAAGAAACGAAGAGATACCGCTGTCTCAACAGCTAAATTTTTTATGACTACGTATTTATAGCATGTGGGTGACATCTGATTTATGTGGGTGTAACTTGTGTTTCGCAGAACCATACGAACATATATGTTTAGCGCAACTCTAAGGGAAATTGTGGCCTGAGAGTATCTACAGTCACTTTTGTATAGCGTATATCGGGCAAAGAGTTTTTGACATCTTCAAATATAATCTCTCAGAGAAGTAACGAATATTCTCAGTCCTGTTAAGACGATTCGTCAGAACAAGACACTAGCGGTATGCGAATACTCATGCCGTGCTGCGCAAGGACACTCTAATAAATAATTTGCGTTCGTAGGTGAAAAGGCATAAAAATGTTTCAGATGCTACCATAATTTTGTATCATCAACGGCCATCCATCAGTTGAAAAGATCACCTGTTGCCACTCGGTGGAAGTCCACTTTTAGACTCATATTCATGTTGATCCATTCTACCTTACAGAATGACGAAATCACCCAGGTAATGCCACGAAACATGCCTCAGACCACAACGCTCCCTCCTCTGATCTAGACTCTTCCGACGATTATTGCAGGCTTTGGGTTTGACGCTATTCACGTCAACGGCCATCCGTCATCTGAGAAGGTCACTTGTTGACACTCAGTGGACGTCCAGTTATGATATTGGGATGCAAATTCCAGCTTTCACAGCCGATGAGCAGCAGACAGCATTGGCGCATTAACCAGGCGTCTGTGCGGAGGCCCATAAGCGGCAACCTTCGCTGAACTGTCACTGAGGAGACAGTGTTGGGAGCCACTTGGTCCATATGGGCAATCACTAGCTCAATAGTTGCAAGTTTATTCGCTCGTACACATTTCCACAGTCGTTGTTCACCCCTGTCATCTATGGCCCTTGGAGCACACATTTTCCTCAGCGTGGGTTTTGGATAGCGCCATTTAGTCATACAATGTATACTTTAACCATAATGGCACGTGAGCAGCTTAAAAACTTAGTTGTGTCGGAAATGCTTCCACCTTTGCCCTGAGATCCAATGATCCAGCCCGTTTGGACGTCAAATACACTCCTGGAAATGGAAAAAAGAACACATTGACACCGGTGTGTCAGACCCACCATACTTGCTCCGGACACTGCGAGAGGGCTGTACAAGCAATGATCACACGCATGGCACAGCGGACACACCAGGAACCGCGGTGTTGGCCGTCGAATGGCGCTAGCTGCGCAGCATTTGTGCACCGCCGCCGTCAGTGTCAGCCAGTTTGCCGTGGCATACGGAGCTCCATCGCAGTCTTTAACACTGGTAGCATGCCGCGACAGCGTGGACGTGAACCGTATGTGCAGTTGATGGACTCTGAGCGAGGGCGTATAGTGGGCATGCGGGAGGCCGGGTGGACGTACCGCCGAATTGCTCAACACGTGGGGCGTGAGGTCTCCACAGTACATCGATGTTGTCGCCAGTGGTCGGCGGAAGGTGCATGTGCCCGTCGACCTGGGACCGGACCGCAGCGACGCACGGATGCACGCCAAGACCGTAGGATCCTACGCAGTGCCGTAGGGGACCGCACCGCCACTTCCCAGCAAATTAGGGACACTGTTGCTCCTGGGGTATCGGCGAGGACCATTCGCAACCGTTTCCATGAAGCTGGGCTACGGTCCCGCACACCGTTAGGCCGTCTTCCGCTCACGCCCCAACATCGTGCAGCCCGCCTCCACTGGTGTCGCGACAGGCGTGAATGGAGGGACGAATGGAGACGTGTCGTCTTCAGCGATGAGAGTCGCTTCTGCCTTGGTGCCAATGATGGTCGTATGCGTGTTTGGCGCCGTGCAGGTGAGCGCCACAATCAGGACTGCACACGACCGAGGCACACAGGGCCAACACCCCGCATCATGGTGTGGGGAGCGATCTCCTACACTGGCCGTACACCACTGGTGATCGTCGAGGGGACACTGAATAGTGCACGGTACATTCAAACCGTCATCGAACCCATCGTTCTACCATTCCTAGACCGGCAAGGGAACTTGCTGTTCCAACAGGACAATGCACGTCCGCATGTATCCCGTGCCACCCAACGTGCTCTAGAAGGTGTAAGTCAACTACCCTGGCCAGCAAGATCTCCGGATCTGTCCCCCATTGAGCATGTTTGGGACTGGATGAAGCGTCGTCTCACGCGGTCTGCACGTCCAGCACGAACGCTGGTCCAACTGAGGCGCCAGGTGGAAATGGCATGGCAAGCCGTTCCACAGGACTACATCCAGCATCTCTACGATCGTCTCCATGGGAGAATAGCAGCCTGCATTGCTGCGAAAGGTGGATATACACTGTACTAGTGCCGACATTGTGCATGCTCTGTTGCCTGTGTCTATGTGCCTGTGGTTCTGTCAGTGTGATCATGTGATGTATCTGACCCCAGGAATGTGTCAATAAAGTTTCCCCTTCCTGGGACAATGAATTCACGGTGTTCTTATTTCAATTTCCAGGAGTGTATATCGCTATGTTTCTGCATTACGATGACTACACTATTTACTGCATCCCTCTGACATGATTTATATACAGGGTGTTTCAAAAATGACCGGTATATTTGAAACGGCAATAAAAACTAAACGAGCAGCGATAGAAATACACCGTTTGTTGCAATATGCTTGGGACAACAGTACATTTTCAGGCGGACAAACTTTCGAAATTACAGTAGTTACATATTTCAACAACAGATGGCGCTGCAAGTGATGTGAAAGATATGGAAGACAACGCAGTCTGTGGGTGCGCCATTCTGTACGTCGTCTTTCTGCTGTAAGCATGTGCTGTTCACAACGTGCAAGTGTGCTGTAGACAACATGGTTTATTCCTTAGAACAGAGGATTTTTCTGGTGTTGAAATTCCACCGCCTAGAACACAGTGTTGTTGCAACAAGATGAAGTTTTCAACGGAGGTTTAATGTAACCAAAGGACCGAAAAGCGATACAATAAAGGATCTGTTTGAAAAATTTCAACGGACTGGGAACGTGACGGATGAACGTGCTGGAAAGGTTGGGCGACCGCGTACAGCAACCACAGAGGGCAACACGCAGCTAGTGCAGCAGGTGATCCAACAGCGGCCTCAGGTTTCCGTTCGCCGTGTTGCAGCTGCGGTCCAAATGACGCCAACGTCCACGTATCGTCTCATGCGCCAGAGTTTACACCTCTATCCATACAAAATTCAAACGCGGCAACCCCTCAGCGCCGCTACCATTGCTGCACGAAAGACATTCGCTAACGATATAGTGCACAGGATTGATGACGTCGATATGCATGTGTGCAGCATTTGGTTTACTGACGAAGCTTATTTTTACCTGGACGGCTTCGTAATAAACAGAACTGGCGCATATGGGGAACCGAAAAGCCCCATGTTGCAGTCCCATCGTCCCTGCATCCTCAAAAAGTACTGGTCTGAGCCGCCATTTCTTCCAAAGGAATCATTGGTCCATTTTTCAGATCCGAAACGATTACTGCATCACGCTATCTGGACATTCTTCGTGAATTTGTGGCGGTACAAACTGCCTTAGACGACACTGCGAACACCTCGTGGTTTATGCAAGATGGTGCCCGGCCACATCGCACGCCCGACGTCTTTAATTTCCTGAATGAATATTTCGATGATCGTGTGATTGCTTTGGGCTATCCGAAACATACAGGAGGCGGCGTGGATTGGCCTCCCTATTCGACAGACATGAACCCCTGTGATTTCTTTCTGTGGGGACACTTGAAAGACCAGGTGTACCGCCAGAATCCAGAAACAATTGAACAGCTGAAGCCGTACATCTCATCTGCATGTGAAGCCATTCCGCCAGACACGTTGTCAAAGGTTTCGGGTAATTTCATTCAGAGACTACGCCATATTATTGCTACGCATGGTGGATATGTGGAAAATATCGTACTATAGAGTTTCCCAGACCGCAGCGCCATCTGTTGTTGAAAATTGTAACTACTGTAATTTCGAAAGTTTGTCTGCCTGAAAATGTACTATTGTCCCAAGCATATTGCAACAAACGGTGTATTTCTATCGCTGCTCGTTTAGTTTTTATTGCCGTTTCAAATATACCGGTCATTTTTGAAACACCCTGTACCTTCCACTGTTAGTGCTGCCACCTGCTGTCTGTGTTTTTTTTTTTTTTCATGTTGACACCGAACATATGCAGTGGTCATATTAATGTGACTGGTCTATGATAGCTGCTAATCTAAGGCATGTAGATAAAACTTGTGCTTGCCGTTTTATCCACAGAGCACTTCCATCCTCTGTTAGCAAACTTCAAGTGATTTCACCTTTAGTTGTATGAGTATGTGATTCCCCTGTGTGTGTATCGCTTTTAGTTTATGGGATCGTTCCACATTACATTATACCAAAAGGTTTTACGATTCCTAATACATATGACTTGCAGCTTGTTGTGTATTGGATGTGAATACCACAGCATTCAGAATCCAAATAAAGGGTATCCTACAAATCACACTCCACAGTAATAAAAGGGCTTGAGGTAGGAGGACGTAGTGCATTTTTTTTTTCACCTTACATTCCTGTGGATAGAACTAGTAGTTTAGTGAACGAATGGATGCCTGCCAGTTTACACTACAATAGAATCTTGTAGCTGGGAATGAATTGTAAATACTAACAGGTAATTTGAAAAATACATAACACACCTTATGCATAATACTCATATCGCTCATGTTAACGACTGCACCGTGTGTTACAACTGAAACGTGGGTTGAGAATAACTATACCACTTCCTCATGGATACAGAATTAATGGCAATATGACAATTTCGTCGTGTAACCATGTGTATGGAATGCACCGATTTTCCACTATTAAAGCACATACTGGGCGAATCACCAAAAACTTGCATCGGAGATAACACTATTGCGGATGTGGAAAGTGCTATTGATATGCGGCTTCCAGAGATTTGATTGGTAGCCAGGGGCTCGTATTGTTAGCCTATAAATTGATGATAATAATAATAATAATATTAATACTTAGAAACCGAGCGAGATGGCACAATGGTTAGCACACTGGACGGTTCAAACCCGTGTCCAGCCATCCTGATTTAGGTTTTCCGTGATTTCCTTAAATCGCTTCAGGCAAATGCCGGGATGTTCCTTTGAAAGCGCACAGCCGACTTCCTTCCCCATCCTTCCCTAATCCGATGCGACTGATGACCACGCTCTTTGGTCCCCCTCCCCCAAATCACCCAACCAACCAATACTTGCAAAGTGTGTCTGTTGTCCAAACATACACTTTTTCAAAAGGAAAAATGTCTATAGACATTAATAAACCAAAGGTATGGTAAATTAGAATGGTGTTTGTTTCATGTTTCTAGTGTGAGTCGTTTATGAGATCTTATTTTTAAAAGTTCACACACAGACATTCGTACAATATCTGTGATAGCATATACAAAAGAACAATACAAATGTGTACGCTAGTTCTGTGGTTTCTGACCAGTACCGAGACAACTGACCATCACAGGTTGTGTTCAAAACGACCACTGGCTGTGGCAATACACGCTTCCAGTGTGGTATGCAACGGCTGCTACACAGATGCTAGCATTTTAACGAAGGTGTCCGAGTAGGCTGCAGTAATACATCGTTGTATATCATCGGCTGTAGTTGATATGTCCTCGTGGACATCTTATTTTAGCCTCTTTGCCCACAGGAAAAAGTTTACAGGCGTCAAATTCAGGGAACGGGCCGACCAACGATTTGGAAACAATTCGTGAAGACGTGCTTTAGTACTTCATGCACTGTGTGCTGGAAATCCATAATGTTGGTACCACAGGTCCCCTCTAGTCTGTAGAGGAACGTCTTCAGTCATCCGTTGAAGAAAGCCTGTTTGGAGGCTGTGATACTTGTGCGGGTTCAGTGTTCTCTCTATGAAACACAGGCCTACAGTCTGATGGTTCACTAACCCATACCACATGTTTACACTCCATGGACGTGGCGTTCCTCCTGACGAAGCCAAGGAGGATATTCAGCAGATCAATAATGCATGTCTCAGCCGTTTTCCTGGCCATAGTTGGTAAATGTGGTTTCATCGCTAAACAAAATACATAATACATCTGGATGTACAGAAGTGAACGCGACTGTCATAATCGTTGATATGCAGTTCTTGATGGAGAGAGACGTGATGGGAACGGAACCTATGCCGATGAGAATTTGAAGGGCATTTACCTGACTCATGCCACTTATCGTGCAATTGCGTGGGAGCTAACGTGCGGATCGACTGCAAAAGTAGCAAGAACATTAAATTTACCTCTCTTCTGTCGTCACTTGTTTCCTTCTGCTACGTTGTCTATGTGTCACAATACGACTTTTACGTAACTACTTGAAGAGGTTGATAAATAAATGCCAAGATCATTGACGTCTATTGGGATATCTTGCCACATACACCGTCCAAGAATGAACAGCATTTTTCCTACTCTCTCCATATTCTAAGACCATATCGACTCTTTCTGCATCGATAAATCCCATCGTCCACTCGCGACCTGTTGCTTGCACTGCCACACACTAACTGACTAGCAAGTCGCAACGCACTCAAGGAACACATAATCACTCTGTAAGCAAACAAACAACATTGTACCTGCCAACTACGCAGGTTGAGTGGCACAAACAAGTGTCGTTGTGGAAACTTCTCAATATACGGTATCTCGTAAAAGACTTGCACTAGAATCCCGGAACAAACACCACTGGCATTATAATTTACCCTGCCTTTAGTCTATTAATGTCATTAGGCATTGTTCCATTTAAAAATGTGTATATTTGCTCAAACAATACACTTTCCAAGTATTATTACAGTCTGTTTATTGGCTATCAATACGAGCTTCTGACTACCAATCCAGTCTGTGAAACGTTTACATCTGTAGCACTTTCCATTTCCGTAATATTAGCGGTACAAGTTTTAGGTGATACACCTTGTATATATGTGTCTGGCATCTAGTCGTTACATTACAGATCTACGGCTCCTCTCTGCCATTTATTCCGATTACTCGATCCGTTAATGTTTTTTTTTTTATTTCTAGGTTTATATGTGACGTCATAAGCCTTCATATACATTATGTTTACAGGGTATCCCAGAAATGTTGCGACAGGCTTAGAAGTGTTCTAGAGGATATTTTGAGGAACAAATCGACAATAGGAACTGCGACCAGAGACGTCACGGTACAGAGCGTCGAAGTTGCAGGCACCGAGTGAAACGTCCCCTTAGAAAAATTGTACAAGACTGTGCTTAAACTGACACACAATATTTTTTTTTTGTTTTAGCGCAACGCAATCTGACTTTCAAAAATCCCTACAAAAGAATGGCCCTGACTAACATTAATCTATACCTTTCACAAATCATTTACCTCACCAAAAATCTCCGTTACTCGAACTACTGCAATACAGCGAGCGCCACTACTGCCAGCTAAATAAAAGATTCAAACTACGGAAGGGATAGTTAGCAAATGAAAGATTTTAATGGAGAACAAACAATGTATTTACCTTAATAGTCATAATATATATAGCAGTTCATGACAAATTTCAAAACTCCGCCATCTCTCTCCCCACATCCACCACTGCTGGCGGCTCACCTACAACTGCGCAACGCTACGCGCTGTTCACATGCAGCTGCCGCTGCCCAACACTACAATGGCAGACAACAATGCAAACTAGCCACAGACTGCACACAGCACAGCCAGTGATTTTCATATAGAGCGCTACGTAACGTTGCCAATAAGAAAACATAAACAGCCTACTTACATAAAGAAAACATAAACAGCCTACTTACACGAGGCATGTCACTACGTCCAACAATGACAAAATATCTGGCAAAGTTGTCTGTTATTCAGTGATCGCAACTGATCGCAAAACCGGCAATACAAAAGATGGAGCCAGCTGCTGCGCAGAAAAGTCTTGTCTCATGTTCTGTTGCTTCGGTGGAAGGCGTTTTGGGAGTGGGTTTTCAGCTGTTGGTTGGTTTTCTCCTGTAGCCCTCTAAAATCTCCAGTGTTTTTCGGTGTACAGGAGAAAAGATGGAAACCCGTGTCCAAAAGCATGATTCAATAATGTCACAGAGTATCACATTCATAGAAGACAAGGCCTGTGTATGCAGCAGTTAGCTCCATCTTCTCCACTGGCGATTGTGGCAGTTAGTCGCAATTACTGAATAGCAAACAACATTGCAAGATGTTTCGCCTACAATCCATCAGTGTAAAAAGTCACATTTGCTGCCAGAGGGGTGGCCTACTGGCAGGCGCTGGCACCAATACCTTCGGAAGTCTGTAGTGTCGTCGAATATAGTTAATGGACACAGGTTGCTCTTCTCGATTTGATCTTCAAGATACCCTCTACAACCCGCTGAAGTTTGTCGTAATATTGCTGTCGCCCCGCTTTCTCCCCCCCCCCCCCCCCTCTCCAAAATAATCACCGACAACACTTAGTACAATGTGCTGGAAGGCAAGTTGATCAGTTTTCAATAAGTAACCAATATCCGGAAACACACAGCTCGGGCGCTGGAGAGCATCGAAGAAACAACAAATTGTTGTGACAATTTGTTCTGACTCGTTTTGATGTCCGAATACAGAAGGTATGGCCACCGCTGTGGCCGAGCAGTTCTAGGCGCTTCAGTACGGGAACCGCGCTGCTGCTACGGTCGTAGTTTCGAATCCTGCCTCGGGCATGGATGTGTGTTTTGTCCTTAGGTTAGTTAGGTTTAAGTAGTTCTAAGTCTAGGGGACTGATGACCGCAGATGTTAAGTCCCATAGTGCTTAGAGCCACAGAAAGTAAGCAACCCTGTGGTCATTTGTGTACTGCAGGTGGACGACCTGAGCCTAACAACATTCCTGCAAACGGGCTGAATTCCTCCACAAAGACCTTGTGCACGTTCTACTGTGGACTTTGTATGGACTGCCAGTGCAGTAACGTTAATGACAGCAGTGCAGTATGTACCAGTACACGGCTGCGGAAATGACTAACATCATGCTTGTATAGAACAAAATGGATTGAAATGGGAGAGCAGCTGTAAGCTTGTAGGCAGGACATTTTCCAAACAGACGTACCCCACATCATTCCACGTTCGTGGCCATCGAGTAACGCCTCAGGTAAGCTGGAAGGTTGCACATAGGTATTTTGTGCCTGCGGCGTGTCCATTGCACAGTGAAGTGGTAGCGCTTGTAAAGCATGTATGTAGAACTGTAAAAGGTTCCTAGCCAAGGCTCGACGTACGTTACGTACCAAGGATAATGGAGATGTAACCCATGTGCGCAATTTCTGGTTAAGCCACCTCACAAGGACAATTATAAATTTAAAAATTACAGGGTCGCCACCAGCCCAAGCCCTTCCTAACAATAAAGAAAAGGCCGAACTGGAAATTATCAGTTCAATTAAATTAAGAATTTAATTACAAGAATGCAATGTTTTAAAGACACTAACAAGATGAACAGCATTGTATGTCGTATTACAATGAACTTGTTTAATTAAATTGATTTTTCCTCCCGTTTTTGTTAATCACAAGCAAGCAGATTAACTTAAAAAAAAATCAGGAAATAGAAAATTAATTTGAAAACTGGCATCAATGAGAAAGATAAAGGACGCAGAGTTTATCTTTTACGTAGCACATTTGTTTCTTTACTGAGTTTGATGCACATCTTATAAATACGCGTGACTGGGGCCTGAATAAATAAATTTAACTAAATAATTCACAAAAAATTGTACAATCGCGCAATTAAAAAGGAAAAACACACAAAAGGGAAGTGGAACACAATAATTCAAGATTCCATCTACATACCAACGAGTGTCCGAAAGGAACAAAGCAACTTCCACATCGCCGATTTTTAACAAAACAATTATGCCACATTCCAAAAATACATACCTACACAGGCTTCAGTTAAGCTGAAGTACTTAAATATGCCATGAATTTAACATAGGGAAATTCTAATTTGACCTACTTCCTATCAGCAGAAACCCTCTCTAGGAGCTACGAACTGTACTCACTAACCGCTAGCTGCAGAATGTCCTTTCTCCACCGAGCTTCGCCTAACTACCGGTGCAATGGAAGCTACCAGAGGGGCAGGCTTTGGCCACCCACCTGACAGACAAACCAACCTCAGACTAAATAGGGTAAACCTCTCTGTCCAGGTACTGGGATCCTAAGTTGGTCATCCTGTGCTACCCTCCAAACAAGAAGCAAACGTCAGCTGCTCCTAGCAGACGACAACCAACTCAGCGTCCCCCACAAAAGAAACCCGAAACCACACGTAAAAACATTCAGTCACAGTCACGCACAAATAGGGTAAGGTCAAGGAAAAAAGGTAATAAATACATGTCATGATCTCCTATGGAACACAAAAAAATCAAACATAATGTCATTAATAAGCGTTAGTTTCATTATTAAGTCTTTCTCGGAAAGTTAATAAAATTAACCGCAATCAGGCGGTGGACAGAATAGGATGCACAGAATCCAGTGAGACAAGCGTCTATGAAAGACTCCAGACAGACGTTTCATCACACCGAACCCTCCCCCCTTCCCCCCCAAAACTGTGCAGGAAACGTTATTGCCATGCTATGACGTTACCCAACAGGCTTTTCATCTTGAAAATTTCACACAAAAATATAAATTCTGGCAACCAGTAATTTCAAAACTCAAGGATAAATACAAGTTTATACTAAAACTGGTGCTTTTCATTTATTGTTAAAACCATTATAGTATGAGTTTACGTGTGTTACTAACTTAGAGAATTTAATGTTGATCTCATTTGGTCGGCAATGGAACAGCAGTTATATAGAAAGTACCACAAGAGAAATGATGTGTTTGTAAGATCCAAAATAGTATGCACAATAAAACATCTTATCCTCAAACATATCTAATTAAGAAATTTAAAACTTATAGTGAAAGTTAATTGTGGTACTAATTTACTGAATTTAAAAAGTGGACCTCATTTGGTCAGAAAAAGGGACATTCATTTGTTGCAAAGTACCACAACAAACTGATGTGTAGGTATGCTTTAAAACAGTATGCACAATATAACATCTAATCCGCAATCATATTTAATGGATGAAATTTAAAACTTATTGTGAAAGTTAATTGTGGTACTAATTTACTGAATTAAAAATGGATCTCATTTGGTCAGCCAAAGGGACATTGATTTGTTTGCAAAGTACCACAACAGAATGATAATGCACAACACCATAAGAATATTTGACACACATACATAATGTTACATAGTGTACAGAAAATTATAGTAATAAACATACACAATACATAGACATAATGTTACACAGCATACGAAAATCATAGTAATAAAAATAGTAGAGTCATGAAAACACGTTTCTGACATGTCACAAAAAACTAGTATGGATCAAATCATCAGAAATAAAAAGCCACTAAGAAACATGTGAACAACAAAATGATTCCTCTCAACGCTACAGGAACATTAACATATCGTGTTAGAAAAAAAGGAAACAAGGAATCTCGACTAAACAAGTTATATCTATAAGTCTAAAAAAACTTTGCATCTATACAAATATGTTGATGAGTTAATTAATTCAATCATTGATACTAAAATTCAAACATATTATCTTTACAAAATTCATCATTTGAAATCTAGGTCCCTTAAAAAAATCTTATAAAAATGTAATATCCTATCATTTATAAAGGCACTATGTGTTTCTTTGATTTGGCCTTTCGTGAATGATGAACATGACAAAAATCTCGCATTGTTTCTTAAAAAACATGGTTAGAAGGATAAATCTTAACTGGTCCGTAAGATTTCATAAAAAAAGGCATTTATCTAATTAATATTGGACTAAAAATTTCAACTATAATTGCCAATTTATCGAAAATAAAATAGAATGACATAGAACTCTGACTAAATCCGTAATGATTACTTGCACCAAAGGCAAGAAATTAAAAAAAAAATTACAAGAAGTATAAAAATTTTATTTTCAAATAATTTTCTTAAACAGATATTCAGTAATCACTATGCAAAATTGTGTCTAGTGTTTGAGGCACTGATCCTTTTTTTTTAAGCACTGCTGTGTCACAAGAACAAAGTGAATTACTCAGTGTAAATTATATAGGGGCGTTGTACTCATCCGTCAAAGAAAACTTATTTGGCTAATTCAATAAATATAAAATATTCGAAAGAAATCAATAATCTGAGAATAATAAAGAAAATTACAATTGTTATCTCAGAATCTTGTGGATTTACTCCTTCAATTACACTTTTAAAGGTAACGATTACTTAAATCAGTTTAAATTATGGTACCAGAAAGATTATTCACGCTCCTTGAAAAGGGATATGATCACATTTTTGGAATAGGAATAAAGACAGCGCAAGGAAAATCGGTTAGTGACATTCCAACACCTGTTAGCTACTTTTAAGTCCATACCACATAGAATCAAATGCAAAATCTACTTGTTATCACAACGGAACTCGTCCGCTAATCTAAGGCGTGTGCATTACATGCTCGATACAGAATAACACCACTATCCAGGTTTGTGGTGTGGTGTCTCTCTCTCTCTGGCGTCGGTAACACTAATTCACGATATCGACTGAAATCACTGACAGGCACCCCCTTGAACATACATAAATGTCATACATTATTTCACTGATAGGATTACATACGCGAAACCTCATGTCTAAAACAAATCATTCTTATTACAACATTAATATTTTTAGAGCTACTTCATTCATTTACAAATTTACGATTAACTGCTGATTAGCATACTAGCAAAAATAAGTTTAAATTCGATACATCACGTCACCATGATCAGCAGTCTCCTGTTCTTTTTTCTTAGTACCTGCAGAATTATTTGCTGTCACACAACCTGCTTGCAGGAGAGCTACCTTGAATATATACTTCAGATCAAAACAAAAAATATAGATGCAGTTACATTTTGTACACAATACCTCTGTATACGTCATCGCTTGACACAACACAACTGAAATAATATACAAATAGACGAGGCATTGGGCAACTCATGTAGAAGGTCTTGGAAGGTAGTTAGTTGCGTATCCCACGACCAATGATTGCGACTGCAATATAAACGACACAATTTGTTTATTTCCTTAATCGTTTGCTCACTCGTATTGGACGCTGCGCGGAATAAAGAGATATAAATATTGGCTTAATTTTCCTTCTCCTTAACAAACGTTTCCAAAGCCTTCATCTGAACTGCAGTCCGTTGTCTGAGATGACACGCTTCACGGGACCAACTTCTTTTAGGAAGTGGTTAGCAAAGGCTGCCGCCACCGTTCTTCCTGTGCTCGTCGCAATGGTGCCAGGCACACGAATTTGGAGGTGAGTTCGATCGCCAATAACACACATTCGCATATCCCCTCTGAGAACCAACGAGAGGCCGTGGAGGTCGACAGCCGCGAGTTCCCTCAACCTGCTAGGAACAATTGGATGTAGTGGTGCGGCATATGACGCAGTGGGCTGTTTTGCTCCCTGACAGGGCCTACAAACTCTAATGACACGATGAATTCGCTTCAGCATGCTATTAGATTAGATTAGATTAGATTAATACTAGTTCCTTGGATCATGAATACGATATTTCGTAATGATGTGGAACGAGTCAAATTTTCCAATACATGACATAATTAAGTTAATTTAACAACATACTTAAGTTAATATAACAACTTTTTCATTTTTTGTGTTTTTTATTTTTATTTTATTTTTATTTTTTATTTTTTCAATATTTTTTTATTTACGAGTATATCTAAAAATTCCTCTATGGAGTAGAAGGAGTTGTCATACAGAAATTCTTTTAATTTCTTCTTAAATACTTGTTTGTTATCTGTCAGACTTTTGATACTATTTGGTAAGTGACCAAAGACTTTAGTGCCAGTATAATTCACCCCTTTCTGTGCCAAAGTTAGATTTAATCTTGAATAGTGAAGATCATCCTTTCTCCTAGTATTGTAGTTATGCACACTGCTATTACTTTTGAATTGGGTTTGGTTGTTAACAACAAATTTCATAAGAGAGTATATATACTGAGAAGCTACTGTGAATATCCCTAGATCCTTAAATATATGTCTGTAGGATGATCTTGGGTGGACTCCAGCTATTATTCTGATTACACGCTTTTGTGCGATAAATACTTTATTCCTCAGTGATGAATTACCCCAAAATATGATGCCATATGAAAGCAACGAGTGAAAATAGCCGTAGTAAGCTAATTTACTAAGATGTTTATCACCAAAATTTGCAATGACCCTTATTGCATAAGTAACTGAACAGAAACGTTTCAGCAGATCATCAATGTGTTTCTTCCAATTTAATCTCTCACCAATGCACACACCTAAAAATTTGGAATATTCTACCTTAGCTATATGCTTGTGATTAAGGTCTATATTTATTAATGACGTCATACCATTCACTGTACGGAACTGTATGTACTGCGTCTTATCAAAATTCAGTGAGAGTCCGTTTACAAGGAACCACTTAGTAATTTTCTGAAAGACAGTATTGACAATTTCATTAGTTAATTCTTGTTTGTCAGATGTGATTACTATACTTGTATCATCAGCAAAGAGAACTAACTTTGCCTCTTCATGAATATAGAATGGCAAGTCATTAATATATATTAAGAACAACAAAGGACCCAAGACTGACCCTTATGGAACCCCATTCTTGATAGTTCCCCAGTTTGAGGAATGTGCTGATCTTTGCATAGTATGAGAACTACTTATTTCAACTTTCTGCACTCTTCCAGTTAGGTACGAATTAAACCATTTGTGCACTGTCCCTCTCATGCCACAATACTTGAGCTATTGAAGTAGCAGGTCTCCCGCAGCTTTTCAAAGTACTTGCGCGCACCAAAGTGACCGTAGCTCAAGTGCACATACCATACCAGTTTGTTCACTAGTTCGTCATGAATAGCTAATAGCCACCGGGCGACGTTAACTCCTCGCATCTTAAACAGAATACCATTCCGCACGAGGTAATGCTGCCGCAGCACGGCATTGTTCCTGTCATGCCATTTCGTTTTAATGTCACACAACAATTAACCCTTATCCTGCTCGTGACTAATGCCACTCAGCGAGGCATTGATACGGTTTTAAAATGCAACTCCCTTGATGTACATGATACTAAAATTATTCTCCCCTAAATCACCTTCCTGTGTATGTTTGAGCCCTATCGGAACACGTGACAGTGCGTCCGCAATCACATTCATTTCTCCCGGAATGTATTCTATAGTAAACTGATACTCTTTGAGCAAAAGGGTCCACCTGCCTAGTCTTCCCTGCCCAATTTTCGCGCTCATTAGAAATTGTAAGGCCCTGTGATCAGCGAAAACCCTCGTCTTTCGGCGAACAAGTAATAACGAAACTTTTTGAAGGCCCATATGATCGCCAGCGCCTCGAGAGCTCCGTTACTGAATAGTTTCGCTCGCTGCGAGTGAGTACATGCCTTCCGAACGAAATGGTTTTCCATTTCTTGGGGTCGTCTTCTCCTCCTGTTTGAAGCACCACCAAACCATTAATCGAGCTGTCCGTCATTAAGCAAAAATCTTGATTCAAGTCAGGATGTGAAAGTAGGGGTGCGTTGGCTAATGCTCTCTTTAAGCTATTAAATTCGTTATCTGCCTGTTGGTCCCATATCCAGACGGTATTTTTACTTGTCAGTGAACACAGACGTGGCGTGGATGATAGCCCCACGTTGATAAATCTTTTGTAAACATCGCAGAGCCCTGAAAATGACCTCAGTTGCCTTTTTGTTGTGGGAGTTGCACATTCGGCTATAGCCACGATCTTATCTGGGTCGGGGCGGATTCCGTCGGCAGAGACAACACGTCCTAAACATTTAATGTCTTTGCGTCCGAATTGTGATTTTTCTGGGTTGACGGTTACCCCAGCCTCTGCAAAGACGTCCAAAAGTCTGTTCAGGACCCAGTTATGTTCCTCCCAGGACTTCTCAGCGATTAAAATGTCATCGACATACATCGTAACTCGTGCGTTTAAATCATCGGGTAATATACTGTTCAGTCCTCTGATGAACGCAGCAGAAGATACGTTTAGTTCGAACGGAAGTCGGTGGAACTGGTAACAATTCCCATGACACACGACTGATTGAGGGCTATCTGCCAAAAGCTCGATCGGAGGTCGATCGACGATAATATTTTAACACCATGCAGGCGTTGGAGAAGCTCGTCCAGGCTTTCTGGTCTGTCTGTTTCCGGTATTATTACAATATTTATTTGACGGGAGTCTAACACTAAACGGACAGAATTATCCTCCTTTGGCTCCACCAGTAAGGGCGAATTGTATAAGCTTCGTGTCGTCTCAATAATGCCTTCCTCTAACATCTTTTTTAATTCCTTTTCTACACTCGCCTTGTACGCAAGTGGAATAGGGTACGGCTTCACGAAAAACGGGTTGTGCTCACGTACCCAGAACCTGTAATTGAAGCCCTTTATTGTGCCTGGTGCTTCTATAAACACGCTTGCGTGGTTGATGATTATCCGACGCAATGCTTCCCGGTCCCCATCCGCATTTCCGGGACAGGAAATCCTCTCTTTCAGAACACTGGCAAAAAGACCATTCTGATACTGCTCAGTAGACATCGAAAGCGACCCATCCACCAGGTTAACGTTGAACTCAAGTTCAGATTGCGATTCTGTGCAATCGGAAAATCTCAGGCAACTCACTTCACTTTCATTGCAGAGCACGCGCTCATCAAAAATTAAACTGACGGGGTTACCTTGAACCTCCACTACTATAAGACCTCCACAAACGTTGATTATTGCATTATGTGCATACATAAAATCGGTACCCAGAATGACCGCCACCCGCATCAGGCGTATAATATAAAAATTAAACTCAAATTGATAACCTTGACATTTGAAATTAATCCGAGCTCGCCGTTTGATCTCCACGCTTTCCCTGTAAATCGCTCCCCTTACTCGCACCGGAAAAACAGGCCAATCTCCACTCTCCTCGCACTGCCTAAATGTGCCCTCACCAGTAATTGCATACGGACTCCCTGTGTCCAAAATGCACTTTAATTGCAACTCTCTAATTGAGATCGTGTAGGTCCTACTTGCAATTTTGTTGCGTTCCGCGCCGTCTAGCAGTCAAAGTTCTTGCCGCTCATTTTCGATACAAAGATTTTGTCGGTGGTTCGCAGGCATAATTTCCCTTCCCAGGTTGTGGTCGCGCATCCACATTTCTATCCTCGTTACGTTCTATACATAACTAGTTTCTGACTTCCTGATCTCGACTTACACCGTTTCCAGGATTTGGGTCATAATTTGCTTGTACCCTCTCATTTCCAAAATGACGGTTCCTATTGAATTCATTGCTCCAGTTATTCCCACGGTTAGGCCACCCGTTATTACTATTCCCATTCTGTCGATCATGGCCCCGTGATCGATTTCGGTCGCGTCCTCTCGATCTTTCTTGCTCGCGTCTTCTGCTGCGCCTCATGCGGGAGTCTTGCGCTTCCGCACCACGGGGTTCGCCTGCATAGTTAGAAGCATACGCCTCTGCGTCATGTTCTAGTTCTTGCAGTATTACTTTGAATGCTTCGACATCATCTTTGCATTTGCAGCAAGGATGATGTGGCGCATATGTGCCGGTAGTTTCGTTAGACAAATCCGGATCAGCTCTGCTGGTCCGAACGGGTCATACAAGTATTGGTTTGCCTGCACCATGTGATCGAATAGACGAGCCGCGCTTGTAAACCTGAGTTTCTCAGGGAGGGTATCAAAAATATCTTATGCTTTACCCTGTCCTGTGTAGCTTCCGACCAGTAGGCCGAAAGAAAAGCTTGTTTAAACTCACGCATCGTGCCACAACTGCGCGCTACGGTTCTTATTCACGCGGCGGGTTCCCCCGCTAGGAAACTACACATGAAGTGCCTTTTATGAGTGCTGGGCCACGTTGGTGGCAGCGCAAACTCATCCTGCTCTATCCAAGCGACGGGGTGGATTCCATCACTTGCGTTTTTAAATATGTCGAACTTTCGCAGCGAAAGAAAGTGCTTGAAATCGGCTTCCTGCCTTTCTCTTCGCAGAGATCGCATGAATTCCTGGTTCGCCCCCGGCTGGATCGTTATCGCTAGAGTCCCATCCGATCTCACGCCCAGAGTATCTCTCACCATTTCCGTGTGCTTTATTTCGTCCGGCCACCCCTCGACCATGTTCTATACGTGTTTCGAGGTTCCCCACACGTTGATTCAAATCACGGGTTACCCCCGCTTGTTGTCGATTGATTAGGTACTGTCCGTGCTGAAACTTCAGCAAAGACCGCACCTCTTCGGTATTCTCACTAATACCTGCCCCAGAACTCTTGTCTGCCATTTCGACGATCTTTGAAAGCTCATTTCTCAGGTCTTGGGTTTCAGAAGCATTTTCTTCTTTGTTTCGATCCAGCTCTTGTTGGAGAGCACTAATCGCGCCGCTGTTCAGGTCCACTTGGATCTTAATAGCCTCCGGACACTGCGTGCTCGCTACCTGCACCTTGGACAATAGCTCTGCGCGGTCGCGTTTGCACTGAGTTTCCAAAGCCTGGAATTTCTCGGTCACTATGCGTGCTTGTTGTTCGACCACCTTGTTAAGTCTTGTCTGTTCGTTTTCGACGTGGCCGAGACGTTGCTCCTCAACACTAACAGCTCTCCCTATTTCTATAGTTATTTATTCTCGTAACGTGGTCTGAAAGTCTTTCAGATTATTTACTACGTTATTCTCTAGTTTATCGAATCGCTTTTCTGTCGCCTACAATCGGTTTTGAGTTTCCTTCGTAGATTTACGTACCTCGTCGATTTTACATAATTGCCCCATCATACTTTGTAAGAGCACGTCCATGTCCACAAGCGCACTGTTAAGCTGGCTATTGCTGAGTTCATTACTCTTATTGCGCGTACTTGATTCATTAGGTTCCCTATCAAGATCCTCCGTGTCCTGTAATTTCTGAGAATCCGGATCCGCACGATTTTCTACTTCTTCTGTTTGCTCAACTGAGTTCAACGTCACGTTTTCTATGTGTTCTAAAGATTCATTATTTACATACAGCCCGATACTATTGTCGTCCTGGTTATCACGACTGTTGTTTTTCGCACGGTTGTGCGTATCCATAATTTGAAAATTAAAGAATCCACACAATAAAAAATAATTTACTTGTCCACTGACCACGACAACACACGATTATTTTACTGTGCAAAAACACAATTTGCAATTCGGCCTGTACCCAATTTTGTCACACGCAAAAAACCAATAACATATCAAAACGTCACACAATTTTAAAAAAAGAACATATACATAAATACAATAAACAACAAACAACCCGGTTCGCAATGCCGAGACAAACTCTTTTTCTCAAGCAACACAGACGTTGTTTGAGCGCTGTGGAAAATTTGCATATAATTAACAGACTGCTAAATCTAACTTGTATATCAGAATTTCTCATTTCTAGCGCATGCTAGGCCAGGGTCGGCCATATGTAAAGTATGTATGTATAACTGTGAACGGATCCTAGCGGAGACTCGACGTACGTTACGTACCAAGAATAATGGAGATGTAACCCCTGTGCGCAATTTCTGGTTAAGCCACCTCACAAGGACAATTATAAATTTAAAAATTACAGGATCGCCACCAGCCCAAGCCCTTCCTAACAATCAATAAAAGACCAAACTGGAAATTATCAGTTAAATTAAATTAAGAATTTAATTATAAGAATTTACTTTTTTTAAAGACACTAACAAGATGAACGGCATTGTATATCGTATATCAACGAGCTTGTTTAATTAAATTGATTTTTCCTCCAATTTGTGTTCATCACAAGCAAGCAGATTACCTTAAAAAAATCAGGGAATAGAAAATTAATTTGAAAACTGGCATCAATGAGAAAGATAAAGGACGCAGAGTTTATCTTTTACTTAGCACATCTATTTCATTACTGAATTTGATGCACATCCTATGAATACACATGACTGACGCCTGAATAAAAATATTTAACTAAATAATTCGCAAAAAATTGTAAAATCGCTCAATGGAAAAGGAAAAACACACAAAAGGGAAGTGGAACACTATAATTCAATCATTCCATCTACATACCCACGACTGTCCGAAAGGACACAGGGTTTATTCACATCAATGGAACGCACACCAACCTCAGACCTCGTCCCCCTCCCCTCCCCCTCCCACCGCAACATCCAACTCGTGCGTTTCTGGCTATGACTTCCTTCTTGGAAACCGATAAGCGTGCCTTCCCACACAACATACTAAGCCTTGTCGCTATCTTTTTCGGAACACACTGTATATATAATATCAAGCATATACCTCACAGCAACCCATGTTCGTGCATCGTTGAACACCGTCCCGCACCACCAAGAGGATATGCACAGAACATGCCAAACGAGCCGTCATGGTAGCGAAATGTGTGAAATCACAAACAAGGAAACAGTTGTTTTATTTGTAGTTAAAGAAATTGTGGGTACTATGTTGATGCACATACAAGGACGAAATGAATTTCTTTCTCTAAGGACACATGTTCGCGGAGAATCGACGACATGGCCTTTGATGTGGAAGATATCAGTGACTAAGAGGCTAAGGAAGACAATAGAACGTGCGAAAGCACATCGCCTATTTGGTGGCGTCTGTCCTACTTGAGCATGGGAAGGACTAACATGATGAAACAACAAAATCATACACACATCTTGCTCGATTTGTGAGGAGTTTCTAGTACTTTAGCATTTTTGTGGAGCTGAAATACACTGGGATGGCAAGAGTCAGGGGATACCTTCTAACATCGTGTCGGCCCTCCTTCTGCCTGGCAGCAGTACGACGTGGCACGGACTCAACAATTCGTTGGAAGTACCCTGCAGACATATTGAACCATACTGCTCGAACAGTCCACGGGTATACTGCCGTTTTATAGTGTCCAACGGGCTCAATACTTCGGCCATCAGACATGTCGCCATCGTCAGGTGCGCTGACGAACTGAGCTCCTGAGGGCGGGCGGCAGATTTAAATCTCCTCCCCCCACGGGCCGCTCTCTTCGCAGTCCGCAGTCGCGAAGACGTGGGCGTCGGAATCTGTCGTAGCGTCGATGTGCTTGCTACGTCCGCCCTGGTCGCCAGTTCGTACTTCTTGCTGAGAGTCTTCTTAATTACATTCCATGCCGGGTCCCAAGCCTTGCTGAGATTGTAGCCGCAATCTCGGTTGATAAGATCTTCCCTGGTGCGAATTTCGATAGCCTCCCTTATAACGCTGTCCCAATATTTAGAGGTCTGAGCCAGGATCTTAGTACGCTCATAATCCATCTCGTGTTTCTCGGATAAACAGTGCTCTGCCATTGCCGACTTATTTGGATATTTCAGTCGAGTGTGCCTTTGATGTTCTCGGCCACGATCTTCGATGTTGCGTACTGTTTGTCCGATATAAGTCTTCCCACACTCACAGGGAATTTGGTATATGCCGGCCTTCCTCAAACCGAGGTCATCTTTCACACTTCCCAATAATGCCCGTGTTTTATTGGGCGGGCAGAAGACGGTTTTCACTCGGTGTTCCTTTAATATATTGCCGATTTTCCCCGATAGTGCGCCATTTTACGGAAAAACGCAGTGGCTACCTCTTCTCCTGTGACTTCATTCGTCTCCACAGGTTCTGCTGTGGTGGTGGGACGGAGAGCGCGTCTAATCTGCCATTCCGAGTACCCGTTTTTTCGGAACACGGTTTTGAGGTGTTCCAATTCCTGAGGCAGATTCTCTGCGTCTAAGATGCTGCGTGCCCTGTGTACTAGTGTTTTCAGTACTCCACTCCTCTGAGAAGGGTGGTGGCAGCTGTCTGCATGCAGGTACAGGTCAGTGTGCGTTTTCTTCCTGTACCTACCATGGCTCAGGGTACCATCTTCTCTTGACCATGACGGCCAGGAATGGTAATCTTCCTTCTGCTTCGGTCTCCATAGTGAATTTCATGTTTGGATGTATGGAGTTTAGGTGTGTTAGGAAATCCCGGAGCTTGTCCCTACCATGGGGCCAGATAACGAACGTGTCATCGACATAACGGAAGAAACAAGTAGGTTTCCAATTGGATGACGCCAAGGCTTCCTCCTCGAAGTACTCCATGTACAAATTCGCGACCACCGGCGAGAGTGGGCTGCCCATTGCGACTCCATCCGTTTGCTCTTAGTATTCCCCATTAAACAGAAAATACGTTGAGGTCAAGACAAGCCTAAAGAGTTCGGTGATCTCGTCAAATTTCTGCCCAATAAGCTCGACTGACTCTCGTAGAGGCACCCTGGTGAATAGTGAAACCACGTCGAAGCTCACTAGAATATCAGTGTCTTTCAGTCTGAAGTTGTCGAGACGTTTCACGAAATCCACGAAGTTACGGATATGGTGAGGGCATTTACCTACATAGGGGCTACGTAATTCAGTCAGATATTTTGCCAGCAAGTAAGTAGGTGCCCTAATGTTACTGACAGTCGGGCGCATAGGTACCCCCTCTTCTGCCCGTCCAATAAAACACGGGCATTACTGGGAAGTGTGAAAGATGACCTCGGTTTGAGGAAGGCCGGCATATACCAAATTCCCTGTGAGTGTGGGAAGACTTATATCGGACAAACAGTACGCAACATCGAAGATCGTGGCCGAGAACATCAAAGGCACACTCGACTGAAATATCCAAATAAGTCGGCGGTAGCAGAGCACTGTTTGTCCAAGAAACACGAGATGGATTATGAGCGTACTAAGATCCTGGCTCAGACCTCTAAATATTGGGACAGCGTTATAAGGGAGGCTATCGAAATTCGCACCAGGGAAGATCTTATCAACCGAGATTGCGGCTACAATCTCAGCAAGGCTTGGGACCCGGCATGGAATGTAATTAAGAAGACTCTCAGCAAGAAGTACGAACTGGCGACCAGGGCGGACGTAGCAAGCACATCGACGCTACGACAGATTCCGACGCCCACGTCTTCGCGACCGCCGTCGCGCGGGCGCGGACTGCGAAGAGAGCGGCCCGCGGGGTGAGGGGATTTAAATCTGCCTCCCGCCCTCAGAACCTCAGTTCGTCAGCGCACCTGACGATGGCGACATGTCTGATGGCCGAAGTATTGAGCCCGTTGGACACTATAAAATGGCAGTATACCCGTGGACTGTTCGAGTAACAAATACGCCGGGAGAAGCTGAAGAATCACATTGAACCATACTGCCTCTATAGCTGTCATTCACTGCGAAAGTGTTTCCGGTGCAGGATTTTGTGTGCGAACTGATTTCTCGATTACGGCCCATAAATGTTTGATGAGATTCGTGCTGGGCATTATGGGTGGCCAAATCATTCGTTCGAACTGGCCAGAATGTCTTTCAAACCAGTCCGAACACTTGTGGCTGTGACATGGCGCATTGTCTTGGGCACATGAAGTCCATGGATGGTTGCAAATGGTCTCCAAGTAGCCGAACATAACTATTTCCAGTCAGATATCGGTTCATTTGGGCCAGAGGACCTAGCCCATTGCCGGCCACTGTGGCCAAGCGGTTCTAGGCGCTTCAGCCCGGAAACGCGCGATTGCTACGGTCGCAGGTTCGAATCCTGCCTCGGGCATGGATGTGCGTGATGTCCTTAGGTTAGTTAGGTTTAAGTAGTTCTATGCTCTAGCGGACTGATGACCTCAGATGTTAAGTCCCATAGTGCTCAGAGCCGTTTGAACCATTTGAACCTAGTCCATTCCATTATGGAGTCACCACGAACTTCCACAGTGTCTTGGTGACAAGATGGGTCCATGTCTTCATGGGGTCTGTGCAACACTCGAACCCTACGATCATCTCTTACCCAGTAAAATCGGGACTCATCTGACCAGGCCACGGCTCCAGTCGTCTAGTATACAACTGATATGGTTACGAGCGCAATGTGCTGTTAGCAAAGTCACTCGCGTCGGTCGCCTTCTTCCAAAGCCCATTAACGCCCAATTTTGCCACACTGTCCTAATGGATACGTTCGCCGTACATCCAATATTGATTTCTGCAGTTATTTCGCGCAGTGTTTGTCTGTTGGCGCTGATAACTCTACGCAAACGCCTCTGTTCTCGGTCGTTAACGGAAGTCCATCGGCCACTGCGTTGTCCGTGGTCAGAGGTAGTGCCTGAAATTTGTTATTCTCGGCACACTGCCGATACTGCGGATCTCGAAATATTAAATTCTGTAACGATTTCCGAAATAGGATTTCCCATGCGTCTAGTTTCATCTACCATTCCGCGTTCAGAGTCTGTTAATTCCAGTCTTGCGGCCGTAATCACGTGGAAACCTTCTCGCATGAATCACCTGAGTACAAATGACAGCTCCGCCAATACGAAGCCATTTCATACCTTGTGTACACGATACTATCGCCATCTGCCTGTGTGCCTCATTGTATATTCCACTAGTAAAGATCTGTAAGTGCTAAAGAGTGGTGGAAATATTTTTTTTAAATTTTTGGGCTGCAGGAAGGTACGATAGACACTTCCTTCATGCAATAGCTTTCTCTTCCAAGTATCGGTGCTCATTCGAAACGATACTGAGATCTTTCACACTTTTTGAGACATTAAAATACCGTCATCAAAGAGTATTGGAGGACCTGTTTTATGACGTTTTTTGATAATCACTTTTCGGTGGAAAATAAGGGTGACCTGTGACTTCTTGGGGTTAAGTTTAAGACCCAGGTGTTATTCTCACGTCCCCTTCCGCTGCCATGCGGAGGACCCGGGTTCAATCTCAGTTAGTGCCAGGGTTTCTCCTTGGTGTGTGGATTTGACTGGGCTCCACTCAGACGCTTTATGCCGTTTGAGGAGCTACTTGAAGGAGAAACAGCGGCTCCAAGGCCTGTTAAGCCGACGATGGCCAGGAGAGCGGTATGTTGATTCCATACTCCTCCATACTACATTCAAGAGACGCCTTTAGCAGAGGATGACATGGTTGTCGGTCTGTCTCGATTGGCCCGTCTGTGGACAGATCCGCAGAGTTTCGTGCCCATCCTGGTACCGAACAAAGGTCATCATTTATTTCTGATAAGATAGCAGCGATGTTTTTAGGTCTGGCGCGTAGATACAATAAGATGTCGTCAGAGTTTAAGTGGTAGTTACAAGACTGTAACCACAAAAGCAATGAACAAAGGACTGAATCCCGGATGACTCCAGAGAATACATGTTTGTATTACATATTTCAAAATGATTCATTGATCCTTCTTTTTAAGATCGCTGACGAGCCACAGTACTGCACTGTTTGAGAAATTCTGTTTTTCCTGTTTCATAAATAATACGCTAAAATCAACACTATGAAAAAGAAATTAATGAAATCAAGCAGCGTTAAAATCGTTGCTTCAAGCCTTTCTGTGGCGTATTAGATGTCGTCGGTGACTTGGATAATGTACTTGTTGTGTTATCGTGTTTTCAGCAGCCTGATTGATATTTACCGTGGATGTTATAAGTTTCCGTCAGCTGTTCATGAACATTATATTCCATTGGAAGTTGTGGGTAATATGCTGACGGCCTATAATTGGCTAGTGATTTCTGGTGATCATTCTTCGCTATTTGTCGAATTAAGCTTTGCTTCCATTTAGTGGAGTAACTATCATTCAAAAAATAGAGACTGAAAATGTTTGCAACGTTTTTAATCATGCTTATGATCACTGACTCATTACTTGCTGCCTAAGAAGAGATTCTCAAGATTGCTTTCCGTGTTGTTTGCGTAGAAATATGTTTAAAAAAGAAACATTGTGCGTCAATGTGACTGATAATTTATCACTAAATGACAAAGGGAAAAATAACGCGAAATCTGCAATTTCTAGCAATATAACTTCAAATACCGGTAGGCCGTTTTTAGAAAATTTTAGGAAGTCTGACAATTTTCGTTTCCTGTGTGAAAGCCCTGTAAATCTGAAGGCGACAGTTTGCTAATTCTGGTAACAATTAACTTCAGAATATTGAAACTGTATTGTCACTTTTTTCTCAGTTCTGAGAACTGCGTGCAACCTTAAAATAAAAATTAATTTCCTGCATAAAGAACTATGGCTTAGATGATGTGATGTCAGAAGAACTACATTTCAGTAGCAGTCTTAGTTCCCGACGTGAATTCCCCTGTTTTCCTTTTTCCTTTTTTTTTTTTTTTTTTTTTTTTTTTTACTTTTTGAGAGCTCTTTACTTTGGTGCATCAATTAAACTACATACTTCCATAATATGTGAGAATAAATATAAAAAAAACACCAGGTGCAGCACTTTAGTTTTGCAAACACGTAAATCAACATGTCTTCTGATACCTTTCAATGTGATCTTGGCCCCCGCCTACGCAATAGATCATGCTATCACAACAAACATCATTCCCAAAACAGTAAAAATAATATTGAATAAATATTGTCAGTGCTCTATATTCATCGCCAGCGACATTATATAAAATCACGTGTCCTTTGGTATGTGTTACTGATAAAAGGTGACCGTGCGGACGCGATATTGATTCGCGTCACTGTGAAGCTGAAGTACCGCTTTTGGTGACTTTTCGTACTTATACTTACGTACTATAACAAATAAGCAGTTTAACTGATACAGCACGTTAAAGAACACCCCAAACCACAAAAATATCGGGAAGTCTAACGTCACCAGATAAAACGTTACCCGTTGTTGTTGTTGTGGTCTTCAGTCCTGAGACTGGTTTGATGCAGCTCTCCATACTACTCTATCCTGTGCAAGCTTCTTCATCTCCCAGTACTTACTGCAACCTACATCCTTCTGAATCTGCTTAGTATATTCATCTCTTGGTCTCCCTCTACGATTTTTACCCTCCACGCTGCCCTCCAATGCTAAATTTGTGATCCCTTGATGCCTCAGAACATGTCCTACCAACCGGTCCCTTCTTCTTGTCAAGTTGTGCTACAAACTCCTCTTCTCCCCAATTCTATTCAGTACCTCCTCATTAGTTATGTGATCTACCCATCTAATCTTCAGCATTCTTCTGTAGCACCACATTTCGAAAGCTTCTATTCTCTTCTTGTCCAAACTATTTATCGTCCATGTTTCACTTCCATACATGGCTACACTCCATACAAATACTTTCAGAAACGACTTCCTGACACTTAAATCTATACTCGATGTTTCCAAGTTAAAAGTGAAGAGCGCTTAATTTATGTGGAAGAATGAATTTTTGTGATTAAAACAGTAAGCTTCTGATAAATATGAAGGGTTGAAACCTTCAGGCAGCCTGAAATGTACTTGGCTGCACTTCCATACTAAACTAAGAATTCTTATGGCCACAGATCCATGTATTAAGTCTGTGGTAACAGTTGTAGGTTTTTGTTTCACCTTTGGATTGATGAATAACTCTGTTAATGCCAACGTGCTAAAGCCTATTATGAGTTCCTGGAATTGCAGCCCTCACTCGTGTAAGACAAACTGAAGGAATACAACTTCCTTTATAATTTAGTGGAGAAGTAACTTTCCATTCCAGCAGGATATGTGGACTTTGTCAATTGTCTGGCGTTGTGAGGAAGGCAGTTTGTCTTCCGTGTTCAAATGTAGACTCTGGGCCTCTGTTTTCACACAATAGTGAAATATTGTCGGA
This sequence comes from Schistocerca cancellata, assembly GCF_023864275.1. Taxonomy (NCBI): domain Eukaryota; kingdom Metazoa; phylum Arthropoda; class Insecta; order Orthoptera; family Acrididae; genus Schistocerca; species Schistocerca cancellata. The sequence goes on along the minus strand of NC_064631.1, from coordinate 227,945,113 downwards.
TCAGTGGCATGAAGTGTTCCAATGATTCGAATGGCTCTGAGCACTATGGGACTTAACATTTGAGGTCATCAGTCCCCTAGAACTTAGAACTACTTAAACCTAACTAACTGAAGGACATCACACACATCCATGCCCGAGGCAGGATTCGAACCTGCAAACGGAGCGGTTCCAGACTGAAGCGCCTAGAAGAGAACTTATGACATTTATTTCTTTTGAAAATCTTTCAACAGTGTACGATTGTGAAGCTACTTTTTTTGATTGATGGGGTTTAATAAAAAGTATTGCTTTTTTAACACTGTAAATACACTCTAAGACAAACAAGCAAAAAAAAAAAAAAAAACACGCCACATAGGAATTATCCGAATGGGATGGAAATCTGTAGATGTTATGTACATGTACAGACAAACAAATTATTACAGTTTCAGAAATTTGGATGATTTATTCAATACAAGGAACTTCACAAATTGAGCAAGTAAATAACTCGTTGGTCCATCTCTGGCCCTTATGCACGTTGTTATTCAGCTTGGCGTTGATTGATAGAGCTATTGGTTGTCCCCCAGAGGGATATTGTGCCAAATTCTGTCAACTGGGGCGTAAGATTGTCAGAATCCCGAAATGGTTGGAGGTTGCTGCGCATAATGCTCCAAGTGTTCTCAATTGCGGAGAGACCCGGCGATCTTGCTGACCAAGATAGGTTTTAGTAAGCACGAAGACAAGCAGTAGGAACTCCCGCTCGTGTGTGGCCGAAATGTAAGCCAAGAATGTTTTGTCATGAAGGGCAACAAAATGGGGCGTAGAATATGTTGACGTATCGCTGTGGTGTAAGGTGCCGCGAATGACGAGTTCAGGAGTCCTGCTGTGAAAAGAAATAACACCCCTGACCATCACTCGTGGTGCCGGCCGTTGTGGCCGAGCGGTTCTAGGCGCTTCAGTCTGGAGCCACGTCACAGCTACGGTCCCAGGTTCGAATCATGTCTCGGGCATGGATGTGTGTGATGTCCTTAGGTTAGTTAGGTTTAAGTAGTTCTACGTTCTAGGGGAGTGATGACCTCAGATGTTAAGTCCCATAGTGCTCAGAGCCATTTGAACCATGTGAATCATCACTCGTGGTTGTCGCGCTATATGGCTGGTGAACCGTGAATTTACTTTCAAACACTTTTCTTAAAATTTACTTTATTTACAAGCGATTCATCAAGAGCGTAGAAGTAGTTGCCAGTGGGTAACTGATGAAAACAAATTTCTTTCAACAAATGGAAATTTTATTCCTAAAAAGCTGCTCCCGTTTAACACGGCCGTAGTCACGACCGCTCACAACAACCTCTGAAAGACTACACTGGTGCAAATCTGCAACTCACCAAATTACTTTTTAAAATTTTAACAACTCTCACTAAAAAAATTGCTTGTTACCGAAAGTGCAACTTGTTTTTAAAAGAAGACTCTTACGGTGGAAGGGTGGCAACTTTATACACTAAAATTACCATTTAAATAAAAACCCATGAAATGCAGTCTTACATAAAATGTACAAACATGCTCTAGATTACACATATACCGCCTCTCAAGATGATAGGCAAGATAAAGACATATTTCAGGAATTCAGCCTTTACACCTTAAACAATAAATTCGTTAACACCGAATCCGATAAACATGACAAAGGCAGCTATTAGTGTATGGCAGATTGACAGGTGGATTACTGAACAACCCGAACCGCAGATTGCTCTAACCCGCCCCCTACTCCACAAGGGAAAAACGGACCACCCAATTCATAAATAATCACCTTCCCGCGGGTGGGCAAACGGAGAATAATGGTGGGACGACCCCAAAACAAAGCGGCTGGTGACCTCACCAAGAAAACAAGTAGAATTAAACAAGTAAATGAAACAACATATCTCCAATCACTTAACTTCTAATAAACTGCGATTTCTGGGGAAGACCTGGCGCAGCACCCCCCAACGCTTTCCCAAAGCGTCCGCTGCCAGCCGCTTCAACGGACGCAGGAAGGCGCGCCGATCTTCCGTCTCACGGCGTCGCAGCTCGCTCCGGGCAGCCCGATGTCGTGGTTTGACTCCTCTTCCTCTCGTGTCGACCGCGATGCCACTACCCCTTTCTATACGGCACGGTCCACTATACTCACGTGGGGACCTCACATGCGCTGACGCTCAAGGCGGACAAGTCATCTTGTGTCTCAGTGCGCGACCGACCAAGCGATCGATCCAACCGCCAATGACCGCTGTGCGAGCAACTCGAGCAGATTGGCGGCCTAACGCGCAGACTCAGATGCAGGAACTCAACCCCAACTGGGCGACCACTAGCTGAGTTCTGTTACTGGCGGAGTGGCAAGGCTCTCATTTTCTGGCTTTAAAGTTTGGTCCAAACGAGAGACATACTAGCACTCCAACGACAGACAGACACTAACTGCCGCACGAATGCGAACTTGAGACAGACCAGCAACTGGTGACGCGAGACTGACCCAGCCTCACTCCGACTGACCAACTGCCACTGACGAGCTTATAGCGCCTCTTAAATGCACGTGAACAGGCAACCTTTCCCATTTTCCACCAGAGGGAGACACCAAAGCGGCGATTGCCACAGCGGCGCCACCGCCAGAAACGGAGGGCGACTGCTTCACACTACGCGCTGTGGCACGTTCTTCAAAACAACAAATTTTACCACGGCTCAGCTGGTAACAGTCAATTTGGTATCACCCAGCACTCCGGTGCGTCTCCAGACACACTTCGGCCTGGAATCTCATTGACTGAATTGGAATTGTCGTCAGTGATGGGTCCCACTTCAAACTGAGATCCGATGATCAGTGGTGACATGTTTGGAGATGATTCAGGTAGTGGTGGGATACCAACCTGACTGTTGCTATACTGCCTGACAGTGAGCAGCGACAGCCTGAGGTGCCATTTCTGCGCTAGGTTCAGAGAACACTATAGAAGCTGGAGATTGAAGAAGCCAGATTCATTCTTTTCCAAACATTGCATAAACCAAACCCACTAGAACGTACTAGAAAATGGGCTTATAACCCAAAATGCAAGTCGTGCAGTAATAATAAAGTTTGCGAAACAAGACTAAAAAAGTTTTTCGGTTAGTTAATACAACATTTGGGTGACTTCTCACGGAGGAGAATTATCGTGAAACTGGAAGAAGGACGAAGTGTGTCGAGTACATCCGTGCATCGGCGTTGCTGTTTTCGATGGTGCCAAGAGTACAGCGACTGGACCAACAAAGAATGGGGTCCCGTTCTCTTCTCACATGAGAGCAGATGAAAGAAGATTACTGTCAATGCAGTAAAAGATCCACACAGTGGACACCAAATGAAAAAGCTACTCCTTATGTTTCTGATCTAGACTGCCATAAAAATGCGGAGGAACTGTTAATCAGAACTCAGGGAGAAGTTGTAGTCTAATTTACAATCGATTTATTGATCTTAAACAAGACAAGACAACAAAATTATTAAAGAATCATCATACAAAAAATATTTATTTAACAAAAGCCTTAGTGAAATGAGATCTATGGTGGACAAAGTGATCTGCTGGAGATTGACACACGACACTAACCAGAACACTACTCGCTTTATCTCACTTCATACACGTGAATCCAGGTTATGGCATTAAACTGTGCCACCACCAGGCATCTATATTCTACCATACAAAAAAAAAAAAGGAAAAATATTGTTCGAAAGAACAGGGTGCTGAGAAATAGATATTATAGCCCTGTGTCTCAGCAGCAAATACTTTACCATCCTACTGGTCAAGGCGGCACACTACGATGCGTTTGGCGACTGAAGTCATGGACAGTGGAAATCTGTTATTAAATGCGCATTCCCGAAAAATGCAAGTACGCGGTCTCGAGTTCGGTTAATTCAGAATGCAGGTACTTCCCTAAGAGCCTCTGAAACCCCAACGGATTCCAGTGTGCAGGTGGACCCGTCTGCTGGTCTGCTAAACTAATTTGACTCCGTGCCACGACTGTGCATGTGTGCATGTTGGAATACGTCAAATGTTTAGACGGCCAACTCAAGACAAATAAGTACACCCACACATCACTCGTTATGACTATGATGATATAAGCAGTACCTCTGACGGTTCAGAAGGTGACTGGCACAGGCTCTAAGTCGTGCCCTAGCAAAGGACATAAGTCTCACCATTTAGGTAGAGACCTGCAGTCCAGAGACCTGTACAAGGGTCCTGATCTCCTTTTCTCTGTGTTTCCTCCTCAGCTCGGTTCCAAAAGCACATTTCTCTTTTTTGACTTCCCAATTTCACACAAGCCAATCACGAGCTGGAGCCCGTCATTCTAAGCTTGGAGAATAGTCTTTGCACTGCAAACCGATTTGACCAATCAGAGACTTTAAAGTTAATTGGCACAGCCCTCCATAAACAGCTTGTTGTCTCCCCTGTTGCGTCCATTTCAAAGTTTGCAACGGATGGCCATAAACTCGAATTGACAAAACTTGTTTTGAAAGAGAGTTGCACATCTGGGCGCCAGTTTTCCTTTCCCACGGACATTAGCAGAACGTTTACATTTCTTTTGGCGGCTTGATCGCTAACAAGGCCTACAATGCGCTGTAGGCAACTTTTCGGCGCTAGGCCGTATACCTGGACGTCTGCCCCCGTCCATGGCGCCAAGTTTAATGTGTTTCTGCACAATATGACCGTGGCATGGGCCGTCTGGAAATGTCTCCCCACCGTTCTCCAGAAAAAACGCGCTTTGTTGCAGCCACCAACGCCGTGCATTTACGGCAGTCGTTTAAGTCGGCACCCTGTTCCTTTGAATGCAGGTAAAGCTTACCGTATTTCTCTCCCTAGAGCACGCAAACAAGACCATAAACTGCTGCCCACTATTTCATCACAATGTAAGAAGTCAAATCGCCATAGATCGTATTCCCTAAACCAAATCAGAAGTGAGAGTGTCCTGCAATCTCTCACAGATTCAGTCTAAGTAGTGATTCTGGAAGTACCCTCCTATGACGAGAGATGTGGACCCATAATACACCAGGAACATGGTCGAACGTCATTGTTTTTGTGGTCCACGTATTAAGGTGTAGAGCAACATCATGTTGTGTGGGTGTACTGATCTCCAAATCTTGAATACGAAGTATTCACCTGTCAGCATTATTGTGACACTGAATTTCCTCCTCACGTGCGTTTTTTTCAGGGATGCATTAGACCATGACTTCATTTATACGGTAGAACATGAGCGACTGCATCGAAGAGCGCATGTGGAGGAGGTTTTGGAATCAGAGCATGTTCGTCGATTGGTCTGGTCTGCCCACTCCTCCACCATAAATCCCTTCGAGAATGTGTGGGATGCATTGGGGAGACGTATTGCTGCACGCCTACGATCATTGAGCAGTTCTTACGCCCACTGGTCGTGAAATAGTATCCGTTATCAGAACAACTAGTTATCAGCCAACATTTGAGCATGTAGCAGAGCGTGCATGTTGGGAATGGTGATCACACACCCTGTTAAGGATCACCTGTTACGTCCAGAGGACCATCTTCAATCGTGGTGACCTTCGTGTAGTTATTGTCTTTGAATAAAAGTGTCAGTTCTGTACATCTCATGTTGTATTCCTTTCAGTTATCTTCTCTACTATACTGTAGCTGTTCTTTCTACCTATAGTCCAAGTTTCATCGAGGTGTGTTACTTGGCAGTGACACATCATAAGAGAGTTAGTTTAGTCCTTATTTTTTCACACCAGTGTATTATTCGGTTCACCTAGATGGAATGCAGTGCTACGTTAGGTATACCACGGTGAACAGAAATTATTGCAAACTGCAATTTGCCACCGTCTGACAGCAGCCAACAACGATCACGAAAAGGACTCAGCACGTCGCTTGTACCCTACGAAAAGTCGTATCTATGCCTCCTCCAAGAACGTAAACATAGGACAGACTGACCTGTAAAGTTCAGCAGGCAGTAATCTCTGCTGCAAGTGATAGCACTCAGGATGTGAGTATATTACGCTGAAGAAAAAAGTCACAGCACCAAGGAGGCATAAACGAAAGTTGGTAGTTGAAACATGATATCTATTCAGATTTTGAGCCAGTCGTCTAAGAGTGGCGCCAGTACCGCCACTATGAGGATGCAAATGAGGTTTGCTATAAATAAACTCTGCAACGGTCATGAGCGTTAGCTACGTTTGAGGTTGCGCGTGCTGAGTTAATATTAGTCAAGCATGCCATTAAGGCGGCAAAGAAGCCATTGTCAGCGCCTCACTGAGTATGAGCAGGGTCGTGTAATAGGGCTACGAGAAGGTGGAAGTTCCTTCTGCAATACTGCACAAAGACTTGGAGGAATGTAGCCACTGTACATGACTGCTGGCAACGTTAGTCACGAGAATGTATGGTCCCAAGAAGACCTGGCTCTGGACAGCCACACGGCATTACCGAGAGGGAAAACCATCGGGTTCGGCGTGTGGCTGTGGCACATCGTACTGCAGCTGCAGCACCAATCTGAGCAGCCGTTGACACTGCAATGACACAACAAACTGTTAGAAATCGGTTACTTCAAGAAGAGCCAGACGCCCTGTAGCGTGCATTCCACTGACCCCAAACCAGTTACGTTTGCGACTTCAGTGGTGTGAAGCGATGGCTCGTTGGAGGGTGGGGTGGGGGTCTGTTGTGTTTTTTGATAAAAACTGGTCCTGCCTCGTTGCCATTGATGGTCGTCTGTTGGTTAGAAAGAGACCAGTTGAGAGCCTGAAGCTACACTGTCTGTGTGCTAGACACACTGGGCCTACACCTACAGTTGTAGTCGGGGTGTGGTTTCATATGACAGCAGGATTACTCTCGTGGTTACCCCCCGCACCCTGACTGCGAATTTGTACGTCAGTCTGACGATTCGACCTGTTGTGCTACCACTCATGAACAGCATTTCAGGGTTTTTTTCCAACAGAATAACGCTCGACCACATACCGTCGTTGTAATCCAATATCCTCTACAGAGTGCCAGCATGTTGCCAAGACAAGCTCGATTACCAGATCTGTCTCCACTCAAAAACATATGGGACATCGTCGGACGTCAATTCCAGCGTCATTCACAACCAGCAGTAACCGTCCCTTTATTGACCAAGTACAACAGGCATGGAACTCCATCCCACAAATTGACATGCAGCACCCATACAATACAATGTTCAGTGTCCGAAGGAAGTTTTTCCATTTGTTGACCGTTGCCCTATAATATGACATTTTGTGTTGCTCGGGGTGATATGGTGAGCTGTTGATTGTGATATCAGTTGTAGTGGGTACTCTGTATTTTTATATTTATGTTTACCATTGTATTTACTAATTTTTAGATCCAAGAAATTTATGCCATTATCAGTTCCATGCTCAACAGTAAATTTTATGTTTTGGCCAAGTCTCTCAAGCTCTATTGCAAATAAAATAAGTGTCTCCACTTAGCGTATGTAATATACGATTTTTTCCTTTATTGTCACATTGGCACTGAAAAAGGATGTTAATAAATGATTTATGCAAATGTTGACTAGCAGGCTAGCGAGGCAACTGCCCATTGCAAAGCCTTCCTCCTGCTGATAAAATTTGTTCTTAAACCAAAAGTAGTTACGTGAAATCACTAAGGTTAGAAGTCCAACAAGCTCATAAACTTCAGATAGACTGACCTTCTTATAATCAAGGAAGTTGTTTTTAATTACTGAGATTGTTTCTTTTACTGGTATATAGTTAACTATATCAAACGATTCGTGTTTGGTATGAAAGCTCATAGCTATTGTACAAAATTTATACAAAATTTAAAGGGCTTGGTGAGGACCTCATTAAGCTTTCCTCCTGGGCGATAATGGCATTGCCGACGTCATTACATTTGGTATCAGATCAACGGGTGACCTCACAACATTGCGATCAGCAGCTACATCTCTACGTGGTCAGTGGAAACTTAGTGCTTTTTTACTTTTTTCATGTGACTCCATTGACAATGTCTTATCACTTGGACCAGGGGGTTGGATGGAAAGTTCGACTGGTGAAAGTCAACTCAGTCAGTAATTTAAGTGATGTTAGGGGCACACTAAAGAACAAAATTGCTGTTTGTTGCGCAGTTAGGTGTGAGCAGTTGTGTAAGTACCTGATGAAAGACCCCCAGGATATCTTAAAGTTAATATGTATTTAAAAAAAGTGAAACACCGATCGACCAGAAGAGTTGGCAAAGACGTTAATTATGAATGCGCGGTAAGGCGCAGACAAACAAAAAAACATTCATTCAATTATTTGTACAGTTTTTTTGTTTTTACACACTCTCTCTCGTGTGTAGAAGGACGATGAAGATGTGCGATTTTAAATATGATCTATTACGAGTTATATGTATCATATGTGTGCATGAATAATAGTATATTGAACAACAGGATCAAGCATTCTTTTATTTATTGAAGTGAAGTGAAAACCATATAAGGAGGATTTTCGTGATTATGACAAGCGCCAGTGTTCTCGGAGTCCGCTGCCTGCAACTACAATTGAAATGGAAGCTAAGTCAGATAGCCAAAAAAGATTGAAATAAGCACAGAACATTTCTGTTAACGTAATCGTGTTATATCCTACAAAAATTTGTTTTCAGATTAATATTTAATGATATTTAGTAATAATGTTTTATTTATTTTTCATTTTTTTATTAATACAACACAACTGTCGACCTGTGTGCCAGGACTTCATGGCACCGGTTGTGAGTAGCGTTTGTCAATTATTGTTATAGTAAGAAATTTCTGACATTGTTATGAGTCATAAAAACGAATTGTCTGTATTTTCTGTTTACATGAATCATGACAGAGAGCAAGTATTGTAAAAAGGCAAAAATTGAGGAGAAATTTTGGAAAGGAATAAGAATTGGTCGCAGGTTACGTAAAAATTTTTAGTAGTAAGATATTCTAGAATGAGATTTTCACTCTGCAGCGGAGTGTGGACTGGTATGAAACTTCCTAGCAGATTAAAATTGTGTGCCGGACCGAGACTCGAACTCGGGACCTTTGCCTTTCGCAGGCAAGTGGAAGGTAGGAGACGAGGTACTGGTGGAAGTAAAGCAGTGAGGACGGGGTGTGAGTCGTGCTTGGGTAGCTCAGTTGGTAGAGCACTTGCCCGCGAAAGGAAAAGGTCCCGAGTTCGAGTCTCGGTCCGGCACACAGTTTTAATCTGCCAGGAAGTTTCAGTAAAATATTCTATTCTGCGCAGCAAAGGTAGGGCGGCTACGCAAGTTGCTTGCATGGTTACGCTTGATATCACCCCTTTTGATGTAGATGGAAACCTTTTCCTCATCATTCCATTCCTTCAATTTTATTTGCGAAAAATTTACAGAAATTTTTCAGTGTAATACGCATTGTCAGCAAAACATAAAGAATTGTGACACAATAGTTTGCACATCATAATTGCCGTAAAACAGGCTTTGACATCACGTAAATTACAATTGACAAGTATAACAATTTGCATATCAAATTTTAACATTTTTGTGGATTTTCTGTTTTTTACATATTCATACAACATGGCAGAAAAATATATGTCCATTGTTGATAAGCGATCGCGAAAATGAATTCAGCCAAGACGGCATAGAATTGCGTGATCGAACAATTGACGTTCAGGTGCCATGCATATCTACTGCAGAAAGTTTAAGTAGATCAGGAACGAGTGTCGCAGGAGTGACAAATACTAGTGACGCTCCACAACAGAACAACCTTGACGACACAATGTTTAAAACTGATGAGACAATGTCACGCATCTCCCAGAGCGATATACCGCTAATGAACGAAACATCTGAGAGCTATTCCAATATGAATTTTGACAACACGCTACAAACACCACTTTGTCACAACACAAACATTAGCTTGGGAAGTACAGCTGACACCAACCACAGTAATACAACTGAAGCACTGCTGTGACAGTTACTATCTAACATAAATGCAAAATTTGATGATATGAAACACAATGTGAACACTAATTTCAGTAATTTGACACAAGATATGAACATGGTAAAACAGCAACAAACCACGGTTACACAAGATCTAAATGCAATGAAGTAAAAACAAAAACAAGCATTCAAGGAGTTGCAAGGCACGGTCTCACAGAAATTCGATGAGTTAGCCAAAAATTTTCGCACTGAAATCGACGAAAAATTGAATGATATGAAAACAGTGGTAAAGCATGAACTACTTTCTGAAGTTAACAGTGACATTACGGAGTTAAAACAGAACGTAGATTCAATCAATGACCATCACGATCTAGTAGAGCAACTGATAAAGAAAATAACAGACGCAAACACAAACATTGAAGCCACACAAAACCAGTTGGTTTCGACAGTAAAAAAAGATAATCACTGTCGTGAACAAACTAAATAAAGAGTAAGAAAGCGTACCTCTAGTTGCAGAAGATCTTACTTTAAGGTCAGCAACATTAGAAGTTGACTCATCATGTGCTATGAAGGAGAAAGAGACAAGATCAATGAAAATCTGAGTGATATCATTAGTCAAGCTGAAGCAGGTGCATTAGATAAGGGTAATACCATTGCAGAGAAGTTAGCAACCGATTGTAAGTTATACACAGATGTAGTAGAAAAGGCTATTCAGAAAAAAGAAAATGAAATTGTGAAAAAGGTAAACATTAACGTACAAGCTGCGGAAGATAGGATCCACAATCTTTTAGAAGAAAATATTACTGGGTCTCAAAATATCCATGTAAATAATACACAGCCTACAGTGAACAAACCACAACTTGTCGATGTTTATCCACAAATTGTCACGAGTTCCACAGCAGGTACCAGTGGCAGTTGTAGTTTGCAAAATGTAAACATACCCACAATACCTGAACAATTACCAGCCGAAATTACAGGTAACTACAATAATAACATAAATACGACCGAAAATGCGATGTGTATATCAACTATTTTTTGCAGACGAAGGTTTGCTGAGACACCGACAGTTTCCTACATTGCTTACCGAAGGTAAAATAATGAAGCCAGTAGTATTTATCAGTCTTTTGGTCATGTATTTCCACGCAACTGGACGGAAACACAGAAAATTAGATTTGTCGTGGGATATACGCAAGGTGAGGTACTTTTATAGGCAACTGAAGTGGCCGAACGTTGCAGCACTTATATCCAATTTGAACGAGCTTTTCTCGACAAATACTAGTCTGAGGCAGTGCAAGAAAGACTCAGACGCGAGGTTTTCAACCCTGCACCATTCAGTGGCAAATACGGTTGTCTACGTGGATAGTTTGAAAGATACCTGAACAAGACAGGCTACTGGACGAACCCACTATCACAAGCAGACGTGTTAAAAATTTTGAAAAGTCGTTTACCATCGCACATTAGATAAAAATTAGTCAACGCCAGAGCACGAGACTAAATTTAAACCATCGATTAGCTAGATGGTGTCTACATCTACAAGAATTCAGTTTCGATATCATTTATATTAAAGGAAGTCAGAATATTATTTCAGATGCCTTGCCAAGACTACCATAAGGTTTAGAGGAATTTGGCAAATTAACAGAGCAGGATGCAGAACTCAAAACGTTATTAATGCAAGATACAGCACAACAGTCTGATTACCATAAGTTTTGTAAGCAAATGAAAATTATACAACGGCAAGATCGCAGATAGAGTAAAGTCATGCAAAACCTTAAGCAAGGTGAAGGTGGCAAAATACTGTGAGAGATGTTAAATAATTTTCTTTGCTGAGTAAATGATCATAATAGGTAAAAGAATAAATAAAAGTCTATGAATTTGAACGAAGTATGGAAATATCTGCAGACATATGCAATGTCCAAACGTAACAGTGGCCACTGAGCTATGTAATGCAATTAGTTTTAAGTTTTTTCTTTCATCGACCTGTGCATCATCATAGCACAGAAGAAGAGAATTATGTCAAGAGTAGCAGGTACCAATTGAAGAACACCTCGAGTAAACAATTTAGTTATAAGGATATTTATACAAAGGTCATAAGGCGAATGAAAATTGAAATAGTCATCATTGCAATGTGTCTTCATGGCAGTTATCAGTACCTTTTCACTGCAGAGTACATAAATATATTTAAGCATGAGATTAGGTGTTTTTTTATTGTGTCACATGAAAGCTTGAATAACGACATTTCCAGGTATTTGAGAAAGATAAGTCTATGATGGTTAAAACATCAGTTTTCATACTAAGCTATGTGTGAATTGAAATAAACAGCACTAACACATGAAGAAACAACATGATACTACATGGGTGATCAGTCAGTACATATTGTTTCAATGAAGCAAAAGTTCCTTGGCAACTAGTCCACACTAACATTTAATACATTCTTAACTTTTTTCTCTGTGTTTACTGGTTTTAATTTCTCTTGACATATTTATTCTTATAACAATAAATTTATCTCTATTCAAACATTTACTGCATATTTCTTTAAAATCATCAAACTTTAAATCACTCTCAACAAATTCATCGCAAAAGGGATTTAAATTTGTATCATCTTGTCTAAAAATATTTAAAAAATTCAGATTAGCTCTAACTAATTGTTTTGATATTTTTGAATATGTTTCACTAAAATAAAAACTATGTTTCTTTATGTCTTCCCCTAGTAACATAGTCTCTAACTATACCTTGATTTTTGAGAATGAAATCATCAAAAGTACTAATTAATTATCTTGATGTTCATTTAATGAAATAATTTCACTATTATTTTTAATAAAAATAGCTATTTTTTCGTTAATTTTATCCTCAAATTTTCACATCTTTTAATAAATTCTTCATAATTTGGTTGATTTAAGTTTTTGAGTATACTAACAAATGATTAATTTTATCCAGTTTAACCATACAGGAGCTAGAATACAATTATCAATCATTAATGTTGTTTCTTCACAACTACTTGGCCCTATGACTGTACATCAAATAGAATTTGATGAAAGTTTACTATGCTTATTTTTTAATTTCTTTTCTGGTATTCTTATTTTTGGCTCTCAATCTGTCATTTCTTTACATACCTTTTTGATTAACTATTTCAATAAGAGAAACTTATAAAGGTGTATCACAAGGTGGTTTTTTCAATATTTTTAACTCCAAATATTACATCAACAAATAATAAATTATATACTAACGAAGTAATGATAGAAATTCCTGTTGCCCAATACAGTTTTAAAAATTCAAACATTAAAGATGATAAAATTTAAAAATAGAATTATTATTGAAAGTGATATTATATTATTTATAGATAAAGAAGGTAGTATTGGGCAAGTTTTAGGATTTAATAATCAAATTATTAAAGCTAGAGAAAAACAGTTGCTAACAATGTACCTAAAATTATTCCATTTGAATTAATAAATATAAACTTCAATCTATCTGATAGAATGTTTGTTACACATAGTGATCATTTTCACAGAGACACTAATGTTATTTCTTCTTTCAAACCAAATGCTGAATTGGAGGCCCAATAATTATTAACCAAATCATTCAATACTTGATACTTTTCAGAATTTAGAATTAACTATAACTGATGAAAAAGATAATTTTATTGACCTCAATGATGCTTAAGCAACAGTAATAATGAGCTGGTAAATTTTTCCCTTAGTAAATCATGAACAATATTGTGTTTAAAAATGATGTCATTTAATCTAAAAGTCATACCTCCAGAAGTAATGAAAAGCTTTTGAATGTCATCTCCTTGACTAAAAACTGTTACCTTCTCTGTTAAAATAAACGGTTTTAATTGCCCTCATTTCCTCAAAAAAACATCAATGTAACCTTCAGCTTTCAAGTAACAAATTTTACATGCATACAATCCACATTATTACTTACTTTTCCCGTATACTTTAACCAAAGGAAAAATCTCCTGGGTTGAGATCAATGCCAGGTGATCCTTCAATTCCATCAAATTCGTGGTTTTCTTCTGAAAAAAAAAACACAGACGATTACTGTTTCTATTCATCTCACAGATTCCGACAACAAAGTCCTCAATTTTCAATTAGCCGAAACACAAGTCAGATTAATGTATACTTCAGAAGAGAACTTTTGCTTAGTGAAACACACTTACTTAAAACAACCCAATTTAGGTTGGTACTTACAGATAAAGTTCGAAGTAAGCACATTCGGCACCACAGCCAATGTTTGGAACAGAGTTAATAAAACCTCGACCGACAGTGTCGCAAATTTTGAAATCCATAATTTTCTTGTTGGATTGGTTCACTACCAACCTACATAATAAATCTTTGAATACTATTCCCCTTTGCCTTCTGGCATGGTAGCAAAGAACTTTTAGGAGGTTTCCTTTCTGTTCGCCCCATTGTTTCTATTCAACCATTTTACAGTACCTTGTACAGACAGTATTCGACTGTTGCCCTGACCAGATCCCTGGCCCACTAAAATCACCTGATCTTTGATTGCCATGAGTCTGGAGCGCCTCTACTCGACAGCCACTATGGTTTATGAACTCTGGTGGAGACTTAAAGCAGCATGGAATGACTTAACCATATCTATGATGCAAACTCGGTTCAATTCAAAGTTTCATCTGTGTTACGGTAATGTTGCTGCCAGAGGTTGCAGCTCTATACAGGGTATCTCATACCTTTTGGGTCAAATTGGAGCAGATGCCAGTGGGTCCACAACCAATTATATTGAGATAGGGAACCATTAGTAGGAAGTGCATAATTATTTTGTTATGGGAGTACGCAATGTACACTGCACAACAACAGCGTAGTTCATAGTAATTGTTCAAAGTGACAATCGACAGTCTCGATGCACGCATAGCAACTGCGCATGTAGTTCTGTCGCAATCTCTCGAAGATCCCTGGTTTCTGTTACACCAAGAGACAGGCAGCCTATAACCTACCAAATAGGTCTTCATCCGTTTCTTCAGGGCTATCATACACCAATGTTTTGACGTAACCCCAGGGTAAAATGTCCAGACGTTTGAGACCTGGCGATTGCGCTGTCCATGGGACAGGATCACCCCTTCCAATCCAACAATGAGGATACGTGTTGCTCAGGTGTTCAAGGACATTAACGCCTAAGCGGCTGGTGCACCATCGGTTTGAAACCACATCCTTTTGCGGACAACAAGCGGTACAGTCTGCAATAACTGTGGCAGCACATCTCGCAGGTACACCTGGTAACGTCAACTGATCAAATTGGGAGGCAGAAATAAGATCCTATTATGTGATCTTGGACAATGCCTGCCTTTACGTTGACAGAGAATCGTTGCAGGTGGCCAGGGTGGCTTGGGGATTGTCCTCACTCCAGCCACGGCTGTTGCTGCTGTTGAAAACACCGTCACAGGTGAATGAAGTCTCATCTGTGAACAATACAAAGTGTACAAAGTTCAGCATTATAGCAGTGCAGTGGACAATCAGTTGGCAGAAGTTTAATCAGTGTTCCAAATCCGTTGGTCGCAGTGCTTGCACACATTCTTTATGCAGTGCTGTAATACCTGTTCCACCAGCATCCTCCACACTGTATCCTTCAAAGTGTAAGTTTCACAGGCAAGTTAACGGGTGCTTATTGGTGAGTAGTCGGCCACACGATGCACCACCGTCCCCTCAAAGTCTGGTGTTCGGACACGTCTTTGGTGCGAACCTTGGCTGGCTCTCTGTAGCGTAAATGACCGCATCTCTCATAAGTTGGGGTCAATCGAGATAAACTTCTTCCAAGTAAGGAGTCTACGCGTCATGCACTGTGTAGTGTACGCAGTGTATGACCATAACACGATGAATATGCATTTCCAACCACTGATTCCCTATGTCAGTATAGTCGGTTGTGGATCCATCATTACCTGTTTTAATTTTTATCGGCCGGCCGTAGTGGCCGAGCGGTTCTAGGAGCTTCAGTCCAGAACCGCGCGACTGCTACGGTCGCAGGTTCGAATCCTGCCTCGGGCATGGATGTGTGTGATGTCCTTAGGTTAGTTAGGTTTACGTAGTTCTAAGTTCTAGGGGACCGTTGACCTTAGATGTTAAGTCCCATAGTGCTCAGAGCCATTTGAACCATTTTTTTTTAAATTTTTATCCAAAAGGTTCGAGATACTCTGTATACTAAATTTTGCACCCCATATACCCGTCAATTCATAACAAACTGAATTACGTATTCTTTCTCTCATACTATATGCACAAAGTAAGGAAAATTTTGTTATTTGCTATCCTCCTTGGTATTTCAGTTTTAACGACGACAAGCATACACTATGTGTTCAAAAGTATCCTCACACCCCAAAAACATACGTTTTCCATATTAGGTGCATTGTGCTGCTACCAACTGCCCGGTACTCCATATCAGCGACTTCATTAGAATAGGGCGCTCCGCGGAACTTACGAACTTCGAACGTGGTCAGGTGATTGTGATTGGGTATCGCTTGTGTCATACTTCTGTATGAGAGATTTACACACTCGTAAACATTCCTAGGTCCACTGTTTCCTATGTGATAGTGAATTGGAAACGTGAAGGGACACGTACAGCACAAAAGCATGCAGGCCGACCTCGTCTGTTGACTGACAGGCGCCACCGACAGTTGAAGAGGTTCGTGATGTGTAATAGGCAGACATCTATCGAGACCATCACACAGGAATTCCAAATTGCATCAGGATCCACTGAAAGTACTATGACAGATAGGCGGGAGGTGAAAAAACTTGGATTTCGATGTCGAGTGGCTGCTCATAAGCCACACATCACGCCGGTAAATGCCAAACGACGCCTTGCTTGATGTTAGGAGTGTAGACGTTGAGCAATTGAACGGTAGAAAAACGTTGTGTGGAATGAAAAATCATGGCACACTATGTGGTGATCCGATGGCAGGCTGTGGGTATGGCTAAAGCCCGGTGAACGTCATCTGCCAGCGTGTGTAGCCTCAGCAGTAAAATTCGGATGTGGTGGTGTAATGGTGTGGTCATGTTTTTCATGAAGGGGGCTTGCACCTCTTCTTGTTTTACGTGGCACTGTCACAGCACAGGCCTACATTGATGTTTTAAGCACCTGCTTGCTTCGCACTGCTGAAGAGCAGTTGGGGGATCTCGACTGCATCTTTCAACACGATCGAGCACCTGTTCATAATGCACCGACTGTGGCGGAGGTTACACGACAGTAACATCCCTGTAATGGACTGGCCTACACAGAGTCCTGACCTAAGCCCTAAAGAACACCTTTGGGATGTTTTGGAACACCGACATCGTGCCAGGCCTCACCGACCGACATCGATACCTCTCCTCAGTGCAGCACTACGTGAAGATTGAGCTGCCATTTTCCGGTAAAACTTCCACACTTGACTGAACGTATGCCTGCGAGAGTGGAAGCTGTCAACAAGGCTAATGGTGGGCCAACACCATAGTAAATTCCTGAGTTACCGATGGAGGGCGCCACGAATTTATAAGTCATCTTCAGCTAGGTGTCCGGATACTCTTGATCACATAATGTATGTATACGTTCATACGTAGTAAAGGCGCTGAATGCACAGCTGAGCCCCCAGAGACCGCCACCGTCGTGTCCCTCTGCAATCAAGCACACCTATTTCAAATTTGTAGTAACTGACGTTCACACTCCTGAAGTACTTCAGTATTATTACTTCTTCGTCAGTCTGGAACCGTAATAAAACGGATCCACCTGCAGGATGAGTACGTTACGCTGTTGCATTTTGTCAGAGATGTCACAAAGCTGCGCACGACGTGGTGCGCCTGTACCCGACTATAACCTGGAAATCGTGGAAATTTACGGCAGCCGTTAGTTCCTTACTGCTCCGCCCCAGTGATTGTGTGCCGTTGCCGAAGGAGTAAGTTACGTCCCACCGCTGTAGGTCTCCACTTATAATAATTCTTCCGTTCTCGGAAGAGTACTGAAATTAAAAAGGGAAAAAAGGAGAAACGAAACGAAGTTTACGGATGGACGGACGGAATGACCCCGAACAGTGCCGAGGACGGGGGGCGAGTTACGACTGGGGAATAAATAATTGCCGGCCGGCGCGGCAGCGTGACTGGCGTCGCCCGCTCTCTGTTGTCTGCTGTTAGGACCCGTCGGCCATCATGACGCGGCGCGGAGCGGTAATGACAGAAAACGCCAGCTCCACGCTGCCGCCGGCGTCGCCCACCCTCTCGCTTATGTCGATGGTAATAGCAGAAGCGTTCGCGCTTCTGGCAGACACGACGCTGTGCGTAAGACGCAGCTGTCCAGCGTTAATGATTCTGACGTCCCGTATTTACACACAGGAGGCTTCTATACAATGCTTTTCGGTGGAGACTTCGAACCGATGTAGCGATTTTGTTAATTATGACAATCGCAACTAAAGACCATTTACGAAGTCCGCAGCTTTCCCTTCGCATTGGTAATTCGTTATCGTTGGTCACAGCCAGTCGAGTGATAGCACACGGTAACCAACGAGAAATACTGATATCCTTTTTTCTTTTCTTTTTCAGATTTGTTACGATTTCTGATGTTGTAGTTACGGTCGACGTAACTGCACAGTATACGTTGCAGTGAATGAAACACATTATTATGGAATATGCTACGACGTTCGAGGTTCTGGTTAGGGTGGAACTCGAGAGCATAGCTTCGTTTCATATGCAGCAAAAGTGTTCGCAATCATTGTTATCCCAAATTTTCGTTTCTTTCTCGAAATTCACCGCCTGACAAAAACAAGTGAAGCCCCATAACAGGAGAAGAAAACGGAATGAACTTCGCGCTTCGAGAGGGTGTGTAATTTTATTTCAGTGATTACAAAATCAGGTTGAATTTACGAAAGAAGCCGGCCGGAGTGGCCGAGCAGTTCTAGGCGCTACGGTCTGGAACCACGCTACCGCTATGGTCGCAGGTTCGAATCCTGCTTCGGGCGTGGATGTGTGTGATGTCCTTAGGTTAGTTGGGTTTAAGTAGTTCTAAGTTCTAGGGGACTGATGGCCTCAGAAGTTAAGTCCCATAGTGCTCAGAGCCATTTGAATTTTTTACGAAAGAATTTCGCAGTATGAGTCCACTTACCAGTGTCACGTCTGGCCTGGATGCACGCACTGACTTGACTGAAAAGGGTGCCAAAAAGCCGTCGCATCCTCTCCTGGGCCACGCTGGCCCACAGCTATTGCAAATGGTCATCGATATCCTGGAGTCTGGTGCTGGGACGGAGCTGGTTCCACAAATCTTCAATCGGCGATACGTACAGAGATTTTCCCGGCCACAGGAGAACCTCACCATCAAGGCTGGTTGGTTGGTTGGTTGGCTTGCGAGAGGGGACCAAACAGCGAGATCATCGGCCCCATCGGATTTTGAAGGATGGAGGAGGAAGCCCGCCAAGCCTTTTCTAAGGACTTTGCCTGAAGCGGTTTAGGGAAATCACGGAAAACGTAGATCAGGATGGCCGGACGCGTGTTTGGACCGTCCTTCTCCCGAATGCGAGTCCAGTGTGCTAACCACTGTACAACCTCGCTCAGTCAATATCAAGAGACAGTTCATAGAGACATGTGTCATTTCTGATTGAGTATTAGCTTGTTGAAAAATGACACCCCTTTACTATTGCAGGGGAGGTAATAGGCCTACGTCAGAACGTCAGAGTTCCGTTCATCACTACCAGCTGTGAGCAAAAGTCATATCCAAAGGATCCCCACTCAATGACGCCAGGAGGTAACATTCCTGTTCCTGTCTAAAACATTGGAATAAGAAGACCTTGATCGCTGCCATATTCACCGACAATCCTCATCCGAGGTAGTGCAGAACCATGATTCAGCACTTCACACAATTGACGCCATTCATGAGCACTCCATCCTTCTCCGTCACGGTACCACTTCAAACGCACCCGTTTGTGTTGTGGTGTTAGCGACAGCCTACGCATAGGACGGTAATTCCCTAATTCGGCTGCTTCTAGTCTCCGACCAACGGTGCGGAATGACACACACTGTTTCAGAGAGTCCAATGCTTGTTCTCGGATCGTAGGATCAGATATGAAGGGGTTACGATGTGCTTGATGCACAATACGGCAGTCCTCCTGTGTGGATGTAAGAAGGCAGAGTATCACGGCAATAATATTGAATAAAAAGTATTCGGGTTTTCAGCTGTGTCAAGTGATTAAAATTACACGAGCTTTCGGCGAAGCACTCCTTGGCCATTGTAAAGTGGTACGATTGCCAGTAGGCTGCTGGTACGCCCTATAAACACTCGCTGGCGGCTGTGACGTCACTGGTGCTTGTGGCATTTCCATATATGGGCATACGTTGACTCGGCGCTGGAGGTGCCCACTTCAACCGCATGATCGCTGGATCCCACGTCGTGCTGAGCTACAAGTTACCGCCTCCATTTAAAGTTTTGTCGCAGGTTTTTATTTCAATGGCTTATTTAATTACACAAACCCAGAAGCCGTTAGTGCGAGTCACTACGGAAGTTTCGTCAAATTTTATCCGGTGTCCGTTTTCTTTTTTGTGGAGGTCGGATGTGATAAAGAGTGTATCTGCGCTCATGTTCCTCTACAGTCCAACGTTGGGCCACCGTAAGTCTGAATGTCCCACAAATCTGGATATTTCACAAATGGACTAGCCACCGAAGTAGAGACCCAAACTCAGACCCCTCTCAGATTCTGTCAGAGGCTGATAACGCTGTCTCACACGAGTATGCGACACCTTCGCGTCCTTCACAGTAATCGCTTAGCATCTGAGACTGTCCATGTCTTTGTATATACTTTATCGGGGTAGTAACAACAATAAACACCAACACACTAATGGACTCTGATGGCCGTTTTATCTGTGACAGAGAACTGCGACTTTAACCATTTAAGGGCTTGCCCATGATGTATTCGTGTACGAAGTTACATCGACATTCGTCCACTTGTTTAAGTGACAGTCTTAGCTACCCACATTCGACTCATGATTCGTTGTGTTCTCAGTCTATTATTTTTCATGCGATTCGTTACCAACAATGGCGCGCAACGGAAGAGCTGTGGACACCGTAAATGCACTTTAACCAGTCGCTTGATGAAAGGGAGGTTGGGGCTTAATAGCCCGTCGACAACCAGCTCGTTAAAGACGGAGTTCACGCTGGGACTGGGAGGGGATAGAGAGGGAAATCGCCCACACTTTCAAAGGAAACATTCCAGCACTCGCCTTCAGCTATTTAGAGAAATTACGGGAATCCTATAAACGAGGATCTGAACGATCATCCTCTCAAATACGAATCCAGGTGTCTTACCACAGAATTACTCGCATGGTGTTGAGCGTATTGAACAAGAGAAAAATGGCTGTCCACATGCGTTTGTACGGGCCCTAATGTCTCTTCTATTCACAATCCTTTCGCGTGATGTATGACGGTTGCGGCATAATAGTCCCAGTCTTCTTCGACAGTTTTCCAATATTTAAAAAACAGAGTTTCCCTAGAACTACATCGTCTTTCCCTCAAGAATTTTTATTCGTGTTTCCTGAACATTTTAGTTACATTGTCTTATGGGGTAAACCGATTTGTTACGACACGAGTATCGCGTCTCTAAATTTGTTCGATGTCTGTTACCATGCCTACTTGATAAGGACTCCAAAATTTAATTGCTATTAACTGCTCAGGCAGCCAATGACGCCACTGGCAGAAGATGACATGGTGGTCGGTCGGAACTTTACCATCAACTGCACAGGTAATTCTTATCCAAAACACTAATTTTAAAAACGGAGAATTAATTTCTCTGTCTGGCACTCAAGTTGATGTAGAATGATTCTTGGGCATAAAGTACTCAGAAAAGAAAGCGTGATATGTAGGGGTGTAACACCATAGCTCTTATGCTGTACGGATTTATTTTAATTTTGTTCCATTTAATATTACATCGTTAAGAACCTGTAAATGTTTTTGATTGAATAGATAACACAAAATTGTATACTCTTTTCTTTGTCAAACCTTTGATGTCGTGATTTGATTCTATGCAAAGTAGTTAACTGCAATTTATATTCTTTGTCCCATTTGGAGGGAACAAAACTTACTGTATATGATTGTAATTTTGTGTGAATAATTTTTTGTAGAGATGTCAATATGTGTAAATGTTTTGTTTTAATGTATTTGGTTGCTGTTATGTAAATTGCTGATCCTCACTTAGGGCTCTTAGTTATTCTGTATGTAAAAGGTGTAGTGGTTCCCCTCGGGAACGGAACTGTGTAGCGCGCGCAAATTGTGGTTGGCCTAGGTGGAAAAGGTGGAACTGATAGTCAGTCGGAGACGAGCTACGAGTCGGGGACGAGCCAGCAGTTGGGGACGAGCTACGAGTCCGTGCACTGCCATGTAACAGATGCATATTGCGCTGGTTCCGAGAGAGGCCTTTCCTGCTGCTTTCCAATGCCTCGGAAGAATGGATAAATAGCTGGAACTATTCTGGAGTTTGTATCTATCATCGCCACCAAGAAATGACAGAGTCCAGCAATTCTGCCTACAATTCCACCTACCAACATGCAGTTGCCACCACATTGCGCAATCATTGCTACGTAATGCTATAAAGGTGTACAGTGAAGGATCAGTTTAATGGACGTGCTAATGTGCTGAAATATAAGGTAATTTGTATCTGGATTTATGTACCTACCTTGATTTTTCTCCTCATCATAACACCTCTCAGGTTCCTCTCCGTTTGAGCGAAAGTGATATCCGAGTGTCCTTACTAAAAGAAATTAAAGCCTAGAGTTTTGCTAATTAAAGCCTCTTGAACTTAGTAAAAAGAAAGTTAAGGTTAATGTGGCAATAGAGTGAGTTAAAGTAAATGTTATTTGCTCAAAACAAATTTCCTATTAAAACTGCTATTTAAAGTGCTGTTGCTAACTTCAAAATTAAAAGTTCTCAAGACTGAGGCTTATAAAGTAAATGATCACATTGTTGTCTGTAGTAAATTCTAAAAGGTGAGTCAGTTTCTTGCAATTTTGTCAACATTGTGTTTCGCTGTAGTAAAAGTGGGAAACTGCAGTAGTAGAAAACTATATGTTCATGATTGCTAAGTGTTTGTCTCTCTTGTGTATTAGAAGTGCATATTAATAGTAATGTTATAAAGACCATTCACTTTGTGTAAGCCCTGAAAGTAATAGTGTGTTTCGGTACATGTTATAATTTTGCAAATAGTTGCTGCTGCTTTAACTGTTAACTTCAATCTTAAAACGTATGTGTGTGTCAGAGTCCATTGCACTCGCGTGTGGTTAAGTCTAGGTTGTGTTTGTCCATTATAGTTACTTATACCTACTTCTTAAACGAGAATGTTAATCTTTCTCTTGCCTAATTAGGCTGGCGACCGTTTCCCTTATTCTATAAACAGTATAGCTAGGCAAAAATTTGTTTGTTACTATTCAAATATTTACGCAATTCTGACTTTCATTTCCGATAAGCCACCTCCGTTAGGAACAACACGGTCAAACTAGCAAAATTCCTCTCAGAGGGTAACACTGTTCTGTTGCTTTGTGCCATAGTTGCTTTTATAAAATAGTTTTATGTCACCACCTGTTTCTAGCATTGAGGTTATGGTACAGTAGTAGCAGACAAGAGTGTTATACGTGGCGCCGCGTTACAGGACGTTGTTCAGTTCAGGAAAAAATTATAAGTAGTTAGCATTTTACAAACATAGAGTGAACATAAAACGTCCAGCGGCACGAATCTGTGCATCATTTGACAGACCGGATAGTGAAAGTTCAGTTTAAATTGAAAATAAAAGGTATCAGTACTTAATAATAGCTAAAATGGACAGGAAACTAGAAATAAATCTAGACACGCGAGAACAGAATGCAACCGAGAGCAGTTCATCTACATCTACATCTACATCCATACACCGCAAGCCACCTGACGGTGTGTGGCGGAGGGTACCTTCAGTACCTCTATCGGTTCTCCCTTCTATTCCAGTCTCGTATTGTTCGTGGAAAGAAGGATTGTCGGTATGCCTCTGTGTGGGCTCTAATCTCTCTGATTTTATCCTCATGGTCTCTTCTCGAGATATACGTAGGAGGGAGCAATATACTGCTTGACTCTTCGGTGAAGGTATGTTCTCGAAACTTTGACAAAAGCCCGTACCGAGCTACTGAGCGTCTCTCCTGCAGAGTCTTCCACTGGAGTTTATCTATCATCTCCGTAACGCTTTCGCGATTACTAAATGATCCTGTAACGAAGCGCGCTGCTCTCCGTTGGATCTTCTCTATGTCTTGTATCAACCCTATCTGGTACGGATCCCACACTGCTGAGCAGTATTCAAGCAGTGGGCGAACAAGCGTACTGTAACCTACTTCCTTTGTTTTCGGATTGCATTTCCTTAGGATTCTTCCAATGAATCTCAGTCTGGCATCTGCTTTACCGACAATCAACATTATATGATCATTCCATTTTAAATCACTCCTAATGCGTACTCCCAGATAATTTATGGTATTAACTGCTTCCAGTTGCTGACCTGCTATTTTGTAGCTAAATGATAAAGGATCTATCTTTCTGTGTATTCGCAGCACATTACACTTGTCTACATTGAGATTCAGTTGCCATTCCCTGCACCATGCGTCAATTCGCTGCAGATCCTCCTGCATTTCAGTACAATTTTCCATTGTTACAACCTCTCGATACACCACAGCATCATCTGCAAAAAGCCTCAGTGAACTTCCGATGTCATCCACCAGGTCATTTATGTATATTGTGAATAGCAACGGTCCTATGACACTCCCCTGCGGCACACCTGAAATTACTCTTACTTCGGAAGACTTCTCTCCATTGAGAATAACATGCTGCGTCCTGTTATCTAGGAACTCCTCAATCCAATCACACAATTGGTCTGATAGGCCATATGCTCTTATTTTGTTCAATAAACGACTGTGGGGAACTGTATCGAACGCCTTGCGGAAGTCAAGAAACACGGCATCTACCTGTGAACCCGTGTCAGGCAGCACACCAACAGATGGCATTACGCGCGAGTTAAATTACGTATGGTACCACGCCGATGTCAATAAACAGATAGAAGCTATGAATGTCGCTCGTACTAAGGAAGACAATATGAGCGATGTTGTCGAAGACAGTGGCTATGCAAATGAATCGAGGGATATGTTTGAATCACCAAAACCAGAAAGGGGTGTAGGATCTGAACACGAAAAGGCAGTAGAATCTAAAAGCGAAAAGACACTAGACTTGACTGACTTGCTTAGAATACTGTCTGCGCAAAATGACAACATTAAGGCACAAATCGCAGCACAGGGGCAACAAATTGCAGAACAAAGACAGCTAATTGCAACACAGGGTAGAGATATTAGTAAACAAATGCAAGATCAAGGCAAGAATCTTAGTAAACAGATTGAAAAGGTTGATGTAAAAATAGACATTGTGAGTAATGAAATTAAAAACCTTAAAAGCGAAATTACTGTCATCAATGGCAATATTGCCAACATACAAGGAGAGATTGATGACATTAACGAAAGATTTGACACTGAAGTAATTAAAATTCAAGATCAAATAGAACCCTTAGTCTGTACTAAAGTCGACGAAAAGGTATTCGGTATTAAATCCGAAATACAAACAGAATGTAACGTGGAATTTGCACAGATTAAACAATCTGTAACAGAAACAAGTAGAGACTTAACCAAACAGATTGTTACTTGCGAAAAGAAGTGTGAACATAACACTTCACAAATCCAAGGCAGAATGTATGACTTGGAAAGAAAAATACAAACAGGACCTATACATTTTACTGAAAAAATGCCTTTCAGTAAAATAATAGAGGACGAGGAAAAATTCGACCCTGCAAAGAGACATAACGGTTGGCAACCCCTTGATTTTGTAAAGAATTGCGAAAGAAATTTTCCTGAATATTTGACTGACCAGGAAAAAATCAATGTTGTGATCATTGCATTAACGGGAGAAGCAAAAAGGTGGGGGTTGAATCTGGATACAAACCATATGTCTTTTGAAAACTTTAAACAAAAATTTATTGACGAGTACTGGTCGGAACAAAAGCAAGACCAGTTGTGGCGGGAGTTTCTAATAGCCAGGTTGTATGATATCAGAGGTAGGCAAACCATGAAAGAGTTTTGTGAATCATGGTACAGAAAGCTGATACATCTTAAGGCTAGGAGGACTGAAGCCGAGATCGTTTGGGTTCTCTGGCAGAAACTGCCTGAGGATTCTAAACGGTATGTTGGGAATACCCATAGAAGTTTTTCTGCATTTTTGGAAAGGGTAGAGGATGAAGATCACTGGCGAAGAAATCGCGAGCCTCGTGCCCATAATAACAACAATTATTCGCGAAAAAATACTGACCAAGCTGAACGACATGAAAATGATAGATTTCGTGTAAACACGATTCAAAGAGGTCGTGCGAGAGGTAGAGGAAATTATACGACGCGCGGCAGAGGATACATGGCACGGAATTTCCAAAATAGAGACGAAATGGAAAACTGAAAACCGCGTGTGTTACGGGCCGGATTCACGCGGAAACCGGTTTTGGGCCCAAAGAAAAGATGTCAAATAATAAATTCGAGAAGGAAAGATGTAAACTACAGGGCAGAAAGGTTAAGGACGCGCCTATGGAAAACGGGCGCGGAGTGATACATAGTGGCGTTCCCAGTGCGAAGTCACGTGACCGTTTGCGTTCGGGCCAGCGCTTGCTGGAACACCATACATTGCACTTGCCAGCACACACAAATGGCAGACGTCAGAACAAGATGGCTGCCGAAGAGAGAAACAGAAGAGGCGGGTCGGACACTTCCGTTGGCCGGTTTCAGTAGTAAATGAATGTAAAAATGAAAATAAAGTTAATATGTCATATGATAAAGATAACTCAGTATCGGAATCGTGCGAAAAGACTTTATTAAAGAATGAAAAGGAGACAGAAAAGGCGAGTGAAAAGGGGAATATTGGCACTGTTAATGATGTGTATGAGGTAAAAGACGTAGATGTGGGGGAGGTTATGATGAATAAAGAGGAAAGGGAGGTAGAATATGCCACGCAAAAGACGTGTGCACAATTAAATATAGGTGAAAATGATGTAAAGGAGGACGTTAGTGAACATTGCATTATAAACAGTGCAGACGAAATTGTTGTTGATGGAAAGGTGTTTTGTGGCTCGAATGCAGAAGGGTCTGGTAGGGATTTCGCACGATTATCTGAAACTGATAGTAAAGGAATCAGTGAAACGAAGCTTATCAATGTGTATGATGAGTATACTATGTACGAAACTAAGGCTGAGATCGTTCAAAGTAATTCAACAGAAGTACCTGAGTGTCCAAACGGTGTGCATTGTGTAGAAAATGAGTCGAAAAACGAAGTGGCTGAAAAATCTAGTGATAATCTGCTCCACTGTCTAAAAGTTGCTTTCCTGTTAGAATCTGATGACGAAAAAGAAATCAGTGATAGTTCAGATGATGAAAGGTATATAAATACAGACGAAAATGATAATACTAACTTTCCTTGTTGCTTAAAAGTGACTAACTCGAATGAATCTGGTTATGAAAGTGAAAGTACCTAAAAAGCCACCGGATGGAACAAAACGTTGGCAAGATCTGAATAGCATAGTGAAAGATGTAGAAGATAGGAGGCCTAAAAAGCCACCAGACTTAGTAACTATTTTATGAACCATAAAAGACTGCCTTGTTAATAAAGTGACTGGGGGCAGGCTGCTGTATTTGTATATATTTTAATGTAATGTATGACTTTATTATTATTGTATCTGAGTGTTACCTGAAATTGGATTATTGTTTTGTTGATCTTGAGGCCTGTGGCAGGTTGTTGCTTATTTACTGTAGTGTACTGTTTGACTTTGCTTGGGAACTGTTCATTTTCAATTGAATACTTGTTGTTGCCAGTCTAATTATGAAGATAGGGGCACCCAGTGTGAGAAACCTGAAAACTTTATGAATAATGATGATTATGGTTACTTAACAAGTGCAAAGAACTCTATAAGGCAATCATTAATTACTAATATACTTAAAGATCAGAAAGGGCTTATGTTTACACTATGTTGTGTATTTAAAAGTACATGTCCTCAGATGAGGTTTGTTCAAGCCTCAGGGGACATGCACTCTTTGCATTGTCAGGTGCCTGACGAGCACCAGAGACCCGAGTCGTTGCCAGCACTACTTCCGTTTCTTTTCGTGCTGCGAACCTTCCTCCTCATCATTCAGAACTTTTACTATCTTCTTTCCTTCCTCTCTATCAGAGTAGACTGAAAAGTGTAGAAATAATGTAAGATACTGTGTATTGTTCGTGGACAAGTAAATGAATAATTAAATTGGGTACACTAGAAAATGACCAAGAATAATGTAAGTATAGTGGGAATTGTAAAAGAAAAATGTAATGGAAAAGTAATTGGAAAGAGAAATATGGATGAGAAAAGATAAGAATACTGAAAAAAAGGCAAATGAGTACTATAGTATGACTGAATGTAAATGTTTTTTTGAAAATAGGGATAATTATGATGTTGAAAAACTTTATGTGTGTTTAAAATTGAGGAGATGAACCTGACTAATGTATGTGAAGTAGATGTGAAAGGTATGTGTGTTTCTAGTGAAACAAAGAGTAGGCAGAAATCACTTACAGTAGAATGTAAAATTATTGTCCTGATCTTGATGTATGTAATGACTTAACAGTG
This sequence comes from Schistocerca cancellata, assembly GCF_023864275.1. Lineage (NCBI taxonomy): Eukaryota > Metazoa > Arthropoda > Insecta > Orthoptera > Acrididae > Schistocerca > Schistocerca cancellata. The sequence goes on along the minus strand of NC_064631.1, from coordinate 227,916,634 downwards.
TGTGAAAAAGCAATGACAAATGAGTAGTAAAAATACTTTATCCTAACTTGATCCTGAATATGACATTTAAAATTTTCTTGATTAATGTATATGTTACCTGTTGTTATCATTTGAAAAGAAATGATTTTGTTATCAGTGTCTAATTACTGTTTCAAAGTTGCAGGTTTTATGTTTTATACCATTAATGCAATTGGTAACAAAGATGTGACATAATTATGAAAAAACTTAAAGATGATGACAAAAACTGCTCAAAAATATGTTGTTGGGCAGCAAAACAAGACAAAAGAATAAAAATGCTCTGTTCCTGAAGTTGGGAGCTACCAAATATGCTATGTGAGCAGTAACCAAAGGACTTGCCATTGTGGGGCAAGAAGTTGATAAGTGGTCACGAACTGCCAAACCTAGAGGATGGGGCAGTGTGTCAATTTAAAAATGTGTCTTTTAGTGTTCTTTATCTAAATTGTGTTTTTGTGTCTAAATGTGTATGTACAAAGACTGCTAAACCAATAACGGGCAGAATGAGTAACATGAACTGATTATGCTGAGGCAAGTAGTGAAGTAAGTTAGGGTTTTTGATCAATGTGTTATGAACTGACTATTCTTATTGAAGTCAGTGAAAAGTTATTAAAAAATATGTATGCATTCTTGTTCAAATAGTTATTGATGTTTTGAGACTAGGTTTTCTGGTGTAAATTAAAGTTTTGGACTGCCTTGTTTTAAAACACAGCAGTGATGATTAAAGATAGGTTCTGAATAAGTTAGTGTGTTTATGTGCAACAAATATTTTGGACTGCTATTAATGAAGAGCAGCTTTAAAGTTAATTATTTTGAAAAAATCTTGCAAAGTTACTTTGGTATTTAAGGAGTCAGTTGGAAAAGGTTTCCATAGCTGTTTGTGTAAATATTTGTACATATATGGATGCAAACTGAAATTTTCAACATTTCATTAATTGCTGAACCTTGTAAAATGTACTGTGATCATGACTATACTTGTGTGTCTGAAACTTACATTCCCTTACAATTATTGAGAGGCAAACTTCTGTTTTGCTAAGTTACAATGTTCTGTGTTGTTGTATATGTGTATTTTCTTTATTTTATTTAAAGGGTTTACCTATTATACTAATATGTAGATTATTTTGTGTACTGTTTGTCAATTATTTGAACTGTGTGTGTATGAAATGAACATGCTTGAAGATATCTTGTGTAGTGATGCAAAATTAGTTTCCTTAAACCAGTGTGAGATTGAAAATTGCTTTAGATGCCTTATTTTGAAAATATTTTGGAAGAATGGTATGAAGCTTCTTAGTGTTTATACTGTATGTTTGTAATATATATATATATATATATATATATATATATATATATATATATATATTCTCCCAACTGAAGTTGGATGGAATAATCTTTTTTTGCAGCCAACACCATTTAGGTGTTACAGATGTTTCTTTGAAGTATCCCTTACAGGAAACTTCAACGAAACATGGGGCATGTGTAACGCCATAGCTCTTATGCTGTACGGATTTATTTTAATTTTGTTCCATTTAATATTACATCGTTAAGAACCTGTAAATGTTTTTGATTGAATAGATAACACAAAATTGTATACTCTTTTCTTTGTCAAACCTTTGATGTCGTGATTTGATTCTATGCAAAGTAGTTAACTGCAATTTATATTCTTTGTCCCATTTGGAGGGAACAAAACTTACTGTATATGATTGTAATTTTGTGTGAATAATTTTTTGTAGAGATGTCAATATGTGTAAATGTTTTGTTTTAATGTATTTGGTTGCTGTTATGTAAATTGCTGATCCTCACTTAGGGCTCTTAGTTATTCTGTATGTAAAAGGTGTAGTGGTTCCCCTCGGGAACGGAACTGTGTAGCGCGCGCAAATTGTGGTTGGCCTAGGTGGAAAAGGTGGAACTGATAGTCAGTCGGAGACGAGCTACGAGTCGGGGACGAGCCAGCAGTTGGGGACGAGCTACGAGTCCGTGCACTGCCATGTAACAGATGCATATTGCGCTGGTTCCGAGAGAGGCCTTTCCTGCTGCTTTCCAATGCCTCGGAAGAATGGATAAATAGCTGGAACTATTCTGGAGTTTGTATCTATCATCGCCACCAAGAAATGACAGAGTCCAGCAATTCTGCCTACAATTCCACCTACCAACATGCAGTTGCCACCACATTGCGCAATCATTGCTACGTAATGCTATAAAGGTGTACAGTGAAGGATCAGTTTAATGGACGTGCTAATGTGCTGAAATATAAGGTAATTTGTATCTGGATTTATGTACCTACCTTGATTTTTCTCCTCATCATAACACCTCTCAGGTTCCTCTCCGTTTGAGCGAAAGTGATATCCGAGTGTCCTTACTAAAAGAAATTAAAGCCTAGAGTTTTGCTAATTAAAGCCTCTTGAACTTAGTAAAAAGAAAGTTAAGGTTAATGTGGCAATAGAGTGAGTTAAAGTAAATGTTATTTGCTCAAAACAAATTTCCTATTAAAACTGCTATTTAAAGTGCTGTTGCTAACTTCAAAATTAAAAGTTCTCAAGACTGAGGCTTATAAAGTAAATGATCACATTGTTGTCTGTAGTAAATTCTAAAAGGTGAGTCAGTTTCTTGCAATTTTGTCAACATTGTGTTTCGCTGTAGTAAAAGTGGGAAACTGCAGTAGTAGAAAACTATATGTTCATGATTGCTAAGTGTTTGTCTCTCTTGTGTATTAGAAGTGCATATTAATAGTAATGTTATAAAGACCATTCACTTTGTGTAAGCCCTGAAAGTAATAGTGTGTTTCGGTACATGTTATAATTTTGCAAATAGTAGCTGCTGCTTTAACTGTTAACTTCAATCTTAAAACGTATGTGTGTGTCAGAGTCCATTGCACTCGCGTGTGGTTAAGTCTAGGTTGTGTTTGTCCATTATAGTTACTTATACCTACTTCTTAAACGAGAATGTTAATCTTTCTCTTGCCTAATTAGGCTGGCGACCGTTTCCCTTATTCTATAAACAGTATAGCTAGGCAAAAATTTGTTTGTTACTATTCAAATATTTACGCAATTCTGACTTTCATTTCCGATAAGCCACCTCCGTTAGGAACAACACGGTCAAACTAGCAAAATTCCTCTCAGAGGGTAACACTGTTCTGTTGCTTTGTGCCATAGTTGCTTTTATAAAATAGTTTTATGTCACCACCTGTTTCTAGCATTGAGGTTATGGTACAGTAGTAGCTGACAGGAGTGTTATAGGGGGAGGTTGCTATCTATGGCAAAACTAAAGAAAATGTGTAATAAAATCCACGGATACTGTAAGAAATGTTTTATTTTCAGTGTAACTTTAATATTATCTTCTGAATTTCACTATAGTACACTCACAAGTCGTAAGTACTTACTTTTAACGAAATATTTTAAAAATAAGAAGATGTGGCATCGCCCCAATCAAGGGAATTGGTTTCCTGCAATGAGGCAGCCAGTTTCCGTGAATGGGTCAGTGTAATTCCTTCTTAATTTGTTTATCTCTTAGTTTCCCACTACGATTGTTGCCTCCCCCCTACCGCGTCTCCCCCCCCCCCCTCTCTCTCTCTCTCTCTCTCTCTCTCTCTCTCTCTCTCTCACACACACACACACACACACACACACTCTTCCATCGAGCACCAAATTAGTGATCCCTTGATGTCTCAATGTATCCTACCAACATTTCTTCTAGCCAGGTTGTGCCACAAATTTCTTTGCTCTCCAATTCTATTCATTACCTCCTCGTCAGTTACGTGATCTACTCATCAAATCTTCAGCATTATTTTATAGCACAATATTTTAAAAGCTTCTATTCTCTTCTTATCTAAACTTTATCGTCCAAGTTTCACTTCCGTACATGGCTACACTCTATACAAATACTTTCTGAAAAGATTTCCTGACACTTAAATTTATATTCTACTTTAGCAAATTTCTCTTTTTTTGCCGTTGCCATTCTACATTTTATACCCTCTCTTCTTAGGCCGCAATAAGTTATTTTGCTGCCAAAATACCAAAACACAGCTACTATAATTGTTTCGTTTCCTAATCTAACTCCCTCAGAATCGCGTTATATAACTTGACTACATTCCATTATCATCGTTTTGCTTTTGTTGGTGTCCTTTCGGGACACTGTACATTCCGATCAACAGTTCTTCCAGGTCCTTTGCTGGACTTGACAAAATTACAATGGCATTGGCAAACCTCCAAGATTTTATTAAATCTTCCTGAACTTTAATCCCTACTCCAAATTTTTCTTTGGTTTCCTTTCCTGCTTGCTCGGTGTACAGACTGAATAACATCAGGGATAGGCTAAGACCCGGTCTCACTCTCTTCTCAACCACCGTTCCCTTTCAAGCCTCTAGACTCTTATTGCTGCCGTCTTGCCTCTGTACAAGTTGTAAATAGCATTTGCCTTCCTGTATTTTATCCTTGCTACCTTTAGATTTCAAAGAGAGTATTTCAGTCAACACTGTCAAAAGCTTTCTTTGAGTCAACAAATGCTATGAACATAGGTTTGCCTTTCCTTAACCTATCTTCTATGATAAGTCGTAGAGTCAGTATTGCTCGCGTGTTCCTACATTTCTCCGGAATCCAATCTGATCTTCCCCGAGGTCGGTCTCTAACGGTTTCTCCATTCTTCTGTAAGTAATTCGTATCAGTATGTAGCAACCATGACTAATTAACGTGATAGTTTGATAATTTTCACACCTGTCAGCAACTGCTTTCTATGAAATTGGAAATGCTACATTATTCTTGAAGTCTAAATGTATTTCGCCTGTCTCATACATCTTGCACACCAGATGGAAGAGTGTTGTCTTGAATGGCTCTCCCAAGGCTATCAGTAGTCCTGACGGAATGTCGTCTACTCACGGGGCGTTCTTTCGACTTAGATCTTTAAAAGCTTTGTCAAATTCTTCTCGCAGTATCATATCTCCCGTCTCATCTTCATCTACATCCATTTTCTTTTCTAAAATATTGCTTTCAAGTTCATCTCCCATCCACCTTTTAGTTTTCCCTTCTTTGCATGGGACTGATTTACCATCTGAGCTCTTGACAGTCTTATAGCTACATCTCTTTTCCCCAAAGGCCTCCATAATTTTCCTGTACGCGGTATCTATCTTTCCTCTAAAGAAATATGCATTTAAATCGTTACACTCGTATTCTAGTCATTCTTGCTGAGTCATTTTGCACTACCTGTCACTCTCATTTTGAAACATTTGTATTCTCTTTCGCCTGCTTCATTTGCTGCAGTTTTAAATTTTCTCCTTTCATCAGTTAAATTCAGTATCTCTCGTGTCATAGAAGGATTTCTACTAGGCCATGTCTTTTTACACATTTGATCCTCTGCTACCTTCACTATTTCCTCTCTTAAAGGTACTGGAAGTTTCCTTCAAAAATTCTTTACGTTTGATTTGTTTTTGAACTCTTATTGCCTTGGTTGATTGTTTGCAACTGCTGTTGCTTACCTTTGGGTGCCTTTCCAACTGTGAGAGAGGCCAAATATATCTGCCTGCAAGAATACAACAAGAATCTGGCCCTTTTTTATAATATTTCTAAATATGTACAAACTGACTAAAACTTGAACGCTACTATTAATCACTTTAATTAAAGAAAGTGGTCCCTGGGGGTTAATGATCTGCAAAATTGTGCTCTACATGAAATGGTCCCTATGCGCTGATAATTTTCGTAGCAAACTGCTCCTGAAATGAAAATATCTTACCTCGTAATGTAATTGCTTGGAAACGCGGTGGTTGCTGCTCTCTCATCGCCAGATGTAAATTTCTAACTACGGTTGCTGAGAGTTTACTGCAGTGCTCCAGACAACAAGTAAACTATTTTATACACATCTTTCACTCAGACATTCGTTTAAATAAAAATGACCTGGATCTAAGATGTGGACAATGCTGTTATGTGAAATATTCATTTAACAAACTATTTTTAACCTAGCTGATGTATTATTGGATTGAAATTCATGTTACAACACTCATTAATATTGACATAGGGCAACATTGATACTAAATTCTTACTCTCACTACTGTTGGACCAATCATTAATAGACATGAAAAATACCTTACAGTGTAAATTACTCAGTCTTTAACGAAAATTCTAAAGCTACCTGATATGAATGTCTCAGTCAACAATGAATCCTAACTACACCACGCTCACACTTCCCAAGTTGAGCCATCTGCGACCTCCACCACTGACGAAGGTTCCCAATTAATAGCGGACGCGGGAAAATGCGATAGTCGTAAGATTCAAAGTTGCAGTGGAAAATTCTACTAAACTGGCGGGCGACGTACGCGCAACCAATGGAATCTTGTGCCGCCAGCTTCAGGATAAGACTTCTTGACTTCACAGAGCGTCGTCGTGAGCTGCCCAATCAGTTTCCTATGTTTACGCTGGCGCGGGAAAATAGTCCCGCCCATCGCTGCACACATAAGACCAAAAGTTCGCCGAACTGTCAGGGCCAGAGAGCCACAACCAGCCGGTCGCCTGTCCTCCGCTTTCGGGAAGATCAGAATACATTACTCTCTGGTTGCGTAGGCCAAATTAGACCGAGACTGTCGTAAAGCGATTACACCGGCGCCTGGCCTTTTCCTTCCCAGTCGCTTCGCAGTGTATAATGGGCCAAATGCAACTCTGGGCGCAAGCACAGAGCGACGGGCCGGCCGCTGTTGTCCGTGGCTCCTGAAGAATAAGCGGGAAGAGTGTCCGAGAGTCAGCCCGCCCCTATCATCAGTGTCCCCACCGCCCCCCCCCCCCCCTCACTCCAGGTGCCAAGACTCTGCTTCAGGCCACCCAAATGAAGTGAAGGCTAACAGTATCGCAAAGAAAACATGCAGAGTTCAACACCGTGGATGATTAGAATTCTCAATTCTCATTGCATTACTCGAAATGAACCTATTCGGCCTTTCTTCCACAGAGAAAATAAAAATGATGATAAGGATGGAGAAATGAGAGGGAACAGGCCAGAAAAGTCACGGAAAAGGCATGTCACCACTTAAAACAAAATATATGATGATAAGATTTCTGTTGGGAATAGAGAAGAAACATCAATAGAAATAAATTGAAAAGAGTACCAAAGAGTGAAAAAACTTAAATAACTAGGCGTGATAGTAACAGAAGGTAACAGGACAGCAGCAGAGATTCAAGAAATGATATAAACTGGAAACAATGTTTGAGACGCACACTAAACCTGCTGGGCAGAACAGGTAATTAGGATTGTGGAAAGGGCCAAATAGTTTGTGGTACGTTCCACCTTCTAATTGTAATTTACTGTAATTTAATAACACTTTTACAACCAAAGTGGCACATAGCCGGACCTTTACCGAATGCAACTCTTTCACGGCTGAAGGCCTCCAAACAAGAAATCTTAACAAATCAACAAGATAAACACCCAATTAAGATAGCAATAAAATAATTTTAAAAAATCACAGCAAGTAGATAGAATACACATATGCAAGGTGCAATACAAATGGCTGAAGGCCACAATTAAGTTTCAAAATTTTATAATATTTTACCATACACTTTTAAAGGCAGAAGGCCACAATGTTTAAAAACAAGAAATCTTAAAAATCAGTAATATAAAAATGCAATTAAACAGACAAATAAAATAAATAAAGAACACATCACGGCTAAGTGGAAAGCCTCAAGGCAAAGCAGATAGAACAAACATATGCAAGGTACAATACCAATGGCTGAAGGCCACAATTAAGTTTCAAAATTTTAAAATATATTACCATAATCTTTTAAAGGCAGAAGGCTGCAACGTTTAAGCTTGAAAGATAAATTTAAGAATTAGTTTTACAAAATTTTTAAGAAAAAAAGGAAAAAATAACCATAAGCCTTGAATTTTAAGTAGCTGAAAACAGATAATTAAACACCGGTGGCACTCAGAAGCCTCGAGGGAGGTCGGTCTGCCCTCGTTCACTTAGACGAGACAGGTGGTGAGCCCAACTACACTTGATTCGTCGGAATCCAACCAGGGGACAGCCACGGACCGACCGACACAACGACTTGCTTCCCATCAATCAGTACACGAGAACCCAAACAGAAAAAGTTACAAACGTGATAATACACAATGGAGTATGTATTAGCTGTTAAAATTACATACCCTGTTGGACAGCGACAACAGGTGAGGAAAGGACACTGCCCGAAATTACGTTAGTGGCCAGGGCAGGTAACCGGAACACTAACGGCCACTAGGTAGAAAAATTCCGCTGGACCACTTAAATTTGAATCAACCAAAATAGTTAATTGCACCGCATGGCGCTAAAGTTCAGTAGTAGAAACACTCGGTGTTGCTCACAGGAAAACCTCCCCAACAGCAAACCACCGAAATGAACCACCGCAACATGAATGGACGTGGCTCGGGTAGTTTAAACCACTACTCAACTTTGACGTCCTGGGTCGGTGAACCACGAAGCTCGTAGCGATCGGACAGCTCCACACATGCTACGACACTGCGCAGGAGCTGCCAGCGGACCCAGCCGATTGCACTCTGCGGAGCTAACTTCCCTCGTCCCCAACAACCGACCGACTCCTCCAAATGCCAACAACATCTAAAATAGCCGCCAGGAAATAACGCCAACTACACACACAACCCGACATACACTGCGCGAAGACTTGAACGACCCCTATCAGTAACTAACGGCGAGCCAAGACGCGTCGTCCGGTTGTTCGACCGACCGACGATCCACCAACACCGTGGCCCGGCTCAAGTGATACCTGGCGGCAATGGTCGGGCGAGCCATGTCGACGCAGACCTCACCACTGCTCCAACCCGACTGCACTAGTGCCGCATTGCAATCGCGATCCGAACGGGCGATCCGAACTGGCTTACGACAGTTAACGACCGGGAAGTAATAGCAGTCGAGCAAAGACACTACGAGAGGGGATATATCGATACGCGCTGTTAGCGCCGGTCACGGTCAGGCAAGCAGCAACTCAGTGACAGTAGTAATTTAAATTAACGTAGTGAAGAGGAAGTACGTTAAAAACAGGGCGTAAAGTATATGATGGCGGGAAGACGAGCCACGTACCGTTCAATGTTATTATTCCTTGCATAATGTAGTCAAGTCCAGAAATATTACTGGGGATGAAAAAATCCAAATATATTTGACTATATTAAGACCTATCGTAATGTACGGATTGGAAGGCTGCGTGATGACCACAAAGGTGGAAGGATGGCTATTGAGATGGGAAAGAAAGATTTTGAGAAAGATATTTGGGGCACTGTGAGAGGAAAGAAGGTGGAGAATAGGGGCAAAGCAGAACTACAGACACTCTTTGGACAGATGAATATTGTAGTGAAATCAAGCAAGGACGAATAAGATGGACCTGACATGTACAGAGAATGCCAGAAACTCGAAGTGTTAAGAAAATGTGCATAGGAAAGCCCGAAAGGAGAAGAGGAAGACACGCAAAAGGTGGATTAAAGATACCGAGGAGAGCCTCAGAGAGCAATGGGAATCAGGAACTGGAGAAGGAAACCGATGGACAGAGAAGAATGGAGGCAGGTGACAAAGGAGGCCAACGTTCTGCCAGGACTGTAGTCCCAAGCAGTAAGTAAGTAAGTAAGTAGGCGAGTCAACGAGAGAGTAACGATGGTGAATTTTTCTACTATTTTTCCTGCAGCAGATTCACTTTTGTTTAAAATCCTTACATCAAAGAGAAGCTGATAATTTTCTGGGGCAGCCTTTCCCAATGAGTCGCGCTATTTTTCAAGATGAATTAAAATGTTCAAATGTGTATGTGAATTGCTAAGGAACCAAACTGTTAAGGTCAAACTACTTAAACTAACTTTAACTTAGGCTAAGGACAATACACGCACCCATGCCCGAGGGAGGACTCGAACCTCCGGTGGGAGGGAGCGCGCAGTCCGGGACATGACACCTCAAACCACGCGGCCAGTCAGCAATGCATGAATTAAAAGCGAACCAAAATGTAACAAGGCGGCAAAATAATGCTACAGTTTTGCTGGCCATATACAATAGTACTAAACGTTGTCGCTGGCATGATGATGGACAGGCTACTGTATGTGCGTCTCACGTATAGTTATAAACAACTCCGAACATTTGGTTGCATGTTTCGTTCCAGGAGTCCCCAAAAGTTAGGGACAGGGTGTTTTTATGAACATATCCTGTATTTTATGTGCCTGAGTTAAGACTTGGCATTAGTGAAATGCAGTTACATTGCTCCAGACAGTTATCAGAGAGAATACAACGACAATCTAAAGTATCGCTCCCCACTGCGTTTCGTTTTCTTCCTGGAAACCAAAAAGACAGATTCTGTAAAGTTTGGTCTGCAGCTCGTGGTCGAGCGGTAGCGTTCTCGCTTCCCACGCCCGGGTTCCCGGGTTCGATTCCCGGCGGGGTCAGGGATTTTCTCTGCCTCGTGATGACTGGGTGTTGTGTGATGTCCTTAGGTTAGTTAGGTTTAAGTAGTTCTAGGTTCCAGGGGACTGATGACCATAGTGCTCAGAGCCATTTGAACCATTTTTTGTAAAGTTTGTCTCACACACCACCAGCTGTTACTTGTTTAATACTGCTGTGGCTCTCTAGATCACTTGGTTAGCTTACATTGGAATATCTATGGTCACATATAAATTCGATCTAACATTTCGCAATGCATATACATATTCTTACAAATGAGGCGATTCGTATATTCACATTACCAAAATACCGTTTCAGTTCATCTGTTTGTTGTGGTGTATTATGTAAAGGGGGTCTTTAAAGTTTACTAAATAGCAACAGTCGTGGAAAATGGTTAAAGTACAGTAATAAAATGATGAACAGAAACAGAGTGGAGATTAGGATCTAACGTCGCTCCAACAATGAGCTCATTTAGGACGGAACACAAATTCGAATCGCAGAAGGAAGTCAACCGTGCCAATTTCAAAGAAATAACCCAGATAATTGCATTAAACGGTGTAGAGAAATACGGAGAACCTAAATGTGGATGGACAGATGAAGTTTTGAACTGCTGCCCTCCTTAATGCGAGTCTATTGTCTTAATCACTGCACTATCACGATACGTAAAATGCTGTGAGAAAGCTACAATAGTGCCATTCTGTCTTTTGGTGAGGCAGAAATATTTTTCGAGCAAGCATAGTTTACGTTGTCTACAGTTGGGTCATATGCACCCAGGTAGTGTGACGTCCCTAAAAGGAGGCATGAATCGATCCTCATTAGTAACATACAGACGTACAAAACAATAGACATGCACATCTAACGTCGTCTGTTGTAGAATTTTGGAATTCTTTTTTTAAATTTTTTATTGTTTTTTACTCACGAATTACGAAATTCCTGGAAACCAAAAATTTGCTCTGTAGGAATGAACCTGGATTACGAAAACTACGTTCGTGTGAAACCCAGGTCTCTCTGTTACTCCATGAGGCCCAGAGAGCAGTAGATACCAGTGCCCAAGTTGGTGCTGTGGATATTAACATACCGAAGTTCGATACAGTTCATAACTGCCGCCACATAGACATAATTCGAGCGTAAGGAAACATCAGACCGGCTGTGAAAATGGGCTTTGAATTTCTAGCAAACAGTACACAGCATGTAATTCTCAGCGGAGAGAAATCTTCAGAATGTGAGGTAACGGGCGAGTCGTGGCGCCCTGGAAATATTGTAAGTTGGGACGAAGCAGTGGCCGCACGGGGTGCGGGCCGCCAACAGCGACTCAAAGGAAGGCCTCGGAGCTTGTTCGTGGCGTCACGTCAGCTAGGCACGGCGAACGCCAGGTCTGCTGCAGGCATACTCATAATGGTGGTGTCTCCCTCTCTGGCACAAGAAAATGTGAAACTATTGGCGGTAGTTGACCAACACTCAATGTTCTGAGAGATTTTTGCAATCAGTTAATTGTGCAATTCACTACACTTCTTAACAAATAGTGTACTCCTGAACTTAAATTTCCACCTGTTTTAAGGATTGACACACAAAAACAACTTCATGGTCCAGCAGCAACAGAATTCGTGCTTCTTTAGCTTATTTGTATATCTGAGGAAGTTACGTTTGTACTGGGTTGCTTTTACAAGAAACTGTGAACATATTGGTGCTCTTCTTTAGGTATCTTGGTTGGCTATGGAGTGAGGAGCAGTGAATGTTAATGAAATATCATGCAATTGTACACGTTGGGGGAGGGGGTGGGGGACAGAAGAAGAGGCAAAAGAGAGATACTTGTTTTATCAAATAATTTTTTTTATCTGATAAGGTTTCTCCTTTCAGTTGCAAGAGGGGAATTTTTATCTTTTCTAATGTGCATGTTTAAAAAAGTTTAAGCTCAGCAGTATTTTCGATGTGTCAAGCTATTTTGTTTCCTGTTTAGAATTCCTTTCGTTGAAAACGACTGTAATCTAATGACTCGCAAAAGTTGGACATTTACACATGTAAATTAGTTCACATTTCCAGTGACGATGTCAAACGAAAATAAATAAATAAATAAAAGAAACGAGTTAATTGTAAGGGGATTGGGGTAAGTTTCGATAACAAAATGGATCAAGTAAATATAGTTACTTGAATGTAAAATTTCCGAAGCTTGCAATCGGGCAAAGCATCTTCTCATTCCCGGCGGGGTCAGGGATTTTCTCTGCCTCGTGATGGCTGGGTGTTGTGTGCTGTCCTTAGGTTAGTTAGGTTTAAGTAGTTCTAAGTTCTAGGGGACTTATGACCACAGCAGTTGAGTCCCATAGTGCTCAGAGCCATTTGAACCATTTGAACCATCTTCTCATATTGATCTACGTTTGTTTCACACGATTCAGTAATACAGAACTATGATCTCCATTTGTAGCTTTACGATAGTAAGAAAATCTTTCATAAAAAGAAAACCGCAGAATCCAAAACAATACCAAGCATTTTGTACAAAAATAAGAGATTTATGGTGATAAGCACGCCCAGGCGTTTCTGCCTGCAACAGACCTGGCGTTCTCCGTGCCCAGCTGACGTGACGTCACCAACAAGCGCCGAGGCCTTCCTTTGAGTCTGTGTTGGCTCGGCAGGCCGAACACGTGGTGCCGGACGTTGGCCAAAGCAAGAGGGGCCCAGCGGCGGCGTGGCTGGGAATTCCATGTTGACACTGTGACGAGGACAGTGCTTTGTGTCGATGAAGGAGATTTGTATGCCGGGAGTGCCACAGATGGCGGACTTTGTGAAACCTTAATGGCAGACATTTCACAGTTCATATAGAAATTAATAGTAGCCAGAGGAATCATGATACCTCAAAAAGAAACATGTACATTACTATTATTTGCACGACGGTTCTGATGGTGTAATCAGACTTACAATATCTGTATTAGTCTAAAGTACAGTATCTGACGGTAAATTATACAAGTAACACCCAGCAACGAATTCCCAAAATGTAAACGCTTCATCCGATTTTGTCGATCGCCGAGTCTTTAGAAAGCTATTAGTGTAAACCTAAATTGGTATGAATTACAGGCATGTAACTTGGATAATACATGAGTTATTGGAGGTCAAAGTGGCCGATTACTATCGATCGCGTCAGGCCATAAGTACTCCACAGTTACACGAAGAAACGGTAGCAGCTTGCTTATAAATATATGGATTCATCTATGTCTTTGTTTATATCCGATATATACTATTCATGAAGAAATTAGTTAAATATTTACTGCGTTATAGAAAGCACAGAGACATTAGGCCACTGGCCTACCTTTTGTTCTATTCCTTTGATATATGTTTGTTTAATTTGTGTATGTATCTAATAATGTGTATTAGAGCGTGTTTATGGTCCAGCCGTAGGAATATTTATTTAAGTTATTTAAATGTAAATCCAGTATTTCAAAAGTGTTTTATGTTTGTGAGTGTAAGTTAGTTGGAGACGTGGAGGGAGCGCTCTAGCCAATCACAGCGCCCGTTACAAGGGGAGGCGACTACCGAAGTGAATAGAAGGAAGTTCAGGGCGGTACGGCACACGGCACGGGAAGTGCTGGATGCGACGGCGCGACGGGCGCGCAGTCGGGCAGGGGGACATGGAGAGTGGAGCGCTTTGCGCGTCATCGCGAGAGATAGAAATATTTCAGAGTGCCGACTTGCGAACTTGTGAGATCTCCGTGGCTTCTACAGTGAAGACGTAGTACGCGTTTGGAAGTGAATATCTCGCGAGCTATGGTTCGGTTCATAACTAATTACGTAAAGTAGGAATCTATTGTTTCCCTGTTGTTCAACTTATATTTTATTTAATTGCTGGACCATCGACAGCAATAACTGTTTTCGAGAAATATACCGCATTCTCAGAATTACTTCTACTATCGTACTCATCATTTAAAGTCGTTAAGATAGTACCTGCAGATTTTACTTAATTGCAGTCTTGCATTTATAAATATATTTGTTACATTCATAATGCGCAATTGCCGAGTGATAGAAACCTTCGACCATTCGATTCATATGTGTATTCTTATCGTATACTGTAGACTCAGCAGTATTTGGCCCGTAATGCGGCGGCAACTGCGGCCCCCATCCCCTAGACAACGAAACCAGCCAAAAATTTTAATATTGCAACTCTGAGTCTGTGGGTGCGTAGTTTAGGGCCACATCAAAAATGGTTCAAATGGCTCTGAGCACTATGGGACTCAACATCTTAGGTCATAAGTCCCCTAGAACTTAGAACTACGTAAACCTAACTAACCTAAGAACATCACACACACCCATGCCCGAGGCAGGATTCGAACCTGCGACCGTAGCAGTCCCGCGGTTCCGGACTGCAGCGCCAGAACCGCTAGACCACCGCGGCCGGCTTAGGGCCACATCACCACATTCCATTTTTATTATCTGAAAGCCCGCAAGACGTAATTTAAATTTCGGCCGTATCCCAAGGGCATGTTATAGGACCATTACTTTTCATTACACATACACACACGCACATACACAAATTATATATATATATATAGGTTGAATAACGTATCGAAACGAATTTCTCGGCAGGTAACAGAATGATAGTAAACTAAGGGGCACGTACGTTGGCATGTAATAAAGAATTTTTTAAATAGAATTACATAGATTTTTAACAGCGTCCGAGAGCGTTTGATAAGATACTTACTGCGATATAATGCTTGTAAATTTTGAGGTTGAAATTCATTGCAAAGGTAACCGAGAAATATTTTAAAATTGAAAAGCAAGTCGGCGGAAAACGGCTATTGAGTTTTAAACACGGTCACGGCCACTTCTTTGTATACAACAGCATAATCCGCGAGAGGCCTCGAGGACTTGCGACGTTAGCCTCAAGGATGGAAATAAATGGGATAGAGTAGCAAAGAGTGGAAAATCTTAAATACCTAGGCTTGATAATAACAGAAGACAATAGGACAGCAGCAGAAATGACAGTAACTGGAACCAGATGTTATTATTCCTTGCATAATGTCGTCAAGTCCAGAAACGTTAGTAGGAGTACAAAAATCCAAATATATTTGACTGTATTAAGACCTATAGTAATGTATGGATTGGAAGTATGGCTGATGACCACAAAGGTCGAAGGGTGGTTATGGAGATGAGGAAGAAAGATTTTGACAAAGACATTTGGGGCGGTGCGTGAGGAAGGAAGGTGGAGAATCGGATTGTATCAAGCTTTTCGACTGTTTACTTGTCTGAATTGCAGAACTAGCAGGAATTGTGTTGTCTACAGGAAGGTCATCTCTGTTTCAACATTTTCTGCATGCAGACATGTACTCCAATGAGAAGTTAGACAGGCTACTTTTATATTAAAGAAAAAAGAAAAAGCTTTTGAAATGGTGACGGAAAATTGCCTGACGAAACTTCAGTTGTTTCCACGAAAAACTGGAAACGTACGCACGTTTGAAATAAATTTCCTACGCCTCATTTGATGTGCGAGAAGGTAGCATATGCCGTAGCTACATATACAAAAATCATAGCTGAACCTGTATCTACGTCGTGCGGCTTATTGCTGAATCGGCCTATAATGACAGAGCCTGGCGTGTGAGCTCTGCTTGTCGTTATTTACACCGCACTTAACCTGCTATGTCCGTACTGCTTTCCAGTTTTAGTGCCTTTCTCGGACTCTTTTGCGAACTGTTTCAGGAACTATATCTGCCTTTCCAAGAGCTATTCAGTGCACTTACGAAAAGTATACAGTTCAATTAAAAACTATACTTAATTCCAATAACTCCGTTTATATCAGAGATCAGAGCATTGCCGATACAAAATATCCTTCATACCGACAATTGAAGAAAACCTCATTTCGATATCTGGAAGTGTTCGAGAAATAAAAGGAGTGTTACGTCTTACGTGACTCACCCTACATATATCTTGGTGGATAACGTCATAAGTCCTCGCGGCCTCTACCGCATTATGCTGCTGTATAGAGAGAAGTTACAACTCTAGAAAATTGCAGCGAAACGCGGGAAGACCTGCGTAGGATCGAGGTTTGGTGCAGGGACCGCAGTTGAACACTGACGTAAATAAATGTAACGTATTGCGCATGAACATCCAGGAAGAGCCGTTACTGTATAATCAGTCGATTGCAGGACGATCACTGAGAGCAGTCACATCCATTACTGTCTAAGAGCATGCGTACGGAGCGCGTTAAAATGGAACTATTACATAAATCACATAATCCTCGGAAGTTGTAGTTCACCCACTAAGGGGATTGCTTATAAAACCATCATTTGACCAATATTTGAATATTGCTGGTCAGCCTGGCATCCATATGGGATGGAATTCATAGAAGAAATAGAAAAGAACCAAAGAAGAGCATCATGTTTCGTTACAGGTTCATTTAGCAAGCGGTCAGCGAACTCCACTGGTGCCCTGCATCATTATGTGGTTTACTGCTAAAATTCTGAGAGCGTCAACCAATATACTGTTTCCTCCAACGTATATCTCATGAATAGACCATAGCGTAAAACTGGAGATTAAAACTCACACGGAGGCTTACCAGTAATCGTTCATCCCGCGAACCATTCGCGATAGGAACAGCAAAGAGGGGAAGTGACAGTAGTTTTCGAAGTATTCTCCTACACACATCGTATGGTGGCATGGGAAGCATAGATGTTGATGTAGAAAAGCTCCTGCAGCGAGGACCATAGTGCCCACGTCGACAAAAAATATTTAAATACACTCCTGGAAATGGAAAAAAGAACACATTGACACCGGTGTGTCAGACCCACCATACTTGCTCCGGACACTGCAAGAGGGCTGTACAAGCAATGATCACACGCACGGCACAGCGGACACACCAGGAACCGCGGTGTTGGCCGTCGAATGGCGCTAGCTGCGCAGCATTTGTGCACCGCCGCCGTCAGTGTCAACCAGTTTGCCGTGGCATACGGAGCTCCATCGCAGTCTTTAACACTGGTAGCATGCCGCGACAGCGTGGACGTGAACCGTATGTGCAGTTGACGGACTTTGAGCGAGGGCGTATAGTGGGCATGCGGGAGGCCGGGTGGACGTACCGCCGAATTGCTCAACACGTGGGGCGTGAGGTCTCCACAGTACATCGATGTTGTCGCCAGTGGTCGGCGGAAGGTGCACGTGCCCGTCGACCTGGGACCGGACCGCAGCGACGCACGGATGCACGCCAAGACCGTAGGATCCTACGCAGTGCCGTAGGGGACCGCACCGCCACTTGCCAGCAAATTAGGGACACTGTTGCTCCTGGGGTATCGGCGAGGACCATTCGCAACCGTCTCCATGAAGCTGGGATACGGTCCCGCACACCGTTAGGCCGTCTTCCGCTCACGCCCCAACATCGTGCAGCCCGCCTCCAGTGGTGTCGCGACAGGCGTGAATGGAGGGACGAATGGAGACGTGTCGTCTTCAGCGATGAGAGTCGCTTCTGCCTTGGTGCCAATGATGGTCGTATGCGTGTTTGGCGCCGTGCAGGTGAGCGCCACAATCAGGACTGCATACGACCGAGGCACACAGGGCAAACACCCGGCATCATGGCGTGGGGAGCGATCTCCTACACTGGCCATACACCACTGGTGATCGTCGAGGGGACACTGAATAGTGCACGGTACATCCAAACCGTCATCGAACCCATCGTTCTACCATTCCTAGACCGGCAAGGGAACTTGCTGTTCCAACAGGACAATGCACGTCCGCATGTATCCCGTGCCACCCAACGTGCTCTAGAAGGTGTAAGTCAACTACCCTGGCCAGCAAGATCTCCGGATCTGTCCCCCATTGAGCATGTTTGGGACTGGACGAAGCGTCGTCTCACGCGGTCTCCACGTCCAGCACGGACGCTGGTCAAACTGAGGCGCCAGGTGGAAATGGCATGGCAAGCCGTTCCACAGGACTACATCCAGCATCTCTACGATCGTCTCCATGGGAGAATAGCAGCCTGCATTTTGCGAAAGGTGGATATACACTGTACTAGTGCCGACATTGTGCATGCTCTGTTGCCTGTGTCTATGTGCCTGTGGTTCTGTCAGTGTGATCATGTGATGTATCTGACCCCAGGAATGTGTCAATAAAGTTTCCCCTTCCTGGGACAATGAATTCACGGTGTTCTTATTTCAATTTCTAGGAGTGTAGATGCTGGTGACCTTGCAGTCGTTACGAGCAAGCTTCGCCCTCTGTAAGACACTCGACCGTAGAAATTGAGTGCACGGCTACTCCAAAGGCAGTCACCCTTATACCAATACAAAGTACGTCAAGTTTTTTCCGATCACGGGAAACGTCACCAGTCCACACACAATTTGCTGTATTGATATGTCGAATCTAACGTAAAGTCCAAACGATTCTCTCAGTTCATTGTCACTATCTTCTAGTATGACTACACAGCCACTTTTTGCCCAACATACGTAGACTGCAACATGTCTGGACACAAGACTTGATATCCAACGGAAAAATTTGCTATTGTTAAAATAACTTACGGGAATGCAGCTGCGTGAGGTCGTCGACAACCACCGAATTTCGGCAGGCGCACTCCGCCATTTTCAAGGCCAAACTGCAGCAAGTAAGCGCGTGTAAGGGAATTTAAAACCTCGGTTTTCAGAGAAACTCCGGAAAGATAACACAAACACACATGATAAATACCAGCTAGCGTCATCATAAACCGAAGATGACCGACGTCAAAGTTTGTATATAGTGACATTATCATGGGGAGGTAGCATAAACTCTGTCCCTCTGTTTTTTGACAAGGGAGACAGGAGGATTCCACGCAGAATTTGAACAAAAACCATCATCTCTATTTATAAGGTTACTTGCTAATTTAATTCCAACAGCTTTCTTAATAACACTTACGCAATAGCTGGAAGTGAATGTCAGATTCTCCGTGTTGTTATATTCCACAGGATGACCGGTGCCAAGACAGTGTTATGGCGGATTTGCTCGGCTGTTAAAAGCGTGTTATGCTCAGCATACCAGTCCTCCATAGTCCTGATCAATATATGACATGCCGCAACTGCAAGGAGTACGTTAGGCACCCGCCTTATGCAAACCAAGATCATTCTTTACGGAACCTTAAAAAACAATGATCTTAGATGGTGGTCGAAAAACGCACTTCACGTCATATTTCCGCAAAATACGATCAATATTGCCTGTGTGAGGCAAAACGGCCGTAGGTTTTGGTGCCAACTCGATATTTCATCATTCACTCGCTGCACAGTTGATCGATAGCGCAACGCACGTCTAATCTGTCTTTCACTATAGCCATTCTGGAAAGGTGACTTCGAAATGGGCTAACTGAGCAGACAAACTCTCAGGGTCCAAGATGACACGAGCCCTGTGAACCAAGGTACGAAATACCCCTTCACGTTGAGCTGGGTGGTGACTACTATCAGCCGGCAGATACAAGTCAGTGTGAATAGGCTTCCTACAAACGGCATTTTCCGAAGTACTATCCGCCTTGCTTCTGACTAATACATCAAGGAACGGAAGACAGCCATCTTTTTTCACCTCCATCGTGAAGTAAATATTCGGGTGGATTGAATTCAGGTTTTCTAAAAAGTTTTTCAAATTCTCGTTGCCATGAGGACAAAAAACAAGCGTATCGTCTACAGATAAGAAAAATATGACACGCAGGTTTCAAAGCCACCGATTCCATAGACAAATTGGGAACGATAGATGACAACGGGCTTCACATCGTACCTCTGTCTGCTCGTAATACTGGCCATTGAATGAAAAGTAAGTGGGAGTCAACACATGTCGAAATAAGTTCATTAATTCAGAATCGAATCTAACCTCAATCAACCATAACGAATCAGACAGAGGAACACGAGTGAAACGGATCACACGAAAAGTCATTGAAACGCATTCCCTCTGGCGTAAGAAATCTGCTGAGATCTTAATGTGGTGCACACACCGACCTACTATAGATCTCAGCAGGGTAGCAGAGTGTTTTTTTTCTCACTATATATCGGAGCAACAATGTCACTCACAATCGAACGAAGAGCAATCCCTTGTTTGTGGACCTTAGGGATGCCACATAAGCTAGAGGGAAGAGCACAATAAGGATAAAGACTCTTAATAGTCTCCTGTGAAAGGGAACTATTCTTCAGAGACAATTAGTCTATCTCTCAACACTTTTTGTGGGGTCAGCACCAAGGCCGGCCGCGGTGGCCAAGCTGTTCTAGGTGCTTCAGTCCGGAACCGTGCGACTGCTACGGTCGCAGGTTCAAATCCTGCCTTGGGCATGGATGTGTGTGATGTCCTTAGGTTAGTTAGGTTTAAGTAGTTCTAAGTTCTAGGGGGACTGATGACCTCAGCTGTTAAGTCCCATAGTTCTCAGAGCCATTTGAACCATCAGCACCGATCCTGTATCAACAGTAAGCACTGCATCTTTTGAATATCATCTGCTTGTCCAGAACAACGATAGCATTACTCTTGCCCGCAGGTAAAATAACAATATCCGAAACAGCTCTAAGTGAACGTAAAGCAGCCCTCTCAACCGCTGTGATATTACTGTTGGGTGGACTCGCCCTAGTCAACACAGGACATACTTCCCCCCTAGCCTCCTCTGCAACACCAGGACGCAGCTTTAAAATCAGCCTGTTCAACAGAACTAATAAAATCAACCACTGACAAACGCATGGGAGCCGGTGCAAAATTAAAATTTTTCCCTATCACGGGTATAAGTGCGTCGTCAAAAGCTTTCTCCGTGAGATTTATCACAGAACGTCGAGCTACAGTGTTATACTGCGAAAACAATTCCGTGGACTCAAGTCTCACAAGTTTGGTATGGTATGGTACACCACGGCGTGACTCGTCCCTGCACTATAGAAATGTATGCTAGTGGACGACAAACTTTCATCAAATTAGCCTGACTGGAAAATCCCTAGTAACACTTCAAGGATCTCATTGATTCTGTTGTGTGACATGTACAACGATTTGTTTCAATTCACTTAAACTTCGCAGAATCTTCATTTATTACTCATATTTTCACTCGTTTCACTTTCTTAAAACGTATACCTCTAGATATGTACTCGGCAACTCACTGTTAAGCCTATTTGTATTGTGGCTTATGTTAAGGTTTTTTTCTGCTTCCATTAGCGGATACTGCGCAGAGCGTGGAACTTATGAATATTCGTCAGGAGTTGTTACTCTATCTTCATCTCACGTACAGGTACTATGTGCAGTATTATCCTGATGAATATTCGTAAATTAAGGGCTAGAAACCGGTTTTCGAATCTTATAACTATTTGTTCTAGAGATACTTTATACCTACTTTTGTAAACCCTCGTCGCCAGTTTTATAAAGGTCTCGTAGCTACTGCTGCGGATGCCAAGTTGCCAATGTAGTTACGGTAGGCCGAGTTTGTGAGTTTGTGAAACGGCTTCTTGTGCAGTACACCTCCAAGACAATTTCTCGCTTCTACTATTAAACAGTTATGCCCCAGGGTCAGGTAACAGGATAGGAGAACGAAGGTTTCACAACAGATTAGCAACAAAGTCACACAAATCAGTTAAAAAGGTTTATTTATCTTTGTGGCTAATCCAGTAATGAAGTCTGAAACACTGCATGTAATATAACACAAAAAAGGCCCTCAATGGCTAAGTGCAAATAATCGTAGGTAAACTTCACAGTACATAGCAAATGCAATTTACAACAAGTGTCTAATCACTTCTAAGCGTTCAGTTAACGACATTGCCTGGACGATGATCTACAACCAAGTTGGCGAGAACAGCTCTTATATGTTCCGAGTAGGCCTCTGTCCATTGTTGTCCGGTCATTGGCGGATTGTACTCGGCCAGCAATTGGTCGAGGCCAAGTCGATATCTTCATCCTCAGCGCCGCCCGTGGTGAGTCTTTATGGAACTGACACCAGGTCGCATCTATGCTCCTGTGGTGCTTTTGCCCTGGCTGTGTCTTGTTCGGATGACACAGCACCTACTTTAAGATGGCTGTCATTTAAGATTTTGCAGTGAAATCCTGCCAGTTAGTAATGAATATGACAGTTCGATTTTTACGTCTTTCTCTACGTTGGATGTCCCTTGAAAGTCTAACCTGATATGGATTCGTACAGTAACAACAGAGATGAAATTAAATGAGAATTTATATGCTGTGTTAGGCACCACGAATGAATAACTAGATTTTTTGGAAGATATTTAGAAAAATCAGGTTCATCTGTGAAGGAAATCGCTTAAAAGACGCCTGTACTCTGGAGATAAGAATATGGAAGATTTTTGGCACAAACACAGACCTATAGCAAGTCATATGCTAGATTAAAATTTGCATCGTGGAAGATACAGAGATTTGGGTAGGACCCAGTTAGAATGAGTAACAGTATCGGAAAGTTATTACAAGCGCTTCCTGATGACACATTGAAAGGCACATTCTTCAGAGATTTTGTCATTAAAAGTCTACAGAATTCTATCTCTGTACGCGTCGCTTAAGTTACGCATGCGCATGTGTGATTATCTGAGAAGGCCACATTCTTGATCAGCGGAATGAATATGAACTGGATCATCAGCTGGTATCGAAGGCCAATAATTTGGTTTTTCCTTAAACCAGTTGTCCCTTATTCAATATCGGAACCAGTGACGTCATCAGCCCACCCTCTCGTAAATTACTTAATGCTCTGTAATACTGCAGGATGGAGAAAAATGAAAGTGTCCTAGAGAACAGAATTCCAGGGAACAAAGAAACTCAGCAGAGGAAACCAAATTCAGTACTATCCTTACTATAGCAGATATTGAAAGTGACCACCATTTATCTCTTGGCACTTTCTGGCCCTGGTCAGCAAGTTGCTGATGGCGCATCGAAGTTGGACTGCTGGACTTGATGCAGTTTCATTCGAAATGTTTTGCTGCAGTTCCTTAAGGCTATAAGGGTTGTTTCGACACACCTTAGCCATTAGGGCTCATCATACAAAGTAATTGCACAGTGACAGATCAGGTGACCTGGGTGGCCAGCTAGGTCCACGACCAGACTGACCTCTGCTAACATCTCTGTCAGACGTGAAGATTGTGTAAATGTGCTCCAACGTTCGGCCGACTGCATGACCAGTTGCTTCATTCTGTTGGAAGTAACATTAATGCTGCCACAAATGATATCCACCAGTCCGGGCCACTTTTATTTGTCCCACCCAGTAGCACCAGGTACCGCTGTCATACACGCGTCGTCTTCAGAAATGGATGATAGTTTGAAGTAAACTGTGCAATTCTTTTTCTCAAATGGTAGTATATTGAGTTGGTAACAATATTATTCCGTTACAAGCTTCGAGTGCAATGCAGCCAAACACCTCATCTTTCTAGAGACTCATTCTCCATTAGCATGAAAGCGGATGCTATTGCAGCTTAAGCTTAATGTGTGAGGAGAATATTAAGATTCATTACAAAAACTCAGAAGCAGTGGCAGAGCGTGCCGGAAAACCCACGGCAGGCCTGTTAAGTAATTATGCGTAGTAATTTCTTCCGATAATGGACAACTCATCATGCAGTCATGAAAAAGAATTCTCCTTCCATTTCCATGAAGCGAGGCCAGTCTCTTGTAGCTTGGTGACTAGCATTGACATTCTCGGCGATATTCAGAAACCAAGTAGAGCTGTTCAGTGTCCAAGATTTTCCCAATCCATAATGTTCTTCTACTGTCTCCTCAACTGCCTTTGATTGTTCAATCACTATAAGTTGTAGAATTTTTGCATTTTTCATTGAGAAACATACGTCTCAGGTACGCAGTTCTTCAGCAGTCTTACGTTGTCAGGAGCTGTCTTTTTCAATTTTCCTGTAAAAGTGCTTATCGTTGCTAAGTTACTCGGGAAGGAGAAAAAATGAATAATAAAATCACGATTTTCGATGCTAAATGGCTTACATCCAAATCTCACGATGTAACGCTAGAAGAATGGGCACGAAGTGTTAAACATTTGCAGAAGATGTAAGAAAGGGACTATGTCAAGCAGAGCATTATTTCTACAGCATTGGAAAAAATTAAAATAAGATTGGTAGGAAACACTGACAATGAAAATGAATTACAGTGATAAGCCGAATTACTTTCGGTGCGTATGAAACCCTGAACAGCATAAGCTGGCTTTAAGAATGTAGTTACTACCTCTTAACTACAAGAGATCTTTTTCCCTTATAGAATATACTGCGTGTATTTTACTGCTGAAAAGCATTCCAAATTGACGACTCAGTAACTCATCTCCATTTTAGGTCGCTTTGTCACCTAAGTGCTTACAAATGTCTCCCTTCATACAGCCTGTAGATTACGAACATTCTTCTCATTAAAAGAAAAAAAATGAATCTAAGGTTTCCTGCACGTTTATGTCGTGCAGTTGAGTTTGTTGAATGATGGATGCAGTGGCGCGATGTCTGTGAGAGGTGGAAATACAATATTATTGGAAGATCATACATATACGTTCGTATTATTATTGGAACGGACGAAGATTTTTTCTGGCAGCCGGTGTGAAGTCCTAGCGTTAAGCCGCGAGCGGAGTATCTCACATACAACTCGTTGTCCCAGATGGAACAAACAGTGATGTGTCAGAGATTCCGAAAGTTAATTTCATTTTTTTCTTAACAACTTCTTCGTTGGAAATTACTTCTAGGTCCAACAGGAGATGAACTCTGACAATGTTTCAGCACGTTTTATATTCGGAATTTGTTAGTGAACCTGGTTTTCTTCACGTATACTGAGGTGACAAAAGTCATCGGATACCTCCTAATATTGTGTTGGACTTCCTTTTGCCTGGCGTAATGCAGAAACTTGACGTGGCATGGACTCAACAATTCATTGGAAGTTCCCTTCAGCAATACTGAACCGTCCATGACTGCAAAAGTGTTGCCGGTGCAATACATTGTGTAAACTGATCTCTCGAATATGTCCCTTAAATGTTCGATGGGATTCATGTGGGGTGATCTAGGTGACCAAATCATTCGCCCGAATTTTTCAGAATTTTCTTGAAACTGTAAGATGGCAAGAACTATGCCCCTTACATGAAGTCATTCAAGATCACCTAACTCACGTTGAGCGAACATTAGGCTGAACAAAATGACTGACAAGGCACAATGCATCTTGTACAGGGTATAGTATGGACGTAGTGGAATAATTAATGTCGGTTTTAAAGTAATTCACACGACATGAAAACTTTGTGGAAACGAGTCGATTTACTGAACGCTAGTGTACCCCAGGGTAGTGTTTAGAATTGACCATGGCCGGATGGGGAATGGTGAAGGGAAGCGACAATAGGCAGCTTAGGGCAGCTCAAGCTCTGAGAAAGCGATAACGCGGCGCAGCCTTAAAATGAGAGACAGCATGGGTGGTTAACCCTGACACCATGCTGATGTACCGGGAAACAGACAGAGAACTTTACACCTGTTGATAAATGTCCGTCATCCCGTTTTCTGTGATACTTGCGAGAAAGCCACGCAAAGCTATGGTGGAATGGTCAACAGAGGTCAAAATATGCATGTTCATGACTATAGCAACTTCACAGTGAATTCACGGTCCACAGAGCCTGTAGTAAATCAGGTGAAGACCGACAGCATGAAATACGCTGGCTTCCGATGGGAACGTTGGACCAAGGAATTTGAAGTACTCTCCTGGGAGTCAGAATTCCGGAAAACTTGGTGTTTGTGCAGACGCTAACCTTGATGGGTGGCCTGGGGGCAGCTAAATAGAAGAAGTTGAGAGGAAGGGAAATTTTGTGGGGATTTGTTCACTTCCCAGAGCAGGCATTGGTCGGCGCTGGGAAGCAACGCATAATTAACGCGATTTGCACTGCAATTGGCGTAAGTGATTTTGCTGGAGGGGAAACCAAGGCGAAGAGCAGACTGGCAGAAGTCTCAGTAGAGGTCTTCCGTTCCCACCTTGCCTAGAGTGCATACGTGGCGTTGTTTACTCAGCTTACCTGAGAAAGAGTGAGCATCTCTGCAGTTTAGGACTTAGCAAATGGAACGATTGAGCTTGGAGATAGGAAGTTTTGGTTCAGCTATGTACTGAGCAAGATAGCTAGGAGTGAATAGATGAGTGCAGCCTTGCAGCACCACGAGGTCGGCCGACGTCCACACAACGACGCCGCTCCGCCACGCTGTATTCGGTGATATTGTGCCCGCTCCGGCCACTGATTAATTTGTTGGATCACATTGGCAAAGTTTCCACGAGGGCTTCATGGGCCGTGTATTGTAGAATTCTTCTTGCACTTCGCATTACGCCTGGGTCAGCTGATAGGAATTACTTTTGAGTATCGCACTTTACTCCACACAAACGCCATTTATTACTACTGCCTGATAGGAGAGTCTTGTAATGTCATGATTGAAGGTCTTGAGTTAAAATAAATTTGTGCTAATCGACTTCATCTGTTTTCAATCAAGTAGTTGAAATCCCAAGTTACTTTCTTAATTAATTTTATGTTCAACATTTGCATCTGTTCAAGAGCTGAATATAACATCAATGTGCACCCCTTTTTAATTAAAAGTGATCAATTCCGAATAAATTAATATCAATACTGCCACTGCAGTTCAATCAGGAGTCACAGGGCCATATTACTTTTTTGCGTTATTCGATATTGCGGCAGTTTTGCACTCTCTGTTGATCTGTTAGTCAATTATTTGGGATGAACACACGCCAAAACCAGCTAAGTGACAGGTGGGGTGTTACATATGGCGACCCTGCCAGGATACGATACTTCGGGATTTGCTAGGAAGTAGTCTTAAAAAAGGGAATTTTTCCACATGATCCATTACTTAGCCATTTTTAATTGAAAAATGGGTGGCATTAGTTACAATAAGTTACATTGTCTTCTTCATGTGCTGCCCTATCAAACTGACATTTACAGGTGCCTCTTCATTGTATTTGTGAGTTGTTGGAGTACTTATGATGTGCAGTGCCGTGATCAGCCGATGCTGAGCACACAGAACACAATCATTGGTACTAGCCTTTTTGGGGGAATTCTTTATGGACTGTTTGTCGCGTCATTGCTCACACCCAGAGTATCAATTTGTGTCCTGACATATGTTTTGTGTTATCTAATTATTGAGTGTAAGGGATACTTGGGTTTTGAGTTCTCATGTAACATAAAAGTGCAAATGATAACGAGAGGAAAAGCCAAGACAACGGCAGAATATAATCAGACTGTTACTCGGGAGAACATGGGTGATAGTAGGGAAAGCTCTACCGATGAGCGTGACGAACGCGAGTTGCAGCTTCCAGAAACTGCTTCTCACGACTGGTTTAGTCCGCTGAATAACAAGGACGTTGATTCAGGCAGTGATACTGAGGGCTCGGGGGACGTAGGGAGTACAGGATTAATCCACAAGTATGGAAGATCCAGCCTAAGAAGCCAGAGTGTGTTGGAACAAGCCGGCCGCGGTGGTCTAGCGGTTCTGGCGCTGCAATCCGGAACCGCGGGACTGCTACGGTCGCAGGTTCGAATCCTGCCTCGGGCATGGGTGTGTGTGATGTCCTTAGGTTAGTTAGGTTTAAGTAGTTCTAAGTTCTAGGGGACTTATGACCTAAGATGTTGAGTCCCATAGTGCTCAGAGCCATTTTTTTTGTTGGAACAAAACGGTGTCCGACGATTATCAATCGATTCATTCACAAGTGATCCGACGGGTGCGCGGAGACGGTACTTGTCTGGATATCGAAGGGTTCCTCAGAACAGAGGAGAAGAGTCACATTTTCAACCACAAAAGGTCGAGGATCAAAATGTGGCTACTCTCAAAAACATTACGGACCTGTTGCAACAGATGCAAGCGGTGAACTTAGAGCAGAGCGCCAACCTTAATGTAGAATTTAAAGAGACGAATTCGAAGCTGAACTATAGGCTCGCAGAAGTTCATGGGGAAGTAAAAGAGAAGGTAAAGAATCTCGGCGTCAAAATAGAGAAAGAGATTGCCATCATCAAACGAACGGCAATTGAAGCCAAATTAATTGCGAAAGGTGCTATTTTGGCAAATGTAGGAAAGGTCATGTTATCAAGGCTACAAAGCCGGATAAAACGTGTCGAAGAAAAGCAACAAGAGCAACCGGACGTAGGGCCGAACGAGGTGTTGAAAGAGGAGGTGGCGATATTAAAAAGAAATTTAGAGGACGAGGTAAAACGTCTCATTACAGAGACATTAGGAAAGGAGAAGGGTGTAATTACTGCATCGACTGAACCGTCACTTGCCGGAACACAGATAACCGCTTCACGGTGTGACAAAGTTGATACTATAAGCAACGGGAGCCACGCCTTGATTCACAGCTCTGAGCCAACGACCGAGGTAAACACGGACAGCGCGCAGCTGTCCAGTGAGCACAACTGCTGTCGGCTGATTAGATGTACCGAACAACTGTCGAACATACAGAGGGGGAGAGATGACGATAGCGTGTCGGAACGAATTAGTCCACGTCCCGAAGTTCATACGAATCGTAAGGACGGGCGAAATGATAACTGGAATGATGACTGGTTCGACTACAAGCATTTTGTATCAGTCCGAAAGTTCCATCACTACAAGGACGAAGGTAATAGCTTGCATCCAAAAACTTTTATGGGACAATTCGAGTTATCTTTGCCCCCACACTGGCCATTGATGTACCAGCTGAATTTTGTGTGCTTCCATAAGGAGTGCGCGACCGCTGAGTACATGAGAAATGTAGCGAAGACGAGCGTCTCGTTCGAAGAATTCAAAAATGCCTTCTTGGGCAAGTATTGATCTAAATAAACCCAAGAAAGGATCAAACAAGAAATTATGATGTCCAGAGATATGGAAGGGGCAGGGTACCGGAGTCCGCTCAAATTTTTTGAAAATATGACAAAAAGGAACCAGTACCTAGACAACCCATGTAGCGGTGCTGAAATCATCAGATTATGCTACATGAAACTTCCCATCTCGTATCAACAATCACTTGCCGGTCGTTGTGGTAGTGATACTGAGGTATTTAAGGGCATTTTGCGCGAACTGGAATTCGCATTTCAAGAGAAACAGGCGCGGGAGAAACGCCGACAGCGTGATCAAAATAACAACCGTCGCAATAATGGACCTCAGTGGGATAGTAGGCCAGTGCCGAACTACCACGGCCACAATCAAAATAAGAGTAATGGCAACTCGAAAACAAGGTACACGGAAGATGAGCGACACTCTCCGGCGCAACGTAATAAATTACAATGGAATTGGGGCAGTAATCAGCAATCGGCAAGGAACAGGAATAATGGTTACCAAAATAACAACCAGGAAGAGGGCGAAGTCCGCCTTCCGAAGCTTGGTCCATCCCACCTTAACGGGCAGGATTACGAATAACTAGACCAGAGCGCGGACGTAGTAAATATAGGCTTAGAATAAGGATTTTTTCTAAAGTCTTGTTTGTTGTGTATGTACTGATCTAAGTGGTAGAATGTCTCGTTTATATGTGGCTATATTTTGTGTTTTTGTTATTAATAATGATATCTTGCCTCTCGACGTTAAAAAAGTGAAGCGCGCTAGATTATTTTGGAAAAACACATGATTAAAGAATGGAAAACAAGTATTTCTGAGCGTACCCCTAGAAAAAGATAGATTAGGAACTCTGGAAATTACAGAAAAGTTCCCCGTAATTGTATCTCCGTCATTGGAGAACATACTGTATTTAAGGTGGCCAGTCCCGTAGGTCGTTACGAGGACGCACCGACGCATCTCGTATGCCCCTGAATACGTAAGAGGTGGACAGCTATGCGCAGTTGCGTGAATTAGCGCACCCAGTGTATGTTAAAATGAACCGTATGTAATCGTCTACAGAGTGAACAGCAGCATTGATACGCAAGAAATACATGTTGATACCAAGGTAGGGCGACAACTGCGAGTGTGAGCAGCGAGCTATATTCATGTTGTGCCATTGTGACATTGCTAATCCGAAACATGTTCATAGGCCTTATAAAACCATTCGTGTCAAAAGGAGAAAACGGGAAGAAAATAGAGGAGAGAAGAAGTGTCGAAATAGAACACGATAAAGGACGCTATCCAAACTTCCAACAAAAATCTTGGTAAAACTGACACATGTCTAAGTTTGTTGTGTTCTATACATGTTCGCAGGCACAATAAGAGGGACGTCTGCCACATAGGGAATTCAGAAGAAAAAAACAAGATTAGAGATAAAAAGTAGTAAACAGTAGATATGTAGTCGGGTTGGCCAACTCCATTTTAGTCGTAGGAATTGGTAGTTAGAAATGGTGATGGGATCGTGTCCAGATAATATTGATTCCCTATCCCTTGATTGTGTGTGTGTGTGTGTGAACGACTGTGAAGCAAGTTGTCTTGTACATTTTTATGTTTATGTATAAAAAAATGTATGGTACTGACGGTAAAACATGAGCACTTTCCATGTACTAAAATTAGTTGTCTTAGTGTGTTAAGGTGGCGTAACTGAGCAAGAGGGAGTTGAAGCTACGACACCTGGCACACCACACACGAACTGACGAGGAACGAGGACGACAGCAGTGAGGGGAGCACACAGCTGACGATGATGATGGCACGCAGACCACGCCCTGAATCGACAGGGCCGGTGGTCAACTCAGCAGCCAAGGAGAGGTGAGATCCAGTACCTCTGTGTACAACAAAGAGGTCGGTCCTGGTCTCTGTACACGGTGCGGATCGGGGGCGGCAATGAAGAGGTCCAAGAAGGTTTCCATATTTGTTGCTCGCCACGTCAGGTAGAGCGACATCCCAGCTGACCTTTTGTGCCTAATGACACCAACTTTGAGGACCTGAGCTAAAAAAAAATAGGCTCTCGTCTGATCACGATCCCTCTCTTGCCCTAAAACGTCTATAGAAGGAGCAATGACCTGTGGCTGAGCCGCGAGAGGTCACCGATCATAGATGCTCCGATGGGGTCTTGTGCCTGTCGGACAAGATGTCAACAACGAGCTCTTAGGTGAGAGCCATCCTGCCTCAAGAAGATGTGGGCGCCTGTGGCGCCATCTCGGTAATCTACGTTGCTCTCTTCTCAGCCGTTAGCCATCCCTCAACTTGCTAGTCAGAACTAATGTCACTTCCGTTCCTGCAAGAAACTTGTGCCGTGTGTGTGAGTGTGTCAGTGTGGATTCAAATGAATAACATGCACCTCAACGAACGTACTCATTTGTTCTGTTTATGAATTATGTTATAAGAAGGTTATGATTTTATAAATGTGCCATTTGTTAAAACGTCATATATTTGTCATGCCGCATCTGTTTATGTTAGAGTAAGATTTCACACTTGTACCTTATTACAAATACACGACAGTGGTTGCATAATACGAAATGATTCTTGTCATTTTGCTTGTGTTATATATATATATATATATATATATATATATATATATATATATATATATATATATATATATATAAGTACATGTGTGTACACAATCCAGACACTGGACTGGGCCAGACCTTGTTGAATTGTGTAAAGATGACACTTACACCACGCACAATATAAACGTCCAGAGACTGACACAAAATACCTTAATTTATAAAATGTCAAAGGGGGGTTCACATATAATTTAATGAGAGCAACTACTACCAACTTCACAAAATGTTACACGAATATTATTCATGTATGTTTTTAGTGATTTAAATCGAGTAGGGATGGATAACTGAGAGTGAATGGACCTTAAGTTATAATTGCAGGTCTTGCCATTCAAGTGACAAGCACAGAGGTGCTTAAACATGTGTATTTGCCCTTTGCGACGTGTGTCCTTGTAATATAATTGTAGTTTTCTTTTGAGTACTCTGACCAAAAATTATCTCAGGAACCGGCAGAGATTAAAGTAAAATTAGACTAAATAATGACCACATCTTTAACAGTAAATCCAGTCGTTGAAGGTAGGTACCCTAGGAATGAGTGGGAGTTTGCATCAGAGAGGAGGCAGTGGTAATAAATCACCAGCAACTACTCACGTGAATGGATTAAAAATACCAGTTATGGAGATATTAATTTTGTACCACAGGTGGTAACACCATAGGAGTCATCACCTGTACTACAAAATTGATTTGAAGAGAGGGGCTATGTAAGATGGCAAGAACTATGCCCCTTACATGAAGTCATTCAAGATCACCTAACTCATGTAGAGTGAACAGTAGGGCTGAACAAAATGACTGACAAGGCACAATGCATCTTGTAGAGGGTATAGTATGGATGTAGTGGAATAATTAATGTTAGGTGATGGTTTTAAAGTAATTCACATGACATGAAAATTTTGTGGAAACGAGTCGATTTACTGGGCGCTAGTTTACCCCAGGGAAGTGTTTAGAATTGACCATGGCCGGATGGGGAATGGTGAAGGGAAGTGACAATAGGAAAACTTAGGGCGGCTCAAACTCTGAGAAAGCAATAACGCGGCGCGGCCTCCAGCCGCCTTAAGATGAGTGACAGCATGGGTGGTTAACCCCGACCCCATGCTGGTGTACCGGGAAATTGACAGAGAACTTTACACCTGTTGATAAATGTCCGTCGTCCCGTTTTCTGTGAAACATGCGAGAAATCCGCGCAAAGCTACAGTGGAGCAGTCAACAGAGGTCAAATAAGCGTGTTCATGACTATAGCAACTTCATGGCGAATTCATGGTCCGCAGAACCTGTAGTAAATCAGGTGAAGAGCGACAGCATGAAATACGCCGGACTCCGATAGGAACGTAGGACCAAGGAATTTGAAGTACTCTCCTGGGAGTCAGAATTCCGGAAAACTTGGTGTTTGTGCAGACGCTAACCTTGATGGGTGGCCTGGGGGCAGCTAAATAGAAGAAGTTGAGAGGAAGGGAAATTTTGTGGGAATTTGTTCACTTCCCAGAGCAGGCATTGGTCGGCGCTGGGAAGTGACGCATAATTAACGCGACTTGCGCTGCAATTGGCGTAAGTGATTTTGCTGGAGGGGAAACCGAAGCGAAGAGCGGACTGGCAGAAGTCTCAGTAGAGGTCTTCCGTTCACAGCTTGCCTAGAGTGCATACGTGGCGTTCTTTACTCAGCTTGCCTGAGAAAGAGTGTGCATCTCTGCAGTTTAGGACTTAGCAAATGGAACGATTGAGCTTGGAGATAGGAAGTTTTGGTTCAGATATGTACTGAGCAAGATAACTAGGAGTGAATAGACGAGCGCAGCCTTGCAGCACCACGATGTTGGCTGACGTCCACACAACGACAATGCTCCGCCACGCTGTATTCGGTGATATTGCGCCCGCTCCAGGCACTGATTAATTTGTTGGATCACGTTGGCAAAGTTCCCACGAGGGTTTCATGGGCCGTGTATTGTAGAATTCTTCTCGCACCTCGCATTACGCCTGGGTCAGTAGATAGGAATTACTTTTGAGTATCGTGCTTTACTCCACGCATACGCAATTTATTACTACTGCCTGATAGGAGAGTCTTGTAATGTCATGATTGAAGGTCTTGAGTTAAAATAAATTTGTGCTACCCGACTGCACCTGTTTTCATTCAAGTAGTTGATATCCCAAGTTACTTTCTTCATTAATTTTATGGTCAACATTTGCATCTGGTGTTCAAGAGCTAAATATAACATCAATGTGCACCCCTTTTTAATTAAAAGTGATCAATTCTGAATAAATTAATGTCAACACTGCCACCGCAGTTCAATCAGGAGTCACAGGGCCACATTACTTTTTTGCGTTATCCGATATTGCGGCAGTTTTGCACTCTCTGTTGATCTGTTAGACAATTAGTTGGGGTGAACACACGCCAAAACCAGCTAAGTGACAGGTGGGGTATTACAAAACCAAATGCAAACAACTATGACCCGGTGACATCACAGCGATGTTTGGGAGCACGTAGCCGAACATAACCATTTTCAGTCAACAAGCGGTTCATTGGGACCAATGGACTCAATCCATTCCATTTAACACAGCCAACACCGCCCCCAAGGGGACTCGCCGCTCTTTGGCGGGTTTGTGCTTGACTACCTTGGAGCTCCAGCCTTTGCAACATCTTTTCCCTTCCATGCAGCATGTCTATCCTCTAGCTACTCTTTTTCCCCTCCCTTGGGGAACATGTCTGGGATGTTGTTGGAAAAGTGTTCTGCATATTCAGTCGCCGATGTCGCAAGTCTCTCCACTAAAGTTAAAACCTGCTGGGGTGTTAGGCTGCGACATATTTCCTTTAAAATAATCGAAGTTTCGACCCCTCTGCTGGGATCTTCTTCAGGATCTTCCGGTGTCCACTATTGCTAGAACACTGTCAAAGACCAGTGTCACGTTGTCTTATAAAGGGAAGTCTTCCCGCGTTTGTGCTGGAGATGTGAGAGTATTGATAAAATATTTGTGGCTACCATTGGTGGGCCATCGTCATAGGCTAATATTCCCTCACTGATGCAGATGGCTCTCAGACTGACCGTGGTGACGGGTGTGCCTTCGTCATTGGCACCGACGTTTTTCGGTATAGGCTTCCGGAACGCTGCTCAGTATTTACAACAGAGCTCTTCACCCTGTATCACGCCGCGCCGTACATCCGCTGACACAGGCTTTTCAAGTGAGTCATCTGCTCCGAATCTCTCAGTGCCCTTCAAAGTCTCTGTGTGCTGTACACCGTCCATCCTTTAGTGCAAAGGGTCCAGGACAGCTGTCAATTGCTCACTCTTGATGGAGCCACTGTGATGTATATGTGGATTCCTGCTCACGTCGGTCTGACAGGAAAGGAGGCCACTGACGCTGCTGACAAGGCTGCAGTCCTTTTACCTCAGCCCGCTAGTTGTTACATTCCCTCCGATGATCTCTGTGCTGCCATCTGTCAGCAGGTGGTGTCACTTTGGCATCACCACTGGTCCTTTCTTCAATGGAACAATAACC
Source organism: Schistocerca cancellata (assembly GCF_023864275.1). Taxonomy (NCBI): domain Eukaryota; kingdom Metazoa; phylum Arthropoda; class Insecta; order Orthoptera; family Acrididae; genus Schistocerca; species Schistocerca cancellata. Next base: position 227,881,478 of record NC_064631.1, on the reverse strand, counting down.
GGGTTATTAAGCCTCTCCCGGCGGTTTTGACAACCTCCTCTCGGCCCTCTCGCCGTGCGATCATTTTAGGTAGGTTACGTATTGGCCACTGTCTTTTTATCCATCGCCATTTGTTAAATGGTACTCCACCACCACTTTCTACTCATTGTCCTCAGCCTTTGACAGTCCGCTATTGCCTGATGGAATGCCTTTTTTTTTTTTAATCACTTACGTTCTCATTCGTGTTTGGAGTCTGAGTTATCGGCCGTTTTAGCGAAATACACGAGTGCTGCCGAACGCGTTTTGCTTTTTAACCGTCGTAGCAATACGGCGAAGGACATTTAATCTTTAGTTCAGGACCTCCGTTTCTCTATGGCGTATTTTACAGACCTTTCTCCTCGTCCCTGTTTTTAGCTGTCTCCCTTCCGTTGATTGGGATTAACCTGTAGTTGTTTTTAACTCCCCTCTTTGTCTTCCTATTCTACAGTTCTGACATGGGTCAGTATGATCCTAGTTGTTTTTGCAGCTTAAAACAAAACATAACAGTCCACACCATTATGGAGTCACCACCAGCTTGCCCAGTGACTTGTTGACAACTCGGGTCCGTGGCATGGTGGGGTCTGCCCCACAACCTAACCCTACCATCTGACCAGGCCACGGTTTTCCTGTCCTCCAACCGATATGATCATAAGCCTAGGAGAGGCGCTACAAGTGCTGCCGTGCTATTTGCAAAGGCACTCGCGTCGGTAGTCTGCTGCCGTAGCCTATTAACGCCAAATTTCGTCGCACTGTGCTTAATATTTACGCCATACACTACTGGCCATTAAAATTGCTACATCAAGAAGAAATGCAGATGATAAACGGGTATACATTGGACAAATATATTATACTAGAACTGACATGTGATTACATTTTCACGCAATTTGAGTGAATAGATCCTGATAAATCAGTACCCAGACCAACCACCTCTGGCCGTAATAACGGCTTTCATACGCCTGGGCGTTGAGTCAAACAGAGCTTGGATGGCGCGTACAGGTACAGCTGCCCATGCAGCTTCAACACGATACCACAGTTCATCAAGAGTAGTGACTGGCGTATTCTGACGAGTCAGTTGCTTGGCCACCATTGACCAGACGTTTTCAATTGGTGAGAGATCTGGAGAATGTGCTGGCCAGGGCAGCAGTCGAACATTTTATGTATCCAGAATGGCCCGTACACGACCTGCAACATGCAGTGGTGCATTATCCTGCTGAAATGTAGGGTTTCGCAGGGATCGAATGAAGGGTGGAGCCACGGGTCGTAACACATCTGAAATGTAACGTCCACTGTTCAAAGTGCCGTCAATGCGAACAAGAGGTGACCGAGACGTGTAACCAACGGCACCCCATACCATCTCGCCGGGTGATACGCCAGTATGGCGATGACGAATACACGCTTCCAATGTGCGTTCACCGCGATGTCGCCAAACACGGATGAGACCATCATGATGCTGTAAACAGAACCTGGATTCATCCGAAAAAATGACGTTTCGCCATTTGTGCACCCAGATTCGTCGTTGAGTACACCATCGCAGACGCTCCTGTCTGTGATGCAGCGTCAAGAGTAACCGCATCCATGGTCTCCGAGCTGATAGTCCATGCTGCTGCAAACGTCGTCGAACTGTTCGTGCAGATGGTAGTTGTCTTGCAAATGTCCCCATCTGTTGACTCAGGGATCGAGACGTGGCTGCACGATCCGTTACAGCCATGCGGATAAGATGCCTGTCATCTCGACTGCATATTCCGCTTACAGTCATCGGATCTCGACCAACGCGAGCAGCAATGTCGCGACACGATAAACCGCAGTCGCGATAGGCTACAATCCGAACTTTGTCAAAGTCGGAAACGTGATGGTACGCATTTCTCCTCCTTACACGAGGTATCACAACAACGTTTCACCAGGCAACGCCGGTCAACTGCTGTCTGTGTATGAGAAATCGGTTGGAAACTTTCCTCATGTCGGCACGTTGCAGGTGTCGCCACCGGCGCCAACCTTGTGTGAATGCTGTGATAAGCGAATCATTTGCATATCAGAGCATCTTCTTCCTGTCGGTTAAATTTCGCGTCTGTAGCACGGCATCTTCGTGGTGTAGCAATTTTAATGACCGGTAGTGTATGTTCCACATTGATTTCTGCAGTTATTTCACGTAGTGTTCCTTGTCTGTTCGCACTGACAACTCCTCGCAAACGCCGCTAGTCTCGGTCGTTACGTGACGGCCGTCGGCCAAAGCGTTCTCCGTGGTGACACTGTGGATTGCGGAATATTAAATTTCGTAACGATTTCCTCGTTCAATGTAAGCGGCTGTAATCATATCGGAAACATTTTCACATATATCATCTGAGAACAAATGACAGCTCCGCCATTGCACTGCCTTTTTATACCTTTTGTACGCAATACTACTGTTATCTTTGTATGCACATATCGCTATCCCACGACTTGTCGCTTCAGTGTATTGAAGTAAGAAAATGCTTTCATTGCGACTGTCTTGTAATGTTAGCAATTTTTCCTGTAACCACTAATTAAACATTTCTAGCCATAACGGATGAGGCAACGAGGACATAAATAGCAAACTAGCACAGACAGAGTGGGGCATTCCTGGCCAAAAGAAGTCTAGTAGTGTCAAACACAAACCTTAATTTGAGGAAGATACTCGTATTTCTGAGAATGGTTGTTTGGAGCACAGCATTGTACACTAGTGAATATTGGAATGTGAGGGAACCGGAAAAGGAGAGAATCGAAGATTTTAGATGTGGTGCTAGAGAAGAATGTTGGAATTAGTCTAATAAGTTAACAATGAAGAGGTTCTTCGCGGAATCGGCGAACAAAGGATCATAAGGAAAACACTGACAAGCAGACACGGCATGTTTTAAGACATCTGGGAACAATGTAGGTGGTACTGGAGAGGGCCTTAGAGAGAATAAACGATAGAGCAAGAAGACATTGGAATACCTACAACAAATAATTGAGGTCGTAGTGTGCAAATGCTACTCTGAGAGGAAAAAGTTGGCACCGCGGCAGGAATTCGTGGTGGGCCGCATCAAACCAGTCATAAGACTGACGATACAAAAAAATCCTTTTTGGAATGCAATCCAACACACTCTACACTAAAAGCAATGACTTTTTAGGAACTTTTATTTTGATTTAAATGTATATAATTTTTGCAATACACTGTATGAGTTGACAACTGTGCTCCTAGTTCCATGAGCCCCACTATAATGCGCTATACCTATTAAACTCATAGTAATCTCCAGTGAGACCATAGATACGGAGCAGCCAGTTCTATCTGCAGCTATACTCCATGAGATACTGTACGATATGTGCTGGATTGCACCTAAAGTACCAGCAACAAGAGAAATACGTTGGAAGAGGTGGTGTGTTTCTGGTCCTCTTTTTTAGTTTAAATTGGAGATATCGGAAGTTCGAGAATACGGCGCATCATTGTACGCAACGCCTTTCTTGTAGCATCTCCATCTGGAGCTTGTTGATCACCTCTGCGACGTTCACTGTCTCGAGCTAAGCGAACTCAGCCGAAGAACGCACCTCTTCTTTGAATCTAGCTCTGTTCTCCTTCCCTTGCTCAGATTCAAGGAGGTGGGGTAAAGGGGCTGGTGACCTCCGTTTCTCCCCAAAAAGAAAACAAATTTTAGTAGAAGCATGACACAAAGGAATCGAAGGCCAGTGAGCACTGATTTACATCAATGAGGCAAGTTGAAATTTTGTGCCAGACCGGAATTCGAACCTGGGCCTCCTGCTTATTAGGCAGATGTACTGAGAACTACGCCATCCGGACACAGTGGTCACCACGCCCTCACGGACTACCCTAGCACGCCTCCCCTCAGATCCAAATTGCTAATTTATACTACACACTACTGATGCAGTGCCCTGCTCGTTGGTCTCATTACTCGCTGCATTTCGCCTATTCCCGTAAGAGTTCGAGCTTGGTGTGCATCTGCTGAAGGGGTCATTGGCTGTCAACGCCCTAGTTATATATATGGTGTCTGTTCTTTAGTAGATCTCTAATGGCTTTGTTGTCGATGGGACATTAAACCCTAATTAACGAGACAGGACATTTTCGCATTAACGTTCCACAGAGAGCCAGGGATTATTTATTTTATTATAAATCCAGTCCAGGCCACAAACGTTTATTAATGAGGTAATTAATTTCGGTCATCGTTGACCATCTTCGTTTCCTTAAAATGTCAATATTTCCGCATATGATGTCTATCACACTCAAAATTTTTTATTTTGTGACGAACCTTGTGTGGCTGATTGATATGGCTACAGCATCTACACACGCAATGGCACGAATTCTGTAGTACACCGGATTTACTCAGTTCTGAATATGGGCAATGTTGATCGAAATTAATTACCTGGCTAATGACCTTTTGTGGTCCGTGACTGGGTTTATAATAAAATAAATTAAGACGTAATCTTTTTTCCTCATTTGAGTTGTGTTTTCGGTAACAGGTGACACCTTATATCTGCTTTAGTGAGTAACAAGGGAGCAGCACTGCCAGTACATACATTCGCCTTCCGTTTAGCGATCCCCGACCCTACCACTATGCGTCATTGACCCTTGGGTAAGGACGAACCGGCCAGATCAAATACACAGGAAAAGAATATACATCGGGGTTCTCAGGCAACGCCGGTGGCACGAAAATGCTTAGTGACGAGAGCTAACAAACGTTCTCAAATTACTTCTTTTACACTGTGAGAAATCAATTTACAACAGACTAAGAACGAATGAGATGAAGCGTAATGAGTGGCAGAAAGGTGTGTTCTAAAAATGGAGATTATGTTTCGAAATTGATTTTGACGCATAAATGCACCAATAACAAGGTTGCTAGAGGGTGTAATTTTTCTTTGCTTACTACATTCTGTAGTCCATTGGCCGTCTGATTCGGTATTTGGCCATCTTCGTCACATTTATAATAACTGTTTAAGAACGTCGTCGGAGGTTTTTCCTGTTGCAGGCGAAATTGGAGTTATTTGAAGAATACGTTTTGCGGGTACGTTTCTACATCTACATCTACATCTACATACATATGTTCCGCAAGTCATCGTATGGTGCATGCCGGAAGGTACCTTGTACCACTACCAGTCATTCACTTTTCCGTTCCACTTGCAAGCAGAGCGAGAGGAAAGCGACAGTCTATAAGCCTGCACACGAGCCCTGAATTCCCTTACTTCATCTTCGTGGTCCTTGCATGAAATGTTCGTTGGCGGTATTAGAATTATTCTGGAGTTAGCTTCAAATGCCGATTCTCTAAATTTTCTAATGATGTTTAGCGAAAAGAACATCGTTTTCCGTCCAGGGATTTCCATTTGAGCTCCCGAAGCATCTCCATAATTCTTGCGTGTTGATCAAACCTATCGGTAATAAATGTAGCAGACCGCCTCTGAATTTCTTCGATGTCTTCATTTAATCCGACCTGGTGAGGATCCCAAACACTTGAGTAGTATTAAAGAAAGTGAAACGTCCCATAGGAACAATTGTACACGACTGTGCTTAACCTGACACACAATATTATTTAGCGCAACGCAATCTGACGTTCAAAAATCCCTACAAAAGAATGGCCCTGACTAACATTAACCTATACCTTTCACAAACCACTTACCTCACAAAAATCTTCATTACTCGAACTACTGCAATACAGCGAGCGCCACTATTGCCAGCTAGATAAAAGATTAAAACTACGGAAGGCACTAACTACTGATAGGGATAGTTAGCAAATGAAAGATATTAATAGAGAACAAACAATGTATTTACCTTAATAGTCATAATATATATATAGCAGTTCATGACAAATTACAAAACTCCGCCATCTCTCTCCCCACATCCACCACTGCTGGCGGCTCACCTCCAACTGCGCAACGCTACGCGCTGTTCACATCCAGCTGCCGCTGCCTAACACTACAATGGCAGACAACAATGCAAACTAGCCACAGACTGCACACAGCACAGCCAGTGATTTTCATACAGAGCGCTACGTGGCATTACCAATATAAAAATCTAAACAGCCTACTTACATAGCCCCCATGCTCCCCAGAAAAAAATTTACAAATTTTTTTGGCCAGTGGCCAATAATGATTTGATAAAATTTTTTATAATTACACTAACAAAGATATCCAATGCACACACTTATTGATACAATGTTGGTCAAAAGCTAAAATTTTCTCACAGTCCATAAAGACAGTCCTGATCATTCATCATAATAGTTATTACAGTTTTTTTCACAAAGTCTTAATAGTAAAAAAAATTGCACACAGAAGTAGTGGATTTCCATGCAGTCTTGAAGAAGTAGTGGTGTCCTTCCAACGGAAAGACAGTGCTGACTCTTGACATGCAGACAGGTAATGGGCCACAACAGAGCAAACCCACAGCAGAGTCATTCGAACTTTTGAAGAATATTGGTAGGTAGGTCATCACAGAGTAGACCCACTGTAGTCCTGGTAGAGATTGTGGTATTGGTGGGCCACCAGAGGTGCAGACCCACTGCAGTCCTTGTAGAAATTGTGGACAGGCCCACTATAGTCCTGGTAGAGATTGTGGTATTGGTTGGCCATCAAAGATGCAGACCCACTGTAGTCCTTGTAGAGACGGTCAGCAGCCATCTGTTGCGACTGTGCAGGTGCACAATCACCATCGAAGAGTCTTGCAGAGAAGATAGCAAGTCCATAAACCACCACTTGTGCACTCACAAAGTTTGTGGAATTGTCCTTAGAACCAGCAATGCTGTTATCCAGTCCCTTGCTGAATTATTAACACACGTGCAAACACTATAAGTCCCTACTTCTCACATATTGTGCATTACTATGACCAACAGAAAAGTGTGCAGTGAAATGTAACTTACAAGTTACTTAATTAGATGAACTGGTGTCAATTACAATTTTATAACATAAAAATACAATAACAAAGGTACAAAATACATCATTAAAAACATAACAATACAGATAACATTTGTAGTAATATGGGCTTTACAAAAGAATTGAACTAACATATACATCAGTGTTACAGGAATTATGACATAAGTAAATACATAAAAGCTACACTAAATACACAAACTACAAGAAAAAATCAGAAGATTCCAGTGAGGTATCCTAGGCTAAGGGTCGACGTATGAAACGTCCCCTAGGAACAATTGTACACGACTGTGCTTAACCTGACACACAATATTATTTAGCGCAACGCAATCTGACTTTCAAAAATCCCTACAAAAGAAGGGCCCTGACTAACATTAACCTATACCTTTCACAAATCACTTACCTCACAAAAATCTTCATTACTCGAACTACTGCAATACAGCGAGCGCCACTATTGCCAGCTAGATAAAAGATTAAAACTACGGAAGGCACTAACTACTGATAGGGATAGTTAGCAAATGAAAGATATTAATAGAACAAACAATATATTTACCTTAATAGTCATAATATATATATAGCAGTTCATGACAAATTACAAAACTCCGCCATCTCTCTCCCCACATCCACCACTGCTGGCGGCTCACCTCCAACTGCGCAACGCTACGCGCTGTTCACATCCAGCTGCCGCTGCCCAACACTACAATGGCAGACAACAATGCAAACTAGCCACAGACTGCACACAGCACAGCCAGTGATTTTCATACAGAGCGCTACGTGGCATTACCAATATAAAAATCTAAACAGCCTACTTACAAAAGGATCGTATAGTGTTTTATATGCGCTCTCCTTTACAGATGAACTACGTTTTCCTAATATTCGCCTTCTCTACCACCGTACTTAAGTTCTTATTCCATTTTATATCTCTTCCTAATGTTGCGTCTAGAGAACGGGCGGTTACTATTAAGATGCATCTACTTACTGAGGTACAGGATGGGCTGTAATTATCATATGACAGCGATACTTCGTATATTGGTAATGCGTTAATGCAAAACCGATTTACGCTGGAAAAAAGCCAGTTCCAGTTTTGGCCACCAGGTGAAAATCTGGCGCTATACATCATGTCGTATACATCTCTGGTCCTCATATTGAAAAAATTGTGTGGTTAATAATATCAACATTATGCCTTTCTAACTTTTCTGACTTTTCCCGCCCACATCCTGTTCCTAACTCATTATGTATGGAGACATTTCTATACGTCTTTCTTGGAATCACAGCGCCAGATCTGCAGTTGGTGGCCAAAATTGGAGTTAATTTTTCCCAGCCTAAATCTTAACGCGTTAGAATATCTACAAAGTTACGGTACCACACTGGGACTCTGTGAAGAGCTGCACATTAATTACAACCACCCTGAATTTAATCGGCGTAACTGTCAAGCAGCATACTACTAGTGCTGTGTTCGAAAATTATGGGATAGTTTTTCGCACTTATCAGCACTAACTTACAATTTTGTACATCGAGAGTAAGCTGCCACTCATACGCTGGTTGAGTGCCAGACTAAAACTGTAAAGAGTCACGGTTCGATCCCCTGTCGGTCCTATAATTTTCTTGTCACTTGTAGCTTCTTTCACGCCTGGCAACGATTTTTTAATGTGAGAAATGCAAAGGGGTACCGTGGTTCCGAGTCCGCGTGAAATCGTATTCCCCTCAGAACTTGCTGGGTCAATCAGTTTAAAGGTCAGGGGAAGACAACGGCATAGAAAATCTAGTATAACACTATGATGTTCAAACCGAGCTTCGTGTTGAGAACAGATTGTTCGTGATGTTTTCTTATCTTGCATCAAATTTTGGAAGTGCGAAGTCAAATACACACAGTACTAAGTGTAAAAGGAAACCAGAGCAAAGGTGCACATCGCATCGGTCCTTAGGAGCGTCTCTCGCGCCTGAGATCATTGCTGATTTCGGGACCCGGGTGTCACCAAATATTTCCCATTTAGTGCACGTCCTGTGCAATAGCCGTAGCTCACGTTGTCCGCAAGTTTTCCGTATTCGTTTTCAGCCGACACAGATGAGGAGACAGTCTCCCTTGAGGATTAGGGCCTAGTAACAGTACTTGGAACACATCGTAATCTCAGACTATCGGTACCTAAATCCACTCGCCAAACAGGCTCGGAGGACCAATATTTGGATAAGAAGCAGCGCTAAGTAGATCCGTACTGTCGTGGGCCTTGGCACGAGAGAAAGAGTGTGGGTAGGGGGGGGGGGGGTGGAGGAGAAAAAAAGGAGAGGTGCGAGGAGGCAGGGGGGGGGGGGGGATGGATGCCAGTAATGGGCAAACACGTGTCGTTCCTGTGAGCGGGATAGCGGCAGGAAACGTGCTCGTGAATGGACCAGCATGACCGACGCCAACGCAGTCATTGAACTCGGCGCCTACTACCGAGGCGCGTTCGCTGTGGATGCGTGTGTGTGTGTGTGTGTGTGTGTGTGTGTGTGTGTAAGTATGTCATTAGCCCCATATACGCCTGGTGCCACCTTAATTGCCCTAATGTTTCCAGAATGTTGGCGCCTCTGCCGATATTCACTTCTCGGCGTTCCGCCACTTCCTTACTGTTTGCAGGCGTTTAGTAGTCTCCTGGCAGTGCCCGAGTCTTGTCACGATAAGTGGGCAGGCTATTTACACGTAGCATGAAGAGGATTTACTGGAATGTAGATTTCATTTAGTCCACTGCATATAATATTTCAAAGTATACAGCTGTGCAGAGAACGCTTTACTAAATAAATCGATCATAGTGAACATATACGCTGGACTCGTATTCTGGAAGGTCAGAGTTCAAAATATGCTCTGACCACCTTGGCTTAGTTTCTCTCTTGTTTACCTAAATTAACTATGGCGAATGCCTTTTTTTTTCAGCAAAAGTAATCGATCTCGATCTACGAGTAGAACATGGAAGGAGAGGTACAGTCCAGCCAGTACTTACAGTGACATGTTGAATCTGTATTTAGAAGCAGATATTGATGACTTATTATTTATTCATACCGTCATCTGTTTAGAACATGTGAAGAGTATACAATTTACGTCTTCATCAGACGATTCACTCCAGCCACTTCGGGGATTATTGGCGACACTGTGCCAGAACAGATAAGCTACCGTGAACGAAAATAATCCTAGTTAGACCTGTGTGTGTGTGTAAAAAAAAAAAAAAAAAATAAAAATAAAAAAAAAAAAAAAAGTTTACAAATCTTGTTGCCGAACGGTTCTTTAAATTTTAAACTTCTTTCCTCCCATCGTGTGCTCAAAAAACCAAGATTGTTGAATAATTTAGTGTGGTAACCCAGTTAGTTTCCTTGATAGCACTATAAAGTAAAGATCGGCACCTCAGATTTACTTCTGGTTACATTAATATAAAACGAACGATGTATTGAAACGAATTTTTATTCCCTCTTACGCAAATGTTAAGAGAGTGTGGAGAGATGTATTTCTTCCAGTCCGTTAACGGATAATTCGGGATATGATTATCTTCCAATTTCAAGTTGCACTTATGTAGTTCACTTAATTTATAGCTCTGTAAGAGTTTGAAAGGAATACCAATTAAATGTGTTGGGATCAGGTGTGTCCAACATAAAAGCGGTCCCGTGTATATAATACGCTCATTCAGTCATAGAAAAACATTTCATTTGAAATTTAAAAATACTTTCCGAATTTACGGCAACTATTACAGTTTAGCACTTTATCTTTCAAATCACAAGCAGTGAAGTCCGGCTAACGAAGCGGCCACAAACCGTTGCTTATTGCGTAGTTTCCTTCAAGGCTACGAAGTATACGATACAGCATAAACAGCAGAAATGGTGGCACGTAGCCCCATCGTCCTGGATAAAGCAGCCTTACCTTTCAGGTTCCTTTATCTGAAAGTATAAATTTTAGAAAAATTGAAGATCTTTATTGGCAGTGGTTTCAAAGAACATCAAAACCAGTAGTTCGCCTATCAGAATTAGGGTACCAAATCCAATTTTTCATCGTGAAGAGGAATTTGAGGCACAATGTCAGCGTCTTCAGCGGATCAGTAGTGATTAACCTGGCTACTCAAATGTCTAGAAATATGAAATCACGCTTCATTACCCATAAAATGTAGTACCTGTTCAAGTTCACCATTCACATTCTTTTTAAGCAACAGCTCGCAACATTTAACGCTCTTTTCTTTATCAGATGGAACTAACACCTGAACATATGAAACGCTGTGAAGTTTTAGGGGTAAGGACTTACAGAATGACAAGATGTACGCTTAATACAAGTATGTTGCCGTACTAGCAGTAATTTCTTGCAAACTGACAAAGTACCTGTTTGCTTCTGTCTCGGGTTCTTAGGCCGACGTTTGTTTGATGATTTGTCTGACGTTTCGCCAACACGAGCGGCTGGCATTGTCAGTGCTTCACCCTCCACTGTTGATGGTAGACTGGAGTTGAGGTCGCGGCCGCAGATGATCCCGGGTGGTTATAATTAAACCTACCGTATTTAACACGTTATAACAGGGAAACTAATTACCGTACTAATATACTTGGTAGCATTAACGTCCGGTGTATGGGGTGCATGATTTCCATGCGCCGCAGTGCCACCGTCCAGTTCAAACTATGGCCACCAGGTGCCGTGATCAGTCATCGTGATTGATAGCTTCACACACCTGACTAGTCGCAGTGCGCTTCTTGGCCTCTCAACATGAGCCTGGACAAAAGGTTTACAGGGCTCTATTATCAAAACAACAGTAATGCTGCAACGGCACTTCTAGAATATCGCCGGCTGAAAGGATTACAGAAGGGTCCTCTTTCTCCACCTGTTGTGCGGAGCATGATGAAGTTCGAATCAGTTGGAGAATTGGGCGTCGCTCTGGGAAGAGTCCGACGACGGGTTGCACCACAGGTGGTTTGAGGAAATCGCTGCTGCTATGGCATACGACGCTGCGCGCAATTCCCGATCGTCAGGCAGTGCGAGTGCTGTGTCACGGCAGTTGAACATCCCGTGGTCCACTGTACGGGAAGTGCTTCGAACCATTCTCAAATGATATCCATGTAAGACCCATATCGACAGCAACTTGAAACACAGGACGCACAAGGGTGTGTTAACTTCGCTCTCCACATTCTCGCAAGGATTCAAGTTGACGAGGGATGGCTCTGGACCATCCTAGGGGCAGACGAGGCTCATTTTTCTCTGACGGGTAAGGTGAACACACAGAACTTCCAAGTGTGGGTATCTTCACTTCCTGTGCATGAAGTTCCTCTATATGGTGAACGTGTACCGTATGGTGTGGCTTCACAGTTACGTTCATCACTGTTCCACCATATTTTTAACAGGCTGGCGTTCAAGGACCAAAGACTGCGCTACTGCAATATGCTTCGCCAGCATGTCATATCCGCGCTACAGGTCAGAGACGCATTGAACTCAACAGTTTCACGCAACATGGGGCCCCACCACACATATCTCCTGAAGTTAATCTGCTTCTCCGAAACACATTTGGAAACGATCGAATTATCAGCCGATAGTTTCCAAATTCTTGGCTGGCACGGTCACCCAATCTCACTCCTGTGATTTCCGATTGTGGGGCTACCTGATGGACAGGGTTTACTACGGGAATATTTACCCGTAATGATCTGAAGTGCACCATGTCAAGAGAGGTAGCCAGCACACCTTCAAATGCTATGCAGAATGCAATCCTGCGCTGTCAGGCTCTTCTGGACATTGATGGGCGCCGTATTGAGCCTTTTTTGTAGCAGTAACGGTGCCGGTATGTAGTGGTATGATGTACTGTAGCAGCACATTAAAAGCTTTTCAGGTGAATTGATTCCGCATTATTTCTCTTCTCCATACCCTTGACATCAAAGCTACCGAGTTTGGTCTTCATGCGGTAATTAGTTTCCGTGTTATAACGTGTGAAATAGGGAACATTTAATTATAACCACCCTGTATGTGCCTGGAGCGCCAACGTCCAAGAGTTTTTCCGTGGGCATTTCCGGTGCGGTTCTCCACTACCTGCAATGGTTGTTCGCTGCAGCTCGAGGATCCAGGATCCTTTCACCTTGCGGTTTTCTTCTTTTTCTTGTTGAACCTATTTTCATATTTGGGTATTTATATAGCTTCCTCAAACGTGTGGGTGTGATAACTCTTCTATGCAGCAAGAAGTTCCGTGTTGGTGAATTTTATTATGTGATCGGCCTCTCACAGCGCGTGTTCTGCCACGGCCGATGTTCCCACCTGCCCCAACCTGCAGCCCCACTTATGTGAGGTGATCCTGGTGTTGATAGATCGTCCAGCCCTTCCAACATAGATTTTTCCGCATGTCCATGTTGGTTTGGTCTTCAGTCCTGAGACTGGTTTGATGCAGCTCTCCATGCTACTCTATCCTGTGCAAGCTTCTTCATCTCCCAGTACCTACTGCAGTCTACATCCTTCTGAATCTGCTTAGTATATTCATCTCTTGGTCTCCCTCTACGATTTTTGCCCTCCACGCTGCCCTCCAATACTAATTTGGTGATCCCTCGATGCCTCAGGAACATGTCCTACCAACCGATCCCTTCTTCTACTCAAGTTGTGCCACAAGATCCTCTTCTCCCCAATTCTATTCAATACCTCCTCATTAGTTATGTGATCTACCCATCTAATCTTCAGCATTCTTCTGTAGCACCACATTTCGAAAGCTTCTGTTCTCTTCTTGTCTAAACTGTTTATTGTCCACGTTTCACTTCCATACATGGCTACACTCCATACAAATACTTTCAGAAGCGACTTCCTGACGCTTAAATCTATACTCGATGTTAACAAATTTCTCTTCTTCAGAAACGCTTTCCTTGCCATTGCCAGTCTACATTTTACATCCTCACTACTTCGACCATCAGCAGTTAATTTGCTCCTCAAATAGCAAACCTCCTTTACTACTTTAAGTATCTCATTTCCTAATCTAATTTCCTCAGCATCACCCGATTTAATTCGATTACATTCCATTATCCTCGTTTTGCTTTCATTGATGTTCATCTTATACTCTCCTTTCAAGACACTGTCCATTCCGTTCAGCTGCTCTTCCAAGTCCTTTGCTGTCTCTGACGGAATTACAATGTCATCGGCGAACCTCAAAGTTTTTGTTTCTTCTCCGTATATTCTAATACCTACTCCGAATTTTTGTTTTGTTTCCTTTATTGCTTGCACAATATACAGATTGAATAACATCGGGGATAGGCTAAAACCATGTCTCACTCCGTTCCCAACCACTGCTTCCCTTTCATACTCCTCGACTCTTATAACTGCCATCTGGTTTCTGTACAAATTGTAAATAGCCTTTCGCTCCCTGTATTTTACCCCTGCCCCCTTCAGAATTTGAAAGAGATTATTCCAATCAACATTGTCAAAAGCTTTCTTTAAGTCTACAAATGCTAGGAACGTAGGTTTGCCTTTCCTTAATCTTTCTTCTAAGATACGTCGTAGGGTCAGTATTGCCTCACATGTTCCAACATTTCTACGGAATCCACACTGATCTTCCCCGAGGTCGGCTTCTACCAGTTTTTCCATTCGTCTGTAAAGAATTCGTGTTAGTATTTTGCAGCTGTGACTTATTAAACTGATAGTTCGGTAATTTTCACATCTGTCAACACCTGCCTTCTTTGGGATTGGAATTATTATATCCTTCCTGATGTCTGAGGGTATTTCGCCTGTCTCATACATCTTGGTCACCAGATGGTAGAGTTTTGTCAGGACTGGCTCTCCCAAGGCTGTCAGTAGTTCTAATGGAATGTTGTCTATTCCGGGGGCCTTGTTTCGACTGAGGTCTTTCAGTGCTCTGTCAAACTCTTCACGCAGTATCATATCTCCCATTTCATCTTCATCTACATCCTCTTCCCTTTCCGTAATATTGTCCTCAAGTACATCGCCCTTGTATAGACCCTCTACATACTCCTTCCACCTTTCTGCTTTCCCTTCTTTGCTTAGAACTGGGTTTCCATCAAAGCTCTTGATATTCATGCAAGTGGTTCTCCTTTCTCCAAAGGTCTCTTTAATTTTCCTGTAGGCAGTATCTATCTTACCCCTAGTGAGATAAGCCTCTACATCCTTACATTTGTCCTCTAGCCAACCCTGCATAGCCATTTTGCACTTCCTGTCGATCTCATTTTTGAGATGTTTGTATTCCTTTTTGTCTGCTTCATTTACTGCATTTTTGTATTTTCTCCTTTCATCAATTAAATTCAATGTTTCTTCTGTTACCCAAGAGTTTCTACTAGCCCTCGTCTTTTTACCTATTTGATTCTCTGCTGCCTTCACTATTTCATCCCTCAAAGCTACCCATTCTTCTTCTACTGTATTTCTTTCCCCCATTCTTGTCAATTGTTCCCATATGCTCCCCCTGAAACTCTGTACAGCCTCTGGTTCTTTCAGTTTATCCAGGTCCCATCTCCTTAAATTCCCACCTTTTTACAGTTGCAGTCCATACCATGTGGTATATTCCCGACATTGCAAGTGATCCTTTTCTCCTTCGCCGACCTGAGACATCTTTTGTCTTCTTTGTTGGTTTATACAAATTCTTTACGCCGAGTCTGCGCAGTATACGGCCGATTCCGTCCGTCACTCTGGGAATGTATGGCAGAAACGTCGTTTCCTATATTTCTTTTTCCGATGTGCCACTTCGCCGAGTGTTTCATTCTGTCAAGCAACTTATGTAGTAACTAGTGGAGTAATCATTGCGCCTCAGAACGCTTTCCAGATGTTGTATCTCGCGTTTAAGGTGCCGCGGCTCACTTACTCGTCTTGATCCCATTACTAGCATATTAGTCATACCTTCTTTCTGTCTCGGGTGGTTATTTGAGTGTTTGTGTATGTATCAGTCCGTGTGTGCCTGTTTTCGATACACGCTGTGTCCCAGGTTTTTCATCGTGACCATTACGTCTAGAAGGGGTACCTGTTGGTCCTTTCCCACCTACATGATCAATTTTATGTTGGTATGGGGGCTGTTCAGGTGTCTTAGGGTGTCACCGAGGTGTTCCTCACCATGGCTCCATACAACGAAGGTATCGTCGTCATATCTGCACCATGCTTTGGGTTTACAAGGTACAAGTCCAGAACCTTCGCTTCGAAATGTTCCATGAAGAAGTTGGCCACCACTGGGCTAAGTGGATTATCCATGACGAGGCCTTCTGGCTATTCGTAGAAGCTGCCATTCCACATGAAATAGCTCATGGTGAGATATCCATTAAAGGGCTTGGTGACATGGAACTGATGTACTCCAGATTGTCACTGAGTGGCACTTGGTAAACAAAGGAACAACATCAAAGCTAACCAAGATGTTGTTTGGTCTGAATTTTTAGTTTCTTCTGATTCTCAATGAAATGTCCTGAGTCACTTATATATGTGTCCGAGCAGAGAGACCAATTGTTTTGTCAGCTTTACATCGGTGAGCCTGGAGGTCTAACAACTGGTCTTAATGGAACATTGTTTTCATGGATCTTTGGTAAACCATACAGCCGAGGGGGTAGGCCTACTGTATTGCGCAGGTTCCTTTGTATGTGGCTGTAGGGTGAAGACGCCTTGATGAACCAATTTGTGTTTCGTGTAATCCACTGCGTCGGATCTGCCCTTAGTTTTCGGTACGTCGTCGAATCTAACAGGCCTTGGATCTTCTGCTTATAATATTCGGTCTTCACTACGGCAGTCACATTTCCCTTGTAGGCAGGCTGTACCAAAACGCTCTTGTTGGCGTTAAGACTCTTGACAGCGTGTAACTCTTCTTTCTTCAGGTTGAAAGGTGGTGGTTTTGTTCGGCGCTGTATCCTGGCGGTTTCAGTACGTATTTCCTCAGCTCTTTTACAGGAAAGGGTCCGAATGGCCGCTTCGGGATGAGCAATTATGTCCTCCGGAAGTACAGTTCTTGGGATGATAGCAAAGATCAAAGAGTGTCTCGGATCGGCAAAGGAAAAAAAGAGATCTACTTGCAGTATCGGGAATATACCGTATACCACGCACATGCGGGAAAGTCTGTGTTGGAATGACTGGACGAACATTCAGTACTAGGATCACCCAACGTAAGCGGCATTGCAGGATGGAGTAGGTGGAGAAATAGGCCGTGGCGGACCATGCGCTTTGTGAGACTGACCACATAGTACAATGCGCTGACACGGAAGTTCTGGCTGTAGGGAAGAGCTATCACAACAGCTTGTTCAGAGAAGCTCTAGAAAAACATGGCCGAGCGGTTCTAGGCGCTTCAGTCCGGAACCGCGCTGCTGCTACGGTCGCAGGTTCGAATCCTCCCTCGAACATGGATGTGTGTGATGTCTTTAGGTTAGTTAGGTTTAAGTAGTTTCAAGTCTAGGGGACTGATGACCTCAAATGTTAAGTCCCATAGTGCTTGGAGCCATTTGAACCTCTATAAATACATAAACATTGGAATAGCTTCAACAAGAAACAGAAGATAGCCTCGAGGTGAACGGATCCTGGATTCCCGTGCTCCAGTGAACGACCGTTGCAGGTAGCAAGGGAAGAACCGGACGGGAAATGCCTACGGAAAAGCACAACAGGTACATATAATCCGCGGCCGCGAGCTCGACTCCAGTCCACCACCAGCAATGGTGCGAGTAGCTTTGCCAATGCCAGCCACTCGTGCTGGTGAAACGTAAGAAAAACTATCAAACAATCGGTGACCGAAGAACGCAGAGAAGCCAACAGGCAGTTTGTCAACAAGTGGCCAAGAGAGCCTTAATTTCTAAAAACTATTAGAAACCGTTTCCAGAGTTCGAACCGAAAGCTTACTGTTACTATTACAATTAGAGGCATCCCCATTTGATCGCTGTTCTGTTTATCGACTTCTGAACACTACTTTTTGCAGAAATTCTAGAATTCGGTTATCGTTCACAGAAAAATTTCACAAATATTCTTAAACGAGTAAGGATGTAAGCTTCAACTATAACACCCTTTCATTAACAAAACACGACGTACTTTCCTTGAATAACTCAGGGAACGTCAAAATGACACAGCAATTTCAAGGACCTGAAGCTATGACAATTAACCATGTAAGTAGGCTGTTTATGTTTTCTTTATGTAAGTAGGCTGTTTATGTTTTCTTTATGTAAGTAGGCTGTTTATGTTTTCTTTATGTAAGTAGGCTGTTTATGTTTTCTTATTGGCAACGTTACGTAGAGCTCTATATGAAAATCAGTGGCTGTGCTGTGTGCAGTCTGTGGCTAGTTTGCATTGTTGTCTGCCATTGTAGTGTTGGGCAGCGGCAGCTGGATGTGAACAGCGCGTAGCGTTGCGCAGTTAGAGGTGAGCCGCCAGCAGTGGTGGATGTGAGGAGAGAGATGGCGGAGTTTTGAAATTACATATATTATGACTTGTGATGATTTTAAGGTAAATACAGTGTTTGTTCTCTATTAAAATCTTTCATTTGCTAACTATCCCTATCAGTAGTTAGTGACTTCCGTAGTTTGAATCTTTTATTTAGCTGGCAGTAGTGGCGCTCGCTGTATTGCAGTAGTTCCAGTAACGAAGATTTTTGTGAGGTAAGTGATTTGTGAAAGGTATAGGTTAATGTTAGTCAGGGCCATTCTTTTGTAGGGATTATTGGAAGTCAGATTGCGTTGCGCTAAAAATATTGTGTGTCAGGTTAAGCACAGTCTGTCAGGTTAAGGACAGTCATGTATAAATTGTTCAAAGGGGACGTTTCAACCACGCCTGTCATATAATCGGAAGATCAGGTGAGCTTGAAATACTCACGGAACAAAGCTGGCAGTAAGGAAAGTAACTGTTGCAACATTTATTTCTTTTGAACATATCCGTTAAACTGTGCTGATATGTAGTACAAAAATATGCATTCATATCACCAGAGAGTAGATATCCGGAGGAACAAATATATAGGGGCACACTTTGCGACACAAATGCGGACTTAAGTTTGATCGGCTACCCTGCTTACTACTGTGCACTGGGAATGGACAAGATTTTGTGCCCTCAGATATTACTCCTCCATATCCAATCTGACCCTTGTGTAAATAAACGTAATCTGACATCGATAATTAAAGTTTCGATGTAGCAAGAACTTTCGAAAACCACGACGGAATAAAAAAAAAGGGGGGGAGGGGAGCGTTACCCTTACCCAGAGTTAACCCAGAAAAATTGATGCATACTGCAGACGTCACTTTTCTGCCAACAACGTACGTCAATGAATTGCATCTTGTTGAAACAATTTGTTCCATGCAAATGTTTTTGCCATCTAAGCCCTACATTATTGAATAATCTAAAAAAAAAAACCCTGAGCTAGTGTGGTAGATGGCTCTGTCTCCACTGGTAGCGTCTAGAAGTTGAGTAGTGGCACAGACTTACCTGCATAGCTGAAATTCCTATTTAATTTTAAGCTTGTCCATTACAGGTGTCTGAGAACCCGTGACTGTTTATTCAATACAAATACAGAAAACTGCCACCATTCTGTTTTTTAAATACTCGTTTATTCCACAAACTTGTTTTCTAACCTTTTCAGGCCCATCTTCAGATGTCGTTCACGTAGTTAAATGACTCTTTTGTAATGTAATGTTGGGTACTGGCCCTATAAGAAGAAGATAAAAAATTCTTTAATGTATCGACGTGAGTAATGTTTATATGGCGATTTACATCCAACAATTTGTATCCCATACTGTCGAAGAAAGAACGGAATTCATTTTTGGACATACAGCGCCATATAAACGTTATTGACGGCAATACTTCAAAGGATTTTCTATCTTACTCTCGCAGAGTCAGTGCCCAGCATTACACTATGAAACAGTCATATAACTTCCTGAGCATCATCTGAAGATAAACCTGAAAAGATTATTATATTAGTTTATGAAAGAAACACGTATTTCAGAGAAGTGACTGGTTGCAATTTTCTGCACTCATGTACCTATTTAATGCTTTTGCAATCACTGATCAAGACAGGCTATTTCACCCGAGCACTGATTACAATTAAAATGAATGAGGTACGTTTCGAGAAAGTGGTTTTTGAGTGGACACATGTTGAGCAATGGAAGTTGTGGGGAGAGTCATTAAACGAAGTCCAGAGAGAAGAACAATAAATCCGTAAGCTCTCAACTATAATAAAACGTTATATAATGATTAACATTCATGTGACATATAACACACTGCGTGTGCAGAAACAATTCTGCGTCCGTCTGCTTAGCTGGGTGGTAATGTGCTCGCCTCCCATGCAAGCGGGCCCGGATCCGATTCCCGGCTGAGTTGGAGATTTTCTCCACTCGTGGACTGAGTGTTGTTTGTCTTCATCATCATTTCATCCTCATCAGAGGCGTGCAAGTCGCCCAGTGTGGCATTGACTCAAAGAAGAATTGCACTTGGTGGCCGAACTTCACAGGATGGGGCCTCTCGGCCAACGATGCCACACGCTCATTTGATTACTATTTCTACGTTGCCGCTTGATACAAATGACAACTAAAACTACAACATACAATTATTAATTTCTGGCACACTCCCATACGATTGGAAAGAAATTGAGATAAGTCACTTGAAACCTTGGATGACTGAATAAATTGATAAATATTGACTTCCACATGTTATAAAGACGTTGAAAACGCAATCAAAGCCCTAACATTACCCACACCAAGTACGACTGCAAAATGCATCATAGACAGAAATCTAATTCTCCACGATCTGAGGAGCCACGCACTGTTCAGTCATATAAATAATTGCAAACGCGCATAGTCATTATTGCTGTTCCCATAACCCAGAAGAAAGTCTGATGTTGTTGTTGTGGTCTTCAGTCCAGAGACTGGTTTGATCCAGGTCTCCATGTTACTCTACCCTGTGCAAGCTTCTTCATCTCCCAGTCCCTACTTCAACCTACATCCTTCCGAATCTGTTTAGTGTATTCATCTCTTGGTCTCCCTCTACGACTTTTACCCTCCACGCTGCCCTCCAATAATAAATTGGTGATCCCATGATGCCTCAGAATATGCCCTACCAACCGACCCCTTCTTCTAGTCAAGTTGTGCCACAAATTCCTCTTCTCTCCAATTCTATTCAATACCTCCTCATTAGTTATGTGATCTACCCATCTAGTCTTCAGCATTCTTCTGTAGCACCACATTTCGAAAGCTTCTGTTCTCTTCTTGTCTAAACTATTTATTGTCCACGTTTCACTTCCATACATGGCTTCACTCCATACAAATACTTTCAGAAACGACTTACTGACACTTAAATCTATACTCGATGTTAACAAATTTCTCTTCTTCAGAAACGCTTTCCTTGCCATTGCCAGTCTACATTTTATGTCTCACTACTTCGACCATCAGCAGTTATTTAGCTCCTCAAACAGCAAACCTCCTTTACTACTTTAAGTGTCTCATTTACTAATCTAATTCCCTCAGCATCGCCCGATTTAATTCGACTACATTCCATTATCCTCGTTTTGCTTTTGTTGATGTTCATCCTATATCCTTCTTTGAAGACACTGTCCATTCCTTTCAGATGCTCTTCCAGGTCCTTTGCTGTCTCTGACAGAATTACAATGTCATCGGCGATCCTCAAAGTTTTTATTTCTTCTCCATTGATTTTAATACCTACTCCGACCTTTTCTTTTGTTTCCTTTACTGCTTGCTCAATATACCGGGTGATCAAACAGTCAGTATAAAGTTGAAAACTTAATAAACCACGGAATAATGTAGATAAAAAGGTAAAAATTGACACACATGCTTGGAATGACGTGGGGTTTTATTAGAATAAAAAATTAAAAAAAAACAAAGTTCACAAAATGTCCGACAGATGGCACTGGACGGCAAAACTGCTACCGTGACGGGTGAGAGGTACGCCGATATGTTACAGAATCGCATCATCCCCAGCCTGGCTGATAAACACCTGCTGGAACGTACGATGTTTATGCAGGATGGTGCTCCACCCCATATTGCAAGACTCGAGAAAGATATCTTGCGCGCGTCGTTTGGTGATGATCGTGTGCTCAACCGCCACTTTCGTCATGCTTGGTCTCCCAGTTCCCCAGACCTCAGTCCGTGCGATTATTGGCTTTGGGGTTACCTGAAGTCGCAAGTGTATTGTAATCTACCGACATCTGTAGGGATGCTGAAAGACAACATTCGACGCCAATGCCTCACCATAACTCCGGACATGCTTTACAACATTATTCCTCGACTATAGCTCTTGTTGAGGAATGATGGTGGACATATTGAGCATTTCCTCTAAAGAACATCATCTTTGCTTTGTCTTACTTTGTTATGCTAATTATTGCTTTTGTGATCAGATGAAGCGCCATCTGTCGGACATTTTTTGAACTTTTGTATTTTTTTGGTTCTAATAAAACCCCATGTCATTCCAAGCATGTGTGTCAATTTGTACCTCTCTATCTACATTATTCCGTGATTTATTCAGTTTTCAAATTTATACTGACTTTTTGATCAGCCGGTATAGCTTGAATAACATCGGGGATAGGCTACAACTCTGTCTTACTCCCTTCCCAACCACTGCTTCCCTTTCATGCCACTCGACTCTTATAACTGCCATCTGGTTCCTGTACAAATCGTAAATAGCCTTTCGCTCCCTGAATTTTACCCCGCCCCCCCCCCGCCCCCCATCTTCAGAATTTGAAAGAGAGTATTCCAGTCAACATTGTCAAAAGCTTTCTCTAACTCTACAAATGCTAGAAACGTAGGTTTGCCTTTCCTTAATCTTTCTTCTATGATACGTCGTGGGGGTCAGTATTGCCTCCTGTGTGTGGTGTCACCGCCAGACACCACACTTGCTAGGTGGTAGCTTCAAATCGGCCGCGGTCCATTAGTACATGTCGGGCCCGCGTGTCGCCACTGTCAGTAACTGCAGACCGAGCGCCACCACACGGCAGGTCTAGAGAGACGTACTAGCACTCGCCCCAGTTGTACGACGACTTTGCTAGCGACTACACTGACGAAGCCTTTCTCTCATTTGCCGAGAGATACACTCCTGGAAATGGAAAAAAGAACACATTGACACCGGTGTGTCAGACCCACCATACTTGCTCCGGACACTGCGAGAGGGCTGTACAAGCAATGATCACACGCACGGCACAGCGGACACACCAGGAACCGCGGTGTTGGCCGCCGAATGGCGCTAGCTGTGCAGCATTTGTGCACCGCCGCCGTCAGTGTCAGCCAGTTTGCCGTGGCATACGGAGCTCCATCGCAGTCTTTAACACTGGTAGCATGCCGCGACAGCGTGGACGTGAACCGTATGTGCAGTTGACGAACTTTGAGCGAGGGCGTATAGTGGGCATGCGGGAGGCCGGGTGGACGTACCGCCGAATTGCTCAACACGTGGGGCGTGAGGTCTCCACAGTACATCGATGTTGTCGCCAGTGGTCGGCGGAAGGTGCACGTGCCCGTCGACCTGGGACCGGACCGCAGCGACGCACGGATGCACGCCAAGACCGTAGGATCCTACGCAGTGCCGTAGGGGACCGCACCGCCACTTCCCAGCAAATTAGGGACACTGTTGCTCCTGGGGTATCGGCGAGGACCATTCGCAACCGTCTCCATGAAGCTGGGCTACGGTCCCGCACACCGTTAGGCCGTCTTCCGCTCACGCCCCAACATCGTGCAGCCCGCCTCCAGTGGTGTCGCGACAAGCGTGAATGGAGGGACGAATGGAGACGTGTCGTCTTCAGCGATGAGAGTCGCTTCTGCCTTGGTGCCAATGATGGTCGTATGCGTGTTTGGCGCCGTGCAGGTGAGCGCCACAATCAGGACTGCATACGACCGAGGCACGCAGGGCCAACACCCGGCATCATGGTGTGGGGAGCGATCTCCTACACTGACCGTACACCACTGGTGATCGTCGAGGGGACACTGAATAGTGCACGGTACATCCAAACCGTCATCGAACCCATCGTTCTACCATTCCTAGACCGGCAGGGGAACTTGCTGTTCCAACAGGACAATGCACGTCCGCATGTATCCCGTGCCACCCAACGTGCTCTAGAAGGTGGAAGTCAACTACCCTGGCCAGCAAGATCTCCGGATCTGTCACCCATTGAGCTTGTTTGGGACTGGATGAAGCGTCGTCTCACGCGGTCTGCACGTCCAGCACGAACGCTGGTCCAACTGAGGCGCCAGGTGGAAATGGCATGGCAAGCCGTTCCACAGGACTACATCCAGCATCTCTACGATCGTCTCCATGGGAGAATAGCAGCCTGCATTGCTGCGAAAGGTGGATATACACTGTACTAGTGCCGACATTGTGCATGCTCTGTTGCCTGTGTCTATGTGCCTGTGGTTCTGTCAGTGTGATCATGTGATGTATCTGACCCCAGGAATGTGTCAATAAAGTTTCCCCTTCCTGGGACAATGATTTCACGGTGTTCTTATTTCAATTTCCAGGAGTGTAGTTAGAATAGCCTTCAGCTAAGTCCATGGCTGCGACCTAGCAAGGCGCCATTAACCATATCTGAGAGTCTCACTTGTATCATCAAGAATGCTGTATACAAGTGATGGATTAAAGTTAAGTATTTCAGCAGTTACGTACTTTTCTTTATAGCATTCATAACGTATCCTGTTTCAGACCTCACGCCCGTCTGCGTTAGATTATAGCGTGCATTTCGGCCTCCTCTATCTACAAGGTGTTGGCACATTTGCCAACACATCACTGTGTTCCAACGCTTCTACGGAATCCAAACTGATCTTCCCGAGGTCGGCTTCTACCAGTTTTTCCATTCGTCTGTAAAGAATTCGTGTTAGTATTTTGCAGCCGTGGCTTATTAAACTGATAGTTCGGTAATTTTCACATTTATCAACACCTGCTTTCTTTGGGATTGGAATTATTATATTCTTCTTGAAGTCTGAGGGTATTTCGCTCGTCTTATACATCTTGCTCGCCAGATGGTAGAGTTTTTTCGGGACTGGCTCTCCCAAGGCTATCAGAAGTTCTAATGGAATGTTGTCTACTCCGGGGCCTTGTTTCGACTGAGGTCTTTCAGTGCTCTGTCAAACTCTTCACGTAGTATCATATCTTCCATTTCAACTTCATCTTCATCCTCTTCCATTTCCATAATATTGTCTCTCTGCTTTCCCTTCTTTGCTTTTGATATTCATGCAAGTGGTTCTCTTTTCTCCAAAGGTCTCTTTAATTTTCCTGTAGGCAGTATCTATCTTACCCCTAGTGATATACGCCTTTAAATCCTTAAATTTGTCCTCTAGCCATCCCTGCTTAGCCATTTTGCGCTTCCTGTCGATCTCATGTATGTGTCCATACTACTGTCACAAGATAAAGCGTCTATGGTCCAAGGAAAATCCGCACCCCCATTTATTACGGCAGCAAGAAGGAAGACTTCCTTTGCGTGCGGACCAAGAGGCCTCCCGAAATGAATTCTGCTGTCTAGCATTCCTATTGGCCGGCTCCAGTCAAAACTTGCACAACCCGTCAACAAATACGCTGCAGTTCCCTCCCAGAGGTATACTGCTATAACAGACACCACAGACATTCATTACTAGGCCGGCCAAGACGCAGCTTTTACTGAAGCCTGAAGTTTGGTGAAGTAAGATGGCGACGTCAGGAAGATTTTGTGTCGCACTAATACGATTTTCTGAAACGAAATGGCGTTGTAAGCTTTATCAGTTTATCACATACTGTATATTGTAGAATCGTATTCTGAGAAGAGCATCAGGTTACATATACACACGTCTAAAGCAGACTGTAGTTTTCGTAAGAACACTCAAATAAATAAAGACGCTTGTTATCAACAACAAATAGCATATTCTGCTTATTGGAGCACTTTCATAACGAGCTTACTGTTCGAAGAAATACCGAAGTTGGTCGAAACCGATTAAAAGCACATCATTAAGCTACGTCTGATAATACTAGGTTATTAAAGCGCTCAAAATATGCATAAACTATTTAGACAATACCGGTATTTCGGATAAGACAAACTGTATTGTAATTATTTTGGCTTATATATAGTGGAAAAGCAAAAATACGTAAGATGTTTCTAGTTGTGCTTGTATTGAGACATGTTCATTTCCTTGTATCTTCCGTCTGCTGTACAAAAAATTACTGCCAGACACGACGCATGTATTGACCATTGTATGATAATTCTAAAGGTAACGTAGTTGCATTAGTTTATTCCCATTTCTTAGGAATGTTTTATCAATAAATAAACAGCTGTTTACACGTTCGCTGCACTCACCGCATTATTGCTTTTCTAAACAACTGCCTTCAGTGACACCAACGATACTGTATACGGTTTTGCCAGACTAGTAATGAATCTCTGTAGCAGACATACATGCAACTACAGATTTTTTTGACTGACGAGTGACTGTCGTACCATGCAGAGACACGTGGCACAAAAGTTACTTCACGCCAAAGCAGAATCCTTTTATGTTGCCTGTCTAACCTCGCGTAGTGCGAAGCTACTAGATAACTAGAGTATATTTCCCGGCATGAGCGCACCGTAATGTCGTTGTCACCAACACCGGTGAGCTGAATGACCAGTGGCCAGATCATGGACACCTCCCTCATAAGACCCAAATCAGGTGTGCACAATTGTAAATGCCGTAGCTAGTGTTTAATTTTCCATGCTCTAGTGAATACTCTTCAATCGAGTTGTCGCATTGGTTAAGACACACGACGCCCATTCGGGTCCAATATGGTCCATATCTAGGTACATGACCATCTAGATAAAGGTTTTGCAATCTTTCTCCCAACCACTTTCTCCAATTTCTTTTGCCCTTTTTTTCATTCTGACCGTGGTTTTGCTCATCTCTTTGTCTTTGTCTCTACTGACATCGACAGCAGTGGGACAGCACCATTTTACCTTCCTTTTTTTTTCGATGGAACAGTGAGCCTGATTTATGCAAAATAGCGAGTGATAGAATTTGTGATGCGCGTAGAACGCAAGTGAGAGCAGAGCGATTGGCAAGCTTTTGTTGAAACGCATGGGAAGAATTTAGTGCAAATAGTTTTGATTAGTGAGTGTGAATGAAGTACGGTAATTGTATGCTTCGAATATATCAAAAACTATTGTTCAGAAATTGAAGAGCTTAAACCATACATTTGCACAGACTTTTCTTCCTTTGATCCCTAAGTCTCTAAAAAAATGGTTCAAATGGCTCTGAGCACTATGGGACTTAACATCTATGGTCATAAGTCCCCTAGAACTTAGAACTTCTTAAACCTAACTAACCTAAGGACGGCACACAACACCCTGTCATCACGAGGCAGAGAAAATCCCTGGCCCCGCCGGGAATCGAACCCAGAAACCCGGGCGTGGGAAGCGAGAACGCTACCTCACGACCACGAGCTGCGGACCCCTAAGTCTCTGTCCCAAAGTTTATAGGAGGGAGTTCGGTAAATAACCTACATTTGCATGTAGCCATAAGTATTGGAGAGGGTGAAACAGTAGTTACACTGACTGGGGCAGTGGGTAAGTGGGCTTAAAACTGAGAGAGCAGTGCTTCTCGTTCGCTTACAGTTTGTAATGATTGAAAGCTGTTGTGAGTCAACCGTAACGTTTATTTAGAAGTGGAAGGACGAATGTTTATAGTAATAACAAAAGTGGACGTTTGTCTGTAGGCAGAAATTAAATGGTGCAAGAAATGGCGAAGAGATTCGTGAGAAACGTTGTTACATGATTTCTCAATAGGCGGACAACTTTCCGTAGGTATCTCGGAGTGTTATACATGAAATCGTAATTATACAATTACGGAACCACAGGATCTGTACTCGTTGACTTCCAGAACTCTCAGGCGGCCGATTTTTATGCAGAGAGAATTTGTTAAACGGTTAAGAGATATTACAAATGTTTGAATCTGAATTGTGGTTTGGAGAGTAGTAATACAATAGTGTAGTTTTAAGATTTTTCTTCTAAATTCATCTTCACTATTTCAGTATTTTATTTATAGCGTAACAGAGGCTACTTTACTGGTAGCCATAGTATAAATATTTCTCTGATAGGCAGATTATGTAGAAGAGTCAACATCTAAAATATAATGTCCGTCTGTAATCTTAACTTCTGTCTTTAAGATAAAAATAATCATCAACATTTGCTATTTATTAATTAATACTTTCGGGCTGAATTGCGTGGTCCATATATAAAACTTCTTCTCCTTCCTGTTGCTTCGTTGTCTACTGCGGGCGAAACGTCAGGAAGGAGAAGAAGTTTTATATATGGGCCACGGCAATTCAGCCCGGAAGTTTTAATTAATGAAGACGCCGGCCGTGAAAGCTTACATGTTATGAACATTTGCTATTGTTATGAACGTAAGTAAAGGTACACCTGTTAAAGATTATGAATGGTGTGCTAAGATGTGGTCTCCGCTTGTAACCATGCAGCTATTTTACTTCATAAACTAGGCCACTTTCTTCGAGTTGTTCTGTATGTTTACCAACAATCGTAAATCAAATCTTCTCCTAGCTGCTCTTGGCGGGGCGAAGCGCGTGTATGTATGTATTTGTGTGTGTGTGTGTGTGTGTGTGTGTGTGTGTGTGTCAGCGCGAAAGAGAAGAAGAGAGAGAGAGAGAGAAAGAAAGGGAGACTGTGGCTGGGAGAAGGCAAGGCAGAGAGACGAATAGACGCGCTCGTAGGTGGGGTGTTTGGCAGGCGCAGAATAACGCAGGAACAATTATTTGTCTTTCTCATCGACGGAGTACGTTCTCAAAATAACGTTAGCCGCGCAGGCAAAGCGATCCAGCCCATCCGGGAAATGGGAATGTAGGTGCAGCTTTCTAGCACCGACTCATATATCTCCGGAAGTTTGCCCGCTCAGCCGCAAATAGTCTGAAATGGC
This sequence comes from Schistocerca cancellata, assembly GCF_023864275.1. NCBI lineage: Eukaryota > Metazoa > Arthropoda > Insecta > Orthoptera > Acrididae > Schistocerca > Schistocerca cancellata. Next base: position 227,852,831 of record NC_064631.1, on the reverse strand, counting down.
GCTGCGCGACAATATTATCCCTCCAGTCTGTCCACGCCTCAAATAATAAAACTCGGAATTTTTGCCTCCGGGCAGTTCTGGATATTTCCAACGGTGTTTTACATCTTCCACGAAGTGTCTGTGAAGTTCAGTCCTGCGTAACGTTGATCCCTACAGTCGAATGCAACAACCATTTTTATACCAATGGAAGAACGTAATTTTTGGATGAAAAACTTGTAAGGTACATGAACTGTACCTTTTTTACCTTAGTTATATTTCGTGAAGTGTCTTGGCTTAAAAGGAGAGGAAACTGAAATGAAACTGACAGAAGCTGACATTTGTGGGTTCATCTGTTTTGGAAGAATACGTTTACATCACAGCAAAGCTATCGTGGCCAAAATTGCATTTGCATATGAAACATATGCTTCTATTAAAGTATCTACGTACATATATACAAGGACAGACGTATTCATGCGGAGATGATAATTTAGATTCTCTGAATTGATTAAAAGTCAATAAGAAAAAATTACTATATAGTCGCACAATGATTTACTTTACTGGCTATATGTTTCGGTACCACGTACCATCATCCACCATCCTACGATCAAAAAACCACAATACACAGTTAAAATAATTCTTTAAGAAACATTTACAATTTCTTTCTGTATGATAGAGTGAAACCTTCTGGGGCCTGAACCATGGTCCTTCTGGACAGAAAGATCAAGTGCATCCCCCAACACATGGAAACTGCCCAGATACTGGAGAGGAAGGGTAGGTCAGTATATTTATTATGGTAGGGAAACTGACGAAAGATAGGTCCCAATTACGTAATTATTCATAAATATTAGTCCTAATTAGACAATTATATGCATCGCGCTACTAAAGAAATGCCTAAAATCACAATACTGCTAAAAAAAATTGACAATTCCACATAACTGGTGTTATGCTGGTGGAAAAAATTTCAAGGTAGCATTCCAAACTAGTGGCATACGTACTCAAACTCTACCCTTCACCTAAAAGCTGGCGGGAAAAAAGGCTGGAGTGGATGGTACTATCTCAATTTTCTTTTATGGTGAGAAATATGTTTAACTGACAAGATGTTGGTACTGGACAGACAGGAGTTTAATATGTGTATTAGCTGTAAGCATACAGCTGTGGACTGCTTCTATCATTGTTTGCTGACTACTGCTCAACAATCACCTTGCAGCTCAGGCAATCGAAGTCCATACACACTACCACAACTGATAGAAAATGCTTCACTGTTCCAATTACATATCGAAATTGTTGTGGAAGAAAACCAGCACTCGTAATCAATTGGTCATAATGCAACGCATGTACTGTGGACAAAAATCGTCATCCCAAAAGACTGCAGACGGGGATGACAGTTGAACGTGCATTCATCTCAATGTATGGCTGGGAACTAGCGAAAATGTAGGCACTCCAACCTCATCTCATCCCTCTCCCTCCCTCCCTCCCTCCCTCTCTCCCTCTCCCCCTCTCCCTCTCCCCCTCTCCCTCTCCCCCCATTCCTCCCTCCCTCTCCCCTTCCTCCCTCCCCCTACGGTAAGGACACAGAACTTTCCAAACGGTCAACTGCTACCGCACACCTTGCGGTTTTCCGCCCTTCCACCAGTAGACGAATGGCACCCAGCCCATCTTGAGGCGACAGCCCAAGCATCGTTCCTTCGCTAGAACGAAAGGCTGTAAAGCCAACTGAACAATACAACGTAAAAGAGGGCCACCCCAAGTGCACCTTGTTGGTTCAACTAAAATGTAATGGCACTGCCCCACCCGACCCACTGCCCTCTGGTCGGTGCACAGCTGCATCGGCGACCGAGACTGTCCCCATACAACCACCACAAGTGCCTGCCACTCTGAATGTGAAAACATTTCACTGTAACAAATGTATTAATGCATCTGTTATAATCGAGCATCTATTAAAAGGAAAACACAATCGGGATGATAATAAACCTTCTCTTTCCAAGCAATGGACCCAGTCTATTTTCTTTTAGTTTATGAGAAAATTTGATATTGTTTTTACGTTTGTGTGCAGGACACAATTAGCATTTCATTATTTTGCGACACTCAACGAAGTGAAAAAAGACTACATCACCGCCACCGATTACAGATGATCAGACTGCAGAGGCCTATATATATATCGACCCTGCGTAAAATTGGGGACAAAAATCTTCCTCTATTTTGCTATGAGAGATACCGATCATCGCAGAATATCCTCATTGCTTCTAAACCATTATGAACAAATAAGGTGTCCTGAGAGTGTCTCTCATACTGAAATCGCTGTTTGTTAGTAAAAACGTTTGGCAACAAGAAACTATGATTCAAGAGGACAGTGCTGTTTTGTACACTATGGCAGGTCCTGTTTTACCAGTGCAATGCTGTATCACCCCGGCGTTTACGAAACAAATCGTCAGAGCCTGTCTTGTAATAGAATCTCCTATAAGACTTTACCGCATCTGTCTCTTCCGATACATCAAAAACAAATATCGTCTGCGTGCTTACATTTCATTTTTTTTCTCCGTAAACACCTCTACTAACGTGCGTGTAAAATTTCCTTTATCCAGAAGACAATCTTTCACAATAGCAGCAGATTCTTGAGTTCTAGTTTTGTAAGCAATTGGATCATCACAGTCTGTTTCATGCAATCTGCTCACATGTCGGAAAAAACACTTTCATTTCTAGGTTCCACAACGAGCTTTAATTCAAGTGGTGTATACTTTATAATTACAGATTATGAAGTACGAAATAACACGGGACTAGTAGTAAAACCTAATTTTAAACACGCCATCGTGACGATAATAATAAAAAACAGCTATGATTCCACAACAACAGATACAGCAGATTTCTGTTAGTTTTATGAATAAAATCGGCGTAGTATTGAGAGAACTATCTGCAGCCAAATTTTAAACAGTTATGCTACTCCTTATAGTAGAATCTCCTATAAGATCTTACCGTGTCTCTCTCTCTCTCTCGTCTCTACCGTGTCTCGAAGAACAAATACCGTCTACGTGTCGACATCGAGCATGTTACATACACTGAAAAGCCAAAGAAACTGTTACACCTGCCTAATATAGTGTAGGGCCCCCGCGAGCATGTATAAGTGTCGCAACACGATGTGGCATGGACTCGACTAATGTCTGAAGTAGTTTTGGAGGGAACTAACACCGTGAATCCTGCAGGACTGTCCGTAAACCAGTAAGAGTACACGTGGCTGGAGATCTCATCTGAACAGCATGTTGGAAGACATCCCAGATATGCTCAATAATGGTCATGTCTTGGGAGTTTGGTGACCAGCGCAAGTGTTTAAACTCGGAAGAGTATTCCTGGAGCCACACTGTAGCAATTCTGAACTTGTGTGGTGTCGCATTGTCCTGCTGGAATTGCCCAAGTCCGTTGGAACGGGCAATAGAGATGAATGGATGCAGGTGATCAGACAGGATGCTTATGTACATGTCATCAGAGTCGTATCTCGACATATCAGGGGTCCCACATCACTCCAACTGCACACTTCCCACACCATTACAGAGCCTCTACCAGCTTGAACAGTCCCCTGCTGAAATGTAGGGTCTATGGATTCATGAGGTTTCTCCATACCCATACACATCCATCCACTCGATACAATTTGAAACGATACTCGTCCGACCAGGCAACATGTTTCCAGTCATCAATGTCGGTGTTGACAGGCCCAGGCGAGATGTAAATCTTTGTGTCATGCAGTCATCAAGGGTACACGAGTGGGCCTTCGGTTCCGAAAGTCCATATCAATGATATTTCATTGAATGGTTCACAAGCTGACATTTGTTGACAGCCCAGAATTGAAATCTGCAGCAATTTGCGGAAGGGTTGCACTTCTGTCACGATGAACGATTCTCTTCAGTCCTTGTTGGTTCTGTTCTTGCAGGTTCGAATCCTGCCTCAGGCATGGACGCGTGTGATGTCCTTAGGTTAGTTAGGTTTAAGTAGGTCTGAGTTCTATGGGACTGATGACCTCAGCAGTTAAGTCCCATAGTGCTCAGAGCCATTTGAACCATTTGAACCTGTTCTTGCAGGATCTTTTTCCGGCCGCAGCGATGTCGGAGATTTGATGTTTTACCGGATTCCAAATATTCACGGTACACTCTTGAAATGGTCGTATGGGAAAATCCGCACTTCATCGCTACCTCTGAGATGCTGTGTCTCATCGCCCGTGCGCCGACTATAACACCTCGTTCACTTAAATCTTGATAACCTGCCATTGTAACAGCAGTAACCGATCTGCGGCAGACACCTGTTGTCTCATACAGGCGTTGCCGACCGCAGTGCCATCTTCTGCCTGTTTACATATCTCTGTATCTGAATATGCCTGCTTGTACCAGTTTCTTTGGTGCTTCAGTGTATATATGTATAGATCCATTGGAGCAGTTGGCCAGTGGTCGAAGTCACATGCACAGACCTGCGTAAAGTTTTGTTGGCTGTACTGGAGGAAGAACATATCCAACAAATTAGCAATAACAAGAGAGGTTTCCTGTCTTGTTCCTTCATAAGCAGTTTAATACAGTGTTTTTATATCCAGGCAGTGTACGACTGTACGACTAAAGCTTTGCACACTGTCATAAACTTTGTTTTTCTACCATTACATCGAGGTCTGTGTCAGGCGCTAAACCGACATTATAACATTTCGATCGACTGGCTCTCACAGAAAGCTGAACATCGCTTGGTGTAAACTATGCAGCTCCCACAAACATAGGTTGGTAGAAATAAAACAAAGGGTGATGTTTCTCATTGACAAAAACGTGGAAGACATCACAACATATGGAAACTGGAACAGTTGTGGCATTGTAAAGCATTTCCGACAGGTATCGGAAGGTGATGACCTATACAATTAATCTCATCTTCCACAGTGATGGAGTAGCGGATGTCTGGGTGTTCCATTTCGAAAGCATCGATTTCTCATTTTGCAGTCATGTACATTATTCCAGAATGAGATTTTCACTCTGCAGCGGAGTGTGCGCTGATATGAAACTTCCTGGCAGATTAAAACTGTGTGCCGGACCGAGACTCGAACTCGGGACCTTTGCCTTTCGCGGGCAAGTGCTCTCATTCTGGAAACATCCCCTGGCTGTGGCTAAGCCATGTCTCCGCAATATCCTTTCTTTCAGGAGTGCTAGTTCTGCAAGGTTCGCAGGAGAGCTTCTGCAAAGTTTGGAAGGTAGGAGACGAGGTACTGGCAGAAGTAAAGCTGTGAGGACGGGGCGTGAGTCGTGCTTGGGTAGCTCAGTTGGTAGAGCACTTGCCGCGAAAGGCAAAGGTCCCGAGTTCGAGTCTCGGTCCGGCACACAGTTTTAATCTGCCAGGAAGTTTCATGTACATTATTACTGTTCTTTTGTTGACGATCGCCGGAAGGCGCTGTTCACAACAAGCGCGAGGTAGTAGAAATACAAAGAAGTACTGTTATCTTATTGGCGAAAAAAAAACCATGGAAATAAAATAAGTCTGCACCATTAAGGAACGCTTCCAAACAACTGTCTGAAGCTGATGACCTCTAAAATTAATCCCTTGCTCGACAGTGACAGGTAACAGATATCTACTGTTCCCCCAAGCCTTCCTCCATCTCAACCAAGTGGTACCAGTCAATCATTAGGTGGTAATCGACAGTGCGTCAGCGGACAGATGGGATGGGAAAGACACTGTTGATATGCGACGATGTACCGTAATGCACACCACAAGTGATAGCGCGATCAGTTTTACGAGTAGCAATTTTACCAATTGTTCCGTAATTGCAACGCAGATTGCTTCGCAATTTTTGTATCATCGCTAAATCGCCCATCCACTACTTTGCAAGTACCATAAACTACATAATGAACATAATGAATGCAGGAAGTCGATTCGGACATATACACCACATATTAGATTAAAAATGCAGGTAGTTGATTGTGCAGTACGTCCATTCGGCCATATAAATTAAATCATACCAGACGGCGTCCTTTACCGATGCAATTAGGTTATTTACATATTTCCAGCACATCGATCATAGTGCAGAATTTACGATTACGACTGGCCATCTTTCCCTCTGTGGATGGGCATAACAGAATATTCTCACGTTCTTAACATAAAGTCGGGATTTGACAAATCCCTCCCATATTGTCTTTGATCAATCTTTCCTGCAACATACTCGGCAATTTAATCTGCAAGTCCACGTCTCGTGGAGGAGCTGGGTCCGTAACTGCTGTTCACCAGACTGTTCTGCACCAACCTTACCCACGGCATCTAGCCAAATGCACATGGTCTCTCCAAATTCTTGCATATCGAGGGGGGTAGCATCTCCTATCGGGGTATAGTAGATATGAGTGTTGCGTTGATATAACGGACGTTCAAGAAGAAATGTGTGGTTTATACATGACGGAGTTCGAAATGGATGGAGTTTGAAATATTTCATGTACATCAACTGTGTTATTAATGCTGTAATATTATTCCACTGTCTGGAGTCAGTATCAGTGAGGTACCAGCATGAGAGAAATGATCGTAGAGCGTAAACACACACTCCTATGGTTACGCAGTTCTGCACCTAAAAATGCTACATCGTTACCGCCTTACGTTTCCGAAGTATTAGTCGTACAGAATGCAAGGCTCTTAATACTCTAATGCAGGATATATTTGTCCAATATCAGACATCACCCCACAAGTTCCTTACCCCAATCACTATGGCGACAAACTTTAAAATGATAAAACTAATTCATTCTACACTATTCTGGTATCCTACAAAGGTATCGTCAGTGCATATCCGCCGCCGCTCGAGCTGCTTATAAACCAACTAGAACGAAGTCAGAAGATTGCTGTTCTGTCCCTTAGGAAATAAGTAGCCTCAATCACGCTACCCACGTCAATCTTCTTGTCTTTAGTACTACTGGTTTTGACGGATGCGGCTATGTCTCATTAGGAAATAGAGTGAGGAAAATCCAACATGAATATTTTCGATAGCTGATACATTGATATACTACCTACGCCCTGCTGCACGAAAGTGCACACGAAGAAGCACCAACTTCGCACCCCTATCAGCAGCCAATGAAATGTAGCAATCTTATTGCTGTTTACAGTAGAATCACCACAGCTGTGGTAGTATTCCTTTCACACAAAGAAGTCACGGTCTGATGTTAGGTAGTTCTGCTCATGCGTAGAATAATATAGCAATTTCATCCTAGCACCATATCTCCCGAGTACACCCCCCTCACTCTATTTAAGGCGATATATGCGGCAATCGTCCACTCTCCTGCAAAATACTCTAGGGATTGACTTAAATCTGACAAACGCACTGATTCTTCTCCTTAGTACTTCAGGAATAACATTTCTTGTGAGAATTAACCGTAATTCGGTAATATCTATATTCGACTGCATGTGTGAGAACACAGTTATGGATTGGGATACATATGTTCGGCGTGCCTTGATATAGCGCCTCTGCATAATACTTATGTCACCTTTGTTGAAGTATGTGTTAAGGAAACCCACGTAGTTCACAGGGGCAGGGGGATAATTAAAACTGAATGCAGCCAGAGCTTAATTTTTGAGCTTTTCTCAGTCTTGAGTGTCCAGGTACCCACAACCCATCTCACTTCCCCGCATTTCACGGTACTTTTTCTCTAGTTTTATGTATTCTCAGTCAATTTAACAAATTTTCTGTTTTTTCCGCGATTTTACGTATCTTGTCATATTTCTCTCAATTTTACGTATTTCCCGACAATTTTTCGTATTTATACGGGATTTTCCTCGATTTTCACCGATTTTATGTCATTTTTCATATTTTTCTAAATTTTTCTGTATGTATACGGTCATATTTCTGGCATACCCATGCGTTGTTTGATTTTATATGGGGATATTTGCGTGTCCTATACACCAGCTTACTGAAAATTACTAAGAATTCCCCTCTTCTCGATGATCTATATGCACGCGTTTTGGATGGGAAGATCGTGAAAATTGTAGTGACACTCACCTCGCACCTAGATGACACTCAACAAGTGGTCCAGATTGGAAACTCGTAGTCTGGAAACAAATCTGTATACTGCTACGACACATCAGAGAGGTTGTCTGCAGACTCACGTAGTGATGCACTTGGTGGAAACTCTGATGTGTTGGCAGAAGAGCCAACACCGTGTTGCTACAGGAGGCCGAAATGCACGCGTTTAAGCTCACGCAGACTGGCGTGAGGTCTGGAACAGTTGAAGGAGTTGAGTCTAATAAATAAAGTACGAAGCTCTTGGAATACTTAACTTTAATCCATAATTGGAGAACATCGCTCTTGTTGATACATTATATAATCTCAATATAAACTGGTCATGGCGCCTTGATAGGTCGTAGCAAATGACGTAGCTGAAGGCTATGCTAACTATCGTCTCGGCAAATGAGAGCGTATTTGTCAGTGTAGCATCGCTAGCAAAGTCGGCTGTACAACTGGGGCGAGTGCTAGGACGTCTCTCTAGACCTGCCGTGTGGCGGCGCTCAGTCTGCCATCACTGACAGTGGCGACACGCGGGTCCGTCGTATACTAGCGGACCGCGGCCGATTTAAAGGCTACCACCTAGCAAGTGTGGTGTCTGGCGGTGACACCACATTAAGGCCGGTTCCCACTAGAGCGCGGCAGCGCGGCGTGCGGCAACGGCAGCGGTAAGCGTTTTCCGCGTTGACGCGGCGGCTCGCGGAATTGGCGTTCCCATCTGGAAGCGGCAGGCGTTAGCGGTAGCCAATGATGGACAGCCACTGAGGTACGGGGCAGGACCCACTGAAACGCGCGCTGCGTTTGATTAACTATATCTTACACCTACATGAAGGAAAGACGAAGTTGGGTGAAGACATACCAATTTTTCATTTTCTGTACAATGTACTCTTTCACATATTTCATTATTCATGTTTTCTCATTTCACCATGAACAGATTTCATGACTACCGTTCACGATTGTTCACTATCTCCTAACACATTGAAACAATGTACGACAAAAGAAATTATTCAGATCGTTAAGCGAGACAAAAATTTAAAATGTGATACGGTAGCAGGTACACGAAACAGTAAGAACACAAAGGCTAGGTGGAAGGGATGAAAGTGGAAGCCACCTGATAGAATTTCGCACAGGGCATAATTTAATCATCGCCAGCACCTTGCTTAAGAATCACGAAAGAATAATATATATTTGGAACAGTTTTCGAAACCAAATTTTAAATTGTAAGGCATTTCCTGGTGCAGACGCAAACCTGACTGAAGACTGTCAATAGCAAGAAAAGCTTGCTGAAAAAGAAAATTTGTTCATGCCGAACATAAATTCTAATGGTTGGATACTATTTTACAAAGGTATTTGTGTGGAGTGCAGCCTTGTATGTAAGTGAAACGTGGATGATGAACAGTTCTGTCAAAAAGACAATAGACGCTTTCAAAACGTGGTGATTCATAAGAATGCTGAACATTAGATACGAGGATCGTGTGACTAAAGAAGAGGTACGGAATTAAATAGAGGAGGAAGAGGAAATTACGGCACAACTTTGACCACAATAGGGGTTAGTTGACAGGACGTATTATGGGGCGTCAAAGAGTGAGGACAAAGGGGTTGGGTGATACTATTCTGATAATAATCATCTGTTGAAATACTATTCTACTATTTTATCTATTAATGTAAGCAGTGAATTTACTCTTCCATGCACTCCTCCACAAAACATTTAAACCGAAACTGAAATCAGCTGAACACCAAATCTTTCAACCACTGTCTGACAACTACTGGATTCACTTTCAACTTTCTATAACTATCACCGGCTAGCCACACACACATACAGATATAAGGAGAACAAAAATAAACAAACATTAGTTTTCAGCATATAATTCTGCAGTTTGGCAACATGTACATAAACAAACCAGACAGGAAGGGACATGAGGCGAACACACTGTAGTTACAACTTCAAATCAGAGTTTTCAGTAAAACGTCTACTGCTAGAGTGACAGAAGAAAAAAGAGCGAACATGAAAATGTGCTTATGTTCCATAATCTAAGTTTTAGTTCAACCTCCAGCATGTGACCAGGTGAGGGGAAACGTATATGTCCACCGAACACTCGATTCACTGTAAGTAGTCAGTCATTCACGTAAAAAAAGATGTGAACTGTTTTATAATCTGCAAGTATCACATATCAAAACAAAACTGAATCATTCTAGATTCCACCGAAGATGCCTTAAAGTAAAAGGCGAAACACGTCTTGAATCAGTAAAGTACACTGGATAAAGAAAAAAGAAAGGAAATAATCAATAACTCTACATATTTAGTAAATTACATCTTATGACATACCAGCAAATTAGTTTCGGTTTAACTTCTCATTCGACATGCTATTAATGCCGTTTAAAAAAATTCATCTATCCCTTCTGAAAAACTAGTTACTTTCATATCTCGGTAGATAAACAGATTTAGGATATTTATCATGCGACGAAATACATGACTTTTCACAAGTTATCGTTTGCAAAAAAACACGTTTCGATTTCTTGAACCGTTTACGAAATTTGCGGTTGATACAACCACATGATTTACGACGAGCAGGACGAAGTATCGGTCGCGTCGCGAGCGAGCCGCCTGCGGTCACAACACAGCCCGTCCGCCGACATATCATTCAATATCTCGAGAACGGTGATAGCTATCGATCTGCTCTCAGCTTTAAAAACAATTTCGATATGTTGACTAAATTTCATACGCAATAATGTATAACCTAAACTGAACTGTACGCAAAGTCCACGCAATGCGTTTTCACCTCTGCACACTCATTAAAATTTCGTGTAAAGGTTTACGTAAATGCGATACAGCAAGTAACCACGACGAATAACGAAAAGAAATTCGGTCCTTTATCGAGAGAAGATATCAGGCTGTAACATGCCCAAGAATCAAATTTTTCTACCGAATAGTTTCCTTGGAATCGGATGATATGTTTTTCATAGCTGCCGCCGCGTCCGCGCCAGCGCTTCGGCGGAAGTTCGTGAGGCCCGGGGTGCCGTACCTGACGTCACGCTCAGCGCGTTCTGTGATTGGCGGCGCGCACCTGGAGCGCGTCACGCGGCAGCGGAAGCGGTTCGACATGGGCAAACCGCGACGCAGAGCCCGCCGCGCCTTGCCGCTGACGCCGTTTCCATGGCAACCACGCCGCTGACGCGCGGTTTTGACGCGCGGCAGCCCTAGTGGGAACCGGCCTTTACTCCCCCGCAAAGCGGCGAGCGGTTGTGGTATAAGGCTTCCGCCCGCCGTGGGGAGTACCCCATGTTGACGTATGCGACGAGGAGGGGAGCCTAACAACAGGCGAGGCTGTGCCACCCGCACATGGCCATTCGGTCCGAGGGAAGCTACGAAACGCCTGAAAACCTAGTCCAGGGTGCACGCCAACATGCGGTGTATGCGCCCGTAGAGAGACAGGAGGGGCCGAAGGGCCGACCTCCATCGAGTCGGAGCACCCGACGGGCGAAGACGACAGGTGGTCCGGAGCGGGCAAGAGTTCCATGTCGGAGGACAGCTGGTCACGGGAAGCGATCGGCGGCACGTGACCCAGGGAGGCGCCCGGCGGTTGCAGCGACGCGTCCACTGCGGGCGGCGCCGGCGAGAGAACAGGCGGCGGCGGCGGTGGCGGCGCGTCGCCATGGGGCAAAATGGAAGGCAGCGTCGGTAACACCTGGGGCTGAGGTGAGCCAGTAGATGGGTCCCCAGGGCGCTGACCGGACGGCACCGTCGCTGAAAGCAGACGGGGAGCGGCAGATCCCGTGCGATGACAGAGGCGCAGCTGATTGAGATGCCGACGCACCTCACCAGAGGCCCCCAAAACCAAATACATCGCGCGGCCGAGGCAGCGAAGAATGCGCCCTGCGAGCCAACGCCGTGAACCTCGATAGTTGCGATAGTATACAACGTCGCCTGGGGCAAAAGCAGGTGTCTGCCGCTGCACAGGAACCTGATGCGGCGGATGTAGCAAAGACATCAAGGTTAGATGCGGGCGACCATGAAGCAACTCAGCCGGCGAGCGACCATCTCGGGGCTGAGAGCGATACGAGGACAAAAAGAGCAATAACGCGTCCTCCCGAGAATGCGACTCTTTCAATTTCAACATCTGTTAATTGAAAGTCCGGACCAAACGTTCAGCGGCACCGTTTGACTGTGGCGAAAACGGCGCGGACGTCAGATGGTGAATACCATTGGCCTTGCAGAATGACTGAAATTCTGCGGACATGAAGTGTGGGCCATTGTCGGAAACAATAGTCTGCGGAAGACCTTCAATGCAAAAGATAGCAGATAACGCTTGGATGGTGGCAGATGACGTCGTGGAAGACATCTTGACAACAAAAGGAAAATTACTGAAGGAATCTACCACAACAAAAGGGGTTTCTGGGGATCGAATGGCGTAAGGCAAGTATTGGTAAGCAACGCCGATTTCAACTGGCGAAAGGCGCGTTCGCATTCCGTCGTCCAGACGAACGGAACACCTTTACGGCGTAAGCGATGAAGCGGAGCTGAAATGGAAGAGGCGTGCGGCACATATTTGTTATAATAATTAATTTTTCCCAGCACACTCTGTAGCTGCTTCAAATTCTGCGGCGAAGGCAAGTCTTGTATGGCACGGAGGTGCTCGGGACTGGGATGTATGCCTTGGGCATTGAGTACATGTCCCAGATAAGGTAAGTCACGAGCAAAAAACACACATTTGTCCTTCCGCAAGCGAAGACCATTTTGTCGCAAGACCTGAAATAATGTTCTGAGATTGGCTAAATGTTCTTCTTCCGTCTTTCCAGAGATCACAATATCGTCCAGATAGTTTGCTGCAGTAGGGACCGACACACAAACAGTTTGTAAATAGTGCTGAAACAATGCAGTCTTTTGAATCGGTACAAACCAAGATGCGTGTTAACCACCAAAACGCGCTGGGATTCGTCATCCACCGGTATTTGCAAGTACGCATCTGCTAGGTCCAACTTCGAAAAATACACTCCTGGAAATGGAAAAAAGAACACATTGACACCGGTGTGTCAGACCCACCATACTTGCTCCGGACACTGCGAGAGGGCTGTACAAGCAATGATCACACGCACGGCACAGCGGACACACCAGGAACCGCGGTGTTGGCCGTCGAATGGCGCTAGCTGCGCAGCATTTGTGCACCGCCGCCGTCAGTGTCAGCCAGTTTGCCGTGGCATACGGAGCTCCATCGCAGTCTTTAACACTGGTAGCATGCCGCGACAGCGTGGACGTGAACCGTATGTGCAGTTGACGGACTTTGAGCGAGGGCGTATAGTGGGCATGCGGGAGGCCGGGTGGACGTACCGCCGAATTGCTCAACACGTGGGGCGTGAGGTCTCCACAGTACATCGATGTTGTCGCCAGTGGTCGGCGGAAGGTGCACGTGCCCGTCGACCTGGGACCGGACCGCAGCGACGCACGGATGCACGCCAAGACCCTAGGATCCTACGCAGTGCCGTCTTCCGCTCACGCCCCAACATCGTGCAGCCCGCCTCCAGTGGTGTCGCGACAGGCGTGAATGGAGGGACGAATGGAGACGTGTCGTCTTCAGCGATGAGAGTCGCTTCTGCCTTGGTGCCAATGATGGTCGTATGCGTGTTTGGCGCCGTGCAGGTGAGTGCCACAATCAGGACTGCATACGACCGAGGCACACAGGGCCAACACCCGGCATCATGGTGTGGGGAGCGATCTCCTACACTGGCCGTACACCACTGGTGATCGTCGAGGGGACACTGAATAGTGCACGGTACATCCAAACCGTCATCGAACCCATCGTTCTACCATTCCTAGACCGGCAAGCGAACTTGCTGTTCCAACAGGACAATGCACATCCGCATGTATCCCGTGCCACCCAACGTGCTCTAGAAGGTGTAAGTCAACTACCCTGGCCAGCAAGATCTCTGGATCTGTCCCCCATTGAGCATGTTTGGGACTGGATGAAGCGTCGTCTCACGCGGTCTGCACGTCCAGCACGAACGCTGGTCCAACTGAGGCGCCAGATGGAAATGGCATGGCAAGCCGTTCCACAGGACTACATCCAGCATCTCTACGATCGTCTCCATGGGAGAATAGCAGCCTGCATTGCTGCGAAAGGTGGATATTCACTGTACTAGTGCCGACATTGTGCATGCTCTGTTGCCTGTGTCTATGTGCCTGTGGTTCTGTCAGTGTGATCATGTGATGTATCTGACCCCAGGAATGTGTCAATAAAGTTTCCCCTTCCTGGGAGAATGAATTCACGGTGTTCTTATTTCAATTTCCAGGAGTGTATTTACCCAGGCACAGTTTGTCAAAAAGATCTCCCGGGCGGGGTAAAGGAAAAGTGGCAGTCACTATTTGTGGATTCACTGTTGCCTTGAAGTCCACGCAAAGTCTCAATTTTCCCGAAGGTTTTTGCAAAATTACTAAGGCTGATGCCCAGAGAGAAGCCTGCACACATTCAATTACACCTTGTGATTCTAAATCGTTTAATGTTCTTGCGACCTCATCACGCAATGCATGGGGAACATTGCACGCTCTGAAAAATTTTGGTTGCGCGTTTACTTTCATTTCCAAACGTGCTTTATAGTTCTTAGCGCAACCAAGGCCCGGTGCAAAAATGTCTGCAAATTCTTCACATAGACGAGAAACACTGGCTGAAGGCACAGTCTGGTTCACTGATAGGACCTGATTTACGATAGACAAGTTAAACAACTGAAATAAATCTAAACCAAACAAGTTCACTGCAGCAGAAGAACGAAGGACGTAAAAAGACACAAGTTTTGTTTGTCCCTTGTATGTTGCAAGAAGGCTGCACTGCCCTAACACAGGGATTGCTTGTCCTGAATAACTATTTAACTTAACATTTGCGGCACGGAACGGAGGTGCGCCCAGTTGTTTGTACGTGTCTTTATTGATTAGTGAAACTGCAGCTCCGGTATCGAGCTGGAATGGTATCACGTTGCCATTTATGACCAAATCTACAAAAAGTTTATTGTCCTGCTGACGACAAGAGCGACTGTCTCGTGCAACGTGAACTGACACTGATACAGAATCACTTGCGACTTGACGTGATTTCCGTCGATGCCGACGCACACTATTGTGGGACGAACACAGTCACTGTTAGAGAGAGTGGCACTGGATGGAGTGGAATGAACTACATGAATTTCCATGGGCGAAGGTTCATGAGCCCGAGTATTCTGGGTTCGATTCCAATTCCGGTGCGAAGCAAAGAGCCTGCAATGGTTGTGAGTGTCCGATCTAAGCTTTTTCTGGCAAACACTCTGAACATGTCCTTTTTTATTACAGAAAAAGCAAAGAGCTTGTCGTGACGGGCAATTCTCACGCAAATGTCTAGTAGCACACCGCGGACACGATTTTAGCACTGCAGTTGCTTGCTTGCGCGGCACACGTGGCTGCGCGGACGGGGGCGAGGGCTGTTTACCGTTCCGTGCAGCTCGCCCGGGGGGCCGGGTAATGTGACACACGGCCGGTGAAGTGTCAAATATAGTGTCTCAATATAAGCTGGTCATGACGCCTTACTAGATCGTAGCAAATAACGTAGCTGAAGGCTATGCTAACTATCGTCTCGGCAAATGAGAGCGTATTTGTCAGTGTAGCATCGCTAGCAAAGTCGGCTGTATAACTGGGGCGAGTGCTAGGACGTCTCTCTAGACCTGCCATGTGGCGGCGCTCGGTCTGCCATCACTGACAGTGGCGACACGCGGGTCCGTCGTATACTAGCGGACCGCGGCCGATTTAAAGGCTACCACCTAGCAAGTGTGGTGTCTGGCGGTGACACGACAAACTCAAAGTCCGGTACAGTTCTAAACATTCATCAGACTTCCACTCCACCATCTAGGGTTCAGCAAAAGGAACTTGACATGTGTACAGAGTTAATTTATGCTACTGCACTGATATTTTTTCCCAGAAGTATATGCTCTTATTGCTTACCAGATGAGCTTCGCTACTTTTGTTTACACCTTCCAGCTCTGATACGTCACCACAGCCATGTCAGGAAATTTACAAAATATGGATTTCGGGCTTTTTTATCCTAATAATTAGTTATTCGTTAGTTGACTGCACTTAGCATCTTGGAACATGAGTTTTCCCTCGCCATATCAACAGAGTATGCACCCCCAGCAACGTAATTTATAGACAAACAGTTAGCAAGTTATGCATTCGAACCGCAACCGTCTGCCATTGATAGCTCTACACACATACATACAGAGATTATACATACATACTACCAATCGCGAAGTCTCAATCTCAACCGATTGTACGTTATTTTCGACAGTGCTACAGCCCCACAAACAATTAATATGAATGTTATGCTCTTGTGGCATATGTATGTCCTAAATATGATCGTGCTGCATGGCTACAAGTGATAAGAACACAAGATGCCCACAGTTCCTTTGTGAAGCTTATAACGATATGTTTACGTAATGTGTATACATAAACATACAGTTATAAATATCCCCGTTCGTAGTCGCTAATTATAACAATATGTTTACTTTTGTGCGGTAACATATAGCTATAATCAGCGGTGGAAACATATTTGCGAACGCCGACCGTGTGCGGCTGTTTCTTGTTTGATCGTCTGATCAGTCGGAAGTTGCATTGCAGAGGAGAGTAAATGCCTATTTAAAATATAATTATTTTTGGATAGCTCAACATGAATTTCCTAAGGGACCGTAGTTTATCATGCATTTACCAGTAGAATATGGCGCGGAGAAAATATTTCGCCGCATGCAACTTCCGTCCGAACTCGACGAAAGAATTCGTGACTGTGAACTCTCTATTTGGCAGAAACATAAGGAAAATTAAATAACTTCATGAAGGAGTGAGACATAGATTCTATATTAAATAAATAGTTCATACACCAGTTCCATTTAAGTCTGAAATTATGGCAATTAATAGACGAACTTACACTGCAATGAAGGATTTAACATGGATGCTGTTTTGACTGGCACTTCTCGTAATGAAAACAATTCCTTCGACGTTTTCACATACACGTCGCGCAATAAATCTACTGCTAGGCACTTTTAGTATTACACATTTACTTTACACTAAAACAATATTATTTTTAACGATAATAATACGGCGGCAAGACATGCGCGTCCGACACAAGTTACAGGAGACAAGAGAAGAATGAGTAACTGTTCATCGAGAATATCTCGTACATCAAAAAAAAAATGTGTAAAAGTGTTCTTCTTCTGTCCGTTTTTCGCGCCGCGGGTTTCAAAGTCAATAACTCACTGCATCTCTGACGGCGCTTCGACAATAAACAAGTTACGTCACAGGTCGTTCACCTTTTACATTCTCGCAACATTATTTGCTAACTGTAGCTGTTGCCGAGCGACTGCTCGATTAATGAATGATTTAAAATGATAAGGTAATCACATAATGTTACAAGCTGCAACTAAAACAGTAACTTGAGTGATTTTAAAACATCATGGTACTTGAGCCATTATCATCTAAAATTTAACCTTTAGTATAGTCATTTATAACGTAGTTAACAGCGGGGTCTATCAGACTGAATGCCATACGTTTGCATATCATTTATTGTACAGGTTATATCATGGAGGGAAGAAAAGACAGGTTGGTAAGGGAAATGTCCATATTATGGGACATAGGGGAAGAGAAAAGCGATAAATCTTGGCAAGTATAGTTAAAGATAAAAAGTGTGTGGTGGAGGGGGGCAGAGAAATTTATTAGCAAAATCAGTATTCAGTAATACACATGACCAAGCATCTTATATCGGTCTTGTAAACAGTTCCAAGAACTGCTTTTTCCTAAGCTCTCTTTGATTATTGATTAACTTACCTGATCTTCTTTTCATATAACTGTGGATTTCCACTTTTTCTAAGACGTTCATCAGCCGGACCCTAGGGACGATATGCAACATTTCAGTATTATTCACCATACATTGCATTGCATGCTTATTCTGTATAGGATGATTTACAGAAGGTAGATTTCATATTAGCTGACCCCGCTCTTTAAACTTTGTCAAAAATTTGCGTCCCATTTGCCTCATATAATTATTGCAGTCGCTGCAAGGAATTATGTAAATATCCACATTTAAATATCTTTGTATGTTAGCAATCCTATGCGAAAGTATGTTGTGCTATGAAATCTTAGTTTTGAAGATTATCTTAATATCTTGTTTTCGAAAAAATCTTGCAAGTTTTTCCAAGATGTCTCCCGTGTAAGTCATGTTTATGTTTTTTAAAGTACAGCGTGATCAAAAAGTCAGAATAAATTTGAAAACTGAATAAATCACGAAATAATGTAGATAGAGAGGTACAAATTGACACACATGCTTGGAATGACATGGGGTTTTATTAGAACCAAAAAAATACAAAAGTTCAAAAAATGTCTGACAGATGGCGCTTCATCTGAGCAGAATAGCAATAATTAGCATAACAAAGTAAGACAAAGCAAAGATGATGTTCTTTACAGAAAATGCTCAATATGTCCACCATCATTCCTCAACAGTAGCTGTAGTCGAGGAATAATGTTGTGAACAGCATTGTAAAGCATGTCCGGAGTTATGGTGAGGCATTGGCGTCGGATGTTGTCTTTCAGCATCCCTAGAGATGTCGGTCGATCACGATATACTTGCGACTTCAGGTAACCCCAAAGCCAATAATCGCACGTACTGAGGACTGGGAACCTGGGAGGCCAAGCATGACGAAAGTGGCGGCTGAGCACACGATCATCACCAAACGACGCGCCCAAGAGATCTTTCACGCGTCTAGCAATATGGGGTGGAGCGCCATCCTAATGAAACCCCTTGTCTTTCCAAGCATGTGCGTCAATTTTGACTTCTCTATCTACATTATTGCGTGATTTATTAAGTTTTCAAATATATACTGACTTTTTGATCACCCGGTATTTTTGTACCAGTTGTTGTTGTTGTTGTTGTTGTCGTTGTTGTTGTTGTTGTCTTCAGTCCTAAGACTGGTTTGATGCAGTTCTCCATGCTACTTTATCCTGTTGCAAGCTGCTTCATCTCCCAGTACGTACTGCAGCCTACATCCTTCTGAATGTGATAATGTATTCATCTCTTGGTCTCCCTCTACGATTTTTACCCTCCACGCTGCCCTCCAATACTAAACTGGTGATCCCTTGATGCCTCGGAAAATGTCCTACCAACCGATCCCTTCTTCTAGTCAAGTTATGCCACAGACTCCTCTTCTCCCCAATTCTATTCAATACCTACTCATTAGTTATGTGATCTACCCATCTAATCTTCAGCATTGTTCTGTGGCACCACATTTCGGGAGCTTCTATTCTCTTCTGGTCCAAACTATTTATCGTCCATGTTTCACTTCCATACATGGCTACAAAAAAATGGCTCTGAGCACTATGGGACTTAACATCTGAGGTCATCAGTCCCCTAGAACTTAGAACTACTTAAACCTAACTAACCTAAGAACATCACACACATCCATGCCCGAGGCAGGATTCGAACCTGCGACCGTAGCGGTCGCGCGGTTCCAGACTGAAGCGCCTAGAACCACTCAGCCACACCGGCCGGCCTACATGGCTATACTCCTTACAAATACTTTCAGAAACGACTTCCTGACGCTTAAATCCATACTCGATGTTAACAAATTTCTCTTCTTCAGAAACGCTTTTCTTGCCATTGCCAGTCTACATTTTATATCCTCTCTAATTCGACCATCATCAGTTATTTGCTCCCCAAATAGCAAAACTCCTTTACTACTTTAAGTGTCTCATTTCCTAATCTAACACCCTCAGCATCACCCGAGTTAACTCGACTACATTCCATTATCCTCGTTTTGATTTTGTTGATGTTCATCTTATATCCTCCTTTCAAGACACTGTCCATTGCGTTCAACTGCTCTTCCAAGTCCTTTGCTGTCTCTGACAGAATTGAAATGGCATAGGCGAACCTTGTACCTAAACCTTGCTTAATCTTACTTTTCATTGTTTGTTGTAAGCATTCAGTATTCTTAATCACTCAGTCATTGGCTGTTGCTTTAAAATGTTCACATCATTGATTTTCTCATGATTATAAAGTGATAATTTCAAAATTTTGTGGATATTAGTCCCGAAAAACGTGGTTTTCTGTTCTTGTGCAGGAATAGAACTTGCACTTACAATTGTCCAGGGTTGTTGGCTTCCTGTATATTCCGAAAGTATGTAAATTGCATTTTTTGATATGGAACGTGAAGTTCCGCTTTCTGGCCCTAGAAGTGTGAATCGGACCTGACAGACCACAGTGTCGTTCTCTGGCAACGGCATCAGTGGATGCGCTATGGAGGGACCTGTGGTCAGCACGTTGTTCTCCTCGTCATTATCTCATTTCTTAGCTGTGGAATCGCTAGTTCCCGTACAAGTAGCTCGTCAGTTGGACTCACGAGACTGAGTGCACCCTGTTTCAGTCCTCCCACCACGGAAAAATCTCTGGCAGTACCGGGACTCGAACCTGGGTCACCCAAATGACAGTCATCAGCGCCGCGTAAGTCCAAAAACATTTATAGTTCTTCCATCTCCGTATTCCGCAGTAAAATACAGTTTCGGATGCAAACTGTTGAAACTAGTCACCTTGAAAAGTTGGTAAAGTACGAGAAGTGAATCTATGAAGAACGTTCTCTGAGATCCAAAGTTTGCTGTTGTCGTCAAGTACTCAGTCCATGGCTGAGGGGGAGACTAAGTTGTCGAGAGTGATTGGGAGCAAACGTGTGTACTGGTGTGGTGGACTAATTTCGGATTGCTGTTTCTGTAATTTGGAATTTATCAAAGAATCTGAAGTCCAGCCACGAGCGTTAGTTTTCAGAAAGTGGGATGTCGGGTTTAGTGAGCGTTTTCAGTTTTGATACATAAATTTTCGTGGCTGGATGGATGTGTGTGATTTCCTTAGGTTGGTTAGGTTTAAGTAGTTCTAAGATCTAGGGGACTGATCACCTCAGAAGTTAAGTCCCATAGTGCTCAGAGCCATTTGAACCATTTTTGAACAGAAAGCAAACAGCTGGCAACAATCGTCGGAAGGGTCCAGGACAAAGGGGGCAGCGTTATGGTCAGGGGAATGTTTTTGTGGCATTACCTGAGTGATATTGTCATTCTTGAAGACACAAGAGATGCACACAAGTCTGTATTCATCCGTGGGGACCATGACCATCCCTAGATGCAGTTTGTTTTTCCTCGACACGTTACCATCTACCAGTAGGGCAGTGCAATATGTCACACAGCTCACATTGTAAGCGCATGGTTCGAAGTGCACCGTGATGAATTTACTGTACTACCCTCGCCACCAGTCTCACCGGATTCAGACCCATTCGAGATTCTGTGGGGCCACCTCAGCCAGGCTGTTCGTGCCACGGATCCTCAATCGAAAACTCTATCGCTGCTGTCTACAGCACTGGAGTCGGCAAGACTCCATATACTTATCAGTGCCTTCCAGAACCTCACTGGCTATCTTCCTGCACGTCTCGCAGCGGTCCCACAGCGAAAGGAAGTCATTCAGGCTTTTACAGATGGTTACATTCACATGACTGCACAGTATATTTAAGAGGTACGATAAAACTGTTACTCGCTCTACATCCAAACAAATGACAACTTAGCTCACAATACGCCTCTTAAGTAAAGAAGACCGGTAAGCTCGTCATCATGAATGGAAGGGTAGGGTGATGTGTTGGCAGAAGAGCCAACACCGTGTTGCTAAAGGAGGCCGAAATGCACGCGCTTAAGCTCACGCAGACTGGCGTGAGGTCTGGAACAGTTAAAGGAGTTGAGTCTAATAAATAAAGTACGAAGCTCTTGGAATACTTAACTTTAATCCATAATTGGAGAACATCGCTCTTGTTGATACATTATATAATCTCAATATAAACTGGTCATGGCGCCTTGATAGGTCGTAGCAAATGACGTAGCTGAAGGCTATGCTAACTATCGTCTCGGCAAATGAGAGCGTATTTGTCAGTGTAGCTTCGCTAGCAAAGTCGGCTGTACAACTGGGGCGAGTGCTGGGATCTGTCTCTAGATCTGCCGTGTGGCGGCGCTCGGTCTGCAATCACTGACAGTGGCGACACGCGGGTCCGTCGTATACTAGCGGACCGCGGCCGATTTAAAAGCTACCACCTAGCAAGTGTGGTGTCTGGCGGTGACACCAC
Source organism: Schistocerca cancellata (assembly GCF_023864275.1). Classification (NCBI taxonomy): domain Eukaryota; kingdom Metazoa; phylum Arthropoda; class Insecta; order Orthoptera; family Acrididae; genus Schistocerca; species Schistocerca cancellata. The sequence continues at coordinate 227,830,726 of NC_064631.1, read as the reverse complement.
ATAGGAAACATTATTCCCCCAATCATGTTACTCATGATAGCCTTGGGCGAGCAAGCCATGACAAAACTCTTCCAACTGGTGTGCAAGATGTATGAGATAGGTGGAATAACTTCAGACTTCAAGAAAAATGTATTAACTCCAATTACAAAGAAAGAAGACGGTGATAGGTGTGAAAATTATCTAACTATCAGTTTAATAAGTCATGCTTGCACGAATTCTTTACAGAAGAATGGGAAACCTGGTGAAACAGGCCTCGGGGAAGATCAGTTTGGATTCCGGAGAAATGTAGTAACGAGCGAGGTAATACTGACCCTACAATTTATCTTATAAGATAGGTTAAGGAAAGATAAACCGACATTTATAGTATTTTTAGACATAGAGAAAGCTTTTGCCAGCGATGACTGGAATAATTTCTTTGAGTCTAAAGGTAGCAGGGGTAAAATACAGGAACCGAAAGATTACTTACAACTTGTACAGAAACCGACGCCAGCTATAGGAATCGAGGGGTATGAAAGGGAGGCAGTGTTAGAGAAGGGAGCGAGTCGTGGTTGTGGCCTACCCCCAATGTTATTCAATCTGTACATTGAGCAATCAAAAAAAGAAACAAAAGAAAGATGTGGAGTAAGAATTAAAGTTCAGGGACAAGAAATAAAAACTTTAAGTTTACCGATGACGTTATAATTTTGTCAGAGACAGGAAAAGGACTAAGAAGAGCAGTTGAACGGAATGGACATTGTCTTGAAAGGAAAATTTAAGATGAACGTCAGCGAAAGCAGAATAAGGATAATGGAAGGTAATTGAATTAAATCAGGAGATGCTGAGGGAATTACATTAGAAAGCGAGACACTTAAAATATTAGGTGAGTTTTGCTATTTGGGCAGCAAAGTAACTGATGATGGCGGAATTGGAGAGGATATAACATGTAGACTGGCAATAGCAAGAAGAGCATTTCTGAAGAAGAGAAATTTGTTAACTGTGAATACAAATTTAATTATTACGAAGTCTTTTCTGAACGTATTTGTATGGAGTGTTCCCATGAATGGAAGTGAAACATGGACGATAAACAGTTTAGACGAAAAGAGAATAGAAGCTTTAGAAATGTTGTGCTACAGAAGAATTTTGAAGATTAGATAGATCGATCACATAACTAATCAGGAGGTACCAAACAGAATTGGGGAGACAAGAAATTTGTGGCACAACTTGACTAAAAGAAATGATTGGTTGACAGGACACATTTTGAGACATCAAGGGCACCAGTTTACTATTGGAGGGAATGTGAGGGTAAAAATCGTAGAGGGAGACCAAGAGATGAATACAGTAATCAGATTCAGAAGGATGAAGATTGCAGTAGTTATTTGGAGATAAAGAAGAGTTTCGCACAGGATAGTGTAGCATGGAAAGCTGCATCAAACTTGTCTCCAGACTGAAAACTACAACCGTAACAACGTGAGGTACATCATCCTGATGGAGTCATTATCTCTCTCAGATTTCGAGATCTTTCTACATAGTAAAGATTACTGTCGATGTTTTGATTTGGTTAATTGCGATTATGTGGTACTCTTTTAATGGCGATATTCACTTTCTTTTCCACAACTTCAGCGGATAACTGACGGTGCGCAAAGCTTCTCTTCAGTAGATAGCATTTCATCATCGTGTGAATTATTGCCCACTACCTTCTACGCCAGCAAGAAAAGTAATCACTCTATCAGTTTATTCGAGTCGATATCTGCTGCCGATTTGCTGGAGATCGTCTTCCAATCGTGAATGTCATCATTCTCTTCAACTTCCTAATCATAATAATTATGATCATCTTCCTCATCTCCTTCTTCTCTATCTTCTGCTGTCATACATACATAGTTTACAACGGCTCTATCTTGGTCTGTCTCCTCCTGGAACAGCTGTTCTAATTTCTGAGAAGCGGGTCTTATAGGAAGTTGAAGTGCATGCTTGTTGAATTGTATCTTTTTCTTCTTCCTCTTCTCCTCCTCAGACAAAACCTAGCGACATTTTTTGTACTCAACATTAGGCTAACTGTATTAGGGTCTGGAATTGCATTCGCTACCATGCTGATATGCATGCCATAATCTCTCAATAATGATTCACCAGTTTTATGTAATGCACCCTTAGCAATATGTGTGTATTTATAACATCTGCTGCAATTTACTTGTCTGTAGGCGAGGAAGTTTGGTTATGAGCATAGGTAGCCTAGAGAATTTCACCATAATTTTGAAAATCTCGTGTTGTGCAACTCTTTACTGAAGCTTGAATTGTAAATAATAGAGAATATAATCCTGTTGTTCCAGGGTACTTTGCATTGTGAATTACTGAATCATCTCCAACGACTTCTGTCGGAGGATCATCAATCACCCACACTCTCGCCGTTGATTCAAATCTGACGCAGTTATACAGTATCAAGTGTTTTTTCCTATTGGTTCAATAAGAAAAGGATGCTGCCAGTTGACCCTCTTTCTCTTCTTCACCACCATCAACATCTTCCACATCGTATTCGTCATCTTCTCGTCCAATGTCTCTGACTTCTGCATTCTTAAATAATTGTTTTGATCAATTATTGTTCGTTTCTCCGTCTTAAGCTTCCTGCAATTAAAGAGAATTTTTCACCGCATGCGTTTCGCTTTTATTTGCAGAGCATCTTCTGTGGTCATTCTGCAAATTGGATGCGTATTTGGTGTGCAGTTTAGTAAAAAAAATGCTCTTTTTAATCTAAAGCAACCAAAATGTACAAAAACTTGTATTCAATTTGTAGAATGACCACAGAAGGTGCGTCATCCACATCGACATCTGTATTCAACAAACCACCGTGAGGTGCATGGGAGAGCTTACGTCCGATTGTACCACTTATTAGGGTTTCTCCCTGTTCCATTCAAGTATGGAGCGCGGGATGAATGTCTCTGCGCGTACAGTAATTATTCCAATCTTATCCTCATTATGCCCTTGTGAGCGGTACGTAGGTTATTGTATATCACTTGAGTAATCATTTGAAGCCAGTTCCTGAAACTTTGTTAAAAGACTTTCTCGGGATAGTTTACATCTGTCTTCAAGAGTCTTCCAGTTCAGTTCCTTTAGTATCTCTGTGACACTCTCCCACGGATTAAACAAATCTGTGATCATTCGTGGTGCCCTTCTCTGTATACGTACAATGTCCCCCGTCAGTCCTATCTGGTAAGGGTCCCACTCACTTGAGCAACATCCCAGGATGGGTAGCACGAGTGATTTGTAAGCAATCTCTTTAGTAGACTGATTGAACTTCCCAGTATTCTACCAATAAACCTAAGTCTACCACCAGTTTTATCTACCACTTAAGCTATGTGCTCATTCCATTCCATATCCCTACAAAGTGTTACACCCAGGAATCTGTATGAGTTGGCCTATTCCAACTGTGACCCATTGGTATTAATACAATAGTCATGGGTTACTATATTTTGTTTTTGTTTTTTGATGTGCACTATTTTACATTTCTGAACATTTAGTACAAGTTTGAAGTTTCTGCAACATGTTGAAATCTTATCAAGATGAGGCTGGATATTATGCAGCTTCTCTCTGGTAGTACTTCATTATTGATAACTGCATCATCTGTAAAAAGTATGATTTTACTATTAATATTGTCTGAAAAGTCGTTAATATACAACATGAACAGCAAGGCCCCCACACAATTCCTTGATCCAAAGCTTTCAATATGCCATGTGAGAAAAGTGCGAGTTGGGCTTCACATGATCGATGTTTTCGAAAACCATGCTGGTCGGTATTGAGGAGGTCATTCTGCTCGAGATACCTCATTAGGTTCGAGCTCAGAATATGTTATAAGATTCTATAACAAATCGGAGTCAAGGATGTTGAACAGTAGTTTTGTGGATCACTTCTGCTACCCCTCTTGTACACGAGTGTGACCTGTGCCTTTTTCCAAGAACTGGATACGGTTTTTTGTTCGAGGAATTTGCGGTAGATTATAGTGAGAGGAGGGGCTAGCTCAGCCGCATATTCAGTATAGAATCTGACAGGGATTCCATTGGGGACTGTGGTTTTGTCAGTTTTAATGATTTTCAGCTGTTTCTCAGCACCATTGACACTTATACTTATTTCATTTATCTTTTCGGTGGAACGAGGATTAAATTGGAGCTATTCTCATGGGTTTTCCTCTGTAAAGGAACATTTGTAAACAGAATTGAGCATTTCCGTTTTTGATATGCTACCCTCAATTTCAGTTCGTGTCTCATTCGCTAGTGACTGGTCACTAACTTTGATTCCACTAACGAGCTTTACATATGACCAGTATTTATAATACGACCAGTATTTCTCTGGATTTTGTGAAATTTCATTGACAATATTCTTCTACGGTGGTCACTGAATGCATCACGCATTGCTCTCTTGACAGCCAAACGCGTTTCATTCAGCATTTATATATAGGCCTATGTTTTAAACAAATTATGCAGTAATCTCTGTTTCTTTAGAAGTTTCTCTACAGTGACTATATACCATGGAGGTTCCTTCCTATTATGAAGTGTTCTACTGCATACGTGTCTATCTAGTGCATGGTCAACTATTCTTTTAACTTTATCCAGAGTTCCTGTACATGATCCTGACCTGTGGTGGAATTTTCAGTTTCCTCATTGAGATAAGATATTACTGATTTTAGCTAGTTTGCTGAACATATACATTCAAGAGCCAAAGAAACCGGTACACCTGCCTAACATCGTGTAGGGCCCCCGCGAGCACACAGAAGTGCCGCAACACGACGTGGCATGGACTCGACTAATGTCTGAAGTAGTGCTGGAGGGAACTGAAGCCACTTTGTAGCAATTCTGGACGTGTGTGGTGTCGCATGGTCCTGGTGGAATTGTCCAAGTAGGTCGGAATGCACAATGAACATGAATGGATGCAGGTGATCAGACAGGATGCTTACATACGTGTCACCTGTCAGAGTCGTATCTAGACGTAGCAGGAGACGCATATCACTCCACCAGCACACGCGCCGCCTCATTACAGAGTCTCCACCAGCTTGAATAGCCCCTTGCTGACATGCAGGGTCCACGGATTCTCCATACCCGTACACGTCCATCCGCTAGATACAATTTGAAACGAGAGGCTTCCGACCAGACAACATGTTTGCAGTCATCAACAGTCCAATGTCAGTGTTGATGGGCCCAGGCAAGGTGTACGAGTAAAGCTTTCTGGCGTGCAGTCATCAGGGGTAGGCCTACAAGAGTGGGCCTTCGGCTCCAAAAGCTCATATCGATGATGTTTCGTTGAATAGTTTGCACGCTGACACTTGTTGATCGGAAGGGTCCCGCTTTTGACACGTTGAACGATTCTGTTCAGTCGTCGTTGGTGCCGTTCTTGCAGGATCATTTTCCGGCCGCAACGATGTCAGAGATGTGAATTTTATCGGATTCCTGATATTCACGGTATACTCGTGTAATGGTTGAACGGCAAAAATCCGCACTTAATCGCTGCCTCGGAGATGCTGTGCCCCATCGCTTGAGCGCCGACTGTAACACCACGTTCAGACTCAGTTAAATCTCGATGGTCTGCCACTGTAGGAGCAATAACCAATCTAACAACGGCCCCAGACACTTGTCTTATATAGGCGTTGCCGACAGCAGCGACGTCTTCTGCCTGTTTACATATCTCTGTATAACGCATGCCTATACCAGTTTCTTTGGCGCTTCGGTGTACATCTTTCTGCTTGTTTTAGTTGTCGTTTGTACTTTGATAATTATTGTTACCACAGATCAAATATATTTCTATCATGAGTGGGGTTCTTAGTAAATAAAAGCGAAACGCGCTTGATGTGAAATTGTCTGTAATTAATTGCAATAAGCTGAAGACGGAGAAAGGAATAATAACTGATTTTAACAGCTGCTGCGGATCATGACAATGCAAACAAACATTGTTTTTAACTTCTTCATCTCTCTTCATTCAGAATAACTGTTCCTACGTCTGTAACGGTTGAGAACGGGTTTCAACTCTTTTGCCAGTATAGAGTCACGAGCTCAATTTCTATTTTTTGCAGCGATGACAGCTTGCAGCGGCCATTTCCTCGAGATTCCAACACCTGACTCGTGGGACTACTCTTCCGTCCATTCGAACTGTGACACATTTAGACAACAGCAGTGACGAATGAAAAATGAACGGATTACAGGCAAACGTCTCACTATTTTATTACTTTTCACACCATTAGCCGTTAGGCATTAGGCATTATGTGTTGTGTCAGCCGTGAGCCGTTAAGTGTTACAAGGTGGAAACCAGGGGGAACGGTGAATACTTAGAGTGGAAGGTGGACACCTGAGGGGATGGTGGACACCTTTTAAAAAACTGAGTTAACATTGCTGGGTCTTAAACAATATGGTAACATTAAATGAAGATCAATTACTGGAGGGGAAAATTGTATTCCCTCTGCAATGTATTATGAGTTATGCGTTAGCTTTTAGGCTTCCATATATACAGGGTGGTCCATTGATAGTGACCGGGCCAAATACCACACGAAATAAACATCAAACGAAAAAACTACAAAGAACGAAACTCGTCTAGCTTGAAGGGGGAAACCAGATGGCGCTAAGACCATAGGTCAAAGGGATATCAACTGCCTTTTTTTTATATAGGAACCCCCATTTTTAATTACATATTCGTGTAGTACGTAAAGAAATATGAATGTTTTAGTTGGACCACTTTTTTCGCTTTGTGACAGATGGCACTGTAATAGTCACAAACGTATAAGTACGTGGTATCACGTATCATTCCGCCAGTGCTGACGGTATTTGCTTCGTGATACATTACCCATGTTAAAATGAACCGTTTACCAATTGCGGAAAAGGTCGATATCGTGTTGATGTATGGCTATTGTGATCAAAATGCCCAATGGGCGTGTGATATGTATGCTGCTCGGTATCCTGGACGACATCATCCAAGTGTCCGGACCGTTCGCCGGATAGTTACGTTATTTAAGGAAACAGGAAGTGTTCAGCCACGTGTAAAACGTTAACCACGACCTGCAACAAATGATGATGCCCAAGTAGGTGTTTTAGCTGCTGTCGCGGCTAATCCGCACATCAGTAGCAGGCAAATTGCGCGAGAATCGGGAATCTCAAAAACGTCGGTGTTGAGAATGCTACATCAACATCGATTGCACTCGTACCATATTTCTATGCACCAGGAATTGCATGGCGGCGACTTTGAACGTCGTGTACAGTTCTGCCACTGGGCACAAGAGAAATTACGGGACGATGACAGATTTTTTGCACGCGTTCTATTTAGCGACGAAGCGTCATTCAACAACAGCAGTAACGTAAACCGGCATAATATGCACTATTAGGCAACGGAAAATCCACGATGGCTGCGACAAGTGGAACATCAGCGACCTTGGCGGATTAATGTATGGTGCGGCATTATGGGAGGAAAGATAATTGACCCCCATTTTATCGATGGCAATCTAAATGGTGCAGTGTATGCTGATTTCCTACGTAATGTTCTACCGATGTTACTACAAGATGTTTCACTGCATGACAGAATGGCGATGTTCTTCCAACATGATGGATGTCCGGCACATAGCTCGCGTGCGGTTGAAGCGGTATTGGATAGCATATTTCATGACAGGTGGATTGTGTGGTATCGATAGTTTCAAAGGTTGGCACTCCCACGAGACACCGACGGCAGCTCCCTCTAGTTGGTACTGTGCAGCTCTACGAGCTCCGCTACAGATTCAGCCATTTCATCGACAGCAGACGACTGGGACACTTCGCTTCAGCTTCGCACCTCATTTCAACTTCTGTATTCTCATTGCTTGAGTAAAGGGGATTTAAATTCACACAGCAGTATCGACGTGTTTTACCTTTTCCTGATCCAACCCACGCGCAGCCTTCCAGGCGGGATACAAAAGATTGGTCGTCGAAGCACCATACCATGGCCCGCACGTTCACCGGAAATGACGTCCCCGGATTTCTTTCTGTGGGGAAAGTTGAAGGATATTTGCCATCGTCACCCACCGACAACGCCTGACAACATGCGTCAGCCCATTGTCAATGCATGTGCGAACATAACGGAAGAAGAACTACTCGCTGTTGAGAGGAATGTCGTATTGCCAAATGCATTGAGGTTGACGGACATCATTTTGAGCATTTATTGCATTAATTTGGTATTTACAGGTAATCATGCTGTAACATCATGTGTTCTCAGAAATGATAAGTTCACAAAGGTACATGTATCACATTGGAACAACCAAAATAAAATATTCAAACGTACCTACGTTCTGTATTTTAAATTAAAGAACTTACCTGTTACCAACCGTTCTACACATCACTTGAATACTACGCTCTGACTGGTTGGAAAAAGAAAGGAGATGGGTATAAAGCAGAACTGGTCTACTTCTATCATTTTGAATCTTTGTTCACCTTAATAATGCGTTGTCATTGGCTAGATATAAGGAGGGTGCGAGGGGGAAAAGAGGGAGATGGTTTTTAAGTTTCTTTAACACAATTGGACTAGTTCCACGACCATGGATTTTTTATTGGTTGTATCTTTTTAAATACTGTACTATGATTAGCTGGAGTTAGGGCAGGGGGTTGTGAGGGGAAGGGTTAGGAATTTCCCATTGATAACGATGATATCATCACTGATGGTGTCGCTAATAGGTATGATGACGCCAGTTAAGTCAATGACCTGGATCAAGTTCCGTAAACAAAGTGCGCCAGAGTCGCCTATGTGAACAATGTGTGAGATAGTTGATAGACACACAATTAACATGCCTTCAGACTTTCGGAAAAATATCGTCCTCACAATCCTGAAGCTCTGAAATGGATATAAATGCTGGAACTACAATACAATCAGTTTAACAATACATGCATCAAAGCCGCTAGTAGGATAAATATAAAACAGAATGGAAAACAAAATTGAATATCTATCACATGGCAGTTACTTTGGCTTTAGAAAGGTAAATGTACCAGAGAGGGAGTTCTGAAGGTAGGCTTTATAATAGAGGCTAGGCTTAGGAAAAATTAAGATATATTCATAGAATTTGTCGACCTATTAGCGTTGAACAAAGTAACGGTGCAGGGAAAGTAGGTTAAGCTGTAGGGACAGATAGGTAATAAACAGTATGTACAAGAATACAGACGAGGTAATAAGGAAGGGAAACAAAGAGAAAAGTGCTCGGATTAAAATAGTTTAAAGCAAGCGTGCAGTGTTCGTGCACTACTGTTCAACCTGTAAGTCGAACAGGCAATGACGTAAATAAAACAAGTCTTCAGGAGTAGGATTAAATTCTTAACGTAAAGAATATCAGTGATAAGATACATTGATGAATTTGTTAACCTCTGTGAGGAGGAATTGTATGTCCCGTTGAATGGAACGAACATTCTAATGGTCACCGAAGGCGGTGGATAATCGAAAGTAAGGGCTTAAGTAACGAAATGTAGCAGTAATGACACTAGCGGTAACTTGGAAACTGAAAATCACGTATTAGTCAAAGTGTAGAAATCCTGCTACTCTGGAAGAAAAATGATGCATGGCATACGAACAAAGGAAGATATAACCAGAAAACTAGTACAGACAAAAGAAGTTTACCGATATCCAACACGTGACATAATTTGAGGATTTAGCGTTGTTTGGAAATGAATCGTGGACTGTGTGAAAGCCAGAAAGAAGAGAATCGAAGCGTTATAGATGTGCTATGGAACGATTTTGCTGATAGGAAATGAGGAGGGTCTCTGCAGATACAGCGAGTAAAAGAATACGCGGAAAACACTAACTACGAAATGGGACAGGTGATAGTATATTCCGTCATCCACAAAGTTTCTAGACTGGATTAATAAAAAATAAAGGAAAGGTAAGATGGTGGTTTCAAAGCGCCATTTATTCTACGTAGTCTGCCCCCACTTGGGTACAATGTACAGAGCTTAATACAACCTTGTAAAACTTTGAGATATGTTCTTCTTGGGATGTTACTCAACTCACGCGTCGCATTGTCGTAAATGTCGGTTATGTCGGCGAAGCGTTTGACTATTCATGCAAATTTCTGCATGCTCATTTCTCCTCGTGACCAGAGTTTAAGGTAATGAGTCGCGAATCTCTGACAGTTTTCTTGCATCTACTACTACAGCGGTGTGAAGCGACTAGCATGTATAACACACTGCGAAATGATTATGTATTATATATATTGGAGTGTTGAACCACTCTCGAAACGGAAATCTACATTCAGTGTTTCGCATCTTGGAGCATGTAATAAGTTCCTCTGTTATAAATGTACCATAAAATCATAACAAGGAATATTCACTACCCTTTCAAAATTTAGGTGTCTGTAATGATAGAGTTAATAAATGAAGGAAATAAATCAAAATCTTGGAATCCAATTAAAAAATTTGTTGTAATACAAACAATGTAATTTATTGTACAATTTAAAATACAAAGATTTCAAATACTGACAGTTATTCAGAAACTGATGCATCAGAAGTAGAAATATTGAAACCACATTCTGCGGGACTGTTATCTTTACTACCCCTGTCAGTAACCCGTAAAATTTCGTCAACTTATAAGGGTGCTGGATTCCCGAGGATAGGCTTTAAATAGCCTTTCACGTACCATCCTTAAGGTTCAGGATGTAGTTTTACTCAGTAAAGGTGGACAGAATTATGATACATAAAATTTACATATATTGTGAGCAAAATTTTTTTGTTTCATCGGCTTCCAGAATGGTGGAATGCTATTTTAGTATGACATAAAATAAAGAAGAGATTTTATTTGCTCCTCATAAATTATTAATGTGCGTAAATTAATAATTGAAAAAATGAAGACGGACTATAAAAAACTGTTAAGATCGCATTCCTTTACAAGAACAGGGTTTTTAATATAATTTTATTTTCCATTGCTTTTGGGCGAAACAAACTTACTGATTATACCATCGAATTCATAACGTCTTGCAACCCACAATAAAAAAAGCTTCAAAATATCAGACTGAGGGGTTGTGTCAGTGCTCTTCATTACCTTCTTCGACTGGATTTTCAAAGCCGCCATTTCCTTAACTACATCAGTTGTATTGATATTTCTCGTGAATTTGGCGCCAAGATCTGCTGCATATTTTTCAGAATAAGATACTAAGTTTTCATTTAACGCCTTACGAGCAGTAAAGTAAAGTAAAATAAAGTGAGGTGAAATGATTTCTTATATGTGAGATACGTTTCCCTGTTCACTAAATATTGTATTAATACTTCGAAGCTAGCTTAATACTAGCTTAAATAGTTTCACTCCCGTCTCAGTTGACAGAAATCGGAAGAAAGCGTAAACCCTCAGTCAAATAGCATACCTGTTGCAGCATCCGCTTGCCAACCTTTGATAGCTTACAATACCGTAGCGAAGTAGCAGCGAAAACTCCATTGCTGAACGTAACTGACCTAGGCGGTAGCTGTATGAACCAAGCGCACTGTTGACGCACTACGTATGTGACGTCTCTTACGTGGTAGTGATTTCTGTATGATCCTATTTGGACAAAAAGACACTATGACGAGCTGACGAAAAGGCCTCTTCTCATCGACATAAGACAGGAACGAGAGTAGTAGGAGAACTCACGAACCTCCTCCGGTTAATTCTTAAATCGTCTCTCTCTTCTTTTTCTGGCCACTTTTTACGCCCATCCGCGCTTTGTCTATCTTGTCATTGCCTGCGTACAGCACTGTGTGTGGGACCAACAGTGAAGAGATTTTTCTGTTCGACAAAACATTTGGAGTATGTCTGGAACACTTGATTCAGAGACGTCACTCCATCCGGATTTGTGACAACAGTTTTCACACATTATCGCCGCACCTCCAGTACTTAACACTGCCTGCTTACAACTGCACATCTCTTTTTTTACAGTTGTTTGTTCGAGCTACCACCGTAGTTACTGCGCTGGCATAGCTTATGTCAGGAATAAAATCAGTCTTGGAACATGTTGGATGGACGGTGTATGTGTCAGAACATCAGGGAATAACGTCGAGGGCATTAGAGGGAGGCGTAGATGCAAGAACTGTAGGGCAAAACGGAGATAGCAATGTACCCAGTAAGTAATCGAGGACGCTGAGTGTAAATGCTAGTCTGAGATGGAGACGGTGCCACAAGACAGAAGTCGTTACAGGTCCGCGAGCCATTCTGATAACTAATGACAAAAAAAGACAAATTTCAGAATGCGATTTTCACTCTGCAGCGGAGTATGCGTTGATATGAAACTTCCTGGCAGATTAAAACTGTGTGCCGGACCGAGACTCGAACTCGGGACCTTTCTTTCGCGAGCAAGTGTTCAAGGCCTTTTTTTTTGCATTTTGTTCTTTGTATTTGGTCGAAGCGGACATCACATGACATCCAGTGAAGTTCGTTGTTGATCTCTTCACTCAGTTTTTTTATTACAGAGACACGCCAGGTCTCTGACCGAACACGCTGAACTACCGTGCCGGCACCCTCTGAGCTACCCAAGCACGACTCACACCCCGTACTCACAGCTTTACTTCTGCCAGTACCTCGTCTCCTACTTTACAAACTTTACGGAAGCTCTCCTGCAAACCTTGCAGAACTAGCACTCCTGAAAGAAAGGATATTGCGGAGACATGGCTTAGCCACAGCCTGGGGGATGGTTCCAGAATGAGATTTTCACTCTGCAGCGGAGTATGTGCTGATATGAAACTTCCTGGCAGGTTAAAACTGTGTGCCGGACCGAGACTCGAACTCGGGACCTTTGCCTTTCGCAGGCAAATGCTATACCATCTGAGCTACCCAAGCATGACTCAGCCCCGTTCTCCCCCCAGGGGGTCCACAACTCTTTTGTGGATACGTGCGTAGCGAGCACGGGACCCCGAGCTAATGTGGCCTTCCTTCCTTTCCGGGCTGCATACCTTCCCTTTCCGCATCCTTCCCCATCCCTATCTTCGCCCCTCCTCCCCTCACCTCTGGCTCTTTCCTTCCCTTTCTCCCCATCTGGGAGTATGGTTTGTGCCTACGTCCAGAGACGGACGCTCGTAAATGTAATGCATTCTTTGCCTTCCTTGCTTTTATGTCTTCTTCCTTCCTTTGTCCTTCTCTTTTCCTTACCTCTTCTCTTTACCCTTTTCTCCGCTGCGGCGTTTGAGATCTCTCTTCTTTCCTTTCCCTTTCTCTTTCTTCCTCCCTGTGCGTGTCTGAAGGCCGACCCACGCCTTTTGTGCGTAGCCGGTGACGGGGTAACGCGTAATTCCCCGCCCCGGGTAGACAGGTAGGACACGTACGTACCCCCTGGTAACGGCCAGGCCCAGGGAGGGGTGATTACCCGAGCTGATACCTTCCGAAAGTGCCGATTGGTCCCTCCGTCCGTTTGTCGGGAGGTGTGACCTGAGGTGTGAACAATCACCTAAGGCGGGTGTGCCCTCAGTGAGAGCCCCCACAAGGGAGGAGCGCGCCATCGGAGACGCCGGTAATCATGGGGGATTCTTCCGCGATGGTTTCCTCACCTTCCACTATGTCTGCTCACAAACGTAAGTTCACTGAGTCTCAGCCACAGACGGTTCTTCCATCGTTGCCACAGTTCCTTGTTGTTTCTTGGTCTGACGAAGGTCACGACTTCTCCACGGTCAACCCTTTCATTATTCAGAAAGGTGTCGACGCAATTGCAGGTCCTGTAAAGTCTTGTTCCAGATTACGGAATGGCACCCTGTTGTTAGAAACACACAGTGCCCTCCAGGCACAAAAATTGCTAAGTACTTCTCTGCTCCACACCTTCCCTGTCCGGGTGGAACCGCACCGTACCTTAAATTCCTCGCGTGGAGTCGTTTATACACGCTCCCTCGATGGATTGTCTGACGAAGAAATTCAGCACTACCTGTCTGACCAGGGTGTAACGGCTGTTCATAGAGTTATGAAAAGGGTTGACACGAACATCATTCCAACCCGCACTGTCTTCTTGACATTTGACAAAGTTCAACTCCCATCGAAAATCAAAGCAGGCTATGAGATAATTTCCGTTCGCCCTTACGTCCCAAACCCTACGCGTTGCTATCGATGTCAGCGGTTCAATCACACCAGCCAGTCCTGTTCCAATCCGGCCAAATGTGTTATGTGTGGCAAGGATGCCCATGAGGGTGCTTGTCCACCTCCATCCCCTCGCTGCATCAACTGTATGGGTGACCACCCTGCTTCCTCTCGAGATTGCCCCGTTTTTAAGGACGAAAAGCTCATCCAGGAAATAAGAGTGAAGGAAAAGGTGTCGACCTTTGCTGCTCGAAAATTATTCGCCAGTCGACAGCCCACCGTGCCTCAGATGGGAAAATACAGCACTGTCCTTGCTTCTCCTCGGCCAACAAAGGAGGTGGCCACGCAGACTTGCGACCTCACCTTTAGTACCACGGTCGTCAGATCGGCCAGCGCAAAGATCGCCCGTTCAACCTCACCATCGCCTGCCCACTCTATGGCTCACCCTTCGTCGGGTTCTGCTAAATCTCGAGCCCAAAAGTCAGACGCCAAGTCTTCGAAAAAAGAGCATACCCGTGAAGAGTTTTTACGTACCGCAACTTCACAACCATCGGTTCCTCCTTCATCTAAACATCATACTTCCAAGAAGGCTACAAAGAAACCCAGTTCCTCTCCTTCTCCGCCAAGGCGTGTCCCATCTACAGCACCACCTGGCGGAAATCGCCATCGGCCGTCTTCTGTGTCGCCGAGGCGCATTGCTGGTGGCCGGTCAACCGGCCGATCGCTGGTGGCAGGGGCTGCTCCTGACCAACCTATGGATCAGGATCTTCTGCCTTCGGCTGAATGCCATTCCATGCTGTCGGTCGCAAGCTCTGAGCAGTCGTTGAGTTGACAGCACCCTTGGTCACATTCCTCCATTTTCTGTTCACCCTATGTCCATTATCCACTGGAATATCCGCGGCATTCGAGCCAATCGGGATGAATTGTCGGTCCTCTTACGATCCTACTCACCGGTCATCTTCTATCTTCAGGAAACAAAGCTGCATCCCCATGACCGCTTTGTTCTCCCTCATTTTCAGTCCGTCCGATATGACCTCCCCTCTGTTGAAGGCACTCCAGCCCATGGAGGACTCGTGATTCTTCTCCATGATACTCTCCATTATCACCCAATCCCCTTAAACACTTCCTTCCAAGCTGTCGCCGTCCGTCTTTCCCTTTCTGGATACACGTTCTCTCTTTGTACTGTATACATTCCATCATCCACACCAATGGCACGAGCTGATCTCCTTCATCTTCTTGGTCAGCTTCCACTCCCCTATTTGCTGGTTGGGGACTTCAATGCCCACCACCCGCTTTGGGGATCTCCACATCCTTGTCCACGTGGCTCTCTATTGCTAGACGTCTTCCACCAAGCGGATCTAGTTTGCCTCAACACTGGGGTCCCCACATTTTTGTCTGCCTCCACGACAAATTTATCTCAGGGATTTTCTCTGCCTCGTGATGGCTGGGTGTTGTGTGATGTCCTTAGGTTAGTTAGGTTTAAGTAGTTCTAAGTTCTAGGGGACTGATGACCATAGATGTTAAGTCCCATAGTGCTCAGAGCCATTTGAACCAAATTTATCTCATTTGGACCTTGCGGTCGGTACTGTTCCGCTAGCTCGGCGCTTCGAATGGTTCGCCCTTGATGATACACACTCGAGTGACCACTTTCCATGTGTCCTTAGACTGCAGCCTCCACTGCCATATATGCGCTCGCGACGCTGGAAATTTGCCCAAGCCGATTGGACACTTTGTTCGTCTCTAGCGACATTCGATGACCGTCGCTTTCCCAGCGTCGACGATGAGGTCACACATATTACCGACGTTATTCTTACAGCTGCGGAACGTTCAATACCACGCACCTCCGATTTGCCCCGGCGCCCCCCAGTTCCTTGGTGGAACGAGGCATGCCGTGACGCAATACGTGAGCGGCGACGTGCTCTTCGCATTTTCCGTCACCATCCTACTTTGGCCAACTGTATCCGCTATAAGCAGCTCCGTGCGCGATGCCGTCGCGTCATCCGCGATAGCAAGAAGGCAAGCTGGAAATTCTTTATTAGCTCATTTAACACCTTCACTCCCTCCTCGGAAGTTTGGAGTCGGCTTCGACGGTTCTCAGGCGCGCCTAGTTTCTCCCCGGTCTCTGGGCTCACTGTCGCGCATGATACCTTAGTGGACCCAGTCGCAATTTCTAACTCGTTGGGTCAGCACTTTGCTGAGATTTCGAGCTCTTCAAATTACCCGCCAGCGTTTCTCCCGAAGAAACGTGCAGCGGAAGTGCGACATCTTGCTTTCTCCCCTCAAAATCACGAAAGCTACAATACTGTTTTCTCCATGCGGGAACTCCAACATGCCCTCTCTTCTTCTCGCTCCTCTGCCCCAGGACCGGATGGTATCCATGTCCAAATGTTGCTGCATTTATCAACCCATAGTCTGCGTTACCTCCTTCGCCTTTATAATCGAATTTGGACCGACTGTACCTTTCCCAGAAGGTGGCGGGAAGCTGTTGTCGTTCCCGTTCCGAAACCTGGAAAGGACAAACATCTCCCCTCTAGCTATCGCCCCATTTCTCTCACGAGTAGTGTCTGTAAGGTTTTGGAGCGTATGGTGAATTACCGTTTAGCTTGGTGGCTGGAATCCCGCAGTCTTTTAACACCAGCCTAATGCGGATTTCGGAAGCATCGTTCTGCTGTTGACCATCTTGTTGCTCTCTCCACTTATATCATGAACAATTTTCTCCGGAAACGCCAAACGGTAGCAATATTTTTTGATCTGGCGAGAGCATACGATACCTGTTGGAGGACGGGCATCCTCCGCACACTGTTCTTTTGGGGCTTTCGAGGCCGGCTGCCCCTTTTTCTTCGCGAATTTATGGCAGAGCGCACTTTTAGGGTGCGGGTGAACACTACTCTCTCCCGTACTTTCTCCCAAGAAAACGGGGTACCCCAGGGATCCGTGCTGAGTGTTGTACTGTTTGCCATCGCCATAAATCCAATTATGGATTGTCTCCTTTCTGATGTCTCGGGCTCCCTCTTTGTGGACGATTTTGCGATCTACTACAGCTCTCAACGGACCAGCCTTCTTGAACGACGTCTTCAAGGATGTCTCGATCGCCTCCACTCGTGGAGCATCGAAACCGGCTTCCGTTTCTCACCCAGTAAGACCGTTTGTGTCAATTTTTCGCGACGTAAGGAGTTTCTTCCGCCCGCCTTACATCTAGGTCCTGTCAACCTTCCGTTTTCAGACGTCGCTAAATTCTTGGGTCTTATGTTTGACAGAAAACTGTGCTGGTCCTCCCACATTTCGTATCTTTCGGCTCGCTGTCTGCGATCGCTTAAGACCCTCCGTGTCCTGAATGGTACCTCCTGGGGAGCGGACCGAGTGGTCCTTCTCCGCCTCTGTCGCGCTCGAAATTGGATTATGGAAGCATAGTCTACTCCTCTGCTCGGCCGTCTATTCTTCGGCGTCTCGACTCTATCCACCACCGTGGATTACGTTTAGTGTCTGGAGCTTTTTACACTAGCCCTGTGGAAAGCCTTTATGCTGAGACTGCTGAACCTCCGCTGTCCAATCGGCGAGCAGTCCTCCTGAGTCGTTATGCTAGCCATCTGTATTCCATGCCTGCTAATCCAGCCTATGACTTTTTTTTCGACGCCTCCTTTGATGTAGGGTATGCAGGCCGCTCCTCCTCCCTACTACCCCCGGGAGTCCGCTTCCGTCAACTGCTCCATTCTCTTTCCTTCCGCTTTCCTAAAACCTTCTTGACAACTTGGGGTACAGCACCGCCTTGTCTCCGTCCCCGGATCTGCCTGCTCCGTGACCTTTGTCAATTTCCCAAGGATGGTACTCCTACACTTGTTTATCGTCGGGCATTTGCTGCTCTATGTGCACAAATGACGGACGCCACATTTATTTACACCGACGGCTGGAAAACATCGTTAGGTGTAGGGAGTGCCTATATTGTTGGCGACACCCCAAATCGCTTTCGGCTTCCCGACCAGTGTTCGGTTTATACTGCGGAGCTTTACGCTGTTCTCCAGGCTGTCCACTACATCCGCCGCCATCAGCGGATACAGTACGTTATCTGCTCAGATTCTCTCAGCTCTCTCCTCAGTCTCCAAGCTCTTTACCCTGTGCACCCTCTGGTCCACCGGATTCAGGACTGTCTGCTCTTGCTCCACCTGGGGGGCGTCTCGGTGGCGTTCCTCTGGCTCCCGGGACACGCTGGTATCTGTGGGAATGAGGCGGCCGATATAGCGGCCAAGGCTGCAGTCTCTCTTCCTCGGCCAGCTATTCAGTCGCTTCCCTTCACCGATCTACGGAGCGGTTAATGTCGCGCATGCGCATTGGTCAACACTTCCCCGTAATAAATTGCGGGAAGTGAAAGCCCTTCCTTGCGCTTGGACCTCTTCCTCCCGAACGCGTCGTCGGGAGGAGGTAATTTTAGCTAGACTCCGGATAGGGCACTGTCTTTTTAGCCACCGACATCTTTTAAGCGGCGATCCTCCCCCACTCTGTCCTTACTGCTCTCAGCTGTGGACGGTAAGACACCTTTTAATTGAATGCCCCTATTTTAATCCGTTACGCTCCCGTCTACAGCTATCGCCTGATCTATCGTCGATTTTAGCAGATGACTCGCGCTCAGCCGACCGCGTTCTCCAGTTTATTAGTGACAGTGAAATGACGTCAGTCATTTGAAGCTTTTTTTGGGGACAACCACCCCCTTTCTGTAGTGGATTTTTAAGCATTCCTTCTACTTTTAGTTTCTCAAATTTTATGACGTTGTTCCCATTGCTGCTGGTTTTCAATTTCGGTTTTTTACTGTCTTAAGTCACGGGCTGGGCGCTAATGACCATAGAAGTTTTGCGCCCTAAAACCAAAAACAAAAAAAAGCCCCGTTCTCACAGCTTTTCGCTCTAGAAACTTCCCCCAGGCTGTGGTTAAGCCATGACTCCGCAATATTCTTTCTTTCAGAAGTGCTAGTTCTGCAAAGTTTGCAGGAGAGCTTCTGTGAAGTTTGCAAAGTGGGAGACGAGGTACTGCCAGAAGTAAATATATGAGGACGGGGCGTGAGTCGTGCTTGGGAGCTCAGATGTGGCTTCACGGTAGCTCAGCGTGTTCGGTCAGAGGGTTAGCTACCCTCTGTAATAAAAAAAAAAACTGAGTTACTCGATCAACGACGAAATTAAACGGGTGTCTTACGACGTCCGCTCCGAATAGATGCAACGAACAAAAGCGAACAAAATGAGACTAAAAAAAGAAGTGGTAGATCACTTGCCCGCGAAAGGCAAAGGTCCCGAGTTCGTGTCTCGTTCCGGCACACAGTTGTAATATGCCAGGAAGTTTCAAGGACAAGTTTTATTATTATAGTTAAGGACGAAGCCAACAGTTTTAAAGTATGGTTGGTGAATGTTTTTATGTGGCTAGGAAAATTAAGTATCTTTCATTCCACGATACAGGTAATCATACACAAGCATGATTCCATGTAACAGCCAATTGTCAACGAAACTGTCCTGAGATCAAGCCTTTACATATTACATTAATGTTGCCATAAACTCGTTTCGGTGTAATTTAGTTTTAGATGTCTTTCACCCGAGTAAAAAATCCGTGACTAAGTCACAGTATAAAGCTGCACTACTCTACATCTCAATGACAATGCTTCGAAGAGTGTGAGCAACATGTGGCAGGCACCTGCGTTATCAAGGAGTCATGCGGCTAAGAAACGCACTTTAAATCATTGCTGATACTTGTAAATCAGGGCACTTTTATCAACTTGTTTTGCATAGGTCGAAACTGTCGTCATTCCAAAGAACAAAAGAGGACTTTAGACTGGTTCTATGATACCATTATCATAGTTCCACAGTGTGACAGCGTTATCAGGCGAAGTCGAGAACAATTGCCTAAGCTATATTTCAGTGTCCGTGATACGACGGAGGGATGGACGGGCTGAAAACTGTTGGGCGCTTAACAGTGTGGTCATAAGCGCTCTTCCTCAAGATCGTGCTGCTGGTTCAGAAGGAGATACTCTCGTTAAAACGAAAAGCAAAAGCCATAAACTACAGCCACAATCATAAAAAAATCTCATTTCAATCATACCGTCGTCATACGTCAAAAGTATTAATAAAACAGGTTATGGCATAAAGATGGTTGATTGATCGTGCAACTGATAGGATGATCCAACCACCTAACAAACACATTAAAATCTTCGTCTTATTAAATTGGTTAGGAGTCCTGATGTCAACCAAAATATGAAAAGTTTTCTTGCTTTTGTTTCGCCATCTCCTACAATTGAGGATAAGTACGCTGGCAGATCAAAGGCTGCCCTCGTATCAGCGTACTTTACACATGACGTTAAAACTTGGTGGACCGTGAATGTGACAAGGAAAACACTGCATTCCGGTGGGTCTTCATGCCGAAAGTGGTAAGCATGTATATTGGGCCTTGACCGATACGAAGGCGACTGAGAACCACTTCGTCCCTTCTCGAAATTCGAAAGGAAGTAAGGATGCCATGGTCGAATATTCGGTTTCATCGAAAACAAGACTTCCAGCCATTGCCTTTCCCACTCGGGCAGTCTGTCACTCACGACACAGCAGCCTGTAGGGCGATGAAAAGGTGAACGGTGGTATTTTCGTGGCAGGCTGCTTTCGCTGCCTTGTCAGCTGCCTCATTCCCATCGATTCCCATGAGACCAGGGATACAGAAGAAGGCCACCTCTTTCTTCTGCCTGTGCTGAACTATTCTATCCGCTGCGGACACTTGCCCAATAATCTGAAAAGCACTAAGAATGTCCGTGCACACCAGAAATTTCGCTCTACCAAGAAATATCTTCTTGACCGCCCAGAGCTCTGGGCAATACATCGAGAAGAGACATGTAAAGCGGATTTTAGTCATACAAGACGGGATGATAACATAACATCCTACGAATCTTCGTTGTAATGGGCAGAGTCTTATTCATTTTAATACACTTAAAGGTTAATGTCTGGCAATGAAAGCAAACAAAATACAATGTGGGGACAGCAAGAACCCATACTCTTTATTGGCCATTTTATCGCGTCGGCTGAGTACTCATAAGATCACCATCGTTGAAGATTCTTACAGTATTTTTGGAGCAACTGCCTAGTGGCTCCAAAACGTGATACTATGTGCTTTGTAGTTCGTTCCTACTGAGTAACTGCGGTGTTGTACAGAGGACGATAAGTACCATTTCAGTAAATTTACGGGTAATAGTAAGCAAGTATTAATTGTCTACTTGGCGTAATCAAGCTGCGACCATGAAACGTAATGCTGGTCCCAGCCCTTCTCCACATCTGCGACAACTTTCTACCAACGATGTACACTTTGTGGAAACTTTAGTTGTATAACTCTGCGTTTTTGCTGTTCGGGATACCTTTCCACCTCGATAATCACCTCATCTTCGATCTGGAAGTTCCATCCACGTAACAGCTTCTTCGTCTGAGAAAAGATAATGTAAGGTGAATACAGGAGATGACTCAAAATTTTATAGCGAAACGAAACAGCATGCGTGACTGTGTCCCGTGCAGAATGAACTGGACCGTTGCTGTGGAACAAAATCATCGCCTTGGAGAGTTTCCTCGACGCTTCGTATTTGACAGTCCCTCGTAAAATCGTCGATAGATTTCGGCAGTATGCTCCTGTGATGGTATACCCATTACGGGCATTATCTGCTAGTACTGCACCTCGATGGATCAAAAAATACTCTGCATCATTTTGTCTGATCACCGTCATGTCTTCGTGTTTTTCAGCGGTGGTGTAATCCACATGTTTCCAGTGCTCGCTTTGCTTCTTTGTCTCTGGGTCATAGTGCTACAATCAGACTCCATACGTCTATGGTGATTAGGCTACTAAGCACATCATCTGGACTGAACTGACACGGCTACAGCATTTCCGATGCCGCCTCGTTTCTGCGGCCTTTCTTAATCAGTGTGAGCCGTCGCGGAACCCACAGGGAGACGACCACCGTGATGTTCGAAATATCGTGCGACGTCCGTGACTGGTTATGATATGCGAGTCTTCGGGCACCAGGGCTTCATTTTTTGTCATATGATGGTGCACTGAGGTCGTACACTTCCACAAACGCATCATGAATTATTGCAGCGCTATTCTACTTCTAGCGTAAGAAGCGGATTAGCGTATGACACTCCGCTTTGCCAAAGGGCTGATCCATTTCGTTATGACTCATATTGTCGTCTACGCTAATGTGGCCCGGACGGCAGTCATGCACCTGCAAACAAACAAAAACAACTGAAACTTTATTTTCTAGAGGTGATAATTACATTTTATGACTACCCCTGATACAAAATGATGTGTCGTAAGCTAAACTGTGCCCGACACGTTCGCAGCCAACTAAGTAATA
The DNA here is from genome assembly GCF_023864275.1 of Schistocerca cancellata. NCBI lineage: Eukaryota > Metazoa > Arthropoda > Insecta > Orthoptera > Acrididae > Schistocerca > Schistocerca cancellata. The sequence continues at coordinate 227,808,396 of NC_064631.1, read as the reverse complement.
TAATTTGTGACTTTAGTTGATCCTATCAAAGATCCCCTTTATTCAAGTGCTTTTCGAGAGTGTTCTTCCAGGCCGACAGCCAGAAATTGCCTCCTTGATTCTAAAAGAAGAGTGTTCTTCTTCGAACATCTGCAGTGTAAACCTCCTGTAGCGGTAGTAATTTGAGAAAACACGAAATTTATATCAGGAGAGCCACATAACATTTGTACACTGCTGAGGCATTTAAATTCCAACACAAAAAAGACAGCAAATAACGAAATTTTACTTATTTATATGAAGGCAACAAACACCGCTCTTGCTGTAGAAAGTTTATTAAAATTACGATCGGTTTCACGCCACTTTAGGCGCATCCTGAAATGCTCCAAACAGGGATTAGCTAGGAAGTATTTTACAATGTTATCTACTTGACAAACCTTCTAGCGGGTTGTAATTTTATCAGTGACATGAACGACGGGGAGAGGCTTCAAGAAAGTGTTAAATAATGACGTGAAGGACGGGGAGAGATGCTTCAAGGAAAGCGTTAAATGATATTGTAGACATAACAATGTAAGCACTTAATATACGGTTCTACTCCATGTAACAGTGCCCACTAAGCCTGTGTAAGATTGTAAAATACGTCCTTTCTAATCGCTGTTTAGATCACCTGAGGATGCGCCTATACTGGCCTGAAAACGGTCGTGGTTTTAGTAAACTTTGTAATACGAGAGCGGTGTTTGTTGCCTTCATATAAAAATGTGGACGTTTGGCTGCGGATGCCCGCAGTTCAAGATAATTTGTACGAAATTTTACTTATTGTGCTTAACAGTGTACAGGGCTATTACAAATGATTGAAGCGATTTCATAAATTCACTGTAGCTCCATTCATTGACATATGGTCACGACACACTACAGATACGTAGAGAAACTCATAAAGTTTTGTTCGGCTGAAGCCGCACTTCAGGTTTCTGCCGCCAGCGCGCTCGAGAGCGCAGTGAGACAAAATGGCGACAGGAGCCGAGAAAGCGTATGCGTGCTTGAAATGCACTCACATCAGTCAGTCATAACAGTGCAACGACACTTCAGGTCGAAGTTCAACAAAGATCCACCAACTGCTAACTCCATTCGGCGATGGTATGCGCAGTTTAAAGCTTCTGGATGCCTCTGTAAGGGGAAATCAACGAGTCAGCCTGCAGTGAGCGAAGAAACGGGTGAACGCGTGCGGGCAAGTTTCACGCGTAGCCCGCGGAAGTCGACGAATAAAGCAAGCAGGGAGCTAAACGTACCACAGCCGACGGTTTGGAAAATCTTACGGAAAAGGCTAAAGCAGAAGCCTTACCGTTTACAATTGCTACAAGCCCTGACACCCGATGACAAAGTCAAACGCTTTGAATTTTCGGCGCGGTTGCAACATCTCATGGAAGAGGATGCGTTCAGTGCGAAACTTGTTTTCAGTGATGAAGCAACATTTTTTCTTAATGGTGAAGTGAACGGACACAATGTGCGAATCTGGGCGGTAGAGAATCCTCACACATTCGTGCAGCAAATTCGCAATTCACCAAAAGTAAACGTGTTTTGTGCAATCTCACGGTTTAAATTTTACGGCCCCTTTTTCTTCTGCGAAAAAAACGTTACAGGACACGTGTATCTGGACATGCTGGAAAATTGGCTCATGCCACAACTGGAGACCGACAGCGCCGACTTCATCTTTCAACAGCACTTCCATCATGATGTTCGGCATTTCTTAAACAGGAGATTGGAAAACCGATGGATCGGTCGTGGTGGAGATCATGATCAGCAATTCATGTCATGGCCTCCACGCTCTCCCGACTTAACCCCATGCGATTTCATTCTGTGGGGTTATGTGAAAGATTCAGTGTTTAAACCTCCTCTACCAAGAAACGTGCCAGAACTGCCAGCTCGCATCAACGATGCTTTCGAACTCATTGATGGGGACATGCTGCGCCGAGTGTGGGAGGAACTTGATTATCGGCTTGATGTCTGCCGAATCACTAAAGGGGCACATATCGAACATTTGTGAATGCCTAAAACAATTTTTTTAGTTTTTGTATGTATGTGCAAAGCATTGTGAAAATATCTCAAATAATGAAGTTATTGTAGAGCTGTGAAATCGCTTCAATCATTTGTAATAAACCTGTAGTAGCAAAAACATATCGTTAAATTTGTACATGATTCGTAGGTATACAGGGTGCAATAGTACATAGAGCTGCACCTCTGTCAAGAACAGTGAATGCAACCCGGCTGTGCATCACGTCAAACTGAGACTGGATGACAGATAGCTGTACATCATACCAGGCTGCTTCAACGCTATAGTACAGTTCGTCAACAGTAATAACTGGCGATTGGTGGCGAGTCACTTACTTGGCAACACATGACTACATGTTTTCAGTGGCTAACCATTGCAACAATTGAACACCTTCTGTAACGGAATAAAACAAGACAAAACCAACATAAGGAGAGCCATGGGTGAAGCATTCAACGAATTCGAAAGTAAATTCCTATATATCGACTTGACAGGGAAGCAGTTTTGGTCCTATTTGAATCAGTAAATGCACTGAAACCATCCGTCTAGACACTCTGTAACTATAATACCACTGAAACGGAGGACGACACAGAAAAGGTCGAAATACTTAAACGCCATTTTCCAATCGTTTCACAGAGGAAGATCGCACTGTAGCATAGCCTATAAATCGACGTACGAACTAAAAAATGACTGACATCAAAATAAGCGACCATGGTATAGAAAAGCAACCCAAATTTCTCAACGTAGGGAAGACCAGTGGATCTGACGGGATACCAATACGATTCCGTTGGTCTCTGGAGGAGCGAAGTGTTCCTGATGACTGGAAAAAAGCACAGGTCTCTCCCGTTTTCATGAAAGGTCGTCGAACAGAAGCACAAAACTACATGAACATATCTCTGACGTCGGACTGTTGTTGAATTGTGGAACAACTTTTATTATCGCGTATTATCACATTTTTGCAGGCCAAAATCCAGCTCTAAGGACATCAACATGGGTTCCGAAAACAACAATCCTGTGAAGCCCAGCTCGCTCTTAAGTCCACGAGACCCAGAAAGCGGCATACAGGGACGCCCAGGAAGACGCTGTATTCCTTGATTTCCGGAAGGCCTCCGACACAGTTCTACACTGACACCTAATGAACAAAACAGGAGCGTACGGAATATCAGAACAGCTGTTTGATTTGACTGTAGACTTTCTAACAAATTGGGCACTACATGTCATTCTCACTAGAGCTGTCTTCAGACGGAAAACACCAATAACACCAATGCTTACGACAAGGATGTGTTTCACAGTATACAGAAACGACGTAGTAGACAATGTCGGAAGCTCCATAAAGGTTTTCGCGGATGATGCTGTTGTGCACAGGGAAGTCGCAAAGCTAAAAAATTGTAGAGAAACGCAAAAAAAAAAAAAAAAAGTGCAAAGCATCGATGCTTGGTGCAGGGAGCGGCAATTGGCTGTCACCGTAAACAAATGTAAGGTTAGCGTAAATGTAGATGAAAATACCTATTGCTGAATGGTTACCACGATTGCAGAACTGGAAGCAGTTACTTTCATAAAATATCTAGGAGTATTCGTACATAGGGATTTAAAGCTGCACGACCACATAAAATTAATCGCGAGTAAGGCAGATGAGAGACTGGTATTCGTTGGAAGAATCGTCGGAAAATGTAGTCCATCGACAGGAAGCTAGCTTACGGAACATTCGTTCGACCAATGCTTGAATATTGCTCGTCAGTACGGTATCCGTACCACATACGACAGATAGAGGAAAGAAAGCAGATCCAAAGAAGCAGATCCAAACTAACCTCCGCCACATACTGCAAGGTGGCTTGTAGGTTACAAATGTAATTGTAGATGTAAATGTATGTCAGGACAGAAAAACTAAACTAAACCTCATCCGAACCGGCCTCGGAAGGCCCAACGGTACCGACCGACCACCGTGTCTTCCTCTCCCCAGCGGCGTCACTGGATGCAGATATGGGGTGGGGGGGAGGAGGCCATGTGGTCAGCACACCGCCCACCCGGCCGTTGTTAGTTTTCGTGACCGGAGGCGCTACTCCTCAATCAAGTAGCTCCTCAATTACGCTCACTGGGATTGAGTGCATCCCGCATGCTCACAGACCGGACTGTCACCCATCCAAATGACAGCCAAGCCCGACACTGCTTACATTTATTTATGTGACAGAACCGGAATTACCAAAGCAGCAAGGCCGTTGGCAGGTCAGGACAAAACGTACAACAAATAGGTGATGTTGTGGTTTATTGTTGAAACGTTACGTCACAGAGACCTCGAAGACAGGACACAGTCCCCTGCCTGCAGAAATGTAACGGATGCTGTCCAAATTACCAGCTATGTTAAACAAAGTCCGAAGCGAAGCCAGCGGAACCTCATGCTGTGCACGTATGCCCGTTAATGATGAGGAATGCAGTCTAGCAACATTTGTTCCCTCTGCGCCTCTACATATGGATATGACCGTTGCGATGCTCTACACAAGAAGAGACTCGTCTGAAAAGACGACGTGGTGTCACTTCTATGTCCATTCTTGTCCCTATGAGCGGCTATGTCGGCTCCTCTCTTTCTGCTGCCGCGTCAAGTGAAGCCGCAAAGGCGGTGCCGTGTTAGTAGTCCATGGTGCTCCAGACGCCATAGCACTGTCCGTGTGGATACTTGTCTTGCTGCAAACAAGCCCGTTTCCTGCCTCAAAAGACGTGACGTAACTGTATGATCGTGTACGGCCAAGCGAATAATGTGCCATTCCTCTCGAACGCTAGCCGCATAGGGCTGTTCAGATTCAACATGTTGTTGAATATGGCTGTTCTCAACACTCCGATTCCATATTCGGATGACAGTCGTGGAATCCCGACCAACGTAAGCAGCAATATCGTACGACGATAAGTCATCTTCTCTCTAGGGCACGATGCTATTGCAGTCGAATTCCGACACGTCCTGGTAGACATTCCACCTCCTTACAAGAGGCCTAACACAAGTTTATCACAATCAAATAACATTAAAATGCTATTTATGAGTGGCAAGCTCTCTGTGGGTGGCGTTAGTCCTATCAGATTTGTGTGGTTGTACTCAAATGCCAATTACCATTTGTTTATATAAACATTTACTATATCCCAGTTCGACTTTTTGTTGCATACCTCCACCATGTATTTTCAATCTAATGGGTAGTAGTGTAAATATAGAGACAGATTTTCACTGAATTTGTGGTTTTACTAAACATAGAAAACAAATTATGAAACTGAAGGTAAAGAAGTGAGTTATATCGCCAAAATCTGAACTGCACATACGGTTTTGACTGTCTAATAAAAACTATATGAGTATTTATGTGACATAATCAAAAAAATATGAAGCTTTCGTATATAGTAAGAATATGACGTTATTCCTAGCAAATATGTGAAACGGTGCAAGAGTGTTGCATGAAAACATAAGATGAAGCTTATGTTCCAAAGACGAATATTTGTGGGTTATCATACTCGGTGTCATCATAAACCATCAAACACACAAATAATTATGCAATATCCTGTGCAAGATACAAAAGTAAAGTTTAACATGTAGAGCAACTGAAAACAAAACATCAATATCTTATTATAAGGGTGACAAATGGTCACGAAAATGTACAAAAAATCGAATAAAGCAAAAATACTTGTGTGCGAATATTCGCATCGTACTAGGTTATTTTTCCCTTTGCGCAGCAATCAAAGATACTGTAGTCAGGGCAGATAAAAAAAGCAGAGGGCTCTCAGCAAAAGTATAAGCTCGTGATGGGTGCAAAGAGCACTTGTATTCCAATAAAGAAACTTTAACCAACATCTGTGTGTGTAATGCCACTTCATAATAGGTGTGCAGTTAGTTCTAAAAAATTTTAACGTACATAAATATTCATGAAAAGAAATTTGGAAGAAAGAAAGGAGATTTCTAGAAATAAATGAATTCTTTGAAATTGCTTCTGCTTCGTCATTCCGATTGTTAAGTAGCATTCTTGAAGCTATAGATCATTTCGTATTGACTTCGCCACCTTACCGAGTTTCATCCAAGTTCACAACATTCCAATTTGAGGCGCCTTGCGCGCCGGCCGAAGTGACCGAGCGGTTCTAGGCGCTACTGTCTGGAGCCGCGCGACCGCTACTGTCGCAGGTTCGAAGCCTGCCTCGGGCATGTATGTGTGTGTTGTCCTTAGGTTAGTTAGGTTTAAGTAGTTCGAGGGGACTGATGACCTCAGCAGTTAAGTCCCACAGTGCTCAGAGCCATTTGAACCATCTGAGGCGCCTTGCTATAGCTCGCGTGGCTCCCCACGTTGGGGGTTCGAGTCCTCCCTTGGGCATGGGTGTGCGTGTTGTTCTTAGCGTAAGTTAGATTAAGTAGTATGTAAGACTAGGGACCGATGACCTCAGCAGCTAGGTTCCATGGGAACTTACCATTCCCTGATTTTTTTCTTTCTGGCAGTGTTACACAGATACAGAAAATACCAGTTGGCAATATTCTGTTTCTTAAATTTTTGTGTGATATGATACGTGAATTGCAAAATAGCATATTTTGCAGTGAAACACTTTTGATACCCACATTCAGACTAAGTATGCTATTTTGCCTCCCGCCATGAACCGTGGACCTTGCCGTTGGTGGGGTGGCTTCCGTGCCTCAACGATACAGATGGCCGTACCGTAGGTGCAACCACAACGGAAGGGCATCTATTGAGATGCCAGACAAACGTGTGGTTCCTGAAAAGGGGCAGCAGCCTTTTCAGTAGTTGCAGGGGCAACAGTCTGGATGATTGACTGATCTAGCCTTGTAACACTAACCAAAACGGCCTTGCTGTGCTGGTACTGCGAACGGCTGAAAGCAAGAGGAAACTACAGCCGTAATTTTTCCCAAGGGCATGCAGCTTTACTGTATGGTTAAATGATGATGGAGTCCTCTTGGGTAAAATATTCCGGAGGTAAAATAGTCCCCCATTCGGATCTCGGGGCGGGGACTACTCAGGAGGAAGTCGTTATCAGGAGAAAGAAAACTGGCGTTCTACGGATCGGAGCGTGGAATGTCAGATCCCTTAATCGGGCAGGTAGGTTAGAAAATTTAAAAAGGGAAATGGATAGGTTAAAGTTAGATATAGTGGGAATTAGTGAAGTTCGGTGGTCGGAGGACAAAACTTTTGGTCAGGTGAATACAGGGTTATAAATACAAAATCAAATAGGGATAATGCAGGAGTAGGTTTAGTAATGAATAAAAAAATAGGAGTGCGGGTAAGCTACTACAAACAGCATAGTGAACGCATTATTGTGGCCAAGATAGACACGAAGCCCACGCCTACTACAGTAGTACAAGTTTATATGCCAACTAGTTCTGCAGATATTGATGAAATGTATGATGAAATAAAAGAAATTATTCAGGTAGTGAAGGGAGATGAAAATTTAATAGAGAGTAGGAAAAGGGAGAGAAGGAAACATAGTAGGTGAATATAGATTGGGGCTAAGAAATGAAAAAGGAAGCCGTCTGGTAGAATTTTGCACACAGCATAACTTGGTTCAAGAAACATGAAAGAAGGTTGTATACATGGAAGAATCCTGGAGATACTAGAAGGTATCGGATAGATTATATAATGGTAAGACAGAGATTTATGAACCAGATTTTAAATTGTAAGACATTTCCAGGGGCAGTAGTGGACTCTGACCACAATCTGTTGGTTATGAACTGTAGATTAAAAGTGAAGAAACTGCAAAAAGGTGGGAATTTAAGGAGATGTGACCAGGGTAAACTGACTAAACCAGAGGTTGTACAGATGTACAGAGTTTCAGGGAGGGCATAAGGGAACAATTGACAGGAATGGGGGAAAGAAACACAGTATAAGAAGAATGGGTAGCTTTGAGGGATGAAGTAGTGAAGGCAGCAGAGGATCAAGTAGGCAAAAAGACGAGGGCTTGTAGAAATCCTTGCCAGAAAGCTTTTGACAGTGTTGACTGGAATACTCTCTTTCAAATTCTGAAGGTGGCAGGGGTAAAATACAGGGAGCGAAAGGCTATTTACAATTTGTACAGAAACCAGATGGCAGTTATAAGAATCGAGGGGCACGAAAGGGAAGCAGTGGTTGGAAAGGGAGTAAGACAGGGTTATAGCCTCTCCGCAATGTTATTCAATCTGTATATTGAGCAAGCACTAAAGGAAACAAAAGAAAAATTCGGAGTAGGTATTAAAATCCATGGAGAAGAAATAAAAACTTTGAGGTTCGCCGATGACATTGTAATTCTGTCAGAGACAGCAAAGGACTTGGAAGAGCAGTTGAACGGAATGGACAGTGTCTTGAAAGGAGGGTATAAGATGAACATCAATGAAAGCAAAACGAGGATAATGGAATGTAGTCGAATTAAATCGGTTGATGCTGAGGGAATTAGATTAGGAAATGAGACACTTAAAGTAGTGAAGGAGTTTTGCTACTTGGGGAGCAATATAACTGATAAAGGTCGAAGTAGAGAAGATATAAAATGTAGACTGGCAATGGCAAGGAAAGCGTTTCTGAAGAAGAGAAATTTGTTAACATCGAGTATAGATTTAAGTGTCAGGAAGTCGTTTCTGAAAGTATTTGTATGGAGTGTAGCCATGTATGGAAGTGAAACATGGACGATAAGTAGTTTAGACAAGAAGAGAATAGAAGCTTTCGAAATGTGGTGCTACAGAAGAATGCTGAAGATTAGATGGGTAGATCACGTAACTAATGAGGAGGTATTGAATAGAATTGGGGAGATGAGGAGTTTGTAGCACAACTTGACAAGAAGAAGGGACCGGTTGGTAGGACATGTTCTGAGGCATCAAGGGATCACAAATTTAGCATTGGAGGGCAGCGTGGAGGGTAAAAATCGTAGAGGGAGACCAAGAGATGAATACACTAAGCACATTCAGAAGGATGTAAGTTGCAGTAAGTACTGGGAGATGAAGAAGCTTGCACAAGATAAGGTTGCATGGAGAGCTGCATCAAACCAGTCTCAGGACTGAAGACTACAACAACAATAACAACATGCTATTTTGAGAGAGGTGTATTATTGCTTTTTTGGTATATAATCTTTTCCGGTACCATCAAAAATGAGGTAAACTCGTATAGTGGGAGCTGTCAGCAGTTATTAATATCTGTCTTACTACCTCTCTTAAGGGATTTGAAAATAGCATGTTTCAGTCTATCTGGAAATATCCCCTGTGATAGTGATTACATTTCATACACGTGAGAAAGAAGATTTCAGTACTTTATTTGAGACTTTGCCAATGTCGTGAAAGTTTTAGATTTTTAGGGAGTTAATTACATTCTTAACTCTTTCATCTCTTTTTTACAGAGCATAAAGTAATTGCAATTTCTTCTTTTATATGTTCTATTGATTTATACCTTGAACTATCTATATGTCTCTTCTAAGATACAAGGAAGCAATCATAAATACGTTGGCTACCTGACTGCCATCATTCATTAATCGGCTATTTTCTTTTAAAAAACTGTAGCAAAGTATTTGGGTGTGGTGGCAGTTTGGGCTGGGGGGAGGGGGTGCAGTCATGGTGTTATTATGAAAACAAACTATTATTAAACACAAATAAATTCTTCACCACTTTACAAAACAGAAAATTTACAAGAGAGAATTCAAGTTTCTTGACCGGCTATACTCCTTGAAAAACTGACCACCAAACAAATATAAATAAATTTGCATTTCTTTCAGTATATTACCAGGCCAGTCTGATATTAAATACGGCCCCAGTGACAGCAAAGCTGGGGACAGTAACAAAACTACTTACAACCCACAATGCCCAGCCTCTTGGCTAATACCATAAAACACAATAAAGCCGAAATAAGAATCAGCAATCTGTCAGACCAAACTAGTACAACCCATAACATCATAATGGCAGTTCTCAAACTTTACAATACGGTGTCTATTCAATTATAATAAAATCTGCCTCTATTTCTACTAGCCTCGACAAGCCGACCAAACTCACTGCCGGCAACTAAAGAACACAACTAGCGCCCCTTTTCTCTAGCGATTATCGAAACACTTGCCTGCGTATCTCCTGGAGCCACCACTGGAAAAGTACCGACTGCCCTCCTTGCCTATTGTGCCCCACCATTTCTCCAAGCCCCACGTCTACCGTTAAGTGATGTTGAACTTTCCGACGCTATGGCCCACCAACTCACAGTTGACTTGCGCCGCCGAGTGACCGCCAGTTGTCTCCATCCGTTCTCACTCTACCCCAGCACTGCTGACTTCGCTCCTCGCACAGACAGGGGGCCCTCCAACAGTGCAAAGCATGGAAAAACCAATAACATGCATCAACTTCCTGCAACTTCCTAGAAACTTTCTGATGTCTCTTCATTAATAAATCTAGCTGATTTCCATGGTACCACTTCACTGCAATTACATAAGTCGTTTAGATTTGCTGAAATGGATCTAGATATGGATAAAGGACATTCAGATGCAGTGCAGATAGCATTTTTCTTATATGAGCAGATCTCTAACCGTAGAATATAATTGAGAAGTATACGAAGGAAATAGGCTTTCACATTTATAGTCAGAGGCAGTGCAAACAAATGTTCCACATCAGAATCTCTCTGACTGTGTTTTGCTGTCGTTAAGCATCACTTTGGTTTCTGTAACCCACGAACTAATGTTATGTACTATCATATTTGCCACACCACTTCCATTGTATTCTATGTCTTTCACATTGACACCTGTTGTCTATAAACACAAAAAAATTGAAATTACCTGACATTTTACTGGCAGCTGTTATATCCATTTAGGAAAGCAAAGGACCTAGAACAGTACCCTATTTATGAAATGAACCATTGTTCAGCTTTTCCTGTAATTCCGCAGTATTCCAATGTATACAAAAATTTATCGTGATGCAAGCAGTCGACTGCTTTTGTTAAATCAAAGGAGATAGCTACTGCGCTCTAGTTGTCATCTAATACTGCTAGTGCCTCACACACAAAATAAACTACTTTTTCTGTTACTCCTTTCCTGAAAACCAACTGCAAGAGTGACAAACTGTGAATCTGAATGTATGTTATTGGTTTCTTATACACTGCCTTTTCAAAAACCTCAGAAAACACTGGTAACAAGCACAATAGTCTTTAATTGGTTTCTCTTTTTATGAAGTGAGTGTCAAACACACATTACACATGTTACTTAGTATAGACGTAATGTATGGTGCATGATCTTCGTAAGTCTTCTTGATGCTTCGAAATACCTTTTACTCTTCAGTAAAGTCTGTGACTTTTCCGTTATATAATTGTGTATCAAAAAATTCGTCGCACCATTAAAAGAGTATATGAATTTTGCAAATTGACGAAATTATTGCCATTTATGACTTCAAAAAATCTTTTATGGACTGTCGGCAAATTTCATTTGAAACTACATATTATTCGCTGTGGAGTATTAGAACAAACGTAAAATATACATTCCACAAACAGTTAAAAAACCGACGTTTGTTTATGTAAAATTATTAATATATTGGCAATATGTAGTTGTCAGAGATTAATTTTACTTCAAACACTATTCCGAAAAACTTCAAAAAGGCGAAATAAAATCAACTTCTGGTTTCAGCTTGTGGTCACCAACAGGTCGATCTGAGTACGGCGCTTGGTTTCAGACACAATAGAGTCTCGAATTAATTATTTTCCTCACCTATGATACTTTTCAAGTGTTATATTGTCCTTTCCAAGCCTAAAAGATCGAGAAATGTTTGTCTTCTGGGTACATTGTGTGTATGAGTGTGTGTTTTCTCATTGCATAGTTTTGTTAGATGTTGGTGTTATTTAATTGTTGATTGTAGGAAATACAGTCTGTGAATGCCTAGAGAGCCTTGGTACCATAGTTCTAGTTGGTAAAGATTACACCTTTGTCTACAGTTGTTAATGTACATAACCACAAGTAGGGCTGAATCATTTGTAATAAAAGCAATACCTGTCATCAATATCATGTTACATTTTTCTAATTTATAACATCATGCATTATCTTTGCTGTCTTAAAATGATGCTTCAGAAAAATTCAAGTGTGGAAATATTTCATTTGGGAGTATATTGTAACTTACACCAAGAGTAAGCCCAATTAGTTTCATTTTTCAGTACATCGATAACTTGTGTTTTACAACATCAATCACTTAGGCTTAAGTACTAACATCAAGTGTTAGTTCAATTAATTTCAGGTTCTCTTGTATCTTAAACCAAGTATGTTACTCACACTGTACTTTGAAAATTTTATCTTTTCATCCAATTGTTGATGAAGGGAAGTAAAGCATAAAAGCAGCGTTTTGCGTTTTTTGAAGTTTTGTGGAACAGTATTTAAAACAAAACCTATGTTTGACGAGTATGTATTACAAATTTGTTGTTTAAATTGGGTAAGTAAATGTCGGTTTTCAATTATTTGTGGAGGGGTGTGTTATATATTCATTCTAATATTCTATAGTGAATGATATGCTGCAACCAATGAAATTTACCGTAATCTACAGTGCATAATGTTTTTTTGAAGTTAGCAATGAAAATATGGTTGACAATATTTACACCATTTTATGTAATTCAGATATTTGTCTGGTGGGTGACATTTTTGGCAAACTAATTCTGGTTATTCGGGTAGTTTTGGGTTCAGCCCAGAAGGAGCTATACAGTAACTGGCACCTTCATTTTGATGGCGCCTAAAAATGTAGCACAGGAGAGGTGGGTGATTCATCAAACAATTTGTGTGTGCATGTGTGTGTGTGTGTGTGTGTCTATTGTGTGGCTGTGTGTGTGTGTGTATGTGTGTGTGTGTGTGTGTGTGTGTGTGTGTGTTGTAAATTCCCTGCCAATTTCTGGTAATATCTGGAACTAGATAAGAAATTCTGGGAATTCCCTGTGTTGATGTCTTCGAAAACACGTTGACCTAGCCCGCAAATTGGGACAAAACAGGGCAGAGTCTAGGCTGGCTTCATGGACCCAGGTCAAAAATGTAAACAAGAGAGCCAGGATTGCCATAGCCATACTGCTTGTTAGGTCATCACCAATTTAGTATTCCTTTTTCATCAGCCATTTAGTTCTTGTCACCAATTTTTATTATTGTACCAACAACTATTCTAAATTATTCAAAATTATTTCAAATTTGATGTCATAGAATGAAGTGTCCACCACTGTTCGGCTTGCATATGAGCCTACTATAATCACTGCCTTCTAACTGATCAAGAGCTGCAGACAGTGTAGTAAACAATCTTGTCAACTAATGAACGTGTGTGCTATTAAGTTTATGTGTAGCCACTTATTTATATGTATGTATGTGAGGAGAGTGAGGATGGGACCGTAGTTCAAATACCCATCTGGCTATCCTGATTTAGTTTCTCAGTAGTTTCCACAAACTGCTCCAGGCGAATAGTGGAATGGCGTCTTTGAAAAGTGCATGGTCAATTTCCTTCACCATCCTTTCGTAATCCGAGCTTGTGGTCTGTCTCTAATGGCTGCGCCGTTCACAGGACATAAACTGTAATCTTCTTGGGACATTTTTCCATCCTTTATTAAAAATAGTGTCTGAGAGGGTTGCTGAAACCGCTAGCTATTTCAGTCAATCAATAAAGAGAATAAAGCATTATTATAAGTACTTTTCAAGACTTTCTTCCCGGCAGCATGTTTTCGGTCTATATTCATCTTGATACTTCTGTGATAGCGTCATCGAAAGGCTATTTATCTACGTCACAAACGCAAATAAAGTGGACCAGAATCGCCATAGCCGTACTACTGTTAGCAACAGTAAAGACAACAGCTATACAAATAACTTACGACTTATTACAACGTAAATTGTATTTAAAATTTAAATAATGAATGGTTATTAAATAAGCTTTTGTCTGTGGGGGCTTGCCTTCCACATAATTTCAGCACGCATGCACTGTATCGGAAATGCCGTCTACAGTGTGCACATATGTAGCCCTGATAAAATGTTCAGGCGTCACCTCAACCCAGTACAGGAGTAAAACGAGAAAAAAATATAGATGCAATAAATTGATGATAATTTGTGGAGAGACTCAGTCTAACCTCGCAAAAGATAACAGTTTCTTTGAAACCCTGTATGAGCAACTGAAGGGGTCGGGGAGATACAATCATAAGCCACACTTTTGTCGACATTGAGATATTCACGCTATGACATTCTTAACGATGCCATCCTCATCTTGGATTGAAGAAGTTCCATCTTTCTCCAAAGAGTTGCAGGTGACGTAGTGTAGTTGTATACTCTGCCACCTGGTGACTTTTTCAGAAGATAGATAGTCACAAGCCACATCAAAATGGCTGAAGGCTCACGTACATCTGAAGGTGCTTCGCACATTGTAGGCATATATGGCAGTGATAGTAGTGTAAATGAGGATTCTGATCCTTTTGACAGTGATGGTGATGAATCTTGGTGTCCATCAAGCAACAGTACTAACTCAGAATATGTTTCGGTAAGCATACAAAAATATTTTTTACGGGTGATCCTTGTTCTGTGTTGTGTTGTTAGTTGTAACATTGCTCTCACAGTTGATCGTCGTCTTTTGTGTTAACGAGAAATCTTTAGAGCAAAAGTTTAATGACCACTGATATAGTTCTCATGGCTACAGATTTGTAAGAATATTTTTATTATCAATGCCGTTTCAGCGGCATATAATGATTTGTGTGGCTTGTGACTATATCTCACGGATGTTCTGTATCGATTTTACTATTCATAATAAAACTTGAAATAAGAATAACAAATGAAGTATCACCCCAGAAACCAAGCTCTTCAAGAAAGTCAGCAGTACGTGTCTTCTAAAACCAACAAGACTGTTCAGGCAGCATCTTTGGGAAGTCCCTGTAGCTGTTCAAATAAGTGCTATACGAAACTACTCAGAGTAGAAGAAAATATTTTCCACTCGTTTTTGGGAACTTTAATGCCCACAATACTTACCTAATGTGTTATATGAAAATGTTACCATAAAAGGGAAGGTTCGTTTCACATTTTTTAAAACATGAATGGACAAATTGTCAAAAATTTACTTTACGTTGTTCTGCTTCACATTTCTTTCTTTCGCAACTATCCAAAACAGAGTACAATGCAAATTTCATCTAGAGCTGTGACATTTTTATACAATGTGAAAGTAAATGGAATGGAGTTCATGATTTATAAGCCAGGGTTCATGGCTCACAGAACCACACAAGAAGGGTGAGGAATTTGCAACAGCAAATGAAGTTGCGTCGCGCAGTTCCAAAAGAAGATGAAGAGGTTTGTCTATTAAATTTTACTATAAGGTATCCGTTTCAACCAAATAAAATAATGTTAAGTATAAAAACAACACAAAATATCGTATCAACTCATGTGGACTTTTCTTTCAGGCGAACATGACAATCATCCACATAAATTTTAAGACGAAGCTGTGCAAGGTGTCAATGCTGTACCAAAATGTAATAGTTCCTATAGTGGGCAGCAGAACCTCAATGAAGTATATTTTGGATGTGAACTCTCGATTGCATCCTTATTTCAGAACAAATACTCTGAATACTGCAAGGAAAAGGGTGTCCCTACTGTATCATAAAGCATATTCAGGGCAATTTTTGTGTCAGAATTTAACATAGGCTTCAAACTGCCGAAAAGCTACATCTGTTCAACATGTGATGCCTTTCTAATAGCAACGAGTAACCCATAATTAGGTGCAAAAGAAATCACACAAAGGAAAAAAACAATATGAGTTGCATCTAGTGGGCAAAATAAGATCGTGTCTTTAATTGCTCTGGCTAAAGAGAATGTGAAAGAGCACCACGTAATAGTAATGGACATGCTATAAACGTCTCCCACGTCAAAACTAACAGTTGGCCCAGCATTCTACAAGAGAAAAATATGGACGTATAACTACGGTATCCACGATAGTGGGTCAAATAATGGATACATGTTTCTGCGGAGTGAGAAGGACGGAGGAAGGGGACACTTGAAATTGGAAGCTGTTTATTAAGATATTTGGAGATAGCCAACACTTAAGCCAAAAATCCCACATAATCACAGATAACTGTAAGGGCCATGCAAAGAATTGGTCTTTATTTTGTCCTGGAAAGAACTCTCGTTGCCACCAAAGGATTTGAATGTCTGCAGCATTATTTCCCTGTGGTAGGTCATACTAGACTTCCTTGTGATCGTGATTTTGGTCGAACTGAAATTTATGAAAGAAAGAGACGTCTAATAATATACACGCCAGATGAATGCGCAGAAGTAGTCAGATCTGCTAGTTCAAAAAGTTACATTGTGACGAAAATGCACAGACAACACTTTAGAAGCTTGTGCGATCCGAAGTCATTAATCTCGATACCCACTCTGTTCGGATCTGGAGATCCCATTCATTTTAGTGAAGCGTCTCAATTTAAGTTTGAGTATGACGCTTCCTTCACGCTAAGTGTGAAGCACTGCTACTCAGATATAGGAACCTTCAAGTCAGTGGATCTATGTAGCAAGAGGAAAGGAAGATCTCCTGGATCAGATCTATTTCAGCTGCCAATAAAATGTAGAAAAAGATTGGTGGTATATTGTCTCTTATGGCATACCAATGCTTTTTTCGGTCATGTGCTGTAAATAAGTTGAACGATGATGACATAGAAGAACTTCCTTGATTTCACATTTACAGTGGAGAATAAAGTATTAGACTGGCATATCTGTTATTTATGTGAAAGTACAAAAATTATTAAAAATTACTAGTTGTTGTATAATTTTCAAAATAAGACTTTAAAAACGTATTTCGTGTTTTAAATTATTTTCAGGGAGAGACAGTCATAAGCCATTTTCGACCACATCCTCGTTAAAAAGACTCTCAAATTAATATTACGTAACAAAAGAAGATCGTGTATTTCACACAAGGTTTGCAATGTATTAAGTTATACTTAAAAGCAAAAAGTAAGTGTCTATTTTCTCTTTAACATTTTTATACTTCTATGAAACTTTAAAGTCGCTGTATCTCAAAACTAGTTGAATGTGGCTTATGACTATATCTCTCAAACCCTTTCAATTCTGAAAACAATCAGCACTCGTGTGCCTGATCAAACTTAAATAAGCTTTCCAACACTATAATATTATAACGACCCCCGGATCTTTTTGAGTTAAGCTCATAAATAATTATAGAGATCAACAACACACCGCAAACGAGTGTGTCGTACAAAATACTATTAATGAAAATTATACTGGACAGTAGTACTCTACCCCGTAATAATAGTTACCCCTCTCAACTCGTTCCTCACATAATAACAACCTCAAACTTCGCATGAAATTATTTCAGTTAGTTAATTCTAATTCTTAAGTACAACACTTGTGCATTCCGAAATGGATAAGAAGGTTCTGCATTTACTTATTTTTATAAAGCGATTGACGTCTCAGGCCAAAGACGTATTTGTTACTATATAAATAAACAACAGTTATTTACATCCTCTAATTACTGGTACCTCTGCTAACGAAGTTTAATTATAGCCTTTTGTACTAAATCAGAATTCTTTCGCAGGTAAATCTTTGCGTATTAGTTTATAATTGCCAATATTTTATTTTTTACTGTCATGAACCATGGACCTTGACGTTGGTGGGGAGGCTTGCGTGCCTCAGCGATACAGATGGCCGTACCGTAGGTACAACCAAAACGGAGGGGTATCTGTTGAGAGGCCAGACAAACCTGTGGTTCCTGAAGAGGGGCAGCAGCCTTTTCAGTAGTTGCAAGGGCAATAGTCTGGATGATTGACTGATCTGGCCTTGTAACAATAACCAAAACGGCATTGCTGTGCTGGTTCTGCGAACGGCTGAAAGCAAGGGGAAACTACGGCCGTAATTTTTCCCGAGGGCATGCAGCTTTACTGTATGATTAAATGATGATGGCGTCCTCTTGGGTAAAATATTCCGGAGGTAAAATAGTCCCCCATTCGGATCTCCGGGCTGGGACTACTCAAGAAGATGTCGTTATCAGGAGAAAGAAAACTGGCGTCCTACGGATCGGAGCGTGGAATGTCAGATCCCTTAATCGGGCAGGTAGGTTAGAAAATTTAAAAAGGGAAATGGATAGGTTAAAGTTAGATATAGTGGGAATTAGTGAAAATCGGTGGCAGGAGGAACAAGACTTCTGGTCAGGTGACTACAGGGTTATAAACACAAAGTCAAATAGGGGCAATGCAGGAGTAGGTTTAATAATGAATAGGAAAATAGGAAAGCGGGTAAGCTACTACAAACAGCATAGTTAACGCATTATTGTGGCCAAGATAGACACGAAGCCCACGCCTACTACAGTAGTACAAGTTTATATGCCAACTACCTCTGCAGATGACGAAGAAATTGAAGAAATGTATGATGATATAAAAGAAATTATTCAGATAGTGAAGGGAGACGAAAATTTAATAGTCATGGGTGACTGGAATTCGAGTGTAGGAAAAGGGAGAGAAGGAAACGTAGTAGGTGAATATGGATTGGGGCTAAGAAATGAAAGAGGAAGCCGCCTGGTAGAATTTTGCACAGAGCACAACTTAATTATAGCTAACACTTGGTTTAAGAATCATGATAGAAGATTGTATACATGGAAGAACCCTGGAGATACTAGAAGGTATCAGATAGATTATATAATGGTAAGACAGAGATTTAGGAACCAGGTTTTAAATTGTAAGACATTTCCAGGGGCAGATGTGGACTCTGACCACAATCTATTGGTTATGACCTGTAGATTAAAACTGAAGAAACTGCAAAAAGGTTGGAATTTAAGGAGATGGGACCTGGATAAACTGAAAGAACCAGAGGTTGTACAGAGTTTTAGGGAGAGCATAAGGGAACAATTGACAGGAATGGGGGAAAGAAATACAGTAGAAGAAGAATGGGTAGCTTTGAGGAATGAAGTAGTGAAGGCAGCAGAGGATCAAGTAGGTAAAAAGACCAGGGCTCTTAGAAATCCTTGGGTAACAGAAGAAATATTGAATTTTATTGATGAAAGGAGAAAATATAAAAATGCAGTAAATGAAGCAGGCAAAAAGGAATACAAACGTCTCAAAAATGAGATCGACAGGAAGTGCAAAATGGCTAAGCAGGGATGGCTATAGGACAAATGTAAGGATGTAGAGGCTTATTTCACTAGGAGTAAGATAGATACTGCCTACAGGAAAATTAAAGAGACCTTTGGAGATAAGAGAACCACTTGTATGAACATCAAGAGCTCAGATGGAAACCCAGTTCTAAGCAAAGAAGGGAAAGCAGAAAGGTGGAAGGAGTATATAGAGCGTCTATACAAGGGCGATGTACTTGAGGACAATATTATGGAAATGGAAGAGGATGTAGATGAAGATGAAATGGGAGATACGATACTGCGCGAAGAGTTTGACGGAGCACTGAAAGACCTGAGTCGAAACAAGGCACCCGGAGTAGACAACATTCCATTGGAAGTACTGACGGCCTTGGGAGAGCCAGTCCTGACAAAACTCTACCATCTGGTGAGCAAGATGTATGAAACAGGCGAAATACCCTCAGACTTCAAGAAGAATATAATAATTCCAATCCCAAAGAAAGCAGGTGTTGACAGATGTGAAAATTACCGAACAATCAGTTTAATAAGTCACAGCTGCAAAATACTAACACGAATTCTTTACAGACGAATGGAAAAACTAGTAGAAGCCGACCTCAGGGAAGATCAGTTTGGATTCCGTAGAAATAATGGAACACGTGAGGCAATATTGACCTTACGACTTATCTTAGAAGAAAGATTAAGGAAAGGCAAACCTACATTTCTAGCATTTGTAGACTTAGAGAAAGCTTTTGACAATGTTGACTGGAATACTCTCTTTCAAATTCTAAAGGTGGCAGGGGTAAAATACAGGAAGCGAAAGGCTATTTACAATTTGTACAGAAACCAGATGGCAGTTATAAGAGTCGAGGGACATGAAAGGGAAGCAGTGGTTGGGGAGAGAGTAAGACAGGGTTGTAGCCTCTCCCCGATGTTATTCAATCTGTATATCGAGCAAGCAGTAAAGGAAACAAAAGAAAAATTCGGAGTAGGTATTAAAATCCATGGAGAAGAAATAAAAACGTTGAGGTTTGCCGATGACATTGTAATTCTGTCAGAGACAGCAAAGGACCTGGAAGTGCAGTTGAACGGAATGGACAGTGTCTTGAACGGAGGATATAAGATGAACATCAACAAAAGCAAAACGAGGATAATGGAATGTAGTCAAATTAAGTCGGGTGATGCTGAGGGAATTAGATTAGGAAATGAGACACTTAAAGTAGTAAAGGAGTTTTGCTATTTGGGGAGCAAAATAACTGATGATGGTCAAAGTAGAGAGGATATAAAATGTAGACTGGCAATGGCAAGGAAAGCGTTTCTGAAGAAGGGAAATTTGTTAACATCGAGTATAGATTTAAGTGTCAGGAAGTCATTTCTGAAAGTATTTGTATGGAGTGTAGCCATGTATGGAAGTGAAACATGGACGGTAAATAGTTTGGACAAGAAGAGAATAGAAGCTTTCGAAATGTGGTGCTACAGAAGAATGTTGAAGATTAGATGGGTAGATCACATAACTAATGAGGAAGTATTGAATAGGATTGGGGAGAAGAGAAGTTTGTGGCACAACTTGACCAGAAGAAGGGATCGGTTAGTAGGACATGTTCTGAGGCATCAAGGGATCACCAATTTAGTATTGGAGGGCAGCGTGGAGGGTAAAAATCGTAGGGGGAGACCAAGAGATGAATACACTAAGCAGATTCAGAAGGATGTAGGTTGCAGTAGGTACTGGGAGATGAAGAAGCTTGCACAGGATAGAGTAGCATGGAGAGCTGCATCAAACCAGTCTCAGGACTGAAGACCACAACAACAACAACAACTGTAACTCCAATGTTACCTCTCAAGAAGTTTGGTAAATCGTAAACTTTGCGTCGTTAATGTTCGATAAAATACGTCTCTGCTTTCGTTTTAAAGACTCATCGATCCTTTATTTATAGCAAATCACTGACTTGTTATAAGTCAGATCACTAAACTTTCCATCCTTTTTTTTTACTTCCCTTTTCAAAGTTCAAATTTGGATTATTCTTTTTCATTTTATTTATAATAGTGAGTAAAATGATAATAAAGGCACCTAGTTTTGATTTTAACGAATCAGAGTTTCTTTTAGCTCTTCAAAATGAATCAGATCTTCAGACAGCCAAACGTTGATGTGAGCTAGTGAACGCAAATTAAAATCACATTTTCAAAAGCTCAACCACTTCAGGTGTTGGCTTCTCTCGTACCTGCCCCCTACAAGTATGTTAACTTTCGTAAACTTGTTGGTCCCGATTACTGTACGCACATGACCGTCTTTATTATGTTATTCCCTTTCGGTGTGTGTGTGTGTGTGTTTGTGTGTGTGTGTGTGTGTGTGTGTGTGTGTGTGTGTGTGTGTGTATGGGGAACAGCGGACTTGTATTCGCGATAGAAAATAGGAGCTATTGTCAGCGACTATCATGAGCCCTCACAGTAAATTCATACCGTGTGAACGGTTTTAACTCTTTTAATGATGAATTAGCTTAAGGAACTTGTTACCATTAAGGACACTGCCTTATACTCGTAATTGTGGTATCTTAATGATCAGGAGAGTGCTGTTTAGTTATAAAGAGGCTAAGTCCCCGCTTCAAAATTGAAAGTTAGATTAAGCTAAAGCCTATTAGTATAAGAGGGTTAACACCCTATAGTGAGTATTATTTTATAATAGATTCCTACTGGCATGCTGCAAGTGACACTAGAAGTTAGCAGTGAGCGCTCTAGTTAAGTAATTCGTGTTTCACCTAATGGTCGCTACTGTCTGCTTATTTGTAGTCAATATGGATACTAACTGGGTACTCGAAGTGTGTTACCCTTATATATGGCTGTGTTGTGGTCAGTGAGGTTTCTTAATCGTAATGCCTTTCCCATTTTACATTTTATGAGACTTGAAACTTGGATGTCTTGATTGAATGATTACTCAGTGCTTTCTTTAAAGTTGAATGTTGTTCGAGCAGATGTTTTTATTTCATTTTAGTTGGTGTGAGACCACTTTAATTATACAGATGTCTGTTCCAGCACGTCCGCTTTCCATCCGTCGTGTAGTCTCGGGTATTGAAGGGTGCGCACCGTCGTTGCTACTGACGTCGCGCTGGTGGAGATGGGCAAGTCTTCATATCTGGCGACTGGCTCGCCACAGACCCGTCAGGTGACCCAGATTGGCATCGCATCGCAAGACTGGTTATTGAAGTTTGATTCGAATTGCGAAGAATAAATTTAAAAACTGAAAAATAAATGTTTCAGTCCAACTATCCTCAGTCGCTAACAGCCTACTCGTTAGCTAGTACACCCTGATGGATTCGTTATTCAGGTGACATCCAATGGCTAATCGACTTTCGACGCCACCGAGCTGTATTGGCCAACCCACTCTGTTGTTACTGCTTCGCAACTGACAGTACAACATTCACCGCCTCCTTCTATATTGGCAAGCGTATTACCTCATGGCTGGATTCCAATGTGTTGCGTCGTATGGCGGTGCTGAGTTTCGTCAACTCTTAACGAAACGTAAGGTTCAAAGTTGATTCTGCATGCATTTTGGACCGTTTACAACTAATGTCTTCTTCTACACACATCAAAAAAAGTTTTGCATCACCCCAGTTCCGAGAGTTCCGAAACCTGTACAGAAAATTGGAACAGAGATAAACATAAACATCATTTCCGCCCTTTTTATTGCTCATGAAAACCAAACCATACAGCGAGACCTTCAGATGTGGTGGTCCAGACTACTGTACACACCGGTTCCTCTAATACCCAGTAGCACGTCCTCTTGCATTGATGCATGCCTGTATTCGTCGTGATATACTATCCACAAGTTCATCAAGGCACTGTTGGTTCAGATCGTCTCACTTCTCAACGGTGATTCGGCGTAGATTCCTCATAGTGGTTGGTGGACCACGTGGTCCATAAACAGCTCTTTTCGTTCCATCCCAGACATGTTCGATAGGGTTCATGTCTGGAGAACATCCTAGCCAATCTAGTCGAGCGATGTTGTTATCCTGAAGGAAGACATTCACGAGATGTGCACAATGGGGGCGCGAATTGACGTCCATGAAGACGAATGCCTCGCCAATATGCTGCCGATATAGTTGCACTGTCAGTCGGAGGATATCATTCACGTATCGTACAGCGGTTACGGCGCCTTCCATGTCCACCAGCGGCGTACGTCGGCCCCACAAAAATGGTTCAAATGGCTCTGAGCACTATGGGACTTAACATCTATGGTCATCAGTCCCCTAGAACTTAGAACTACTTAAACCTAACTAACCTAAGGACAGCACACAACACCCAGCCATCACGAGGCAGAGAAAATCCCTGACCCCGCCGGGAATCGAACCCGGGAACCCGGGCGTGGGAATCGGCCCCACATAAAGCCACCCCAAACAGCAGGGAACCTCCATCTTGCTGCACTCGCTGGACAGTGTGTGTAAGGCGTTCATCCTGACCGGGTTGCCTCCAGACACGTCTCCAACGACAGTCTGGTTGAAGCCATATGGGACACTCATCAGTGAATGTGATGCCAATCCTGAGCGGTCCATTCGGCACGTTGTTGGGCCCATCTGTACCGCATTGCATGGTGTCGTGGTTGCAAAGATGGTCCTCACCATGGACGTCGGGAGTGAAGTTGCGCATCATGCAGCCTATTGCACACAGTTTGAGTCGCAACACGACTTCCTGTGGCTGCACGACAAGCATTATTCAACATGGTGGCGTTGCTGTCGGGGTTCCTCCGAGCCATAATCCGTAGGTAGCGGTCATCCACTGCTGTAGTAGCCCTTGGGCGGCCTCAGCGAGGCATGTCATCGGCAGTTCCTGTCTCTCCTTCATGTCCGAACAACGTTGCTTTGGTTCATTCCGAGACGCCTGGACACTTCCTGGCACAAAGTAACAAAGCAGACGCGATCCAACCGCGGCATTTACCGTGTAGGCATGATTGAACTACGGACAACACGAGCCGTGTACCTGCTTCCTGGTGCAATGACTGGAACTGATCGGCTGCCGGAACCCCTCCGTCTAATAGGCGCTGCTCATGCGTGGTTGTTTACATGTTTGGGTGCGTTTAGTGACATCCCTGAACAGTCAAAGGGGCAGTGTCTGTGATACAATACCCACAGTTAACTCTATCCTGAGGAGTTCTCGGAACCGGGGTGATGCAAAACTTTTTTTGATGTGTGTATAAATAAGTGTCGACATTCTGTTGCCGTAGTCTTCTAGTATCTAGGTGTATATGACGTGAACCAGTACCAAATAACAGATGACTCAGAATAAATAGGCGTCCACTGTCACATTCGGTACATGTTACAATATCGCAATTGTTTTGGATTTAATTCAGAGTGCTGTTATCTACAATTACTTCCAGCGTATTCACATTGTTTGTTCATATGTGCACGCATTGCTTCAGCTTTTAGTTGTAGGTTATTGTCTACCAGTAAACCCCCGATTCCTTAAAGAATCGATTTCCCATACATAAAAAGCTTTAAAGTCTGCTTACAAATGAGTTAATGTGTAGAATTAAGCGTGCAATCGAGAAAGAGTTTAACAGAGGTTTGAAATTATTCTTAAAGTATTTTGGAAGTCTCTAACTGCTCCCACTGTGAAACACTGGCTGAATATAGTCTGTGTGGTCTCCGCGCCATTTTAAGCAAAAGCTAATTTTTCGCGCATCTCAATGTTTATGAGGTCATGTCTCCTGAACTGTGTCGTGTTACGGTACAATTTTGCAGGTACATTCAGTGGTTCATGTTGATACTGCCTGCAAAACGAATTAAAAATTGAGTCAGTAGTAAATAAATAATAAATTAAAACGTCTTGCCTGTGCCGGCCGGTTCGGCCAAGCGGTTCTAGGCGCGTCAGTCCGGAACCGCGTGACCGCTACGGTCGCAGGTTCGAATCCTGCCTCGGGCATGGCTGTGTGTGATGTCCTATGGTTAGTTAGGTTTAAGTAGTTCTAGGGGACTGATGACCTAAGATGTTAAGTCCCATAGTGCTCAGAGCCATTTGAACCATCTCGTCTTGCCTGATGCTTATGTTTGACTGCATGAATGGCGAAATGTTGATTTTACCGAGAAATTTTCGTAAAGATTTGAAAGTATATGTAAATTTGGTTGGAATTCGCTAAGTACGCTTATCAGAAATACTGGATATATAAAGGCCGAGTATTTGTGAGCCTTCAGTTCCGCTGACTCAAGATGCACAGTTTCTAACTATAATACTTGTCTTGTTGCGTGAAACTTTTAAGATAACATTATACCTCGAAATGAGATTGCAACAGTGTTTTAATTTCCCTCAATAACTACGCGAAATATTGAAAATCAATTTTTTGCTGCCTTTGAAAGCCGCTAGATGGGCAACCTGTAACTGGTGCGGATCCCGGGATAATCGCTTAGTAATACAGATACTTGTAGATAAAACTCGCATAAACGTCTTTGATACTCCCGTAAACTTCACTGATCATAATGTACGTGCCAGTAATCACTGTTCACAAGTTGCACGTATCAGCTGGGTTCACACAGGAGTGGCCGCGCCTGTATCGTTTACGTTAAAACCGCTCCAGACCACAACTCGCCACCATCGACATTCCACTTCGACAATACAAGTTCTCCTTACAAATGCACTTATTCATGCACTGAACTCTTATGATTTGACATACAATTGTAATTGCAAAAATACGGTGACACGAATAATTTGACATTACAAAACGTAAAAAAATGGCTTCAGAACCAATTACAATAAAACTAAAATCTAGTATAATCAACGCAAGGAAAACTAAATGGAACGAATCAAAATTGAAGCCATAGAACCATTTTGTGGGTATTTTATTTCACTCGAAGATAGCGACAGGAAAAGAAATAAACAGAAGAGCAAAGCTGAGCGGTATTGCTTACGAAAAAGCAGGCAAATACCGGCAGTGTGGCTCCTCTGACAGGACAAGACCGGTCACCTTCCCCATCCTCTAATCAATCCGTGCTCCATCATTAATGACCTCGATGTTGACGGGACGTTAAAACCTAATCTTCCTTTCTTCCTTTTTTTAATAACCCGAAAACAGTTTTCTAAGCCAAGCTTTCGATATGTCTGCATTGTACTGTTTACAGTCAGTGCACAGACCCAGTTTCGACTAATTTCGAGTGAGATTTGGAATTTTAATGCCGAAAACATTCTAAAACTAAGATGCCTTGGGCGAGCAAGGAAAATATGCAAGCTAAGATATACCTGGCGAGACAGTAAAACGGCAAGTGGACGAAGGAAAAGTCGTAAATGTGGCCATATTGAAAATTAATTGTGGGGGCGGCAGGAATCTATCCAGACTACTGGATGGAAGATGGATCGAGAAAGTTCTTTGCTGGAATCTGCGAAATAACAAACGTGCGTGATAACTACCTAATGGAAGATGAGTTCAGCAAACATGCATGCGCATAGCTGAAGTCAGTGAACCGTCGGGAAGTCTAGACGACATGTTTACCAGCAGTGGATGTCAAATGGATAGCGGTGATGTGACGACATCGTACTATCTTCTGTCGATCTGCATTGTTACTGCGTGTCATTTACATTTTAAATTACAGCGTGCCAATCTTTGATTGTTATTATTGTTGTTGTTACAGTCTTCAGCCCGAAGACTGGTTTGGTGCAGTTCTCCACACTAGTATAAGTCTCTCCATTTCTGATTGCAACCTACAACCGTTTTAATGTGCTTACTGTGTTCAACCTACGTTCTCCCTCCACAGTTTTTACCCGCCGACAGATCTTACTTTCATTACCAGACTGACAACTGCATGGTGCCTCCTGTCAACAAATCCTTTCTTTTAATCATGCACAAATTTCTTTTTCCCTCAGTTCCACTGAGTACCTCCTCGTTAGTTACTCGATCTACTCATCTTTCTTCAGTATTCTGCAGTAGCACCGCATTACAAAAGCTTCTGTTCTATTTTTGTCTCAACTGCTTATCGTTCCCGTTTCATTTCGTGAACAAGCCTACGCTCCATATAAATACCTTCATAAAACACTCCCCAACATTTAAATTTCTAATTTTCAAAATGCTTTTCTTGCTATTGCCGGTGTGAGTTTTATATCCTCTCCACATCGACCATAGGCAGTTATCTTTCTGCCCAAACAGCAAACCCCATCAATTAGCTTTAGTGTCTCATTTGCTATTTTAATTCTGTTAGCGTCATCTTATCTTATTCCATCACATTCCATTACTCTTGTTATTATAACTTCTATTCCGTTCAACTGCTGTTGCAGGTCCTTTATCACCTCTAACAGAATTACACTGTCACCAACAAGATGAAAAGTTTTTTTTTTTTTTTAGATGACATGAACTGATAGCATGCTGTGTTTTCTATTCGCGAGTTTCACCTCCGTTCATTTTCTCTATATTTTATCCATTTTATATTTGCGTTGCTATTGTCAGTATTTACTAAGAAACGAACTAAATAACAATCATTCGGCAATAGCAAAATAGGTATTAACTGAATACCGAGAATTTAGAGAATAACGGATATCAACTATATTCACCGCAGAAACAGGCTTGCCATAAGAATCTTCTTTTCTCGCATTCTTTTTATATCTATTGCAAATGTAGTTTTTTTTGTTTTTTTTTTTGCACCAGAAGTCTCAGACTTCTTCCAGTAATAAACTAAAAAAGCCGCTCATATCTAGAGTTCTGAACAGTGATCAAATTGAATCAGCTGAGTTCACACAGTGCATGTTTCCAATCACTTATTACACACTACATCTTAAAATATAACACGTGAACATTGTTGCTAAAGTGCAACTGAATGACTCACGGGGAAAGAAATACCTCATTTGTCATTTTAAATGTTAACTTTAGAAGCGAATTATGTGCTGACAATTTGCATTTAACTCAGACCGCCTAACTAAGAAGGCACTAAGACAAGCGTTCACGCTGCGTGAAGTTCTCCAACGCTTTCGAACTGTTTATTGCTGCGCGTGTAGAGCCATGTTGCAGCCACTATCGGCTACAGTCGTTAAGCTTGGCGGCCTCTTTGAGGCTTTCTGGAGGAACAGCATATGCGCCGGCACTAAACGTCACCCTGCGCTTGTCGTACCTGCACAACCGTAGCAATACACGTACCACGTGGGTCAAGAACAGTGCACATTTGACATTATTTCCACACATTTTCTCCGTCTGCTCTACTCCGTATTCTGTTCGCCGCGCGGAAAGAATGATCACCTATATCTTTCCGTACAAGCTCTGATTTCCCTTATTTTATCGTGGAGATCATTCCGCTCTATGTAGGTCGGTGTCAACAAAAAATTTTCGCGTTCGGAGGAGAAAGCTGGTGATTGGAATTTCGTGAGAAGATTCCGTCGCAACGAAAAAAAAGGACGATTAGAAAAAATAAAGGAGAACTACCACAAGCTTTCACTCAGACCAACGGCCGAGTCAAATATTCATCTATTTTTGGACTCCAAAAGCATGCTTCAATTGTTTCATATTGTCCGAAAAACGAAAAAGTTGTAACTTTTCTCAGTACAGTGCATTCAAGGAAGGAAGTGGAAGATCGTGAAGAATGCAAGTCAGTAATGAATCTGGATTATAACAAAAACAAAATCAGGAGTAGATACCATGGACAAGCTGGTTAGAACGTACACTACAAGGAGGGTGAGCAGAAGGTGGCCAATGGTATTTTTTACAACATCATTGATGTCAGTGCACTGAATGCATTTATCATATGGTTACATCTTACACCAGACTGGGCAGAAAGGACCAACTACAAGAGACGGGCATTTCTCTTGGAATTAGAAAAGCAGCTCGATGGAAGAAAGCCAGACAAAATTATTTCCCCAATACTTCCATCAACAGTACAGACAAAATAAAAGAGAAACGTGTCCGTTTTGTAAAAGGTCTGAGGATAGAAAATTCGCCGATAAATGTTCAAAGCGTGGATGTTCTGTGTGTAAAAACCACTCTGAAATTTATTGCTGTAAGTCAATTCGGAATTTAAACAAAAATGTTTGTAGTTTCATGAGAATCGTTTGTAAATTTTACAGAAGTAAATAATTTTAAAAACATGCATTTTAATTTAATGTAATGGCACTGACATCATGTTTTAGATTGTGGAAAAAAATAAGGAATGTGATTTTATTCTACCATTATTAAAACTATCCTTAATAAAAAATGAATTCCGTTGGGGTCACTAAAGACCTCAATGGTACTCAGTGTAACAAAAAATACTCATTATTAGAAGGGTTAATCGGTACACGATAGCGCCATCTGCAAAAAAACCAAAGACGGCTGCTCAGATTGTCTCCCAAATCGTTTATATAGATAGGGAACAGCAAAGGGCCTATAACATTACTTTGGGGAACGCCAGATATCACTTCTGTTTTACCTGATGACTTTCGGTCAGTTGCTACGAACTGTGACCTCTCTGACAGGAAATCACAAATCCAATCATATAACTGAGACGATATTCCACAAGCATGCGATTTCACTACAAACCGCTTGTGTACTACCGGGTCGAAAGCTTTCCGGAAATCCATAAATACGGAATCAATCTTAAATCCTTTGTCAATAGCACTCAACACTTCATGCGAATAAATAACTAGTTGTGTTTCACAAGAACGATGTTTTCCAAATTGAGGTTGACTGTGTCAACAGACCGTTTTCTTCGAGGTAATTCATAATGTTCGAACACAATATATGTTCCGAAATCCTGCTGCATATCGACGTTAATGATATGGGCCTGTAATTTAGTGGATTACTCCTACTACCTTTCTCGAATATTGGTGTGACCTGTGCAGCTTTCCAGTCTTTGGGTGCGGATCTTTCGTCGAGCAAACGGTTGTGTATGATTGTTAAGTATGGAGCTATTGCATCAGCATATTCTAAAATGAATCTAATTAGTATTCAGTCTGGACCAGAAGACTTGCTTTTATTAAATTTAAGTTGCTTCAGTACTCCGAGGATATTTACATCTACGTGACTCATGTCGGCAGCTGTTCTTGATTCGAATTCTGGAATACTTACTTCGTCTTCTTTTGTGAAGGCATTTCGGATGGCTGTGTTTAGTAAATGTGCTTTGGTAGCACTGTTTTCGATAGTATCTCCATTGCTATCGCGCAGAGAAGGCATTGATTGTTTCCTGCCGCTAACATACTTCACATACGACCAGAATCTCTTTGGATTTTCTACCAGGTTTCGAGACAAAGTTTCGTTGGAGAAACTATTATAAGCATCTGGGATTGAAGTCCGCGCTAAATTTCGAGCTTCTGTTTAAGTTTGGCATGTTTGTTTCGTTGTTTCTGGAACAGTGTTCTGACCTGTTTTGTGTACCAAGGAGGATTAGCTCCGTCGTTTGTTAATTTATTTGGTATAAATCTCTCAATTGCTGCCGATACCATTTCTCTGATTTTCAAGCCATATCTAGTCTACACTTATATTATTAATTTGGAAGGAGTGGAGATTGTCTCTCAGGAAGGCGTCAAGTGAAATTTTATCTGCCTTTTTGTAATAGGTATGTTTCTCGTTTATTTTAGGAGGATTTGGGGGTTGCAATATCCAATCTCGCTACGACAACCCTGTGTTCACTAATCCCTGTATCCGTTTTGATGTTCGTTATTAACCTAGTATCATTTGTTGCTGAGAGTAGTCCAGTTATTCACGTGGAAGTTTTCAGTCACCATTGCACTACGTATGAAAGAGGTCTATTCTTAGGTTCTTGTTGGTACAAAGTCGTAACCTCGCTACGGTTGTTGCAGGAGAGAAGGAGATAGTAACTGACATGGTCCCGCTAAGACGATATTGTTTAGACGGAAAAGTTGTATTTTAAATTTATTTTTTGGCTTTTGGCGTTGACCATGCAGTCAGAGAAATGAGTAATGACGTACGTGGTACACAGTATTGTATGTAGGACACAGACATATTAAATTGCACTAATACTACTCAAACTTCATCGTATACTTTGTAAATTCAATACAGCCCATGTTCCACATCATCGCACGCTAGATCCGTTGTGGCTGATTTATAACTGTACGCCTGCTCCTCGGAGAAACAAGGCAACACTGGCGTTCGCCGTGGACAACTGCCGAAACAGATCCGTCCAGATGTAGGTTGGGGAATTCCTGCTCTGATGAAGGCCCTGAGAAACTTGCGGCCACGTCTGTCGTAACGCGAACAATGAAGTGTCACATGGTTGAGGTCTGCAATCTCAGTGGGTGTACTTCGGAGTACAGAGATGGCTGACCTTTCATCCTATAAAAACGTAAAGGATAACAACCGTGACAAGCGGATGCGCGTTATACTCTGAGCTGACAAAGTCGTGAGATAAGGATGAGCAACTTGTACAGACGGTGGCAGAATCACGTACACGAAGTATAAAAGAGCAGTGAATTGATGGAGCTCTCATTTGTACTCGGGTGAGTCGTATGAAAAGATTTCCGCGGTGATTATGGCAGCATAACGTGAATTAGCAGACTCCGAAAGAAGAATGTTAGTTGGTGGTAGACGCATGGGACATTCCATTTCGGAAATTGTTAGGGAATTCATTATTCTGATAGTGTCAAGAGTGTGCCGAGAATACAAAATTCCAGGTATTCCTTCTCATTACGGGCAACGCATTGACTGACGGCCACGCGGTGATTGACGTTTAGGGGACATAATCGAGAGGTCAGTTCGTACACTACGTCCTGCACCGGCAACGCTTTTGCAATTATGGACGGCTGAAGAGGCCGCATGGCTCAGTATTTCTGCAAGGGACTTCCGACGACTTGTCGAAGCCATGCTACTTCGAGTTGTGTGCTACATCTGACAAAAGATGGTCCGGCACGATATTAGGAGGTATCCCATGACTTTTGCCCCTTCAGTGCGCTGGTTGTATGACGTTTAGGTAACTTTCTTTGTGAAAACCAATCTCTTTTTTGGAATGCTCGGGTGTATTGCGGCGTAATGTCGCGCGGAAAAGTTGCTGCCGCACCCAAGTAGTAAGACTCATGAATTTCAATGCACTGAGTGCAAAGTTAACCCATATCGCAATATTGTGTGGGTACAACATTCAATAGATGTTTCAGCGTAAGTACGAATAGTTGGTGATATGGCTGGCAGCTGAATGATGACAATAATATTGAAACTGTAGAAAACTTTCGTCTTGGCTACTATGGAGCAGATTATAGTTTCTTTCTTTCCTGGTGACGACGTGCTGATTGCTGGCTTCTGGTTTTTTAACAGGAAGACTCTCACTTACGCACGGATCTCTCTCGTCTTCATCGTAGGAATCCGCAATGGGGAAATGGGGAAGTGGTGGGAAGGCGTAAGGGGGCACCAGACCCCTCCTGGAATCAGGACACACTTTCTTTTACTCGTTACAGAGTTCTCACGAGTTTATAGAAATGACTGTATTCGACTCTGCTGAACTGCATATTTAATATTGTCAAGCTTGGTGGGGAATTCAATCACTTTAGCAGTAGCAATATGCCTTAGGTCTTTTAGGTTATCAAATTGCTCACGAGTAATTTTGCCCATTCCTTAGTATGATGGCGGTTTAGGCGCTCTTGTGCAATCAGAATCATAACGATTATTTGCAGAACCGTGTCAAAATAGTCTCCTCAGTTCCTCGAACATCCGCTACCGAGCTTCATAAAGGGACCAGTCCAGCGTCTTGATGCGGAAATTCCTAGCACAACATTCCAAGGGAATCCTTATCAGTAGTATGAGGTACAATACGTTTTCTATGTACTTATACTCAAATTTAGTTCTTGAGTGACGACACGTTTTCAAACTAACCGAATCAGTTATACTAAAAGTATCAATTTTAGATCCTTGAACTTCTTGTGACAGTTACTTCGGACGCTCATGGTCGTTATCTATATTACCATTGATTACAATGATGTCCCCATCTGTCCGTCAATATCAGATCCCTCTTCCAATGCATATTATAATATGTCCGTTTAATCGTGCTGTAAGTATGCTGTTTAGGTTTTTATGTTGGTAACACCACGTAGCGCTCTGTATGAAAATAACTGACAGTACTGTGTGCAGTCTGTGGCTGGTTGGCATTGTTGAAATATTCACTATTGTAGTGTTGGTCAGTTGGATGTGAACAGCTCGTAGCGTTGCGCAGTTAGAGGTGAGCCGCCAGCAGTGGTGGATGTGGGAGAGAGATGGCAGAATTTTAAGAGCGGACTATCTGGACGTGTGTCCGCCAGAAAGAGTAAATTTGTAATATTGGATATTATGAACTAATATATATATATTTTTTTAATAAATCTCTGTTTGTATATATATATATATATATAATGACTTTTGAACACTATTAAGGTAAATACATTGTTTGTTCTCTATCAAAATCTTTCATTTGCTAACTATGCTTATCAGTAGTTAGTGCCTTCAGTAGTTAGAATCTTTTATGTAGCTGGCAGTATTGGCACTCGCTGTATTGCAGTAGTTCGAGTAACGAAGATTTTTGTGAGGTAAGTGATTCATGAAAGGCATAGATTATTGTTAGTAAGGGCCATTCTTTTGTAGGGATTATTGAAAGTCAGATTGCGTTGCGCTAAAAATATTGTGCGTGTCAGTTTAGTGTTGATCAGAATAAGTAAAGAGAGAAATGTCTGAGTACGTTCAGTTCTGCTCAGCTGTTTGAAAATCAAATAACGTAAGAGGTTTTCCAGCACTGTCATTTATAAATTTTTCTAAGGGGACGTTTCAATGCCACTAATTTATTATCTTCACTTGCTGTAGGACAATTTTTCAATTTTTGAAAGTTCCTTCGGTATTTACTTTCACACCCAAAAAGATGAAGGTTAGCAGATACGGGAGAAAGGAAGAAAAAATGAAGGCCATGTGAGGTACCTCTCATTTAACCAAGCGAAAGACTATACACTCGTAAAGCACCGACAGGTGTCCTCCACTTCACGGTGCACAGATAACTGCTGTCACGCCCCGACACTGCTTGCCTTACTTTTATTGGTGTTGACGTCATCTTCTGTTGCGCTGGCTCTAATGGAGCCGCTTTGTTCCTGATATCAGTACAGTACGCTGCGTTAGCAGTGGAGTGCAGAGTCGATCACAGGCTTTTGAATATTTTCGTACCGATTTTGAGACTTACCTTTAACAGTCGTTTTCCAGAAACAGCACATTGAAATCCATTGAAAGCCTAAACGCACCCCCTAACACATGGAAACTGTCCAGATGTGGGAGAGGGAGGTTAAGATAGTGTACCATATTTATTTTTGTCGAGAAACTGACTCAAATATCGATCCTAATAAATCACAAAGATCAGTCCTAATTACACATCTCTATGCATAGTGCTCTTGTTTCAAGATATGAGAGTGCCAGAAAATATGATTCAAAAAATGGTTCAAATGGCTCTGAGCACTATGGGA
Organism: Schistocerca cancellata; assembly: GCF_023864275.1. Taxonomy (NCBI): domain Eukaryota; kingdom Metazoa; phylum Arthropoda; class Insecta; order Orthoptera; family Acrididae; genus Schistocerca; species Schistocerca cancellata. Next base: position 227,774,023 of record NC_064631.1, on the reverse strand, counting down.
CTTAACATCTATGGTTCAAATGGCTCTGAGCACTATGGGACTTAACATCTATGGTCATCAGTCCCCTAGAACTTAGAACTACTTAAACCTAACTAACCTAACGACATCACGCAACACCCAGTCATCACGAGGCAGAGAATAAATATGATTCACTATTGGCTGTAATCATTAAAGGACTTCTCCATAGCATCCAACCCAGGTATGTGCTTGAATGGAAAGACTTGATTCCAAATCCCAGACAGCATTTCTATTGAAAGCATAGCACTAGAGATCTGAAACGCTAGTGTACATTTCTTATGGTCTCAATCAGCACTTCATCTACTACTGTTTGTGATCCTTCTCAATCAACCATCGCCTATAGCCCAGTCGATATATCACCGAACATCTGACATGGTATCGAGACAGAATGCGTTACAAATATTGAAAAATATCTAGCGGCAGGGAGTTGCAAATACCGATTTCATACCACGTTAGCAGAATCACTTACAGAATTCGGTAATTTTATTACGAGGTTGCACATTCGGCGACGTGTAACTGCTCTGTTTGCTTGATACTGTACACCCCGGCGATCAATGTCTATATTCAGTGTCACGGTATTTATCTGAAAAAAAAACCACTTCATTCAGAGGTAAATGCCACACCTCGATTTATAAAGTGAGTATAGCTCTTAACATGGATACTTGTATGCACGTGTAGAACCAAGACCGTTTGTGAAGGTAATATGGATGCGTTTTTTTTAATAAATCTCTGTTTGTAAGATGATTACGCCACTCTTTCTAGGACTCAGTGGTACTATTCGCAAGAAAACTTATGAGACATGTCCACCCATCGTTGATTTTCGGTCAGTATTATTTCGTACCGTCTGCAATCATTTATTGGTGAAGTATTATATTTAGTAGTAGGCGGTGCGTGATAAGTTTGCCTTCAGCATCAGGCTTATAAAAGTATGTGTTTGTGTTCCGACCTGTGCAAAGCAAATGACTATGTCCAGTTGTATGGATTTGACGTGTTTTTGCACGTCAAATGTTTTGTCAAAGCAAAGGGAGGAGTATGTCAAGTCATGATAATGGTACAGATATTTCTATTTCCAGAGCCAAAACCGTCAGCAGGGTGTATTACCGATAGTTCGCTCATTGTCGAGCGTCGTTCAACTGAAACTGCAATCCTAACATTTAATTGTAAGTATAGTGATCAAATATATATGTGACCGATTTAGTAGTGCTTGACGTGGAGGTGGCTTGTGGCATGAATGATTCATGTTTCCCACTAACGGCAGGAGCCTTCTGAATGGAGAGACCTGTTGCAATGCAGGAATGTAGTTGAAATAACCGTGTAGTCCTCTAGACGACCGAATAGCGAACTAACACTTAGTATGTGTTGGACAGCTTTCGTGATCAAGTGGAAATTTGAGAAGATTCAGTATGGGAGTGTCTTTGCTCTGGGCCATTATTCCCTCCCATGTAAATTGTTCGGTTGACTGCTTCTTCACATTTCACTTCTTTATGTAATTGAGAGAACATCGATTGTGGTGTGTGCATCTAGCAGGTGGAAGACACGTTTGCTGGTTCTCTAGACATGAAAAACACCTTATTTGACTTTGTAAATTACAGGGGTGATTTAGAATCTGTTACATCACCGACATTGGTATTATCGGATGGAAACATCAGTATCCTCTACTTTCTTTTCTCGAGTTTCCACGTAAAGGTCTTTACAGAAGAGATAAGTTTCTCTGCTGATCATTTGTGATCGGTGGCGGTACACTTCGCTGATGTCACAAAATAACGAGATACGAGCGCAGTCGAACATAGAAACTATACGGATTTTGCTCATAAAACTAAATGAAAATGGACTTCCTCTATTTTCGAGGAAAGAGGACATTTATTACCACCGCAAATGTTTTATTTAATAGTTGCTTTATTATAGGAGTCGAGTTGATGTTAAATAATGGAGTGCTGACCGCGGACGAGTTCCCTACAAGAGCGCGGCCCCTGCTGGAGCGTTAAACAAAAGTGTTTCCATCCCAGAACGAGGGGCGTTGGGGACCTGTCTAGTCTGTGACAGTGGCGGCTCCTAGCCATTAGGGGCCCTGTACCACTATACTTTAGTCGACAAGATGCATTTGGGGAAAGCCGCCCTTTTACCTCGTAGTTAACTATACCTGCTTTTGTGTTGACAAAGCGCGATCGTATCATGGCAGGCAGTGGTCATCACGTGTCGCCAGGCTGCTGCTGGTGTAGTACCTCTCTCGGTCCTTCCATCCCGTAGGTGATTGTACACTGAGGAGAACGCAAGTTCAACTGCAGTCTTATAGGACGGCGATTTTCTCCAGTACATGTGTTGTATTATGACCCGTTTAATACGAGTGCTGGTTTTTTCGCGACAGTTTCTAAATGTAACTATAACTGTGATGCATTTTTTCCATCAGCTGTGATAGCGTGTATTGGCTTCGGTTAGCTGGGCTGTAGGGTCCAACACCAGCATCTAGTCAGTTGAACATATTTCCCACCAAAAAGAATAATGATTGTACCTTACACCCCAGCCTTTTTCTCCCCTGGCTTGTAGTTGTAGGGTAGAGTTGGAGTGTTTCTGTCGTTGGTTTCGTGTGCTATTGTGAAATTTTTTCCCAGCAGGATAACACCAGTTGTATGGTATAGTCAGATCCTCCTGTTCATATGTTCAGCCATTGATAATCGCTTCCTTTCTTTATGCAGTGGCCAGCCGTAATGGCCATGCGGTTCTAGGCGCTACAGTCTGGAACCGCGATACCGCTACGGTCGCATGTTCGAATCCTGCCTTGGGCATGGATGTGTGTGATGTCCTTAGGTCAGTTAGGTTTAAGTAGTTCTAAGTTCTAGGGGGCTGATGATCTCAGAAGTTGAGTCCCATAGTGCTCAGAGCCATTTGAACCATTTTTCATGCAGTGAGCTGTGGATGCACTCCTCGGCTGAATTAGTGCATGTAATACAACTATTAGAACTCCCCTGTCTGGCACCAACATCTCGCTAGTTGAACACCGACAGCACAACAAGCACTGATATCTCAGCCTCTTCTGGTGGTAAGACCAAACTAAGCCGCTACTACTGTAGGTAGATAATAAATTTAAACAAAGTTATACAAATTGAAACAAATGATATTCGAATTGAATAACATCATGAGCAGCCTCTAGTGGAGGCAACACCATAGTAACTCCCCTCAGCTTCAAGACTAAGTTCTTGGAGCAAAATTCCCTCCAAAATTCGAAATTCCCGCCCATTTTCCAAGAGGATGACGTACCATCATGCAAAAAAGTCGGAAAGGGGAGGGGGTGACCTGTCGAAGCACATGATTCAATTTCCCACCAAAATTCAAACTTCCTACCAGGGGGGCGTGGCACTTTCCCACCAACAACCGCCATCTTGGATAATGGTACTCGCGTCATCAGCTGACTTCACGGCCGCCATCTTGGATAACGGTACTCGCATCATCAGCTGACGTCACGTCACGTCACGTACTCGCGTCTTCAGCTGACGTCATGTGACGTCACGGGCGCTATCTTGGATGACGTCAGTGGGGTTGCACAAAGGTTGTTCCACTACTAGCACCGGCGATTATTTATTTCTTCCATATAAATGGATCAGAGAATTAGTACTGAATTTTGCTTTAAGAACAGAGTGATGGGTAGCAAAGTTTTAAGATAGTTAATCATTACTTTTTTTTTAGTCTGCTATGAGTAAAACAAGTAGTTACGAGTGATATAAGCGTTTCGAAGAAGGTCGTCGCAGATGGCAACCAGCCTGGATGCCCCAGCGCATCATCAATCGATGAAATCGTGAGAAAAAGGAAAGAAATGAATATGAACGGTCGGAGAATCACAGAGATGTCGCTGACGATGAACCAAACAGCAGCGAATGCAAGTTGCTTAGGAGTCGCTAGATGAAGTCAGCAGCGTCGTAAACTACTGAAACATGTGGTGAAACGTGATTTTACGGATGTGACGTCGAAACTAAGCCTCAGCCGTCCTAGTGGCGGCATTCTGGAATCACCAAGTCCGGTGAAATGTGTAGGCTATACTCAATATATTCTTCAATTTCAGCTCCATAGGGTACCACAAGTTCCTACCAAAAGATTGAACGATCAGTAAGGACTATTATATGGAAGTTCAGCGCCGTTTGTGTGAATCAGTCCGAAAAAATACCCGGATTTGTGGCGAAGTTCAAAAATGTTCAAATGTGTGTGAAATCTTATGGGACTTTACTGCTAAGGTCATCAGTCCCTAAGCTTACACACTACTTAACCGAAATTACCCTAAGGACACACACACACACCCATGCCCGAGGTAGGACTCGAACCTCCGCCGGTACCAGCTGCACGGTCCATGACTGCAGCTGTGGAGAAGTATTTCATAGCTTTTGCACGACGATAATGCGCCTATTCACATTACATTGCTTGTCTGTGAATTTTTCGCCAAAAACAATATTGCAATGAAGCACCAGCCTCATGTGTAACTTCTCTCTGTTCTCAAAAATAATGAAAACTTTAAAAGGCCTTCTTTTTACACACACAACAGAGTCGCTGAGAGAGATAAAAGCTATCACAAAGATTGAGTTCCAGATGTTTTTCAGGAATTCGAGAAATGTACTGACGTATATAATGAGACTACGTTGGAGGGGATAACATTGACGTAGACGAGTAAACAAAATTCATTCCAGAAAATTTGCTGAACACACCATATTCTCTTTCTGTTTAACAAATTGTTACATCAATGACAAATCTTTCTAATTTATTCTGGTTATCTCCATTATATTTAAATTTTCTAGTTCGTACTGCTTTACCTATTTGTGTTTCTAGGTACTTTATCATCAATTTTCACCGCAGTTGTATTGACTGTTCGTGCTAGAAGATTTATTTGAGTAATTGCTCCTGTTATATTTTTTTTAAATAATGAAAACTCGCCTCCAAAAGCGAGGCAGTTACCTTAATTCTATTCGATTTCTTCCTAAAATTATTAGTTTAGTTCTGTGATTTCTTGCAATTTGTTTCTTAAACTGTTGCTAACCCCTACATTAATCAGTGTGCGGTTGATTCTCTGCGCGGGCACCTCGGGAAACTGTTCCACTCTGTTGCCTAGTAAACATGATAAACGCTTCTAGAATATTAAAGGGCGTCAAACAGGAAGATTTTGCAAACAGAACTTCAAGAACCTCTTGCAATGCACAAACAGGGGTTGGACAAAAATGTGGGAACACCGCCAGAAATGCATGCTTGAACATAAGCGTAGATACTACTCAAGCCTGCAAGTTGCGGTGTTGTATTTGACCACGAAAGGCACATGGTCAGTCTTGGTCAGGACTGTGCACTGTGCGGTTCTAAGAGCAATACGTCGGAACTAAGTGAATTCGAATTCGAATGTGGCCAAATTGTTCGTTGGTGCTAGTATGGCGGTTGCGTACGTAACCGTGGTAGCCGCAGTATCTAGTGTTTAGAGAGGCACCGTTTCGAAGATATAAATCGTATACAGGGAAAGCGGAAAAACAACATGCGCTAAGGCACAGTGGAGGACTGTGTCGAAAAAAAAAATCGACGACAGCTGAAAAAATAATTGAAGAACTGAATGTCGCACTTCCTATCGCCGTCAGCTCCAAATGAACATGGAGCTCACAAAGGACGGACTGTCTCATCCTCTCTCTCCACCGATCACCAGATTTCAGTATTGTTGAAACTTTGTAGACTATTTTAGAGAGAAAGGTGCTTGATCGCTGTCGACTTTCAACATAGTTAGTTCGTTACCTGAACTTGCCGCTACTTTGTGGGAAGTGTGGCGTCACCGCCAGACACCACACTTGCTAGGTGGTAGCCTTTAAATCGGCCGCGGTCCGTTAGTATACGTCGGTCCCGCGTGTCGCCACTACCAGTGATTGCCGACCGAGCGCCGCCACACGGCAGGTGTAGTCTAGAGAGACTTCCTAGCACTCGCCCCGGTTGTACAGCCGACTTTGCTAGCGATGGTTCACTGACTACATACGCTCTCATTTGCAGAGACGACAGTTTAGCATAGCCTTCAGCTACGTCATTTGCTACGACCTAGCAAGGCGCCATTACCAGTTATTACGTCTTCTGAACAGATAATATTGTGACTCATGTACCGTCAAGAGCGACGTTCATCATTAATGGATTAAAGTTAAGTATCAAACTAATTACGTCCGCTTTCTGAATTCTCATTCCTTGTCATGTTCCAGACCTCACGTCAGTATAGTTCTTCCCTCCTCACGCCAGCCTGCGTGAACTAAAACGCGTGCATTTCGGCCTCCCCTCGTAACACGGTGTTGGCTCTTCTGCCAACACAACAGGAAGAATGGTAGAAGATTGCTTTGTAGAAACATACAAGACCATTCCGAGACGACTGGAAACTGTAATGAAAGCCAACAAATTTCATACATCATATTACGCTTGGAAATGTTTTGCATTTTTCTGTTTCCTTATTTCTGTCTACTTACTGTACCTCTTCAAAAGCAAATGTGACATCGGTCGTACCGGTAGTAAGTGAGAGAAAAAAATGGCTCTAAGCGGTTTGGGACTTAACATCTGAGGTCATCAGTCCCCTAGACTTAGAACTACTTGAACCTAACTAACCTAAAGACATAACACACATCCATGCCCGAGGCAGGACTTGAACCTGCGACCGTAGCAGCAGCGCGGTTCCGGGCTGAAGCGCCTAGAGCACTCGGTCACAGTGGCCGGCTAAGTGTGAGACTATCTTTACTATTCACCATACACGCACATCATCATTGTCATCATAGGCTATCATCCGTTAACGAATGTAGCGTCGTGGCCCCTCATGGACAAGAGAAAGCAATGGAGAGTGCAGGGTAGATAATGACATGAGTGTGAACCTACAGCCGAAATGTACCAGTTTCGCGGTGTAGGAACGAACACGCAAAATAGTGCATTCGCATCTGCTGGGTGATAGTAATTTTCTGCGTCTCTGGCGATTATCACACCGATGACTAGAATTCTGCTCTATAGCTTAAACAGTAATTAGGAATAACCATCTTATCATATTGGTTAACGGACGGAGAATACAGTAATTACCGTAGTCACAGTAAATTATTATCGCTCTTTCGCCAAGTCTATATGGGAAAAACGAACATTTTATTTTATGTTTTTGTTCCCCTGCATGGAAAATATAAGTTTTCAGAGTTAGTTACTATTCACAGCATTACACAGGCCAACTATAAAAAATTTCTTTAATCGATCCGCTCAAAAAAATGGATCATGACAATGTATTCCAAGTCTAGGAAAGCTGTTAATTATAAGCGCAATATTTCTGGCGAAGAACAACGTGGTTTCAAAAATGGGGCTCTGAGCATTATGGGACTTAACTTCTGAGGTCATCAGTCCCCTACAACTTAAAACTACTTAAATCTAACTAACCTAAGGACATCACACACATCCATGCCCGAGGCAGGATTCGAAACTGTGACCGTAGTGGTCGCGCGGTTCCACAGTGTAGCGCCTTGAACCACTCGGCCACCCCGGCCGGCACAACGTGGTTTGTGATGGTGCTTGTCCTGTATTTTCTGGTGTTATGGTTAGTCAAACGGAATCTAAATTTTATGATGATATATCCGTGTATAAAATATAACCATTTTTCTTAGAACTATTGCTTGTATGACCTTATGTTTAAAGAAAGCCACTGTAACGTGCTAAATAAAAGATTTGTTGCGATGACTGACAGCGCTGAACTTTTACTTTTTAAATTGAGACGACCTGAGGTAATACCCTGAACGTATTTACTGGGCTGGGGATGTCGTGTCTTGGTTTTATTCATCTTTTCGAACACGAAGGTTCCTAAACGACGACTGCGTTTCTATGGTGATACAAACACTGGTAACTCCACTTGGATTGAGAACGTTATAGGTTGTCAACAGTTTTAATTATAATTGTTTTTGTTACATTTGTAGTGAGTTTCTAATTAAGACACAGATTTGGTAAAGGAAATGCACTTAGGGAATAAACTTTGTGATCACGCTAAGTCCTGGCGCCGCATAAGATATGCTATGAATGTTGTTTCGCGTCGGCAAACGTTATGACGTCGTTGCTAATGACTAATGGGTGGAAGGTGGCCAAAGAGTCTGTCGCCGTAGGAATCTGAACGAGCAGGCAAAAGATTAGTTGACACAAGTGTACTTCAAATAAACATGTACTCAGTTAGTGGGTGAAGAAATGTTGGCAACTTGTTACAGTCGTGGCTAGCAATAATCAGAGGTCTGACACGGGCGTGCTTCTATATGTACTGGATGTTTACCGGTAGAGCTAATTTAAGCAACTAGGAGAAGAAAAAAAAGAAACTTTTGACTTGTTATTCCAGTGATGTGTATCTCTGTGACTATAATCTATCAAAAGCGTGTTTATTGGACCTGACATTCGAAAAATGATGTACGATTCCAACTTTTAATAAAAATCACTATAAGTGAGAGAGAGGATTGCATATTATTCAAGGAGTTTTTAAAAGTTTCTTAGCAACAAAAAGGACCTTCATTATATTTCTAATGCAGTTAACATGCTGGAAAATAAGAAAAGGTTGGACTGTTTGACGATCTTCAAGATACACTTTTTAACAACCACTTCGATTTTTTCCCCCTGAAAATTTGAATGATGTCGCCGGGGTAAAAGATAAACGTGTTCATCAAGACATCCAAACTAGAGAGAGAGAGATAGAGAGAGAGAGGAAATAAATATAAACCAATGGACACGCAAATCGTGTTTCTGGTTAGCTAAAATCTTAATTCGTTCTGAAACACTAAATTATAAGAGACGATCATAAAGTTTCCGTTCCAAGACCGTACAGTCCAGAATCAGTGTGCCAACTAGGAAAAATCGCCGTGGGCATTAAGAAAATTATCCCACCAGACTGAAAAATGGCTCTGAGCACCATGGGACTTAACTTCTAAGGTCATCAGTCCCCTAGAACTTAGAACTACTTAAGCCTAACTAACCTAAGGACATCACACACATCCATGCCCGAGGCAGGATTCGAACCTGCGACCGTAGCGGTCGCGCGGTTCCAGACTGTAGCGCCTAGAACCGCTCGGCCACCATGACGTGAAAAAATGTGTACTGCACGTCCACGTCCGACAAGAATTGCAGACCATTCACGGCCTTTTTTAACCCTTTCCCGTACATGGGACACATTTGTCCCACATATGAATCACCTTACTAATTGGACTGTAATCAGAGTTGATGTGCTGCAGATGCTCTACTTGAAGCAGAGATATTTGTTTTCTTTAATATAGTACATCTTTGATAGCAACAATTACTATAACTACAATTAGTCGTCGGTTATTGTCGGTGGTTCTCACTTCGAGCAGACACACAAATTTATTCACTTATTGTCTGCGTGTTGTGTTCTCTGCCTTACTGTCAAAGCTTGAAAGTATATTCAAGTAAGTTTCTCTTTTACTTTAGACCATTCATTTAGAAAATAATTGTATTTCATCAGTGGAAATCTTTATTTGCACTCTTTGGGACATAGTTGTCCCAATGTACCACAATGGTAATTTGTGGACTTGTTTTTGAATGTCATGAAATCGTTACTACTACGTAAAAAACGATCAGAATGGTATTTAAAATTCGGTTGAAAATATATCATCTTTCATTTTATTAAATAAGCGGAAAACATTTGTACTGGTATAATTTCAAATCTGCTTTTAGGTCATATGCTCCAGAAAAATAGAATTTTTCATCACTGATCAAAGAGTTATGGAGATTTTGGAGGCTTGCAGTAGTGATGACGAAGATAATCTGTTACTGGATGAAGAAGATAAAATTTTTCTTGATAGAAATATGGAAGATGAAAGAGAACATGTTATTATAGAAGATCCTGAGAAAGAAATACGTAACCCAACTAGCAAAAGAAGGCATACACACGAAATATCAGAACCAAATGCTGAGGTACCTGATTCCCTTCCAGATTTACCAGAATTTAAATGGTCCATAACTTACTAACCAAGACAGTTCAGTGATAACATGGATCATGAATTTGGGAAAGTGCTTTTGTTTAGTGTCAGTGAAACTCGAGAAATGCCACAGCCATTTGAAATTTTTTCTTCCACTATTGGCCTAAAAGATTTGGTGTATGATATATTAATTCCTGAAAGTATTCGGTATGCAGAACAATCAGGCAACGCATTCAACACAAATGAAGATGAAATCAAGGCATTTCTTGGTATGAACCTGGTAATGGGGTACCATATTTTGTCTACATTTAGAAGCTACTGGGCAACTGAACCCGATTTAGGTGTTCCTTATATAGCTCAGATTACGCCACTACATCGGTTTGAAGAGATTCGAAAGTACTTACATTTTCCCAACAATGCAAATCAGTCAATAAAGGAAGACCGCACATACAAAGTGAGACCTGTAATTACCCATTTGAACAAAACTTTCCAGGAATCTCTTAGTGCAACTAGGGCTCAATGAGCATATGATAAGATTCAAAGGACATAATATTATGCGACAGTATGTCAAAAATAAGCCAGTCAAATGGGGTTTCAAAATGTGGTGCAGATGTGATTCGGAAACTGGCTACCTATTTGAGTGTGATTTATACACTGGCAAAAAAAACTCAGGTCCTGAAGTAGGGCTTGGTGAGTCAGTAGTTGACAAAATCACTATCCGGACTGTAATGTGAAATTTACATAGATAACTTCTTTAACTCTCCAGCTTTGCAGTATTACATTGGTTTACAAAATATCAGATCATGTGGAACAGTGCGCACCAATCGTAAAAACATCCGAAAGACATTCCCTCCAGACAAGGAAATGAAAAGAGGTGACTCATACAGTCTCAGTAGCAATTGTCTGACAATCCTCAAATGGATGGATAACAAGCCAGCTTTTCTACTGACTAATTTTATTTCCCCAATACCGTTTACGACAGTAAAGAGGCGTTAGTCTGGTTCTTCTGAAAAGATCAATGTTCAGTGTCCTCTTATGATAAGAAAGTGCAACAAGTGGATGGGAGGGGTGGACCTTATAGACCAGAAGAAAGTGACTTATGAGATCGACAGGAAGGCAAAGATTAAGTATTACCTGAGAATTTTCTTGGATCTTTTTGACATTGGTGTAAACAATGCGAATGTAATATATTCAAAATTGGCAGAATAATCAGGATTCAAATCGACACTATCATCCCTAGAGTTCAGAAAATGCATTATGAGAAATGTAATTGGAAATTATTCAAGTCGACAAAGGAATTTATCAACAATAGTGAAAACATCAAGAAGGTTGCAGACCAGTTGCAATCCAAAGAGTCCAGAGCACCGAATGATAAAATCAGACGTAAGGAAGAGATGTGTTCATTCCGCTTCAAAGTGTGTTGAAAATCCCACTTACAATATTTGTGAACAGTGTGGTGTTAATTTATGCTTTATTTCAAGCAGAAACTGTTTTGCAGAATTTAACATCAAACAGACAACATATCCTCAGCCTCTGTAATTTTTCGATGTACTAAGTGTAACGTGTTCTGTACCTGCCCTTTAAGGACCACAGGGACAAATACGTCCCAGCTTTTTTTTTTAGCAGTACAAATAAAAATGTTTGAAATAATAACATATATTGTTTATAAAACCTCCAGTTACCACAGAGATACAAAAATTTTAATCACTAGCACTTTAGTTTTCTTATGTACCTGAAAGGGTTAAGGGACCGGAAGCGTGATAATCGGCCGGCCGGTGTGGCCGTGCGGTTCTAGGCGCTTCAGTCTGGAACCGCGTGACCCCTACGGTCGCAGGTTCGAATCCTGCCTCGGGCATGGATGCTTGTGATGTCCTTAGGTTAGTTAGGTTTAATTAGTTCTAAGTTCTAGGCGACTGATGACCTCAGAAGTTAAGTCACATAGTGCTCAGAGCCATTTGAACCATTTTCGTGATAATCGCATAGGGACAGGTCGGAACTATAGGGCGGGTGTTCGAATGTCTCCCGCTTGACTTGGTGTAACTTCTGCGTTACAACATTCCCGATATGGGGACGTGCGTTATCATGAAGCAGTAGCACACCAGCACAATGGTGGTTTCCGCCAGACGCGCCGGTCCCGGACGGAATTCGCCCGGAGGATTAACGATGAGGCTCGGTGTGCCGGCCAGCCTGGATGAGATTTTTAGGCGGTTTCTCACATGCAAGTAGGTAAACACCCGACTCTTTCCCACGTCCCACCTAAGTTACTCGATTCGGAAACATTTTTGAAAACGTTCGCACATTTTCGCAAGGGGTAGAGCTGCCAGCTAAAGAACAGGCAATATTTCGACGCTTTCTTAGCAGTATAACTAGGAGAAAACTGTCGGTTTAAGAGTTAGTACGAGGACATACAGAAAAGTAAGGCCTCCGAATTCTGTATGTGAAAATTCTTACAGCTTTTTAAATAAAACCAACGTTGTTAAGATTCTACATCTTTTTTTCGTGTCAACATATTTGCAGCCCTCTCCTGACAGAGAGTATTGCTCATAATTGCAGGCAAATGCCGGGATGGTTCCTTCCAAAGGGCCCGGCCGACTTCCTTCCGTATCTTTCCCTAATCCGATGAGACCGATGACCTCGCTGCCCGGTCTCCTCCTCCAAAACAACCCAACCCAACCCCATGGCGGTGTGTAACGTAACTATATCGGTGTGAAAACAGCATGATATAATCGAGTTCCGAATTCGAAGAGTTCGTCCACTCATGGAGCAACCTGTTCGGCACGACAATGCCAGACCATACACGAGCGCTGTGTCATCTGCGACAGCCAGACGTCTTGGGTTCACTGACAGCGATCATCCCGTATACAGTCCAGACTTGGCCCCAACCCGTTTCCATCTGTTTTCAAACTTAAAGCACACCTTCGAGGACTTCCCTTTGGTAGCGATGAGGCGGTGCAAGCAGAAGTGAGGTTGCAGCCCTGTCAACGAAGTCAAACATTCTATAGTGGCGACGTGAAAAAACTGGTGTCTTGCCGAGAGAAATGTGTTCATTGTCAGTTTATCAGTGTCGAGAAATAAATATGTAGACACATAGAAAAAGGGTGCAGAATTTTAATAATGTTTATTTTACTTAAAAAGCTTAAGAGCTTTGTCACAAAAAGTCGTGGGAATTACTTTTCAGCACATCCTCGTACATCAGTCTCATGATGCGACAGTGGAGGTAGTGTGCAAGGGTATTGTGAGATCTATTGATGAAGCGGTCTTCGAAAGTCTCGGACCTAGTAGATAGTGTCGGAAGTTCCATGCGGCTTTTCGCGGATGATGCTGTACTATACAGAGAAGTTGCAGCACTAGAAAATTGCAGCGAAATGCAGGAAGATCTGCAGCGGATAGGCAGTTGGTGCAGGGAGTGGCAACTGACCCTTAACATGGACAAATGTAATGTATTCCGAATACATAGAAAGAAGGATTCTTTATTGTATGATTATATGATAGCACAACACTGGTAGCAGTTACTTCTGTAAAATATCTGGGAGTATGCGTACGGAACGATTTGAAGTGGAATGATTATATAAAATTAATTGTTGGTAACGTGGGTGCCAGGTTGAGATTCATTGGGAGAGTCCTTAGAAAATGTAGTCCATCAACAAAGGAGGTGGCTTACAAAACACTCGTTCGACCTATACTTGAGTATTGCTCATCATTGTGGGATCCGTACCATATCGGGTTGACGGAGGAAATAGAGAAGATCCAATGAAAAGCGGCGCGTTTCGTCACAGGGTTATTTGGTAAGCGTGATAGCGTTACGGAGATGTTTAGCAAACTCAGGTGGCAGACTCTGCAAGAGAGGCGCTCTGCATCGTGGTGTAGCTTGCTGTCCAGGTTTCGAGAGGGTGCGTTTCTGGATGAGGTATCGAATATATTGGTTCTCCCTACTTATACCTCCCTAGGAGATCACGAATGTAAAATTAGAGACATTCGAGCGCGCACTGAGGCTTACCGGCAGTCGTTCTTCCCGCGAACCATACCCGAGTGAAACAGGAAAGGGAGATAATGACAGTGGCACGTAAAGTGCCCTCCGCCACACACCGTTGGGTGGCTTGGGGAGTATAAATGTAGATGTAGATGTAGTAATTAAGAACACGCCTGGAAATTTAAGAGCGATTGGTGGAATGATAATATTGCAGCAAAGGTGAAAGAGAGAAAAGAGGCCTATAGCAGACGGCTTATGAGGAGTAAGACAGGAGGAAGAGGCAAAGTAAGGAATAAATAGGGTAAAAATGCTGTATGGGAACTTAAATATGAAGAAATAAACAGCTGCTTAGAGAGTTCAAAGTCTAAACAAGCATGGTTAGGTTGGTTAGTGCTGTTTAACGCCCCGTCGACAACGAGGTCATTAGAGACGGAGCGCAAGCTCGGGTTAGGGAAGGATGGGGAAGGAAGTCGGCCGTGCCCTTTCGAAGGAACCATCCCGGCATTTGCCTGAAACGATTTAGGGAAATCACGGAAAACCTAAATCAGGATGGCTGGAGACGGAATTGAACCGTCGTCCTACCGAATGCGAGTCCAGTGTGCTAACCACTGCGCCACCTCGCTCGGTAAACAAGCATGGAAAGTGGTAAAAGAGCTAAGGAAAAATGACAGAAATAGTATAAATATACAGCTGATAAGCCTAGGCAGAAGGAAGACATATTATGAAGAACAGTTTAAAAAAGATAGATCCGAATTTCAAGGCATATATGCTTGTTCGTAGGCGACGAACACGACGCAAAAATCCACGAGATAACAACAGCGGAGGTACAATATACAGTTAAACAATTTAAAAATAGCAGGATCTAGAGCTGTTTATGTGTAGTTGTTAAACACCGGGCCAAACGTGTTATTTGAACATCTCGGGCTTTCATGGAAGTATTTCACAAATTTCTCTTCCCTCGCATATTTCCGGAGAGTGGTGGTAAAGACGGAGATTAATTTTGGAATATTATCCTCGTTACCATAGATCGAACAGTGGTTTGTATTCATGTTGCATAGTTAAAATTTTAACCGTTTAATATAGAGTCGGATTTCATTTTCTTCTTCTTCTCTTCGTGATGTAGACTAACAGTCTGTTCCAACTTTACTGAAAGCATCTGTTCTTCGGTCGTCCAACATCTTTTTCCTGTTGATTTATAATCGATTACTTGTTGAACTACTCTGTCTTCCACTGTTCTGTTGATATGTTGTTTCCATTTTATATTTTATATACCATTGCTCCATTTTTTTCATTTCAAAAGTCAAAGCAGCCCACACTCAGCATAGTTGTAGGAATTCTTCAACACCGTTCCAGGCAAGATCTTAATGGAAGTGGTTTGCCATTGCCTTCTTCCGAGTGTCGAGTGTGTTTCTACGCGATGAGTATTTGTACAGCGTAACGTCGCGTTTGTGTTGTTATGAATGACAGGTAACGAGAATCTGAAACTCGGCGTCGCCACAGAGCCTGTTCCTCTCCAACAGCACCTGTAAATCTGCCGAGCTTAACGTGCCCAACGGACCCACGCATCACAATCAACAGTGTCACTCGCCCTCACTCCACGAAACACTGTGTAGAGGTTTGACTTTCAAAGCAGAACATTTGCGCAAAAATTAGCTATCAGGAATTTTTCACCATACCTCCTCTCTTGCAAGTGTATATTTTCCTCCACCAGGATTCGAACCGGCTTACCTCGGGGTCGAGAGTCACCCCATAGGCGTTCATTAGCGACCTCGGCTTTTTTTCTTTTAGTTATATGGTATATATGAAGTTCATGTCTCGTAACATTGTTTAATATATGATCTCTGAAAGTGCATGTCTTAACTTTTCCTTAAAAATTCAGACCACCGTATTATTATTACGCCTTACTTTGTTAATATCAAACATTCTCGCTCCATACACTACAACAGGAGCAGTCATTGCTTTGCAGAATTTTAGCTTTGATTATTTCCTCGCGTTGGCACGCAGTGTTCTGCGTAGTGAGTTACGTATCATTTGAAACTCAACTGACATCGATTTCATAGTCATAGCTAATATCGCAGCCTAACAGGTGAAAATGTGGCGCTTGCTCTATTGGTTGTTCATCTAGTACTATTTTGGAATGTCCAGGGAATTTCCGTTTGAAACCCATTCCTTTAGTTCTTTTTCTTGCTGAAATTTTTAGATTATAGTTCTTACATACTCTGTTTAGGCTATGTATAGAAAACTGGAGGTTTCTGTTTTCTGAATGATTATTTGGTGATCGGCAAAGAGTAGAGTATTTATATGTACGTGTCCTGGTATTAATCTGACACCTTTTTTAACTTTCCGTTTCCGTTGTCTAATGATGTCGTCCAGATATATAATGAATACAGTCGCTGATAAGTTACACCGCTGTTGCACTCCCTGTTCATATTGATTTGTCTCATATTTCCTTCCCCTGTATTTATCATAATGTCTGTGTGCTGATACAATCTGTTTTCTGCTTGTATTAAATGTTTCGGATATCCTCGTTTTCCTATGATGTTACAAAGCTTGCTTCTATTCACATATCGAATGCCTTTTCATAATCTGTAAATGTCATGTGAGTCACCAGGTTGTATTCTCGTCATCTTTCAATTAACTGTCGGACAGTAGTCGCAATGTCGCTACAAGATATCCATTTTGAAAGCCATTTTGCCCCTCCACTAAGAGAACGTCACCTATCTTTCTTATTCTGATATTAATAATTCTTGTGTAGGGCTTGGAAGCGTATAGTGGGATTATTCCTCTATACTTCTCGTAGACATTTCTTTCTCCTTTTTAATTGTTCGACCGATACTTGAATATTGCTCCTCAGATTGAAACCCTTAGTCTACCAGATATGACCTGATAGAGAAATGAGAGAAGATCCTAAGAAGAGCAGCGCGTTTCATGACAGGTTCGTTTAGGATGGTGTACCGTCACCCACGCTGCCTTCCATGATCCAGTCTCTTTCTTACTTGTATCAAATGTCTCGCATTCCCCATTTTCCCATGATAATATCTGAGCATTGCTCGTCAGTTCTTAATTTTCGCCTCACAAACATTAGTATACGCTCAATAGTAAACCCCTGATGGCCTGAAATTATCACACAATTGTAATGTAAAAGAAATGACCCGTCACATAGCAGCGACAGAATCTATTATTCTTTATCTTTACCGCTCCTGCGCGGCGGCTATAAATCTCTATGTACACGTATCGATTACTGTTTCTATTCCACGAAACGCGGACGCGGACTTGCTGCGTTCCGCAATCTGTATTTTATAATTTGTGCAAGACAGTCCGTAAATTTGCTAATTGTCTTACCAATCAGAAAACATATAGTTTTATTTAATTAATTACGAGCAGGCACCATCAAGACGACATTAATCTCAAGTATTACCTGTGATGCGCAAAGCTTGTGTTAATACGCACCAGCTATTGCAACTGTAATATAAAAAGGTACGTATCATTACAAAACGTGTGTTATATATGAAGTGTGCTTATTTAGACAAATTATCCTTAAGTAGCTCCATCTCCTCAGTACTTGAATGTTAACCATTTTGTATCAGTTTACCTCTAGAAATTACAATCACGCTGATGGACCGAACGCAGCATTGAGGCAGGAACATTATCGCTTCCTATCATTTCTGAAACAATCCTTTTTAATTGTGTAGTGTTGACTTCTTTTAAAGTCAGTAAATCTTTTGGTCCCTTAGTGTCGATCCGGGTATGACTGCACCGCGGTCATGAAAACTCGTGGAAATGATAATGTTGCTTCCTAACAATCTCAAATAAATTAATCTGCTGCTCCATGTCCAAAGAATGTCAGGTATTTAGTGAGTTGTTACTATAAGATAATTCGATCAATCTCTGGTTCTGTCGCCAAGTTACACACAAAACATCAAAAATGGTTCAAATGGCTCTGAGCACTATGGGACTCAACTTCTGAGGTCATCAGTCCCCTAGAACTTAGAACTACTTAAACCTAACTAACCTAAGGACAACACACACATCCATGCCCGAGGCAGGATTCGAACCTGCGACCGTAGCGGTCTCGCGGTTCCAGACTGTAGCGCCTAGAACCGCACGGCCGGCCACAAAACATCATTATATCTTCTACGCTATATATAACACTACAACTCATACCAGACAGAACTGATAGAGGAAATGAGAATTCCAAAGAAGAGCAGCACTTTTCGTCACAGGTTTGCTAAAGAAGCCCGGACGCGTCACGGAGATGCTCAGCCAGCTCCAGTGGCAGAAGCTGCAAGAGTGGCATTGCGGATCACAGTATGGTTTACTGTTAACATAACGTGAGCGAATACTCCTGGAAGATCAACATGCTTCTTCCACCTACGTTCAGTTCGCGAGAAGACCAACAAGGTAAATTTAGAGCTCGCATGAAATCTTACCAACAATGGTTCTTGCCGCACACCACTCGTGGCTGGAACATTAAATGAGAGAGGCACTATCCGTTGCACATATGGTGTCATGCAGAGTACTGAACATATGTAGCAATAGCCAAACAGTGTTAATCTTCTAGAAAGTTCCTTTGGGTTCCGAGAGGGAACGTTTCAAGACGGCACAATAATAATACCAGTTGTGGTACACGATCCATCCTGAACATGGTGGCAACATTAAACAACTTCGGACTTACGCGATAGTGGAAGACAAGGGATAAGAGTGATATTGGAGCGCTATAAGCGCGGCCACATAACCAACAGTGGTTGGCGTTTACACAACAGTACTTATTCTTTCCTGCCCAGCGTTACACTAATGGTACACGTCTCAGAACTGGACTTCTACTGATTTGTTTGGACAACTATGAATTATTGTAATCTTGTTACCCTTATTTAAGGGTAGTTGACTATCTGTTCTTTCAGTCTTGGTCAGCAGTTGTGAGAAGGAGTCAACTGCTGGTAACAATTGGGAATTAAGTACAACACTTACAATATTTTATCACTGATGTTCAAGAATTGTGAACAATTCCTTAAGAAACCGACAACCACGTGTCTTTTATTGAAATTTACGCAACGTCTTTTGTCATACCTTTTCAGCGTCACGTGGAAGTAACGCTAACAAAACTGAGGCCACTTCAATAATTTTTACTTCTATTTCAACAACTTATATACGAGTCTGAATTTGTTAATTGTTTTTACAGAACAAGATTTTGGGGGTACTTTGAAAGAAAATCGTATTCCCCAAAATTGCCATCTTCCAAAGAAGTAAATAGAGAAAGACGAAAGATGTACCGTTCATCCTGGCAAACAAAAGAAAGACGGTCTGGTTCTGTCTAAATGGCATGACATCTCCATTCTTTCCGCAGCATCAAATACAGCATCCAATGTTAAAAATACTCTCAACAATCGAGAAAACAAATCGAAGTTCCTCGATTCTCCATCCTGACAGAATACAACAACAAAGCGGGAAGAATCGATTAAATGGATAAAAATGTGAGGTCAAGACTTACGTCCACAACAGTAAATGGTCGTGTGCTCTTCACGATTTGTTACGAGTTGTCACAATACACAATGGCTGGAGACCCGACCGCAAAGATGGAAATACGATCCGTTATGTAAATATTCGGAGAGAAGTTATTCAGGTAGGCCTACATTTCATGACGTTTAAGACTCCACAGAAAAGATCATGACGAAACGCACTCCAATACTGTAGCAGATGAGTTCCCTTTTGATGGGATGAACCATCGAAATGTGAAGTACAGCAACTCAAAAGAAGACGATGTGTCTGTATTACATCAGCAAGTGCCTAGTGAAGAAAATATCTTATGTCGGACTTGTGTTGAATGTTTTGCTGCTCATCATACCAAAAAATTTGTTGTTTTTGTTTTATGACTTGTAATCATCTTAAAATCATTTCATTCAGTACAAAAATGTGCAACTCTCATATAAGTGTTTTATCTCATTAGTGCTTTGCGTTACATATGTGGTACAGTATATATATTAAAACTAGAAAGGTAAAAATTCGTTTTTCACTTCAAATGGTCAACTAAAACTAAATGTAATGTAGTTGTTGCTGTGATCTTCAGTCCGAAGACTGGTTTGGTACAGCTCTCCATGCTACTCTTCATCTGCAGACCTCTTCATCTACGAATAACTACTGCAACTTACATCCTTCTAACTTTGCTTATTGTATTCATCTCTTGGTCTCCTCTACAATTTTTGGCCCTCACACTTCCCTCCAGTAGTAAATTGGCGATCCCTTGATATCTTAGAATGTGTCCTATCAACCGATCCATTCTTCTAGTCAGATTGCTCCACAAATTTCTGTTCTTCCCAGTTCAATTCAGTACCTTCTCATTAGTTACGTGATCAATCCACTTAATCTTCAGCATTCTTCCGTAAGACCACATTTCAAAAGCTTCTATTTCCTTCTTGTTTAAACTGTTTCTCGTCTGTGTGTTCACTTCCATACATGGCTACACCCCATACAAATACTTTCAGAAAAAGACTTCCTGACACTTAAATTCATATTCGATGTCAACAAATTTCTTTTCTTCGGAAATGCTTTTCTTGCCATTGCCAGTCTACTTTCTGCATCCTCTCTATTTTGCCCACGATCAGTTATTTTTCAGTCCCAATAACAAAACTCATTTCCTGCTTTAACTATCTCGTTTCGTAATCTGATTGGCACACCATCACCTGATTTAATTCCACTGCATTCCATTATCACTGTTTTCCTTTGTTGATATTCATCTTATATCTTCCTTTCAAGACATTGTCCATTCCGTTCAACTGCTCATCCAACTCTTTTGCTGTATCTGACAGAATTACAATGTCATCGGCAAATCTCGAAGTTTTTAGTTCTTCTCCCTGGTCTTTAATTCCTGCTCCAAATTTTTCTTTGGTTTACTTTACTACTTGCTCATCATACACATTGAATAGAATCGTGGATAGGTTACAATCCCGTCTGACTCGGTTCTTAACCACTGCTTCCCTTTTACGGCCTTAGACTCTTATAACTGCCATCTGGTTTCTGTACAAGTTGTAACTAGCTCTTTACTCCCTGTATTTCCACCTGTTACCTTCATAATTTCAAAAAGAATACATTGTCAAAAGCTTTCTCTAAGTCTACAAATGTACAAACGTATATTTGCTTTCCTTAACCTCTCTTCAAAGAGAAGTACGGTCAGTATGTCCTCGCGTGTACCTACATTTCTCGGGAATCCAAACTGATCTTCCCGAAGGTCAGCTTCTGCGTTTCTTCCATTCATGTGTAAGGAATTCATGTTGTTATTTTGCAACCATGTCTTCTTAAACTCATACTTCGGTAATATTCACACCCGTCAGCACACATGCAAAAAAGTAATTCGGCACTAATAAATTTAAGATAGTAACAGTTAAACACAGATTCCGAACAACGGTGTGCTTTTATTTGCGACAGTATGAAAGTGCAAGTGTAGTACAGGGGTCTGAGTGTCAGCATTTGGACTGCAGACTGAAACATAGCCAACTGAGGCCTACAGCGGTAGCACTATTAACGTCCTATAGCACGGTTCCAGCGTTTATGCTTTTCGAGATTATTACCGCCTTTCTCTGTATGTATGTAAACAAAATTGCAGTGCAGCGCTGATCGGCGTGCTCCCGTACCCCATTGGACCCGGCGCGCCCCGTGCGATCATCATTGGTCTGCGCGCGCACGTGTCGTTAAAAAAACGAGCGTCGGGCCCGCCCCCAGGAGCGCGCGAGACCCCGCCTCTGCCAGCTCGCGATTGGCTGCCGGCGGCGACGCGGCCGGCCGCCGCGGGTGGGGGGAGCGCGGCGGGCGTCATTGCGCGCCGGGTGCTGGTCAGGTGCAGTGCGTCCGCCGTGTGTGTTGCCGCCGCAGTCGAGTTGGCCCGTGCAGTGGCAGAATCTGTGTCCGCGTGCGTGCCTGCCGTCCACGTGCAGCCGAGGAAACGCCGTCAGCCGACCACGACCACGCCGACCGTCGCGCGCCTGTTCGCCACGACCACGTGCGCTCAGACACCGGGGCGACGCTGCTCAGCTTCCGCATCTTTTCAGTGTGGGTGTTGTCGCAAAAACAGTCAAAATTCGGGTCAAAAATAGAGAACCTGTTCCTGTCTACCAGATGGAGGACCCTCACGATAGTGACATGGAAGGCAGCATGGTGAGTTTTTCCTTAATTTTTCATCTCTTTAGACGTCACCTTGCAGCATTTCTGTCGAGTGTCACAGTTTGTACGATGCTACTAATTCGCTGACTGGTATAGGGCTACGTTTGGATTGTTTACATACACCATATTTATTTATTTATTTATTTTATAAGTAAATAAATGCACACGTGCTGAGTCCAGGGCCTGCTTCTGATATGTAGATGTTCAGCGCCCTTCCGTTGCACTCTGTTATTCAAATCAACACCTGCAATGCATTACAGTGAACTACACAGTAAAATTGATACACGTGAATAATGCTTATTCCCAGTACAAAGCCTGATTTTGGAAATTTTTGTATAGAACGAGGTATGTGGGGATGCCTTAGAGCGCATGAAACAGGTAGTGAACGGCCGTGAATCTAGGCCATTCAAGAAGCATTTGTTCGTTGTGTAATCGATAAAAGGCGCCTCAGGTGACTTCTACGCGTTTCGGTTTTAAGATTTTGTTCGGTAATTTGTTCCACCGGGACTACCATGAGTGACACGTGTATTACACGCTGGGTGAATTAAAAACACTGTGAACGTTCTTCGAATTGAGAAACAAGTGTCGGCATATGTGAAGTCGAATTAACCTATTTCTTCTTCTTTTCTAGCGGTTGACGTTTTTTCTAAAATTAGTATGGTGTTGGAAGACTTATATATTGCTCTTCCTATGCATTGGCAGCAATAGTCTAATCGCCACTTTTGTGTGAATTGAATTCCGCCTTGGGCAGAATTGGAGCGTCATGCGTTTCGTTTATGATAACACGTACTTTGATTCAGTTTAGTTTGTAAGGTACAGAATACTATCTGTATCAGGTTAGGTGTGTGATACGTGATATCATGTAATTAATGCCTGAGCTATTTTAGTAACGCCAATAAAGCTTTTGCTTGCATGTGTTCACCCGGTTGATTTCTTTGCTGTTAATGAGCATATCCGTATTTGGTCAGAAAATCTTCAGCTGTTGTTACATAAATTATCATCGGTTGATTAAAATGCTGTTGCCTCGCATTGTTCCTTAGCAACATAGGCCATACTTAAGTACTCATGCTTTTGGTTCTTTTTTTGTGTTGACTGGTTTAGCAAAACGCATTATCAAGTACTGTGGGTTGATCAAAAGAACGGTGTATAGTTTGTTTTCGGGATGTCACATTTTCATTTCAGTCTGAGAGACATTCGACTTAGTTGTGGTTTTTAGCCTCGATGGATGAGCGCGCAAATTATTCTCGATTTGGCTTTTTCAGAGTGGTAGCTGAGTATACGGAAGACGGTTGCATAGGCAGAATTTTTTTTTTAAAGGTGATCTATGTGTCTTTTTTGACAATTTTCTGCTGGGAGTTGGGTTAATTTCTTGGTCACTATGGCGATAATTTTATTCTGAGGCAGTTATGTGAGTTTTTCGTGGAGACAACCGTCTTTTACAGTTAAATACGATACAGGGCATATTTTGCGTCGTTCTTTTGGAGATAATACTAGTCGTATTAGCATCTTTGTAGGGGAAATATGGGATCCGATTATTGGTAAATGTTTCTTCAGTCCTAGCTCGCGATGGCTGATCGTTGGTGACATTATGACGCACAGTTGTCAATACATGTGATGTATTTGATTTGAGAACAGATTGTGGACTTGAGTTAAGTAAATCACACATTCGAACGGCCAGTGCATCATAATCTCCGTGCTGCGATGGTGATACGGTTGTCCTCACAACAGATAACGACGATGGCTAAGTATGTAAAACGTGGAGAGCGTTCCCTTTCTTCGTTTTTACATCAGCTATACGGTTCAGTAGAGCGTTCGACTACCTCTTTGGCGTGTGATTTAAGGACTTTCTAGCCAGTCCTACCTCATCGACATAAAATGGGAATTTAGCAGCTTTTTGAAAGAAATGAACCGCAGTGACTATAAAGCGTTTTTTTATGGAATCACCACCGGTTTGTGTCAACTGAAGACGCATCCTTAGATTAGATTTACTTTCATTCCAATTGATCCGTAGTGAGGAGGTCCTCCAGGATGTGGAACATGTCAGAAAAACAATAATACATGACAAGTATTTACAACTAAAACAAATAAGCTAATGTACCATTCCACAGGTCCCAAGTGGAATGATCGTCATTTTTTAATGAACACTAAGAGTCATTTTACAAATACTAATGCACTGAATTTAAAATAAAAAAGTTTTTTATTTATTTATAAGGTAATAAACATGTAATACAACTACTGTAATACTTATTTAGAAAAGGTGTTAAGATTCTTTTTAACAAGTCGTCGCCGAAGAGAAAAGAATTTTCATCATCTGAGGATGCGTCTTCAATTGAAGCGAAACCGGTGGTGACTTTTAATAGAAGGTATTCTACAGTCAGTGCGGATCATTTCTTTCAAACTGCGGAAATTTGGCTGTGGTTGCCCGCAATTTAGAAAACAATTTACCAACTGCCTTGTCACACCAGACAGCAACTTACCAGACATTACTCTGGCGTGTCTTCGGGTGCTAGAA
Source organism: Schistocerca cancellata (assembly GCF_023864275.1). Taxonomy (NCBI): domain Eukaryota; kingdom Metazoa; phylum Arthropoda; class Insecta; order Orthoptera; family Acrididae; genus Schistocerca; species Schistocerca cancellata. Next base: position 227,749,455 of record NC_064631.1, on the reverse strand, counting down.
GTTCTGCCGGAGTGCCTTTGCTCGTCTCTTCCTTGGAAATGTATTCAGAGAAGCGTAACCGGTGATACGTGGTGACGAATTAAGATAGTTGTCGTAAGTGTTGGAGGCAGGTTTAGCTTGAACTGTGTTATTAGGTGTTGTTAATTGTGGCATTATTTTGTAAGTTCTATTTGATACGCTTCTTACCAGAGTTATCGTTGTAGAGGGGTGTCAGAGTCTGTACGGAATTTTCCAGGTCAACGCCTGACGGAAGTGTTAACATTTTTTTTCGAAAGAGGAAAAATTACGTTTTGGTGTGGTGAAGCGATGAAGGCGGGGTGGCGTTAACGTCGCAGTAGGTCTTTGTGCGAGGCGCCGTTCCTTTCAGCTGCGAAGTGCGGCCCTTCAGAGTAAAAATAAATTATTGGCTGGGCGGGGGTGGGGGCGGACTGGCGCCGGCTGCCCCCAGGAATTCGGCGGGGGTGCTTTCCTGCCTGCCGCACCCTCCTGCTACGACCGAGCACGGGCATCCGATACCCGGGGCGGACAGCGGTTTGCATTATTGCGCGATACGGCAGCGAATCGAACGATATATCTTGTATCGCTGCAGAAAATTTATTCTTCACGTAGAGCGCAGTTTAACAGCAGCGGGTGACAGCGTGCTGCTTAGGCAAGATTCCGCGAGTTCTTCTTTCTTGCTGTTTTCTTGCGATCCACGCAATTTTGCTTTCTGTCGTTTCGGTTCTTTTTCCTGAATTGTAAATCGCTTACTGCCTGAAAAAAAAAGCCACACAATTGCGGTGTCAGTTCACACCTGTGAGTGTTGCTGCTCTTTCTCGTGTGTGGGCCATAGTGCAGTTTTCGTTGTGCGTATTTGCTTACATGCACCGGGCACTTACTGTTAAGACTGGGGATGCTAACATATTTGGCTGACAGTAGGCTCATGCTCTGCGCGGAACTGGGCGGGCGTTCCTTGGAACCCTTATCTATGTACCTTCACCCCCTCCCCCTTTTTCCGATTTTAATAATCGAAGCACGATATATTGCTCTGGGTGTTATGTGCATTAGAGATTAAAAAAATATCCGCACTCGAGGGAGGTTTGTCAAATTATATTTTACCTTTATATGGCATGAAAATGTTTGCCGTAGGCCTGTGGACGAAGTGCGGTTTTGTATGTATTAGTCTTCAGCTATGTTTATCTAGCCTTGGCATACCACTTTTCATGATTGTTTAGCTAAATGATATACAATAGTTCGCGGGAATTCGCTACCTGTTGAAGATTTACGTACCACTATCCTTTCATCCGACGTTCTTCATTATTATACAATACCGCGTTGTTCATTGCTTACACAGTAGCCGTCTTTAGCGTCCAGTGGGATTTCTTGCGCCTGCGGTATGGCCTGAATAACTTCAGTAGACCTATTACTTGACATTACAACGTACCGTTCACAGACATTGCCTCCAAGTCATAAAATTTTCTGTTTCATAGGAAATTCGACGTCTGGTGGTGTTGATAAACCTTCATTTACTCATTATATCAATTGTGAGTGACGAACTGCATCCGTGGTTTAAACTGGTGGTTAATGCTGGTCTTATATGCAACCAGTCGCTTTCTGATTTATTGTACCATTAGCAAGATTTATAGCCACTGCAGGTTCGTCATCAAATGGAGGTGTTACAGGAACACTATATTACCCTTGATCGTGTGCAAAAGCGACTGGTTGCGTATTGTGCCTAAATAAACGGCTAAGTTTCTTTACTCTTTCCCATCCTGTCAAGGTCGGTTAAAGACCGTGATGTTACAAAATGTAATGTTATTTTTACGGACAATCTGTGATTTCGTCTGGTTGAGATGCATTGTTGAGCTTATTAATTTTATTGGGAGCTGTAACATTGACAGCGCATTATTTACTTATGATATCACACACTCTCTGGTGCTTCCATTAAAGAGCGTATGTCAGCCTACAGTTCTTCCATGGATTTTAGTTACACTCGAGGACGAAGCTAATATGGTCGTGAAAATGATTTGCCATTTCTTTTTTCAAGTGTTTTCCAGCTGCTGCTGGTTCAATTACCTGATAGACAAAGAAATTTGTAACCTTCATTTAGTTAGTAGACATCTTCTTTTTGAAGAACGTCATGATTTACCGCCAAGAGCTGCGGACAAAATTCCTTTATTTCTTGTTAAGTAATGAAGTTTTATTAACAGCTCTTGGCAGTAAATCATGGCGATCATCAGATATTTTATCGAACTGCGAGCTCCTTCTTAAAATGCTGCTTTTTGGTGGGTAACTCAGCCGTTGGAAGCATATAAGCTACCTGGTGCGCTAATTTAAACAAACACCATTCAAAGAGAGGCAACATCTGTCATTTATTTTTAGCATTCCTGCTTAGTCTTAATCCCACAAACCTAACCTGCGTTAGAACAATATCTTATCTCCTTGTTTTTGTATAATTGCTTTATCCTTAATAAGAACCATCCTGTGCGACAATGATGTTAATTTCCTAGTCCGGAAATCATGTGACATATAGTTATAAAATATAATGGAGGCGAAAGCTTACTTCATCTTATCCAGCAATTTGATAATATGTACGAGGACTTTTCGTGTACGTGCACGACGAAAAAGTTCAATGCCGTGATGAACTGCTCTTATACCGAGGTACACGCTCGATCAGTCACACTTGTTGCAGCATTTGTGAAGATGTGCGAGTGTCTTGCACGCTTCAGGAGAAATTTGTCTGTCTAAATTTTATAACACTGTAGGCTGCTGCAGTTGTCTTGCAGGCGCAATGGTAATCGTCTACGTTCGATAACTGTGATTTTATCTTATCGACGATCCGTTAGACATATACACAGTTGCACGAATAGATGCGTGACATTCCACATGAAACTGATTCTTTCATCACTGGTACCGCTGACGCTAGATCCAGTGATAATTCATTCGGATTTTGTACGGGACAATTCACCATAAGAGCAGCGTTTTGTGTGTATTTGAAATTGTTAATGATACATGCTAAACGACTGAAAACTAGAGATAGCGCTAGATAGCAGTGTTTGACTAGGGTTTGATTTTCAGCATACAAATATGTTTGGGGATAGCGAGTGGTATTACGTTGGACGTGTTTTTTAAAGAGCAGATTTTTGTTAATTAATTTATAAATCAATGGAATTTGTTCTAGGGCTATGTTTATAATTTATTACTGAAAAATGAATCGTTCTGTCTTGGTGAAATTTACCATAGGTGTAATAACTAAGTCAAGTTTTTCAGGAAGTTTGATAAACATCGCACATTTGACAGATTGCGGCCCTTCCTTGTCTGGGCTACATATCTGCTCATAGCCCGATACTTTGATGGGGTTTAGCCATCCGTTTTCTGTTTTAAGGGATACAGGTAGTCTGTAACATGATTTCTATGTTTCGTAATCTCTAATGAGGTACTTCCTAGTACTTTTCTACGAGGTCCGGTATTGTAATTTTAAATCATGTTCCATGCGTAATATTTTTGCTAATATCAGCTTTTTGGACAGCTTTTTAAGAGTATTTTGTACTTCTGTGTTCTGTCCATTTTTCCGTGTAGAAGGACAGTATTTAACATCCGTATCTATTATGATAGATAATGTAATGGTTGTTCTAAAATCAGATTGCTGTTTTATATCGGCTCTAATACACGATTAATACTTTGTAGATATTTATTGCGAATTGTCATTTTCGCTCTTATTTTGGAACTGCGTTTATGAACAAAAAAATATGAGTGATGGACTAACGGTGTTTCGTTCTTGGATTGCCTGTCTGATAAAAAAATCGCCAATAGAGCCTAAGATTATTAAACGACTTTACGATACTTGGGTTTCAAATGTCGTAAAAGTTCATTCAAAGTATAAATAAACAAGAGGACAGAATCTCTGTCGTTTTAATTTATGTCACTGGATATATGTTCTTTATGTCAAGTTATCAATTTTTCGCACATAATTATTAATTCTTGGTTACGGATGTGACTGTTCTTTCTCTTTCCTCAAAGGGCTTCCATGGTACAGAACAAAGTGCTCGTAATTTATTTTTTAAGTGTTTCTCAGCCCACATTGTAAGAAAATTCAGTACGTCACCTTCTGGAAGATGAGAAACTGTTTTACTTCACCTATATCAACGTATTCTCGTTCTCTTTAAAATGCGCTTTGATTAAAGAAGATAATACTGTAATTTGTGTCGTAAAATCGTAATTTTTTGTGCAATAGAACGTTTGGATAAAGCTGTTTCCACTTTGTGAAGTGTAGGTCAAAATTTTTTAACATGTGGGCAAGTAATCTTGTCGATATTGTATCGTTATAGGCCCCAGCACCTACAGTCAATTGTGGCGTTGGTCGTTTAACTTGTGTGAAGATTGTTCTCCATAGCGATTGCTTATAGACACGACACAGAGGAAGATGACACATTCACCCAGTCGTTGATTCCTTCAAAATGGAAACAGCCAATCTGTCCTCCGTGCCCGAATAAAATTAGCTCAGTCACCAGGCTAATTACCTGGTTCTTAACGACATGTTAACCGTTGATATGCAGATACATTGCGTCGATGCGAATGAAGTGGTTTGCTTACAAAAAGGCGTAATAGAGAAGATGCCATGATTCTACATGTGGGCGACACTTCGTACTAAAAGTTCGGCCAATATTTTATTCCAGTCTCACTGCTACGCTTAAGCGTCCTGTGCTCTTGAATTTTTCGCCGTGAGGCTCTTGTTCCAATAGGAAAACAAAATAAAGGTTCGAACTTCTTTGTTTTCTATAATCATATTGGCAAGTTCACTTTATTTACAAGCCGGGAGTCAGATCTGTCTTCCAGCTCCCGGAACATTGCCTAATGGGGGACATCGTTATATCCAACTGAACATGCTTTAGTCGTGCTGATATATTGCGTAGTTTTATAACAGGTATTTCTGTCCGCCTCTGACGGGAAGTGATTGTCCGCGAGGTAGGATGTGTGGATGAAGGTCGAGGGTTTAGCGCAGCAGTGACTTGCGCGTACAGGGGCGTTGGTACCGTCTCAGGTGCTTAATTACTAATCTGGATGGCCTCGTTCGGAGACAAGATCCTTTCTTTTCTCTTCAGTTTCGAGGCTTTTATTCCCCAAGATTCCGTAGATGACAAAGGCACGGCGAAGCTTTTTCGTTATGAGCAGACTTTTTAAGGTATTGTCATAGTGTCATCGCTGTTGGAGAGGCTGCAGACTTCTTCGGAAATGAAAGTCTGTGAAAACGGAAGGACGCGTTGTTTATGCCTTCCATCCAAGTACCCGTAGAAAATCTGGACCTCCGTTGCCTTTATTAGACTACATTATTACGGCTCCTGCCAGACCGTGTTCAGTACTGCGTTTGTTTAAATTTATTGCTCGCATATGAATAGAGGCAGGATTACACATCTTATTAATTTAATGCTGGTGGCCTAATTTGTGTTTCCTTTAGCATTTTATCGTGTTTATTTGTAAAGGTGTATACAAAGCTTATTATTTTTTAAATTTTGTTCTGAATTGCATGCGACGTCATTACGTAGCTCACGGGATATCACATTTGTGATGCGTACCGTTATCGCTAAATTACGTTGACATTATTTACGAATGTATTTATAGCTTGTGTAAAATAAATGGTGTTATTTAGAATCGTCGTTCAATTTTAATCCTATTATTTATTGCGTAAGTCAACGGCATACGGGACATATTACCAAAAGTCAAACACGCAACTGAAAACAGAATGCAATGTTGTGTAAAATTTTTCATCATATAAGACAATGGTATGGTTGTAACTAATCACTTAGTACGTGATAAAAAATATATGCATGTATTTAATTAATGTCTTTCCTTCTTTCGTCTCGTCATGTATCAATTATACAGTGTGCACACACTGGATAACACCGATCTTCACTTAAATATGGTTGTGGCTTCTTACCGGTGGTAAACGTGTTTTTTATAAGCGCTATAATACGACGCTGTCTCGACTCTTTTCATCTGACTGTATTGCTTTGCATAATTTAGTACTGTCATCTTTCGTCAACTTTATGAAATGTATTGCATCTCTGCTTTCGTCATCGATGAAAATTTGACAGCTTGAAATGTTGGCAAATGGCTGCTATCACATTGGTAGAAAGCCAAACTTATTTCCCACGTGGCATTCTCTGCGCGGTGTTAGAGCAACACTGCAGTTTGCGAGACATTAGCGGCACTCAACGCGTCTATTCAGAGAACTAGTTTTAAGATTTTTACGCCACGCATCGAAGTCGTGGTACGTGCTCTTGATAGAACTGTGTAACCATTTTGTGAACGCATCTGGTGTATCGTGTATTAGAATGACAGAAAAGCGTGAGAGATGTTTGAGGAAAGCAGTTGTGAAGACGCAATCATAACAGTGCATAGCAACATTTGCTTTTAGATGTCAGTGCGCTGTTTTCCTCGCTATTAGCCGATGGCATTGGATAGAGTGACCGTCAGCTATTCTGTTTCCTCTTTGGGGTATATGCCTGATATAAACTAAGCCTTTTTTCACAGTAGATATCAACGTCGAGATGCCTTAATGTTATTAGTTGTTTGCGGTTTGCTGTCTCCTGTATACAATAAATTGCAGATTTTATTCTTTTCGTGTGATGTACCGCTCGGCTATATTTTGCTTTCCAGTCACTGTATCAAGGGTATATACCATTTACCTCAACAACAGCTTGCACCGAATCGTCTAATCACAATACTGGGAATAAGAAGTACCTAGGTAGGCCATGATGTCTATTAAACCAATACATAAGGTAGTTTTTCAATGGTGTTAAGTGTGCACCAAGTTCAGTGCCCACCAGTGGTTGTGGCTCGAGGGAGACACTGGACGCAGTACAGGTTTTGCAATTTCCAAACGATAGGTTACCTCAGAAAAGCGCCATTTTGAAGTATAAACCAAAGGTTCTGAATGTAAAAATCCATTCTCACAGGCCACACTTGATTAAAATCACATGTTCTTCCAGCGTATGGAGGCTGTCGGAAACAGGTTGCATTAGACTTGACATCTCAGAAATACAGTAACGAAAAGAAGTTTGTGTGATAATCTACAGTTCTGAGCAAACAGCATGTTCGGTTACGTCTTGTTGGTAAGATATGGAAAAGATGATCTCTGTCCGTTCTAGTGTTTGGATACCTATGTTTACATAATGAAATACGTAGAAATCATCATTGCTGCCGTTCACGTATTGTCCTGGGTTAGACTTTTTTTATGCTGCTTTGCTATTCTCCAGGTGTATCACGAGGATCAGGATTGTAGTGCGCGTCTTCTTCAGTGTATGTCTCGCGTGAGAATCAGGCGAGCTTGGTGTGGCGTGACTATTCAATACCTGCAGTAGCTCTAGGGCCAACGAATTTGTGTGGCCCATTCAACTGTTAGGATGGAATAACTGGTTCTGCACATGTCTGTGGTTCACGACGTCCGCATACCAGGTGCAGCAGACGGATCACTTCCTTAACAAGGGGTCAAGATCAACCAACTTTAAAAGTCTTTACAATCGTGACCTTGCGTGCTTCAGTTTAGTGTATGATGCTTTTGAATCTCTCTCGAAGTATTCGATCCGTTTCTTCTTGTATCTGTCAGTTCCACTTTGTTCTGACTCACCCTCTGGTATCATCTAGATAAAGACAGATGGCTGCATTAAGTTTACATTCGCGTCAGCTGGTTACGGTTTGCCCGTTTTGTTACATCAGAAGACCAACTGAATGCGATGTTACATTCACTAGTAATAATCCCAATCGTCACCAGTGAACTTAGGAGTGATTGCGTCAAGCTACGTTGCCAATAATTACCCCCACCCAAGCGCTCATTTGAACATGAGCATTCCTTCAATGAGGCTAGGATTTTAAATTCGGTTGCAGTCGCCAACACAAAATTAACGGCTTCAGAGCCACAATTAATTGGGTAGAACTGTCAGAGCTCTGTTACTGAGAGTTCTGTGGAAACAACTGCATAACAGGAGTCAGGACTAAGTCTATCGTACTTGTTTACATGAACATTATAAACTCTCGAAAGTTTAGATGACAAGATTTAGGTAGACATAGCCGTTATCAACGCGAGGGATACTGGAAAATCCACGCTTCATAATTTTTTTAGGTGCCAGTATTAAGCAGTTACTATCTTGACCGAACATTTTTGAGGTTTATGTACCATTGTTCGCGTTTAAACCTTTTACTTTCGTACTTGATCCTTGCAATGTAAGAGTCAATACCCGAATTCCTAGAAGTATTTTGCAGATTATAAATAGAGGCCTCGACCCACACACACACACATACGCACGTTTTAGAATTCGGAGTAAATCTCGACTGTGTGGTGGTCGAAGATCCATTGGAAACAGAATTTGTTCCACGTCCGTGAGAAGAAATTGTGTGTAGCCTAGATAGGTTACCTCATACCGGCCGGCCGTGACTGCTGGGAAACGACGCCTCTTTTGTTTACTATTTTCTCTTGGCATCGGGAAAAATTAGTAGTCGTTATAGGTCACATGTTGGTACCTACATCTTTTTCCCCTTGTATGTCGCTTTGCCTGTGCAATAAAATTCGCGTAATTACGAGTGTATTAAGACAAATAATTGGAGTACAAAGCAGCAGAGAACATATTTGTGAATCTCCTGCTGTAATATCGGATAACAGTAAAATTCACATTGTAAACTACCCTGTTGGTGCCTAGAGATTTAGTCGACGAGTGACGTTGAGCAGTTGTTCTTCTGAGGGGTTGTATTTATTTACGTCCCCATGCCCCCCCCCCCCCTCCCATTCAAATTTGGGTTTTCCTTAATGTTTTCTAGTTCTTTTGTGTGGCTGACGGGATCTTTGCTAGAGCAAGTCAACAGACATTTTTCTTTGTCGTCTTTGTGACTTCAGCCAATCCTTCCATTTGTAATCGCCTTGTGACTGTAGGCTGAAATCAAGTCTTCTGTCGGATTTAGTCGTAACCCAGTCTGTCCCTAGTTTACTCAGTGATGCTGGACTATTTAACAGAGCATTTCGACTTTGTACTATTTTTACCGGCCACCAATGGTAGATAAGGTATACAAACGTAAATTTAGCATCTCGTCGTTTCTGTGTGTTTCTACACGAGCTGAAGTGGCTTCTGTTCTTTGTGAACAATTTAATATTGAATAGAGAAGAGTGGGATGGCATTGTGATAAATGTCCTTCCCAATGTCCCACTTCCAAATGAAATATGTACTTCAACATGTGACGTATTAAGTACAGCTGTTACCAACCCGATTGTTGGTTTGAACATCACAATGCGGTACAAGGCATTGTACACCATGTACGCTTGCCGTCCTCAGACGCGAGCTCCAAACATGGCGCGACTTTGAAATTTCACTTTCAGATATTACTGCCAGATTTGAAAGAACTTGACGCGAAGTAGTAATGCATTGGCATAAGCCGCGCGGGGTAACGGCGCGGTCTAAGGCTCCTTGTCACGGTCAGTGCAGCCGTCGGAGGTTCGAGTCCTCCCTCGGGCATGAGTGTGTGTGTTGTCCATAGGGTAATTAAGTGGTGTGTAGGAACCGTTGATCTCAGCAGTTTGATTCCATAAGACCTTACCACAAATTTTTCCATTGGGATAAAACGTCATGCTAGGTCGATTTAATAGAAGCTTTCATCTATGAAATGTTTCTGCAAAGAATTTACGTTAAACATTTGAAATGTTGTAATGAACTAGTAAATAGTTTTTCGTTAACAACACTAGTAAAAATCGTAATTCTTGACATGCTTCATTGGGCTTATCAAAATATCATTATTTTACAGTTTCCGACGGTCGTAAATAGAATAATAATAATTAATAACATAATAATAATTATTGTTAAAATAAAACTGATCATCGTGTAACTCTTTTCAAAACAGCCTCCATTTATAGCATTCGTAGATTTGATGAAAGTTTTTGACGATGTTGACTGAAGATAGCAAGGATAAAATAAAGAGCGCGGGGGTTATCTACAACTTGTACAGAAACCAGACGGCAGTTACTGAGGTGGAAGGACGTGAAAGAGAAGCAATAGTTGAGCGGGGCGTGAGGCAGGGTTTTCGCCTGTCCCTGATGCTATTCAATCTGTGAGGGAAACCAAGAAAAAATGTGGACATGTGTCTAATTTCTGAGAGAAGAAATAAAAATTTGCATGTTTTGTGATGTCGTAATTTCGTCAGATATGGCAAAGAACTCTGAAGAGCAATCGAACAGAATTGGTGCTGTCATTAGTCACAAAAAAAATGTACACGAGTCATGCTATTTGGGCAGAATAATAACTGATCACGGGCGACTTTAGATATTGTTCGAAATGCAAACTTGCAGTACCAAGGAAAGCATTCTAAAAACAGAAAAATATTCTGTGCTTCAAATATATACTTGAGCGTTAAGCAGCGTCTACGTGGGAGACAAATGGACTACAATAAGTAGGTTTAAATGGATGGATAATTCTAAAAACAGAAAAAAATTCTGTGCTTCAAATATAAACTTGAGCGTTAAGCGGCGTCTACGTGGGAGACAAATGGACTACAATAAGCAGGTTTAAATAGATGGATGTCATAGTAGTTATGCAGAGTTTAAGAGGCTTGCACAGGATATTCTACCAAAGCAGTCTTCAGTATCTTACCATCAGAATAAGATAAGAGAGGAATATAGTCATTTTGTCTTCCGCAACACGAAAATGGAATAGAGCAGAAAATCGATAAAATGTTTCGATGTACGCTCCAAATGGGCTATACAGTAGCTTGCGGAGTATGTACGCCTCTATAGATGTAGATGAGATAGATCTGATTACATAATTCCAACTATAGTAGGGTAAGCAAATATTGCACTGTTATTATACAGAAATCCGCTTTTAACGCGTAACATTGTATCAAACTACAGGATGGCGCACGAAATGTGTTTTTTTCGCAATTTGCGACGCACATTAGATATCTCGCTGGGATCTCTACAGCAGTCTCAGCAGAGCTTGGAAAAAAAAATTCACGATACTGCCGCTAGGAGACTAGTTAGCAGCAATGGCTGACAATGGAAGACTGACGACACAGCAACGATCGGCAATTGTTACGTTCTCATGAAACGAAAAGCCTTGTTGTGAGTCAGAGGCGTTTTCGACAACAGTGTAACACACGATGGGTCCCTTGCAAGAAGACCATGCACAGGTTGTACGATAAATTTGTACAGGAAGGAACAGTGGTTCAATGGTTCAAATGGCTCTGAGCACTATGGCACTTAACAGCTGTGGTCATCAGTCCCCTAGAACTTAGAACTACTTAAACCTAACTAACCTAAGGACATCACAAACATCCATGCCCGAGGCAGAATTCGAACCTGCGATCGTAGGAGTCGCGCGGTTCCAGACTGCGCGCCTAGAACCGCGAGACCACCGCGGCCGGCGAAGGAACAGTACTGGAAGCGAAGTGACCTCGTCCTAAGCCTGTTTGTTCGCCGGAGAATATTGAAGCGGTACGAGTTGCTGTACAGAGAAGTCCCGGGAAAACGTGTAGAAAGGCAGAAGTGCAACTGGGACTATCCAGACGCTCCGTTCAACGCATTCTTAAAAGTGACCTCCATATGTAGCCATACAAGATGACCTGTGCACAGAAGCTCACGGAAGCACACAAGCAGCAGAGACTACTGTTTGCTCAGTGGGCGGGGGATAGGGAAGAAACTCTCAACAACGTTTAGTTTTCAGACGAGGCGCATTTTCATTTAGACAGTGTGGTTAACAAACAAAACGTATGCTTTTGGGCCACTGAAAACCCTCAAGTGCTTCATGAACGACAACATTATGCTCCGAGGATTACAGCGTGGGCAGCAATTTCCAGTCACGGACTTATTGGATCCTTTTTGTTTGAAGTAATTGTGAACACCGAGCGTTATTTGAGCGTGCTTCGCAATAGCTTCATTCCACAGCTTCTTGCTACTGCCTTGCCCTTCAACACGCAGTGGTTCATGCAAGATGGAGCAAGGCCACACACTGCAAACACTGTGTTGGAGTTTTTACACGAGTATTTCGACATGCGGATCATTTCACTCAGGTTTCCAGGTCGCTTCAATGACGGACAAAATTGCCCCCCCCCCCCCCAGTAGTCCAGACCTCAATCCATGTGACTCTTTTCTTTGGGGGTACCTAAAGGAAAAAGTTTTCCCGAAACGTCCACGGGATTTAATGGAGCTCAGGAGACTTTTTCTTCAAGCTTGCATTGAAATTACGAAAGACATGTGCCGTAGGGTAATCACTAACTTCAGTGTTCGTTTGAAGGAAGTTAGGAAACGAAATGGTGGACATATTGAGCATGTGCTGAGTAAGAACAAATCTCCATGGACGGCTCTTCATTGTAGTATATGTTCCATTCAGATTGTATTGACAGTAAAGTTTATATTCAAAAACAAAATGGTAAAACATTTCGTGCGCCACCCTGTATTTCGACAGAATTCTTCAGCGACGATTTCTAGGAGCTGTTGCCAAACTGTTAAGTTCAACGGGAATCACTCAGAAGCGGAATAAGGGCATTACTGTACGGGATCGGTATTATACGGATACCGTTTCACAGAAAGCAATAAGAGGACACTGACGAGATGTCTCGCGCCTATCGTAAGCAGCTGCAGTGGCGAACTAAGTCTTCAAGAAAGCAGTTTTGCTAAGCGTCGTGTGACGTGTGGTAGCAGGTGTCGTTTACAAGCGGTAGTGATACCAGGAAGGGCGTTGCTGGCTGGCAGCGCGTAAAGCGCGCCGGTTCCGACCATGAGAGCGGCCTGTTGTGCCGCGACCCAAGCGAGTGCCTGTGTCTGGGAATCGCTAAGAGGCGTGCGCTCCCCCGTGTGTTGCCGTCTTTCTCCGCTTACGCGCCGAGCCTCTAATTACCTCGCCGGGGCGCTGAATCAGCCGGTTTATACGCCGCTCCGGGCTTTATCGCACCGCCCTGTGACTCACTCGCAAGTAGCAACAACGAGTCCACTCGAGCCGTTGTCGCGGGGCACAATAGCGGCGCGAAGCTGCCCAGGCGCCGCTCTCAGAGCTCGCGCGCCGTACGAGCGACAGCTCTGTTTTTTGTTTTTTTTTTTTTCTGGCGTGCAGCCGAGATGTTGCCCCACGCCTCCCTCTTACCCAAAGCCTACACTAACCGTCTACATACTTATGGCCTTAAAAGTACGCCGACCGAGTAGTAAAAAGTGCGTGTAAAACCCTAGTTGAATGGCATCATAAAACACAAGTATCAAAAGATACAAAATGGCCTTATTCCGCTTCTGAGTAATTCCCGCTGAACATAATGGTTTGACAACGATTGTACGGGCGCTGCAAATCGTCGCTGTCGAAACAGTTTGATACAATGTCACACTTTAAAAGCGGATTTCTGTACAATAACAGTCGGATAAATAGCTAACCCTGTTACAGTTGGAATTACATAATTAGATCTCATCTACATCTATAGAGGCCTACATAATCCTAAAGCTGCTGTATAGCGCATTGTGGAGAAAACATCCAAACAGTTTATCGATTTTCTGCTCTATTCCATTTTCGTGTCAAGAGAAGACAAAATGACCTATTATTCTGATAGCCTCTGCGCGAGATATATTCGAATACAGGTTCCCTAAATTTACCCAACAGGATTTCGCGCGGACTGTGGCTTGTTTATTCCAAGCATTCTCGTTTAAGTTCCCCGAACATTTCTGTTGCACTTCCGTATGTCCTATACCTACCTAACGGACGAAGCAAGGAGGACAGAAAAGCATACTATCACAGGGAGAGAGGGCATTTTTCAATAAAAATGGAAGAATTTTCTAGGAATGTCCTTTCGGAACACAAAGTCGTGGGGATGTGGATTGTGGACTATAAGAAAACCGGAAAAGAAGAGAATCAAAGCGTTTGAGATGTTTCAGCCCGAAGCTTTGGACGCAGTGTGCGTTCCTTGACATTTTTGTTTTTTACATGACCATGCACAAATGTTAACACACACATTACTGCTTTCGATGTCACTTTGTTTTTGATATTTCAGTAATGAATAGCTAAATACGATTTCTTGTGACATGACCGATCATAGGCCTGTAATACATTTAATTGTGTCTAAATTATTTTCGTGAGGCGTATAACAGAGTTGGTATGTAATATTCAGAGCAGGAAAATATCCATAAGCAATGTAATCTTATAATCAGTCTGCACAAATTATATATGTGCAGTGTTCGTTAGAGGTAACACGAGCAGTGTTTTGTATAAAAGGCGGAATCTAAATCCAATAATTTTAACTGTAAACACGGAAAAAATAAGAGGTGCAAATCAAAAAGATGAAGGTAATCAGTCTATGGTTCCACATTCTAAGACTGTCACATACGACATAAATGGAACTCTTTTTCATTTAATCCATTAGAGATAGTTGTTGTTAGCCAGCGACCGTAAAAAAAATGGTTTTTGTTGTTACGAAGTTTTCTCTACCCATTTTCTACAGCTATTTTTGCGTAGGCCTATTGCTCCATTTCAGCCAATCTGAACTTTTCGTTCGGAAGTGTTTCAACTTCTCAATATTGAAATAAAATTTCTTCAGAGAAACCCTGGCGATTTGTTTATGTATGTACATTGGTAGCTGAGGAGGAGGTTAGAATACAGGGAGACGCCCTTAAGCCGAAAAACTGAAGCCTGCCGGCGCTATATTAATGATTCTTAGTGAAGTGTTCTTATTGCAATGCTGCCCTTCGATCTGACTTAGAATGGGAGTAAAACGTTCGCTGTTTTTCCATGATGTACACTATGCTCGACGAGTGATAATTAGCGTTAAAAATTATGTTTTTGATTGTTGATGATGAGTATTCATCCACGAAAATACTTTGTTCCGAATTACATACTCAGAACTGACTGGCTATTGAAAGCATTACGAGAGTATGTTTAACGCAGGGCCTTAAGGGAGAGATAGAATTCTAAGACTCAGGAAGATGACGAACAGGCTTCAACTAATATTTGTGCTTGGCACAGACAACGCAATCTTCACGTTATTCTAACTTTCTTGGTAGCTGACTAGAGCTATCATGCAGTCGTCAACCTCTAAGAGTTGGGTTTCTATACACCCTCAACGATAAAAGGATGAAATGGTTCAAATGCCCCTGAGCACTATGGGACTTAACATCTGAGGTTAACAGGCCTCTAGAACTTAGAACTACTTAAACCTAACTAACCTAAGGACATCACACACATCCATGACCGAGGCAGGATTCGAACCTACGACCGTAGCAGTTGCGCAGTTCCGGACTGAAGAGCCTAGAACCGCTCGGTCACTGCGGCCGGCCTTATAAAGGGATCCGACTGTAAAGGTACGTTGCTGACAGCCGCTGGCGTTATTGAACGCTGCTAAAGGTAGCACAGTAGAAATAATTTCTCTATCGTAGCATCACGCCATGGTGCCCTACCATTTAATACAGATCTCATATTTCAAGATGTGTTTTCCATATAAGCGTCATCGTTGATTCACTAGTCGCCCTTCATCAGGCACGTCCACTTACGGAACGCTCTTACAATGTGCGAGAGATGTCGATAAAGTTTCATTTGTCACCTCTAAAAATTAAGTCGCGCAATTGATTTTTTGGTTATGCATTTTCAGAATGCAGTCAAGACGGATAACCTATAGTAACAGATTTTAACAGCTGCTGCGGAAGATGGGCTGCAAACAAACGTATTGTGTTAAACAGTTTGATGTAGAAAATACCCAAAGTTGGAGAAACCAGTTTATTTAATTGATTAGTTTCGAGTTACCTGAACCCATTTGGCTTGGAGGGCTGTCTCCGCTGGCACATCGGTTGTCTGTCACCCCCAGCCTTCTACAGGTTATAATGCGAGTCGCTCTTCGTTCGACGCTTCGATCGGAGTTGCAGGTTCGTCTTTCCGGACGATCTCCCCATTCCTTAAATACGGTGACTGTGGACGCAGCCTGTTCTGCTACGAATTTGTGTGCGCTGTGCTGTGTATTCCTCCTCACGTCTTTGTTCTGTGCGGGGGCTGTCTTTCCAGGGCGCCTTCCTTTCAGAGGGGAACACGGCAGCTTTGATGCGCCGCGACAGTCTCTGCGGGCGGCCGGGTTTATTTATTGCGGGCGTATGCAGCGACGCAGCGGTCCACTGTGGTGGTCCGTCCGATTGAGGCGTTCCCACGGCCGCACGCCTGTTTGCCGAAGCTCACCCGCCGCGAGGTTCCGGGGAATGCAGCGGCCTGAATGGCGCGTGCACTTAGAGTGGTCCCCCCCCCCCCCCCCCCCCGTGTCACCGTGGGGCGCCTTGCCCGACACCCTGCTGGCTGGAGCCTCGCTGGCTGCCCGGCTGTTCCACCTGTCGCCACTGCGCCGCTCTTCCGGAACCCGCACCGTGTCGTCCCTACATCGGCACTCTGCAAATACAGGGCGGTTCAAAGAGAATGGGACAACAAGGAACTATTCCTGGGACTGCAGTAATGACTTTATTTCAGAAATACAAATAGACTTAGACTTAAACGTAAACTCTCACAGCTTAAGACGGCTACAGGGGACTCACCCTATAGGTCAGACAGCGGATCTGACGGAGTCAGATATGACATCCACACAACCTGGCGTAGCGTCCGATTTTTTCGACAAGAGCGCGCCCACAATGAATTAAGGGTATCAGACGGATGCCATATTCGACTTCCGGGAAGCGTTTGACTCGGTGCCCCACTGCAGACTCCTAGTTAAGGTACGAGCATATGGGATTGGTTCCCAAATATGTGAGTGGCTCGAAGACTTCTTAATAGAACCCAGTACGTTTTCCTCAATGGTGAGTGTTCATCGAAGGTGAGGCTATCATCTGGAGTGCCCCAGGGAAGTGTGGTAGGTCCGCTGTTGTTTTCTATCTATATAAATGATCTTTTGGATAGGGTGGGTAGCAATGTGCGGCTGTTTGCTGATGATGCTGTGGTGTACGGGAAGGTGTCGTCGTTGAGTGACTGTAGGAGGATACAAGATGACTTGGACAGGATTTGTGATTTGTGTAAAGAATGGCAGCTAACTCTAAATATAGATCAATGTAAATTAATGCAAATGAATATGAAAAAGAATCCCGTAATGTTTGAATACTCCATTGGTAGTGTAGTGCTTGACACAGTCACGTCGATTAAATATTTGGGCGTAACATTGCAGAGTGATATGAAGTGGGACAAGCATGTAATGGCAGTTGTGGGGAAGGCGGATAGTCGACTTCGGTTTATTGGTAGAATTTTGGGAACATATGGTTCATCTGTAAATGAGACCGCTTATAAAACACTAATACGAGCTATTCTTGAGTACTGCTCGAGCGTTTGGGATCCCTATCAGATCGGATTGAGGGAGGACATAGCAGCAATTCAGAGGCGGGCTGCTAGATTTGTTACTGGTAGGTTTGATCATCACGCGAGTGTTACGGAAGTGCTTCAGGAACTCGGGTGGGAGTCTCTGCAGAAAAGGAGGCGTTCTTTTCGTGAATCGCTACTGATGAAATTTAGAGAACCAGCATTTGAGGCTGACTTCAGTACAATTTTACTGCCGCCAACTTACGTGGAAAGACCTGAAAGAGAGATTACGGCTCGTACAGAGGCATATATGCAGTCATTTTCCCCTCGTTCTTTTTTGGAGTGGAACAGGGAGAGAAGATGCTAGTTGTGGTACGAGGTACCCTCCGCCACGCACCGTATGGTGGATTGCGGAGTGTGTATGTAGATGAAGAATGCCTCTTGTTGCATCGAAAGAGGAAAATAATTTGCATTACTCTGGTAACGTTACAAAATATTGCTCGCGTAAGGAAGAAACCGACGAGGGTAAAAAACTATTAGGTTGATGCGTAAGCTCGTAGTGTTTAATTTCGCCTTTTGGTAGTTCGGTTGCTATGGGTTCGTTTATCGATTGTCATTTTTATTTATTGGTCACTGTTAGTATTTCAGTTCACATATTGTCATTTGGAAATAGTGTGTGGAGCTGTGGACGCTATAAAATTGAGTGTCAAGCGGAGAAAATCGGAACATTTCCTACATATTCTTCGGTTTGAGTTCAGTGCATGGATGACCGCGGCGGAGGCAGCCGAAACCATTTGCGCCCTTCATGGAGACAGTGCCATTGGACAGAGAATGGCAAGAAAATGGTTTTGTCGTTTTAAGGAGGATCGTTTTGACATTAGTGACTCTCCACGTTCAGGAAAACCTTCGGGGTTTGATGCAGATCGTTTAAACGCATTAATCCACAATTATCCACTCCAGTGTACTCGACAACTGGTAGATTTGATGAACTGAGATTTTTCCACCATCGTGAGACATTTGCATGCAATGGGGAAAGTTAAAAAATCAGGTGTATGGGTACCGCATGCTCTAAGCCAAAACCACAAAAATCAGGGGGTACATCGCTGCTGAACAACACCGACAATTCCTATCCTATATCGTTACTGGTGAGAAGAAATGGTGGCTTTGTGCTATCATTTGGAAAAGAAACGATTGGTTGAGTCCAAACAAACCAGGAACTCTTCGTACAAAGACCTGGGCGCATCCACAAAAGATAATGTCATGTACCTGGTAGAACAGCGACGGTGTGGTGTACCACGAATTGCTTCCCCGAGGTGTGACCAACACTGCTGACACGCAGTAACTAAGACGTCTTGCAGACGCAACAAAAATAACGACCAGGAAGACTCCGTGAAGTGATCCTATTCCATCATAACGCCCGCCTGCATTCTGACAGACAGACAGACAGAAAACATTATACGGTAGGTGGTTTAGAAAGTCATTCCGCACCCAAATTATTCGCCCGCTCACGCACCCTCAGATTTTCACCTTTTTCGCTCTGTATCGAACAACCTTCAACGAGGTACCTTTTCGGATGAAAATGTGCTCCGAAAGTGACTCGACAAATTCTTCGCCTCAAAACCACGGTGGTTTCTTCAGTCGCAAAGAGAAATTTACCCCAACGTCAGCTGACTTGTAAATAATGGAGGAGAATATATATTTGATGACTAATGTCTCTGTTATGTGTATCTGTTGTACTTAGTAAACTTACGCACAAACCTAACAATTATTAGAACGAAAACAGGGTAGTTACAGCGTTATAACACGGGCAACCACAACCCTTTAAATTCATGGTAAATTGAACTCGAATGAAACTGCAGACCGTTGTTAGTTGTTGATTTATGCGCACGACCGGTTTCACTGGGTTAAAGGGGCATCTTCAGGTAGTAAGAAAAGAAGTGTCATAGATTAGCGCACTGAGATGCCTCCCCCCCACGTTCGTAGTCACAGAAACCACTCTATGAGGAATGAATGTAGCCAACAAAGAAAAACCGACAGAGCATTGGAGAGAATAGTGCAGGGGATGAGGCAAAAGAAAGGTCGGAACGGAAAATAGACATATCAGAGAGTACGAGATCCCATTTATAAAAGCAAATCCTGTAGGTGGTTGTTGCGAGGGTAATCCACTGGACGCTGTCAGCTGTGTACTACTTACCACCTGATGATGGCTGCTTTTACACAGCAAAATCGGTCGTGTAAATAAACAATCAGTTAACAGCTGTTTTCGATGTTGTTACGGTTCAATTTACCAAGAAAACAGAAGCCATTTAACGTTATTGTGAGAACTGGATAGTGACGGATTTTCCCATTATCTGTTAATGGGCGACGACAGTTTCATTAAACTGCTGTTCTCGGTGGCTCCATTGATTTTGAAGCAGAACATTGTCAAGGGAGAAGCAGCTACTGCGGAAGAAAGACTGCTCGCCAATTTAACATTTTTGGCTACAGGAAGAAAATATGCAGATCTTTAATGCAGTACTGAAATCTCTCAACACTTACTTTCAGAAATAACCGCTGAATTGTACGAATCAATATACAGAGTTCTGGAGAACTACCTATAGGTAAGGAAAACACTTTCTGAGAACGCAAATTGTTTATTTGGAATTTATTTAGCGTGCAAAGGCGTTTTATTGTGTACCAGTATTCTTAAATACAAGGAACTCAGTAAGCATTGTTTTCGAAATCAGGCCTTCCTGCTACTCACTGTCCAGCAGAACTGTGTATTTGATTTGGCAAGTTGTGAACTGCACCTACATTTGGAACAACTGAATCTGTATTTGCCCAACGATGACGATGAAGGCGACGGTGAGAGCACGAGATGGAAGCATCTGAATTCACTATCGACGACTGTGCAGTCAGCTTCCCTTACTATATTACATCAGGTATTAATTTTTCTGCACTGCATTGATGAAGCTCATTCATTCCTCGTAACTGTAGTCCAACAGCCTGTCCACATATCTCAACTGACTTCTTTCAGCTTAAAGTAATGACCGTGCCGTCTAGGTTAGCGTCGTGCTGTTTTCTCATGACTTCTGCAGTAAATCTTTTCCTGCACATAACGCGGCATGTTTCCTTGGTCTGTCTTTCAGATTACTGCAAGTGTTTTCAGTTTGTCTGCAACGATAACTGGAGCCTGATTTCTGGCATTCTTGTTGCAATACAGCTTGTGAGAGGTATCCCACAAACATCTGGAGCCCTTGCAGAGAGTTCCAAGAAGTCGGGTGGCGCGGCCACGTGACAAGGACCCGCCAAGAGATCTGTCGGCCGAACCCCTACACACGGCTTGACCTAAACAGATCGTCTGTAGACCGCTTTCAGGCTGGTAACAATGAAACAATGGAAACTCGTCGGCGTTACTCATCGGTGGCGTTAGTATTTAAAATGATGCCCTCCACGATAGAACAGCGTATTAACAATAATCGTTGTTCAGAGACGTTACATTCCGGTAAAGTGGCAGCACACTGGCAGAACACTGCTAGATGGGGAACGGAATTCGAGGAGAAGGGCTGCATATGCAAGAGACTATACGTCGACGACAGTGAAGTAGTAGAAAACACTCGTACGGCCTTCGAAAGATGCGCCAGAAAATCCACGCTTCGTGCCAGATCAAAAATGTGACGTGTTTTGCGCAAGTGCCTGCAGTTCAGTGCTTACAGAATTAAAATTTTGCAGGCGATAAATCCAGCCATAAACCAAACCGTAGGCAGCTACGCATTGATATTCAAGCTCCAACGGAGGTGGACGGTTTCGCAAACATACTTGTATTCTCTGAAGAAGCCACATTTCACGTAAGTGGCAAAGTGAACGAGCATAATTTGAGAGTATGGGATACATAAACCTCGCATGCCTCTCTGGAGTATGAACATGATTATCCGAAACTTAATGTTTTCTGCGCCACAACCATAGTGTTTGGTCCTCTGGCCTCTCTAGAATCTACCGTTACAAACATAACATATCTCGATATGCTTTCTCTCTGCTTGCTGCCTCAGTTTGCAGAGAAGGTGACAAGACTTCATTTTGCAGAAGAACAGAGCACCGCCGCATTGGTATAACTTCGTATATAGTCAGCTCAGCGAATATCTTCAACACCGCTGGATTGGCCGTGCTGAGTCGAATGACGGGGCGTTCCTATTGTGGCCGCCAGCTCGCCAGAACTAACACCAATGGATTTGTTATTATGGGAATGCACGGAGGAGGTAGCCCTATTAGCACAGGACTTGCGAGCAGCTAAAACACCGGTTAGTCGGCACGGTTAACTACATTGATCGGGCTACACTGGAACGAGTTTGGAAGGAATGCAAAAGCCAGCATCGAATATTTTTGAGTATTCATAGGAACTGTAAGATTTCTGAAGTAAATTGAATAGTAGAGTCACAAGAACACTATTTGATCCAACCATTTTGATTCTCGCTGTACTCACTGGATGCTTTAATGTTTCGTCAGTTGTCGAATTGTCTCACGCGATGCTGAGGGACTCAGATTAGGAAATGAGACACTAGAGGTAGTAGATACTTTTGCTATTTGGGCAGACAAACAGCTCATGATCGCCGAAATAGATATGCAGACAGGCTATCGCAAGAAATGCATTTCTGAAAAGGAACATCTTAATATCGCACATACATTGAAGAATAAGGAAGACTTTTACGAAGGTATTTGTCTAGAATGAGTCCTTACACGGAAGTGAACGTTATTCAGACAGGAAGAGGATCGAAAATAAAAATTTGATGCTATAAAAGAATGCTGAACACTATCTTGGTAGACCACGTAACTGACGAGGGAAGTACTGTTTCGAAATGGGGAAGAAAAAGTGGCACATTGTGAGTGAAAGAAGGGGTCAGTCGACAGGAAACATTCTGAGGCTTCAATAAATGATCAGCTAGTACCGGTGGGATGTGTGGGGGTGGGAGGGGTCGGGGGATGGGTTAAAAATGCCAGTGGGAGATCAAGGCATCAACACAGTAAGCAAGTTCGAATGGATGTAGGTTGCAATACTCATTCGGAGATGAAGAGGCTTGCACTGCATAGACAAGCGTGGAGAGGTGCGTCAAACCAGTCTTTGGACTGAAGACCACAACAACAACAAACTGCAGATAGTTTTGAGAGACACTGATAGGCAAGAGACAGTCGTCAAAAACTTCACACAACTGGATATATTAAGCAAAACGATTCGGTACTACTCTCAGGAAAATCCACAACGTTCACTTGGAAAGTCCCAGGCGAATAAAAAAAAAATTGTGGTATATTGTGGAGTTGGTGTGTGTTGGAGGAATTATTGGTCCCTACTTTTTTGAGGATGACACTGGAATTGTAGCAACAACGAATGCCGTCCGCTTCAGTAAAATGTTGTAGAATTTTCTCATTACCGAATTGCAAGCAAAAGTGTTGCTGAATAAGTTTACGTTCAGCGGGATGGAGCAACGGCGCACGCAGCATAGCCAAAGTACGGCACCGCTGGAACAAATGTTTACTAATCGTGAGATGTCCTGCTTTGGCGATTCGACTTGGCCATCCTGTTCTTCATATTAACTGCTCCGGGTTATTTCCTCGGGGGTTATAGAAAAGAAAAGGTTTTTGCAATCATTTGCAGGTAATTGACAAAGTTAAGTCTGTTGTAAAATAGGCGCCATTCCTCAGGATATGTTAAGGCGAGTTACTGAAACCTTCCCGCGAAGCCTTCAGCAGTGCATCCAGGCAGATAGGGGATACCTGGAGATTATTTTCAAGGTGTTATGAATAAGTAGATAACTTCTCTTATGGCGTAACTCTCAGCGGCTACGAGACGGGCAGATGTGCCAGACCTGGATTGAATTCGCGCTGCAGCTTAACGACCGCGGCCGGTGCACCGCCCAGCCTCAAAGTGGTTTCTAGGCCGTTCTCGCGTTCTTTTGGACAAATGCTGGGCTGGTCTCCTGTTTTCGCCTCACAAAATGCAATACACGACAACAGTTAAAACACGATGACACACACAAATGGCGGTGCACTCCACTTAGCTAAATGACGATTGCGGTGAAGTGGAGGCCATCCGACCGCAAAGTTTAATTGAAATGAATGCGTCAAGACTTACGTATAGTGAAGCCCGTGATTAAAAAGAGTTAACGGAAAGAAAAAGCAGAGTGTCGATATGTGGTACATACTGTACTAATTGCCAATTTTTGTAATTTGATGGTTAGGGATGGAAGGCAATGATTTTTCAAACCATAATACACAAAAAATTCTGGATAATTAACAGATAATGCTTCGTATATTCACAAAGCCAAAATAAGACTTCGTTGACAAAGTTAGATCAAATTTCAAACTAATATTTTTTTTAAATTATGTAACAATCGACCAGTTCACTCGTGTATTAGGGTTAGATGGCCAGACACACAAGGTGGCAAGCTGAAAAAACACTAAGAACAAAAAAATTATAAGCTAAGCTCCATAGGCTGGCCCTTATGAAAGGAAGCCAGTGACGGACAAGCCATTCCTCATTGGCCAAACCCAAACAGGAACCTGGACTCATTACAGTTTGTGAAACACGACTGGTCTTTGTTTTTTACTCTAGGGTTTTCCTTGGAAAATTAAACTCTGTAGAAACTTTTCTGATTGAAGGGTCATTATTTTTTATTTTATTAATAGGAATTTCAAGGTCTTCTTCTCTCCATCAGCTTCTATTAGGCCCAATCTTGAAACATACTAAGTTGGTATCTACAAAAAAAATGAATTCCCGTCAAAACTAAAAAATAAATGAAATTTTACGGGGTGGCCACCTCTCCCAGTCAGTAGTGAGAGGTAGCCATAAAGAGTCATGAAACACGATGGACGAGATCGTAAAAAGAAACAAAACGACGATATGCAGCTAGACACATGCAGCCCTGAAATGTAAGATACCATAATTACTCATTGAACGAATTACTGAAAATGGAGAACTATTGATAAGCTATATGAAAAATGGATAACTATTGATAAGCTACATGATATTGAGGTACAATCAGAACTAAATTCATGAAAATTACTTACTGTTTGTTGAAATCAACGTGGCATTCACGACAGAGTCTTACTATCAATTGATCGACAGCGCATCAAAGCAGGTAGTTGGAGAACTACATCCACTGGCTATCTCTTCCGCATGCCCATCTATCCCTATTTGACCCTACAATAACCAGAATCCTGTGATTCCAGTGAAGTCTCTTGACACCAGGATAACTCCAACCGTATCCGATAACCGAAGGGTGATTCAGCATCAACATCAACATAGATTCTTACTGGACGTCGACGAATCAGAACGGTCGGCAACGACACCGCCAAATGGGTGTTTCCGCATTAGACTAAATGTCAACACAACATCATTTCGCATAGCCCTGTACCGAACGGTGAAAAATGAGGTTATTAGACACCATCCATTGTACCAAATTTAACAAACCTGGAATCGTTATTGATCCACAGCAGTGGTAAATGAAATAAGAGAGAAAGTGTTTTACGAACATTTCAAAACGTCGACATTCATTTGCCTGGGGAAATATATAGATACAAACATACCAAACAATATTTTTAAAACAAAACGTAGCACTTTTTTAATATCGGTTTTTTGTTTACTTTAATAGTGCCAAATGACCTGAAAACGGCAGTACTGTCTCAATCAACAGAGCTGACTGTTTCACTTTGAAGAAATGGTTTATTTCATAAACATCGTTTCATCAATTTATGTTCATATTTAAGTAGAGCATAGTCCTTTTCCAGGTATTGTAAAACCTAAGTAATTTTTAGCTTTTAGATTTTGTGCAATTCGTATGTATGTGTGTATAAAGTTTAAGAACACACAGAAGCACAAAATCCACTACTGTAACTTGAGCGCGCGAGAGAATATGTCAACTTCTGACGTTAGCAAGCGACGACTCTCTCCCTCTCCCCCCCCCCCTTCCCCTCCACCAAAGTCAACTTCAGAACATTCTTTCTGAGAATCCTTGTCGTTCAGGTCCCTTTCCTATTGCGTTCCTCTGACACACTATGTGAATACTGCCATTTGAAACACATTGTGGAAGGGTTTGACTTCCCGTTTAATTACGTCGAGTGTCAACTGACCATCATTCTCTGCTGACGACGTCATTTTATGCTGTATGGAGGGGCGTATAATCATCACACAGATCAGACGGCGTTTCGAGCCTTGGTGCCGCTACCTTTCATGCAATTACATTCCCAATGGGCCTTGCGATACTTAGTGTTCCAGTTTCAGTCCTCTTACCAAGGAACCACCTCTGGCAGCGTTGGGAATCGAACCCGTGACCTTCGCATGGTACTCATGGGCGCTGACCGTTCAGCTGCGAGGCGGACAGATTGATGTCGAATCAGAATAATTCCGTTCGCGGACAAAAAAATAGTTTCATAAAATTTATAGCATAAAGCTATTCGCTTCACAACTGAGTGACGGCCATATTCTGTGCATTTGTATGTATTTAAGAAAACTCGTAAATAGTGTCAGTGAGATGTTACAGAAGCCCCTCTGCATACAGTGTACGACTAGCGAACGGAAAACCAGCGACAAAGTGTTAGGACGGAATTCAATGCCTGAGTGGGACAGTGCCTTGAGGCGTAAGGCTAGACTTAACTATTATTAACTAACGCTGATAAGTAATCCGCAAAGATTAGCTCGTCACAGAACAAAAGTAGAAAGTACAACTAATCTTTGGAAACAACAGGTACTTCAAGACGTAAAATACTCCATGGTCAAAACTAGTAAAGGCAATGGTAGTGGGGCTATTTCTTCCTCTCAGCCTCCTCCTGACCATTTATTCAGTTCCTTTCTGTTTTAATTTTGTTCTGTCATCTTCGATATTTACAACAGATAAGATTTTACACACTTTATTTCAATTAAAAATAGGTACCTACAAGCTACCAGTTAGCGAAGCTGCCAAATCTGAAGAAAATTACGACTTACTTTACCACATTAATCAAATTTAATTTTTTCACTTAAACTTTCCTCATTGAGTGTACATATTACATTTCGAACACCATATAGCGAATACGCTACTAGGCAGTCCTTGTGAAACATACGTGGATGTCATATGTGCACGAATATTTGCAATCTGTTATTTGCCGCCATTGTATAGTACTGTAAATGCATATAAATAAGTCTGCCTTGGAGTAAGTCCTCTGTGTTGGTGTCGTGAATCCAGATTATATCAGTTTAATGAAATAATAGTGTCCACTATTATTTATCATGCTTCATATAATCTCCAGTATATATATTTTTCCGTTTGTTGATATGAGCGACAAAAGGAATGCCACAAGTATCCTAGACGGTGATCAGCTCTGTTAGGAGTATGAACAGAAAATATATTGGCTTTAAAGTAGAAAGATACAGTCGAGCATCAGACGGCAAGCATCGGTGGATGATTAACAGAGAAGCCAAGTGGCCTTATCTAGGATGGACGTACGGTGTCCTGAATACCACATTCCAAACAAAAGACGAATACCAGTTTCACTGACAACTATATTAAAACAGAGATATTGTATGACTCAGAAATTTATGATATCGATGGTTGACAAATAGTTTTTTTTTTCATATGACGACAAAAGTTTGTCGAAGCTTTGATTCAGATCACCATCGGGCAGCCGCAGCACAAGAAAAGGAATAATCTTGAGGCATTCAGTTGGGACATTCCAATCTGAATGGAAGCGCCATATCGAGGCTGTAGGCGATTACCTTATCGGTGATTAAGAGCTTGAAACTCGTCTGCCGTGCGTGTAGCTATTAGGTGTTCCTGGAAAAACCTTACCCGACACGACCTTCGCCTGACTATATACAGGGTGTTACAAAAAGGTATGGCCAGACTTTCAGGAAACATTCCTCACACACAAATAAAGAAAATGTTATGTGGACATGTGTCCGGAAACGCCTAGTTTTCATGTTAGAGCTCATTTTAGTTTCGTCAGTATTTTCTTCCACCTACGCTCAATGGAGCACGTTATCATGATTTCATACGGGATACTCTACCTGTTTGCTAGAACATGTGCTTTTACAAGTACGACACATGTGGTTCATGCACGATGGAGCTCCTGCACATTTCAGTCGAAGTGTTCGTACGCTTCTCAACAACAGATTCGGTGACCGATGGATTGGTAGAGGCGCACCAATTCCATGGCCTCCACGCTCTCCTGACCTCAACCCTCTTGACTTTCATTTATGGGGGCATTTGAAAGCTCTTGTCTACGCAACCCCGGTACCAAATGTAGAGACTCTTCGTGCTCGTATTGTGGACGGCTGTGATACAATACGCCATTCTCCAGGGCTGCATCAGCGCATCAGGGATCCCATGCGACGGAGGGTGGATGCATGTATCCTCGCTAACGGAGGACATTTTAACATTTCCTGTAACAAAGTGTTTGAAGTCACGCTGGTACGTTCTGTTGCTGTGTGTTTCCATTCCATGATTAATGTGATTTGAAGAGAAGTAATAAAATGAGCTCTAACATGGAAAGTAAGCGTTTCCGGACACATGTAGACATAACATATTTTCTTTCTTTGTGTGTGAGGAATGTTTCCTGAAAGTTTGGCCGTACCTTTTTGTAACACCCTGTAGCTCTCTCACATCATCTACACCTCGACTGAGTGTGTCTGAGTATTTGAAGTAAGCTAGCAAATAGCACTGCTGTCAGAATCGTTACTATCTCGTCAGTCTGTCGGGTGGTTAATGCTGAACTCTCCCACCTTCTAGCAATCTTTTCATCCCTGTTTTATCCGGTATAACGATGAAATAAATGTTTGCACGTACTCTTTGGGAACAATAATTACGTATGTCGAACTCCAGTGAGCTATGCAGTTGTAAAAACTCACAACGTTGGGTGTCTGAGAGCGACTTATATATTGTGAGAAAGGGGGGCGTGGTTCAGGTGACACGTGATGAGCAGTGATAATCCATAGCAAAGATAGAATTTTGCGTCCAAGGAACAGAAACCCAAAAGATAAGAATGAACCACAACAACAGAAAAATACAGTAGTTCTCCCTTTTATTAAAAAAGTAACAGATCGGATCGGTAAGATTTTACGAAAACATGACATAAAACCGATCTTTAAACCAACTAAGAAAATTAGTCAAGTACTACGATCTGTGAAGGATAAGCGCCCTCCTCTGTCGTCATGTGGTGTGTATAAAATTCCATGTACCTGTGGTAAAGTTCACATTGGTACTACCAAAAGAAGCGTAAACACGCGACTGAAAGAGCATAAAAGTCTTTGTCGACTTGGAAAAATAGAAAAGTCAGCTGTAGCGGAACATGCTCTTCAACCAGGCAACCACCAAGTGAAGTTTTCGGATACCGAAGTTTTATCTAAAACGTTAAATTACTACCCACGGCTTTATAGAGAAGCTATCGAAATTTATAAACATAACGATAATTTTAATAGGAAAGAGGAGGCTATGAAACTTAGCGATATATGGACAGTGGCTCTACAAAACTGCTAACAATTTTTATCTTTGACAAGGTGGTAATCGATAGTCAACCTTATCTTTGCTATGGATTATCACTGCTCATCACGTGTCACCTGAACCACGCCCCCCTTTCTCACAATATATAAGTCGCTCTCAGACACCCGACCAGTCAGTCGGCAAGACTCAGCGGAGCAGCGCCTCTGAGGAAGTCCAGCGCAGTCCTGGACGAAACGTAAGGAGCAGAAAAGTTCTTGGACCACGACCTCACATCCCGGAAAGTATATCAACAGCCATGTCAACCGGTCGTGAAAGCCTTCATTCTACAATCACAACGTTGAATCAAGAGCACAAAATTATGCGTGGTAGTTTCACTGCCTAGTATGAAAAAAATCTACAGGTAGTCGTCAATACCAGCTTCTGTTAGAAAATAAAAGCCATCAGGAGGAAGATATTTTCCAAAGGACTGAGGTTCACAACCAACTTTAGATCAAGCATATCCGTCCACATTTTCAGTCACTTCAACATCAGTCAGTGTCACGACTTTCACGAAATTCTTCTTCAAGCACAGGCAAACAGGTTACCCTACCTTATGTATCTGTACTAAACGTTCCACTTAGTGGTCCGCTGTGTAATCCAGATTATCACAAATGTTTCATGGTGACAATTCGTATACTCTCTTTTACATGCTTGCGTTCAGGCTCTCAGCAATCGTGCCTCGATCATGTAAACACAGACTAGACCGGCTTCTACTAGGAACTTACAGGTTTTTGACTGAATGGTTGGGGTATCGTGGTTTTTGGAAGACAAGAAATCTCTAAAGATATTATAAGATTCTGCAAGAATGTGATGAAATAATCAACAATATAATTACAATTTGTGTTTGGTGGAAACTAGTTTGCAAATAAATTTCTAAATATGTCTACGAACATCGTTCATTTTAGTGAATAAAGTAGTCCATATCGTCCAGTAGGCCTGTATTTATTTATAGCGGTGTTTCAGCTACTGCCACCGTCGGATTAGACGTATTAAGCGAACTAGTTTCATACCTGTTGTTAAAACTGAGAAACATTTTGTCATTCCTCGAATCATTTATGTTGTTAATTTGCTCGGCTTCCTGAGTTAAAGAAACTTCTTAGTGGAATTGCATTAGTAGATGGCCTGTTACTAAATCATCGTGTTTTCAGGATATCACTAGGTTATTTGTAAGGATGCCTCTAGTGTAAAAGAAAATTGAGAAACAGCTCACGCTCAGAAGCGGGACAGAGATGTAATTTTTTAACAGCCCTAATATTTTGTCGATTGGTATTTCTTAATAGGCAACTATGCCGAATCATTCATGTTTTTCTGATCGCTGATATTGTTCCCTCACCTCGTGGTCACAAATGGGCCGACATAAGATGGATCAGTTTTAGATGTCACAGGAGGAGGAATTCTAGCAACTTCAGAGTTTGCGATGTCTGTATGTTGATACTTTACAACTAATCGATTTGTAGTGCCTACATTCGATCATGACAATCAGTACTACTCGCACTTGCGTATTTATCACTGAAATTTTCTGTTTTGCATCCATGTCTGAAGAAGGAAGTTTCCGCCTTCGAATGAATACACTGAAAGACCAGGTAGTTTCGAAATTAGTTGCGATAGTGGTCTGAGTTATGCTCAGTCAAACCATACTTCAACCGGAGATGCATGATCAGGGCGCGCACACGCATGCAGAGAGAGAGAGAGTATTTCCACCATTATGCTTGTAGTGCTTTTAATCACAAACGAAAGATGGAACTAATTTTCGTATGTTATTTACCGATATTAGGGCATTTTAATACAGTGGCGAAATACTCATTTATGTTACTACATTTGCTGTAATGAAGTTGCATCACGACAGGAAGGGAGGTAGTAGAAAGTTACTTTCGCTTGACATGTGTATAATTTCGCGATTGTCATCGTAGCTGTTTTAACTACGAGGGGAAGTCAGGCAGAGGTAATGGTTGCGCACGCTTTCTACAGTTTGGGCTTGCAAGGGTAGGCACCATGTTTTCGTGAAGAGTAAATAATAGGTGTGCGTGTGCGTACACATTCTACCTGGACACGAAGGCCTGTTGTTGAACCAGGCGCTGCGCATTCCACAAGCAATTTTTTGTTGTACCTGCGTCTGAATTCACATTTCTTTGTCCTCATCGCCATAACACGCTCAAATCAGAGGCATTTTTCTGGAAATATTGACGCTGTGTATTGTTTCTTTATTTTTATTTCGTTTTTTCATTGCATAGTGTTACAATTTCGCTGTCGGATCCGCGGAGCATGGATTTCTTCAGAAATAGTTTGCTTCCTTTGCAGTAGTATTCGTAGACTAGAAAGGTTAACATTTGTCAGTCAAGTATAGCAATAAAACAAATATCAATGATATTTTTGATATGTTTTATTGGTACATTTTGTGAAGGAAGTCAGTCAAATATCAGCTTCATTGGCGATATGGACATTTATAACAAATTCAACAGGGCTGTTGAATTCAAACCTGGATTTCTTCTCTTGCTTTTCATATGATGGCTACCACGTTTATTTAGTTCTTAAAAACATGCAATACGAAAAAGGATGTCTGGATGTTTAAAAAGATAGATAATAGAACAGGGATAGTGAGCCGATTTGTTCCTACAGGTAAGACGTGTGCGTGACACCTCATTTCAGAAAGGAGATATTAGACGGTGGTCTGCATCAAAAAGAAAGTTGGTTTCATCAGTTTTTCTGGCAGTCAAGGGGATTCTTTTGACACATTTCTTTACAGATAATAAATACAATAATTGGCGAATTCTGTGTAAGAATTTTGGGTCAGTTGTAAGTGTTAAGCGGTAAGCAAAATCATTCATCATGAAACTGCGCTTTCCCGCAAAAGTGATGTAGGATTTGAATATTGCAATACAGGGAAGAGATTTTCATCACATTCACACCATCAGCAGATTCGAAACTTGTGTCAACTTATTCCCACTTGAGGATGAGGTTGCAGTTGGTAAAAGTTTTGGGTCTAAGGAAAAGATTTCTCTTGTACCTTAGGTACTTGCGAGCCACGACCGCGTATAATTTGCGACGTGATTGGAGGAGGTATTTTCACAGTGATTATCACCTTCTAGTAGAGTACATACAGCAGATATTTCTAACGTATATGATGTGTCACATGCAATGTGTGTAACCATCCTCATTCGTTCATATACGGTGTTAGTATTTCTTGCTTCCGTCGATATTAATTGCGATGCTGAGGGAAAATCGCAAATCAAAATTTTGTCGGGTCCAATAAGTATACCGAATTTTGGTTGCAGTCTTCTGTCTTTGTTTGTGTAGCCTTACATTATTACAACTGTCAGTAGGCAGTAGCTACCGGTATCTGATAGTACGAAGATTTAAAGCGTTTTCAGTTTCGGAGAAATGCTGTAATCTCGATTACAGTACACCATTTGGGAGAAACCCATCCACCAGAGTCGAAGGTGAGTAAGGCTCTCAAGGATTATTCAGTAATGTGGCTATGAATATTACACTTACGCAGTTTCATTGGCTCACCAGTACCTCAATTATTTTAAGTATGCGTGAGGGATGTTACAGAGTTATTTTCAGTGTTTTAAGTGTTCAGAAGCTAGTCCATCGATGTCGGACTTGAAATTATAAAACTAGAAGATATTGTCTATGCAGAGTTCAGTGCTATTATAGCCAGCTCTTTTAAGAGATTGTCAACTGCAATGAATCATAATTACAACATTGATTCGTTACGATGTTTGAAATAGAAAATACCGAGTAAGTATAATCTCAGCAACTTAACGTACCAATTCGGTGACCTCCTTTCATATTTTTAAATTCTATTCTCATTATTCTGAGTGCCTTACGTCAGGAATCCAACCACTACTTTGGTTTGTAATTAACTTTGTTTAAATTTATGTGAATTACCTGTAATTAATTCTTTATTGGATTTCATCGGTATTAGATATGGCAGCAATACCGGCGTAAGAAGAACTTTAGAATTATGCAAAACTCGAGTTGTATGTAATATTGCAATGATACTTTTCACGTAGACACAGTGAAAATTCTGCTGGGTAACCATCTTTATTTTTTAAAAAAAAACAATGTACTGTACTTTCTGAGGTTTAGCAAGTGTCTAAAATGTTCGCGAGACGCTAAACCTGGTTCACACTTCCTTACGAAGTTCTTCATTTGTCTGTGCTTGAGTGTTTCAGAATACGACTGCATGTTCATGTAGAAGATAGACTTTTTGTGTAAAAGTAAGTGAAGTTGTGGATTTCTACTTCACTAGAAACAAATAACTTGAGGTACTTTCTATATTTCCGTAATTAATTAAATACAAAAGCGAAACTGAGGTTTAATTTCAGCAGAGTAGACCCTCTAATCTTAGTTCTGTACGTAATATTCCTATGACGTACTCGAAATACAAACATGTTTAGACGGAA
This sequence comes from Schistocerca cancellata, assembly GCF_023864275.1. Lineage (NCBI taxonomy): Eukaryota > Metazoa > Arthropoda > Insecta > Orthoptera > Acrididae > Schistocerca > Schistocerca cancellata. The sequence continues at coordinate 227,716,323 of NC_064631.1, read as the reverse complement.
TTTGAAAACCATAGCTATGGACGTCATTGTAAATTAGGTAGGATCATATCGTATATCTTCTTATCTCCTGCTCTGCATGTTTCATGTTAAGCTAAAAGAGACTAATAGGAACTAATTTTCTTACTGGATGAAGCATACTCGGACCACGAGTATCAGATTAAAATTAATGTCCTAGTTTTTGTTAAGAGAAGAACAAATGGATGTCCGTAGAGGTAAAGACGCAGTGTTTGTGACGAAGCAGGGCATTGAAGAGCATGGAGAATTTAATGGAAGGACTGACTTCAGCACTTGGCATTTCTTGATTTGGGAAAAGCGATTATCAAATCAAATCAGATAAAATGTGGAGCATAATGAACAAAATAGGGTACCCACTCCATTTAATAAACCTCTTAAGAAGCCTACGTCAGAAATAAACGGAGAGCTGGAAGTGCCTTTCGTTACTAACAGGGGGTGGAAGATGGGGCGTCAGACAAGGGTGTCTCAAAGCAGGTACTTTATAAAACTTTGTTTTCTATTTGGGGGCCTTGTTTCTGAAATAATGGCCGTACCGGAAGTGAGTATTGGATCGTTTACATATCACAAAGTAACATGAAGGCAGCTGAAATGAGATTTCTTAGGCTTGTGAAAGGCTGTACCAGAGTAGATGGATTAAGTAACAGCGATACCGGGAAGTAACTAAGCGTATTTAACGCAAGAAACAAACCTGAAGACAGTAAAAAAAAAAAGGTAGATATCGCCACAGAATAAAGCAGACTACCTTACAAAGCCATAAATTATGATTTCGTAGGCCGTGTAACAGGCGAAGGCCAAGTACTTGTAGTGCAGTAAAATAATAGTTTTTTTTCTCACTTGAAGAGACAGATTCTTCCTTAATCAAGGAAGCCTACACAGTATTCAGGACTGCTCTCTGAAAGGCGAGCAGGCTCTTGTTTGCGCAGCCGGTTATCTGAAGGAATTATTTCGGTGTAGTTTTAGACGAACCAACAAAGAGATGAGCGATAAATCATTGCGACGATGCGTGACCGCGGAGGAAAAAGTCGCCTTTCTATTTGTGTTGGGCAGTAGGGGCGACACCGTCCAGCGTGGGCGCCGAGTGCCGGCCAAATGATTGTGTCAGCCGAGTGACGGGGCCGTTGATGCGGCAGCGACAGCGGCCGGTGGCGCGGGAACCGCTAGTCGGGCGCGATGCCATCGCAGATAGGAGTCTCGCCTTTGAGGCGCGCCGCTGCACCGCCTACGCATCCGAGGAACCTGCCGCGAACCGCACCGTCCCTGACTTCACGCAGATCCCAAAAGCGTATGGCACTGGTAATAATTCGATCCACCTAAGGGGGTATATACAGTTGGCGCAGGGTAAATTTACGCTATATTCTAATTTTTTTCATAAAAAATGTTAGAGATAACTATAAGCAAGTTATCTTCTGAATTAATACGCATAGAAACAATGGGGAAGTCTAGACATTTCTGTGAAGAACTTGTTTGCAAATGTCTCATTAACAAAAAAAAATTGAACCTTGCAACAATGTTTTTCCTGGTTTCCTTGATAACTAGACACGTAATAAACATTCTCTATTCCTTCTCACAGGATCTTCGAACATTCACAAGCACCATCAAAACACTCCTTGTTGAAACTGTTTCGCAATAAACTGACATCCTTAGCCAATTTTTGAGACAAATTTATATCCGTAACTTAAAAGGTTTTGTGTCTTCAGCAGAAATTCTAGCGTACTTGTTGTATCAGCTGAAAATTATGATTCACACATTAGACAAAGAGTTACAAACAAAATCATTCTGTAAATACATCAAATGAGAAAAACAACGTCGAAGTTTGGAAAATTACTATACTGTATCTTAGCGTTACTTCTGTGAACGGAAACTGCACCGGTAAGTTGTGTACTCTGTTTATTTATTATTTTTTTTTAGCTTCAGCTTCTTTCCTGCTTTCCTTGTCTCCTTGGTAGATAATTCCGCCTTTTTTCAGCAGATTTTCCCCGCGTGTCTTCATTCTTAAAACATTTAGTCCTATTTTGCTCCACAGCTATTTTAAGTCTCGCAGTAATTTTTAATCCGCAGTCAATAACATAAAAAAATCTGTCTGCGCCGTACTTTTCCAAAAAAGGCAACCCCTGGACATATCTTCTAAACTCTGGAATGGCTGCGCGGAGTCGCCGCGTGGTTAGAGGCGCCATGTCACTGAATGCGCGGCCCCTCCCGCCATAGGTTCGAGTCCTCCCTCGGGCATGGGTGTGTGTGTTGTTCTTAACATAGGTTAGTTTAAGTAGTGTGTAAGTCTAGGGACCGATGACCTCTGCAGTTTGGTCCCTTAAGAACTCACACACATTTGAACATTTTGAAATGAAATGGTTATTTAACATTTTGAGTGAGTCCATCCACACACCTTTTTATTTCCTAAACAATTAAATTATATTACAAATCACATTTGCATTGTTTGCAGTAGATTACTGAGGACTGAAATAGCTTTTCACTTTCATCTGAGAACTTGGTGTGTGATTACAATTATTAGCATTCCCATGAAAATACTGTGTCTGTGCCAATAAAGCCTGACTTTTTCAAGATGCTTTGAGCTTTCTCATTTCTAAATCAACAAGAATAACCTCTGAAACAACACTAAAACGGTTAGATAGGTAGACAACACACTAAATAACACAATTCAAGCAACAAACTGTTCTAAAAGGAACAATTAAAGTGCTAAACCATGTCTTACAAAACGAAAAGTTTACACTGTCATTCTGAGATACAGAAGTATGAGAAATCGATGTCATAGTAAAATCGACAGTCAAACCATCAGGAAGTACTGAAAGAACTGGGCGTGGAATATTTAAATGTCACAGGCGCACCAACGTGTACATTCCTCTATAACTTCGCAACCAATAAAGATTTTATGTTGGAATCTCCTTGCATTTAATGCTAAAGGAGTGGAGAATTTGGTGGGACAAATTTTTAAAATTGAATTTTTTGATTCCACACAGATGTGTCTACCCGGAGGCTGATCACTGTAACCAAATTCTTGCCACCGCCACTGTGTTTGTAAATGTTACAAGTGTGAATCACTCTCTTAGAATCACGAATGCGTTTGAAGTATAACTAGCTCCTGAATATGAACCAGTCACCACTACAGTGTGGTGTGTGACTGCTTATACTCTACCACAAAGACAATCACAATCGCTGTCGCCATAACAAAATATTCAATTTTGTTTCTAAGTATGTGGTATCTGTTCTTTCGGACATGTCCGAAGGAAAAGACTCCATATCTATAATTAAGGCGATGATGGCTAATGCACTCTTCAATGAGGGTGCATGTCAAGCTCTAACCCTTACGTGAAAAAGCGAGATGCCGCAAGTAAAGAGGCTAATGAGAACTTGGGGCTGACGGGAGGCGTGCTAAGGTATTACGTGTGGTTGTGGTGGCCACTGTATCCGGATTGTGTAATGGTCAGCGCATCTGGCTACTAAGCAGGGGACCCGGTTTCGAATCACAGTCCGGCACAAATTTCCAAGTTGCTCCATTGATATAAATCGCTGCCCACTGGCTGCTAGTGTTTTTAATTCGTTTCCGTCTTAATTATGGTCTTTCATAAGTGATACGAACTCTACTGCCAGGCAACACAACTGACAATGTCATTGTCAATTCGCCACCACCAGCAATGTCTGTTTTTTTACTAAGACTGTCATATTATGTAGCTCAGAATATTTGAATTTGGTGAAAATCATATTGTAAGGAGCGCCTAAAAATGAGTGCCCGTACCTCAACAATACACATCATATTGTGAGTGTTAGCAGTGACCAAATTTCGTAGCGAGAGAGAGAGGGAGAGAGAGAGAGAGAGAGAGAGAGAGAGAGAGAGAGAGAGAGAGAGAGAGAGGAGGGGAGGGGGGGAGGTGACAGAAGAAGAGAGACAGAGAAAAGCGAAATTAGAGTTGCGCAATTTATGTCCAAGGACCAATATACGAACATAAACATGTCACACTTAAGGTTTCGTGTTGCGTAGTCGACTGTGGTGATCCAGTGGTGAAGCACATGTCTGGAAACAGAAAGAGCGTGGAATCGAATCCCATTTAGACTTTGAAATTTTTCTGTCTGCCTTTACTCTAGCCGTCACCTATCGATGATTTGAAGATATGCAAGGAACATCACGTGGCTTGGTTTCCATGTTAAACTATAGGTCCACTCTCCCCAGCAGAATTACTAGGCTAGGCTAGGTTAAATTGGGTGTAAGTCGCCAAAGTGACGTCCATCTGATGGGCTTGCATTAGGCGACCGCACATATCTTTTGAAGGGGTACCAGCTAATCGTGACGTCACCATTATTACTTTTTTGATCTTTGCGTATCGCATTATATACCAGAGGTTAAAATTACTGAAATACTATATACCCAACATCACTTACACTAAAGTGGACAATCGTAATGTTTGTAGCAAAATGTCTAGCAGTCTGTCTTAACTGTTGTTTTTTTAAGGACAACACGCTCGCCTTTGACCATAAAATTATTTGTTTATACAAACCACTACTGCAATTTCTGCCGTGTGACCGTTATCAAATGGAATACTAAGAAATTGTTCTTCAGACCCTGATAAGGTTTAACAGCCGAAATTGCGATAGCGGTTAAATAAATAATTTTACAGTCAAAGGTGACCATAACGTCCTTTAAACAAATTTGCTTGGCTGCGATCACCAGCTACTAGAAGTTAATTTTTATCGGAATTAAACTGCTTGTGACTTGCTTCTGTAGGTGAGCTTTGGCATTTAGGACAGGTTTTACAACTTAGATCTCAGCTATGTTTTTTTAGCTTTATTCCTTAACACCATACTATATGAAGAGCTTCTTTACGTATTCTCATTAATTGTCCTGCCAGCTATTTTTGGCATAACTGGCTACTGAAACAACTGGTTAATATCAAATGAATAACTAAGTTGTTTTTACGTGTAGCAAATTCATTTCTACGCTTATAATCAGCTGTAATGTTTATTCCTCGTTGCAGTATTGTGACATACGAAGATCTTTTATACCAGTAATCTTCCATCACAGATTTGTAGAACATTTACAAATCATACATTTCAGTTTGAATTCCAGTACTATACACTATCATTGCGTTTCAGTTCTCTTAGTAGAATATTTACAATCGGTATTAGTGTCGCCTTATAAAATAATTTATCACTGTGAACATACCTCTTACATCAAGAGCAAAACAATTTGTACATCAGTATTACCTAACGAAATTATATTACGCGACCTTCGGCTCCTCGTATCGGAGGTTCGAGTCCTCCCTCGGGCGCGCGTGTGTGTGTGTGTGTGTGTGTGTGTGTGTGTGTGTGTGTGTGTGTGTTGTCCTTAGTGTGAGTTAAAGTTAGATTAAGTAGTGTGTAAGCTTAGGGACCGATGACCTCAGCGCCGGACCCTAGGCGCTTCAGTCTGGAACTGCGCGACCACTACGGTCGCAGGTTCGAATCCTGCCTCTGGCATGGATGTGTGTGATGTCCTTAGGTTAGTTAGGTTTAAGTAGTTCTAAGTTCTAGGGAACTGATAGCCTCAGATGTTAAGTCACATAGTGTTTATAGCCATTTGATGACCTCAGCTGTTTGGTCCCATTAGACCATACGACAAATTTCCAAATTATTCGACCTTCAAGTCGACGCTATCAGCAGTCATTGTTATCACACGTGTGAGAACATGGAAGACATCGTAACAGTGTCATTTTGATATTAAAAATGACTTGAAAAAACTGCAATTACATGTATTTGATAAGGATCTTACACAATTCCTGATGTTCATCTAGTTGCAATGCTTCTGGAGCAACTGAATCGCATGAACATACAAAATAATTCCCCTTCTGTGCCATACAACTTTATTTTACTCGTGTCTAAAATATTTCAGACCCTGTGGAACTATCGTCAGATGTTGCGCACGTTCATGTGACTTTTTACGTGATTTGTTGTCAGTAGTTGCTTACGACTGAACGGGAAAATTTTGTGTGCTTTTATTTAATTGTACAGTCACGGCTTTTTCACCTAGTATAATGGATAAAATATAGTAACAGAGTTAGACATTAATGTGCAACAGTTTCTTTCGCCATTTGTGAGCGTCCGGAGACAATCTTCTTTGCATTTAGAGTACAGTTGCATCCGAAAGCGTCTTTTGCGCATGAAGACAGGTGCGCCGTGGAATGGACATTTCTAAACGTATGCAAAGTCCTTTACGTAAGAGAGTGGTATAGCGGTAATGTAAACATCCTTCGCAGATACTTATAAACAGACTGGAATTCAATAGAAAGTACAAGAGCTGACCACACTTACATTCAGCCCGTGTTCGCGTTGCCGCAATGCTGTCTGTGAAGTTGCCACAACGGTAGTTCTATGTATCGCTCTTAGACCCGTTAACATGCGACCAGTCAGAATCTGCAACTTGGGATACAAGCCTTTAATTTATCTTGCAGTCGCTTACAAGCTCCGTGTGTTCAGAATTCAGATGCCGCATACGAAAAAAAAAAAGAAAAATATCGAAAGAACAGAAGCAACATTAAGGTTTAACGGAGCACAAGCTCGCACTGTTTCAAGGATGGGAAAGCAAATGTGTCGTACCCTTTCTACTGAACCATCCCGGAACTTGCCTGGAGCGATTAACCGAAACTCTGGAAAACCTCTGTCTGGATGGATGGACGCGGATTTCAAGCGCCGTCCACCAGAATGCAAGTCCAGTGTGCTAACCACTGCGCCACGTCGCTCGGAAATAATATCGAAGATCAGCAACGCAGCTATAGAAAGCGGCGCGTGCAGATTGATCTAGTATCATCCACATTTTTACAGGTGACGCAGGTGTTACGTAAGATAGGGCCACAATATGGCACCGTATCACGAGTCAGCCACCAGCTGATGAAAGATGAAAGTGCTGCAGTTCGAAGCAACTTTAGTTAAACCGATGGCTTATCGGAAAGCCCTACGTGAAGGGCAAATACTCTTCTAGGGGGTCTTATAGCTGCTAGTAAGAAACATCTGTTCTTCCTACTGTAAGACAGTTTCAAACTTGCGATTATCACAGATAACATGGGTCGCACACTGAAATTTCTCAGCTATTCTTACACTTACATCTAGCAAAGAGGATTTTCTGAGCACATTTTTACCCTTTAACGGCTATTTCATACGCTAGAATTTACATTCTTTTAGAGAAATTTTGGGCTAGAGTATTCTAATTGGAAAAAACGACATACAGTAAAGAAACTGTACTGAAAGAGGGAAACGTCGATAAAACCAAATAAGCGCTACTGTAATTTCACAGCGTTTCGTTAACATATTTTATTCCACGCAGATCCCCTACTGGTTAAGGAAGCTTCCTCTGTTCTTCTGTATGTTACGTTGATGTGCTCTTTTACGAGCGGTAGGAAGGCCTCCATCCTGCTGCTAAGCGCTTTATTTGCTGTTGGCGATGGAGTTGAAACGAGTATACTAGTACGCGATGGCTTTAAATAACAGTCGGGAGCATACCTACATCATTTGCCACTTATTATTCTTTTTGGATGACCATGATCTTCAACAAGTTCACGCAACTGCTTTTGCAGTCAGATCGGGCTGTGCGCATCAAAACTTGCTTCATGTATGCTTAACGATTAGTACATCTGCTCCAATTACATGCTCGTGCGCTTGAGATTAGAACATCAACAATCTTCGCAAGCCCTTACATGCCGAAATGGTTTACGTCTGAACACCAGTCGTTTTACCGACGTACTGAAGGATCAGCAATTGTTATTCGTCGAAATCTTTGATGGATTTACTTTCGCAAGTCAACATCGACATTCAATATTGTGGTTGATAATAAAACATTGAAGTGTCGTGAGTTTTATTCTAAAACGTAGCTACAATTACGAAACTCTTTCAACGATGCTGGGTTTACAAACCAAAGTAAGGAACATGGACAAAATAACGTTCGGCTGTGTCTGCACTGAATGCTTCCGTAGCCGTGCTGACTAAAGCACACTACACACACACACACACACACACTAAATCTACATTCCGGAAGTCATCTTACAGTGTGTGACGGAAGGCACTTCATTGTACCACTGTCATTTCGCTAATCCCTTGTCCTCCTGTAGTAGCGTGTCGCGGGCGGAAAGAATGCTGATAACACTTTGTACCTTAGAGGGAACAATCCAGTTTTTGATACACGTTGCACTCATAGGCATACACACAACAAACAATTTCTGGTGATCGTGTGTGCATATTTTTAAAGAGATGATCTTTCTCAATCTGTTTAGCATTTTAGCCTATTATAACATACACATGCGGCCCTCTGTGTAGCGCAGTAATTGACATCATTTGCTATTATCATAAAGTTTTTTCACTTGACAAGTACGTTGTTTCGTATCGACGTGGCCAGTATATAGAGACAAAGGTATCGTCAGGAGCGCTTCAGAAAAGTATGATAGGACTACTCTCATTTTCTATATACGCAAGTGATATGGCGGGCAGGATAAGCAGAATTTGTTGCTGTTTGTTGATGATGATGTGGTGTACGGGATGGTGTCGTCGTTGAGTGACTGTAGGAGCATAAAGGATGACGTAACAAAGTTTCTAATTGGTGTTATGATTGACAGCTAGTTCTAAATGTAGAAAAAATGTAGGTTAATGCAGATGACTAGAAAAAACAGACCCGTGATGTTCTAATACAGCATCAGAAGTGTGCAGCTTGACAGTCACGTCGATTAAATATCCAGGTGAAGTACTGCAAAACGATGTGCATTGGAACGAGCATGTAAGGACTGTAGTAGGGATGGCGAACGGTCGACTTAGGTTCATTGGGAGAACTTGAGGAAAGTGTGGTTCATCTGCAAAGGAGACCTCACATAGCACACTAGTGCGACCCATTCTTGAACCCTGGTCGAGTGTCTGCTATCCACAGTAGGTTTGATTACAGAAAGACGTCGAAGCAATTCAGAGGCGGGCTTCTAGATTTGTTAGCAGTAGGTTCGAACAACACGCAGGTACTACGGAGATGCTTCGGGAACTTAAATGGGAATCCCTGAAGGGAAGGCGACGTTCTTTTCGAGGAACTCTATTAAGGTAATTTAGAGAATGGGCATTTCAAGCTGACTGCAGAACGATTCTAGTGAAGTCAACATACATTTCGCATAAGGACCAAGAAGGTAAGAGAAATTAGAGCTTGTCCGGAGGCATATACATAGTTGTTTTTCCCTCGTTCTGTTTGCGAGGCCGTGCGGTGGTTTGCGGAGTATAAATGTTCAAAATTATTCAAATGGCTCTGAGCACTATGGGACTTAACATCTTAGGTCATCAGTCCCCTAGAACTTAGAACTACTTAAACCTAACTAACCTAAGGACACCACACACATCCATGCCCGAGGCAGGATTCGAACCTGCGACCGTAGCAGTCCCGCGGTGCCGGACTGCAGCGCCTAGAACCGCACGGCCACCGCGGCCGGCAGTATAAATGTAGATGTCCATGTAGACTCGTGATGGGCTATGACACCTAACGTTTACAGTTTGTCGATGAAGCGTATAGTATTTTGGCAGGTGAAACCGTTCCTACAGGGAATTTATCATTGATAATGTGCACTTACTACCGCAGTACCGCTTGAATGACGAGCAGTAATCACCGAAAAGTATGCTTGATAATGCAATCAGTTTTAATGCTGTCGAAAGTACTCAGGAGCAGAGTAAAAAAGCGGGTAATAGTCCGAGAGAGAAGTGGCATCAGTTCAGGAGAAGGAAGAATTGAAATCACTACGGCGGAGATTTACGTATTCACCAAATTGGTAGACGCACTGTAGCCTGTAACCGGTTGCGAAGAAGTCGTCATACTCTGGCGACAGGTTTCGTTCATCTCGCCAGTGAAGGGGACGGCGGCTGGCGTGTCACTGTATCGGCAGCACCAAATTGCCGCCAGTTGGTCGCTGCCGCATTGATACCACTGTTCGTGTAATTAGGGAGAACGGCGGGGAAAATTGGCCAATTCTTGTAGGGGCGTCGAGGCCCTGGGAACATTCCAGCACACTAGTTGGTGTGTTTGTGATGGCCTGGCCTGGCCTGGCCTGGGACGACCGCTAGGCCGTCGGCCCCCAGTCCTGGATCTCGGCTTCCTGCTTCCCCGGTGCCGGGGATCAGTTTTTAGATGCCGGCGAGGCAATTACCGCGGATCATGCGAGGCTGGCGGTACTTGCTGGTTTGGGACGCCGTGATAATTGTCGTCGCCCGCGGCACTCGCTACACGTCACGTCCTCCGTCCGTCGTCACCGGCAGCGGGGCGCATGTCAATGATCTGGAAGGAGGCGGCACTTGCGATGTAAGTGCGCAATCTGGAACGGAAGTTCTCAAGTCTGCGGAAATGATTAAAGGGCTCGGGCTCGGAATATAATTTGTATTCTCCTTTGGTTCACAGCTTGTTTTCATACCTTCCGGCTAGCACTGCTGAACTGTCATGTGCTGGTAGCGAAATACTCCCTCCTTCTTTCTTATTAACCAAATATGGCCAGTTTCCCCTCTTTCAAATAGTAAAGAAAATACAAAATTGTTGAGGCCATCGTGGCCACTTGATGTATTGCTTGTTGGGTTTCGTATCGGGATCTTCACCGAATTTCGTTTGACAACTTCTCGATGTTTCGTCAACACGAGTCGCTAAGATTCTCAGTCCGTTTCCAGCAACGGTGAAACGTTAGAAAATCCCGAACTAAAGCCGACATGCAGTTCATCACTAAAACAAATGCACCCAGTTCCTAGTTCCTCTGTTCCGCTTCTTTCTACTATCAGTTATCAATTCGTCACACCACTTTAAATAAAGTGGTGGATTGAGAACTGGTAATTCCCTTATTCTTCACTTCTTATGTCTTCTATCACGTTCTTCTTTCTCTCCCGTCCCGTTTGCGTGTTTGTACTATAAATACTACCGCTTCCACATTTTGTGTTACTTCTAAGAGTTGTATTCCATACCAGTTGTAACTTTTTTGTAATACCAGTGTCGATATGTAAACATAATGCTAAATATATAGAATGTATATATGTAAGGTAATGTCTAATAACCAAAATGTTGCCATAATAAATAAATCAATAAATAGAATAAATAAAAATGTTACCCTATGCTGGCCGCCAAAGTAAACGTCCCCATCCGAAGAGCGGAATCAAGAGTGTCACATGTCCATTTTTACCACGAGCTCTGGGACCTTCACCACGACATGGACCACAATCGATTGATTAGGAATCACAATAACCAGAAAACACCCGCCAGCCCCCTCCCTTCCCGTCTTGCGGTGATGACTTTTGCGTCAGTCACCCAGATACTAACCTACCACTGAATGGAGACTCAACTGAGCAACCAAGTCATGTTGTCTTTTAATAATTCATTTTGGGGAACAATGAGAACTCGGTTGGTCAGTCCGCCCAAGAAGAAATCTCAAAATAATAGTAACGGGACACTAGCCCGCCATAACACTTTCAGTGTAATCAACAGGGCAGAGGAAACCTTTGAGAAACTCTTCCTTTTCTATATTCCCAATGCATTGGAGGATATTTCAGGGTCATTAAAAATTATTAAACGATTTCATAATGGAACACTTCTAGTTGAAATTGCCACGTCAAAGTATCTAAGCTTCTGGGGTGTAAGCTTTACGTGACTAAACTGTTGTGGCCGAGTTGCATAATATCCGTAACTTCTGTAAAGGCGTGGTTACCTGCTCCAATATAACGGGGATGGACCCTGAGGAGTTAGTGCAGAATGAAAAAAATATGGGTGTCGTGAAAGTGCAGAACTATGGGAAAAACTGCAACATTTATTCTAACGTTCAACCCTCCGGAATTGCCTGAATATTTAGGCTATATCCGTCTTAAGGTTCGACCATTTGTTCCTAATCCAATGCAATGCTTCAAATACCAAAGATTTGGTTATACCACCATGACATGAAACGGGAGGGTTACGTGTGGAATTTGAGGAGGCTAAGCTCACGAATAAGGCGATTCACTCCCTCAGAGTTGTTTAAACTGCCGTCGGTATCACCCAGTATGGAGCAGGAAGTGCATTGTTTATAACGAGGAAAGGAAAGTTCAGGAACTGAAAATTAAGAGATGCATAGCCTGTGGTGAAGCTAAGAAAGCTTTCAAGCTATATTGTCTCCAGTGTTAGCCACTTCTTTTGTATCGGCACTTCAGAACCCAGCCCCCAAGTGTGATGCGCCACACAAACTCAGACCACAGATTCGAGTAAGAACACGTGCAATTGTGAGTGCACCAGTAGGGGGGAGCGAAAGCTACACTTGAACTCGAAATCATTCAGAAGCCGTCAACGATGGACTTGAAACTTCAGTCACATACTGCCACACACCATCAGAAGCCCACTAAGCCCTCCTCTCTAACCGTGCAAGCAATTTCTCCCGTAAGTAAGGAGAAAAGTCGCACAAAAGATGTTCGAAATAGAAGAAAGTGGCAGGTAAATCTTCGGATCCGCAAGCACTCTCCCTTTCACATTGTGATCTTACTGCCAAGGATATTGATGTCCACATGGAGGAACCGGAGGGCCGGGCACCGTCTAACATTCCCCTGATCTCTCTGGTAAATCAACGCTAATCAATAGCTCCAACAGTGTCTCCGGTGTCGCAGTGGAACTGAAATGGATACCGATCACATTTGGAAGAAATACATCTCCTGGCACGGGAGAGACCGTTCTGCATCTGTTTACAAGAAACTTATTTTGAAGCCACTGATACACCATATAGGCAGGACAATGTTACAGAAGACACGGCTAGGGGTGGAATGTGTGTTTTCGTCGATGACAGATGCCACTCGTCTCCTGTCCGTCTTACAGGTTGTACAAGCAGTTGCAGTAGAAGTCCTCACACCATTTAAAATAAGTGTACTCTCTGTATCTTCCACTGCATCATCCGTTGGATGCAGATGCACTGACAGAACTCTTCCAGGCTTTCCGCCATCCGTTCCTTATCGTGGGGGCCTTCATTGTACACAATACGCTTTGGGGCTCCGCTACCATTTGCTCCAGGAGTCGAATTATCTACCATCTTGTCCATGCAGGGAAAATCTGCGTTTTGACTTCTGTTCACATGACACACTTTTTCACAGCTACAGGGTCATCTTCGGCCATTTACCCTTACTTTTACTTCCAAGCTATTGCAGAACTCCGCTGAGTGGGAATTTGCCGCATATTTGTATTACAGTGACCACTTTACGGTTGTGGATTCGTCTGCTGACTCGGACGGCGGTCGATAGGAGACCGCGAAGATGGATCGTTCAAAAGGCAAAACGTTCGCGATACAGTCAGAAGGCCATCTTAGAATAAAGGGTATCATCTGTGAGATCCAACGAGCTACAGCTTATTCCATCCCTCAGTCTAACCACCATTTGAGACGACGGCCTGTAACTTGTATTAGTGGAATGACGAACGTTGCTCGGCCATCTTGACCAGGTGTGTAGCTTTGAGGAATTCCAAACACCATCCAGTTTCAGATCTGCAAGAGCACAAGCGAGGTGAGTGATAAAAGAACAAAGAGGAACTCCTGGAAGGAATACATGACTTCCACTGTGCAAGTTTGGGAGCCAGTAAGGAGGATTTCAGGCAAGGGAAGTAAATCATCCTTTACGGCCTTACTGAGAAATGAACGTGCCAAAATGACTCCGCTGAATTTTTAGTTGAACACTTTTTCACTGTCACAGTGCCTTCCAGACAAACTCCTGCGTTTGAGGTGTTTTGTAGTATTACGAATATGAGAAGGCTCCGTTTCTTATCGTTTGCTTAGGAGGTCTACTCTTCCATTTTACATGTGGGAATTGGAGTAAGTTTTGTCCGTGGCCAGAGACATTGCTCCAGGACCTCATCTGATACATTACACCGTGCTCCGTCATCTGGGGCCTGAAGCTAAAAGCAAGCTGCTATCTTTTTTGAACCAGATCGGGTTTGATGAGTGGCACCCCATGACTTGGAAGCAAGCAACGGAAACCAGGCAAGAGTCGTAACGACCCTACGAGTTGTAGGAGTGTAGCTCTTACCGGTCGTATGGGTGAGACTCTTGAAAGCATGGCTCCTCGGATCACTAGGTCACGTGTGCCGCTCAGAGTGCGGTTCCAGGGGCTACCGTTCTGCCCTTGAGAACTTAATTCTAATGGAGACAGCCGAAACCATTTGGTTTGCGTGGTTTTTGACCTCGAGAAGCGTACCAGTCGCACACTTCATGAATGAATGCTACGTGGACGTTTGCCATTTATTATCCAATCCTTGCTTGAAAATTGGTGCTTTCGGTATTGCGTTGGTGATGCCTTGTCTGAATGAGGACCCCCAAGGCGATGCCCTCAATGTCACATTGTTTGCAATCGCTGTCAGTGGCATCACCTCTGCAGTTAAGAGCTCTGTCAAATGCTCTTTTTTTGTTGATGACTTCGCAGTGTTCTTCCTGCTATTTACAACAACTACACCTTCAGGAAGCTGGAAGTTTTGGCGAATAATTAAAATACCTCTGCGGAAAGCCGTGGAGAGTTGACTGCTCCCGCCTCCTGCAGATTTATAGGGTGTATGTCAGAGCACGATTACATTACGGCAGGGTGGTTTGTGGATCAGATCGTATTTCCTACATCGAGATGTTAGACGCTGTCCACCATGAGAGTATTCGGAACAACCAGTTCAGAGTTCGTGTGCAAAAGCTGGTGAATCACTACTTTGGATTCGGCGGTGCCTTTTCCTGGATCTACATGCCCTGAAAATCTCAGCGTTGTCTCAGTCATTGGTACGAAAATTCGGTGTGTCGTTCCACCCGAATTTTGAGTGACTGTTCAGGATTCGGCCCGATGCATTCAAGCCATTCGGAATACGTGCTGCTGCCCGTCTCAAGGATCTAGATACGTCAGACCTCTGACAACACTGCCAGGGATGGAACACAGATTATGTGTTTACAACTCTGTTTTCTTCAGTGTTAAGTACGTACCACAGTTTAATTGTTTTTACGGATTGATCCCAGCAAGAGAATGACATCGGCTGTTCATCCCTTTTTCCTGATATGGTTTTTGAAGTGCGCCTCCCGGAACATTATAATGCGGTGTTACATGGCATTATGAAGACATTAGGTTGGATTCACAGGTATCACAGTACAACGTTTGTCCCGTGTTCTGACTCACCCAGTGCGCTATGGCCGTACACGAAGCGTATCCGGTAGACCAGTTGATCCAGCTCATCCATGATTACTTACAGCGCCTCCAACAGCTTGCCAAGGAGATGACCGTTTGCTGGGTACCTGGACACATCGGCATACGACATAGCTGATACAGCAGCCAAAGACGCATGTCGGAATGTGTACGTCCATGTGCCGCCCTCTTGCACGCCGTCGTCTCGTTATCTGAGAGAAGACTCGTGCGTCAGCGAGAAATTGAATAGTTGGAGGTGACGGAAAACAAACTGCGGTCACTGAAATTGATCACAAAAGCTTGGCGGTCTTCACTCCAAGCTCACAGACGGCAGAAAGTGCTGCTCATCGGACTGCGCATAGGAGACAGCCCTTTAACACACGGTTTTCTCCTCCGACAGGAGGATCCACCCCACTGTGAAGTTTGTGGTTTGCCACTTTCGGTTCAACAGATCTTGGATACGTGCGTCTTATGTATTGACGTTTGGGCTGCCCTCGGTTTGGCTGGAGATCTACCCAACATCGCCGGCCGGAGTGGCCGAGCGGTTAAAGGCGCTACAGTCTGGAACGGCACGACCGCTACGGTCGCAGGTTCGAATCCTACCTCGGGCATGGATGTGTGTGATGTCCTTAGGTTAGTTAGGTTTAAGTAGTTCTAAGTTCTAGGGGATTTATGACCACAGCAGTTGAGTCCCATAGTGCTCAGAGCCATTTGAACCCAACATCCCCGCCGGCACTGACACCAATGTGCAATGCTTCTGAAATTTTTTGAACAGTCAACCCTCATCTTTAAAGTGTTGTGGAAAGGAGGCGGACACATGTATGTGTGAGGGGGGGGGGGCGAGAATGGCATGCTGACTTTTGGCCAGGGCGCTGATGACCATGATGTTGAGCGCTTCGCATCCAAAATAATCATCAGTTTAGGGATGTACTGCCGAAGAGTATTTCGTCAAGACATTTCGTGATTGTGGTTTTCAGAGGCGTGCCCACTCCACAAATGAAAGATAAGACTTCAAAAAATCTGCTTTCAGCGCGACAGTAGTTGATTTTGAAAATCATCAAAGTGCCTCAAAATCCTGTGCCTTTGTCAGTATAGCTAGTAGATAGTAAGGTATGTTCTACGTGAGCTCTATAAGCCCTTTTAAAAATGTAAAACAGTAATGTTCTAAGAACCGAGCCGCAATTTATCTCCAGTTGTTGTACTCTGCACCTCCGCTAGTACCCTTCTCCTGCCGGAACTTGTCATCAGTAACTAATTTTGTTGTTAAACTTGCAGTATTTGTTCTAGAGGTCCTTCAAATGGGCAGTGGCTAAAATATCATTGCTTATAACGTAACACACTAGTTGTTTTATGATCCAAAAGTGTTGTATGTTTAGATTACGGTAGCGTAACAGATTGTATGGCTCGCCTGAGCACTTTCCGCGAGAACCGTGGCAACTTAAGACACATCGAGGCACCAGAAACCAATGACGGAGATGCTGCTTCCTCTGCAGAAATCATATTTCGGGTGATTTGGTTCAGAATTCCTACCCGGTCATCGCCATCCTTCAAACTCCTTATCCAAGTGACGTAGTGTCCCCTCTATAAAGAATTCCATGCTGCTATGTGTATTATGATTAAAATAATTTACTACTAAAATTATTACTCTTCACTAGTGAAATATATTCAGATTCGAGCAATTAATAATATTTATAATATGAGCGTAACAGCTTCGCCCCTTGTTGTGACACTTCGGCCTGAAGGGATTAATGACATTTTCACCATATGAAAAGTAATTTGTTAGGACCTACTTACCTCACCACTAACATAAAAGAAGCATACGTTTCTCTGTCGTGGTCTGTCGGCAACGTATCTACTTGCCTTTCAAGAAGATTATTTTCACTTCCTACTACTTTCGGCTATTGGCTATTATTCTCTCTCTCCCCCCCTCCTCCCCCCCCCCCCCCTACGCACACAAAACACACCCGCACGCGCCGAGAGATTAACGCACGCGCCGCAGATGTAAAAAGAAAAAAAGTGGGAGAATGGGGGAGAAAAACAGAAAATCGTCTTGTGTTGGTTAATAACCGTCCAAACAAAACCGTATCTAATCACAGGCTGTGTTCGTCATGGTGATTAGCAGGTGGTCTTGAAATTTCACAGACGTTCTTGTAATCTGCTGTCTTCAGAAAAATAGGGGAAAAAATCTTAAAATTTGTGCAGCTTGTTATTGCAAACAGACAAGTCTGAAACATATCAGGCTTTCCTCTAATAATAGTTAGTTTTTTGCGAAGTGTCGTTGTCGTGCACTGCTAATGCAGATGAATATCCAACGTGTTGAGTAAGCGTGACGACAAACGCTGTGGGTTCAACTGCTCCAAGGTAACTCTGAATGGTCTGCATATTGCTGTTTTCGCTGAATATTATGTGCGTATGGCATTGACGTGTCACAGACCTGCGGTCGTCTGTAAATGTAAGCTGGTGCTTGAAAATTTATCTCTTTAAAACTCGTCATGATGGAATGGAGATTAGAAAGACATATCAGAACAAGAACCTTGTATATGTAATACTTGCGTGCTGGTTTATTTCTTGTCGGATCACGACGCTAGTAGAGACCTTCCCAATCAGATTGCTTATATTACGGGGTTTAATTCTGTTTCATTTCACTTAGTAGTCCGGAGACTAATTCGTATGTAATGGATGCGATTTGTTACCTTGTGTGTTCAGAGTCTAAGAAGGAATAAATGCAAAGATTTGGAGAAGTCTTTCGTAAGCATTTCCCATTTCACAGTGTTCATCTTTAAACTTAATTTCATTTGCGTTGCAAAATGACTAGAAATTCCATGATAATGGCATTCTTGATAGCTATAAAGAGAAACAATCGATCCGTAGGGAGTGGAAGATAGTGAGCTGCATGGAAGTCTGCTAACTTTATGCCCGTTCCTTTTATAACTCTGGCAGCTGCGCTGTTACTCCGTTCATGTAGTTACGATCCTACTGTTAGTCACTGCATTCTAGTCTCTCAAGTGCTTTCACCTTTGTATTTAAAAACTACGAGTTAGCCTATAGAGCGTGTGGCGAAGTTACGATGTTTCGTAAGATGCGAATATCTGCAGATACGTTGATGCTCTGAATATATACAATCACAGATAGAAGATACTGCGCCTGTTTCATGAATACATTATAATCAAAACAAGTACATGACCTGTATCGTATCAAAATGGGAATCAGGTTAGGAGGTAATACACTAGCTCTGAGTGTAAGGTATTATTCTAATGTAGTATTCTGGCTAGTGGCAGATCTGTGCCTTCCCTGTCTTCAGCTTCTTCCTTCAGTCTGCTGTATCTCTTTCCATCTTTCATGATTTCTTCTTCTTCTTCTTCCTCTTCTTCTTCTTCTTCTTCTTCTTCTTCTTCTTCTTCTTCTTTCTCCTCCTCCTCCTCCTCCTTCTTCTTCTTCCTCCTCCTCCTCCTACCGTTCCTTTAATTTTCCCTTCAATGACTTCACGTATGAGCCCTGTGTGTCTAAGTATGTATCCGATCCTGTTGGCCTTCCTCCGAAGAATTGTATTCAGAATGTCTCTCGTCTCTTCTACTCTTCTCAGTACATAGTTATTCGTCACCCGAGCTGTCCACTTGATTTTCTTTATTCTCCTCCAGCACCAAATTTCAGAACTTTCAAGGTATTTTTTTCGATTTTCCTCATGGTCCACGTCTCTGTTTCAGATGAAGCACTTCACCAGTTTCTTTCTTAATTAGAAGCTTAACTTGCGGGTCAGCAGATTCCTCTTTTAATTGAATGAGTGTTAGCCATAGCGATTCTTCCTTGAATTTCACTGGTACGTTGGGCGTCCTTTCTCACCAAATTTCCCAAGTACGTGAACTGTTTCACATCCTCCAGTTCTCGACTGTCAATGGTTATCCTCAAAGGTTTCTTCCGATTTTGATACCCGCATCACTTTTAATTTTTCGATGGTGATTTCCATGCCGTATTACTTGTATGAATACTAAAAGAAAAAAAAATTAGTATAGCAGTATTGATTGGAGCTTCAGTCACCTTATTCTCTACACTTTGCTCCCACGAGCCTTTGAAAGACGATTCTTTGGTTAATAAACATATAACCTGTTTGCATGACACTGGATACGGTCGTGGATTTCAATTGTGTTGTTGGTCTTAAGTAAGTGTTTGTGTGTGTGTGGGGGGGGGGGGGGGGGGGGAGGAGGAGGAGGTAATGACGACAGCGTTCTACTAGGACCTGTGTTCGTAGAAAGCCTTTCTGTTGCAAACTGCACAGATGTCCGATGCCATCTCTTCTCTTTATTGCGTTGACGTTCTTCGTATCATTCGACCTCGCGTCGCTGTATAAATACTGAGAAAGTGCTCCGTAGAATGCAAACACCATTCCAACTGTGTTTATTGAAGTACTTCTGTGTACAGTGAGGTCCTCTGTATTGCTTACTCACGTTTCTTCCTTGTCTTTCGACCTTTAGATACTAAGCACGCTAATAGTAATGCTTCAGTCGTAAATCTGAAATGTCGACATTAGAGATTCACGTGACTCGTTGCAGATTTACGAACTAGTGGAGTGAATACGCTAAGAGTTGCATGCTTGCTTTTCATTCTTTCACCACTATCTGACTGATGATTTCTATAAAAAGAAGAAACAGTTTAATGTAAAGAAATAGGATAATAAGTGTAAATGGAAATGTTCTCTTAACACAGTTTAGCCTGATAATTATTCAGTTATCTGAGGCTACCTTGGATCCTTAGACTGCAACCGCTCTTGCCACAAGCCACAAGGTCTTGGCACTTATTATATGGCCCAGAAGGCAGTTTGCTAAACAGGAGAGTCTCATCGTATAATCATGTTCACTGATGACGTGAATTATGTGATAATAGTTGACCCCGACGTTGATTTCCACATAACAGTAAACAATATGTATTGACAGACTTGATGTTGAGTCGAAAATACGGTGGCATAGACGCCAAAATTGTGGTTGAGAGATAAATAAATTTCGTAAAAGTGAAAGTTGAAAATGTCGTTTCTGAAATACTGTAGGACTGTAGACCAAAATAACCAGAAAATGTTGTACGTGGTTCGGGGACTACCTTAAATCGTAGGTCATTCTGTTATAGGTTGGCTAGGCCTAACACAGATCAAAGTTTGGGGAAAGGCTAGGTAATACTATTTGAAACAGGTCCACGGCTAGTAATTTATTGTTGCGTTCAAAACAACTGTATTTCATAGTATTATATCTTTTGTTCCTGGTCTACACACACACACACACACACACACACACACACACACACAAACTTATTCGTAGAATGTTTACAGCAAGCCATAAACACGTTAGTTATAATTTCTTCACCCGCAAAAATGTTGTATAGTGTCATTCGTCGTAGTTATTGACATTATTCTGGTGGGAAGTTGTCCATTAAGCATTACAGTAAGCTGGTTGTCGCATGGTATCGAGTGGGAAGCTGAAAATATGTGAGCGATGTCTTCCTCCTAGTCACTGTCTCATAAGGATGAGTCAATAAGCTGTAGCCGATACAGGTGCGCCGGCCGGTGTGGCCGTGCGGTTCTAGGCACTTCAGTCTGGAACCGCGTGACCGCTACGGTCGCAGGTTCGAATCCTGCCTCGGGCATGGATGGGTGCGACGTCCTTAGGTTAGTTAGGTTTCAGTAATTCTAAGTTCTAGGGGACTGATGACCTCAGATGTTAAGTCCCATAGTGCTCAGAGCCATTTGAACCATTTGATACAGGTGCAGTCGGAACTGTTCGTCGTTAAAGTAGAGGCAGGACATGATGATCATGAACGTTCTGTGGTGCATATCAGAGGAGTATCACATTCATGAAGATATATTTTGTACTATAACCTCATAATGGCTTTCCCTATCTAGGTACGGAAGGCACACTTAATGTCCTAAGAAGTTCTGATCCGCTCAGTGCAGCTGGAGAAATTCTGTGTAAGGAACACATTTATCCGTGTTTGACCAATAGTGGATGACACAGCCGCGCAGAGTGTCCGCGCAGTCTAAGGCGTCCATGTCACGGATTACGCGGCACCTACCGCCGGAGATTCGAATCCTCCCTCGGTCATGGGTGTGTGTGTGTGTGTGTGTGTTGTTCTTAGCATACGTTAGTTTAAGTAGTGAGTAAGTCTAGGGACCGATGACCTCAGCAGTTTGGTCCCTTAGAAATTCGCATACATTTGAACATGGATGACACTCTAAGCGAGTTTCGCAATAGCTGATACCATGTGGTCTTTTACCGATAACATGAAGATATATTTGCTACGACGATGTAGTGCTCCAATTCGGCATGTTGGAATAATGACTGCATCTTTATCTAACAAGGAACCCCTTGAGTGCGACGTTGTAAAAGGCCAATGACGTTTACGGCATTCGTCGCCCCACATATTGCCTATCAAGCAACGACAATCTGCCTGTTAATGGCAACAGGGGGCGGGGCCGGAGGTAACTTATGGTGAGCACAGCAGGAGGCTACGGAGCGTAGTTGAACTGCTTAGTCGACGAGGAACACAACAGTGCTACAGTGCTAGTGGCAGATGAAATATTTTCTTTCCTGCAAGGTCAGTGGAATGTGTGGACAATGTACAATGACGACGATACGTGTTTAACAAGCGAAAGTGATATTGAAACATGTGCCGAGACATACAGTTAATCATACTTCTCGGAGAGGAAGCTACAAATCCCGTCTCCAGTGAAAAGTAGTAAAAGAAAATCGCTGCCAAAAGAACGAGTACTAAACATAATTAGGTGCATGGAAAATCTGCAGCACAGTAAAAACAGATTATGAACAGATGTCCAATAAGGCTGCAGCAATATGATGGCATAGGGCACAAGAAAAACTAAGGTTCAAATGGTTCAAATTGCTCTGAGCACTATGGGGCTTAACATCTATGGTCATCAGTCCCCTAGAACTTAGAACTGCTTAAACCTAACTAACCTAAGGACATCACACAACAACCAGTCATCAAAAACTAAGGGTATTCAAGGGAAGACAAGGTGCACTTGTTACAGAAACTAGTGTTCTGGAGTGTAAGGATGCTCGATAAAATTTACAGGATGTGTATGGTAGTGACCTGCTACACTATGCATATCAAATCGCGCGCGACTTTCAATACAGTGATTTCAAAGGAAACAGTGACACAGAATTGTAAGACGTAAGATTACGAAATTTCAAACAAAACGTCAACTTGACGATGTACAGCAAACTGCGAAATAGGCCCGAAAATTTGTAGACGATATAAACAAACTTGTCCCATTGTTCAGTAAGGAATTTGTTTTCAACTCAATCCAATCGGGATTTGAAGAGGGAATGTATATGAAAGGAACCCTGGCAATTAGAGGTGCCACGAGAGTGTATCAAGATCAGCTAACATCATTACCTTAACGCACTCTTACAGAATTATGGCGCCTGTTAATCTGGATGGTAAATTGGGTGGAAAATTATTTATTGTGCTGCGAGGAGGTGGTGCGCTGTCCGCTACGATTCTTTCTCGTGTGTGTGATCTTGCAAGTGCAGTAGGGAATATTAACGTCACAGCTAGCCAGAATGGGAAAAAAGAATTAAAACTATGGTATGAGCACTGCATTTAGCCCGTAGCTGGTCAGAATAACTTGCTTTTACATGATTCCTCGCCTGCGTATAAAAATCATACTCTTTGAGAGCAAACTATCCCTCCCGAAAAGTGTGTTGCATTGCAATTCGTACCACCTGCAACCACTCGGCAAATTCAGCATTTTGATGAACCAGAATAAGATTTTCATTCTGCAGCGGAGTGTGCGCTGATATGAAACTTCCTGGCAGATTAAAACTGTGTGCCGGACCGAGACTCGAACTCCGGACCTCAGCCTTTCGCGGGCAAATCATTTTGATGTTTGTTTTTTCCACATTGTCAGCAGCTATGCCTTACAGAATAGCTCGTTTCACGTTAAGCTCCACGATAGACTGTTTCTCTTTCGTTTGCATGACATCAGTTCTCATCACCGCGTTACACCAATGCGATTTTATATGCATTCTTTAAGAGTGGATACCTATCTGAACATTCTGCCAAGGAGCGCGCCTTCAATCTTGATAGTGCAGACCTTTGCGATCACTGTGGAGCGCCATTTTTCATTCGGTGCCAGTTAATGGTTTGTTTTAAACATTTATTAAACGTCGACCATGTCCATTTCGTGAAGTGTAATGCATACATGCCACGGTGTAATGCACCTCGCAGACACTCATATTCTGTCACGCTCCTGATGTACATGCTGAGCCATTAGCAGTTAATATTTTTCCTATCGCGGTGGTCTAGCGGTTCTAGGCGCTCAGTCCGGAACCGCGCGACTGCTACGGTCGCAGGTTCGAATCCTGCCTCGGGCATGGATGTGTGTGATGGCCTTAGGTTGGTTAGGTTTCAGTTGTTCTAAGTTCTAGGGGACTGATGACCACAGATGTTAAGTCCCATAGTGCTCAGAGCCATTTAAACCATTTGAGCCATTTTTCCTGTCATAGTTGTTAACATAACACTTTCAAATGAGCGTTACTAGAGACTGAACTTGCGACCTCGCGGGCGCTGCTGCTACGGTCACAGGTTCGAATCCTGCCTCGGGCATGGATGTTCGTGATGTCCTTAGGTTAAGTTAGGTTTAAGTGGTTCTAAGTCTAGGGGACTGATGACTTCAGATGTTAAGTCCCATAGTGTTTAGAACCATTTCAACTGTTTGCGACCTCGCACTCAAGGGGTTCCTTACAAGCTGTCAGTATACTTAAGGCCCTCTAGATAATTTTCGGGTTTACATCAACTTTACCTTTTGTATAAATCAATAATACGATTTTCGTCGAAGCAGCACTCTGATACACGTTTTTTTGCGATGAGATGAGCCAAACTTATTTCTTCAGAAGGCAAAACTGTCCAATGGAGACAGGTTCAAGTGGGTAAGAAGTGTGCTTTCTAGAGGGACCACGGAAGCGTGGAAGTGGAGTATCTGGAGTGGTGGTGTACTGTGTGCCGGGCCGGTATCACGGGACAGCTGCCTCGTACTGTCCTATAGATAGCCGGCGCTGCAGAGACTCGGCGCAGCTGCGCCCTGCGGTTCTATTTGCGAAGTGCAGCGCTGCGCCGCCACCGCCGCCCTGCAGTCCCAGCGTCTTGCAGCGGGTCGGCGCGCCCGCCGTAAACAATAATATCCGCCGTCCTCGATCCGCTCTATCGCTGACATCCGCTCCCGTGTGTGGTGATATCCGTGCCCCGCTCTCCTCGACCCACTTTTTACCCTTTTCTATTGCTGTTAAATCCGAAGATTGGCTCCAATACAGATCTGACACAATGTGCGGTCCGATCTAAGCTGCTTCTGTTCCTGACGTAGTCAGCTACAAGGAGATCCACATAAACTGATAGACGTTGCTCTTCTTTGTTTTACCAAATTGAAGCTCGATTTTGAGAAGGTAAAGTCACAGAGCTGCCAGGCTCTATCGTTGAACACCGACGCTGGATCTTTGATATTTAGTCCTATAAAAAACTATCCGTTCGAACGGGCGTCTGAAGGCCAAACAATACCGACCGACCGCCATATCATCCTCAGCCTATAGGCGTCACTGGATGCGAATATGGAGGTGAACACCGCACTCCAGATTGTTGTCAGTTGTCGCTACACGAGCAGCTACTCTTCAATCAATTAGCTCCTCAACTGGCTTCACAAGGGCTGACTTCACACTTGGCAGACCCGGACGGTCACCCATCCAAGTGCTAGCCAAGCCCGACAGGGCTTAACTTTGAATTTTATGTTACTTAAGCTGAAATAACTGAGACGGCGAAACTTCTACATTATTTGATTCTGAAACTGCTGAGTGAATCTGAATGTACTGTCACTTTGCTTGTCTTTATCAAATTGTTCAAATGGCTCTGAGCACTATGGCACTTAACTTCTGAGGTCATCAGTCCCCTAGAACTTAGAACTACTTAAACCTAACTAACCTAACGACAGCACACACATCCATGCCCGAGGCAGGATTCGAACCTGCGACCGTAGCGATCGCGCGGTTCCAGACAGAAGAGCCTAGAACCTCTCGGCCTCACCGACCGGCTTGTCTTTGTCATTTCATATCTGGCATACAGAATCTACCCTGACTAACGGAACTCAAACGTTTCCTATTCATTAAATACTCACAATATTCAAGGATAACGAGATCTGACTGCTTTAAAATTGATAACCTGGCTTCAAATAATTAGTACAAAAGAATGGCCCTGAATAAGAAGAAATCATAACAATAACCTATACATAACATAAGTCACTTACCTCGCAAAAATCTTCACTACACGAACTACTCCCATACAACAAGCGCCAATACAGCTAACTAAATAAAACATTTTAACTACTGAGGGCTCTAAGAACTAATAGGCATGTGGTTAGCAAAGTTAACAATATTTTGCAGAGCACACAGTGTATTTACCTTATTGTGACAACCAGTTCAAAAATTATATAATCATCAGTAATAACTCTCAATGCCGGATATACATTCAGACTGTCCGATTGCGCTAATACTGCAAACCTCCAACACGGGTAATTATTAACCTCTAACTCCATCTCCACTCCATCTCCACTACTGACTCCATCACTGCTGGATGTTCATCTCCAACTGCTAGTGCGACCAGCCACACAGTCACTTACAGATTGCGCACAGCGCTATCAGAGTTATTAATGCAAAGCGCTACATAGCGCTGCCAACATACGAACACATAAACAGCCTGCTTACATCTTGGTGATCTGACTGGGACTGGTGTTATCAGTCACACAAGACCGTTGTCAGTCAGTCGTACAGTTAAGCGAAAAAGAAAACACAGTGCCAGGAATGTCGGTAGGCCGACAGCACAGATGCATATTCGGCAATCTGCATTTGGTTTTTCTGTAACTTCAATAAGTATTATCAGAAAAATGTCGAGATGGTTTCTTTGCAAGGGCAAGGCCGAGTTCCTTACCCTAACGACGTTTGTGACCTGTCTCTACCGACGGGATGTTCGGTGCTGATTTTCCTTTTCATCTGATAGTTAACTACGAAGCAATATTAACATTACGCTCTCCAATAACAAGCAGGGACAGTGAACACGTAAATTCTGTACGATGTCCGAATTCTCAATTTTTAATATGGTCCTATCTTGCTTCGTAGGCGGGACTATACAAAATATTTTGGCATTCGGAGGAGAAAGTTGCAATTACATGAAAAGATATCGCAGCAACGAAACACGCCTTAGTTTTAATGAGTGCTGGCCCAGCACGCTTATACTATTTCTCTTCCTCCCTCTCCCACTCCCTCCCTCCCTCCCTCCCTCCCTCCCATTTCGCAATAATACAGAACGAGCAGCCCCTATATGAACTTTTTCGATGATCCATACAGTGTAGCAGTACTCCATAAGACGGCGAAAAGTGTCCTGCAGTACGTCTATATACATTTGTTGCATCTTTTAACCGCAAAAACAGTCGCCTCCCCTGCACAAAGTTCTGTGTGGAGGTTCCATGTTAAGTAGTATGTAATTGTAATCCCTAGATATTTATCTGAATATATTGTACGTATAACCTTCTATTATTTATTGTATGACCGAAATTTAACGGATTTTTTTGAATTTTTCACTTGAAGAACCTTGCACTTTTTTATTGTTTAGGACCACCTGCCACTTTTCGCACCAAGAAAATATTTTATCTAAATCATTTTACAATTCATTTTGATCTTCTGATGACTTTACCAGACGGTAAACGACGGTGTCATCTGCAAACTGTCTTACAGAGGCGAAAGATTCTCTTAAATCCTTCATGTGGATTAAGTATTGCAGAAAGTCTATAACGCTTCCTTGGGTAACCTCAGATATTACGACAAATTACGATCTTCGTCAGGTAATCTGAATCTAATCGCGGAACTGAGACGTTATTACTTACGCCCACTATTCGAATAGATTCCACTTGTTAGAAACGGCGTCAAAAGCCTTTTGGAAACGTAAAATTGTGAATCAACTTATGGTCCCCTATCTATAGCACTCACTAGTTCGTCTGAACAAAGAGCCCGTTGTGCTTCACAAGAACGATATTTTCCGAACCCGTGTTGGTTATGTGCCAATATATCATTTCTTAAGATCTTTCATAATGTCTTTCTAAATCCTACTATAAATCATTAGCAATGATTATAATTTATAATTCGGCAGATTACTTCTTTCTCATATACTGGTGTAAGCTGTGCAACTTTTCAGTCCTGAGATACGGATCTTCCGTCGAGCAAGCGGTTGTATATGATTGATGAAAACTGAGCTTTTTTTTAATCAAAATACTCTGAAGTGAACCAAATTGGTACACAATCTAGATCAAGGGGCATTCCGTTAGTTAGTGAGTGAAGTTACTTAACTACTTCTAGAGTATGTACTTCCAAATTAATTACTCATGTTTGCCACTGTTCTTGGTCCGATATCCGGAATATTTACTTAATTTTATTTTGGTGTTGGAATCTCGGAAAACAATGTGTTGGTAACTCCGCTTTAGTGGCGCTGTTATCGGTAATATTACCATTTCTATCTTGCAGTGAAAGCATTGTCTTGCCAGTGGTATGCTTTTACATACGATTAAAGCATCTTTGGCTTTTCTGCCAGATTTCGAGCCAGAATTTCGTCGTGGAAACTATCAAAAGCAGTTCGTACTAAGTTTCGAGTATCGTTAACTGTCGCCAGCCATGGAGATTTTGCGTTGTTTTAAATCTGACATGCTTTCTCCGTTGCTTCTGCAACACTGTTCTGACCTCTTTATGCACCATGGTGATCTGTTCTGTCTATTATCAATTGCTTTGGGTGAAACTCTCAGTTGCCATCAACAGTTTCTTTGAAATTTAGCCACATTTGGTCGACGCTTACGTAGTATGGAAGGAATCGAGATTGTTTCAACGAAATTTCTAGAATTCGTTGAACTTTTCAAAGTTTCTCTGGACCAAGATGCAGTTGGAAAAAGAGAGAGGAATACTGGAAGAAACAAAAAGGTTCCATGGCAGGTGACGATCCTCTGAGCTGAGTTTGAAAGGCCTTAATGCTGTGCTGTATCTCTCGTCAAGGCTCCGTCTTAATCCTACACTCCACCCACTCATCACCGCATGACCATTCCCACTGGGCAAAATCGTGTTCGGCGATTCTTGTATTGTGGTGATACTTTGTACTATCTACTCGAATTTTCTGGGCAGCAGTTATGTGGACAGCTGCTCCGAGGTGTAAATCTAAAATAACAGTGGATCTCTGGCAGCGGTCGTATGTCGCCGCGCCTTGTATCACACACAGTTGCGGAATGCAATCAGAAATCCCCAGAGCTCATGTGGTCTCTTTATCGCGATAGATCAGACCGTACAGCAGCGATCCCCGCTTTCAGTGTTTGTGTATTTGAACGACAAATATTGATGGCTCATATGAACCATGTTTACTAATGTCTGTCATGATTGGTTAACTGTTATTGTACATACACGCGGAACGCGGTTTTGTAATAAATGTTGAAGTCGAGAAATACACATATCAGGAGAGTTGTAACGTCATTCTCCACTTCATATTGACGTAGATAACTATGATAAGATAGGCTCATTTGTACTTTGTTGCCTTTTTCTTCAAGCTCTACTTGTCGTTATTTTAATAGATCTCGTGTCCTGTACGTCTTCCTGAGGACGATGTCACTGAACGAGCTCCCAGAAAGACAGTTTCTTCACCGACTGGAGAGTGCTATTTTCGACAGTGGTCATCGTGAAGTTGATAGGTAGATGCAGGCGGTAAGTGGCCAGTGTTGCCCGGAAATTGCGAAACCTTCAAATCCCGAAGACACACTCAGCCGTTACTCGAGAAATAGCGACCTGCATTACGTCTTGCCGTCGGGGATACCTTAATTTTTCCACAATCGCTTATCTTTACGGGTCATATTATCGAGGATTGGATTTTGCATCACAGTTTGGGGTTTCCTAGATTTCTTCAGAGGTTTGACATGTTTTGTTATTTTACTTTCGCTGTATGTGAATTACCAATGACTACATTCACAGATCGTTCATTAATTTGGTTATTTCTGGAAACGCCAAGATTAATCTATATTAAATATGTGTACTACTACCTTGCAAATGTTGTTTAATACAAAGATAAACTTAAACTGAGAAACGTATCTTCAGTTGCAGAGCGTGGTATCAAAAATTTGGCTAGACACAGCGATTAATTTACGAGGCTCATATTATCGATGAACGAATTTTTGAATACCGGTTTAAGATATCCTAGAATGCTCTCGTTAATATCAGGAGATTGCAGAGCTCTCCCATTTAGTGTCGCGGCGTATGAGGTACTGGAAGCTTAGGTACACGTTACAGATACATCCGCACGTCTGTCGCCTATGATCGGAACCGGCGCATCCATCATGCATCACCAATAATGAATTCATTTCATTAGCCGAATGGGCGGTTTTATTTTGGATAGTAAAAGCGAATGGTGTTTCCATTGTCGGTGACAATAATGGAGTCTTGCGGTGCCTTTCGATTTAAGCAGCTAATCGGAATGAGAGTAAAGGAAAAAAATCTAAATCGCAGTATTTAATCGAGAACGGAGGAAACGAAAAATCGCTGCATACGGTTCCAGACGATTAAACTGTGCGCTAGTTTACTTACTTTCTCTGGAATGCCTCAGAAGCGACGTACCATATTGTTGATGGCAATCTATGTGTGGTACACAGACGTTAAGCTCAGTAGCCTTATTGATGGTATCACGGAGCATAGACTGCGTGTCTACATTGGATTTGCTTCTCGCCCCCCCCCCCCCCCCTCCTCCGCCTCTCTCGCTCTAAATCGCGCGCGCTTTGTCCCAAGAAAGACATACTCCACGCAACACCTTTAGGCAACCCATAGCCGCCCACCCCCCTCCACCTCCCCCCAAGAACACAGTAACATTTAATATTTTTGCTTTTGACTCAACTGCCTCAAAGGCACAAGTTTGTGAGCGAAACGAAATTAATAATAGTAACACAACGTCTGCGTGGTGCACAGTTGGGACTAATTGTGTAAAGTAAACACTGCTCTCGAACAATTGAATTTCTTATTGAAAGATTTAGCTGTTGTTCATGGTATTATCAGAGTACATACAGTATCAGACTATACACAGTATCGATGTATAAAACAAAGAGATAAGTTATTGGTTTTGGATACGTTTAGCGAAAAAGGAACGCAGCCAAGTGGGTGAGTAGAATGTGATGGACAGAATGATAAACGTGAAAAGGGTGAACCTTACGTGTAGCTTATGTTTGATTAACTGTACACGAGATATTTATCAAATGCATGGGCACCGACGATGTAAAACTTTCGTCTTTTGTTTTCCTAGTGGGGAATACAGGACGGTTTCGTAATTGTGGCTTCCATTGAACACATACACATTGATAGTGAATCATACTTCTGTCATCTCCCACTGCGCTAATTTAAAGCCAGACTAGCTGTTACAAAGCTATGTAATTCACCATGTAGAAGGCAATAGCTTCGAGAAGTCACATTGCATTAGCTGTTAAGTTTTAAATTTTACGTCTTGTTATTCGGCATTGTAGATATGAGCCTGCGTATTCGTTTGAAATGGTTCAACTTTGTTTCCGCATCTTTGGTTTCCTGTAAATTGTATAGATTCTTGCTACCTCTCTTGGTATTGAATGTACTGAACAGAGGAACATATTTCCTTTCGAAACCAGTCGCATTGGAATTTGGGAAACATTTTTAGTTGCGTTTCTAGTGACGCGTGTCATGTGTAAGTAAGTTCGGATGCAGTGAACATAACGTCCATTGTCGTATCGTGAATAACCAGGCATATGAAAACATTTCCATTAATACGAAAGTATTCTACTAAAGTAGCAATGTAGTTACACACTTGTCGTGTAAGAAGGCTGTTTATGTGTTTGTATGTTGGCAGCGCTATGTAGCGCTCTGCATTAATAACTCTGACATGGCTGGGCGCACTCTGTAAGAGACTCTGTGGCTGGTCGACTAGCAGTGGGAGGTAAACTGCCAGCAGTGATAGAAGTTGGGAGAGAGTAGCCAGCGCTAATGGAGGTTAGAGGTTTGAAGTGTTAGCGCGAGCGGACGATCTGGACGTTTGTCCTTCATGGAAATGTAATTTGTTGATGATTATATAATTTTTGGAACTGGATGTCACGGACGATTATATATATATTTTTTGAACTGGATGTTACATTATTAAGGTAAAAATACATATATTGATTTGCAACAAAATCTTCCCTTTGCTGACCACATGCCTATCAGTTCTCAGACCCTTCAGTAGTCAGAATCTTTTATTTAGCCGGCAGTATTGGAGCTTGCGCCATTGCTGTAGGTCGGGTAATGAAGATTTTTTGTGAGGTAAGTGACTTATGTAATGTATAGATTATTGGTAGGATTTCTTCTTATTCAAGGCCATTCTTTTGTATTAATTGTTTGTAGTCAGGTTATCATTTCTGAGCAGTCAGATCGCACTATCCTTGAATATTGTGAGTAATTAATGAATAGGAAAAGTTTGAATTCTGTTAGTCAGGGCAGATTTTGTAGGTCGGATATGAAACGATAAAGACAGGCAAAGTGACAGTATGTTCAGTTTCACTCAGCAATTTAAGCAGATTCACTTGCATTCGGTTTGAAACAGCAGTTTCAGAATTAAATAATGTAGAAGTTTCACAGTCTGTTATTTGACCTTAAGTAAAACTTAAGAAGTTTCAGTCGTAGTAGATGCTGTTATTGTCCTGCTGCTGTGCGAAAGCCCTCCCAGTGGCTTTCACTGTTGTCTGTCTTTGGCTCCTCGATAGCACGAGCACATATTTTGTCTTCGCATTCTCATATTTCCATTTTGTCACATATTTTGACGTATATCTTCTCCATCGGTAGTTCAGATAACAATGTTTCCTACTCGTTGCCATTTCAGCCTTTTAGGTAATCAGTGAGTCCGTTTCTTCGAGCTGTGTTTGGAATTCAGCCTCTAAGACTTAAACGGATTATAGT
This sequence comes from Schistocerca cancellata, assembly GCF_023864275.1. NCBI lineage: Eukaryota > Metazoa > Arthropoda > Insecta > Orthoptera > Acrididae > Schistocerca > Schistocerca cancellata. The sequence continues at coordinate 227,684,182 of NC_064631.1, read as the reverse complement.
ATGGATATGGCAACAGACCACACCTATGATATAAAGAGTTTAATTTTCATTAAATGGATTTCTTTAAATGTATATTCACTTTTAAGCCGTACTTTTGGCTTGTTGGTGTATTAAAGCTTTTTTGGGATATCAGTCTCCCGATTGATTCGTTGATGTATGCTATGACTTCTTGCCTCGCTCCAACCTCTTCATCTCAGAGTAGCACTTCCACCCAATGTTGTCAAGTATTTGTTGGATAAATTCAATTTCTGTCTTGCCCTACCTTTGTTGTCCACATCAGCTACCTCTAGGCCCATAGGAGTTATTACCAGATGTCGTAACGTTTTCCTATAAGCGTGTATAGTTACAGTTTTCAACATATTCCTTTTGTTGCTATTTCTATGGAGAACATCGTCATTTTTATCTTGTCCGTCCAACTAATTTGTAACCTCCTCCTTCAGCACCACATCTGAAACTCTTCTACTGCCTTACTTTGCGTTTATCCCATAATCCACAATTCACTACCACACACCGGTCAGCTCCAAATTTAAGTCCTCAGAAATTAAATTAAAGTCGTTTAGTTAGTAATGCAATCATTCCATGTCCTAGTCAGCTTCTTATAGGCTCCTTGCTGGCCGTCGTGTTTAATTTTGCTTCCAACTCAGCAAAATTCCTTCGCTCTCTCTACTTAGTAGTCCCCAAGTTTATCACTAGTAGCTCTCCTGGTACTCCCTTTACTTTCGTCTTCCTCGGTTTACTCTGTCCGCCTCCGTAGCTCAATGGTCAAAGTCTCTAGCTGCTGTGCGTAGGATGTGTGTTCGATTCTCAGTACTCCCAGGGATTTTTCCTTAGGAGGAGGATTGGAACGGGTTGCAGTCAGCCTCGTGATGCCAATCGAGGAGCTGCTAGATAAATTGAAGTTTTGTGGGACTCATAGTAAAACTAATGGATGGATAATGTCATATGTAACGAAAGGACTACTAAGTTGCACTTATTAATTCAACCAGTCTAATCTGGCGACATTATTCTGACTGGGGACAAATCACATGTCGTTCCGCAAGGCTCTATCTTAGGTTCACTATTGCTCCTCAATATGTGATCTTCCGCCTAATATACAATAAGCAGAACCAGTTGTTTTTGCACATGACACTAGTATTATAATCAATCCAAGCATACATACAGAAACAGAAGAGATGTTAAACGATTTTCTTAATGGATATATTCAATGACTGGTTTCTTGCGAGTGACCTCACCCTCAGTTTTAAAAAGGCACAACATATTCAGATCTACACATATAGAGGCATAACACCAATAAGTATAACACAAGGTTAGGAAATAATAAATGAGGTGGAAACTTGAAAATCCTTAGATCCCATATTCTTGAGAATTTTAACTGAAAGGTCATTTTGCGTCTCCTAAAACAACTTAATCAGCTACATCTGCACTTAGTCATTGCAAATCTTGGGGAGCGACAAATCGGTAAGTTGACATAATATTCTACACATTTTCATTCAATAATGCCATATGCAATATTGTCCTGGGGTAACCCATTTTGAGGAAAGACAGTCTTCATTGCACAAAAACGCAGTATGAGAAATATTATGTTGTGTTCACCCACGTCAGTCTTGTACACATCAGTTATGGAGTTGGGCATTCTGACTACTGTTTCGCAGTGTACTTATTCCCTATAAATAATCCACTGTAGTTGAAAAGGAGCAATAATATACATAATTACATACCACAGAAGAAAATGACATTAATTGTTCCACGTCAAGGATGTCTTTAGCGGAAAAAGGGGTGCACAATGCTGCAACTAGGATTTTTGATAACTTTCCCAGTGATGTAGAATTTATGACAGAGTGAAATTCGAAAGCGAACTGAAAAAAAATTCTCCCTGACAACTCCTGTTCTACAGGAGGATTTCTGTTAGTGTAATGTATAAAAAGTACGGGTGGGAATTATTAATTCACAAGTGCCTGCTTAATAGTAATAGTAGTAGTAGTAATAACAGTAATAATAATAACTGAGAAATGTTCAGCACGTAGCCATATACAAAAATCGATTTGTGATGTAACTGTAAAATGAATCGGTCCACATCATTGTGATTAATCGATTAATCGTGCAAATGGGCCATGAAACTAACAAACTTCAGTGAAATGTTTTGGTTCGAAAGTCAAAAAAGGCGACAGCTGCCGAGAGATCTGCGTGCTGACCCCACTCACCTCCATATCGGGTTCAATGACGTCATTAGCAGAGCATGACACGGCGATCGGTCTGTCCCGATTGGTCCATGAGGGCCAAAACACGGAGCTTTGCCTTGCTGTTTACTCTCAATCCATATCCTACATTCACTAGAACGTTCATTCCGTGCAACATGTAATTATACCTCACTTTCACTAAGATTGCTAACGTCATTTAAGTTATCTACATAAATAAAAATCTAAATATTCGTTTATTCAGAAGCCGGTATCTCCTAACGTTGCTGACCGATTGCATTGAAATTTTGACACAAGGATGCATTATAATAATACAGACATTTTTAAGGTACCCAATACACACACACAGATAATAATAATGTTCCCATTTTATTAAATTTATAAAAATTATATAGTACCTTGTTTAAGAATACGTCTATAAAAACGAAAGCATATTCCAGTTCAATTTTGTGTCAAAATTTCAAAGCATTCGGCACTTCGAAACACTTCAGTTTCTGTATCAGTACAAACGTAGATGACAATTTCTTCAAAATCTCAGGTCAAGGACAGTCTCCACGGATTGCTTTGAAATTACGACAAACGTTGCGCTCAAACGCGCGTGTTTTTATACACCTACTGAAAAAGCATATGGAGTATATTTAGTATATATGTTATAAAAGGGGAAACGTTACAAAAATGTATTTTTTCCCAAAATCATTGAACTCCGTAAGTTCTTGACCGATTGCTTTTAAATTTTGTCACAACATTGAATTCTAATTCGTGAGTGTATTTAGGTAACTAATTACTTAAAATAAGTATACATTTAATCAAATAATATCTAAATATGTTTGTAATATATAAAGATAAAACATTGTTATCACAAATCTCAAAATGTGTTTTTTCCGATTTGCTTGAAAGTTTTACTCTTCACCGTAATAAACGTTTAGACACACACAAACTATATACTGTTTATATATAGCCGGCCGGAGTGGCCGATCAAACAGGAAACTTGTATTTGTCGCTTATTGATTTTTGGTTACAAATTACAACAGAACTTGAATTTGCAATAACATTAATCAAGACTGAAGGTCAGAGAGAGAAGGGTGGATTGGGAGAGGAGATAGAAGGATGAGACGAGATGGACATGGGAAAGAGGAGATGGTGAGGAGGAGGGTGGGAGGAGGTGATGGACTGAGTGAGGGGGAGAGAGAGGGGGTGAGGGAGGAGAAAATGGAGAGTGAGGGTGGGTAGGCCTTTGACAAAAAATGTTTCAAATGGCTCTGAGCGCTATGGGACTTAACATCTGAGGTCATCAGTCCCCTAGAACTTAGAACTACTTAAACCTAACTAACCTAAGGACATCACACACATCCTTGCCCGAGGCAGGATTCTAACCTGCGACCATAGCGGTCGCGCGGTCCGAGACTGACGCTCCTAGAACCGCTCGGCTACCCCGGCCGGCGGTCGTTGACAGAGAGAGGGGAAAGGATGAGATGGATAGAGACAGAGAAGGAGATGAAGACGTATAAGTACCAACGTAGATGACAATTTCTTCAAAATCTCAGGTCGAGTTAAGTCTTCACGGATTGCTTTGAAATTATGACACAACGTTGCGCTCAAACGTATACATAGATATTAGAAACGCTCGCTTTCTCTTTTCTCCTCCATTGAAGTAGACTGAGTCTCAGCAAAGCGTGGGCGGGTGCAGCCAGTAATCCTACTCAGTGTCTGTTTTCGACTCAGTTTCAGTGTGCAGCTCTCCGGCGCCCTGTTAGTTGCGCACCTGACGGCGTCGCTTGCGCACGTCCAGCCCATAAACCCGGCTGTCGGGAGAGATAAGCGCAGCGTCCTCGGTCGCCACGCGGCGGGCCCTCTGCCTCTGCCTCTGGCCCTGGCTCTGCTGCTGCGGCCGCGGAGCGCACGCCCGCCGGGCGGCGCGCCATTGGCTGAGCGCGCCGCTCGCTCCGCCCGGGCCCGCTTTATGGATTATCTAATGGCCATGTTTTATGCATGCTCACCTCGGCCTGGCCGATATCGGCGCGATCTGGCGGCGCGGCCCCCCCGCCACGGCGATGCCCTGTGATTAGCCGCGCGAAAAACGAGCAAGAGCGCCGGCCCGCGGGCCGGGTGCGCGCCATCGCTGCGCCCTGCAGATGGCCATCTCGAGCTCGCTGCCCTTCCGGTTGGGCGGATTCAGATAGAGGCGCAGCCACGCTGCTATCATACGCCCAACTGCCCCCGTTTCTGTTGCCTCTCCCGTTTCAATTACACTGAGGTCACGAGACACCTCCTAATATCGTCTCGGATCTCCTATGGTCCGGTGTAGTACAGCAACTCGACGTGGCATACACTCAACAAGTTGTCAGAAGTTTCTTACAGAAATATTGTGCCATGCTGCCTCTTTAGCCGTCCGTAATAGCGAAGGTGTTGCCGATGCAGGATTTTGTGCACGAACTGACCTCTCGATTATGTCCCACAAATGTTCGGTGGGACTCGCGTCGTGCCATCTGGGTGGCGAAATCATTCGCTCGAATTTATCAGATTCTTCTTCAAACCAATCGCGAACAACTGTGGCGCAGTCACAGGACTTCGTTGTTTCGGAGCAGCTATGAATGGCTGCAAATGGTCTCCGGTTAGCCGAACATAACCATTTCCAGTCAATTATCGGCTGAGTTGGACCTGAAAACCCAGTTCGCTCCATTTAAACACTGCCCACACCATTATGGAGCTACCATCAGCTCGCACAGCGCCTTGTTGACAACTTGGTTCCACGGCCTCGCGGGTTCTGCAGCACACTCAAACTCTACCATCAGCATTTACCAACTGAAACTGGGACTCGTCTGACTAGGCCACGGTTTTCCTTTCGTCTAGAGCTCAACCGATATGGTCACTAGCCCAGAAGAGGCGCAGCAGGCGATGTCGTGCTGTTAGCAAAGACACTCTCGTCGGTAGTCTGCTGCCATAGCCCATTAATGCCAAATTTAGTAGTACGTCCCACATTTATTTCTGTAGTTACTTCACGAATTTTTGCTTGTATGTTTGTACTGACAACTCTCCAGAGATACCGCTGATGTCGGTTGTTGGGTTCTCCTTGGTAAGAGGTAATGCCTGAAATTCGGTATTCGTGACACGTTCTTCACACTCTGGATCATGGAATATTCAACTCCCTAACGATTTTCGAAATGGAATGTCTCATGCCTTTAACTATTTAACTATCATTCCGCCGTGCGGTCTTAGGCGCCTTGCCAAGGTTCGCGAGTCTGCCTCCGTCGGAGGTTCAAAAGTGGCTCTGAGCACTATGGGACTCAACATCTGAGGTCATCAGTCCCCTAGAACTTAGAACTTCTTTAACCTAACTAACCTAAGGACATCACACACATCCATGCCCAAGGTAGGGTTCGAACCTTCGACCGTAGCGGTCGCGCGGTTGCACACTGAAGCGCCTAGAACCGCTCGGCCACACTGGCCGGCTCCATTGGGGGTTCGAGTCCTCCCTTGGGCATGGGTGTTTGTGTTGTCCTTAGCGTTAGTTAGTTTAAGTTAGATTAAGTAGCGTGTAAGCCGAGGGACCGATGACCTCAGCAGTTTGGTCCCATAGAACTTAGCAAAAATTTCCAATTTAACTACCATTCCGCTTTCAAAGTGTGTTACTCTCGAGCATGCGGCCATAATGACGTCGGAAACCTTTCATGTGAATCACCTGAGTACAAATGACAGTTTCGCCAATGCACTGCCCTTTTATGCCTTGCGTACACGATATTACTGCCATCTTTATATTTGCATATCGCTATCCCATGACTTTTGTCACGTCAGTGTGCTGTGTCCGCCGTTTTTTTCTCAAAGTTAGACCTTTATTATGAACTTGCACAAACTTTACGAACTGTTGGCCATCGCTGGCAAACTACCTTCTTCCACATTTCGGCAGCATACGAATCCCCTTGTGGAAGAACAGGGCGTCTTGTGAAGAGATTCACGCATCGATCCAACTTTACATTTGTTCGTATGACCGGCACTGTTGGTCAGCTAGGCCGTGTCCAGTAGACCGAACAATGTGGTAGTCACAAGGAGCTATGTCTGAAGAATACGGCGGATGAGATAGGACTTGCCATTTCAAGTACGTTTGGACGGGTTTTGTGACAAGGGGTCGAGCACCGTAATGCAGCACAATGGTCTTTTCATATCTGTCGTTCTTTTGTGGCCGTTTGTATTTCAGTACTCGACTAAAAAGCGTTAACTGCTTTCGATAACGACCTCCTGAGATTGTTTCAGTCGTCGTGGTCAAGTAATGCCTCTTATTTTGCCTCTTCAAAAACATCTCTTCCACCGCCATGCTTATCTTCTACGTCAGAATCGCTGATCTTGAAGCGTGGAAAACGTTCACTCCACATTCTTTCAATAATAGTTGCCTCACAAAGGTCATACCCAGCATTTAAAGAGCCTTAGCCGCATAATTCTTCATGTTCCCGCAAATTATGACAACTGGGCTCGTAAATTGACATTTGGTCGAGAACTTAATAATCCAATAACAAATCGATTAATAGTTTGATGGAGTTATGTTCATGAATGCCTAACTTGTCGTATTACTCCTACAATATACCACCTACGCCAGCACTTACTTTTTGCTGCTATCTACCGCAAAACGGCGGAAGCAATGTTGCAGACCTAATACTGTAACAAGTCACAGCCAAAAGGGAGAAATAGGAATGGAAGACCAACGACGAAGCGCACGGCATAGAAACGATGTAAGACAGGCAAATCAGGACCGACCGACTGCTTTATCACTCTCTGCCAATGGCGTCATTGGATGCGATATGTCTGAGCATAGTGTCAGCACACCGCTCTCCCGTCCGTTGTTGACCTTCTTGACCTTTCGCCCCTACTGTTCAGTCTGTATATGGAAACTCTAACGAATGAAATAAAGGAAATAATCACGACTGAGTTTAAATATTCATGGTGAAAGCATATGAAAGATAAGATTCCCCGACGACATTGTTATCCTTGGGTAATGTGAGGAAAATTTAAAGGGACTGTTGAATGGAATGAACAGTCTAACGAGTATAAACCGTGAACCAATAATAAATCGAAGAAAGAAGGAAGTTGAGGGGCAGCAGACATGAGATTAGCGATAAACTTCACATCAGAAGTAGTGACCAGGAGATGTACGAAGAGAAGAAATTCTGGTAGCTTGGAAGCAAATTAACAGATTATGGGCGAAACAAGATGGTCAAAAAAACAATAAGAGACGCCATTCCTGACAAAAATAAGCGTACTACTATTAATGTGAAGAGAGGATCATGCGAAAAATCCTGACAAGAAAAGGCACAAGATGACAGAACACGTGAAAATACATTAGGGAATAGCTTCCATGGTGCGAGAGGTAACTTTATCGGATAAAAATTGAAGGGGAAAAATGGTTCAAATGGCTCTGAGCACTATGGGACTCAACTGCTGAGGTCATTAGTCCCCTAGAACTTAGAACTAGTTAAACCTAACTAACCTAAGGATATCACACACATCCATGCCCGAGGCAGGATTCGAACCTGCGACCGTAGCGGTCTCGCGGTTCCAGACTGCAGCGCCAGAACCGCGCGGCCACTTCGGCCGGCTTGAAGGGGAAGACAGAGATTGGAATGTATACAACAAATAATTGAGCACGTTGGGTGCAAGCGCTACTCTGAGATGAGTAGTTTGGCACAGGCGAGAAATTTGTGGCGGCCCACACAAGAAAGTTTGAAGACTGATCGGAAAATATATAAAGAAATTAAAAGAAAAGTCGGACACTTATCTTCACACCAGTGTCCCTGATGTCCTCATCCTACAGGGTTGTCGAGGATATTTTGTTGTTGGCGTCGTCTTCCGAAGACTGTTTAGGTACAGCTCTCCAGGTTACTCTGCACTGTGCAAGCATCTTCATGACTGCAGCATCGCCCATCTATTGCAACCTCCTTACTGTGATTGAGCGAAGGTCTTCATCATCTGCAATTTTGTTCACCTACCCCCCCCCCCCCTCCCCGCTCCCGTCCCAGACACCATTTCCTTCCTTTACTAAACTGACTATTCGTTATCAACCGATGTTTTGTCCAAGTGAAGTTTTTTCGACTCATTACTTCTTCATTAATTATGCGTTTTACCCCTCTAATCGTCTGCATTCTTTTGCTGAACCATCTTTCAAAAACTTCTCATCTTCTTTGAGCTCTTTATCGTCCACATGTTACATCCGTTCAAGGCCGCACTCCAGAAAAATACCTCGGGAAAAGAGTTCCTACCATTTAAAATAATATTTGATGTCAACAAATTTCTCTCTGTCCGAAATGCTTTTCTTGTTATTGCATTTTATAGCCTCTACTTCGACCATTTCATCATAATAAGTTTTATTCCTGCCACAGATGCTCAGATCTACCTCGTGGGCGCCAGAACTGTACTTCATCCATAAGGCATTAAACTGGCTTCAAGTTGGAGTTTTTCTTCCCTGGGACAACTTACTATTATAGAGGCTACATAAAGGAGAATGCGCTGAGCAAACGACATCGGTTTTGCTGCGTTGCGTGGGTAATTCTTGCCCTTCACAACGAAGATCTCTTCTTCGTTTACTGATCAGCCATATACAACACAGATTATATGATACAGACTTGGTGCCAATTCGAAAGATAATTCGGCTGTGTTGTCGCCACGCTTCCGTACCCACATGACGTAACATATTTCGAATTTATATGTTTCTAGAAAGAAAACCGGGGCCAGGGGAGAGTGCTCAACGCTCATTCCAAGTCACTAGGACTTAAAGAATGTTTAGCTGGGCAAAGCTGAGGTAAAAAATAAGTCTTATCGGATTCGAATACACCAACTGCGGTGACCGGGCAATTTGAACAACTGTTTTCGAACACGCCAAGATCGTTGTGCCCGTAATTCGGCACGTAGGAATAGAAACTGAATATATGCCACTAAATTCATAAGTTTGTAGACGTACGTGTTCTCACAATAAGTAATGAATATTTTGGCTTGCATGCTTAGACTTAGTCATAAATCCATTTTAAACTGAAGGACGAAAATGACTGAGTTGTGCAAAGAATAATAGTGACTTGCTTGACTTCCTTAACATAATTAATGTGTTGCTCACAGTAGAAGCACATAAACATTTACCTTGTTTAGGCAGTGTCATTACTTAAGACATTCGAAGTAAGGACATCAGAAGGAGGCTGGTAAAAGCGAAGAACGTTTTGTTCAACTAGTATCACATATTGACACAAAAATAAGGAAATCGTGTTAATGTAGGCTTCGACGACATCTTGTGCGGATCCAGAATTAAGTTACAGACAGGGTGGCAAACAGGCGAGATAAGAAGAGTCCAGAAAAACATCAAGAGATAGGACAAGGTAATGAGATGCATCGTGGAAGCGGCAACGGAGAGAAAAGTTTGCGAAGCAGCCAGTTATCAATAGCAAAATTCACGATTTTAAAATTCTGGTTTTGTAAACTTACCCAACAGACAAGCGCGTGAACGTGGTAATTCTAAGACTTCAAAGTTTATTGTGTACTTTCATAGTTTTCGTTCTGTCGACGAAATATTTCTTACGAAATACTGTTACGGATAACGCGTTGACTAACCACATGCTCGGCTTGATATCGTATATGTAGCTCAGGCGTTATTTCGTGCTTAAAGTTTCGAGCTGTATGTTCCAAAATATAGAATTGTTCCAATGTTATACATGGATGAAACCGCAGAATAATGAAAAAGACCCAGATTTGCAGAATTCTGATTTCTTTGGACATTATTGCTGTATTCGTCAAGGTATAATTCCTTTGTTCAAACGTTTCGTGGTTTTCTTATGGGGCACCAATGCTCAAAGCTGAATTATTAATTTGTGTGTCACGTCTCCACGGCTGCTTTGTCTGTTCAATCATCCAAACGCATATGGAGGAAGTCACAGGACATCCCGTCCAGTGAATAGGACTCCCGAAACTGGCGCACCACTTCACAGGTTAAGGGGACATGCTCGTGAAAATGACCAAAAATTTTTAAAAAAAATCTTGATCTATAGAAAAGAGCACACCATGCTGATTTCAAAAATGTATAGTTTATGGGCATTATCATTTTCCGTTCGTTCTTAAATTGAGGTTGAACGTAATGCTGCACAGGGGCCACGCCCATCTGTCAGTTTGAAGTGCGTCAGAATATGTGATGCATTATTCTGTTCTTCCATTTTTTCCGTCGTTAGTTACGGATCGTTAACATAGGTGTATTCTAGAAGGCACTGACTCCCAAAATCAAAGTATAGGCATATCTAGAAGTCTATGGTTCGAATATAAACAAAGATCAGAGAATATATGATTTCGGAATTTCATACGCGTATGGTTTTGTAGTTATTGTATGTTGTTCTCTCTCTCTCTCTCTCTCTCTCTCTCTCTCTCTCTCTCTCTCTGTGTGTGTGTGTGTGTGTGTGTGTGTGTGTGTGTGTGTGTGTGTGTGTGTGTGTGTGTGTGTGTGTGTGTGTGTGTGTGTGTGTGTCCTGTGCTGCCAAACGCAGGTTTCGCTGCAACCTGTTCCAAACACCACCGAATAATACACACCAGTTGCTTCAAAAGTCACAGCGGAAACTTTCTACAGGCAGTGCTTCTAAACGTAAACTTTAGCTTCCCTAATGTAATAAGAACGAGCCTAGTAGTATTGTGAGCAGCAATAGCGACGGAAATGTTATTGTGAACGTAAATATGCTGTCAAGACTTTTGAAGAGTGCTGTGAAATGTAAGTATTGGAATTGTGAAGATAGTATTGACGTTTGTGAAGACATTTCAGCAAGGAAGGGTCTTTCAAGTCGGTTAGTGATTGCCTGGTAATCGTGTAAGATGCACAGTGATACTATGACATCGCCAGTAACTGATAGTCGTTATTACAGTGTAAATATTCATCTTGCTCATGCAATGCGATGTGTTGGAAGGGGAAGGAGAGATGCCCAGACTTCCTGTGCAGTGATGGATTTGCCTCCACATCCACTGAGGTTTGACAGATACAATAAATTGATACATAATGCCTTATGTGGTGTATGTGAATATTCAATGAAAAGAGCAGCAGAAGAAGCAGTAACCTTGTCTGAGAATACAGATACTGTAGCAGCATTTGATGGATCTTGCAGAAGAGAAGTCATACTTCTCTGATTAGGGTTGTAACTGCCATATTTATTGAAACTGGTGAAATACTAGATTATGAATGTCTGACAAAGCACTTCCAGGATTGTTCAAGTAAATTTATTGGCACACATGTTTGTGTAAAAAAACTTGGATGGGCCAAGTGGAAACATGGAAACGTAAGGAGTTCTAAACATTTTTAGAAGATCAGAGATCAGTCTTGGTGTAAGATATGTAGGCTACCTTGGGGATGGAGACTGTAAAGGACACTCTACTGTTGTTAATGACAGATCATATGGGGACACTCTGACAGAAAAGTTTTAATGTGTTGGGCATGTACAAAAAAGAATGGGAGCTCGGCTGAGAAAATTATGTGAAGACTTCGGTGGAAAAAAACTGCCAGACGGAAAAATATAGGTGGTCTAGGTTAGGTCGTCTTACAGAAAGTGAAATTAATTCATTGACTCAATATTATGGACTAGCAATAAGAAGAAATGTAGGTCTGGAAAACATGAGACGAGCTATTTGGGCAACACCCACGGTTTCACAGAGTATCAACAGACGAAACCCCACAGCATGGTTTGTGTCCAAAAGAGGAAGATTCGTGGTGCAAGTACTTGTTGAGCAATGCTATACCCACAAGAATTCCTTACCAGTTGCTGCAATGGAGGCTATTTGGGCTATATATATATGAATCTGGTAAATAAAAATCTACTTAGGAAGTGTATGCACGGTCTCTCTCAGATAGAATATGAAAACTTCAACAGCTGCATATGGGAGGGAATATCCATAATTGTATTTGTTGGGCTGACAGTGCTGAAGATTGGTGTAATGGATGCAATAATAAAATTCAATGATTGTGCAATTTCAAGGATCAATGATATGAAGACGGGAAGGAATACGGCTTCAGCTCTAACTGCTATCGATAAGCAGCGGGTAACCGAAGCAGAGACAGCTGCAGAAGCTGCTACTAAGGAGTCAAGGATAAAGAAAAGAATAAAGAGAGAGTATGGAGGATAAGGAAACAGGAGGACATCTGGATTATGCTGCTAGAATGTTCCAAACGAGCCGACCGCGGTGGCCGTACGGTTCAGGCGCTGCAGTTCGGAACCGCGGGACTGCTACGGTCGCAGGTTCGAATCCTGCTCCGGGCATGGGTGTGTGTGATATCCTTAGGTTAGTTAGGTTTAAGTAGTTCTAAGTTCTGGGGGACTGATGACCTAAGATGTTGAGTCCCATAGTGCTCAGAGCCATTTGAACCATTTTGTTCTAAACGAGCATAGTGGTAAGTTAATAAATCTGTAAGACTTTTTTGCCATTTACCGAAAACTTGAATTGTCATCATTCAGGGTACACTTTTCTCCTAAACGACTGTTAAACTAACAAAAATTGGTACAAATATTTAGAAAGACCTCCGTTGCCTACTACTTGCTGAAAAATGTATAACATGATGATGATATCGGTGATATTTGACCTAAATTTTTAAATATTTTTGCTGTAGTAAAATAAATTACTTCTCGTTTCCATATATCAGCATCACTGTACTCTGACTATTTTTCCAAGCTGTGCAGTAAGTGCTTCCAAAGAAAATGGTACCGCGGTGAAATAGTGTTCCGTTTTTTTTACTATTATAAATATTGTTGTCAGTACCAAAATAGAATAAATGTCTCAATGATTTTTTGGGAAGTGCTTTGACTAATGACCCTAATAGTGTGTAAGAATTTTGAGCTAAAGTGGACACAGTTTGTATTGGCAAAATTTAATGGCCGTAGAAGTTCCACCGTTGCGTCAAGTACTCATATGATTCCAAATGACTGTTTACAATTATTCGGCCGAATTGTCGTGTGCTGCGAACCGCCTATTTTTTTTCAGTTAATTCTTTGTAAGTTTACAGAGAAGTCGCTCATACTTTTATTTGCAATGTTCGTTTTAATGCTCATGCGATATATTTTCGTTTTAACGCTATTCACAATATCAAACCTTCTACCATGTCCAGTGATAAACAGGAATTTGCTTTTTATACTGCCGTAGGAATTACACTTCCGTTTCGGCATGATGAAACAGTGCACAACGTATCATGAATCGGTGCCACCAACCGCGCAAAAAATTCACAGTAAATTAACCAAAACCGTAGAGCAAGTTGTACAAAAAGGCGCTTCCTAATTTATATACTTCCGCGGTAAATTGTGTATCAGACATCGGTTAACGTAAAAACACTTTGGCCAATCGGAATCACAAAATATCTGGACATTTGTGTGTCCCCAAAGTGAGAAACTGTCTTGGGTAAAACAGGGCTACTAAACATGCTAATACACTGTAAACAAAAGAACATTTTCCGGTAATAGAACAGTTCATTTTATAGACATTCTCGTTGCAATGACAGAAATGAACCGATTGTCAATCGCAAGTTCGCATAAATAAGCAGAGTTTTCGTTGAATGCACACGAATCACGGCCGAAAGACACTAGGATAACTTGTTTATTGGCACAAAATTCCAATTTCTAACTGTCTATGACTGCTGATAATGTTGCAACTCTTGACGACAAATATATGCTTCCCTCGTAAACCTAATGTTAACCGTACATACACATCGTAGTTCAGAAAGGTATCCTGGACTTTGGTGTTATATATATCCAGAATAAGATTACAAACCACTAATTTCTATCCAGCTTTATTCACTCTCCAGTAATGCACGTAGCTTTAAAAAGACAAAACTACTTCTCCCTCAAATCTCTGCCTATTGTTTCTACGAACTTTTTAACTGTAAATTTTTTATACTACTTGCTAAACATCCTCCGTCACTTCGAAAGCATTCCTTTCATAATTCATACAAGCAAATCTTCATTACTAACTTACCTAGACCTCCATATCAGTACCTCGCTCTCCTCCAAGTTACATCTGCATTACTACCCACCTCACATCAGCTTAGCCTAACGACCTTTTGTCGCTTTCGACCCCCGACCTTGTAATAGTCGCAAACACCACTGTTTTGTATATTCCTGCAGTTATCATCTTCACTTTGAACCGTGACATTAACAACAGACACATTCCCGGGCTGGAATTGTAGATTTATGTCCTTTTGGCTCTAAACATTATGCCTCATTAGCAACTTAAAACAAACTTAGTACAGCCAGGTACCAGTACGTTTCTTAGTATCAAAATTAGGTAGTAGAATAACCTTCTATATTGTTGTCCCAGATGATGTATGAGGTGCTCAGTGTGAAACAGTCGTTAGACTTGTATACTTATGAGAGGAGTATTATGTAGCATATTTGCCTTTCGTTGGCAACATGTTCCGAATCGACTAGAATTGAAGAATAACGCGTTTCTTTTAGTCTTACGGATGCGCAGTAGTAGGACAACTAGAGGCAACAGACTAAACCTCCAGCAGCAAATGTGATTGTAAAGACGATTAACCAATCTATAGCTTGTACCTACAACTAAATTTTATTCCCAACTCTTTTTCCATGTGCATCAGTCATTTCCAGACTTCGTGGGTCACAAATTTTGCAAGAATGCAATGTGCTAGTTTTGACTAACCCCAAGTGTTATTCTAAGAGTGCACGCTAATGGCGACGTTAGATAACAGAGCTAGTCGAAAAATGATAATAGTACCCTACATTTACGCGTAAAAACTGTTGTTCTCGTCTTTCCCTCGGAGACTCTTGTAGCAACATTAAAGTTGCTGTTTTGTTAGGTGCTACACGATTTGTGAAGTTTGTGACTCCACAGTGACGAGCTTTGAAGGCACTGGCTTGCTTTGCAAGTAGCTGGAAGTGATCTCCATATGGCGCCTGGGCTGACTCCCTTCGGGGTGGGCCGTTGCCAGGCAGCGCCATTAATGCGTTCGCTATCCCCAGGAGCAGTGAGACACTTTCTATTATCTCTGGCGCGTGTTGAAACGCACGTCGGGACCTGAATAACAGGGAAATTGATGTGTCTCCGGATGCGCATAATAGCGATACCAGGCGGCAGTTACCTATCGGGACTGCCCGTCAAGTCTGCTGCCCTGACTCGCGCTGCGACGCCGTTTCCAGACTCGCTTCCAGTCCGTCTCACTCGTAGTTTAATGGCAACGGGCAGCTTCAGTAAGGCCTGGACAGCTTCTGTATTGAGTATCAACTTATTGCGGTGAGTCAAAGCAAATCCTGGAATAATTCTTTAGCGAAACGCATATAGTGCCTGACAAAAAAAGTAAAGCGCCCAAAAGGGGAGGATGGAACGAAATGGAGCTTCATACATGGAGAGATTGTATGCAAATTCGACTCTATTTTGCTGAAATAACATCCAAGACATTTGCAGTATGAGCCCACTAATCAGTATGACGTTGCACCGCTTCTAGCATGGATGCGTGCACTGATTCGGTTGGGAATGGTGTCATTGCGTTGCTCGGGTAATTCTTGCCCTACACAATGAAAAACTCTTCATTTGCTGATCAAGCATATACAACACAGATTGTATGATACTGGTTAGTGCAAAATCGCGATTCATCCATCAGCACAACGTGATGCCAATTGTCAGCAGTCCATGTTTAATGGTCGCGTTACCACCACAAAGTACCGTGGATACGATTCTCTATTTGGGTGGCAGTCATTAAAAGGCTTTTTCGTTGCGGCAGCATCTCATCAGGGAATGTGTCACCAAGTTTCTCCTCCAAATCAGAAAATATTGTGTTGACACTCAACTACATAGGCAGAAATACTTATTATAAAAAAAATAAGAGAAATCGGAGCTCGCACGGAAGTATTTGTCTTCGTTTTTCCCGCGCCCTATTAAAAGTCTGAACGGTAGAGAAATAGTTTGAAGGTGGTTAGAGCCCTCTGCCTGGTACTTGATGGTGAATTTGCAGAGTATGTCTAATGATGTAGATGTAGAAACGTAGCCGTTGGTGTTGCGGTGTTAACGGCAGCCTACGCTTGAGTTGGTAATTCCTTAGCCCCATGGCTGCTGCTAGTCTACGACGAATACTGTGGGATAACATTGAATGTTGCAGGAGGGGTCCATTACTTGCTCTCGGATGGTAAGTGAAGATAGGAAGCAGTCACAATGCGCTCGGTGCACAGTGCAGAGATGCTTGCTTGTGGTGGTCAGACGAACTAGTCCAGAATTTTGAAGTGTGTGCCACGTTCCCATACAGTCCAATAGGGGGCCAGTAGCACCTCCGAATGCCTAAAAAACTGGGTACCGCACGAGTTGACCAGCCGACCAAATGGAGACCCACAAAGAGGCCTGTATCAAGCACTGTTAGATGGTGTTAACGCTCTGAGGAGACTGATGACGCCTATAAACCAACTGCGTTCCTTCCATACGCCGGTAACGTGTCTTCTGAAATAGGCAGATTGCTTAGGAGAAATAATATTAATGTTATCTTCCGTGAAAAATTCAGATTCGTACCTCGTTTGGAGTCTCTTTATAACTGGCTAGATATTTCAGTTGAAACTCGGACCAAGGCATAGGCATATCACCTCTAGTAGGATCAAGTATAGTAAAGTAATATATCTTGAATCGTCGTGTTGAAGATGTGGTGTCACCGCCAGACACCACACTTGTTAGGTGGTAGCCTTTAAATCGGCCGCGGTCCGTTAGTATACGTCGGACCCGCGTGTCGCCACTATCAGTGATTGCAGACCGAGCGCCGCCACACGGCAGGTCTAGAGAGACTTCCTAGCACTCGCCCCAGTTGTACAGCCGACTTTGCTAGAGATGGTTCACTGACAAATTACGCTCTCATTTGCCGAGACGATAGTTAGCATAGCCGTCAGCTACGTCATTTGCTACGACCTAGCAAGGCGCCATTATCATTTGCTATTTATCTTGTGATGCATGTACCGTCAGACCGATGTTCACCAATTATGTATTAAAGTTAGGTATTCCATCAGATACGTACTTTATTTGCTACTATAAATTCCCTTAACTGTTCCAGACCTCACGCCAGCCTGCGTGAGCTTTAACGCGTGCCTTTCGGCTACCAATCATAGTGGCTTGGATTTCTTGCCAAGTCACAACAGAAGACTTCTTTCATACATATTTCCTGAAACTGACTCTTTCCACATCATTTCAATGTAAGAATCGTTCAAATGATTTATGGAACATGAATCACCTAACAAAAGTTATAGGTAAAGCGGTATGTATATTACTAGTGTTAACATTAATCAACACACTATTTTTTGATCCTGCTCCTTTTTTAACAGCCTACTAGTTTTTAAATTGAAGTTCTTCCATGGACTATAGGAAGCTGTCAAGGAGAACTGATTTTCAGTTGGATTTAAAATTTGATTTCCCACATTTTATGTTCTCGCGCATATGATCAATGATCTTTGTTACTGTATATTTCACTCCTCTCTGAGCCGCTGACAGCTTCAATAATGGGAAATGAAGGTCATTTCTCCCTCTGGTGTCGTAGATGTAGACTTTGTACCTCCCCACAGAAAATAATAATTAATTAAAAATGAACCAAGTGTAAACTCCCCACAGAAAATAACAATTAAATATGAATAATGAATATGATTCTGATTTTAATGTAACCTCTGAACAAAATTGGCTCCCATTTGTTATCTCCGTGCAGAAATGTATTCACATTTACTGTACCCACAAAAATTCTTTTTTCATTGAATGTTAAGTTCGAGACAGAAAAATTCCTAAACCCAAAAATAATAAAAAATATTCAATAACCTGGTAAATTTTATGACGACAGCAGCGCTGCGCCACGCCCCTGTATTCTGAATAAAAAAAAGCAAACAATTCTTGCCTCAGTAAAAACTGCGAATATATCTGCTCTTACATAAAAAAGTTTCGGCACAGCTCCGTGCAATGCTGGCCTATGCTTTGTGACTCGTGAAAGGAATTAATTATTCATTGGATAAAATCTTTAAATTGAAATGAATGCTTTTTTAAAAAAAATACTTTATATTATAAAAATTACTATTGGGGCATTTTTAAAAGAAATTGAATGAAAGTTAACATACATTACTAGATATGCGCAAGGCTGCTTCATTACCTTCTACAATAATACTGATCTTCCAGAGTCCCGACCAGAGCAGACTGCACACATTCGCAGACGCGCCGACTACCGCAGACTACTGCCGACTACCACTGACTACTCAAGACTACTACTGACTAGCGACAAGCAACAACTAACTACATACTGCTCTCTGGTCAGAGACTCTCCTAAGTCTTGCCTGTTGCAGGCAGAGCATACATCGCATACCTCTTACCTCATTGTCCTGAAATTGTGACGCATTGTTTACGACGAGTTTCATTAGCGAATATATGTGTTCTGAAGGCGTAGTTAAATTGCCTAGCTCCTTGAAGAGGTACCTACACGATTTCCATGGATTAACACCACATATTCTTACTGCTCGTTTTTGTGCAATCAATAGCCGGCCGTGGTGGCCGAGCGGTTCTAGGCGCTTCAGTCCGGAACCGCGCGACTGCTACGGTCGCAGGTTCGAATCCTGCCTCGGGCATGGATGTGTGTGATGTCCTTAGGTTAGTTAGGTTTAAGTAGTTCTAAGTTCTAGGGGACTGATGACCTCAGATGTTAAGTCCCATAGTGCTTAGAGCCATTTGAATACTTTCTTTCTAAATTGGAAGTCACCCGAGAAAACTATTCCGTAAGACTTTATTAGTAGAAATATGCAAAATATGTCAGGAGACCGATTCGTTTGTTTCGAAGATTAGTAATTGTATGTAGAGCAAAATTAGTTGACCTTAGTTACTATTTCAGAAGCTCCGTAATATGCTTCTTCCAGTTCAAGTTTTCATCAGTATGTACACCCAGAAATATTGAGCAGTCTACCCTATTTACTAATTCTTGCTCACGTGTTACATCAGTGGTTGAAACTACTGTATTTGTTGTACAGAACTGAACTTAAGCGTGGGACCATTTTCTGAGAGCCACTTTATAACTATTCGAAAAATGTCTTTTACCATCTCTTCTGCTGCTTTCTCTGTAGTGGAATTCGTAACACCTATATCGTCTGCAAAAAGTACCAATTCTGATCGTTGAATGTTAAGTGGATGGTCACTCACATATACAATGTGTGTCTCCTAAGAGTCGTCAAACGCATTTTCTCTAGTGTTACCGCAGATATTTGCAATTTCATTTTTGTAATGTGTAGCTGAAGCCAATCCTAACAATTACTGCTCGTCGTATCTTTCATGCTAAGCCCAGTGTCAAAGGAAAGCGTTGGTTTGTTTTCCGGTTGCAAAGAAAATGATTTTTAAACTGTAATTTTACGTTCGCCTTCGACGCAGCAGTCCCAAATTAGCCTAGTGCAGTAATCGTTTCATCGACTTGCATTAACCGGAGCAGGAAAACACGAAGGCTAAGTAGTACCCCAGCTGCAACTGAGCAGCGCTGTTGCATTACGGTAGCAGTGAGCGAGTGTCCGCTGGAGTACTAGTTATTCTTCATGTTTTATGCCTATGTTAATGTATATCGATAAAACAATTACCGCACTAGGCTAATGTGGGACCGCCCTGAATTATGCTTTAAAAATGATTTTGTCTGTAACGGGAAACGATCGCACGCTCTCCATTGACACTGGGTGTCGGAACGAAAGACGTGTTGAGCAGTATTTGTTTACGCTGACTCCAGCTACACATTGCAAAAGCGAAGTTGCATATGCTGGGTGATCAAAAAGTCGATATAAATTTTAAAACTGAATAAATCACGGAATAGTGTAGATAGAGGTACAAATTGTCACACATGCTTGGAATGAGATGGGGTTTTATTAGAACAAAAAAAAATACAAAAGTTCAAAAAATGTCTGACAGATGGCCCTTCATCTGATCGCAACAGCATTAATTAGCATAACAAAGTAAGACAAAGCAAAGATGATGTTCTTTACAGGAAATGCACAATATGTCCACCATCATTCCTCAACAATGGCTGTAGTCGAGGAATAATGTTGTGAACAGCACTGTAAAGCATGTTCGGAGTTATGGTGAGGCGTTGGCGTCGGATGTTCTCTTTCAGCATCCCTAGAGATGTCGTTCGATCACGATACACTTGCGTCTTCAGGTAACCCCAAAGCTAATAATCGCACAGACTGAGCTCTGGGAACCTGGGAGGCCAAGCATGACGAAAGTGTCGGCTGAGCACACGATCATCGCCAAATGACACGCGCAAGAGATCTTTGACGCGTCTAACAATATGGGGTGGTTCTAATAAAAACCCCATGTCATTCCAAGCATGTGTGTCAATTTTTACCTCTCTATATACATTATTCCGTGACCCGCCAGGGTAGCCGAGAGCGCTAACACGCTGCTTCCTGGACTCGGGTAGGCTCGCCGGCCACGGATCGAATCCGCCCGGCGGATTAACGACGAGGACCGATGTGCCGGCCAGCCTGGATGTGGTTTTTAGGCGGTTTTCCATATCCTGCTAGGTGAATACCGGGCTGGTCCCCATGTTCTGCCTCAGTTACACGGCTCGCAGACGTCTGAACACTTTCGCACTATTCGATGGATTACACTCGACGCAGTCAGTTGGGGTACACTAATTCCGTCCCGGGGGGTACGGGCTGGTGGCAGGAAGGGCATCCGGCCACCCCTTAAACATTAACATGCCAAATTAGATTAACGATGGCTGACCCTGCGTAACTGCGGGACAAGGCTCAAGCGATAGATAAATAAATAGATAGATAAATAAGTAGATAGATAGATAGATACATAGATAGAATCTACATAATTCTGTGGTTTATTAAGTTTTCAAACTTATACTGACTTTCTGATCACCCGGTATCTGTTGAAATACCTGAGAAAACGCGCCTGGCTACCTTTGAGAGATATTTCTACCCACTTACTAAATTTTTCTAGTCTTCCAACTTCGTTTGTTTTGAAAACACACCTTTGCTGTTAGGGTTAGTGTGTTACCACGAATATTTTTACTGTATTTTGCGTTACTGCATCTAGGGCTTTCTTTCCGGTAGTACGAATTGCCTGTTTAGGTCACTCTTTGGTATTTAAAATATTGTGTGTTCTACATAGTCCGAACTACGTCGTGTATGAATACTCGCGTGTGCGCGTGTATTTTGAAGTATTTGCGATAGCGGACGTGTTTGTAAGCCGTGCTTGCTTTTGTAGGCGATGCAGTTTGTCGTACCCGCGGTGACAAGAACACTTGTTTGGCACGACGACAAGTGGTGACTTGTTGGTGGGGTGGGGTGGCGAGGCGCGGCGACAAGCGCGCTAGTTGGAGGAGCTATTGTGTGCGTGTGCGTGTGCGTCCACCTGCACGGGGTCACGTTGAGCCGGCAATAACCGCCGCGGCCCGCGGACAGTAGTGTCAGCCCATTAGTGGCTTTTGCCACCGACATGCTGTCGCCCCGCGGCCGCCGACCGGTTTGTTTACTTGGCGAATCGCAGCAGAGCCTTCCGCTCGCACTGCTACGCTGGCCAACACAGATATACCTCTTTTTTTTTAGTTATCAGCTTCCGTGGAACTAATTCAGCCAAGGTCGCTTGGTCTTGGAAAGCACCATTACGTAGCTCACAGAATCCTTACTAGAACATTCATAAATAAAAGAATCAGAGAATTAATATAATACGAAATCAAACTCTGGGAGGTTGTAGGAGACATCAAAACAAATATTTTTCCCTAATGTCATTTTTTTCCTATGAGGATTATTTAAACCGGTGGAGGCCGTATTACGCTCTTCAGTTGTTAGTGGACGTATTACGATCTTCAGTTGTAGGCAACTGCTGTCCACCAGTGTAGTAGTGCATTCTCTGATTACTAATGGAGCGACACATCTGGAGTGAGTACACTGATATGGTTGGTGCGTACTACGTAGCGCACAACAACGGACGAGCTGCACAGCGGGTTTATCAACAACAATATCCTAATCGCCCTATCCCGCATCATACGACCTTTGCTGCTGTGTACCAACGTCTGCGTGAGACCGGCTCATTTAGCAGATTACCTGGACAGGGACGCCGTCGCACGGTAAGAACGCTGCAATTTGAGGAAGCTGTTTTGCAGCATGTGGAGCGGGATCCTTCAATCAGTGCGGTTCTTCTTTAATGTGTGGGTCAGTGTTGTAGGGGACTGTTCAATTTGGCCGTATCTGCTACATAGGCCATTAAATGGCGGGCACTATTACAATTTTCTCGCCAGAGCATTGCCAGAATTGCTGGAAGACATCCCGCTCCGTACAAGACAACGCATGTGGTTCCAACATGACGGGGCGCCGGCACATTTCGGTCGTCGTGTGCGTAGATTCCTGGACCGACGGTTCCCATAAACGTGGATTGGCAGAGATGGTCCTGTACCATGGCCTGTTCGATCCCCAGATATGTCCCCTCTGGAATTTTTTGTGTGGGTATAGATGCGCAATCCTGTTTACGCAACTTCTGTTGCATCAGAAGAGGATCTGGTTGCCCGGATAGTAGCAGCAGCAGCAGCAGCAGGAACAACTCAGGATACTCCTGGGGTTTTTGCCCGTGTCGGACAGAACATGATCCGACGGTGTAACCTTCGTTTACGTGTCAATGGAGGCATTTTTGAAGGTCTAATGTAATTGGAATTGGGTTGTGTTGTGTTGGTCATAAAGAAATGGAAAAGTGTTTGATGGTTTAATTAATTTGCGACCAGAGAAATCTTCCTCTACCGGTTTAAATACTCCTCATAAGAAAAAATGACATTAGGGAAAAATATTTGTTTTGATGTCCCCTACAACCTCCCAGAGTTTGTCGGTTTAAATACTTTTCACCCTGTATAATTCTAGAAGAATGTACGAACACATGACACATTACAAATAAAAGTTCTCAAATACTGCGACGAACTTCTGTAGAGAAAAGGAGTGTACCTCGAGCAAACGTTTCATTTTACAAGACATGGAGCTTATCTTTTTTTCCCCTCGTCTGCTGGAAGCCTATTGCAAATAAAACCTGCTGAATAGTGCACATCTTTTACGTACAATGCTCAAGAAAGTGTTATCTAAGTGCAAATAGCTTTTTCCACCCAGTGCTCGCTGCATGAATGTTAAAATTTCTTGTGAACGAGCCAGTATTGTCAGCAACAAATCTCCATATTGCAATAGATGTACAGCGACGGCAGAACCAGGATTTCAGTGACACTTGAACGGTGGGCTACACGAAGTGCGAAAACTATCACCGCTGATCTACTTCAGCTGTCACTTCTGGGCTAAAAATATTAGATTTTAGGGAGTGTTCAATTGGCATAGGAGATAATACATCGAAAATGAGCAAAGTAAGCAAGCCTTCACGTTTCAGTGTCGAGACAATGGAAATTAATACTGTAGGGGAGATAGTTGCATTCATTTTCCCAACACCACCTAGCGTGTGGTAATTCCAAGTGGTTTTTTTTTCATCTAGTATCAATCCTAAGAATTTGAAGTGTTCTACAATCCTGCCTATCAACATCGTCGTGGTTAATGTTGAACTATGGCAGATAGGTTAGTGTTCAAGCATGCGTCTTACTTTCCATGGTTCAGCCGAGCCGAAATAAGAGACAGTGATTATAACTTATGCGATTCTTCACTTACAGGCGTTCTGGAGTAAATTCTCATGCTTTCAGAAGTTTCCCGTAACTCTGGGGGAAAATAGGAGATAAATAATGCCTGTGAAGTTAAGAAATTTTGCAATAAGTTATAATGTAGTTTTCTAAAAGTATTGCGTAATATGGTACACCTACATGAAGACATCCTCTTGCTTCCTTTGTTGTTTACATCTTTTCCACTCTCCCCTTTAAGCGTATAGATACGACCGGGAAAAGACTTGAAAAGCAAGCAGTCTCTTCTTCATTATGTCTTCTGGCTTATATCCTTCTGACACGAATAGCAGATCTTCTTTAGTCCACAGGCTATAGTTCTCCTTTACCCATTGACATGCTTTCCCTGCCCGCTTTGTTAAAAGAGCATGACATTTTCATTAAACACTCGAACCAAACATTACTCCCTGAAAAGTTCTGTAAACCGACTCATGAGCTATCTCTTTGATGTTTAATCTATCTACGGGAATATTTTTATCGGGGGTTTGTTTCTATCCTTTCAACTAGACACTTAATACTTTCATTCCCTTGAACGCACCTTACAAAATATACAACGCGGCGGACCAGACTCGCATAGAATCTCACATTGCGATTTTCAACCCTCGAAGACACTCGCAATTTTAAAATTTATCGAAAGCAATTTAATTTTTCTCTTAAATAATAACGCGAACTACGTTCGTCATTGACCAATTCTTGTCAGTCAATTGATTCGTCTTCATTTCCTGAAATATTGATGCCGACCAGAGAAACAATAACAAGAAACGCGCAGAAGGACATGTCATTTTAGGAAATATGTACAATCAATCATTTGGTTTATCGACACATTTATTTTATTTATCCAAATCCAGAAGTGTATAACAATAACAAGAAATGTTCGTCTTAAATATTTAATGCGAAAACGAGTGAAGCGTTTCAAATGTGATTGATACGAATTTGAACTATAGCTTTTACTCGCGTTAGGATTCCACCTTAAAATTTAATTTACCTGCCACAGGCGTAAAGAGTACTGTTAGCGGTATTACGTCAAAGAAAAAAAAGTACCACGTCACACCGATTGTAACCCAATCTCGTAATGCGAAAAGCGTCGTTTATACAGCACATTTGGAATCACTATCATACTGTTGCCAGCGACGTTATTAGACGAGATATAAAAAAGAGTAATGCAAGGTAACGCAGTGATAACGTGTATGGCCGTTTAAAGAGTATATAATAAAGCACGTCTTGCGTTATTCACTGCTCGAGCATGAATAACTTGCTTGCAACAGGAAAGATAACCTTGCATTGTCCTCCAGTAAATGCGATATCCATGGAGTTTGTTATTCACGCGCTTGAGATAAGGAGTTCCGCTGAAGACAGTGCTAGCATTTACGAAAGAAACTATCAGAGGAGGTAGTTACATACCATGTCCAACGGATAAATACTTGAGTAAAAAAGACTGTTACACGTGCATCGAGCGAGGAGACGCGTTTGGGAGAATCAGAGTACAAATCTTTCTCCTGTGCTTGATATTTGCGTTTTTCATAGTTACTCTAAATCGCTTTAAGTGCGACGCTGTAATTGGGACCTTCGAATTGTAGCTTCAAGTTTCCTGTTCTATCATGCAATTCCATCCAGCAGTTACTCTGGTAATCGCGTCTTCGACGGGACCTTAAACCTCATTCTTTTTACGCAGTAATGAGCCACGTCGCAACTTCCTTGCTGTGCATGCACTTTCTCTTCCTGGTAGAATTCCTTAGCACTCAAAGTTCCGACCGTGACGCGGCCGGAAGATAAATTAAGATTTTCATGTTTACGACACCAGCAAATAATCTACCCAGGTGGCTAATTTCGGTACAACAGCTAAGAGTTAATTAGAACAACGGAAAATACAAAATCTCGCGCCGTATTTGCTTAAAGTTGACACCTACCTTCCCAGAAATTAGCAACTTGCCTTGCAATCATGTCAGTTTGACGTAGTGGGTATCATTGTGGATAATCTCAACACACATGAAGTTGTGCAAAGATGTGGCGGTTGACCCATCGAACGCGAAATTATGTGGCTTGCTGGCATAAGCACCAAATGGGCGTCCGCAAGAGAAGTGTATGGGGGCATTTGAGCCTTTCTCTATTAAAGGGTATAGATTTTTATTAATTGCAGAATTATCACGCTGTTTTAGAAATATTGTATCTCATTACACAACAGGTTTCTTATTCAGAAACCAGATTTGATTTTTTTCTGATAAGATGTTTTACTTCTTTTAAGAAGGAAACATTTCTAAGCGCACGTGTCGAAATTAGACAGCGGTTGGACCGTGCTGTATCAAGCCTTTCCGTGATGCTATTGCCTTCGTTATCACGCGTATGTGAAATAGATGGGTTCAGGAGAGCCATAAGGCCAGGCAACGTCTCAACGGCACCGTGCGACTAGCTGACTAGAGGTACGACATACAGTTTGCTCGACCGTACAGATCTTACAGCCACGTCAGCCTAAGTCAGACTTGTTAACACTGCAAAACAACGGACAGCGTGTCGAAGTCTTGAACATCATAGACTTCGTTAATCATTTTGCGCCTCCACAATAAAGTGAATGTTAATAAAAAGAATGGCAGCTGTTTTTTACATATGCGTTTATTACTCCACAACCGGTGTCTCTCTAAATGAACATCTTCAGGTGACAAGATGTGACTGTGTCGTAACTAAAAAAAGGCGTAACACTCAGAATAACGCTAAAAAGCAATTGACACATCATTGCGATTCCAGGGCTTAGATCGCGGCCGCCGCTCGGCCTGTGTGCCGCAGTTCGTGAGGATACACTTTGCCGAATGCCTGGGGCAAAGTAGTCAGCAATTCACAACAAAAGGTAGCGCTCGACGGCATTTGTCACCGACTGACAGGCCCAGGACTTGACTTTATGGTAAGGGGTGCCATTGGGCATTCAACACGATTAGTTCGGATTCACACTGACTTCAATTTGGACGGCAGGTCTTACGTTTCGATAGTGTTGAGGCCAGTGGCTGTGCCTAGTCTTCGAAGCCTCCATAACAGTATCTACCAACAAGATAACACAAGACCGAATTATACCCTATCTCGGTACAAAGGCCGGCCGGTGTGGCCAAGCGGTTCTAGGCGCTTCAGTCTGGAAGCGCGCGACCGCTACGGTCGCAAGTTCGAATCCTGCCTTGTGTGTGATGTCCTTCGGTTAGTTAGGTCTCAGTAGTTCTAAGTTCTAGGGGACTGATGACCTTAGATGTTAAGCCCCATAGTGCTCAGAGCCATTTTTTTCGGTACAAAGGATATTAGACTGTTGCTCTAGTCAGCATGTTCTCCAGATCTCTCACATACTTCCAATTGACTACTTTCCAATTCCCACTTAGGTGCCTCGCAAATGGTTCATCGAACCACTGTCAGTCAAAAAATTTCCCTTTGCATTGCGACAACCAGTTTCGAATTATTTCAAAATAAAAACAGTCTTGGTTGCGAAGTTGTTTAGTACCAATCACGCGTTTCGCGGTCTTGCGGCATCATCAGACTGTGTAAAGTTAGCATGATATGTAACCCATTCGTCATAAAGCCATATAAAATGGAAAAGGGACATATTTTTCATTTATTATCTGTTTATGACGGATAACATATGCAGTCACTGTCACGTCTATTTTTATACGGCTACATGGCGGATGCGTAACGTATCAGCTACTTTTACATAATCTGATGATACCCCAAATGGGTGAAAAGCATAATTGATATTAAATAACTTTGCAACCAGGACAGTTTTTATTCTGAATTACTTTCAGACGATTTGTCTACCCTTCTACTTTCCCACAGCTCACTGGGAAACGAACACACATATATTTCCGTACGAGCCTGATTTCTCTTATTTTATTGCGATGACCGTTTCCCGATTTGGAATTGGGTCATCAACACGGGATAAAGTTCGTGACTGAATTTTTGTGAAAAGTTCTCGCCGCAGGGAAAAACGCTTTCGGTTTAAAGATTGCCATCCCAACTCGTGTATCACATCCGTGACACACTGTCCCCTGTTTCGCCCTTCTGTGAACTTTTTCAACGTCCTCCGTCAGTCTAGCAGATACGAGCTCCTTACCGCACATCAGTACTGCAGGGGAGGATGGACAGCCGTAGTGTAGGCAGTCTCTTTAGTGGATTTGTTGGATCTTCTGAGTGTTCTTCTATTAAAACACAGGCTTTGGTTATGAGTGCGATCGTCCCAATTTGATTTTTAAGTAATTGTAATACCGCGGTATTTACTTGAATTGACAGTCTTTAGATTTTTACGATTCATCGTGTTACCGAAATTTAAGATTCCTTTTAGTATTTATTTGGATGACCTCACAATTTTAATTATGTAAATTGCAATTTGTAGTAATCTTCTGATAACTTCACCAGACGGTAAATGGCAGCAGTATCTGCAAGCAATCAAGAGGCTGCTTAGATTGCACCCTAAATCATTTACACAGTCTATTCCAGGAGGATTGGTCAATATTCCGGAATATGACAGGAACGACCACTCGAAGCAAAATATTCTAGAAAACATAAACTCTAAAATGCATACTTCAAGAGCTACAAGCATTAGTTCAGTAGAAGAAATGTGTTTCTGATTAGCGAAGATAAACAAGTATTTAGTAGAAGAGATGTGTTTCAGAGTAGCGAAAATAAACAAATATCAATAGTCTAAGGCATACGCTTTATAGAGTTCATGTTTAAAGAGATTTGTTTTCTTGTTTCAGTCCACACAACCACCTCTCTTCTACTGCAAGCGTTTTGTTTTCTATACTTTGAGATTATTTTTTTACTGTATCGAAGATGAAGCGTTCGTCGCTCATGAGGTGTATACATTTTAGAGCTAGTTCGTAGTAGGCACGCAACCTGATTAGAAGTCCCTTGTGAGGACGACACCAAAAGTCTTCTGGCAATCTAGAATTTTTGTATCAATCTGAAATCACCTGTCGATAGCACTCACACTTCATGAGAATAAAGAGCTGGTTGTGTTGCACGATGTCTTCTGTGTCCGTGCTGATTATTTTTTGAATACATCGTTTTCTTCGAGATAATCGTTACAGCGTTTGGTGCGAGTCGTATAATTCCTGTTGCAAAAGAATGTAATTAAGCTGAAATTAATGCTCATCTACTGGTACCATTTGTATGTGCACCATTCGGATTTGACTTGCAAAAACAATCACCCTTAAGTAACTCCCTACTGGAGCGAGTCTGATGGTTCAAATTTGGTCCACCTGTATGTTGGACCTCGGCCTAAGATAAGTTTCAACCACTTGAAAAAAAATATTGCTTTGTCTGGATTTTGCAACCAAAAACAGTTTTTCTTAGGATGTTTTTGAAGCGTCGTACTTCTTTAAACTTCTACGAATCGGTTCAAATATTCCACGATAACAGATAAATGGATAAAGCCGAAGTGAAATTTCTTTATTCGCTAATCTCTATCCGTTGCCGATATACGATCGTTCAAATATGAGCAAAATGTAGCACGTAAAATTGTTCTTATGCGACCTGAATGCGCAGAAACGGTTTAAGTACATTCTTACGATAAAATTGCAAACTAGCTATTAAAAGTCTAGCTTCATCCGGATTTTACTTGCAAAAACAAAGTTTTTTGTAATTTTTTACGCGCCACTTCTGTGTTTCAAACTTACTCGAATCGGTTCAAATTTTGTTAAAAGGTAGACAGATATGTGAAATTAATGTCGTCCTGTTGTTTGTGACATCTTTATCCGTTGCCACGATGTAAGCAACATTGTACGCAAGACAATAAAAAAACCTGTACCGGATCAGTCGTCGCTCGAATCAACAAAAATCTTCGTCTTTTGTTAAGCTATTGCGGTCTAACGTGAAAATTATAGTAAAGAAGAAGCTGAGAACCAGAGTGAGAAATGCTGCTATCGCATGACAAGAAAAGACGAATGTATCCTGGGCAGAGCGAGGGATAAAAAAGGGAACTCTCTTTTGGACTCATCTGTCAGCTTCAAAGACATCAAAACATCTTCGAATATTCGCGCTGTTACGAGTTAAAACTACTTTCCCAGCGCAATGTGCTATGTTAGCTGCAGGTTGTTGGCACACTTGCATCTTAAAATTTATAGCCTAAAGTTCCTGATGCTGTGCCCAAACTCCAGGAGATTCGCCAGCTGTAGTAAACATGGCTGAAGAACACAGATGTTATAGCTAAAAATGTTTTTCTGGGGATATGCAATTTCTGAGAGTGGATTTGTTCGGGGGGGGGGGGGGGGGGGGGAGTAAATCATTTTTTGATTTCTGGGTATGACGGACGATTTTTCCCCCAAAGGGACCAATTCTGCCTCAAACCCGTCCCCTGTGAAATATAGTGAATGGTGTAAAAGCAAATACACGCATTCATATACTTCTAGAGACTGGGGTGCAACTACATTAGGAAGTACCCGAGAGTTGGGGGTACATCTGTAATACGAAGTATCTCAGAGTGGGGACGCATGCATCCTTAACTATGATACGTTGCACCATATTTTCACCAGGGACAAATGCCATGTTGCATGACATGATGGCACGAAATGACGTCATGTATCATGTTACTGTAGTCGACACAGTGCGTTATATTACGTGACATGGTAACTAATACTAATAAGTATAGATGTGCATTTATGTGAATATGTTTCGATCTAAATGTCTTTAAAGGTGCCCGATACGTCGAGAAGCTAGTTCCCTTCTTCAATAATCTTGACTGCTAAGGACATATTCGCCTTTTTCGTGCTATGACAGGAGCATTTTTTATTCTGGTTCTTAATGTTCGAACAAAACACATGTTCCAAAATCCTGCTGCAAACCGATGTCGGTGATATGGGTCTGTAGTTCAGAGGATTTCTGCTATTTCCTCTATTGTGTTTTGGTGTTCAAATGGTTCAAATGGCTCTGAGCACTATGGGACTTAACATCTGAGGTCATCAGTCCCCTAGAACTTCGAACTGCCTAAACCTAACTAACCTAAGGACATCATACCTCCATGCCCAAGGCAGGTTTTGAACCTGCGAACGTAGCGGTCTAAATGTCTTTGAAGGTAACATGTGCAACTTCCAAGCTATTAGGCAGGAATCATCCGTCGAATGAGCAGTTGTGTAAGGATGGAACGGTTATATCAGCATACTCTGAAAGAAACTCAGATGATATACAGTCTGGACGGGAAATTGGTTGCACATGGATTGACGAGCTACTGACACACCACAACTCTCCAGACACTTTCACATGATTTCGGGCACGGAGCTGAATCAGCGTGGAATGGTCGTCCCGTATATGTCATCCAACGTCAGTTCGACCCAGTGTGCAGCTGGATTAGAGATAATGTGGTAGCTCTGTGTACTGAAATTCGCATTCTGTTTCTACACAAATCACCCACAATTTTAACCGTGTTTCCTTTCTACCGTGTTGTTGTTGTTGTTGTTGTTGTTGTTGTTGTCTTCAGTCCAGAGACTGGTTTGATGCAGCTCTCCATGCTACTCTATCCTGTGCAAGCTGCTTCATCTCCCAGTACGTACTGCAGCCTACATCCTTCTGAATCTGCTTAGTGTATTCATCTCTTGGTCTCCCTCTTCGATTTTTACCCTCCATACAGCCCTCCAATACTAAATTGCTGATCCCTTGATACCTCGGAACATGTCCTACCAACCGATCCCTTCTTCTAGTCAAGTTATGCCACAAATTTCTCTTCTCTCCAATTCTATTCAATACCTCCTCATTAGTTATGTGATCTACCCATCTAATCTTCAGCATTTTTCTGTAGCACCATATTTCGAAAGCTTCTATTCTCTTCTTGTCCAAACTAGTTCTCGTCCATGTTTCACTTCCATACGTGGCTACACTCCATACAAATACTTTCAGAAACGACTTCGTGACACTTAAATCTATACTCGATGTCAACAAATTCCTCTTCTTCAGAAACGCTTTCCTTGCCATTACGTCTACATTTTGTATCCTCTCTACTTCGACAATCATCAGTTATTTTGCTCCCCAAAGGGCAAAACTCCTTTACTACTTTAAGCGTCTCATTTCCTAATCTAATTCCCTCAGCATCACCCGACTTAATTCCACTACATTCCATTATCCTCGTTTTGCTTTTGTTCATGTTCATCTTATATCCTCCTTTCAAGACATAAGACACTGTACTGTATAAACACAATAAGTAAAATTCTGTTAGTTGAGTCCTTTGTGTGTTGAAACATTAATGACCAGCAGAGCTGATACGTAAATGTAGCTCTGTCAACAGAATTGTGCAGTAGCGACGCGGCGAGCGGCGAAGGACGCACGGGCCCATCGCACCGCGCAGGGACGTTTCGGGACTAATTAAATTCTAGCCGTGGCAGGAGCCTTAATTTCCGGACGAATTTCGGCGCACCGGCCGGGCGGCGGCCGCCTCCTGCGCGCTGGCAGCCGCTCGGGTCGTAAAGTGGCGAACTGTTCCTGTTGGGGGGGGGGGGGGGGGGATGGGGCGGGGCGTGGATTGGCGCGCAGCTCGCCTTGTAATTTCCGCAGCGGCAGCTCCGCGAGGAGAGGCGGCGAGAGGTTCGCGACCGAGCGCCCCGGCGGGCAGTATGCTAATGCCCGCCGCGTATCAGGCTCTATCATATAAAGCCGTAAAAGCGGCCACCGCCGCTAAACGCCCTCTCGTTTTATGTGGCCGCGCCTAATAGGCGACCGCTGCCCGCTTTATATTTCGCAGCGCCTTTTTATTGCAAGGGGGATAAATTAAATTCTAGGTCACGGTGGGAGATAAATTTCTGCACCCTTGCCGGTCCTTTTATCGGTTATTCTCTCTTCGCCTCCGTTCCTTTGTTTTACATCTCCCCCCCCCCTTTCGATTTTTATTTACTACGTCAACCCGTGCCGTGTTCGTCGTCCTGTCGTTACTCCCTTCAGCGAGCTGTGCTTGTAGTTATCTCTTTCACATCTACTCTACTGACCATTAAAATTGCTAGACCAAGAAGAAATGCAGATGATAAACGGGTATTCATTGGAGAAATATATTATACTAGAACTGACATGTGCTTACATTTTCACCCAATTTGGGGACATAAAAAATTGTTCAAATGGCTCTGAGCACTATGGGACTTAACATCTATGGTCATCAGTCCCCTAGAACTTAGAACTACTTAAACCTAACTAACCTAATAACGTCACACAACACCCAGTCATCACGAGGCAGAGAAAATCCCTGACCCCGCCGGGAGTCGAACCCGGGCGCGGGAAGCGAGAACGCTACCGGACGACCACGAGCTGCGGATTGGGTGCATAGATCATGAGAAATCAGTACATAGAATAACCACCTCTGGCCGTAATAACGGCCTTTATACGCCTGGGCATTGAGTCAAACAGAGCTTGGATGGCGTGTACAGGTACAGCTGCCCATGCGGCTTCAACACGATACCACAGTTCATCAAGAGTAGTGACTGGCGTAGTGTGACGAGCCAGTTGCTCGGCCACCATTGACCTGACATTTTTAAATGGTGAGAGATCTGGAGAACGTGCTGGCCAGTGCAGCAGTCGAACATTTTCTGTATCCAGAAAGGCCCGTACAGGACCTGCAACAAGGGGTCGTGCATTATCCTGCTGAAATGTAGGGTTTCTCAGGGATCGAATGTACGGTAGAGCGACGGGTCGTAACACATCCGAAATGTAACGTCCGCTGTTCAAAGTGCCGTCAATGCGAACAAGAGGTGAACGAGACGTGTAACCAATGCCACCCCATACCATCACGCCGGGTGATACTCCAGTATGGCGATGACGAATACACGCTTCCAAAGTGCGTTCACCGCGATGTCGCCAAACACGGATGCGACCATCATGATGCTGTAAACAGAACCTGGATTCATCAGAAAAAAATGACGTTTTGCCATTCGTGCACCCAGCTTCGTCGTTGACTACCCCATCGCAGGCGCTCCTCTCTGCGATGCAGCGCCAAGGGTAACTGCAGCCATGGTCTCCGAGCTGATAGTCCATGCTGCTGCAAACGTCGTCGAACTGTTCGTGCAGATGGTTGTTATCTTGCAAAAGTTCCCATCTGTTGACTCAGGGATCGAGACGTGTCTGCACGATCCGTTACAGCCATGCGGACAAGATGCCTGTCATCTCGACTGCTAGTGATACGAGGCCGTTGGGCTCCAGCAAGGCGTTCCGTATTACCCTCCTGAACCCACCGTTTCCATATTCTGCTAGCAGTCATTTGATCTCGACCAACGCGAGCAGCAATGTCGCGATACGAAAAAACCGCAATCGCGATAGGTTACAATCCGACCTTTATCAAAGTCGGAAACGTAATGGTACGCATTTCACCTCCTTACACGAGGCATCACAACAACGTTTCTCCAGGCAACACCGGTCAACTGCTGTTTTGTGTATGAGAAATCGGTTGGAAACTTTCTTCATGTCAGCACGTTGTAGGTGTCGGCACCAGAGCCAACCTTGTGTGAATGCTCTGAAAAGCTTATCATTTGCATATCATAGCATCTTCTTCCTGTCGGTTAAATTTCGCGTGTGTAGTACGTCATCCTCGTGGTGCTAGTGGCTAGTAGTGCATAATCCGCAAGCTGAGCGATGGTGTGTGGAGATGATACTTCTGGTACCACTAACTGTTCACCGCCTTCACTGTCATTCGCGAACAGAGCGTGGGAAGCATGGTTGTCGTTAAACCTAAGTAATTCCTCAAATTTCCGGATTTTGCTGTTATAATTTCCGCGAGTCGTATACAAAAGGAAGTCAGAGTTTGTGCTAACTATTCTTATGTGAAAACACTTGAGGATTTTGAAATAAAACAAACATTATTATCATTCTAAATCATTAGTCTTTATGTCTACGTATTTACTCCTCAGTGCAGTAACTCTGTCGACGACCACACTTTTCCGAACAAGAGACCGTTCCTGTAGAACGACTTTGTTGACGGAGCCACAACCTCACCTCTGCTTGCACCGCTTCAGTATTGCCAAAGTGAAGTCCTCGAGGGTGTTCTTTACGTTTTGGTAACAGATGAAAATCGGAGGAGGAGGCGTGACAACAGACATCGATGTCAGAGGCGGTGCTAGGATGTTCACGGGCTGGGACAGCCAATACGCATGTGTCACAACAATGCTCGACGAACTCAACTGGGAACCTTTGGAGAAGTAAGACGACGAGGTTCTCGTGAAACCATGTATTCTGAAAAGCCTGTACGACTGTCGTATAGCCACAGTTGTGTCTCACGTAGAGATCTTGAGCATAATATACGAGACACTAGGGCGCCCACATGGGCATGTAGGTAGTCATTTTCCCCTCGCTCATTAGGCAAACAGAAAAGTACAGAAGATCCGTAATATCTGTCAATGTAGCCTCCGCCATGCACTTTACAATAGCATGTGGAGTATGTCTGTAGATGCAACTGCCTTTGGTTGCGTCATCGCAAATACGGAAATGGTATTCGACGAATAGGACTATGAACTGAGTTATTAACCACGGTCGACTTCCAGCTGTAGTGAGTGTGTATCTCTTTCAGATCGCTAAAGAGACAAATGAATCTCCACGTCCTGGGATTTTCTACTTACAGTATGAAATGGTATAATGGATATATGCAGACTGAAGCGACAAATGAAAGTTTGTACCAAGGCCGAGATTTGAACCCACTTCTCCAGCTCAATAGGCAGATGTGCTAACCACTAAGCCACGCTGACACAGCGGCACAGTGAATGGGAATTTGGATTGAGGAAGGAGGCGTCCTGGTGTAGTCCGTGCAATTGTGCAAAGCCACTGTGCAAGGGTGGCATAATGGTTGGCACACGTGACCCGGGCTCGAGTCCCGGCCTGGGTACAAATTTTCACTACCTTCTTGGCATTGCCAGGATGCATTTTGCATCATATTTCCCTCAGAATTATCTAATTGCATTTAACTACATTCCGTTGCCCTTCTCTTACTTTTGTTGGTGTTCGTTTTATGACCACTTTTTTTAAGACATGTGAATTTTGTTCAATTGATGTGCCAAACCCTTTGCATATTCCGAATCTGAAATTTAATCCTTTTTTCAATTTTTCTTTAATTTCCTTTACTGGCTGTTAAGTTTACAGAATGAATATCATATACTTTAAAATATCTTGTAATGTCGCAACTGGCCACTCCTTATGTACCAATACATTTTTTGACAAAGCCGTACTTTCCATACAGAACGATGGTTTCGATCTTCAGAAGCTCACACCTGGTATGGAACCGAAAATACAGACGATCCATCAGATATGTTATCGCAAGACGTATTTTCATAGGAAAGCAAGTATGGCAGTATGCCCATGCAGCTGAAATTTGTATCCGTGTCAACACAGCAAATGAGGTTTGGGTGTGCAAAACCTGCGTTTTTTGATCAACTTATCAATTCGACGATCAAATTTTGATCTTCTACCCATTTTCTAATCGATATATTTTACACATACTGTTTATTCAGCGTACACCCACTCAAGATTAGCAATGCTGCCTCCAGGTCATTTGCGTTTATCTCAAGTGGTAATGTATTACTTTAGGGAAGATTTATACATACACTACTTGTTGTAGGACCATTAAAGTATGGATCTGGTTCTGAGACATGGTTCGAACCAATGAATAATATGCTGGAGTCTCTAGGAACCTTCTTTAATGTGTTGTGAAAATATTTGGGTAGGCCCATATTATTTTATTTTTCTGTCCACCCCAACGCAGGTTGAACTAGCTATTTCGGCAGATGCTGATAAATTCGTTTCAGATTTTCGCCTTAGTTTTGCATGTGATGATTCGAATTGCTGATAACGCATAAGATCATCATTTTGTTAAGAATGTATTCAGTCAAAGACAAAATACAGGAGAGCGTACCCGAAGAGTTTAGTGAAATCCCTTAAATTTCACCATTACGACCAAAGGACTCAAAAAGTGCGGACTACATCGAACCTGACAGTAATACATTTCTTCCGTTAAGGAAACATTGTCCAATTTTGGAAGTTAACGTCTAACTAGAGTAGTTAGAGGGTGGGAATAATGTTTATTGTTTATTTCTTTTTCAGCATAGCACTAAAACATCGGTTGTGGGCAAGCAGAATTTCAAAGTTAACATCTCCACAGTATAAGAAATTATACAAAGCAATGGTTTATCTTCTCCATATTTGCTGTTTACTAAGCCTTTCACAGCAGTAAAACTCTGGTGTATTTCTACGTTTCTTGTGAATACTAGACGTTTGTAAGCGTTATACCGAATAATAAGCTGCTATATACTCGTTGTTACATTTGTAGTTAAAAGGAATAATTTGCTTGCCTTTACTGCCGGGATTTTTATCCTCTTACTTTGGTCATTTTACCTTCCTTATGCACTTGCTGGTTGTCTTTTAAACACGACCTTTCAGCAACAGGGGCACATACATCCAAGACTTGACTCGCCCAGGAAGCATGAAAGACATGCAACCGAAACCAAATACAATTGAAACCAGATACAATTGAAACCAGATACAACTGAAAGTTGATGCCTGGATCCACTAATGCAACGAATAGTGTAATAAGCAGAAGTAGCGCTTATTCAATAAAACAGGTCAGGATGTAATTTGAATTATCCTAATTATTGCAGAAGGGTGGCGAACTCAGAATTATTTAAGGCAGTTATGAGATATCGGGTATACTCCATTAAACCGTAAGAAAGTTTCAGGATAGAGTTGAAAATATAGTGTTTTCCGATAATGAGGATACTGTTGACATACCGGATGGTTATAATTAAAGTGCAGTTATTCACCGACGCCCATTGTGTTCTGTAATCATCGTAAGGCATCAAAACTTGGTAGATACGCTAATGCGTTCATGCGGAACAGATCTGATCTGGAAAAAATTAGCTCCAATTCTGGCCACCAGGAGTAAATCTGGAGCTCCATTGCATCTTGTCGGCATCTCTGATGCTCATATTGAACAAAATTTCTAAGTGGAGATTAAGAACAAAATCATGATGCCCTTCTCACTTGTTTCACCTTCCTAATCCATTACATATGGAAATATTTCAAACCATCTTTCTTACATTCACAGGGCCATGTTTGCATCACGTAGCCAAAATTGGGATTAATTGTTTTTCGCAGTAAATCTGTAGCGTGTTAACGCATTAGAATATCTAGCAATTTCTCTGCCATAAAACGTTTACAGCCCACATTGGACCTCTGAGTAGCTATACGATTAATTATAGCCACACAGTAGACAGACGGTTCGAGCCATCTAAAAAGATTTTCGCCAAATAGTGACTGGGGTTGAGATTGGTGACTTTGTTTCCTAGGACGTTCAAGTTGCTTAGACTTTGTAAAAAGGGAATTGTGATATTTTTGATA
The DNA here is from genome assembly GCF_023864275.1 of Schistocerca cancellata. Classification (NCBI taxonomy): domain Eukaryota; kingdom Metazoa; phylum Arthropoda; class Insecta; order Orthoptera; family Acrididae; genus Schistocerca; species Schistocerca cancellata. Next base: position 227,646,061 of record NC_064631.1, on the reverse strand, counting down.
TCGCTTGAAAATTTTTGGAAACTATTTGCAGCCATGTAGTAAACACGATTAACAAATTCAGTCTGCACACAGTAATCACAGCTTTGCTCCGTAAACCTTGAGTGAGGGGCGCACAGAGTCATGTCTTCCATGTTGATCCAACTTTCTGCCATTCATTGCAAGTAGTTTCATAGTAAATCTTATTCCATTTTTGTCTAATTCGAACTTGATCTCAGTCTCTAATGGCAACGACCTGATCTTCCCATATTCGAACACCATTTAAAAAATTTAGTTTCATCGTTTCTGTATTGATCATTAGCTTGAGCATAGTTGTCCGGAACTGAGAGCAAGAGAGAAGGGCACGGTTGACGAGAAGTGGCGGAGAGGAGTAAGACATATAGCGCTGCTACAGCTGCTACGTATGCGATGAATAATGCAGCCTTGCATGTATGCAAATGATTGATCTTGTCATAAGCGGAGGCAGTAATTGCGACCCCGTACGATAGCCGCTTTCCGAGAACTGTTCTTCCAAAAGCACAGGCGGCCGCTGTTATTTGTCCCGCCTGGCGCGTCTTCCGAGAACTTCCGACTTCTGATCTGAGTGTTAGCGCCAGGCTGCGATTTCTGGGAATTCCAGCCCGCGGCTAGGCCTTTGTTTCGGGAAGAGGCTACAGCTCCGATCGTTCTCTCCCGTATAACTTCTACTTTCTCACGTTACTCGACGCCGTTAGTTAGGAGTGGTTCACTGTAAGAAACGTTCAAGAAGTCAGAGTTCCCGAAATTTATTCACTGTAGCGGAACGTGGCGAACTTCAGTTAAGTATCGTTATCTACATACATTTCTGTGTCCCGGCTTAAACGAAAGAATAGTCAGGGCAGTATTTGTCAAATTGACAAATCAATTTAAAAAGTTCCTTTAACCGAATTTTCGCTTTGTGTACATCATGTCAACATGCACCATGCATGGATAAATACAAAATAATTACTATGACTAAGAGAAAGAAGACGATAGTATACGATTATCAATTTCTGGAGCCACCGAGCGAGGTGGCGCAGTAGTTAGCACACTGGACTCCTATTCGGGAGGACGACGGCTAGCCAGATTTAGGTTTTCCGTGACTTCCCTAAATCGCTTCAGGCAAATGCCGGGATGGTTCCTTCGATAGGGCACGGGCGATTTCCTCTCCCTCCTACAGTCAGAGCTTGTGCTCCGCCTCTGTTGACGTCGGTCGACAGGACGTTAAACCCAATCTTCCCTCCTTCCTTTATTTCTGGAGCCAGAATAGGGGAAAAACAACGAACGTGTATCAAATAGAACGATCTCATGACATCGCTAGTAGGGAAGGAATTGTTAGATTCTAAAGGCGGGTAGTGCGAATATGATGTGCATATGTAAAGAAAATCGCATAAAAGACGCTCGTGTGGACAATTCTAGACCATTGCTCCAACGTTTGGAGTCTAGACAATATGTCAGTACAACAGAAATGGTAGTTAAACGGACATATCTTGAAGAAAGTCTACATTGTTTTCACGAAGTCTTGTAGTGTAAATTTAGAGCACCGGTACCGGATGTAGTCTACGCAATAATCCTACAGAGTCCATCGCATATTTCGCATGGTATACAGGAGGATGAAAATAACGGATGAGGGTGCGTACAAGAGTCTTCACAGTTAGTCACTCCATTCATGATCAAACTTTTTCAAGGTTTGGTTAATAACTGTACAATGTAACAATCGCCATGCAGTCTTCAATCACTTTCAGTGTTCACTGGACACCATTGGATGACCAAATGGCGAATTCGCCCCAACCCCGACAAAACACAAACAGTTCTCTTCCAACACAGACATTTGACGGAAAAAAAAGACAGTAAGACGATAAAGACATTCAACTAATCACTATGGAACATGGCCACTCAGCCAGATACCTAGGAGTACACACGAGCGAAATCTTAGCTCGAAAACACACCTGAATCACTTACTAAACAAAACGCCACTCAGACAAAATTTAACAACACAGGTGCAAGGGCGCTTCCATGGCTGCAGCGATGAAACAGCTCTAAATACGTATAAAACATTCATAAGACCATTATTGGAGTATGCAGTCGCCTCTCTCGGGAGAATACAGGCTCAGGTGAAAAACTCTTCAAAACGGGAAGAAGACTTATACGCAGCATCACCAAAGTACCTGCCACAACCACGAGCAATGAAGTGTACACAATCACTGGTATAGAACCACTGCAAACCAGAATGGCCAAGCTCAGGGCAAGATACGGCAAACACATACTCCACACAAGGTCAGACATGGAGGATATTCTCACCGTAAACGGAAGAGAAAACAGAAAACTTAAGTACAAATATATACCACCCTCACGCAAAATAGCCCAAAACACAACCGAAACATTCCCTGACGTCGTCCCAATCTTGCAACCCCTAATCGAAATTTTGCCGGCCGGGGTGGCCGAGCGGTTCTAGGCGCTACAGTCTGGAACCGGGCGACCGCTACGGTCGCAGGTTCGAATCCTGCCTCGTGCATGGATGTGTGTGATGTCCTTAGGTTAGTTAGGTTTAAGTAGTTATAAGTTCTAGGGACTGATGACCTCAGATGTTAAGTCCCATAGTGCTCAGAGCCATTTTGAACCCTAATCGAAAACACAACACCAACACACCTAGGCGAAAGAATATTAGATTAAACACACACACACACACACACACACACACACACACACACACACACACACACACCAGTAAACAGTCTAAACAACACCGAACACTTCACAATACCGAACACCCCCTCTCAAGGATCAATTAACAATTAAAAAACCGTCAATTAAAATTGAAACTACCCAAGGAAGAGATGCAACTCACCTATAAATGTAAATTACTATATCAAAAACACATTGTAAAACTACGCTCGGAATCTGATATCTAAAATACATTACCGAAATCTATGTGTAACGATCAAGAAAATCAACCATGAAATTTAGCATGTCATTACTAACAAATTACTTATAATTACACCTCACTTATATATCTTCAACCTTCTTATGTATATATCCTATCTCATACTGAATTTCTGTGCCAAAAAACCAAAAAAGAAAATAGTGTTGTCAGTAGAGAAGCAGAACAGCAGAATGGATCGCTCACAAGAGCTCAGTGACTTCGATTATGGAGTAGCCATTGGATGTTACCTGAGTAACACATCGCTTAGGTACATTTCAACCCTTCTAACGCTACCCAGATCGACTTTCGATGTGATTGTAAAGGGAAAACATGAAAGAACAACCACATCAAACCAAGACTGTGCAGGCCTCATTTACTGGTGTAAATCAGCCGAAGGAATCACTCAAGTGCCAGAGTACTATCAGCATTCCAGCTAGCCCAGTGACAGCCTCTATGGGGTTAAAACAATGGGACACAGTGGTGCAGCAGTTTCTCAGAAGCCACACATTTTATAGTCATCTGCAAGCGACGCTGGAGGTGCTGTAAAGAGCGACGCCACTTCAGTGGAAGACTGGAAACGAGTGATTCGGAATGATGGATCACGCCATACCTTATGGGAATCCGATATGATTTTGGCGAATGCCTGGAGAACGTCACCTACCATCACGTCTAGTGCGAAGAGTGAGCTACTGAAGAGGTGTTGTTACGATATATTTTTAGTGTTAGAGTGTCGTCTCTTTATTTCGCTTAAAAATGCTAATTGCGGAAGGATATAAATAAATTTTACAGTTTTGTACACTGCATACACTAGAGGAACAGTACGGAAATGAAAATTGTATCAGCATGACAACTGTATCAGCGTGACAGTACTCGTTGTCATAAAGCTTCATCTGTGAGGCAATGGTTTGTAGACAATAACAGTCCTGAAATGGCCTCGCCTGTCCTTGAGTCCCAGCTTGAAGCCAGCGGCACAGCTCTGGACTTCGCTCCAGAACCTAGCGTCCAACGTCACTATCACCTCTCGTTTCTACTCTCGAGAAAGGATAGGCTGCCAGTCCTCCACAGGCATTCAAACATATCATCGAAAGTGTCCCCAGCAGAGTTGAAGCCATCATGAAGGCGAAGAGTGGGCGAACCCCGTATCAGTGTCCACTGAAAAGTGTCCGGATACTTTTCATTATTAAGTTGTTCTTGTTGCGTCCAGTCGAAGAATGGTTTTGACGGAGCATTTGCATACAAAATATGTGTAACCCAAAAAGTGTCGATCATTCTTTGTTACACGTTGCGGCCAAAGCCATAACCAAAACCTGAACCACAGATTCAATGTTCCACGACAGAAACCTGTTATGTCCATTAGAAGTGATTAGTGTGAGGCAGAGCCTGCGTCACTCTAATGTATAATACAGTTGTTGTCGTGAAATATTGATTCTCAGCTTCAGGTTTTATTTTTATCTGATGATAGCTGTGACAGAAACGCATCATAAGGAATACTAATCAAATTGCGATATAAACAATTTCTTATTTTCAGACCTAGTGAAACCCACGTCTGCTTGGAGCTGCTTACCGTAGTCAGATCTTCGTCGCTACCATTTTGTACCCCGCTCAGTTGCCTCCATTACTAAATTCACCATATATTAATAACTGGATGTCTTCTGTCGAACAAACTCTTCTTTTAGTCGAATTGTGCGATAAATATCTTTTGTCTCCGATTAGATTCAGCACGTCCTCATTAATTATGCGATCCACTCACCTTATCTTCAGCAGCATCACACTTCGGAAACTTTATTCTCTACCTGTCCGCAGCAGTGTTCATCGTCTACGTTTCGCTTAGATGGTAAAGCTACACATCAGATAAATAATTCTTGACAAGTTATTTCCAGAAAATTAAATTATCTACTTCACTAAATCTTCATGCTGCGTGTTCCTATGCCTGTATAATAGTGACAAGGTGAAGTATGTGTAAAATTAAAGTAGAAAAGATTGGACATTTGGCAACATTGAGGAAGACGGTAAATGCTAAAGAACTTCTGTTTATTCAGTGTGACAGTATTGATGACTTCTCAGAAAAATATTTGCGATCTGTTTGGTACTGCCTGATTACAAATGACAGCCACAGGTGAGAGAATCAATATATGAAACAAAAAAATTCTTGTTACCTGTAGCTATCGACTATGAGACATTGCAAAGTCCAGAGGTGGGCTTCATCCAGGAGGAAGTGTCAGCATTGTGGCTGATGAAGTTACATCTTACAATGGTCGTCGGATATCAAAATCAGTACCAGCGCTTCTGACGTTACTTTCGAGCGCTAGGAAAGCAGTTGCCAACAACCGCGGCAAGTTCAGACGTTTGCGTCCTCAGTCAGAAGACGCAGCTCTCCACGTTATTCTACCGTGTGCAACCTACATAAATTTGAACCTGCTTATTGTATTTAAGCCTTCGTCTCCCTGTACAATTTTTACCTCTCAACGAATTGACTACTCAGTGATACCATGGCTTATGAACCGATCCTTTCTTTTAATCAAAGTTTTGCCATAAATGTATTTTTCGCCAATTAGATTCAGTACCTTCTCATCAGTTATTCGCTCTACACAATTAATCTCAACATTTTTTGTAGCGCGACATTTCAAAAGCTTCGTCTGAATTGCTAATCGTCCACCGCCTCATCTCCGTACAAGACCGCATGCCATACAAATACCTTCAAAGTAGACTTGCTAATATTTTATTATATGTCAACAAATTCCTCTTTCTCGGAAATACTATTCCTGCTGTAGCCAGTCTACATTTTATATGCTCTTTACTTGGCCCGTTATCAGTCATTCAGCTGCCCAAATAACATAACTCGTCTTTTAACTTTTGGTACCTGAGTCCGCAATCTAATTTCCTCAGCATGAACACTGTCCATTCCACTGACCTGTTCTTCCTAGTTTTAAACCGTCTGAGATAATTACAATGTCATCCGCAAAGTTTAAAGTTTTCATTTTGCCTCCCTGAACTTTTAATTCAGTTTTACTGATTTGTCCTTGATTTCCTTTGCCGTTGCTCAATGTAAAGATTAAACAACTTCGCGGGTAGCCTGCAACCCTGTCTCACTCGCTTAACCACTGCATCCTTTCTATGTCCTTCCACCCTTATAACTGCAGCCCTGTTTCTGTAAAAGTTATAGAATAACCTTGCTCTCCCTATATTTTATCCGGGCTACCTTTTAGAATTTCAAAGAATGTTGGTAGTTCAGTCATCACTGTCAAAACCTTTCTCCAGATCTAAAAATGCTGTAAAATACTCAGGTAGGCTTCACCTTTCTTCAGTCTGCCTTCTAGGAGACGTCGTAGGATCAGCATTATCTCGCTAGTTCCTACATGTCTCAGGAAGCCAAACTGACCTGCGCCGAAATAGAAATCTTTCTTTTTTCATTTTCTTTATATTTGTCAGTATTTGGTAACCATGACTTAACTCAAGAGGTGACCTTTCTGTAACGTATGCTACTAGGTGGGGTCTGTGGGAACCTTGTGTTTGAACAGAGATTTAAGACACACATAACTCAAAATTTTTAATTTATGTTCTGTTACATTTCTTTTTACAATTATTTTAATGTTGTTTAAATGTTCCTTTCTTCTTTTATTGCACTAAATATAACTTGCAGCATTTACTATTTATCAAACACAGTAACATACTTTTGTGTGGTTTTTTAAATAGTTCAGATAAATGGACTGTTAGAGAATTGAATTTTACATTCTGAAAAGTTGTACCGTATAGAAAGTAAATTTCCAAATAGAACTAAATGCCAGGGTTTAGATTCGTACATAAAAATTCCACTTCATAGGCTTAGAAAGTTAGTCTGCAGAATTGACTTTCATTGCTGCGATAAACATTCTCCTTATCACCACTCAGAATACAATTAATTTTAACTAACAATTTTAAGTATTTTATTGGAGAAACAGACAGATCACCATCAGAATCGTTGTGAAGTTCTTTCTCTGAATGACTCTCCTGTTCGATAGCAGAACTCATCACTGGCTATTGTGAAAGAGTCGTCTTTCTCGTCTACTACTTGATTTACATCACTGACACCTTCCACCATCCACCGACTGACCATTTCATCAAACTCAGGAGAGTGAAAACTGACGCGTTTCTGCGAACACATTTCCGGTACCGTACTGCAGAAACAGGCAGGTATTTCAATAGGCGCGGTACAGGACACCCTATCACCTGTCACTAGCATGTGTTAACAATTAACAAAGAAGACGATAATGCAGCCGAGAGCAATACACTTTTTTTTATTTTTCAATACTTGATACATAAACAACCCACAACCTTAAACAATTAGCGGGTCCTAATCGATACAATACAAGTGTTATTGCTACAGCATATTCTGTGGTTAGTTCTTTTACACACACTATGGGCACTACTATTGTGCCTAGATTCTGTTAGCCTATTCCTACTTGTGCTAATCCACTTTACCTGCTGCGTTATAGGTGTGCCAGCATTGTATAAACCTACGTTGTTGGCCGTGTTCACCGAGCTAATACCGGTGAACATGCCCGGGAGTGGTTGATCGCTGCAGTGCTGCACTACTTTTGCTATCCTAGCTTATCCTACATCTAACCTAATATTTAACCTAATGTCGAATCCGGTGAGTGTCTGAATCGGTAAGAAAGGCGCACGCTCCCCCTAATCCCAGACGTGGCGGATTCCAGCCGTGAAGCGGCTGGCCAAGTCCACGTCTCGGCGGAACGGGACAAGTGCAGGGAGTCTAAGTCAGTAGCAATACACTTTTGAGTTGACAATTTAAGGAGGGTAGTGGGAGCATAGAAGTATTCCGCCGCAACTGACCCTGGAGAGCGAGTTCAAAAATTTTCACGCGGTCTGAGAGACCACACGTAGTGAGTTAAATGTTAAACTGATGGTGCGGCAGTAACCTCACCTGTCAGAACCCGCCTTCTTTACAAATGATGCTACTGGATTCTTCTTGAAGTCTGAGGGTATTGCACCTGAGGTTAGGCTCCTAACAGAGCCGAAGCAACACCGCGTTAGGTGAAAGGGGCAGTGACGTAGCTCGAAGTAGACCTGCAAGCCGGTTTTCATTTGCACGGGAGCTGTCGCCGCCCGCGCCTGCGGTATGCACGAAATGTCTCGCTCTGGCGCGAGATTCGCGGCTGCCGTGCCGTTCCTCCCGCGCGCTGTGCGCCCACAGCCGGGCCGACCAATCGGAGCCGCGGACGGCGCTTACGCACGCACGCCGCCCGCCGCGGAACCGCGGGCCTAGATGCAGCGGCGCTAACTGCCTCTAAACAGGCGGGGCGTGGGAACGCGCAGCCGCCCGCCACACCGATTCCCGTGTGCGCGCCAACGCGCCCGCCGCACGTTAATGATATTCGCAACCATCGCCTCGCGGCTCGCATCAATTAGCCGTTCATCCGACGCCGGCGCGGCCGATCTCGTTTGCGCAGCTAGTTACCACTCGCGCCCTTCCGATGCGGCGGCCGTTCCTCTGTGTGCCGCTCTGTTGCCTGGTTTCTCACGAACCTGGTGCCCCTGCGACGTGCTGTTCCAGCAAAGGCGGACTTGCGTCAACCAGCCAACTCTTGTCAATCTGTCAGACGAACCGCGCGTAACCTGTGAGGTGACACTGAGGCGAAAATTTCGCCAGTTTCTGATAATCTGTTGGTCTACACGCATTTTCAGAGCGGTAGACGGACAATAAGCCCGAAGGTTGAAGTAGACCCGTACAGTGGCTCGGCATTTACACACAAAGAAGAGCCAGAGGAAGAGAGACACGTGTGATTTTGATAGATTCACAAAAAGCAAATGACACCATAAGAATAAAGAATCTACGAGGCGTGTTTTTAAAGTAAGTACTGTTTTGAAATTAAAAAAGGACGTGCTAAGATATCTCAATAATTTTATTTTTACGTGAAACCCTGTACCTTAATGTACGCACTGACGCCATTACAGTCTCATTCTTCCTTGTTTACGTTGTGTACTGAGTGGTTCAAATGGCTCTGAGCACTACGGGACTTAACATCTGAGGTCATCAGTCCCCTAGAACTTAGAACTACTTAAACCTAACTAACCGAAGGACATCACACACATCCATGCCCGAGGCAGGATTCGAACCTGCGACCGTAGTTGTCGCGCGATTCCAGACTGAAGCGCCTAGAACCGCTCGGCCACACTGGCCGGCTGTACTGAGTGTTTAAGATGCCTCCGATAATCGTGAGTCCCGCCGACTGTGAAGTACGGGCTGTTATAAGATTTCTTAGTGCTAAAGGCCTGAAAGCCGTCGATATTCACCGTGAGATCTGTGTAGTTTACGGAGATAACATTATGAATTAGGGAATGGTAAGAAAGTGGGTGAGAGAATTTAAAGATGGCTGCACAAATGTACATGATGAACAACGGAGTGGGCGTCCTTCGGTCGTTAATGAAAGTTTCGAGCAGGAAGTCGACAATAAGGTGACAGAAAACAGACGCTTTACGATTTCCTCCTTGCTGGATGACTTTCCCAATGTTTCTCGTAGTGTTTCGTATGGAATTGTGACCGAGCACTTGAATTACCGAAAATGTTGACGGATGTGCACAAAACCAAACGTTTAGACAGTGCATTGACTTTCCTTGAGCGGTACCACAACGACGGTGATGATTTCTTAAGCCAAATTGTTACGGGCGATGAAACATGCGTGGCCTACGTCACACCAGAATCGAAGCAACAGTCCATGGAAGTTGAGCAAGGGCATCGTTTTGCTGCAAGACAATGCCCGTCCGTATATGGCGAATCACACCAAAGATCTCATCACATCTTTTCGATGGAAAACTCTAGATCATCCTCTGTACAGCCCCCATCTTGTGCCCAGTGACTGCCATCTGTTCCTGCACTCGAAGAAACACCTGGGCGGTCAGCGTCTTCAAGTCGATGACAAAGTCAAAACAGTGGTGATGCAGTGGTTAACAAGTCACGCGGCAGTCTTGGAGGGTGTTCAGAAACGGGTACAATGTTATGTCAAGTGCCTCAATATTGACGGAAATTATGTAGAAAAGTAGATTAAGGTACAGGCTTTCATGTAAAAAAAAAATTAATGAGATATCTTAGCAAATCTTTTTATAATTTCAAAACGGTACTTACCTTTAAATAAAAACACGCTTCGTATATCTATATCTTGACGAGAGTATACTAAGTAAGGTGTATGTTGCTGCAGATAATGATGTTTATGACGGCTAAGGGACAAGAATTAAAATAGGAAAACAAATCTCCCGCGTAATAAGACCAAGCAATGGCTTCACACAAGGCTGCTGTATAGCACATTCGCTCTTTGAATTTTATTTCAACGAAGTTCTTAAAGAATGTACAGCCGACCGGTGTGGCCGAGCGGTTCTAGGCGCTTCAGTCTGGAACCGCGCGACCGCTACCGTCGCAGGTTCTAATCCTACCTCGGGCATGGATGTGTGTGATGTCCTTAGGTTAGTTAGGTTTAAGTAGTTCTAAGTTCTAGGGGACCGATGACCTTAGATGTTACGTGGCGTAGTGCTCAGAGCCATTTGAACCATTTGAAAGAATGTATGAGAAATGTGGACGAATAGGCCTAGATATACGAAGGCTATTCAGAGAGTAAGGAGCGGTCGTTCACGAAATGGAATCCATAGCAAAAATCCTGTGAAACTTTGCGCAGGTGAGCTGGGCACTCGATCGCGTCATGTCGCTCTTTTCAGTTCTGAGCGCACAGTGAGCACGTAAAGATATCTAGAACAATAGTGTCTGCCGCCAAGCAAGCATGCCCGCCGAGAGATTTCGCCTGATTTCATGCAACACCACATAGCGTATCAGTCATGCAATTCCTTCTTCGTGACAGTTCTCAGCCGCACAGTGCAGGCGCAATGAGGACGCTCTAGTAGCGTTTTCAGTGGAAAGAATTCGATCAGCCACCATACAGCCCGGACTTGGCTCTCTCTGCTTTTCATCTCTTCGCTCACATGAACCGCTGGCTACGACAGCGTTTTGGCATAGACAATGAGTTGCAGATAATCGTAGGCAATCGGCGGAAATTACAAGCGGCTGCCTCCGATGACGATGGTATTGGAAAGTTGGTATAACACTACGACACATATCTACGTCGGAGTGGCGATTATTCCATTTTCAATGTCGTTTATATTTCGCGACCGATCGGAAGTTCTAAAAAAATAGCCCTCGTAAACGACTAAGACTTCCGTCTTCTATACAAGAAATAGATGAAAATGGTTGACGTCAGGACACTGTTCTCTTAAAAGAAAAGATGCATTGACGCATTTCATAGTTAGCTGTGATATGGAAATGACAAAAAAGGCCAGAATCTCGATTGTAGTGAATAAATACATTTAATAACAATCAAGGTAGAAAATGTTGTCCCTTGTAAAAGGATGTACCATAAATATCTCTTCTCCCTAATTCGATTCAGAACCTCTTCATTAGATACCCGATCTTTTGTAGCATCACGTTTGAAAATATCCTCCTTCTTCATGTCCAAACGGTTTGTCGTCCATGTTTCAGTTCACTGCGAGGCTACACTCCATATAAATATTTTCGGAAAAAACTTCCTAACATAGACCCTATTTTCGATTTTAAAAAAAGTATCTATTTCGTATACGTACAAAGTTGTTAGCCGTATATTTAGCGTTTCTCCCCCCCCCCTCTCCCCCCGCTCATTCAAGGACGGAACGTTGGATGAATACTTGATTCTATGCCTGTTTCAAACTATTAACCGAGTATTGCGGCTCATGTTACTTACGGGAGCGCTATATATGACGCTCAGAAAGTTCACGTAACTTCACCTCGAAAAGAAACTGGGGGAATTATTGCGAAATATTTGGCATTTCGTTTTAGTGCATATCGCTTCATGCGACGTTTGCATTCAGATAGGGTTAATAAATGCACGTTGCACTTCGTTGCATACGCTCGATGTAATCATTTCGGCCTGTCGTGTGCAACTATATACATTTTGGGGTTATTTCACTGCAGCCTGAAAGAATGGTCCCTGAGCAGTTCTCGAAGCAGGCTGCTGCACTTTATTTTATCCGAACGCTCTGCTTCACACATCTTCACCTACTGTTATTACCAGACATTTTTACATTTAATCACTTAGCCAGAAAGAGATCTTTGTGCTATCATGACATTTTGTAAAGATCCTAATGGATATCCCTAAACTTTTTATCCGATAATACTCCAATTGTAATTATTTTTTGTGTAGTGTGAAATTGTAACTCAAATTGTTCGCTAGGCCTATACCGACAGTTAAGCCATAACACTTTGACTCACTCTTAAATTTCTGTCATGTACGTCTATGCCTCAACATCTAGAATAGCTTACTCTAAAAAATATGTGTGTCAATTGAATATTCTCATATTTGGTTAGATATCCATATGAACGTATTTTCTTCAGGTAATACCTGTTTCGTACTCAGAAAAACGCAAACTTCTATTCCTACTAGGGACATATGTCAGTGTGCCGGCTTCCTCTCAATTGCATTTTCGTCCTTCTAGACTCTAGGCGGAAATCAGTTACTGACAGTTCCGGCCAAAGGAGAGACGTCATTCTGTCCACTTTTGTAGGAAGATCACGTCAGGATACCTCTTACTGGAGGAAAAAAAATAACTGAGGAAAAATTCCTTTTTGGTATGGTACCTCGAAAACGCATCTACGTGAGAGTTTTACTCTAGCCCAGGATATATTGCTACAGGTAGCCATTGGCACTAGTAACGGTCGAATTTTGAAGTGATTACTCGCAAGTCTGTTGTGCTTAGGGGCTCCCAATTTATAACCAGATTTATCGATATGTGATGGCGCCGCCAGAAGACCAAGCTAGCAGTACCAAGGTAATTACCTTTACAGTTTCCGTGACGCATACAGCTCCAGAAATAAACAGCGAGAGATTTTTTCCTTGTGGTTTTTCAAAGATTTTGTAATACTCCATATCATTAGCCCCTGTCGTCCTTGACTATTTCAAATACGTAGTCACGTTAGATTTCTTTAGCGCGACGTGGCAGGAACGTGCAATTTGTTTATTGTGACCGGTTATGCGTTCGAATAAATTTTCCCTAACAAATTACTGCCCTACATCGTACCGTATCTTTATTTAACAAATTTTAAAGACTGTGACATGCGCTACAGTTATTGTCGTGAAATAATGGTTGACGAATCTCTCACTGTTTCATTTTTAATGTAAATATGTTGTTTGTTACTTCACAATTTCGTAACATTTTTCCCATCATATTATGTTGACTTACATCTGTCAAACGTGATGGTAATGGTGAATATCCTGCGGGTAAAGCTCTGCCTTTCTTCACTTATGTCACGGACGGCGCAGTAATTAAGTTTCATAGTACGAATATTAAAGTATTAGACGTGTGTGTGTGTGTGTTTAGAAATTACAATAGTTCTAACGCTAATGAATGTTGCGAGAGATCTCTCAGAATGGAGATTTGTATTATTCCGTACTCGACTGGGCACAAGTGACGTACTTGTAGTTAAAATCACTTCAGTTGTAGAGTGATTAGTAAAGTGAATCTATTAAGTATTTAGATTAACTTGAATTCAATTTTTTTTTAATGCGCTATACCAGACGCGCTGTCAAGCAAGTTTCAACGTCGTTGTTTATGGCTGACGTGCCTTAGGACATTGGCGAGGACTGGATGGGACATTAATTTGCAAGAAGAAAAGAATTTATGGTACGAGATATGCACTGGAGGTCATCTCGGTGGTTAATACTGACGCGTGTTGCGTGACCCGGGGTTTGAAACCGGGCTCGTAGTAATTAGTTCTAAAAGGCCAACTTTAATGGCCCTCGTTGGTAGCGGGGAGTCTGCGGCACGGGCCACATTTTACTGCTATAAACGAACTGAGAGCTGCAACACTGATGGTGAGATTGTCTGGAATTTTACAGCTATTGTGTTGCTTGTTGGTTATAATGACAGAACTAATTTATGAACATGGACTTTCGTTTCTGTCATTTATGCAAGCAGAGATGTCGATTGTTACTTGTCGACTACTGATCAGTTCGACATATACACTCCTGGAAATTGAAATAAGAACACAGTGAATTCATTGTCCCAGGAAGGGGAAACTTTATTGACACATTCCTGGGGTCAGATACATCACATGATCACACTGACAGAACCACAGGCACATAGACACAGGCAACAGAGCATGCACAATGTCGGCACTAGTACAGTGTATATCCACCTTTCGCAGCAATGCAGGCTGCTATTCTCCCATGGAGACGATCGTAGAGATGCTGGATGTAGTCCTGTGGAACGGCTTGCCATGCAATTTCCACCTGGCGCCTCAGTTGGACCAGCGTTCGTGCTGGACGTGCAGACCGCGTGAGACGACGCTTCATCCAGTCCCAAACATGCTCAATGGGGGACAGATCCGGAGATCTTGCTGTCCAGGGTAGTTGACTTACACCTTCTAGAGCACTTTGGGTGGCACGGGATACATGCGGACGTGCATTGTCTTGTTGGAACAGCAAGTTCCCTTGCCGGTCTAGGAATTGTAGAACGATGGGTTCGATGACGGTTTGGATGTACCGTGCACTATTCAGTGTCCCCTCGACGATCACCAGTGGTGTACGGCCAGTGTAGGAGATCGCTCCCCACACCATGATGCCGGGTGTTGGCCCTGTGTGCCTCGGTCGTATGCAGTCCTGATTGTGGTGCTCACCTGCACGGCGCCAAACACGCATACGACCATCATTGGCACCAATGCAGAAGCGACTCTCATCGCTGAAGACGACACGTCTCCATTCGTCCCTCCATTCACGCCTGTCGCGACACCACTGGAGGCGGGCTGCACGATGTTGGGGCGTGAGCGGAAGACGGCCTAACGGTGTGCGGGACCGTAGCCCAGCTTCATGGAGACGGTTGCGAATGGTCCTCGCCGATACCCCAGGAGCAACTGTGTCCCTAATTTGCTGGGAAGTGGCGGTGCGGTCCCCTACGGCACAGCGTAGGATCCTACGGTCTTGGCGTGCATCCGTGCGTCGCTGCGGTCCGGTCCCAGGTCGACGGGCACGTGCACCTTCCGCCGACCACTGGCGACAACATCGATGTACTGTGGAGACCTCACGCCCCACGTGTTGAGCAATTCGGCGGTACGTCCACCCGGCATCCCGCATGCCCACTATACGCCCTCGCTCAAAGTTCGTCAACTGCACATACGGTTCACGTCCACGCTGTCGCGGCATGCTACCAGTGTTAAAGACTGCGATGGAGCTCCGTATGCCACGGCAAACTGGCTGACACTGACGGCGGCGGTGCACAAATGCTGCGCAGCTAGCGCCATTCGACGGCCAACACCGCGGTTCCTGGTGTGTCCGCTGTGCCGTGCGTGTGATCATTGCTTGTACAGCCCTCTCGCAGTGTCCGGAGCAAGTATGGTGGGTCTGACACACCGGTGTCAATGTGTTCTTTTTTCCATTTCCAGGAGTGTACCTCTATATGCTGTAATCCACTGTAGGGGGTGTGGTGGAGGGTACATGTTCTACCTGTCTCATTTCATCCCTTTCATATTACATACGCACATAGTGCGTGGGAAGCAGTCGGCAGTCCACTGTACAAACAGGATTTTCTCCAATTTTACTGCAGTGGTGGAAGTAATAATTTTTGACATTTAATGAAATGCAGCACTCCGCGACACGCATGCCTTTCTTGAAGCAGTGTTCTGAGCATATCTGTAAGAACGCTGATTCCACGAAAATTTGACAAGTGCTCTGCAGTTCTAGGATTCAAACGAACTCTGACTGCGCACATAAATTACGGAGTATTGCGACTGAAGTTGGGGTCACATTCAAATATCCCGCTTCACGCTACGCACAAAAAGTGAAAGTAGGGCTCCATCAGTCCCTGTCGTAATTATGACAAGACACAATATTTTTGTCCCACTGCAAGAGCTACGAGGAACTCGTATATTCGCAACTAGGAGGGTTGACTGTGGCGTTCAACGAACGCGCTACACTTCGAAAATGACATGCTTCATCACTTAGAAGAGAACCTGAAACATTGCCCATGCCAGGGTCTCCTCACGAGCAAGCAGGTCAGAGCTCATTGTGTCCTGTGTGTGCGTACCGTGAAGCGGAAGTTAGAATGTGGTCAGATTTTCAAATTTATTTACATTCAAGCGCTACATTTAAGGACATGGATCCCTTAGCAAAACTTCATCTACTAAATCCCGTTTACAATCTCTAGAAACTTGTAATAGGAGTTGTCAAACGCCGTACTGAATCTTTTCCTGTATTTAATGCGCTTTAGCCGACATTACAGTCAGTAATGTGTGGCAATTCTTTTTAATGCTTGTATATAGGTGTCTGTATCATGTAGCGTGTTCAGTTTGCGAGATAAATTATTTAATCTGTTTTCACGTACTCAAACTTTTCAATATTACTACTTATTTGTTTTTGCAGGGTGTCCCAGGAGGTACGGAACATATTCAGGTAGCTGTCAGTACAGGGAATGGTAAATATTGAGGTATATGACAGGAACGGTCATTCAAAGCGACCAAGTCTACCGGACATGGGCTTTAAAGTACATACCTTAAGAGCTATGAGCACTTGTCCAGTAGAAAAACTGTATTTTAAAGTAGCGAAAATGATCAAGAGCTCATAGTCTTAAGGTATCCACTTTAGAGCCCATGTTTACTGGACATTTTTCCTTGTTTTATTCCATACTAACATTTATTAAAATATGGAAAGCAAACGGCTTGCAGTAGAAGAGATTTTTTCGCAGTATCTAAAATGGAGAAGTGCTCGTCGCTCTTAAAGTACGCATTTTAAAGCCCAGGTTTACTAGACTTTTCGCTTCGAATGATCGTTCCTGTCATATACCTGAATATTCACCATTCCCTGTACTTACAGCTAGACGTGAAAAGATACGTACATACATACATACATACATACATACATACATACTCACTCCACAAGCGTGCATGGGGGAGTGTGCCTTTACCACAGCTTGTCATTCCCTTTCCACTTACTGTTCGACTCCTAGATGGAACGAGGGAGAAAAGTGTGTTTATGTGGTTCCGATTTTTGATTGAAATTAATATATGGAAATGCCATTTTTCAATTAACGTTTCACCAGAGACGTAAGAAGCCCTTCTTCTACCGTAACTATTTCTGTCCTACTCTGCTAGTGTGATGGTTTGACAAAGCCACTGATGATTATTTGGCTAGACGTAGCTACATATGTCAGTCTTGGATGTTCACTTTTACTCACAAGAGCGCAATATTTTTCAGCGGCCCAACCCCGAAAAAGGCACCCCTGAGCGTGGTGTGTCTGTCTTCCGTCTTGTTACTTGCTATTAGTTGATGAAAGGCTTCCATCCTTGAGCCAAGTTTCTTGTTGAGCTTATCTCAGTATTGCTTAAAAACCAAATGTAGAGAATAACCTCCGGATAACGTACTTCGATCCATTGAAACGTCTACTGAAAGAAGAGTGGAATGGCTAGTACACAGGACTCTTTGAGGAGGACGGATGTTCCTCTCTGGACATCCACATTTAGAGTATTCGTGTTTTTCTTTGACCAGGTAGATATGACATCAAGTCCAGATTTTCCATTCTTCCTTAGCAGTCAACATTTAATATTCTTTCTTAACTGAAATCTTCACATACCAAAGTAGGTAGTCAGTCAGTGCTGTGAGATTCTTTGCGTGCTTTCGGGTCTGCAAGGTCCCTACTATTGCATACTACACGCAGGTCGGCCAAATGTTGTATTTTCATTGATCCATTGGCTAGTATGACGTTTATTCTGAATAAGTTGAGAGCCAAATCGGGATGTTGTGGTAGGTTGTCAACTTTCGAAATCCGTTGGCCCGTTTTCTCCAGGAACAAAAAAAGTGCAATCTGAAAGCGTAATGTTCAGAAGTGATAAGGTTTATAGTACGATATTACTTCGGTCTTACTCATTTCTATTTTTAATTGCCTTTACGAAAGGGGAACCACCTACCTACCACTGATCCTGAATGCTTGCTTTCGGTTAGCAGCAGTCCTGTACCTCTTTTACCAGAGGCAGGAGCGAAGCTGTGTCCATCTCGCAGTGTGTCCCTTGGGTACCGGCCTAAATTCCAGAGACCAAAGGCGGTAGCGGCATTTGCAAGTGAGACGTGTCGGCGCGGCCTGACAGACATGGAAGCCATCTCGAGGGGCAGCAGGCCTTTCTTCCTCCCAGCTGCTCCCAGTGGGCGCACAATGGGTGTCCCGTTAGGAGCGCGCATTGTCTCGCCGGGATAGGCTGGACAATCATCGCTAATCCGGCGGGACACGCCCCTATCACCCCGTCCCTCCGCATCGCGCGGCGGTTCTGAACAGAGGTCCCTCTGCCTGTGTGGTCCAGCCACAATCTCCCGCAGACAGTCTAGTTTGGAAAGGGCGTTTTCCGCGCAGTGGGACGCCACATGTCCCCACTGACATGCGTATCCTTCGCTATGCGTCGGCTGCGAATCCCGCCTAAGGCCAGATTGGCAGACTTTGAAGTCAGCTCGCCGTACAAACCATTTCCGCGTTTTAAGGTTCATTTTTTGTGAACGAGTGGATAAAGCTTCGCCTCGATGTCTGTACAGCAGTTGGTTACCACTGTTGCACACAGTGCACCACTCGAAAGAGGCCCCATAAACATGTGTAGCAATTCCGCTGAAACTGCACCGTGTAATTTGTGACGCCTGACGTGGCAGCACTGAAATCTGCAACATCCTTTGATACAACAGTGTGTTTCCGCACGTCGCTATGGCTGGAGTTCAGCGTCCAGGGGTCAGTGCCAATGTACTGCTATTCGGTTGAAGAGCGCATGTTTCTTGTGAAACAATGTTGGATTACTAGTTCCATTTATACATGTCTACGAATGTTTGTTGAACTTTTCGGTGACCAGCATATACCGTCTAAATGCTACATACAAAAGCTAGTGAAAAAGATGGAGAGTAGTGGAACGGTGCTAGATTTTCAAGGCGAGGGACGGCCGCCTTTGTTAGAAGAAGAAGAAGAAGAAGAAGAAGAAGAAGTGACTGTAGTGAAACAACGATTGTTGGCCTCTCCTGCAAAGTCTGTTCGATGACAAGATTGTGGAGTGTCACGGTGCAAAAGTCACAGAGCTGCGAAGAAAGCCGACATGTATCCATATAAGTTTACAGCTGTTCGGGAACTGAATTTCAATGACAAAGACGCATTACACTTCACCGTTGGGTTCAGCAATTTATTGCAGTACACACGGTTCAGCGATGAGGCGTAGTTCCACCTCTGTAGCTACGTAAACTCACAGAATGTACGTTTGTGGTGTAATGAAAATCCACATGCACTGATCGAGCAGCCACTGCATTCGCAAATGATTGGCTTGTTCTGTGCAATCTCACAGTGTCGCAACATCGGACAAATTTTTTTCGAGTCTGCTGTGACAAGTGCAGTTTACATTGAAATGTTTCGGGAATTTGTGAACCAGTTGGACGATGAAGAACGTATTCATGGTTTGTACCAGCAGGTTGATGCCACATGCCACACGTCTTGAGTGACCATGGCTGAGGTCGAATCATTTTTCCCCGTTAGTGATTTCTAAAGGACTGTGACACCCGAGGTTACCTGATTTAGTACCACCTGACTCTTTCCTCTCAGGTGGCCGGAAAGAAAGAGTCTACAGGAACAAACCACACAACTTCGAAGATTTACGAGAGAACGTCATTCGTGAAATCCAGGCAGTTACACGAGATGTTCTGGCAGCAAAATTGGAAAATCTTCAGCGTCGTGTTCAGCTGTGTTTACGAGTGGAGGGCGATCACTTCCAACACCTTTAGTGATTCACCTTTATTCCCCACGAACAATGTATGAGATGTTCATTTCATTTCGCGATTTTTATGCAAAGCCTTTAAGTGTAATTTAAGCAAATGTTTGTTTGTGGGGCCTCTTTCGAGTAGGGCACACTGTATTTCTGTGAATCAATGTGTGTGTGTGGGGTGGGGTGAGTAAGAAGAGAGTAATGGGAAGTAACGAGATACTTTGGGACCATTGTTAAAATATGCAGATTTTATCTTCCTTGCATACTCACTGATGTGCTTTAATGAGTGATTTATGTATTATCATGTAGCTCTGATAAACGGGGGACTGATGAAGCATGCGTCACTATACTGAAGAATAAATAAAAGAGCATACATAAATAAACCAACCGGAGCTTGTAACACGAAAACCGCTGAAGGCATCGTAAGGCCATTGCCCAAGGAGGAAGTGTGGTTGCTATAAGAGCGCTGAGGCCCCAAAATCACGGCTGGAGGGACATGGGCGCACACCCACGTGACGACAGCGATCACGTGCAAGCGTCGAACGTCAGCTGCACTCAGTCATGCCTTAAAAGGTGAAATTGAGGCTTCAAAAGAAGAGCAAATGGGTTTAGTGCGTTTCCTGGCAACGGAGGATGTGCGGGGAACGGAAAATCATTAAAGAATGGCATAAGTGTACGAAGAGCACTGCGTGTCCTTCGCAAGGGTCAAGGCGTGGCACGAGCAACACAAGGATGGACGGATGTCGTCGTCCGATGGTCCACACCGCGTTACCGACACCGGATGTCCTAATTACTGGACACTGGCGAGTTAAAGTGCTAGCCGTTGCTCCGGAGCTCGGGTTGAGCGTCGGTACTGTAGCGGACATGAATTGCCGTTTCCTGCACTCCTACCGCTGTACACACGCCTTTGCTCTCCTTTTCAAGCCTCGAGTATTTTGTTTTGAACGTCACTGACTGCAATGGACGGTCGACGTGTACTCGTGCTTGCTCTGACGTCACGTGGGTGTGCGCCAATCTCCCTTTAGTAGCGAGGTTGGGACATCAGCGCACTTACAAGGAGCACACCATTTTCCGTAGGCAGTACGATCCCTTCAGCGGTTTTCAGTTCACAGTCTCCGGCTCGTTTTTTCCTGAACGGACCTTGTACGTCTAAACTTAAAGTTCCATAAAGCTTTACCATGGTAACGAGAAATTCAAAACTGAGTGAAGAACCAGTCAAGAAATTCTATACCGTCAAGACCTCTGTCAGCATCTACAGGGAACTTTTGGGAGCCGCAACTGGGAAGATGATGAAAGAATTCCCATTAGTGGGGTATACGTGAATCATAGTTGTTTTGCTGATGACGTCGTACTGGAGTGCAACAAATGGAGTGACTTCATGGATCAAGTGGTATAGAAGGCGTGAAAATTAATAATGATAACTGTAATAAGAGGAAGTAATGGGCCGAGAACTCGCTGAACAGAAAATTCTAGAAATTAACATGGAAGTCAATAACCGTTTTCTGATTTTTTACATCTGAGGTAGTTGAAGACAGTGACTAGATTGGTAGCAAAATAAGGAGACAGAAGAGTCAGGGTGGCCTGGAATGCTTTTTGTAAACGACTAATCGTTTTCAAAACTAAACTTCAACAAGTCTGGAAAGAAGAGTTTATTCCAAGTTTCAACTTACATAACTTAGAAATGGACCTATAAAGCGAAAACCACTTAAAAGTAAGAACTGTACAACGAATAGTGGAGAGATATATGTTGGGAATTATTGTGAGATATAAGGAAATAGTTGATCAGGAAACAAGCTGGAAAGGAAGATGTAATGGCAAACGTAATGAAGTTTAGGTGTACGGGACATGTAGCAAAGCGAATAGATGAGAAACGGCTAAAGATGGTCTTTTTTGGATTCCCAGGGGCCAGCTGAGACTGAGCGGTTCTAGGGCGCTACAGTCTGGAACCACGCGACCGCCACGGTCGCAGGTTCGAATCCTGCCTCGGGCAGGGATGTGTGTAATGTCCTTAGGTTAGTTAGGTTTAAGTAGTTCTAAGTTCTAGGGGATTGATGACCTTAGAAGCTAAGTCCCATAGTGCTCAGAGCCATTTGAACCTTTTTTTTTTTTTTTAGAAATTTTGAAATAACCTGATGGATTAGTTAGATGACACCCAATGATTACTCCGAATTCGAACTGAGCTCTCCTGCCCGACCCATTCTTTTATTACTGCTTCTCTGCTGATAACACAATACTTTCCGCTTCCTTTTGTCCTGGCGGGTCCGTCTCTCGTGACATCCAGTGGTTAGTTACCAGTGTACTTTCGACAAGACAGTGCGTATCTTGTCGATGAACTTCAATTCCTCCTACAAATTTCTTCCTGGGCAAAATTACACATCAACGAAATAGCTCGATACTATTATGAAAAGCACACAGTTAAGTCAGAACGTCCGGTTCACTGACCCCATAATACAGCTCCAGATTTTACTTTCTGAAGTTTGCTCAGGGAACAGGTACCTATCGGAAGCGTAGCGTCCGCTAGAGCATTTATCACAACCTGTCGGCCTAATGTTCCTACGTCGGGGCTTCCTTTCATAGGGATCCAAACTGACCTTCCTACTATCTGGAGAGAAACCCGGAGGACCACGATAGCGCGTACAATAGGGACGTGTCTTCTCAGCAGGCGGACACGGCCACATCGATAGCCGTCCTTGTTAGCATCGCACAAAGCGATTTTTTGTCGCGCGCCCTCGGACCCTCCACCGTAACGGCGGGTGGCTCCTACCCTCCGCGGCGCCCGTGGGAGGTACGTGTGGTCCGTGTCCTCGGGGTGGTAATTGTTTCCGCTCCTAGTAAGATATTCAAGAATGGGGCCGGCCTGCCGTCGACTCGCTGTTTGTGGCACACTTGAATGGTACCGCGACCCAGTATTCATTGAATAGCATCTTTGTCATCGTGACAGTGACTTAGTGTCGGGGCTAGTGAAAATCGCTTGTGTTACAGTATCACTAGAGTTGACGACTGGGCATTTACGACAGCTCCAGAATACTGAACTCCAACAGATTGTAGTCGACGTGTTCTCTGCAACACAGGATGTTTCTACTGGCTCTCGTGTGGAATTCAAGGAAGACGTTTACCATCGTTCTTTGTGAAGTGTTCTTTGTATCTTTGCCTGCAAAGTGCCACGCATCTCATTATGACCATATCAGGCTTAAAGCATCAGAACTCATCCACATAAAATTTTCATCTTTGTTCCTTTCATAATTAATTTGACAGTACAGTACGCTCCGCAAAACAGTCCATCTCACAGTAGCATTTTAAACTGTGGGAGCGAATAATGCAAATGATGTCAAAACTTTGTTAGTCGCCATTTTCTATAAGCAACATCCGAAAAGGTAGACTGATAAACGGATAAAACTATCTTGTATACGCCACAATATAATGAACCACTTTTTAATTTACATAGTACGTAGTCAATGCCGATCTCCATTTTCTAATAAACGTTTTAAACTAAAGTGGGGTAAAATTGCGCACTTAAGGTTTAATTAGCCACGCACTGAAGGTAACTTTACAAATTACAGTTATATTTTAAACAGCATTTTAACTGACTTTTGCATATTATGACAGTGTCCGAAAATCATGTGTAAAATTTAAACTGTATTGCGCACTTTTTATAAAAAATAATGAAAATGTGCAATTTTACCCGAGCGTGGACTAGAGTACGCCTCTAGTGGGATGAATTTTACGCATTGTTATTGAAACATACGTGCCATCAATTCTTATTCTTTACTTAATTTATAACATACATATACATAGTATACCTTGTTTCTTAGCATATAATATAGTAGACACTGTTAACTTAAGATGCGATTTAATGAACAATTTAATGATCAGAACGAGATTTCCACTCTGCCCTCGATAGGCAAAGGTCCCGAGTTCGAGTCTCGGTCCGACACACAGTTTTAATCTGCCAGGAAGTTTCAATTTAATGATCAGTTCTGCGGCTTATGAACATAATCCTGCGAAAATATTCCAGTCAGAGGAAATGCTGTTTAACAGAGATCACAAATGTAGTGTACGAAACCTACATAACAAGAACAGGATTCATGCCACCAATCCTCGCACCTTGGACATTGATTCCAGTTTTCTGTTGCTGTATTACTGTAATTTTCAGTTAAGCCTGGACACTCAAAAGTTTGTGGCTTTCCATCAAAGTATTTTAGTTTTGTTTTCTTGATCATAATCAAACGGTTTCTTCTTTTATTTCTTTTCTTTCTTATTCTCTTAATCGGGATTCTGGTCGATTTTTGAATGGGATCCCAGATACTATTTCCGATTTCTTCCCTTTCTTCTGCCTTCTTTGGAAATCTTTTGTTCTTGGCAGTGGAAGTGTTTCTTTTGGGGAAACGTAGATACTTGATCCCGGTTGTGGTTCATTTGTAGATTTCTCTTAAATTTGGCTCCGGAAAGATCCAGCTTCAACTGTGGATGCGTCATTAAAATTGTCACTTTGGTCTGTAACAGTCAGTGGCAGGAAATCTTTCTCGGTGAATATGTGACACTGGATTGGATAAATGCCATAGATCCACAACGCCAGTGTTGCATTCGTCTTTGTGGTCGTTCTTTGATAAGCAGTTCCAAACAATTCAGCAATAAATCCTTGCCAAATTACATATCGAAGGAGGTTAAGGAGCTGCTGATCCTATTCTTGTGGATAACAGTCCATCAGCGGCTTGAAAAAGTAGCGATTCAGTGCCTGCAGTTTGTGGCTGTTGTGTGTAGGGACGGTAAGAACATGAATTTTATGGTCTCTGCAATAAAGGACGGCATCTAGTGATTGTCTGAAATGGAAAGAACTGGATTTTCTTCTGTTCGTTTTTCATCTTTCGTAAAATGATGTAATCATGTGTGATACAGGCTTGAGTTGATGTATCGAACGTCCGAGCACATCATTAGTGAACAGCAGTGGCACATTTTTCCTTTACCAAAGGAATATTATTCCTAGAGGAACGTAGCTCTCCCCAACTCCCATACAGCCATTACCTACTCAACTCTTTCCTCGGATGCAATTTTGCTCGCGTATTTCTTGTCGCACGCTGCAATCACTTTCGGAACTTTGTTAGGAACAACTGTAATCTCCGACTCATCCATATTAATCATGCGACGAGGCCCAAATTTATATCTTTCCATTAGCGTCGCAAGACTACCGAAGAAGAGGCTTGTTTGCTGTTTGTTGAGCCCGATCACTCCCCCGATCCGAAGGCTAAAGATTCGTCTCTGCTTGAAATCATAAGCCCAGTCTTCGCTGCCAATTTGGTGTTTTCATCAAATTTAGTTTTTATAGTATTCCTCTCAGAACATTAATGAACTAATCGTGTGAAATCTTTCGATGTCATACCATCATACTGTCTGCGCAGAGATCTGCGTAGTCAACAATTTTCTTTTGTACAAGATAAAGTTACACTTATTAATTTTTTTTTCAAAGATTGAGTTAGAAATAACACATCATTGTCTATCGTATGGTGGCAAATGGAAGATTTACCTCTAGATTTTGTCTTTCAAGGCAAAGAATATCAGATTTCGTGTCTGAAATTATGAAATGGATAAAGGACTCTCTTGATGACTGCATGAAGAATAACTGAATTCCACTATTTCTGACGTAGCGAGATGTTATTTTATGGTGGATACCTATTTAGGAAATTATTCACATACATTAAAAATGACCATAACAATACATATGTACTTATACACTCTGCTGGGAATTATTCTGAAATAATAAGTGCCCTGGCTCCAGCAAACAAATTGAAGAAATTAATTTGCACAGGACCATGACACCTTGCAGTTTTCTACAATGATGATTCTTTTTCGTTGTTGCAGAAAGATACCGTGGTTGGAAATCCAGTGGGAAACACAACTTGCACTTTCCTGCCGTTGGCAGCCCATGGGCGCTCGGCGATGTACTTTGATGCATGTCATTTATTTCCTTAAAGTGTATGCTCAACACATCTTGAAAGTATCAAGCCCTTCTGCAGTTTTGGACAGTAAAAATCACCCTACCGAGCAAAATCTTTACGAGAACATTAAGTTCTCAACTTCATCATTCATTCAGTGGAAGTTAACTCACAGAAAATACTCTTCAAGCGTGCAAAACACCTGTTCAGTGCAGGTTGGTGAGTGGATACGACTCAGCAGTGTGTAAGAAGATCTAAATGAATGTCAAGAAAACAGAGTAACTAAACAAATAAAGTGCCAGACTTATTTTTTGTAGGATCTGTCAACTTGCATCCTTAGTGACATGTATTTTCTGGGAATAAGGTCGTGGTCCAGGGTGCCTGACGTCTAGTCTCCAAGATACCTCCATAGGCAGTGGAGATGAAGACAGTGGTTCTTCAATGTAAACGAATTAATGTAGCCCGCAGTTGCTCAGTTAGGCGAAACTGCCAAAGATAGCTGCGACTATCGCGTACATTGAATGGATTTTTAAAGCAGTTTGCGCTGGAAAATCAAGTTGCTTTTCTTATCCAGCGCTTCTGAGAATATTGCTTTCAGTAGGAAACGTAACGTTAGGCACCGAAATGCGCCGAATTCCCAGAAAACTATTAACCAAGGATATAAGTAGCGGCTGTGAGAGTCTGCACTGTGTAATTGTCTGTCGAATTATTTCGTTGTCCAAATGGTTCAAATGGCTCTGTGCACTATGGGACTTAACATCTGAGGTCATCAGTACCCTAGAACTTAGAACTACTTAAACCTAACTAACCTAAGGACATCACACACATCCATGCTCAAGGCAGAATTCGAACCTGCGACCGTAGCGGTCACGCGGTTCCAGACTGAAGCGCCTAGAACCGTTCGGTCACTCCGGCCGGCATATCCTTGTCCATCTCTAATTTCTAATGATGTACGTATATTGCATATTACAGGCTTCCTAATAACAGGTGGAATTCATTTAATCTGAATACAGCCAAGCAACGTGGGCGAGACCATTTCCACCGCTAGTAACAGTAAAAAACAGTTACGAAACGTCCGAATTTAGATATCAGCCGAGGAGTTGGTTGCCGGGATGCAATGGCATAACCATCCCTGTGGTCACGGGTATTTACAGCAGTGAGTTTGAAACAGGCCGTTGCTGATTTATATCAGAGCTAGCCCGCCGGTACAATACAGCTACGCACTGTGCAAACTGCCTCCCGACCTCAAGAATGCCAATAAACAAGAGGCGGGCGAAGGAAGGGAATTCCGAGAGGAACGGTTGGGGGGGCGGGGGGGGGGGGGAGGTGTGGGCAAGCCAGGCCACGCGGCGCAGGGGGGGACGGGAAGGGACAAAGGAGATGAGAAAGGAAATGGAAATATGGGTGTGCAGTTTGATTTAGGCGGGCGGGGCCGATGTCAGTGTAAATAGAATGGAGAGGTGTGTGGGCCCAAGGGGTTTGGGTGGAATAACAGAGAAATTAGTGGGCCTTCCCGTCTGCAGTTGAGATACCTGCCTGCCGATGCCTGTCCTGGCAGGATAAAATTCGAATGGGCAAGCCTATCTGTTCACAGTTGGATTTGCGAGCAACTTTAACGAGTAACACTAGAGAACCTCACCGTTGCGTGTGAAATACGACGGATACGGAGAAGTGTAAGCGTTTTTTAAAGCACAATAAAATGCCTTTCACATGAGCGAGTTTCCGGCCAAAATATACTTATCGAAGAGAGTGCGGCTTTCGTACTTGCGTGAAAATCAGTTATCAAGCAAGTAGCGAGTATGTCTGTGTGTTCTAAATTTCTAAATCTACATCTACATACATACT
This sequence comes from Schistocerca cancellata, assembly GCF_023864275.1. Lineage (NCBI taxonomy): Eukaryota > Metazoa > Arthropoda > Insecta > Orthoptera > Acrididae > Schistocerca > Schistocerca cancellata. The sequence continues at coordinate 227,618,592 of NC_064631.1, read as the reverse complement.
CCACAATCCACCATACGGTGCGTGGCGGAGCGTACCTCGTACCACAACTAGCATCTTCTTTCCCTGTTCCACTCCCAAACAGAACGAGAGAAAAATGACTGCCTATGTGCCTCTGTACGAGCCCTAATCTCTCTTATCTTATCTTTGTGGTCTTTCCGCGAAATATAAGTTGGCGGCAGTAAAATTGTAGTGCAGTTAGCCTCAAATGCTGGTTCTCTAAATTTCCTCAGTGGCGATTCACGAAAAGAACGCCTCCTTTCCTCCAGAGACTCCCACCCGAGTTCCTGAAGCATTTCCGTAACACTCGCGTGATGATCAAACCTACCAGTAACAAATCTAGCAGCCCGCCTCTGAATTGCTTCTATGTCATCCCTCAATCCGACCTGATAGGGATCCCAAATGCTCGAGCGGTACTCTAGAATAGGTCGTATTAGTGTTTTATGAGCGGTCTCCTTTACAGATGAACCACATATTCCCAAAATTCTACCAATGAACCGAAGACGACTATCCGCCTTCCCCACAACTGTCATTACATGCTTGTCCCACTTCATATTGCTCTGCAATGTTACGGCCAAATATTTAATCGACGTGACTGTGTCAAGCGCTACATTACTAATGGAGTATTCAAAATTACGGGATTCTTTTTCTTATTCATCTGCATTAATTTACATTTATCTATGTTTAGAGTTAGCTGCCATTCTTTACACCAATCACAAATCCTGTCCAAGTCATCTTGTATCCTCCTACAGCCACTCAACGACGACACCTTCCCGTACACCACAGCATCATCAGCAAACAGCCGCACATTGCTACCCACCCTATCCAAAAGATCATTTATGTAGATAGAAAACAACAGCTGACCTACCACACTTCCCTGGGGCACTCCAGATGATACCCTCACCTCCGATGAACACTCACCATCGAGGACAACGTACTGGCTTCTATTACTAAGAAGTCTTCGAGCCACCCACATACTTGGGAACCAATCCCATATGCTCTTACCATAGTTAGGAGTCTGCAGTGGGGCACCGAGTCAAATGCTTTCCGAAAGTCAAGGAATATAGCGTCCGTCTGATACCCTTCATCCATGGTTCGCAAGATATCATGTGAAAAAAGGGCGAGTTGCGTTTCGCAGGAGCGATGCTTTCTAAAGCCGTGCTGATGCATGGACAGCAGCTTCTCTGCCTCAAGGAAATTCATTATATTCGAACTGAGAATATGTTCGAGAATCCTGCAACAAACCGATGTTAAGGATATTGGTCTGTAATTTTTGAGTATCCGTCCTTCTACCCTTCTTATATACAGGCGTCACCTGTGATTTTTTCCAGTCGCTCCGGACTTTACGTTGGGCATGAGATTTGCGATAAATGCAAGCTAAGTAAGGAGCCAATGCAGTAGAGTACTCTCTGTAAAACACAATTGGAATCCCATCAGGACCTGGCGATTTATCCTGCAGACGTGGCATGCGCAGAAACAATGGGAGTGTGGTGGCGACTGTTAACATCCGAATTTAATTTACTCTTCCCGAGTTCAGTTTCGTATTTTCTCAATCTTTATTGTTTTGTTTGTTTTTCGTGACACGCTGAAAATGTTTCAAGACGTCTCGATATTTTTCTGACTAGTGTTCTCCTACAAGAGAAAAAACAAAAACAATTATTTATGTTCTACGCTAAACATAAATAGATAATCGCGTTTTAGTGAAAATTATTTGAACAGTGAAAAAGACAGAATTATTTGAGGAGAAAATAATTGTCAATGTTATTTGGCATTTAGCAAGAAAACCAGATACAAAGGATAAAGTGAAAAGGCGGTATTTACTGCTTGTAGATAGTGTTTGATGTGTTTGCAGGTATACACATGGCGGGTCCAGAAATTTGTAGAAACTCTTTTATAGTAATAATGGACCAAAATAAGATACCGTTGAAATTCTTGCACGGGAGGAGGAGGAGGGGGTGGGAGGGGGGTCGAGGAAGTGCTAAAAGTGACCCCCATTAACAGGCAAACAACGTCAATGCTGTTGGACTGTTGACCGAACTACATCAGTCAGTGTTTCCGGCGTTATAGCCCCACTGGTCGCCTACATGGTTTCTTGTAGCTCGTTCGCTGTAGCTGCTGGCTTCTATCGATATACTTCATTTTTCAACGTCCCTCTAGGTATAATTCAAGAAACCTAAGGTCTGGAAACTCAACAGATTCTCTTCCAACTATCCATCGTCCATGTAGATTTTCATCCAAGTAGGCTCTGTGGTAGTGAGGTGGAGCGCCATCTTATTGTAAGTACAAACTTTCATTTCCTATCACCTCTTGGATGGCAGGTAAAATCGATGCAGCATATGAAGATACACCTGACCTATTACTGCACCTTCAAAGAAGAATGGGTTAATCAAACCGCACGATGACAGACCATAGCCTATATTAACACACGGTAGATTAACGTGTTTGTCCACGTGAACGTGATGATTTCCAGGCGCCCAGTACACGCAGTTTTCGTCGTTTACAGCACCGTTCTGTTTGGATTGCGCCTCGTCAACTATATAATCGTCCCTGCAAACCGTTCAACCTCGCGAAGCATGCCTTTGAAACAACGCACAGTACTCCATCCTTCGGTCAGGGTGGCCTTCGTTCACAGCGTGCAGTGATCTTGGAATGTACACTTTCCATTCTGCAGCCTTCAGAATTCGTCGTATGCTTGTTCGGAATACCCCGCTTTCACGTGCACTCTGTTTCATAGATTTTTGAGGTGACGTAAAAATGTTGAAACACATCAGCACTGGAAGCTGGACTTGATGTATTTGGTCGGGCAGACCTTACCTCATGCACATCCTGAAGAGTACCGTTGGCTTCAAGTTTATCCCGAATACTGTAAGCTGTTATACGTGTTGGTGGCTGAGTTCCTGGCCTTCCGCTGCTCAAACGACAGCCTTACTTCATTCATTGCTGCACTGCCATCTGCTGGAAAACGCGCGCCAAGATCTGTTGAGAAAAGAGTGAACTTCGCTACCGCTCAAAAATTGCAATGGTATGTCATTTTGTTATAAAGATATTTAACTATACGTCTATAGAACGTCTATATTTTTTCTGGAATCCTCTGTATTTTCTCTGACAAATGAATGTGTATGTTCGGATGAGTGCTATTCTTATAGTTCTAAGGAGTGTAGAGAATTCACCACACGATCTTAACAAGAACATCCACCATGAATTTTGCTTTGGTTATTAACAGACTCTGTCATCATTGCTTGTTCCTATGTTCTGTTACTATACTTCGATTTTTTTCACTTTTAAGATGTAGGTACCAAGCTGCACAGCAGACAGCTCTCACTATACATGTAATTTGGCGCTAACGTCTAAACGAAAATGACCACCGAAGCAGACGATCCCAAGCAAAAATTTGGGCCATAATTCTGATAGTAGGCAATTATGAGCGCTTGACGGCAAATTGTGACTCGCTCTGCATCACTGCCGCCTCCTAACACCCGAGCACGAAGTACTGAACAGCAGAATGACAACCAGGGCCCCCTGTCCACGAAATGATCAAGGCGAGGAAAAAGGAGCACACCTTTTTCAACGTGTTTTTAAATCTTGCTCGAGAATACGTTAATCTACGCGAAAAATAGTAAGTAATATAAGTTCGTAATACGACAACCTGACACACACACACACACACACACACACACACACACACACACACACATTTTCGTATTGATATTCTGCTCAAGATCTAAATGAATAAACCTAACCAACTGAAGCATTATTATGAAATGACTTCGACTTACAGTTTAATCATGCCGATCACGTTGAAGAAAAGCGCTTCTCCAACAACTATACTTTAATTTAACTGCGCCAGCTGTAAATTTTTTTGAAAATGCCTAACACCAATATCAATAATTAATGACACGCTCTATTCTTCCAGTCATTTAGATTGCATCTGTGAATGGCAACATTAAAATGTTCAAGCCAAAGGTATCTCTGGCACCAGCTACAGGTTAGAGACGGCGGACTTTTGTCACAATGAACAAAGAGTTTATCAACGTGAAAACAATTTACAAACCTCTCCACACACTCCACTGTACAGTGAGTGCTTCGCTGCAGGGCGCTAGGCGGCGACAGTGGGGCGGAGCGAGTGACGAATTATCGATCTGCTTGCATGTTTACAAGTTGTACTTTCAGAAGGTCATAACTGGATACTATTATACCCATGGCCCAAATTTTCGCATGACATCTATTGCTGAGGCGAATGCCTTGAAAATGTGCTTCTTCTCCTTAAACTATCAGGTTAACGATGTGATGTTTCCTTCCCAGAAGAGGAATAAAACACCACGGATGCTGCAGTACAATAACGTGACTCGAATAATCTGTTGAGCCAAGAAAGGGGATTAAGGAGAAAGTGTTATTCTGCCTAGCTGGCGTTCATGTCAAGCGATAAATGTGTTTGAACTTAATCGGTTTAATTACGTCAGAGCCCACAGTTTCGACGAGCTTGGACAATGGCTTCGCCGGTTCTCTAAACGTTTCACAAAAAAATCCAGTTTATACTTGCGTCACTGGCCATATATGGGTTGAGAAGCTATTTTCAAGTAATGCCAAGTAGTTGCCAGATACATCAGCTGTTGGGTTACTGTGAGAAGGTACACAGCACTTGTCTGAAACTCGTATTACACCTCTGACGTGTATTGTAATGTGCCCTGTTTCCCAACATTATGATAGCCTGTTATCATTTTGAAGAACCTTGTAAGCCCGAAGCTGGCCATTGACACACCTATAACTTTATTTTTTGACGAAAAACTTAACAACCGTAGCTAAATCGTGGTTTTAACCTTTGAGTTTAAATTTCTTTAAGTTTACCTTTGAGCATGGAGAACTAACACGGTTACAAATAAATTGTGGTGCAGATTGCTTGGAAACATTAATCATAATGGATGCTTAGTTACAATATGACTTATATCTGCTACATTTATTTCAGTAAAATGAACTATTGGCACCGTCCACACATACAAGTGCGCAAGTCAATGTGGAAAGCTTGCCGAAGTGTCAAAGCACAGTATCTACTTTTACTAATAAGTGATAGCAAAAATTTTGTTTTATTCTTATGTAGTCGGCAATAGTTTGTATCAGTTACGTTTCAATGTCAAGTTACTTCTCTGCAACACCTTCTCAAGTTGGTAAATTGCTAACATAATTTTTTTCACACACTTGACGCTATGTAGTCGTCCTAGCATTTTCTATTACGTAAAATTAACAGGCACTTTATGTACGTACTAAGATTTTTTAGGATGAACCCATACAAAGTAGATACTCGTAGGTAAGACGCCGACTGAGTTTTCCTTTAAGTTTTTTTTTTTATTGAAAATTTATCACTCACTTACGCTTTAAAGTCAGTGAGAGAGCAGACCTCGAAACGTGTCGTGGCTTAATCTTCTGAGGAATTGTACTCTGATACAAGAAAAATTAAGAGTTCCACAGTTACGAATTCCGCCTGTAAATGGAAGGAAACAATCAAATTTCTGGTCTGTCTTGACACTAACGTGTTGTCGCAACTCTTTATTCTAGTCGAATAACGCGTTCCCTCAAAGGTCTGACTTATTTCAGTACAACTTTTTGTAGCTACAAATAATTGTAATTGGTTGATGTAAAACGCGTTTCTGTGATTTGCTTCTGAGACACCTGCTTGGTATTGTTCGTAGATATTTAGGAGGTATTCTTAAATTCAAGACTTGCTTCTTGCGTGTTTGTTATTACCAGAATTCGGTCAAACAATGACACTCCCTATATCATTGAAGTCTCGAATATCAGAGAGAACAAAAGCCAGCCCACTGTCGCTAATAGCTGCCACACTGACGACAAGTGAAGGGTGCTGCAGTAACCTCCGTGCTCCACTTGGGCCTGTTGCTGAAAATCCGCACTTTCCCCAAAGAGAGGGACTAGCACTTTCTTAACCTTTCCGTACCTTACATCTTAAGGAGGCACGGCTAACCAGGGACAGGTGAAATGTGGAAATCTGCTTCTGAGCTGAACGAATTGTGAGAAGTTGTGGTGAGGTGATAACTAGGAAGTGTTAGGACGGACATCGCCAAAAATAATATAGTTACTTTTTATCACACTTAGTCAAATTTTTATTTTTGGTGAGAAACGTAACTTTCCCTCTTCTCCATCGTACTTTCATGTAATATTTGCTATTTATTTTTACTTAGCTTTAAAGAGGGCTTCCGCTTTTTGAACATCGTTAGAAAATTGTAATCTTATACTGAGGGAAACAATGTGAGGTGTTTAAAATTTCGAGCTTTCATGTTAGTTGTCTTTCTTACCAGTTAATTACTTTCAAATAATAAGGAACAGAACATTCAATATTACGTACAAAGAGCTGTGCCTCTATTCATGTGCTACGTGTTGCTTGACAGTCTTCGGAAGAAAGAAGTGAATTACTCGAATGGTTACTGGATTGCTGTGGATGCTGATGAAAAGACCTCGGGTTTCATCGGTAGTGTTCGCCTATCGCCCCCCCTTGTGGCCGAGCGGTTCTAGGCGCTGCAGTCTGGTACCGCGCGACCGCTACGGTCGCAGGTTCGAATCCTGCCTCGGGCATGGATGTGTGTGATGTCCTTAGGTTAGTTAGGTTTAATTAGTCCTAAGTTCTAGGGGACTGGACCTCAGAAGTTGAGTCCCATAGTGCTCAGAGCCATTTGAACCATTTTCGCCTATCGGGCCTAGCGGACCAATCGGCACCGATCGTCCGCCGTGTCACCCTTCGCCAGTGGCATCATTGGATGGGGCATGGTGGTGTGTGTGGTTAGCACACCGCTCTCCCGGCTCATTTTAGTTTTCGTGACCTGCAGCGGCTGCTACTCGGCCAGTGAGCTCCTCAGTTGGCGTCACGACACTGAGTGCACCCTGTTCCAGTCCTCCCACCAAGGGAAAATTCCTAGTAGTCCTGAGAATCGAACCCGGGTCCTTTTTATGGCAGTCAGCTGCGCTGAGTTCTCAGTCAGAGTCTATGTCACTGTGGGCAACTTCGCACCAACTGTGCAAACGGACATTGCCTTACCCAACCTGTAATGAAAGAAAAAACACTTAATTTTACACTGAACGCATTAGAACTAACAAGTGAGGTGGAATACTCTGTCCTAAAAGTTACATTCCTGCAATTCAGGTAGCGTCCTATAAGGTAATATTCTGTATTCAGTTCTGTACGTATCGAAAAAAAAAACCTAATTGTAAATGCTAAATCACAATCGGATTCCTCTCTGATTACCAAACAAGGCGGAAAGTCTGGAACTTAATAACCATCAGACCATAGAGAGTATAACGATACATCGTCGAACAACTTTCACAGTGCTCTTAAAATCATTCTCGTCAAACAGGAAGCAGTATTTATATCTTCACCGGACTGGAAATCTTCAGTATTGTTTGTGGACAGTCCTACACCCTGCTGATACCTGGAGACTTCTAGTAGCAGTATGCTCCATTGTTTCAGCTTGAGTGGGGGCTCTAATAGCGGTTTCCTGTAGGTATTATACGAACAGAAGAAACATGAATTTATCCCAGTGTTCCCATAACAGTTGTTCACCAACGACCTGCTGGACTCGCTAACACCCTCTTCTGAGAATCAGATCCCCGATATCCCTCCATTAGGACAGCTCTGGCTCTTCAGGAAGTGGGACAGCGGCGGAGGGGGGGAAGGGATAGCGCGGTGGCAGTCGAGTCGCCGGTGTTTCTGGACAACACAACAGAAAGGGTCTACCTGCTGACTACCGGTCCGCCCCCCCCCCCCCCCGCCAATAGTGTTTTTCGATGTTCGCAGAGATAAATGTAGAACTGAGAAATTGCATTGGCTATCAATCGGCATAATTTAATCCCAGGACGTTCGTAGTGTGATGGGATATTCCATTTTACCAATCAGCGATACTTCCGCTACTTGAGACGGCCCCCATGAAAAACGGGTGATTGTAGGACAGCTAAACTCTGTGGAAACATTTGTAAGCACATTCGGAAGAGAAATAACGAATAAACCGTTGAAAGCAACACATTTCAGTTTCCACAAGAAAGGGTATCGTTTGTTAATTGCCTACCACCTTTACGTCCAAGCTATAAATGTTGCTCAGTGTGACACTCATCTGCGTCCACGACAGCCTGGAACAGCTCTAGCTGTCATTTCACAGTTGTACGCAGCACGTTTCGAGCGATGCAGCGTGAGAATGTTCAGCTGTCGTGTCACAGCTCGTGCACTGCTTGGAGATCGCACATTGCGCCCAGCATTGTCAGCCATGGCAACAGTAACTTCACCAAGTTGAGGCGCGTTTTGCCGTAGGCCTTTCCAAGGAGCAATTCCCAACTCAACAGTTAATTCAACCTCCCGAATCATGATCTTCAACCCCGGTGCGAAGAGAGGACCTCTTCGTATTCTTTTAATGCGTAGGCACTCGCGAAGAGCAGTCGCACTATTGCTGTTGTTTTGATAAAACAGATTACAAGCAAAGCTGTTCTCACCTTGTACAAATCCAGATTCACTACCTGCAACTGTAGTGCACACTGCTGTAGTGCACACTGATGCTTGTGTTTCAGTACTATATGTCTGTGTACCAGCACCTGCACCTAACAGCAAGTCATCACGCTAACAACACTAACAACGAAAATTCTGCGGCACACTTCTGAACGTCATTCCTATAAAATTAGGTATCTATACGGTAAATGGGTTTCCGTCTACGCCGACCAGGGTGGCCGAGCGGTTCTAGGCGCTGCAGTCTGGAACCGCGCGACCGTTACGGTCGTAGGTTCGAATCTTGCCTCGGGCATGGATGTGTGTGGTGTCTTTAGGTTAGTTCGGTTTAAGTAGTTCTAAGTTCTAGGGGACTGATGACCTCAGAAGTTGAGTCCCATAGTGCTCAGAGCCATTTGAACCATTTTTTCCGTCTACACTGGCTCAAGTAAAGAAAGTTTAATAATTACGTCCACACTGCACACTGAAATTTCATCATCAGGCAGTAAGAAATGCTTGCGCAAGATGTTGCAGTTAAAGGTTCATTTATAGTTCATTCTCAGCAAGCTACTGTTTATTTGCGCCAGAGAAGACACCACCTTTTTTTCATTTCGTTTACCAACGAACCGAGAGTCTTGTTTCTTTGTATTGGTCTTACGGTTCTCCTGGAACAGATATTTGACCGACAAAAGACTGGCTTTGCAAGACAATGCTTTCAAAACATTTCCAATAAACACTTTCGGCTGGAATATCAATTGTTTTTCTAGTGTTTCCAGAGCTTCTGCATGTTGCTTTTCTGCTGGTTAAACCAACCGACCTTATTACGAAATATTATCTCCACCTTTAGTGACTGTCTGCAATAATCATTAGCATTAACACAAACTTCCAAAATAAGATTTGCCGCAATTTTGCAAGAAGTAGACTGCAGTTCGGCTCTATTTTCCTCACAACCGCAGTGTACTTTCTTATCTTGCTAAGCATTTTGCGTCAGTTTCCCCAAATATCTTAGCTTGTCGGAGCTAGTCATATCAGGACTAGTCACTTTAACTACTGCATGATAAACGTTAATGTTTTTCTATCTCTGCTAAAATTAAATCAGGCGAAAGCGAAAGCTTCCCTTCAGACACGTCACAGCAATTTACTTCTCATTCAGGTCACTGTATTTGTTAATCATAAGTGTGCATCATCGCCTTTGACCTTTGATAGTTGAACCTTCTGGCTGACAAAAGAAAAAAATACATTTTCAGTAAGTTTGCGCCAATTTTCTGTACTTTTCATGGTTGACGAGCTGTACAATCACTTCTATCATCATCATGATTGTTCGTCCTTCCGCCCTGAAAGAAATAATATAATTGTGATACATTCATTCGTTAAATTTCGCTATACCTGTCAACATGTCTGAGAACTTATGCCACCAAAAACTGTGTCACACAACGTATTTTTCGATTGGTGAGATTTCTAATTGCAACGCTCAGTTTGAACGGGTACTCGAGGCGAACGAAAAGCAGTGTGGTTTTCTCGCTATCGCGTTTCTAATGCAAGTTATTGCACAGTAAAATAAGTGTCAGATACCTTTTATAAAAGATTTTTACAGTCCACTGTTTTAAATGAGTTGGATAAAAAGTAGTGGCAGTACCACCCGTAATTCGTACCAGACTTTACTGATAGACGTTCACCGTATTACATGCCCACAACATAATCATCCGGCGTCTCGACCACTTTCCCCCATACAGATAGGAGGTGACGCACACCGTCAGCGCGTCCACCTCTGTCCATGTCTTGCAAAGACCGACCTATGGCACGGATAATGTCTTCCATTGTGCTGCAGGGCTTGACAGGGAGAAGTTCCCTTCATTTTAACGAATAGGTTGTAATCACACGTATGCATGTAGAGTGCATAGAATACATAAGGGGGATCACGATGGCACGGCGACGGTTGGTACCGTCGGACCGTCATGGCCTGTTCGGACGGAGTTTAGTTCCAGTGTCTCCCACCCCGACGTACCCAGGAGCTCCTGCACGGTGTTCACCGTGTGGCATCATGCATTGTCAAGAAGGACGACCGAATACTATGCCGGGAGGTGCCCTGGCTTTCTTCCCAGTGCGAGATGAAAGTCATGTCTCAAGAAACTGTAGTAGTAGGCTTTCTAAACATACTATTAGGGCGCTTCAACTGGCCTCCCCCACTTCCAGACACTACATACTGCAACTGACTCCAGCACAGCAGCAGCAGTCGTCGCTCGCTGCACTACTTAAACTGACCTGTTGGGATCGGCTATAGTTAGTGTCCAAGACACTGGATGCACATCCTTCGTGTTACGGAAGTGTCGCCACTACTTTTTATCCAACCCTCGTGTGAGATCTATTGTAAAAGATGCAACGAGGTACTAGCTTCTCCACACATCAAAAAAAGTTTTGCATCACCTCGGTTCAGGGAGTTCCAGAACCTGTACAGAAAATTGGAATAGAGATCAACATAAACATCATTTCCACCCATTTTATTGCTCATGAAAACCACACATTGCATGTTGTACCACCATACAGCGAGACCTACAAAGGTGGTGGTCCAGATTCCTGTACACACCGGTACCTCTAATACCCAGTAGCACGTCGTCTTGCTTTGATGCATGCCTGTATTTGTCGTGGCATACTATCCACAAGTTAATCAACGCACTGTTGGTCCAGATTGGTCCACTCCTCAACGACGATTCTGCGTAGATCCCTCAGAGTGGTTGGTGGGTCACTTCGTCCATAAACAGCATATTTCAATCTATACCAGGCATGTTCAATAGGATTCATGTCTGGAGAACATGCTGGCCACTCTAGTCGAGCAATGTCGTTATCCTGAGTTATTTACAAGATGTGCACGATGGGGGCGCGAATTGTCGTCCTTGAAGACGAATGCCTCGCTGATGTGGTTGCACTATCGGTCGGAGGATGACATTCACGTATCATACAGCCATTACGGCGCCTTCCATTACCACCAGCGGCGTACTTCTGCCCCACATAATGCCACCCCAAAACAGCAGGGAACCTCCACCTTGCTGCACTCTCTGGGCAGTGTGTCTAAGGCGTTCGGCCTGACTGGGATGTCTCCAAACACGTCTCCGATGATTGTCTGGTTGAAGGCATATCGGTGAAGAGAACGTGATGCCAATCCTGAGCGGTCCATTCGTCGTGTTGTTGGGCCCACCTCTACTGCGCTAGCCGGCCACGGTGGCCATGCGGTTCTGGCGCTGCAGTCCGGAACCGCGGGACTGCTACGGTCGCAGGTTCGAATCCTGCCTCGGACATGGGTGTGTGTGATGTTCTTAGGTTAGTTAGGTTTAAGTAGTTCTAAGTTCTAGGGGACTTATGACCTCAGAAGTTGAGTCCCATAGTGCTCAGAGCCATTTGAACCATTTTTCTACTGCGCCGCATGGTGCCGTGGTTGGAAAGAGGGTCCTCGTCATGGACGTCGGGAGTGAAGCTACACATCATGCAGCCTATCGCGCTCAGTTTGAGTTATGACATGACATCCTGTGGCTACACGAAAAGTATTATTCAACATGGTGGCGTTGCTGTCAGGGTTCCTCGGAGTCATAATCCGTATGTAGCAATTATCCACTGCAGTAGTACGCTTTGGGCAGCCTGAGCGAAGCATGTCATCGATAGTTCCTGTCTCTCTGCGTCTTCTCCATGTCCAAACAACATCGTTTTGGTTCACTCCGAAACGCCTGGACACCTCCCTTGTTGAGAGGCCTTCCTGGCACGAAGTAACAACGCGGACGCAATCGAACCGCGGTATTGACCGCCTAGGCATGATTAAACTACAGACAACACGAGCCGTGTACCTCCTTCCTGGTGGACTGACTGGAACTGATCGGTTGTCGGCCCCCTCCGTCTAATAGGCGCTGCTCATGCATGGTTGTTTACATCTTTGCGCGGGTTTAGTGACATCTCTGAACAGTCAAAGGGACTGTTTTTGTGATACAGTATCGACAGTCAACGTCTGTCTTAAGGAGTTTTGGGAACCGGTGTGATGCAAAACTTTTTTTGATGCGTGTATAAAAGATTTGTCAAAAATGTTCCTACAGTTTACTGTGGCCTCATGCAGACTGGCCTACTCCGTGCGTCAGTGACTACTCCAGTCGCCCTCCGTTTCCAACGCTTCAAGAAAACTGAGACTAGTTTCCGGAATGGCCCTTGCATTTCAGATTTATTGATGTTTCTGATGTTTTCCTCTTCATCGACACTTGAGTAGACCGTAATTAGATATACTGTTAAAGTTTCCTGGAGCAAAATCTCATGTCCGGGGGCTCGTTGTGAGACTGTGAAGCAGCTGGATTTATTTGTCATTATACATTTCCATATCAATGATTTTAACATTGTCTGCGATTAAGGTTGATGTGAATGACCGGTATTTGATAATGTAAGACGGGTATTTAGGTTTTACAGTTTAATTTGATGCCCTTCCTAATACAGTACGCCAGATTACATGGATAAACAGAGATATATCAGATGACTGCATGAATAAATTAATGTTTGTTTTTAAATACTTTTCAGTCTCTAGGACGAGCGACCTGTTGAAGAAATGCCTTACACAGTCACAGACACTTCAGTCAAGCGCCAGGCACGTTAGCAGTGGAGCACAGCGGAGTCCAAATTGGGAAGATATGGTAGGGGGTTTCCACCTCAGTCATATGTCATGTAAACAAGGCAAACCTTCCGAAAACCTTGATCCGTACCGGGCGATGACCGCTAATTTAAATTTAACTTCGGACAGCACGTCCGAGACAAAAAGTGAAATGCACTTGAAAGTGTATTTGTGAATGTTGTTGCTATTGTTGTCTTCAGTCCGAAGACTGCTTTGATCTATCTCTTCATGCTACTCTGTCCTTGTCAAGCTTCTTCATCGCCAAATAACTACTGTAACCTACATCCTTCTGAATCTGCTTACCGTATTCACCTCCTAGCCTCCCTCAATGAGTCTTAACCCCATACATCCCTCAAATACTAAACTGGTGAGCTCTTGAAGACTCAAAATGTGTCATATCAACCAATCCCTTCTTTTAGTCGAGTTGTGCCACTGATTTACTGTCTCCCCAATTCTATTCAGTCCTTCCTCACTAGTTACATGATCTACATGTCTAATCTCCATCATTCTTCTATAGCACCACATTTCAAAAGCTTCTATTCTCTGCTGATCTAAACTGTTTATCGTCCATGTTTCACTTCCATATATGGCTACACTCCAGACAAGTGCATTGAGAAAACACTTTCTAACACTTAAATCTATATCCGCCGTTAACAGATTTCTCTTCTACAGAAACGCATTTCTTGCCATTGCCAGTGTAAATCTTATATCCTCTTAATTTCGGTGATCATCAGTTCCTTTGCTGCCCAGATATCAAGACTCGTCTACTACTTTGAGCGTCTCACTTCCTAATCTAATTCCTTCAGCATTAGGTGATTTAATTTGATTAAATTCCATTACTTTTGTTTTGCTTTTTTATGTTCATTTTATTCTCCTTTCATAACCCTGTCCATTCCATTCAAGTGCTCTCCCAAGTTCTTTGCTGTGTCTCACAGAATTACAATGTCGTCGGCAAACCTCGTTTGTTTATATTACTTCTCCCTAAACTTAAATTCCTACTCACAGTTTATCTTTTGTTTCCGTTATTGCTTGCTCGATGTACAGACATCGGGCATAGGCTACAATCCTGTCTCACTCCCTTCTCAACACAGCTTCCCATACATGCCCCCCAACTCTTATATCTGCCCTCTGGTTTCAGTAAAAGTTGTAAACATCCCTTTGCTCTCCGTATTTCACACCTGCTACCATCAGAATTTCAAAGAAAGTACTGCAGTCGGCATTGTCAAAAGCTGTCTCTAAGTCTACAAAAGCTATAAATGTAGGTTTGCCTTTCCTTAACCTATGGCCAGCTGGTGTAGCCGAGCGGTTCTAGGGGCTTCAGTCTGGAACCGCGCGACCGCTACGGTCGCAGGTTAGAAGTCTGCCTCGGGCATGGATGTGTGTGTTGTCCTTAGGTTAGTTAAGTTTAAGTAGTTCTAAGTTCTAGGGGACTGATGACCTTAGAAGTTATGTCCCATAGTGCTCAGAGCCATTTGAACCATCCTGGTTTCGGCTCTTCAGGAAGAACTGTCTGCCATTCCTCGTCAGACTTGGGACACCTCGTTGAAAGTGTCGCCAACAAAGTCGTCATAAAGGTGAATGGTGAATACACCCCACTAGTAGGTATTTGGATATTTTTGATCAGATTGTGTATCAGATAGTAAATTCAGATAGTAAATTACTTCTCTAAAAGCAGGCCCTATTGCAGTAAAGAAGGAAGTCTGAGGGAGACTAAGGCTTGAATACAGTAAGTAGGTTGCAGTAGTTATGCAGGGGATAAGGTTAGCATGGAGAGTTGCATCGTACCGACCTTCGGACTATAGTACCGTGCGCACTGCTGCGGCGCGTCACGGAGCGTGGGCAGCTGGACCGACAGTCACACGGCACACTTAACTGCGACCGTGCGGCAAGTATTTAAAGCGCGCCCGGCGCCCGTCAGTTTTATACCGGCCTGCGGGGGTGGGCACAGTACAGCAGGGCAGGAAGCGCCGGCTATTGTGTCGCGAGCTGAGTTGCTGGCGGCCTCCGCGCCCCGCTGACGACCAGCGGCGCGCGCACGTTACCATGGTTACCAGAACTCTGGCGTGGGCGCCACTCGGGAGCAAGCCAGAGCGTACATCCAGCATTCGGAAAATCAACTATCCAAAATTATGTCGTCTTAAGCGGGTTTGGTTGTTCCAGCTGGTTTGCCGCGGATTACTCCGGAAACCATAAAGGAAACGACCCTAGTAACAATAGGGAACTAACGACAGGCAAACCAGAATACTGCACGTTTGAAAACATTTCTCTTCAGTCTGCGCTTGCGACACGTTGTTTTCCCGCCAGCTTGCGAAATGACAGAAATATTGGGTCTTATAGCGGTGACGCAACGTGCTGTTCCTCCACAGCAGCCTTATGTGATTATTTCGATTCGTGTTTTCTCCCGCTTTGAAACTACGTCTTTACTTATTTTTATCATTTAAACACTGACCTACAGAATTTTCTCTTACAAAGACAACTCAAGCTTAACCTATTCATTTATTATCCACATTATACAAGCCCAACGCAATCTGCTACACAGCGACAACGTGACTTCCAATACTTAACACAAAAAAATGGCCCTGAATTGCAAGAAATCCTAACAATAAAAATCCAAAATATATGAAATTAAATAAATATGAAAATACCTCCAACTCTGTTAATTGCCTAAACTCATTTCAGTAACGAATCCCATTTTTTTATAAGTCACTTACCTCACAGAAAATGTTCATAACACGAACTACAGCAATTACAGCAAGCAGCAACTACAGCCAGCTAAATAAAAAGATTATAGCTACTATTACGCATATGGTTAGAAACAGAAAGATTTTGGTGATGAGCAAACAATGTATTTAGAAGATTTTACCTTATTCATGTGACATCCAATTCTAAAAGTTATATAACTAATGAGAAGGTTTTGAATAGAATTGGGGAGAAATGGAGTTCGTGGCACAACTTCACAAGAAGAAGGGACCGGTTGGTAGGACATGTTCTGAGGCATGAAGGGATCACAAATTTAGCATTGGTGGGCAGCGTGGAGGGTAAAAATCGTAGAGGGAGACGAAGAGATGAATACACTAAGCAGATTCAGAAGGATGTAGGTTGCAGTAAGTACTGGGAGATGAAGAAGCTTGCACAGGACAGAGTAGCATGGAGAGCTGCATCAAACCAGTCTCAGGACTGAAGACAACAACAACATATAGCTGTCAATAATTCCGCAACCCAAACGTTACCAATATCATCCATCCTCATTTTAAATTTCCTTGCGTCTCACTGCACAATGCATATTCTACCAACACAGAGTATCCACGAAGAAACAACACGTCCATCCACTTCCCCATCCACTCACTAACAGCTATTCCGTCTAACCACAGAATCGCTTGCCGAGGGCGCACATGTTTATCAGCTCTATTAACATAGTCTACAGCGCTGCCAACATACAAACGGGCTATTTACAGCTTCACTAAATCAGTTACGCCGATTACTTCTGATCAAAACACTGTTCGTGCGTTTATATTGGTGGGGTTCTCTTAACATTTACACTAATACATTTTTCTGATAAACGATACATAGAAAATAGTAGAACACTACAAATATAATTATGTTTAATATTTTGTATATTTCTTTCCTAATTACTGCAGTATGCACATGCAACTTATTATTTGTAATAATTTATGCACGATATTGGCGGTGGAGCTCTATGGCCGTCAACTAAATTACTTGAAGAAATTCAGCAATCAGCCACTTCTTTGTATAGCTTTATTTTTGCCAAGGCACTTCATGGGTTTTCATGGACCTTCAGTTGGCCTAATACGTTTTTGTCGACTGTGTTTTGAACGGTGCAGCTACCCTGTGGAAAGCTTCTGTTTGTTTGGCTACTATGTTTACCGAGTTGTATATTTACGTTGTAATTAAAATAAATAAACAAGTGGGAGAACGCTTTGAGGGATCTGATACAGTAGTTGTTTTTGGTTTTAAAAGAGGGCGTCGCGGTCAATAGCTTACACACGTTACTTTTTGGTTAAATGTTTTGGATTTTTGTCCGAAATTTTACGGCTATGCAAAGAGAGGAACATGGAAAAGTGAGGTATGAAACTGATCATCATGAGATCTACTTTGACAAAAAGAAAAGGTTTAATTGCTTGTAGTAGTAATCAGGGTAATTAACAAAAACTTAATTAATGATTTGAAAGAAAATTGAAATATTCCACGAATAGCTGCTGCTAGCTATGAAAATCAGTGTGAGAAAATACCAAACCACAGCATTAATCGAAACTTCTCTGCTCCCTCTTGGTCTATATGTTTGTAATAGTAAAAGGATACCAACCGATATTTAAATATCTCATGTTTTCTCGAGAAGACTTTTAAAAAAATTAAAAAACTTTCAAATGCATTGTGAAAAGATTTGTCACAAAGTAAAAAATAAAACAAATTACAGAAAGTTTGACTTACATTCTGAATGATGCTCGAAATCATTTCCGGGAATGAGGTGCCGATTGAGAATTTAAAATTCAATGTTTAACTTAGAATTTAAATACTAGAGGATATTTGTCTAGTGGAATTTCAATCATTGTCAGCGGTTACCTTATGTCACTACCGTACTAAAGCTCCGGTGCACAGTCGGTGTATGCAGACATATGACGAGCAAAAAAATTAAATAATTTGGAGGGTGGCTTTCTGAATCAAGGTTTCTTACCAACAATTTGCGTGGAACTGTATAGACGAAAAAGATTTATAAGGAGCTTGACATATGGGGAAAGCCCATGGCCGAAACAGCTGTTCTCGTTAACAAACGACGTGCAGTCTTCTAGAATGTGGAGTACTGTACGGCTCGTTATCACCGTTAAAAGAAAATCTTCCCAACAGTATACATAATATGCCACTGATGCGTCCTTTTCAATTGCCCCATTAATTGTTGTAACGAAGCATAATAATTGACATTTCTGTTAGACTTCTGACTGGACTGGAACATACACCAATGTCTATGGCCGAGAAAACCAAAAATCAGGATTTGGGCCTATCTTCTGTCGATTACGAGCTCCCGGCGTGCGTTCTTGTTGCGCCACTTAGCTCGGCATATACCGATGATAGCGCCTCTTCACTGACGTCCCTCATGAATTATGGACGACTTAAGATACGGTTGTCTTGGCTTTGCTGACGTAAATGGAAACATCGTTAGCAGGTATTCCAAATTAACACCCACAGGTAGCAGCCTGCTTCTAAAGTCTGATGTCCCCCATTTGCACTGGTGTTGCTCAACTCTGTCAGCTATCCATTTCTCTAGCTGATTTACAGGGGACATACGAAATTCATCTAACTTGGTTTTTGGTCTGTTAATTGAATGCTCGTCCCTTATAATTGTATGTCCCTCTTCAATATAAAGATTAATTCACCACTCTCCGTTTACGACCTCAGTTGGTGGACCAATTAAAAGACCACAACGTGAAAAGGAGTAGGATTCCCCAATGTGGTCACTCAGGGCGTGGTTTAAAATCTGAAATCACTACTTCTATACCGAACAATTATGATAAAATTTTTTTCTATTTCAGTTGCCTGACTACTGTTTGAAATACTGCAGCATATAGCTTCAACCCACCTCCGTGCCTTTCACAGAATTGCGACTGTAAATTTGCCTACGATCGTAATATTAAGTGTTTTCCTAGATTCTGACTTTGGACCATAACACCATCGTCCCAGAAAGTATCATAATGATACCTGTAAGGGACAGCTGAAATATAGGATGTACAGATGCATCTGGTATCGTTCATTTCTTCAGAAGTATGTAAATAACGCATAATCACGATCTCCTCAGCTGAGGTCGCTAACGCCCGCACGTTTCGTGCCAGTAGATGTCGAGATAGCAAGTTCGAATCGTCGTGGTTGTAGGAATTTTCACTATCAGTATTTGGCAGGAAAGGGGAGGAAAGTTGGTAGCGCAAGGTTCCTGGTCACAGACTTCGCCCCGTCTTCTGGTTTTAATGTCGAGTCTCCCTGCAGTATCTCACGCAGTGAGAGCATGTGACGCTGTTGCTGGTGATACGTTCACGCTCTTATGATACCCCCGGATGTCCGGTTGGTGCAGTTTGGGAGCTCTCACTTCTCTCAGCATCACACAACACAAACCTGACACCACCGCACACACACATACACAAACACACACACACACACACACACACATACACAAACACACACACACACACATATACACACACACACAAACACACACACAAACACACACACACACACACACACACACACACATACACATACACATACACACATACACACACACACACACACACACACACATACATACATACACACATACACATACATACACACACACACATACACATACACACACACATACACATACATACACACACACACACACACACACACACACACACACACACACACACACACCTTATCTACATCTGCTACGTGATTACTCTGCTATTCATAATAAAGTTCCTGGCAGAGGATTCAATGAACCACCTTCAAGCTGTCTCTCTACCGTTCCACTCTCTAACCCCACGTGGTAAAAACGAGCACTTGAATTTTTCAGTGGGAGCCTTGATTTTACTTAGGGTTCTACTCTCATACTTGTGCTCGAATAAAAGAAAACTCTTTGCTGTTTGACGGCTGAAACTTTTCTCCCGGGGGTCTCCCAACCAACAATACTATGCTATGCTGGGAAGCCTGCGGTGAAAAGCATCGGATGGACATAGCCTATTTTTCACTTTGTCTGGTGTTTCTCAGTAACATAAGCACGTGAACTAATTGTAGCAACATTTCTTATAGAAGAGAAAAAAGTGATCATCTGGCTTGGATTCGATAAAAGATTTCCTGTTCACAAACGAGAACTAAAACCCTCTACTCCGCGTCTTTGCTTTAAAAAATTAGTGGCGCAAGATCATTCCAGAGAACCGGATGACTGATTACCTGGAGTGAAAGGGGAATAACCACTTCTAATAGGCCAGCTAATGACATACGGCAAGTACTACGCAAACAGCGTTATCAACAGCTTTAACGTCAGCTAAAAATTCGTTTGCAGTGTGTAGGTAAACATGTAGGTCTGCCGGCATTCGTGTCGCTGTCACTGAAGGTAAAAATCGTTTTTCGGGCGCGTCATATTTCTTCCACAAGATCGACGTTTCGATCCCTCTGCTGCGATCTTCATGATATTGTGGTGTTCACATTTAGCTGTAATAGGTAATAATCCGTAATAACAGCCGTTATGGTAGGCATAATTTGAATTCTTAACACGTGAGTTAACTTGTGTCATTGCTGTACATTTCCTGAAGAGAATAAGGCAGTAAACCTCGTTTTCAAAACTGTTTTAGACTGTACTTCTTAAGATCGACTGAATTTTTATAAGTTAATAGAAGCAGTTGCTATGGTTCGTTAACATCTCGTAGTACAGAAACCCTAGGAAAGTCTGGAAAATGTAAACGTTATATTGGTATATGTTCGTAGTTTTAAGAGCTATCAGAGAGTGATGATTATACTGGATAAATAACTCTTCATTGAAAGTAATTGTTGGCAAATAGAAGAATATTGTTACTACTATACCCAGTCTCGAATTTTTTTGTGTTGTTTCAGCGACTGAGATAATATTCAGTACACGTTTTGGGCAGGACAAATTTACGGAGATTGATGCATTACAAATACTACGTATCCCTACGTTAAAAGTTTAGTTTCTTAAAACTTATTCAGGTTATTCAAGTACACATTTCAACTCACTAGTTATGCAGACAGATGTGACTTCATATTCCGATATGGCGTGAGAAATGAGACACTATAATGGTAATGATCATGCACACGTTGAATCTTATATCACGATGTTCCCTGTTACACTGAATTCGAACATTCTGAGGGTTACGGTTACTCTGCAGAAGTGGCTGGGTACAGTTATTTGTGCATTTCGATTGATTCTTTGTCATCCACCTTCCGCTTAATGCAAGAAGCACGAAGGATAGAGATTATTATTATTTCTTATTACGTTTAATTTAACGTACAATTATACACTCGCTTCCACAAGAGTCGAGATAAGCGGATATTTATCGCTGCCGGTACAAGGTATTTGTACTTTTTGGCAGTCGGTAGCTGTGAACCATCAGGGTATTTGTACTTTTTGGCAGTCGGTAGCTGTGAACCATTTTTTTTTAATTTTTTTACTTTCGTTCTTAGCATACATTTAGATTCATGTCTCTCTATAGTGAGAGATAGGTTTTATTTACGTTAAAATTATGAATTTATTGCACTTGTCTAGGCTGCATTGCGAAATGGCTCAATGGTTAAGACACAGGACTCGCATAACAGGACACTGGGGTTAAAATTCTCCTCGGGCCATGCTATTTAATGTTTTTCCATGGTTCCCCGAAGCAATTTAAGGTAAATGTCAGTATAGCCCCTTTGAGAAGTCAGAGCCGTACATTTCACGTAGTAGTTTCTGAGCTTGTGCTGTTTCTAATGACTGCGTCATCGCATAGAGGTCAAACTTGTAATATTTTCTTAATTGCTTTCTTCCTTTCTTTCTTTCTTCTTTTGCATTGAAACCTTCTGATGTATTTGCTAGTGTTCGCGATGAAGGAACCAGTTGTTGGGTTTTTATTCTGGGTTCATTTTTTGGAACGTGTGTGCGGTTAGAGATGGAATTACTCTGCGTAGAATTTTCAGGGACACTCTTCGGTAGCGGCGCTGTTATTACAACAAAAACAGCAGACATCTGCCCGGCAAGGTGTGGTGGAGCACAGTTCCTGATTGTCAAAATGCCCTCGGTTACATTGAAATTTTTCCAAATGTGTCACTGCCGGAGAGCTATGGCACTACCATTGGTGACCCATCTGTCCCATCGGGTCAGTCCCATTGGTGCTGTTCCGTAGGAGCCGTAAACACTGGCAGCATATTACATACCAACCCTTGTGTGTGGGTCATTGTCATTGTTATGTGAGCAGGCTTACCACATAGGGCAGCTGACAATTCCATACTACTTCACCCGTTTTCCACTAACTTAATGGGACCTATGAGAAAGTAACTTTTCAAGTATGAAGCAGAGACAGATTGGTGAATTCCTGTAGTTGGTGCAACACACACTTTTCTCCCTCAGTTAATTTCGAAAATGCAAAATCGTGTTCAACGAGTAGTATCGACATGAACGTCTTTCATCCAGGAGGACACATTAACGCATATCAAAGGCAATAGGAATAGGAGCCACCAAGACTCGTGGATGCCGCACATGAATGGTGAAAAGTAAAGACTGACATCAGTAGTTTGGATTAATAAAAATGTACTGGAAATGACTAATGTATTAGGTACTGACGGTAATGGTGGAAACTATATGTGTTAAGAGAAGGAAAACGGTAGACAAAGACTGAAATTAGTAAATTATCACAGTGAGAAAAGAAGCGATGCAGGACGAATTTTTTATTTTTATTTTTTATTCTTTTTAAAGAAGGTAAAGCATTCAACGACACGTTGGCTCGAGAAGTAATACTTAGATGTACGCAAGAGTAGGTCTTCGGAAACTATTAGTGGTCGCTAGCTGAGCCCAAAAATAAGTGTTTATCAATAAATCACCCTCTTACTGGCAGGTTAAAACCATGTACCAGACCAGACACATACCCGTACGCCCGTCCCGTACATTCCAAATTCGGTCGATTTTCTTTTGTTCATTTAGCTAGTGGTGCAGCACACCTGGATGAAAGGAATGTAGGGGAGCTATATAACAAAGTGAATGAACCTGCCTGATTTGGTCCACGCTGGTCTCGGGCAGGTGCACAGTTTTAATCTATCTGGAAGATTATCAACAGGAGAGTGTACAACAAAAAAAAATGATACTGTAGAGTACTTATGTGACGGCACAGTGTGTCTGAGCTGTTACTGTTAGTCGAGCGAGGCGTGTGGGGAAAAGATGAGGAAGACGAGCTCACTGGGGAGCTGGGTACTGCAGATCCTCGGGCAGCCCCTGCGACACGCCGCTGTTAAAGCATATCAGGTGGCGGTGGCGGTGGTGGTGATCGTGGCCTGCCGTTCCCAGCGGCCGCAACGCGCGTTATGTAAGGCGACGCCAACAGAAGCCGTATGTTGATTAAATAGAGGAGAATTAAGGCGTTAGCCTCTTATACCATACGAAACGAGTTGAATTTCCTTGCGGATTCGATTACTGAAGTCGCCAGCCCTGTCTTGACGGTCTTCATGGAAGCCCTTCGCATGCTCGTTGCCTTTTATATTATCCTCGCGTCGCCTGTATTCTACCCGGTCCCCCTACGGCGTCGGCACTAACTTTCTTAAGAGGGTCGACCACCTTCTCTCTTCTCGCTCTCCCTCCCTCCTCAGTATAGCACTAATGCAAGTATCCCACAGCCTTATTTATTACTTTAAAGCGGTTTGTCTTGAATTCGCCTCACCACAAGATGACTGCGTCAAAGTGAATTTTCGTTCATATTTTCTTTTCTTGTTGAGAATGCGACCGGGTAATGGAGGAGAGCCTAAGTGAAGGTTTCTTCGGTTAAACCTCCTGTGTATTCAATCTGTATATTGAGCAAGTAGTAAAGGAAACAAAAGAAAAATTCGGAGTAGGTATTAAAATCCATGGAGAAGAAATAAACACTTCGAGGTTCGCCGATGACATTGTAATTCTGTCAGAGACAGCAAAGGACCTGGAAGAGCAGCTGCACGGAATGGACAGTGTCTTGAAAGGAGGGTATGAGATGAACATCAACAAAAGCAAAACGAGGATAATGCAATGTAGTCGAATTAACTCAGGTGATGCTGAGGATTAGATTAGGAATGAGACATTTAAAGTAGTAAAGGAGCTTTGCTATTTGGGGAGCAAAATAACTGATGATGGTCGAAGTAGAGAGGATATAAAATGTAGACTGGCAATGTTAAAGAAAGCGTGTCTGAAGAAGTGAAATTTGTTAACATCGAGTATAGATTTAAGTGTCAGGAAGTCGTTTCTGAAAGTATTTGTATGGAGTGTAGCCATGTATGGAAGTGAAATGTGGATGATAAATAGTTTGGACAAGAAGAGAATAGAAGCTTTCAAAATGTGGTGGTACAGAAGAAGGCTGAAGATTAGATGGGTGGATCACATAACTAATGAGGAGGTATTGAATAGAATTGGGGAGAAGAGGAGTTAGTGGCACAACTTGACTAGAAGAAGGGATCGGTTGGTAGGACATGTTCTGAGGCATCAAGGGATCACCAATTTAGTATTGGAGGGCAGCGTGGAGGGTAAAAATCGTAGAGAAAGACCAAGAGATGAATACACTAAGCAGATTCAGAAGGATGTAGACTGCAGTACGTGCTGGGAGATGAAGCACCTTGCACTGGGTAGATTAGCTACAAACCAGTCTCAGGACTGAAGAAGACAACAACAACAACAACAACAACAACCACCTCCTGTAAACGGTATACGGCCTGAGGGTGGAGAGCACTTCCCTTTGCTGTGATAAAAGTGTCACCTGTGTATCTAAGCTGCTGTGAGGAAACCTTCCTTGTGACATCAAGCAAAACGGTGCTGTAGATTTGGTGGCTGTTACGGACTGAGATGAAATCCCCACTCAGACATAAAGATTTTTCAGTATATAACTTCACGCTAATGTATGGATAGTTTCATTGAAAGACGTGCTATATAAATAATAATAATAATACGAAAGTGACAAATTCAACATTGCTAACTGTTTCCAACATTTATGTCGTGTTTTTGGATAATACGAAAATAACTGTGTTTCATTCATATCTCTTGAGGCACGTTCGATCAGAGTTTTAGCAAGGTACGTTAGAGAGCCTTTGTCGACCGAGGAAAGCAGTAGAGAGATCCTATCAGATTGATATTAAGCCGGGCCATGCGGGCCTGATCTATCTAGCTCTAGCTATTAAACACAAAGATCTAGGTTCGACTAGTAGTCCAGTACTGTTTTAATGTGTTTGGATGTTTTAACTGGCAAAAATGACTAGAAACCAGTCTTTCCATTCGATGATCATGGTATTTTAGTAACGTTGTGTTCATACTTCAAAAAATTTGTACAGCCCATATCAACGTGGTACAAACGTTACTGTACTGTCACACTATCAATGCTGCTAGCCGTCGCTGAAAGTAACGGTCAAGTTCCAAAATACTTCTTTAGTGCATGACCAATAAAAAACCGTGTTAATTTTATATGTTCCGTTTGATACAGATGACAATTCATGTAATTATAAGACTGAGCGAAAGTATTTGGCTAAATAACCCACAAACCGTTACAAAAAATATTGTCAGCAACGCCGAAACTTTCAGATACTAATTTTATAAAATCCCTTTCTTGTGTTATTTTCCTGCTGAGACTTCTTTAAGATTTTTATACTAGTGTTTTGGAGACAATGAGCGGAACTTAACCGTTCTGTAAAGGCTTATCTTGATAGGGTTCGAAGTATTTTTTCCATTCATATTATCTATCAGCAGAATACTGTTGTAGACCAAACAACCTAGTTTTGTGCGACAACATGAGAGTAATTTATATCGCCGGGACTGAAGCAACATTCAGTACCAGTACTCCCCACTTCTTTACCCCGACTTTCAGTATAATCTAGAAGTGCAGGAGAAAATAGATATGAATTAAACACATATGGCCAACCAGTTTGCTCTGGCTTCGTTTATCCAGTTCTTTTGAAGTTGCTCTAATCTATTTCTGGAACAAAAAGAGTCTGATAGCTGATTGATTCTACCAGCTCACATTAAGCTAACCCCATAAGACCTGCGCAAAACACACGATGTTTTCTCGTACCAAGTCACTTTCACTTTCCCTTAGACTGTGTTCGAATTATGTTTCCACATCGTTTCAGTGCAGTACTTGCGTAGCGGTAGCGCTACCGCCTACCACGCAGGGGCCCGGGTTCGATTCCTGGCATGGAACTGGGTGTCCATCATCATTTTCATCATAATTGATTCGCAAGTCGCCGATGTGGCGTCACCTAAAAATGTCTTGCAATACCGCGGCCGAACTCCCCGGAATGGGGCCTCCCGGCCAACAATGCCATACGATCATTTCCAGTACTAGCGTTGCTTTCCTGCCTTGTTCAGTGATTTGCATTGATACTGAATTGTGATCAGCGACTGTGACTGTTTCATTCGTTACTTTAGACATTGCTTACAAATTTTGGACAATGACACGGTTTGTGATAAGAAAAAGAAAAGGTGTATAGCATCGTGATTTCAAGACATCTGCATTTTATTTTGAATCAAATGTAATCTGCTCGTTCGACACTCACTGAATCAATATCCATCAACACAGAGTAAAACACAAGATACTTGTCTTGAGAGCATACAGATGAAAGAAAATTGGGCATCTTTTAGAGGTTAAGTACATATACACCAGCAGAGAACGCAGAACCACCGGACTGACTCACATGTAATTAGAAGAAGAAGAAGAAGTCATTTAGTGAAGGAGGGAGTATTTAAAAAAAAAAAAAAAAAAAAAAAAAAAAAAAAAAAAAAAAAAAAAAAAAAAAGATTTTCAGATACTGCAGTTACAACGTGTCCTGAAAAAGAAAAGTCCAGAACATCCACGTGTCAAGACATAATGGTCCAACGGAAAGAAATCGTTGCTTAATATATCAGTATAGTTCCAATGGTCGTCAGTGAGTTGATGCTGATTTCTGGAGACAGAAGCTTTGTTGGGGGTTCGGCCGCTGCAAGGAGCGCTGACTGCGATGATTTATCTGAAACAGTCATGGCAGCATTCCAGGGATTTGAGCTGTGTGTAGCCCGATATTTAGTGCAGCACCATTGCTGGAAAAAATTCAGGAATGAGCGGTAGAACAACAGGCATATTTGTGGCAGATTAAAGAAAAAGCTTTAGAGCAATGTCGACCAAGTAAAACTGCGTACAAAATAAATTCATTTCACAAGTATTTGGATATTGTACACTTTCTTGTATTAAGTTTGTCACGTTGCTTGTAGTTAATGAGCACCAAATTATGGAAAATACAGAATGAAAGACAGAATTAAGTTTGGAAAGTAGGAGACGAGTTACTGGCAGAATTGAAGCTGTGGGGGGACGGGTCGTGAGTCGAGCTTGGGTAGCTCAGTTGGTAGAGCACTTGCCGGTGAAAGGCAAAGGTCCCGAGTTGGAGTCTCGGTTCGGCACACAGTTTTAATCTGCCAGGAAGTTTCATATCAGCGCACACTCCGCTGCAGAGTGAAAATCTCATTCTGGATACATCATAGATGTTTGAGACTTGAAAAGATGTCAGGAACCATATAGTTTCTTTGATTAAAGTTACTTCTGGCAGTTCCACTGCATGGAAAAATATGGATATTCTTGGCACATTTTCAAGGCATGGATTTGTATTTACGTTGCCACGTGTGTATTTCATCTAATGTTAATCCTCCTTTCATTTTTAATAACTTGATCCAGCTTTTGACTCTGATACAGAATGCTAAATTCTTCGCTACCTAGGAAACGTTGTCCATGGCTGATCTACAATAATTATGAAAGTACGTACGTAAGTAACGCTATCCTACACCCGACACATTTGGTGAAAACAAACAAGCATCATCCTTTTGAGCTCGGGCGCTTCTCTAGTGGCTGCAGCAGGCGGCTTGTAAACACGGCGGCTTGGCTTGTCTACAAAGCCTGCTCTAATAGGATTGGCGCAAGGGGCCCTGCTGCGGCAGGCTCGTGCAAGAAGCTTTGCAGGAGGGGACTCTCTCTCTCTCTCTCTCTCTCTCTCTCTCTCTCTCTCTCTCTCTCTCTCTCTCTCCCCCCCCCCCCTGTGTGTGTGTGTGTGTGTGTGTGTGTGTGTGTGTTACAGGAATTGCGAAGAACAAAAGTATGTATCACGTAGTTGTTCTTCAGATTCCGGTAGCTAGTATAAGATTTGAAGCGACTTAGACTGCCTGAGACAAAGTGGAGCACCTAGAAGACATGATACAATGTCAGTGTAACTTCATAGCACGTACACACCATCGACGGGTATGTAGATGATTAGAGTTTTTTGTGAAAGATAGAACGGACACCAAGCGGACATTAGTCCTGTAGCGTTAATATTATTACTAGGCGCGGGAGGATATAAAAGGGGCGTAAAAAAGCATCGGACATGGACCAGTTTGACCGACGCGATGCTGTGTACTCGAGTGAGACAGCGTTATCAGCACCTGACGATTTGAAAGAGGCCTCGTTGTGCGCCTTCACATGGTCGAATCGTGCAATATCCGGATCTGTGGTGCATCAAAGTGTGACAGTGGCCCGATGTTGGAGTGCGTGGGAACGTGAAGGCAAGCATACTAGTAGTGAGGTTCCAGTAGACCACATGGGAAGGATCGCCATATTGTGCGCAAGCACATCGTGACACCTTCACATTTGCTCCAGCCATCCGAGAATAAGGAAACGGAGCCCCTGCAACATTCCGTGTCATGTGCAGACCAGCAGCTGCAGCAGCAGTCGCACTAAGGAGTTTCTGTCCCGTGCTCAAATGATTCAAATGGCTCTGAGCTCTATGGGACTTAACTTCTGAGGTCATCAGTCCCCTAGAACTTAGAACTACTTAAACCTAACTATCCTAAGGATACCACACACATATATGCCCAAGGCAGGATTCGAACCTGCGACCGTAGCGGTCGCGTGGTTCCGGACTGTAGCGCCTAGAACCGCTCGGCCACTATGGCCGGCCCTGTCCCGTGCGTGGGCTGCCGGTAATACCACGACAAAAACGGCTGCGTTTGCAGTTGTGCTGTTACCAGGATTCGCGTACTGCTAATGAATGTCGTCGTACTGTGTTCAGCGATTCATTGTGATTCAGCACTAACAGAATGGTGTGTCACTGCAACCTGGGGAGAGGTCCCATTCTTCTAACGTTTTGGCGAGACAGCGGTATCACTCCTGACGTAATGGTGAGGGGAGACATCGGCTGTGACCATCAGGTCACGGCTGATAGTGTTTGAGGTAACAATAATGCTACCACAGTATGTCACGGATATCATGCGGCAGTGTCGTGGTGCCAGTTTTCTACAGAACAATGCTCGCCCACACGTGCCACTTGTCTCCACGAACTGTCTGCGTGACATAACTAAGGTATCATACTAGCTACATTAGAGTGGAGACACGCAGACCGAATAGTGCAGTAGCTTGCTGTTTTCGTCGAGCGACACTCGGTGAGGACATAACTGTAGACAGTTTTCACGTCAGGCCGTGAAACGGCCGTGTCACTGAAATCCAATAAAGCAGCGACAACACTGAGGAGGTAGTCCCGGCGGCTGCCGAAGGGAGGGCGCAGGTTCCATTGAGAGGCGGCAGGGTGGCGCGAGGGCGCGTGCGCCATTGTGGGCCCGCAGGCGGCGGCGGCGGCAGGTGGGCGGCGGCCCCCGGGCTTGGCTGGCCGCGTCCCGCCGCCCACGCCTCCCGCCATTGTCTGCCGCAGCGCCGTTACACGCGGCGCCTTCACCCTCGCACTTCCTGCCGGGCTAGCGGTTTCCTCCTCTGCCCAGTCCTGCACCACTCCTGTGATTGACTTTTGGTTGCATCATTTCGTATCAAGTATCAGGAGGTGACGCCTACTACCATAGACGATCCTAATAATTAGGACGACTGCGCCACACTTTGGAATCTACGTCCTCCGCAAGCCCCATTATGCTGCATGGTGGAGAGCAGTTTCTGTGTTACTGTCTCTTCTGTCTCTTTCTGTTCCAGTCGCGAACTCTTCGCTGAGAAACCTCCGGGTCGGCTCGAATCTTCTTAATTTTAGCTCCATGCCTTTTTTTTTTTTTTCTCCTTCAAGGGCGTCTCAAATTTTTTGGATCGACAACGGATTATCCAGAATTTGAGTGTTAAGGACATACACAGAGGGCACCGCATAACAATGTAACTGCCGGCTGATGTGGCCGAACGGTTCTAGGCGCTTCAGTCTGGAACCGCAGGTTCGAATCCTGCCTCGGGTATGGATGTGTGTGATGTCCGTAGGTTAGTTATGTTTAAGTAGTTCTAAGTTCTAGGGGACTGATGAACTCAGATGTTAAGTCCCATAGTGCTCAGAGCCATTTGAACTGTTTAACAACGTAACTCATAGAAATTTTTCAAAGCTTCTCCGTTTGACTCTTCCTGCGAGGTTTACTGTCATAGGTCTTGTCCTCGAAAAGATGTGGTATCAACACGCTGGTGCAGCAGCAGTTAAGGTATGATGCTTTTCTGCTAAGATTGCGAATGTTGCAAATGCATGGTAATATAGACTGCCGTTTGATTCAAGAATCCCGGTTTTCACCATACATTTGAGGTAAGAAAACGTCACACATGGCATATCTTCGCATCCATTTATTTCTGTTCAACTTCAGCAGAAGATTCCTTGATTTCGACGTAGGATTAGTAGCTTTGGAGAAAAGCGGGCTTGCCTACCTGTTCAGCTTCCAGAGCGTGCCCTTCCATTGACCAGTTGAAACGTACCAATGTATGATCGTTAGGGCAAGTATGACATGAAGAGATGATCTCAGGTGGCAGGCTGCCACATTTACCCGCTTATATGAATTTTGTAACAGTCTTATTTCATTTATCTGATCATTTTAAAGCACAGTTTATCATACTGTCATTAATTTCACTCCATATATGCCCTAGTTATGCTGTTACGAATCGTTACTTGCACAAAAACATAAACAATTCTCACTTTGTGATTACGGACAACCTTTCACAAGAAGTGAAACTAAGTTTTTGCCAGTATTCGTGGATGGAACATACTATCCACATGTTAGGGACATTTTCCAACTGATAATTTACATGATATAAACAAATTTATAAAAAAAAACATTGAACATATGTTATGGATTTCGATATTAAAAACCAAGAACCAAGTAAAACTTACTATCGCTGAGTGGGAGGAACGAGTTAATATTTACTTCTGTAATGTTAGTCTATATATGTCAACAATTTTTTGACTGTAACCTTTAAATTTTTCTGTAATAATGGATGATTTACCATATAACTGTTAGAATTATATATAAGCAGTGGTGAATCAGCCGTCAATGTCTCATGTTTTCGACAGTTTTGTTACAGTTCTAAAACCGTACTACGCAGTAAACATAAAATTATGAAAGAGAAACATCGTATCAACCTGAATTAGCAGATACTCGCATATTCTTCTACAGCCACTACAGCATCGGAGATCGCCGAGAAATGAAGATGAGTATTTGCTATTAACCGTTATGCCCTGTTACATTTCACTGTGCACTTACCTTCGATAAGCTCTTCACTAGAGAATTATCTCTCGTTGCTCCACGACGGCAATTAGTGTTCCATTGTTTTCTGGAGGAGCTGTTCAAATGGCTCTGAGCACTATGGGACTTAACTTCTGAAGTCATCAGTCCCCTAGAACTTAGAACTACTTAAACCTAACTAACCTAAGAACATCACACACATCCTTGCCCGAGGCAGGATTCGAACCTGTGACCGTAGCAGTCTCGCGGTTCCGGACTGACGCGCCTAGAACCGCACGGCCACGGCCACCGCAGCCGGCAAAACATTATAGGGCACTACGCCACAGTTGTCATCTGGGATGTAATGGAAACTGATCGCAACTTTTCAAGGTACGCAAACGTGTCGCTTATCTACAGAGCAGAACCGGTTCATTCCCTTAATCCAGTGTTTCTCTGCTTCCTCCCTTTTCCAATGAGCTTGCCTTCATAATAGTCTGACACAGATTTCTTTGGTTCAGTATAGTTCTTCGTGTCACTGACTCTCATCAATGGCTTGGCGTATAACAGGGGCAGCTGGTATAGATTGCCGGCGGAATATCCTGTTGTTGTTGTTTAGCACCTTAAAAACGCATGAGTTGTCTGCTGGAGACCTACATTCATAAATACCCCGCTACCTGTCTTTATACTGTCGGCAGACAATCTGTTTACTTGTATGCTGATACTAGTACTATGTATGACATAAGGCAGTCAGTCACTGCTGCATAAGCAGTGGATGTAGTGTTATATGTAACCAGCGGGATGTTACAGAACTGTTCGAGGGACTGTTTTCAAAGCGACGAATAGAGTCTGTAGGAAAAGGATAAACGAAAGTTATGATAGTTGCTGATATAGGGTTCTTTGCGCCATTGTTTTCGCATCAGTTATGGAGATTTTTCTTGTCACCGTCTCTTCCATTTATTGCGTTCGATGGTCTCTACTTTCTCGTTGGCCGCGTGTTCTTGCCCCCCTACTTGCTTGAAAAGTTTCACTTGTGTTGGGCAGTGAAACTTCCTGGCAGATTAAAACTGTGTGCCGCACAGAGACTCGAACTCGGGACCTTTGCCTTTCGCGGGCAAGTGCTCTACCAACTGAGCTGCCAAAGCACGAGTCTCAGCTTTAATTCCGCCAGTACCTCGTCTCCTACCTTCCAAACTTCATAGAAGCTCTCCTGCGAACCTTGCAGGACTAGCACTCCTGCAAGAAAGGATATTGCGGAGACATGGCTTAGCCACAGCCTGGGGGATGTTTCTGGAATGAAATTTTCACTCTACAGCGGAGTGTGCACTTTGTTGGCAGTCTTTCTGGAAGCATTCTCATCGTCCTTATTCTTATGCACGACCCCTTGCAAATTATTTTCTAATGCTATTCCTGATTATTTCTGTACTCTGACACGCTTCCGTAGCTTTTAACCGTAATCGTTTATGCTTATATGCTACTTCCTCCTTATTTAAAATTCTTACTCGCTCCTATTACATTTTATCCGTTTTTTAGTATATAGGTGCATGTTAATTCATGTACATACAGTACCGTACTTATATTCTTCAGTTCACTTTATATCTACACTGGTGTGCAAAACTACTAGATTGTCCTTTGTGCATGTGGACGTGGTGCAGCATGTCTCTCCAAAGCATGCTGTACAAGGTCGATGAGATTTAAGTCGGGGCAACAGACCGACCAGTCCATTCACCGAATATCTTCTCGTTCTAACAGCTCCTCCACCCGCGCTGTTCGATGTGATAGTGCAATGTCATCCTAAAAAATGAAATCAGAGGTCAATGCACGCCAGAAAATACGCAAATGGCGAAGATTTGCAGTGTCACAATAACTTGACCGGTGAGTGTAGCGTGTACAAAGAGTGTTATGCTGTGGGAAGGCAAGATGGTGCGTGGGCGTACTGACCTGCGAATCTCTGAATCGATACACCCACGGGTCAACGTTGTTGTGACATTCTACGCGTTACCCACGTGCGTTTCTTTTCAATTTCATGGATGACAGTGCGCGATCGCGTAGAACAGCGCAGATGGACGAGTTCATGAAACAAGAGTCTATTCGGACTTGCCTACCTGTTCCCCCGACGTAAATCTCACCGACGACGTACTGCAGCATACCCGCATACACAAACCACCATCCACCAGTTGTCGAGAGCGCTGGTGCACCAGTGGAACGCCCTACCACCAGAACTCACCACCAGTCTTCTAGACAACTGCCGTCTGCGGTGATCACAAACGCTACTAAGAGCCAAGTCTCGCCTTTTGTAATGTCAAGGGTGCCATCATGTATCGCGACCACTTCTGTATATTTATTGCCTTTAAACAAAAGTATCATTTGTGTTTGTCTAATTGCGTATTTCCTTCAGTTACCTCCCGTGCTATGCTGTAGCAATTCTGTGTATGTGTGGTCCAACTTTCATCGAGCTATGTTGGTTGGCAATGACACACTATCGGAGAGTTACGTTAGGCCTTAAGTTATGCACACCTGCGTAGTTATTATAGTAACATGGCGCTTCATTACTAAGGTACATGAAATGGATTACCTGGTCTGATATTATGTTGTTAACATTTTTCCTTCAGTTAGGACTTTTTCAGATGTTCAAATGTGTGTGAAATCTTATGGGACTTAACTGCTAAGGTCATCAGTCCCTAAGCTTACACACTACTTAACCTAAATTATCCTAAGGACAAACACACACACACCCATGCCCGAGGGAGGACTCGAACCTCCCCCGGGACCAGCCCCACAGTCCATGACTGATGCGCCTAAGAACGCTCGGCTAATCCCGCGCGGCAAGGACTTTTTCCCGTCGCCTTTAGCTACGACAATTCGTCCAGATGGGTGGACTGAATGGTACTGGTAGTGCATACTAATAAGGAGACACGAATATTTGCCGTGCCTGAAGGAAACACGAATCATCGCATCTGCCTATATTGAGGGCAGTTGTACTCAGCAAGAGGTTTACGGCTGACGCTAATTTCAACCGTTTCTGTGTTTTGAAGTCAACGTTCGCCTATTGCTGAAACTACGTTTTATTTAGTCCTCTAGTGATAGGGAAGAAAGAGATGGTTGTGGCCACAGCGCCCCCTAATCCCGGAGGAAAGGCGTAGGGGCGTGTCGGCAGACGGCGGGCACATTGTGCCAGGACCGAGGTAGCCGAGTCTGCGACTGATAGCATCGGCGCGACACACTGCCCCCCCCCCCACCTCCCCCCCCCCCTCCAATGCGTCCGCCACTGCCGCCAAACTGCCCCGTCCACTTGTGTGGATCTCAGGTATTCGCCGCAGCCGTCGCCACCCTCTTTATCCCTCCGGGTTTCCCCAAGGAGCGGTCGGGTACCGGACAGGAACCAGTTTGCCCGGAAATCTTCGCACAAGGCCACTTCTCGCTGTCCACCAGCTCCTCCCGTATTCTGCTGATCGAGAGAATCGTAGCGCTAAGAAATACACTAACATCGTAAACGCACTTTTAAAAATGTACCCTCTACATTCACCACAGTAGTGCGCTGTTAAAATCTGCACAGATTCTCGATATTAGTTCACGTACTGTTCAGCAATATGCCAGTGTGTAACGGGAGGTGATACGGTATGGGGACTTTTCTCTACGCTTTACATAAGGGTATTAACCAGTACGGAATGCGCTGTCATTGTTGCATTGTGTGATATCCCGTACATATGCATGTGATTATAGGTGTTGCCTGTCAATAAAATTAAGCGTTAGGAAGTCATTACTGAAAGTATTTGTCTAGAGTGCAGCGTCATTGGGAAGTGAGGAGGACTGTGAACAGTACAGACGAGAAGAAAATAATTTTCTAAATGTGTTTTGCATTAGAATATTGGAGATTATAGATGGGTAGACCGGGTACCTAAGGAAGAGTTACTGAATCGAAAGAGGGGGAAAGTTTTATGGCACAGTTTGATAAAAAGGAGAGGTCGATATGAGGTATACTGAGCTTCAAAGAACTAGTTGACTTTGTAATGGAAAGACTTCTAGGACAAAGGGGGTAGAAACTGTAGAGGAAAATCAGGGCTTGAAACACAACAAACAGTTGCAAATGATATCAGTCGCAGTAATTTTGCACACAATAGAGGATGGACTAGTGTGAAGACCAAATTACTCATTCGGCTGAAGTCGACGACGTCGAAACACTCAAAATGGCTCTGAGCACTATGGGACTCAACTACTCAGGTCATCAGTCCCCTAGAACTTAGAACTACTTAAACCTAACTAACCTAAGGACATCACACACATCCATGCCCGAGGCAGGATTCGAACCTGCGACCGTAGCGGTCACGCGGTTCCAAACTGAAGCGCTTAGTACCGCACGGCCACACCGGCCGGCCGTCGAAACACTCCTAAGTACTTTCGTTACCGGGCTTAACGTGGAGGGCAATCCTGTATACCTTGTGTGCCATTACCTCCACCTTGCTGTTCATAGAGTGAATACTCCGCCAACCATCCTGCACATGTGGGAAGCACTGACACCGCGACACACACCTCTTTCAGGCGTAAGCAGTGATGGCGGACACACACACACACACACACACACACACACACACACACACACACACATACACACCACAAGCAATTTGTACCAATCGCTGCTCAGTTATCTGTTCCTCTGGCTAAGGAACAAGGGAAAAGTGTACGAGACCTTATCTCCCTTTTCTTGTCCTCTCGAGCCCAATGCGATTTGGTCTCTGGAGCAGCAGGATCTTCCTGTGGTCTGCAGCATATCCTAGTTAATAATAAGGCTAGCCAGTGCAGTAGAACCATATCCCGAATATTAATCTGGGGACGCCAGATGCTGCCCGAGTTGTCTCGGCCACCGTAACGGGACAGACAGTTGCCGGTGTCGCCACAACGCATTATTACCCTCGCGCAAAGAGCTCGCCGCGGGCGTAACGGTGTGTGGCCGCCGCTGACTCAGTCCCCAGCTGGAACTGCGCTTGGCCGGTGCGATGGCTGCCGAGGCCTTCCAACTGTCTGCGGTACAACTGAAAGGCGCTCACATTCCGGCCGAGGTAAGCTTCTGTGTGACTGAGACTCGCGACTGTCAGCTACAACTGGGCGCACGTGCGCTCTATTGTTAACAGCAGGACAGTAGCTCTGAAGCCCGTCGTCTCTCCAGTTGTTGTTGCTGCTGTTGTTGTTGCTGTTGTTGTTGTTGCTGTTGTTGTTGTTGTTGTTGGTGGTGGTGGTGGTGGTGGTGGTGGTGGTGGTGGTGGTGGTGTTGCAACGTAGCACGTCCGCACGAACCGTGATTGACCGCCGGTTTCAGTTACACACACCAGGCCCATGAAAAATAAATCCAACGAACTTTACACAGGTATATCCAACAGAATATAATCACGTTAGTTCTTTTGCAGTCTTATCCATTGACGGAATACGATAGGCTGCGTTATCTTCAGTTGGAAGACTAGTTTGATGCAGTTCTCCACACTAGCAAGC
Source organism: Schistocerca cancellata (assembly GCF_023864275.1). Taxonomy (NCBI): domain Eukaryota; kingdom Metazoa; phylum Arthropoda; class Insecta; order Orthoptera; family Acrididae; genus Schistocerca; species Schistocerca cancellata. The sequence goes on along the minus strand of NC_064631.1, from coordinate 227,581,842 downwards.
CTCTTCATCCCTGTACAACTACTGCGAACTACATACATTTCAATCTGGATACTGTAGCCAACCTTTGGTCTTCCTCCACAATTTTTACCATCCCCATCCTTCCGTCACGACTGCACGATGCTTCAAGTTGTGTCCAGTCGTCCGATCCCGTCATTGAGCAACGTCAGTACCTTCTTATTAATTCCTTTAAGTATATCCACTTTATATTCGACATTGTCCTGCAACACCCAGTTTTATATAACTTCCGTTCGCTTCGTGAGTGAACTGTTTACCTTCCACTTTTCACTTCCATACGAGGCTACGCTCCAAAAATACTTCTAGAAAAAACTTCCTAACAGTGAAGTTTATATTCGTTGACAAGAAATTTCTCGTTTCCAGAACTGCTTTTATTGAATTTAAATCCTCTACAATTTAGACCTCATCAATTATTCTGCTGATAAAATATGAAAAGTCGTGTACTACTTTCAGTGTTTGATTTTTTAGTCAATTCGCCCAGCAGCAGCATGCGACCATTCAGTTACCTTAGTTTTACTTTCCCTAATGTTCATATTACAATTTGTTTTCAAGACATTATCCATTCCTTTCAACTGTTCCTCCAACTAATTTTGGTCTCTCCAACGGAATTATGTAATCAGCTGACCTCAAAGTTTTAACTTACCCTCCCGCAACTATAATTCCCTTTCAAGAATTTTCCTTTGTTTCCTTTCCTACAGCGACTGATGACTAAGTAGTCTAGTTCCTTTAAACAACAAACCAACTAACCAAATGACCCTTACTGCAATTTGAATAACAATCGGGATAGGCTACCAATCTGACTCTTGGCTTCCTCAAGTGTGGCTTCCCTGTCTTGTCCTTCGACTCTTACAGCTGTAGTCTTGTGCTGTAAAGGTCAAAAGACGTCAGTCACAGATAGGGAACGATGGTGCACAGCAAGAAGCTGTTCTTTATTACCTGACGCCTCGTGGTTACGGTATTACAGAAGTAAAACTAGTTTCTCCGTCTCTTTGCTACATACAAGAATTCGAAATGTTGATTAAGGTGTTCATCTTAAGGTACTTTATAGTTTGAATTGCCCACAGTACCCGAATAAAGCCGGCCACACACATAACTACATGGTAGACAAGCACGCATGCGCTAGCATGCCTGCGCAGGTATGCATAAATTTTCGCGCCACCATACGGTTCGAGCATGCTTGCACAAGCATCACGCTGTTTACCAGAAAATTTCGATTTCAGACGACGATTGAATGGCCTTTTCAGCCGTTTTGCTTGCGTTATGAAAAAAAGAGGAAACATAGTTGTGGAGCAAAGAGTAGTCAAAGCAAGTAAAATATTATTCCGTTATTAACTACTCGCGCTATGGGAACTGTCTCACAATATTGCTGTTTCTTATTCTCTTTTCCTGCATATAATACTGCCCTCTTTGACTTGTTCTACATATAGTAAAGAATGTAATTTAACAGCACCGAATAAAAATCAAATCAAATTACTGACGAATGCTTTCACAGACCTTCCTAATCTTGATATACATGCCCAAGCATGCACACCCTTGAACGCTGCTCTTCATACAGCCTTGATGCTTGCGACGATTTATCCTACACGCTCGTGCAAGCCTGCTCGTCGAGGATGCAGTGAGATGTGTGGGCACCTTAAGTTGACAGAATTTGTGTGGTTATTGGCGCTGGGCAGAGGCGTGAGGCGAGACACGGCGCCCACGTCGCTGCAGGCGGTGGTGGAGGCGGTGGTGGGGTAGCGGCAGGGGGTGCCGCGCCAGCAGTGCGGTAGGTCCGGGCCAAGGCGCGCTGATTTACTGCCGACCAAGGCCCGGCGCGCCCGCGCTCGCTCCACACTCCAGCAACTGCGGCGCGCTCCTAACTATTAAAAAAAAATCTCCTGCGCTTATTCTTTTTGCGTTGGAACTGCCACCAAATAGCTCTCGTTTCCTGCATCAAACAGTTACAGTATTAGGGGATAACCGGGCAAGGTGGCCGCTTAGTTACAAATTCAAAAATAATCTATAAAAAAACTATTTTAACAAAGAACTAAGCATTCCATTGTGGAACATGACTAAAATTGTGTGCACTTTTCACAAATAAAAGTCAAACTGTGTTCCTGAACTCCTGTCCACTACTCTTCTGGCCTTGAATTTGAAAATTTTTCTTCGCTGTACATGCAGTATGTGTCTTCACCGTTGTCGTCAAAAAGAGGTCTTCTATGGTTGGATTCCCTGCTTTATGCACTGTTCTTTTTGCTGCCTCTTTTCTCTTCGCGGTCTAAGGCGCTGCAGTCATGGACTGTGCGGCTGGTCACGGAGGAGGTTCGAGTCGTCCCTCGGGCATGGGTGTGTGTGTTTGTCCATAGGATAATTTAGGTTAAGTAGTGTGTAAGCTGAGGGACTGATGACCTTAGCAGTTAAGTCCCACGAGATTTCACACACATTTGAGCATTTTTTTTTCTCTTCGGCTGCTTTCTGTGTTTCCTCCTTTTTAGTTTCTTTCCCTTTCCCTTTATTTGCCGCGATACCCTTATAAGGCTTTAAGTATCAGCGCGGAGACGTCCTTTTCCTGATTTACGTTTTCCCCATACACAAAGTGGTCGGAAGATACCGACGAGATGTACACGTTGCTCGCATTTACGCTTTCACACAAAATTTGTATGCCCTCTTATAACATGAATGAACTTCCACAACTAAATTAGGATTATAGAGTCAAGAAAGACAATTTCGACATAAATTTCATCAAAAAGACCAAAGTCGCTTTCCCCCTCTGCAGTAAATACACAAACTCACCCGTTACCTCACAAGTAAAGTCCATAAAAATTATTATAACTTATTAGCGAAACAGCAAAAAGATACCTCATGGGGCGACTAGGCCCTCCAGTTAAGCCTTGTCCCCCGTGTTATACCAGCACCTCATAGCCCACAGGACCCCAAAAGCCACTATGCCCGCCATGGCGATTTTGCCCGGCTCTTTCCTCCCTAAAATTATTTGGCGCGTCGCGTTTTGGCAGCACGCTGCCATATCCAAAGACTGGGTGAGTGCTTTTGGCGTGACTCAGACGTTGGTCGTATCGATGAAGTTTTGTTTTTCTTGTGGTGTTGCTACAAGATGTAAAATTACACAAGGCAAGTATCAGCTTGATCTGTGGTACATTTATTCATACAGATTTTTAGAGTTCTCGTGCCGCTTCTTTCGTTCAACTAGATAAACTGAAATAATGCGTCGACATAAAATTCTTCCTTTGCCAGGGTTCGTCACAATGGAAATTAATCGAAAGTCGGTGAAGCTTACGGGGAGCGCGCATCTTAATTTTCAACAGCTTTACGATAGCAGATTGAATGCAAGCATGGCGATACTTACCCTGAAGGACATTCACCCGAAGTACTTCTCAAATACACGATCTAAATGATAGCGGTTTGCGACAGTGCTGTAGGGGAAGTCCAGAAGCATCATTTGACCCAAGACACTTGCGATCTATCACACCGAAAAACAATCACAAACATGGCGTACAAAACACACATTAACTACAAACCACGCACGCCGCGCGACATGTTAAATACAGAATTTCCTCGTGCCCTCTTATGCCACCCGTTTTCGTTGAGATTAGTTAGTTAACCTTTTGTGTCAGGGTAATGACTTCTGAACAAGTTACGCAAAAACTAATTACGTTTCCAATTCGATCCAAACTTAATCCTTAGAAGCGCATTAGCGTCGTTGTAAGACGGCCAGAGAAACAAAACGATAACAGTTAATTTTACACTCATAAAATTCACAAAATTTACGCCAGTTCCACAATTTGTAACTGCACGACTGAACCGGTGACGTGACAGGGCGAGAGGATATTCCAAAACATGGCGCGACGCACATGCACCGTAACGTAGGTGCCTTTTGTAGGCTGCTTCTCGGCTTGACAAATCACAAGTGAGAAGATCATTCGCAAAAGGTACCAAATCCGTAAAACCTAATTTAACAAGACAGTAACATTACAATATGTTTTGTAGCTTTGATTTTATATTCAGACAGATGTTGAGGCACATTGCATCAAGTATATCAGTTAAATGTTTGTTATTGCATAAATAACAATGGGTTTGGTGCCTTTGGGATAAAATTGTGTTAAGTTTGGTTGCTGTTCTGGAGTTTGTGTTGGTGACCCATAATATTCATGTGACACATTAAAACTTAAAATGAACATCAAAAGGGCAGACACGTCCTTACAAAATAGTGTCACATAAACAAATGTGGGCTATGTTGTGTGTTGCTTCATTACTATGAAGAGCAACGATGGCTGCCGGTGTTTGATACTTCTTGGGAACGAAAGACGACTGGGTTTGGTACTCTTCGCCAAAAAACCTAAAGTTTTAAATGGTACTCTAAAACGAATATGATGCTTTTTGGCATACGTAACAGTTCTTATTAGATAGGCAACTTTGCTCTGACGCTGGAACTTCCTGTTTAACTTCTCTGCCAGTGTCAGTTTTTTAGTATGCCTGCGCCAAACCATTTACCATCTGAGAATCTGTAACACAGAAGCGTCATAGACGGCTGTTGGTGTACCTAAACATAGATTGAGTTGTCAGTGAAGAAGTGACGTGAAGGGGCTTAGTTGATTCACACTGAGAAAACTACACCATTGAAATATTTTGTCATCTTAAGTCGAACGTACGGCTTCACTGTGATTTCGTAGGTACACATGACTGCAACCTTATGATATCGTTTTGTTTCGGATGCATTAATCATTGTCACCTCTCTTTCTCTCTCACAGACGCCCTCCCTAATCCCCGAAACATTGTGGGATTGACATTCATTTTGGCCACTTCTTGCTAGTGGTTTAATACCGAAATTGGCGTCTTGGAAATTGACAGTTTCTTTCAAAAAAGGGAGCATAGACAAGGTTTTAAGTTCCGTTGACGAGCTCATTGCAGAGGGAGCAAAAGCTCGAGTGTGACTGGTAGAGACCGACCGTGTTCTTTTCTAAACAACCATCACGACACTCGCGAGGGACGCACGAAAAGCTCAACTCTCGATGCCCGGACGGAGATATGAACCCTGCTCCTTCCGAAGACGAGTCATTTGCATTAACCATGGTGCTGTCGTTCTGGGCCGCAGAACTTCGAGCCGACAGCGGGTGGTGATACCCACCGCTTCACGGGGACGCTCGCAACGTCGGAGAAAGATGTTCGTGATGCCATTCTTAATAGATTAAATTAGAGATCTGTCGTGGCAGGAAACACCGCTGAGGGCAGCAACTATTTTTTTCAGTGGTCGTTATAACGGACTGGGGACAAATACACTTTTTTAGACGCCGGGTCCCTCGGACGGAAAAATAAGCGCCTTGTCGCAATTTTAATTGCCAGGTAAAGATGTTGCCTCCCAGCCTGCGTATTACTGTATGTGATTAAGGTTTGTAAAACGCGGAATATTGCCGCTATTGCCGCGCGGCCTCCGCGGGTCGCTTCTTTTGATGAGGGGTGTCCGGGCGCAGTAAAAGCGGGGTCCCACCCGAGCCGGCCTTGCTGTACCTTTTGGCGCACGTGGAGGCGGGTTTATTTCGGAGTGCGCCGTCCACGTGCCGCACTTATGTCGAATGATTCGCACGGTCACCGCGGGCACCGCGCTCGTAAAGCTAAAAAGGGGTCGTTGGCCACCTTCCATAGCCCATAAATATGGGCATTAATGGAACATATAAACAATTCGGCGAGCTTTACTGCATTTCGTCCTGCGCTGCGCTGCCCAGCTCACGTGCGACGACTTCTTATTCTCCGCCGCCCCGAGTGCATAAACGTCTGCCGCGATGCCAGACAGCTGCGCCGCCGGTGCAGTTAAAGTGTGCCGGCGTCGGCCCGCGGGAATTCGCGTGTAAATTCTGGCCCGCCGCGCCGCGCCGCGCCGCGAGGAGGCCCGGAATCCGGCTGGTGACAGCGGCGAGACACTGTGTTGTTTTTGACGGCGAGTGTTGCCCGTGTCTTGGGAAGCGGCCAGGGCTGCAGACTGTGAACGATTCGGTTCGCATTTGTCGCCTAAAATAATTTTAAAAAATGGTTCAAATGGCTCTGAGCACTATGGCACTTAACATCTGAGGTCATCAGTCCCCTAGAACTTAGAACTACTTAAACCTAACTAACCTAAGGACATCACACACATCCATGCCCGAGGCAGTTTTCGAACCTGCGACCGTAGCGGTCGCGCGGTTCCAGACTGAAGCGCCTAGAACCGCTTGGCCACCGAACTTTATTTCACCTACGTATCTACAGCTCAGGTTGTACGAGACATTTCTTTGTGTGCTACTTACATTCCTCGTTACTAAACCGGTTTCTAAAATGGCATCTAATTGTAAGAAACTTTATTAGGTGATAACTTCAAGAAGACGAACATACATGTGTACCCACCAACTCTTCCGATTTGGGCGTGAGACTCCGGCTTTTCCACTTTCTCTTTCGCCTCCCGATTATTCCAGTATTTATCCCGATCTTTAACAAATTGTCATCAAATCTAAGACATTTGTTTTGAAAGCTCGCCACTTCAGTTTTTTTGGACAGTAGTAGAAATTCCTTGGCACATTAGTCGTTTTTAATCGATGTATGTATCGTAGATGTCGCGGGCGAACTTTACATCGATTGTTATTTTGCTACTTCCCGCGTATTTTGTTGAACGTATACTCGTATTGCTCAGTACTGTGCTGTATTTGGACCCGTGTTCATTTGCTGTCTTTGTGCTTAAGGGAAGTCGCTTATTATTCGCGATTTTATAATCGTTATAGCCGTGCGGGATTAGCCGAGCGGTCTAGCGCTGCAGTCATGGACTGTGCGGCTGGTCCCGACCGAGGTTAGAGTCCTCCCTCGGGCATGGGTGGGTGTGTTTGTCCTTCGGATAATTTAGTTTAAGTAGTGTGTTAGCTTAGGGACTGATGACCTTAGCAGTTAAGTCCCATAAGATTTCACACACATTTGAACATTTTGAATGCACTTTTTGGGCAAGTCTGTCGTTTTCATTTGTGTTTTCATAGCTGTTACGTAGCTTTATGTCGTGATAAGCAAAGACTCACATAAGTTTTCTCGGGATTACACCGAAAATAAACCATGGTTTTTGATAATTCGTGACACCTGACTTTTAAAAATGAACCTGCTGATATTTCGTTTATGAAGGTTGGCAGGTGTGTTCATTTACCGCAATACTACATCTGGAAACGTTTTGGCAGTGTTAACTGGAATACGTATGTCGAAATTCCGAAGTTTATTGTCATAATCTTAAGCCTGTCTTGACGCAGCTTTCTATGCGAGCCCATCGTATGCAATCCTCTTCATCCCTGCATAACTTCTGCAGCCTTCTTCCATTTGAACCTGCTTCTTGTAGTGAAGCCTTCGTCTCTTTCTCCCCAGAAAAAACACACACCTCTCTCCATTACAAAATTGACAATTACTTGATGGCATCGATCGATGCTTCTTCAGGGATAAACTAAAAGTAGTGAAACGCTGTCTACAACTTCTATCAAAGTCAACGAGAAGAAACAAAATGTTTGAAATATGTTTGAAAACACTGAAAAATCAAACATCTGGTGTATGCAGGCCAGCTAAGTACAACTCCAGGAGGACACATGTGGAATAGCATCACAAAATCGTAAGCAGAACCAAATAATAATTTAACCTTACGAAAAGTGCGCTTTAAACAATTGTTTCCTACCTAACAACAACATGAGAATAACAAAAAGTAATAACATATCCATAACCATCACACAACGTCGTATTATATACGTAAAACAAACAAGTGTTATAGGTCACTGAACACGCTTGATAGATAAAAGAAAGCGACACGCGTTTGGTTCGAAGCAAACAGCCTTTCACTTAGTTGCTTACACAAACTACATCTCCAGGGGAATATTTGACATTTGTAGTCTGACAGACTTGCAGTGTCATCGGCAAAGGACAGGAGATGCCGGCCGGAGTGGCCGAGCGGTTCTAGGCACTACACTCTGGAACCGCGCGACCGCAGGTTCGAATCCTGCCTCGGGCATGGATGTCTGTGATGTCCTTAGGTTAGTTAGGTTTAAGTAGTTCTAAGTTCTAGGGGACTGATGACCTCAGATGTTGAGTCCCATAGTGCTCAGAGCCATTTGAACCCTTTATTTTTATTTTTATTTTTATTTTATTTATTTATTTATTTATTTATTTTTTTTTTTTTTTGACAGGAGATGAATAGAATCGAATGGGTAGTGTTTCGAGAACAGATTATAAGAGGATTATCAACAAAAGTAAAAAAGGATCATGGACGTAGTCGAATCAAATCAGGCAAGTCTGAGGAAATTACATTATAACTGAAAGACTAAAAGTAGTAAACGGCTTTTGCTATTTGAGCAGCAAAACAACAGAAGATGAGCGAAGCGGAGGGGATTTGTAATGCATACTGGCAGTAGTAAGCGTTTTTGGATTGTAACATGAAACGTTTCAACAGGAAATAAAAGAAAGTATTAGGAAGTATACAAGCGGAGCCGTAGCCTGTAGTGGAAATGAAATGTGAGCGATAAACAGTTCTGACAAGAAGAGAATAGACTTTGGAATCTGGTGCTGTATAAGAACGCTGACGATTGAAGGTGGAGATTCGATTACTAATGAAATTGTTCTGCGTCAGATCGGGGAGAAAAGGAAAAAAAAGAAAAAATAAAGGAAATATAAAGGAAATGAAGGGATCGGTTGATACGAAGCTGTCTGAGTTATCAATAAGTAGTTAATCTGCTGATCGAGGAAAATGTGCGGTGAGATAGTTCTATATGGCGACTGTGGCTTGGTTACAATAGGCCAGTTCAAATGGATGTAAAAAAAAATGGTTCAAATGGCTCTGAGCACTATGGGACTTAACTTCTGAGGTCATCAGTCCCCTAGAACTTAGAACTACTTAAATCTAACTAACCTAAGGACATCACACACATCCATGCCCGAGTCAGGATTCGAACCTGCGACCGTAGCGGTCGCGCGTTCCAGACAAATGGATGTAGATTGCAGTATTTATCTATAGGAGCGTAGATGTAGAAACTTGCACGGGATACACCAGCGTGGACAGTCTTCAACTGAATGTGCTAAAGTTTGAAGCACCTGACTGACAATGTGACTGTGGACTTGTGCAGTACTTCGAACATGTATGGACTGAAAGAGGTCATCCTGTGTAGCCTAGTTCCGCAAGATCAGAGTTCAGTAGCATGAAACTATAGAATTTCCAATTTAATGGTGATGTTTTTTGCCTTGAAACTTTTCCGAGCAAACGAAGCTCCATCGACGTCGTTGTATATCTGACGAGAACCCTCATTACTTTGTTTTACGAGTAGTAAACGCGGACCATGCCACTCGTGCGATGATTCAGTACGTTCTCAAAAGCGTTGCTTCCAGTCTCCACAGTTAGTTTCGAGGAAAGGGTGGGCGAGTACGAACATTGCTCCAGGGTTGCTCTGCTAATGCCGCACTGAGCAGACTCAGCTCCATAGGCTACAGACTGTGGCGTGGGCTTATATTCCAAGCCTGCCCTAGCGCACGCACTCGCGAACCTCCTCATGCATAATTTCAAATACTTCTGCAAGTGTCACAGGGAGGATTTTGACATATGATTGTAAAGACTGGCGGAAACGTAAGAGTGGAATGGCGACACTGTTTGGTTGGTAGAGAGCGACCCGAGAAAGAAGCTTGGCTTGACGATCTTTCTAGCATCGCCGAACTTCCCGAAGACACACAATTCAAGTGCGAAAAGATTAGCAAGATGAATAAATTTAGAGAACAGCGCTATTATTACGATAATGAAAGTCAGATCCAGAAAGTGGAGTGCAGGGACGAATTGTGGACTGTCCGCTAGATGTCGTCCAGTGGGGAGCGGACCTGCGAGTCGGGAATCCCGCTGGATCCCCGGCCGCCTGTGTTGCCATTCGAGCGCACGTGCCCCTTGTCTCTCACTTTTTTGCTGTAGCGGATTTGGCGGCTCGGCGGATGGAAGGGTCTGCGGCAAAGCAGCCGCCCACCGCAGGACGCTGGTCAGCCCGTGCGTTTTGCTGGCCAGAATCTCTACCTGCTGCTCCTCTGCTGAGTCGCAGCAGGTTGCTAACTGCATATGAAAAATAAATTTAGCTCCATCCTGTGTCCGGAGCGCGGGACTTAGGCTGGTCGATTTCCAATAATAAAATACCAACAGCCGTTATTTTGGTTTCATTTGATAGGCAGTTAGTTTCGGCATTACATTATGCCATCTTCAGGCCTGCATATGGATAATTTTTTCCCCACGGCCATGTGCGCTCATTGGCCTGAAGATGGCATAATGTAATGCCGAAACTGATTGCCTAATAAACAAAACAATGATAACGGCTGTTGGTATTTTATTATTGAGTATATGGAAAAGGTCGGCTCAAGAACTTATCTGTTTATTCTGTTAACCTTAGCATGGGAGTCATTAGAACCTTTATTATTTGGCAATCTGCAAATCTAAAGAAATTCATTATCTCACCCTCCCCCTCCCCGCCCTCAATAAAATGGTTCAAATGGTTCTGAGCACTATGGGACTTAACATCTATGGTCATCAGTCCCCCAGAACCCTAACTAACCCTAAGGACATCACACAACACCCAGTCATCACGAGGCAGAGAAAAACCCTGACCCCGCCGGGAATCGAACCTGGGTCCCCGCCCTCTCTCGCGCATGCAAGCGAGCATAGGTGTGCGGGCTGCGGTGGGCGGCTGCTCGCACGCACGCGCGCGCGCGCGACACACACACACACACACACACACACACACACACACACACACACACACACACACACACTTAGTCTGAAGGACATGCAAGGACTATTTTTTAAAAAGCAAATTAATATGTATACGCAATGAGCTGCCACAAGTCATAGGATACCTCCTGTATCGTGTCTGACCTCCATTTGCCCTGCCTAATGCAGCAACTCGACGTCCATAATTGCGAAAGTGTTGGCGGTGCAGGATTTTGTGCACTAACTGACCTCTAGGTTATGTCCCGTACTTAAATCTAACTAACCTAAGGACGTCACACACATCCATACCCGAGGCAGGATTTGAACCTGCGGTCGCGCGGTTCGACTGTAGCGCCTAGAGCCGCTCGGCCACTCCGGCCGGCTGAAAATGGTCTCCAGTAGCCGAACATAAACATTTTCAGACAATGATTGATTCAGTTGACCAGAGGAAACAGTCCGTTCCATGTAAACATAGCCCACACCATTATGGAGCCACCACCAGTTTAGTGACCCGCAGAAAGCTGATGTAATCATCAGGTTGTGAGTGTAACATTTCCATTAACAGGTTTTCATGTGTATATTTCTCTCTCACTATAAAACCATTCCCTATCAGAGATGTTATATCTGCGTTTGTAGCAATGTAGTGTCAAAATACAGCATACACGAAAACTGTCTTCTTCAAAAGTAGGGTTAAAATGACAAGCTTCGTTGGTACTTGTACGGGCTCGTTTGTCACATCCGAGGCTAGATAAGAGCGAATTCGACAGTCAAGTTTGCGCTTTAACGAGGTCCTTGGCAAATTAAAAAAAAGTGTCATTGACTATTCGTAGAAAGTTGATGTAATTATCGGATTCTGAGAATAATGTTTCCTTTAGCACATTTCCGTGGGTAAATCTTTCTCTGTCTCTCTCTTAAGTCATTCCCAGAGCACCGTCTTATTTTCTCCTCCTCCCTTAAACACGATGCCAAAGTCAGTGGAAAAACTGCTTTGTCTGCATTTGTAGCCAATCTCTCTACTGCCGAAGTACTCACGAACACAAACAGCGTGTCTTCAAAGTTTGTTAAACTGACAAACTTTGTGCGTATACGTACTTGTTTCACAAATCATCCACCCGAAGCGACATAAAACTGCTTTCTTCAGGTATTCTTATACCGTTTGCTTTGCAACCCAAATAGCGAAGCAGATGTATGTAAAGAAATGAACATACTAAAATCCATAGCTCAAAATAATGCACATAACGCCTCCCCTGCAAAAACCGAAGTTGAAAAAAATCCAAAGTAAACTTAAGCAGCCGCCATCATCATTAAAAGCTATGAAAGAAATGCCAAAATTTGTCAGTCTTCTACTCCTCAGCAAAGTAACATACAAGCTAGCAAATCTTTTCAGGCTACATAACATAAAATATCCTTTCACACGCTCAATAAACTGCGGAATGAAATTATTCACAATAAAAAAGCCATTTGAGGGTGGTGTCCAAAGTGCGGTATACATGAACTCACATGCTCCTGTTATTTCTTATATATGGAACAGACGGGGAGAAATTTTGCAACCCGCTGCAAAGAATATAGGGTGCCCTTATACTCAAAAACTTAAATAACTCCAGCTTTGCATCACATGTTGCTTATCATGAACATTCTGTTGGTGATATCAGTGAAAATCTTTCTGTGCTAAACACTGCCTACAAAGGGTGACAGATGGATCTCCTTGAACGATTACAGAATTACATTCACAAACTAAAATCACCTCAAAAACAAAACAAAAATTCACGTTAATGAACGAACTGAGTCAATGCAGAACTTTTTCTTCCAGAATTCCCAGGACTTCCTGGCTCCAAACCACCAAAAATGACCATAATGAGATATATTCATCCTCCTGCATAAATTATATTCTCTTAGTCATGTAACAAACATGGCATTCTGTAATTCATTCACTCTTCAACTACATACTAAACATTTCACAATTTTGTTTATCATTTATGTAACTTTTTTATACATACTAGACGTCAATTGCCAAAATAAAAACACGCTCAGCTAGCAAGATTCACGTAAATATCTATATTTGTAAACATTTATTCTGTAAAACAACGCTCCTCCTGCCAAAGATGATATAGCAAAGTGTAATATTTATCATACTCATATTCTTTGTAATTACATCCAGTGTTTACCTTCGGTGAATAAGTGTAAAAGCAAGTGCCGTTAAATACTGTGCACATTTGTGTTTATTACTTGATATTGTACACCATGAGAAGGGTTTTGATATGGTTATCACGATGCCGTGCACTGTAGGTATCGTAGACATAACCTAACCGTTTCGCAAAGTTTTCGTTACCGATTACTAAATTTCCGGCATTTTTACCAGCACCATTACCACAGTCCTGCGTTCCGCCCACAATATAAGTTCCTGTAAGACCTCCATCTGATGATGAGCATCCAGTGGCTCGAAAACAAGTTAATGATACAATAAATCGTATCAAAAATTCAAAAAAGCAGCTGTTCACGTATTTACACCCACCAAACCTCCAATTTAATTCACAATTGAAGTTCGTCATCCATAATGGATATACTGAAGATGCACATTGTTCAAGAGCATATCCGGGATTTGAGCGGGATGAGGAGCTGGTGCGAGCAAAACATGTAATTTTTATGGTGAGTGGCAAACAGACTTGAGATTTCACAAGTGGTTATCAATGCATTTGCTACTTGTTAATATCCATTGTACATTCTACCTTTAATGAAACTGATGCGTCTGGGTTTGTGGTGGACACGCTTACGGATATGCTGATGATACAGACAGTGACGGAACAAACTCAGCTAACACATAGGGATAACACGAGATTGCTTCTTTTTTACTTTATACAGTATATTTCGAAGTCTTGCATGAGGGAAATGTGAGCAGAACTGCCGGTAACTGGTATTTCTTATTTACAACATTCCTTAGCAGATTTGATATAAAGATCTCGCGAGTTGTACCTAAAAAATATATTTCTGTCTTCAACTTCGGCAGTAAAAAGCGGAAATGGTGTTCTGATTAGTCTACTCAAGAGGTGCTCTGCAAAGCGGCAGTGGATGGCCATGAACCGCTCTATGATAAACGGAAATTTCTGTGTACGCGTGAGTCCGGCCGATACCAACGCCTAATTGGTATTACTGACGTCGTTTGTGAGTGTTGTTTTCGTCTACTTATCTGTGAAGCTTACGATTTTTTGTCCCACTTCTTACGAATTCTCTTCGTATATTTCGATAAGACATCGTCTGCTGAACATGTGTATATTATTTGTACCTGAGTTCAATCGTTTCTTATCAAAGTCTTAATATTAGACGCACGAATGACTGTTATGTGATTCAGAGTGTGGAGGTAACTTGGTAAGGAAACATTATTTCTGCTGTTTCACAAAATCCCCTAAGCCATTACTTCCATTAACTACTACTACTACTAATTATACCCGTTGGCATCATCAAGGAAAACTACCGGGTTTCCAAATGACTTTCCCCGTGATTAAATTTGTGCCAGCAAATGGGAAGGTTAATAAGAGGACTTCAACGGTTATTTGAAGACGAGCTTGAGAATCATTGTCTCGGTTGCAGATTTCACATTCCGAAAGTTATCCTTTTCTCCCCACCAGGTAACAACTAATTTTCAGCCAATAGCTGACAATCCTCTCAAGAAATCGAACAACAAAATGTATAGTGTCAGACAATGTATCAAAAAAAAAAAAAAAAAAGGTTCAAATGGCTCTGAGCACTATGGGACTTAACTGCTACGGTCATCAGTCCCCTAGAACTTAGAACTACTTAAACCTAACTAACCTAAGGACAGCACACAACACCCAGCCATCACGAGGCAGAGAAAATCCCTGACCCCGCCGGGAAACGAACCCGGGAACCCGGGCGTGGGAAGCGAGAACGCTACCGCACGACCACGAGATGCGGGCAAACAATGTATCACAAAGTAAATTTGAATAGAGTAATGTTTGCACTTGTGGTCAATCGCCTAACTGGGTACAAACTACAAGTACTCTATTTGTATCTGAAATTCTCGAAACTTTAACTCCATCACAAAATAATACTGGGAATATGCACACACCTACCTCCCGCCGGAGGTTCGAGTCCTTCCTCGGGCTTGGGCGTGTGAATTGTTCTTAGCATAAGTTAGTTTCAGTAGTAAGTATAGGGACCGATGACCTCAGCAGTTTGGTCCCTTAGGAATTGACCCATATTTAAACTTCAATGCAAAAACCAAAAAGACGCAAAACATGACTCCGTGAGCATTTCAGTTTCAAGCGACACAACTCTTATTTCGCATATCACGTGGTATGTGGCTTCCTTTTCCGACAGGGCGATTCATCGTCGTACTTTTTTGCTGGTAAATTCACAATACATAATTACGTTTGATCAGAGTACCTGTATTTAATGCCCGTATTTACAAACCATTACATCACTTTGTCACTTATGGACTTCATTGCTTTTCAGTCGGTATGATGATCTCTATTGTTGTTGACATATTTATAAAAAAAAACAAAAGAGCAGGGGACGCTCGTTTAGAAGCCTTATCTCTACTATTTGCCAACTGATCTTCATGCACTGTTCTATCTATGGACGACTCAATGCCCAACTTACAGCATTTTTGCTTATCTTTTTCTTTTTTCGACTCTATACCCAATGATGCACATCTTCACATGTTTAGAAGCATATTCATAGATTTGATTTCAGGGTATGAAGTCAAACACCAAGTCGGAACGCCAGACTGGCACACAAATTTAATCACATAATTTTTGTCTATCACATAGGGATATTTTGTTTTATTGCAAAGTATGTTCTGGAAGATTTCTTCAGCGAAAAAAACCATAATTTTTTTTGAGTCCAAGGTATTTTAGTTCTTCCTGGTTTAATGTAATTGTCCTCCTGCTCACTCTCCCTCTAAAGTGCGTATTTCTCCCTTTCAGCAAAGTATGGTGCCCGACTAATTAACTCGTCAGGCAAATGTGCCACACATTTCTTCCTGGACATCCTAACTAGATTTCTCATTATTTCCTGAATTCACCTTAGTCGTGTGCCAAGACTGTTTCCTTTTTCAACAAGCCTCATGACTTTATGATGACCTCGTGAAAACAGATTAGATGAAAGAAATCAACAGAAGGAAGGCTGCTGAAGTTAAATGTGAAAGAACATAGGAAATAAGCAGTAAGTATAGTTAGGTATTGGTCAAAAAGTGGTTTGAAGGGACAAGAAAGAAGATTCTAAATAGCGACTATTATTTCCGTTCGCGACATGGGTCATGAAAGGTTGGGTGACAAATTCGGTAAACTCTCTGAAAATCAGAGTTTCCTCAAACCGCCCGTAGTTTCAGATTACTTTTAAGTGAACGTCCTTCTCTGTAAAAACAGACTGCCTTGGGGCACAGTATTTGGTGTAGGACAGGCGCCAAGCTATCATGTGAGCCGCTACATCTGGTGTAGGCCATGGCAGTGAAGTGGTCTCGATGGGCCAGTACGTTTTACGGAATCAGCGCGATGAGGCGCGTCGAGTAGGAGACGTGACAGAATAGCAGAAAAGAACTACCGTGTTTGGACGTGACCATGATCTCTCCATGAATTAAGTTGCTCGATTTGTTGCTGTGTCTGCGCAGATTGCCCAACGTACTCGCAACCATGTAATAAGGTGTAAGAACAGTGATCGTGAGATAGGTCCTAACCCACGGGGATCGAAAACCAAATCACTGCTTGTAAATGCTAACAGTTCTCAAAACCAAAAGGAATTGTTGCTGTTACTGAATACAGGTCCGTCTCAAAACACTCCCTGAGCGAATATTGCGAAAGCAGGTGCATGCAGTGGACGTTTGGAATGGGGAACCATGTAAAAGGCTTTTGTTGACAGCGACACACGAAACTGTTAGTCTTCGATAAGTCAAACACAGAAACTGTTGAGGAGTTCCAAGATAAGAGGCGAAATAGTTTTGAGACTTATCGTCTCTTTCTTCTGGGTATGTTTGCTACTATTCAGTATCTATTATTTATTCTTCCATTCTTCAAACGGGCACTGAACTGATAGACTTGAAACGTTCCGTACGTCAGTGTCTGGAAACTACGGTTGCGTTGCCCGAAATCAGTCGCGACAGCGATCAGAATCCTTGCGCTCTCAGCGATTAATTGGAAAATATTTTTGTTTCACCTGGATTGATTCTCTGCGCTTCTATACAATCAGAGCAGTCTAAATAAGGGCTGCCAGCTTTACTTTGACCCAAGAGGCAGTAGTGTAACTGCTTCATACCAGGAACAATCCAACTACTTCCAGCGAGTTTCAGGACCGGCTGCACTGGAGGATGTACACCACCTACAAATCCTACACCTCCTCCGACTGGTTCCTAACAACTTGTGCAGATAAGTCACATAAGAATACAAGAAAATTAGGGAAAATGCTACAAAAATACCAAATTTCCACGGAAACATACCAATTTTTGGCCTCTACTGAACAGAGCCAAGTTTGTCTCGTTCACTGAAACACTACGTCCAGTGAGAATCTGGCTCCGCAGTCTGACTAGTGGGTACGTCTTAGAAGAATCAGCGGCAACACTGGCCTAGAAAACCGGAAAGAGTTCAAGCAGAATTCCGCGCTGTCGCACCGAAACGGACTTACAAAGTGCTTGTAGATTTTACATGTTGAAAAAATTAGCTCGTCTGATAGTTCAGGACCACCGACTACTCGCTTTAGAACACCATCTTCGCCCCCAGAGAGCATATAGCCGCTACGGCTGCACTGTTCCACGCAGTTAGTTGACATTTCTGACTTCCAGCCTATTAAAACCAGGAATAGAATGTAGGCATTTTAATTGACCATTTTCCAGTCACAGCGCTTCTATCTGGCTCTGCTTCCTGCGAGGTCTTTTTGGAAAACACCGACCGTCATTCATGGGGTGCGCAGAAAACCTTTCCCTGGCGCACTCAGTAGTCGCAGAAAGGTGCAAACAGGCGCGGTCTGGAAATGATATATTAGACACTGGGTACGTCCATGTGTCTCCGTATAAGGAAAGGTAATTGTTTCTTCGTGATTTCCTTTCATACATCTCCACCCTCATACCTTCTTAGTACTCTCCAATACATTTCTTTCTTCTTCATCCCTTCCGTGCTGCCCTTTTCTTTTATCATTCCCCCCTTCTTGTCGCCTAACACAAAACAGCACCCGCGACGGATTCGGCACCCGGTCATGCGTCCCAGTTGTCATGCCCTACTTACCCCACCGTATGTATCTCCTCGTGTAGTTCAGGGGCCGGCAAGATCGCTCTAACATTTTATAATAGGCTCGACAGTAACACCTCGTACAGAATGTAAGGAACGAGAGTGGTAACTGATTAGTAACATAAGCCATTTTGTAACACAATAACACAAGTCAATTTCTATTTATTTATTTATTTAGTTTTGAAAGTCACATCTTTTAAATAAGCGCTGTTCCTCGCGAAGCAGTGACGGAGTCGACCGAAGAAGCTGTCCATTATTTTTACCAGTATATCAACGGGAATTGCGTACACCTGTTCACTGACGCGCCGCCTCACAACCTCTAAGCTGGGAACACGTGATGCAGACACTTCGCTCTGAGGTACTCACAACAGAAAGAAATGGTCACGGTATGTCCCCGGAACTTGAGATGATTCTGCGAATACTGTAACGGTATGCGCAGTTGACCCTCCTTGTTGGAAATAAATTGATGTTCAATCTACGCCCTACGTCCATGATTCAGGAATCAGGAAAGTCGACAATAGGCCTTTGTAAAGCTCCGAATTGACTGTGACTGCGTTTCCGCGATGAAAATAGGTCTAATAATCCTGAAAGCCGAAGTACCGCACGAAACCGTGACCTTTTCACTATGGAGTGGTTTTTCGTGAAGTTCATACGGATTCCCATTAGTCAGTAGTTCGTTTTGTTTGTTGACATGGCCTGTCAGTTGAAAGTGTGCTCATCCGACATAATCATACTGGAAAGCACGTCTACACTCTCGTCCAATACAAGGTCTGAACTGAATTGTTCCGGAAGGCATAATCGCATCTAGGTAACTTGTGTGTCACCTGCATTTTCCACAGACGTTAAGTTAAATCGCTGAGGAGAAAGCGGCTCACACTTCTATCAGACAAGGATAAAACTGCAGCGTGTTTGTTGACTAAACGCCTTGTATTCCTGTCCATAGTATTCCGTAACCTCTCAATGTTTTACGGCATCAGCACTGTCCTCTGCTTTGCTGACGGTTTCTTACTCGTGGCTCTTGCGGTAGCACGAAACTGGTCAACTCACTTCCGAATTATGTGCAGTTGTGGTACTCTCCCTTGTCTCCCAACGCTGAAATGAAAGTCGAAACTTCCGCTGCGTAACTTCCACACTATCTCCACGTTTGAAGAACACTTCAGTCACAAAATTGCGATTTATCTCTGGCCCAACGTTCTATTCTAACTAAAATTTGAGTTGCTTCACTACTCCGAGGATATTTACTTCTACACTACTCATGTTGGTTCAAATGGCTCTGAGCACTATGGGACTCAACTTCTGAGGTCATTAGTCCCGTAGAACTTAGAATGGTTGTTAATATTCGCAGCTGGGAATACATTTCATGTACAACTTCCAATGTCGTGTAATACGTGAGGTATAATTGACCCAGTAGTAGGTCTTTGCCGCGCACCGTGCCCATTCGTCTGTGGCTTATCGATCGGCCCAAGAAGGGTCTGAGGAAAGGATCGGGGGCGCGTCGGCTACCGTATGCGGCAGGGCGCGCACGGTCGACCGAGCTTTCTTTGCCGGGCCGCCGGCGCCCGACCTGGGGCAAGGCGGCGCGCCGTGTCCCGCTGTGGGCCGTGCCGTGGTCTGCTCTGCTCTGCTCTGCTCTGCTCTGCTGTGCTCTGCCGGGGGACGCCCTTCCGCCGGCGCGTCGCCCACGTCACGCTGGCCTCTGCAGCCAGCCTGCCGGCACAATTAGAGACCCGGCCGAGGGCCTCCGCCTCCACTGGCTCAACACATTGTCGTGCAGTCTGCCTCCGTCTCCATCTCCTTATAGTGCTGTCGTCAACACTATCGTGGGGGACAACCTTTGGCATTCGACATACAGGTAGCTCGAAACTTACTGGTAATAGATATAATGGAAACACCGCGAGAAATGCATGGTTCATCACAAACGCAGATGTTAGCCACGCGTGAACATTGCGCTGTTGCTTTTGACAACTATTGGCTCTTGTTACAAAGTCCTCAAAATGTTGCATGTGAAAGTCGTGGTCAGAAAAGTGATCCATCCAGTTGTGAGTGCATGATGTCGGAGCTAACTCAATTCAAACATCGCCAAACTATTGCTGCCCGTATTGTATGTGCTTCCGTAAGCAAAGTAGCCAAAGTTTTTGGCGTTTCAAGAGACACCGTATCGAAGATTTATACCACAGACAGGGTAACTGGAGAACCATTATCCACTAAGTGACAACACTGACGAAACAGGATTGTGGCGAAAAATAAAAAGACGACAGCTGCAAACGTCACTGCAGAACATAAAGTCGCATTCGCTAACCCTGTCGGCACCAAAACAAAGCGAAGGGAACCCTATAGGAGTGGCCGAGCGGTTCTAGGCGCTACAGTCTGGAACCACGTGACCGCTAAGGTCGCAGCTTCGAATCCTGCCTCGGGCATGGATGTGTGTGATGTCCTTAGGTTAGTTAGGTTTAAGTAGTTCTAAGTTCTAGGTTACTGATGACCTCAGAAGTTAAGTCCCTTAGTGCTCAGAGCCATTTGAACCATTTGGAACCCTATAAGCAGGGAATCTGAGGGCGAGAGAGCTGGAATTCCAAACCCACATATCAGTGACACAAATGCGCAGAACAGGAAAAGGTGGTGCCGAACCCCTAAAGCCTGGACTGCGGAGCAATGTAAGAAAATCATTTGGTCTGATGAGTCTAGTTTCACACTGTTTCCAATTTCAGACCGATGTTACTCCAAAACTGAAACATGGCGGGGCTGCCGTTATGATTTGGACAACCATATCGTGGTATTTCATAGGCCCCATGCTTACTCTGCATGGCTTCATTACTGCCAAGGATTATGTGGTCATTTTGGCCGGTCAGGTCCATCCCAACGCAAAATGTTCGTTCCTCACTGGTGATGCTGGTGCTCCAAGAAGACACGGCTCCTATTCACACGACTCGCACCTTCCAGGACTGGTTTTGTGAGCACTACTGAACTATCGCATCTTCTTGCCACCACAGTCTATTGGTCTACTTCGTAGGGAAGAATGGGTAGATCCTACCTACCTCCATCGAAGTTGCCTGCACTTGGCACTATCTCACATGAAGAATGTTGTAAGATTCCCTTGAAAGCAATGCATGCACGACCTGTATTTATTCATACCTAGAAAACTGCAAGCCATTTCAAATGCCAACCGGTTTCTTTAACCACACTGCGTGTGCTTATGTGTTCTGTTTTTGGTGTTTTCATATTTTTGTCAAAACGCTAGGCAGAGTATTTCAGGAAGAATTCTAAATATTTCAGGAAGCTGTATCACAGTTAATTTCAATAAAATGTTCCGTGTAAGGTAGATCGAATTTTTATTCCTTCCAGAGATACACGTGGTTACAGAGGTAAGTTTTCATTCTGCGTGTTTGTACTCCAGATGCTGCGGGTTTATTTATTATTTTTGCTTTGAGGTGAAACTAGTGAAGCGTACCAGAGTTCACATAACTGAAATTTTGAACTGTGATTCTCACATTTTGGCCAGTTCTATTATATCAGTTAAGCGTGCCGCATGTACTTATAAATGCTGATTGCGCCGATATGGTATAAGCGTACGCGTTTTGAAATGGACATGCTGCTGTTGCTTCTAGGTGGCATTCTTCCGTTTATTGGTAACATGATAAGGAAGTACAATCAGTCTACAAAGGAGGTTACTTGCAATAATTGGTGCGACCCTCCTAGAGTATTTTTCAAGTGTGTGGGACGTGTAAGAAATAGAACCAACAAGGGATATTGTATACGAAGAAAGCCGACACGAACGGCCACACATTTGTCTGACCCGTGGAAGAATTGAAGAAACTGCACTCGTGGATACTTCGAAATAGACGCTGATTATTCCCAGAAAGCCTATTTACAAATTTTCAAGAACCAGCTTTAAAAGATAATTCTAGGAATACACTGCAACGCTTTACGTTTCGTTCTCGTAGGGATCGCAAAGACAAGATTAGATTAATTACAGAGTACACAGGGACATTTAAACAACCATTCTTCCCACTCTCCGTACGTGAATGGAACGGGAAGAAGGCCTAATAAGTAGTAAAATAGGTAGTGGGGTCTGCCATGCACCTCAAACTGGCCTGGAGAGCAGGAAACGGTACACTATTTCCTAACCGCAGAGTAACAGATTCAAGACTGTTTCTGCGGCCGGTCCTGATTCCCCTAAGTCACTTCATGAAAATCCTGCGATGGTGCCTCCAGGCAAAGGCCGCGATGGTGCCTCTGAATGGGCACGGCAGATTTCCTTCCCCAACCTTGAAACATTTCGAGGGTTTGCTCAGTCCCTGATGACGTCGATGTCAACGGGATGTTAAACCTTAATCTTTCTTTCTTCCATGTTGCAACTTTCGACAAATCGGCACATTTTAAATGGTAAGCACGGCATGAGATATGAAAATTTTAAGCACATATACAACACTACACATAGAACATTTTAAGGTGAATTAATAACTTCAATGACGAAAGATGAGTCAGACAAGGTGAGATGGAATCCACTGTACATCGGATAAGTTAGATCCGACAGCAACAAACTAGACGTTGTCTGACTTGGCGAGGTACACAATTCCCGTTTTTGAGAGTCGATACCATCGGCGGTGGAGTTTCTGTATCTGTGTCGGGGGACTTGTCTCCCGTTCGGCCCACGCATCCAGCAGGTAAATGTAGGAGGACGGACGCGGGCCCGTCTTAGTCACCGCGCAGCTTCACGATAATTTTCATAATTCCCTCCATTGTTCTCCGCGGCTCTGAGTCACAAATTGGGCAGTCAGTGGAATCGTTGAATATTCACCAAAGGGCCGTGGAAGAGAGACAACCCTATTTAGAAAAAAGTGCGGCAGTGTGGGGAGCGCACAGAGATGAAGAGATGTAATGTACTGATGTCACCTCGTAATTTCTGAATTGTAGCTAACGGCTGAATTAGTGATAATCGAGCCGCCGGTGGAAATTACAGTTCCGTTTAAAAAGGGGAAAATGACGTCCTAAATTGTTTGTTTAGTGAATTGGAGCAACAAGAGTTTGCCAATTTCTGGTCTTGCTCAACATTTCCGGAAATCCCACTCCAAGTGATCCACGGGTCACGATGTAACAATTTAGTTAGTGAAAGGGCATGAGTGAATGCATAAGTAAATGTCTCCCGCACAAACCCACGGATGAAGTTAATATGTAAAGCCACCAGCATCACAATCGCCAACAAAATCAGCAAGACTTTGGCCTTTTGGCTTGTTCCAACTCCTTATTGCACAATTAAGGTAATAGAGGAGCAGATACTAATCCTAATTGCAGACGATATAACGGCGGTAAGATTTTTAATGGAATGGACATTATATTTACTTCGGTATATGGCTTAAGAATAAACATAGTAAAGATGAAGCTTATGAAGATTAAGAGTAGAAAGACTTGCTTAGCATTGAGATTCATAACGACAAAGTACTGGAAGAGGCGAAATAATTGTCCTAATTAGGAAAAAAATTGGAATGTGTGGTAATGCGTTACGGGACCAAACTGCTGAGGTCATCGGTCCCTAAGCATACACACTTAATCTAACTTAAACTGACTTACGCTAAGGCAACTGACACACCTATGCCCGAGGGAGGATTCGAACCTCCGACGGGGGGAGCCGCGCGGACCGGGACAAAGCTCCTAATTAAAGGTGACACACTACAGGCCAAAGAAAAGAAAACATCAGAAGCTGTTTGGCAGTAATAAGAGTACTCTACTGGTGACAGATATTGCTGTGGAACTGAATAAGAAGTAGGCATCTAGAGCACAGCGCCATGTGAAAGCGAAACTCGTAGTAGAGAGGACTAGAAGCATTTGAAATGTGATGTTATGGAAGGATAATAAATATTTAAAAGACAGGTAAAGCACTGTATAAAGAAAAACTAAAAAGACAAATTGAGGAAAGAAGTACACTGCCAGACAAAAGAAGTGAAGCGTCCATAAGACCTGGTCGGACGTCATTTTAACTTCGAACATGTAGTACACACAATCAGTGTGCACGTAAAGTTTAGAGTTTCCGTTGTCTTGCAGGTAGAACGGCCCCCAGAGTGTATTGTTCCTGTTCAGTGTTGCTATCAGCCCTGGTAGTGTGTATAAGCGGCGTGAGCAGCATCAGATTTTGGGTGATCGTTGGGAAGGACACGGAGATGCCGCATACTCATGTAGGATTGCGTTATCAGTACATGTCAGTCTGAAATGGGGGCTCATTGTGGGTCGCCATTTGGTCAGTTGGTCGGATAGTGCAATTTCCAGATCTGTGGGACGTGGAAGTGAGAGGGCAGGCATAATCATTTTTGTTAGCCAACGTTCCGGTCGACCACGCCTGAACACCACAAAGGATTGCCATTTTGTGCACCAGGCACATCGCAACCGCTCCACATCAGCGCCTGCCGTTCGAGAACAAGTAATGGACTGCCTGCAACGTCCTTTGTCACACCAAACCACTTGTCGGAGACAAGCAGCTGACAGACTTGGGAATTACCGTCCCGTGTGTATACTGCCGTAAACAGCCAACCCTAACGGTGGTTTGAATGCTATTTAGGCCTTAAGCCATTATCAAGTACAACACTGTTCGGTATAATTAGACTGTATTAAGTGAAGTCATCGTGAAGATCTATGGAACCGGGTGTCTCAATATCAAGTACAAAACCACAAAAACGTATGGCAGATAGGTGGAAGACGTGTTCCAACCATACAACAATTGACACACAGAATGAACATCAATGCAATCGTTACATGTGCAGTGAACGTGGTCAGACCAGAGTGCCATTACCCCACAGTTTTACTGAAACGTGAGAAACATGAAAGAATTTGTGTTTTATGTAGTAGGCTGTGATAAAACTGTATCGCACTACTAGTAACGGAAGTTTTAAAAGCTGACGTCATCACTGACTGGACATCGAACTCTCCTTTTTGCCATAGATCATACAAGTTTTTATCTATGTGTACTATAAACAAAACATGGCTAGGTTGTGGAAAAGGATGAAACGTGCGACTTCATAGAGCTAACGTAAAGGTTTAAACGCGCGTCAGATTTCGTCAACAAACTGTGTGATTTGTGAGCCAGATACTGCCGATATCTGCCACTGGAGAGCGCTGTAGTCGCAAATCACGATGAGGAGCTGGGTTGGGATGTTTTGGGGGGAGGAGACCAGACAGCGAGGTCATCGGTCTCATCGGATCAGGGAAGGACGGGGAAGGAAGTCTGCCGTGCCCTTTCAAAGGAACCATCCCGGCATTTGCCTGGAGCGATTTAGGGAAATCACGGAAAACCTAAATCAGGAGGGCCGGACGCGGGATTGAACCGTCGTCCTCCCGAATGCGATTCCAGTGTGCTAACCACTGCGCCACCTCGCTCGGTCACGATGAGGAGCACGCTGCGTAGATGCCACAGCTCTTTTCAAAGCGAGCACTAAGCACGACGAAAACCACGTCTGACGAACTTCAAGAATAAAAACGCGCCCCGTGTGAGGACGCCTGAAGTGTGCGGATTGTAGCCACTGCGACTGACTATTCGCGCGACGCCACCGGCGAAAGGGATGACGGACGGACGGACGGACGAACGACCGGAGGACGGACGAAACGAACTTTTCACGCTGACAACAATAGTTTTCTCCTCGGGTTAGCGTCTGTGTCCACCACCAATGAGCACGAATTTGCTATTGTTTTATGAACAGTTGCCACTGGAATTGGTAGAGGTGCAGCGTGGTGTGGAACGGGACTCTCTTCTTCGCGTGAGCTGCGCGCTTGTAGCGGGCAGCAGATTGAGTCAACCGACAGTAGGGAGGAAGGCGAAGCGTGGCGAGGCAGCGTAGGCTTGTCAGACGGCCGCCACCCCCCGCGCAGGCCCGACAAGACAGCGGCCGCGCTTCTGGGGATGCTGTTGGGTTAGGTTAGGTTAGCTGCCTGCCTGCTCGCCCGCCCACCCGCCCGTCGGGCCGCCACCCCCGCCTGTGTATCACCAGATATAAATAAAACCCGCCCGAAATAACACTCCATCCCTTCGCGTCCCGACAGAATGCCAGGCGGGGGCTCGTGTATTCTGGGGCCACCGCGCTATCGCATCCCCCCCCAATAAAATGGTGTTGTACGCCTCCGCCCGGGTCCCGCATCGGCAGCCTAGGCTGAGTGGAGAAGACGGTCCGTGCATTTAGATTACAACCGGGGGGCATTAAGCTGCTCGCTTTTCCTTTTATTGAACTCCCTGAGCCTGCCGGCTGTTAGCGCCGTGATATACTGTAGAAGAGCTTCTGTGTTCTTGGTTGGTTTCTTTTTTTTCCCCCCTCCTCCTAAAATCTGACACAGAATCGACAGCTTGCTTGTATTATTTCTTTATAACTGACAGCGTCATCTAAGCTATACGAGGGCTGTTCATAAAGATCCGACTTTTATTTATAAAATCAGTCTTTATTCAGACACATTTGTTCGTCACCTACAAAACAGTAACTTTCAGCTTCTACGCACCTCATCCGACACTGGTACCGCCATTGCTGGAAAGTCCCTTTCGATATGGTGTGCAGTTGCTCCGTCAAGTTCTGCATAATGTCTTCCCTGTTCTGAAATCTGGTCCCTTTCAGCGTCCTTTTTCAGTTTAAAAAACGGTTCAAATGGCTCTGAGCACTATGGGACTTGACTTCGGAGGTCATCAGTCCCCTAGACCTTAGAAGAACTTAAACCTAACTAACCTAAGGACATCACACACATCCATGCCCGAGGCAGGATTCGAACCTGCGACCGCAGCGGTCGCGCGGTTCCACACTGTAGCGCCTAGAACCGCTCGGCCACCTCGGCCGGCTTTTCAGTTTAGGCAAAAGCCATGTGTTACTTGCTGCTAGGTCAGGGGAATAGGGTGGTCGGCAAGGCACAGTCGTGTTGTGTTTGTCCAAAAAATTCTGAATTTATTGAGAGCGATGAGCGCGTGCGTTATCGTGGTGAAGGTGCCAACTGCCCGCCGTCTAAAAGTCCGGCAGTTAGCGTGTCACTGCTTCACGAAGGCGAAGGGGGCAGGGGTGTGGCAGTATTACTCTTTGGCGCTAGTGCCTTCTGGGGCGTACTCGTCGTGGACCACACCACTGGAGGAGGAAAAAAAAATGACTGGCAGAATGACTTCCACGTTGCTCCAAATCTGCCTCGCTTTTTTGGATCTCGAAAATGATGGATGATGGAAGTTTCTTTCTGGGTCTTACCCATAAACACAGGACTCATGACCAGTGGTCACCGTGTTAACAAAGTTGAGATTACTGTTCACAGTATCCATTATACCCTGTGCGGTATTCGAACGAAGTTTGTTCTGCACAGCTGTTGGCAACTTTGGCACAAATTTTACTGGGATCTTCCTGATGTCCAGATATTACGTCACAATGGAATGAATGGTACCAATTTTAACCCCTTCGGCAAGTTCGTGATTCGTCTCTCATGCATGACCAGGCCCATACGTGATCAATAATAATCTCATTTGCGGATGTTCAGAGCCTACCTGAACATGTTTCACTCTCCACCGATGAGAGGCAATCTTTGAAGCGATTGTACCCCTCCTTTGTATGTTTGGTACCCATTGATTAGTCCCCAAAAACTTGTCGAATCTTGCAGATTGTTTCAACTTGCCAGTCGCCAAGCTTAAAACACAATTTTATGCGCTAATGTTGTTCTACTTTTTCTTTCACTTTGTCCACAACACGAAACCCGACGACTACCACGTACATGTGTTCACTTGTCAACGGACAGCCAGCGACTGGTTCCGTAGTCGTGAAAAAAAAAAATCAGGGAAGCATTCGAAGTGTGCCTACAAACATAGGGAGCGCACGAGTTAGATATTATTGTTGGTTTCAATAACAAAAAGTAAGCTCTGATACTTTTTGAACACCCTTCCTATTACCACACTTGCTATCACGAAGGTCTGCCTACAAAGTACTTCATATTACATACGAATATCAATAAAAGTCAGTTGTGTAAGTACTGGCTTTTGCTAACGGACCACGTTAATCGGAAAAATGCGGTAGCACGGAGCTTGACACAGGGAATTCAACCAGTCACAAACGGTTCCGTCAAACACGACAATTAACGATTTCTTCTTATATTAAATTATTTCTGTTTTTGCAATACCCGCACACTCTTCAGAATTACTGTAGCAACTTCAGTATCTATTGAGAGAGAAACAGAGGGAGATAGTAAGACGGCTGCAACTTCTTTATTTCGTAAACTATTTTTATAATTTTTGTTTTGGATTTTACGCTTCCTCCAAATTCTGTTACGCCAACACGTTTCATGTCTCATCATTTATAGGATAACTAGAAACTCCTAAATGTGACAAAACTGCAACGATATGTTTTAGGTTATAAAAATTGACTGGAAAATTTCTGTCGAAGTGAAACGATCTGGTAACTCTCCTGAAAAAAAAAGTCGTTTACGAAACAATTTTGTTTAAGAGAACTTTAAATATCAGTTGATAAATATCAGTTGAAAAAAAGTTAAATTGGGGGTCCAAGAAAACTGTTGCACTGAAGTGCTTGGCCTTTAGAACTGACGACTTTATTGAGACTGGGCAGAAACTTGCAAAGTGACTTCAAAAATGGTTCAAATGGCTCTGAGCACTATGGGACTCAACATCTTAGGTCATAAGTCCCCTAGAACTTAGAACTACTTAAACCTAACTAACCTAAGGACATCACACACACCCATGCCCGAGGCAGGATTCGAACCTGCGACCGTAGCAGTCCCGCGGTTCCGGACTGCAGCGCCAGACAGTGACTTCGCTCGAACCCCGATTTTTCATGCACTTTCTCTGCACGAATGATAGCTCACTGCTTCTAATTGTATACTATGCCCAGTGTCTTAACACGAATATCTCATCGTAGTTACATTCGACGCCAAAGAAAACTATAGGCAGAAAGCCGTTGAGCAGTCGGATGAAGTAACAGAGCTCTGTTAAATGTAATAGAGGGTTTTTGTGGTTTTAACAAATCTGGTATTAGCAGAAGAGTGAAGAATTTTGCTCTACAACGGTGTAAATCGGTGCTAATATCGGCGTGCAAGAAGCACTAAGACTTCTTTCTCCAGCAAATGCGTATATCACCAGCTACTCTGTTATTGACTTCAGTTATCGACCACAAATTCTGTTGTTACAAGGAACAAATAGGAAGCTGCCGTAGATGTTCCTGCCTGAATCGAAACGTCGAAAGATGCCGTGATAAGGCACAGAAAAAATACTTCAAAAGCTTCTGTTTAAACGTTTGAACACACAAAATTTATAGTGCAAAAATATTCCAACTTGCTTTTGAACTGATTTTGGTCCTCGACAGGTTTCTAACGCCGTGCAGGTTGTTCGCTCTTCAATTTCTCTCGTTAGATGTCGAGCAGTAACATTTCTTGTTACTTCAGTGTGAGACATGCACGCTTCCATGCCTATGTCTGTTACCCACTTTAAGATACTATTAAGCCACCGTTGTCTGTGTTTTAATTGCCAGACAGTTGATCGATTCTCTATTTTGAGCCTCTGGGCCATTTTCCCCAGGAAAATAACCGACAAGTACAAGCTTTACTCTCGCTAATCATTTAGTTCACATTCTGCAAAGTAGCTCATAACCATGCCGTTGAACACCCTGAAACCAGTATCATCATCCATTTGTGTTGACACATTTAACACATGGTTTTAGTGGGTAAAGAATTTGTAAATCTTTTGAACTCTTTCCAGTTATTAATAGCGAGTAATAGCAGCACCAATAAAAAAAATAGATCTCGTAACTTTCCCTCAAGTGGAGGTTACGTAAAATATTGACCGCAAGTGTAAATAATCCTTCTGTTAGAGAAGGGTAGAAAAAGTCACTTTTCAAATTAGTTTGTCAAGGAAGGTCCTCTTATACAAGTTATTGGTCTTTGCCAGATTCTAGCATGTGTCTTCTGTAGTATGGCGAAGATGAGATGCCTCAGTATTATCTCCGGCCGCTATGAATATCCACGTGGTTCACATTTGTTGGTTCTTGAAACCGCTGGTTTGTCAATTCACACAATTCACAATGGTTTGTTAAGGTTTCTAACAGTATATACAGCATGTCACTGTGATTGAGATTACGTGTCTTCTTCACTTCTTTCTTTTATTCTCCTTGTCACTCCCCCACTCTCTATCTATCTCTCTCTCTCTCTCTCTCTCTCTCTCTCTCTCTCTCTCTCTCTTTGTCTCCCTCCCTATCTCCTCTTTCTGTCTGTCCCGTGCAAAATATTTCCACCTTTCCTCAATATTCACCAACCGGGACATTGCGTTGAGTCGTTATACAGTATCTTTAACGCAAATTGGTTACAAACGATAAAGACAGTTTTAGAAGATATGCAAACTTTCCACAAATGCTACACGGTCACGGCGGCTGTTGCAGTCTGGTGCGGCATACGTCATTAATTTCTTAAAGAAAGTCGAAGAGTATCCAATGCAGAGTAAAGAAAAGCGTGTCTCATAATCCTGGCTTTTCATTACATTTTCCTCGGCCATTGCAGGCAGAGGTCATGAAACGCTAAATGCTAGCCGCAACGAGTGTGACATCTCATTGCCAATTAAACGCTGTAGAGGAGCAATATCAGCATTGTTTGCCTCATTGAAAAACGAACTACGACTACTGCCTCCCAGGTCGCTATTTAAATCCAATTATCCGACCGTTACTGCCGTCTCACGCGGCCTTAACAAACGACTAACCTGTTCTTGTTGCGATATCGCCGCGCACTCGTGGTTTGTCAACTTATCTTCTCCATTGCGCCATTCATTCCCGTGCCCATTACTCTTATCTTAGCATGCATGTTTATGCTCCCAGGGCTCATTTTGTGGCAACTAAAGGCCCGTAATGAAACTTCCTTGGGGCATTAAAAGGATCCAATAAGCGTTCGTATGCACAGTGGTCATGCCGGCGTGCCATCTACGTGGGAGGCAGCGGTACGCGAAGGCACATGAAACGTGGCACGAAAAAACGGGAAAGGCGAACCCCGTGATTACACGGCTATCCGGGCACGGGCGCGCAGTAAGCGGGACATTTTCGTTTTACAATTATATTTCAGTTCTCGGTGCTTAACGATCGGGTCCACGGGAGCTGGATTTTTATTGCTGCCATCGGCTTTACGAGAGATGATTAAAAATAAAGACGGCAGCGCGCCCAGCTATAAGAGTTTTTATCGCGGTCGGCTCATCGCGGGAGACATCGAGGGTCGGATGCTCTCCGTTTGGAGGGCGTGTGTGTGTGTGTGTGTGTGTGTGTGTGTGTGTGTGTGTGTGTGCGCTCCGAGGGCTGCAGGCCGTAGATCGTGACGCTGTCTTCCCGAGACCTCTAACATCTCCGAAAATGTTTACCAGTTGTGTTATGCCAGTGTAGCATTCCAGTTTCTCGCAAGGCAGCGTCCAGTTTGTAAAGTTTTCTTACTTGTTTAAAAGGAGCAGATTTCAAACTTTTGCTCTTTAATAACTTCTTCTTCTTCTCCTCCTCCTCCTCCTCCTCCTCCTCCTCCTCCTCCTCCTCCTCATTTTTCTAGCCTATGGGAAATGTTAATGGTAGACAGAGGGTGGTCGGATCCCCTCGCTGACGCCATCCCCCCCAGTGAGGAATTTATGCTCATGGAACATTGAAAAAAGGGCAATCAAATGGAAGAAAGGCACAAACGAGAAATTTCGCAGATAAGTACAGTGAAATCCGATATGCAAATGAGGAATGTTTGGTGCCAATGCGCATGCTTACAGCCCCTCAGTGGCCCTACAATCGGGCAGGGGGCCCTATCTCAGAAGCGGATAGTGGACGAGTCGTACAATTGATCACGTCTCGGCGCGAGGTGGACTTTAGCAGACTCAGAATGCCGGATAAACGTGTTAGACGACATTTCTCACAGATAATACAGTTTGAGAGGGTCCCAATCATCTGCATGAAAATAGCAGGCTGGTCGACACACCGTGTGGCTCGCCAGGTCCACCGTTCGGAGTGTTCAGTCAGACGATGATGGCGAAAGCATCCAAGGGTCGTGCGGCAAGCACTCAAGTGCTCTACATTTACTTCCTCCAAAGTGCAAGCAGATTTACGGGTACCAAGACGCCTTGAAGATGCGAATTTGTAATCCAGGAGCCCTTGTCGCGTATTACCGTTACTACCGAGACATCGGAGACTCCGTCTACGGGTGCTGCCAAGTCAGAACGACGTAGACTACCATAGATAGGCAAAACGTGGTATTGAGTGATGAATCCCGAAATATTTTTTTTTTGGGGGGGGGGAGGGGGGGACTTAGGATAACCGCATACGGATGCAGACGTAGTCTGATGAATGGTACACTCCCACCCACGCTGTCGCTCGCCACACCGCCCGCATAGCAGTCGTAATGGTCTGAAGACTTTAGTTTAGGATAGCCGATTCCCTCTTACTGTGATACATGGGACCATTATGAACCAGGATTAGACTAATGACGTTCTTAGACCCCATTTGAGACCTTTCTTGTATAGCCTACAGGGGCATTTTTCCAGCAATACAATGCTCGTCCGCATAGAGCTGCTCAAGGCGTCATACGTCATGCTCCGGCTCTTCCATGGCTGGTCTGCTCCCACGACCTGTTCTCTATAGAGCATGTTTGGGACCAGCTGAAATATCAGACGCCGCCGTGTCACTCTGTACATGATATGGAGGAAGCTCTTCAAAATTTGTAGGGCAGACTAACAATCAACTAGATGCTGGACCGTGTTGCGACAGGTATTGCAGTAAAATGTGCTCCACCGCGTTATTGATTTTGCACACTGTTTCTCTAACTGTACTCACCGCGTTTGTTGACTTGTCTTTATATTGGGATCTGTATCATTACGTCTAATAAATTTCGTTTCGATTCGATGCTCCCCCCTTGTCGGGCTATTTTCACTGTTTCAAAGTGTATTCCCCCAAATATGCGAACGTTTTATAAGTTTTTGCGCATCGAGTAACTGAGGAGAGACGTGGATAACAATCAATTATTCACCTACTCTGATATGGGAAGCTGCCTAAAAACTGCGTCAAGGCTGGCAGGCACACCCGTCCTCGCCGTGCCGGTCGCATTCAATCCGAGGCCGGGCCGCCTTCCCGAATCCCAGAAGCAGCGTGCTAACTCGCACGGCTATACGGATTGGTTTATCCCTTAGTAACTACAACAAATGAAAATACAACTCAACAGAGAAATACACTCAACATGAACAGCATGTGTGATACGAATCAAGTTAAACGGTAGCTCATTCCTTCAAGTATAGCTGCGTCTCCCTCTGTCCTGCATACAGCCCACACATACACTGTGTGATCAAAAGTATCCCGACACCCTCAAACACATAAGTTTTTCATATTAGGTGCATTGTGCTGCCACCTACTGACAGGTACTCCGCATCAGCGACCTGATTACTCATTAGACATCGTTAGAGAGCAAAATGGGGAGCTCCGCAGAACTCACGGACCTCGAACGTGGTCAGGTGATTGGATGTCACTTGTGTCATACGTCTGTACGCGAGATTCCTGACATCCCTAGGTCCACTGTTTCCGATGTGATGGTGTAGTGGTAACGTGAAGGAACACGTACAGCGTAAAAGCGTACAGACCGACCTCGTCTGTTGACTAACACAGACCGACAGCGGTTGAAAAGGGCAGACATGCATCCAGACCAACACACAGGAATTCTGAGGAAGACACTCCTAGCAGTGTTGAAACCCGGTTAATTCGCCAAAAGTAGTGACCGAGGGCTGTTTTCTTCCAATTGCATCACACAGGAATTCGAAACTGCATCAGGATCCAATGCAAGTACTATGACAAGTGGGAGGTGAGAAAACTTGTATTTCATGGTCGAGCGGCTGCTCGTAAGCCACACATCACGCTGGTAAATGCCAAACGACGCCTCGCTTGGTGTAAGGAGCGTAAACATTGGACGATTGAACAGTGGAAACACGTTGTGTGGAGTGACGAATCACGGTACACAATTCGGAGGCGGTTGTGTTATGGTGTGTTCGTCCTTTTCATGGAGAGGGCATGCACTCCTTGTTGTTTTGCGTGGCTCTATCAGAGCACAGGCCTACATTGATATTAAACACCTTCTTGCTTCCCAGTGTTAAAGAGCAATTCGGGGATGGCGACTGCATCTTTCAACACGATCGAGCACCTGTTCATACTGCACGGCCTGTGGCTTCGTTGTTACACTACAATAACATCCCTGTAGTGGACCGGCCTGCACAGAGTCCTGACCTGAATCCTATAGAACACCTTTGGGATGTTTTGGAACCCTGACTTCGTGTCAGGTCTCACCGACCTACATCGATACCTCTCCGCAGTGCAGCACTCCGTGAACAATGAGCTGCCATTCCCCCAGAAATCATCCAGCGCCTGACTGAACGTGTGCCTGCGAGAGTGAAAGCTGTCATCAAGACTAAGGGTGGCCCAACACCATCCTGAATTCTAGCATTACCGATGGAGGGCACCACAAACTTGTAAGTCAGTCATTTTCAGCCAAGAGTCCGGATAATTTTGATCACATAGTGTATAACAATTACTGCGTGTTGTCTGGTGATCCACGAGCCAACTGACGATAAATGTACTCTTATCCCGACTTTTCCAATCCAACGTCAAGAAATGATGTTGAAGTAACTTGGGACTTTGTTGTGAAAATGAAGCAAGTCTCCCACTTGTACGAACTAATTCGAGTGATATTGAAACCGTAAGACGGATAACTTTCCGGCACATCTAGGTACTTTGTACATGACAGTTTTCTCGTGAAATGGAAACTTTGCACGTAAAAATGACGTAGAAATCTTACCTGCTACATAGAGCGGCTACCACATCTTTTCGAATCTGTAGCCTTAAGTTTTAACATTATGGGAGTTTACCGGAGAGATGAAACCTTCATTCACCTGGGAAAATAAATGTTCAGAAAAATGGCGCTCTATAAACGTACCACAAATTTCGACCCTCTGGACCTACCTCCTGGTGTCCAAAACTGTAAGAAAGCTTGGCCGGCCGGAGTGGCCGAGCGGTTAAAGGCGTTACAGTCTGGAACCGCACGACCGCTACGGTCGCAGGTTCGAATCCTGCCTCGGGCATGGATGTGTGTGACGTCCTTAGGTTAGTTAGGTTTAAGTAGTTCCAAGTTCTAGGGGACTTATGACCACAGCAGTTGAGTCCCATAGTGCTCAGAGCCATTTGAACCATTTTTTTTAATAAGAAAGCTTTCGTAACCAGATAGCTTTAAACACGCCGTGACGTAAGTTTGAAGAATGTAATGTTCCGTTTTCTGTGGGTTTCATAGCGGTCCCTCCAGACTTGGACAAGTTAGACGTATTCATCTGAAGTGAATGAACAGAAATTCCATTTCAACGACGTTCATATTCTTGTCTGCGGTCAGGCCACTGTTTCTTGAACTGGTCGTGGAGTGAGAGGTGCAACTTAAAATAATCGATTAACATTTCGCAAAGTGGACAGAGAAAACATAATTCGAAAATTAATTTTGTTATTACGAACCCTGGTTCAAAATGGTTAAAATGCCTCTGAGCACTATGAGACTTAACATCTGAGATCATCAGTACCCTATAACTTAGAACTGTTTAAACCTAACTAACGTAAGGACATCACACACGTCCTTGCCCGAGGCAGGATTGGAACCTGCGACCGTAGCGGTCGCGCGATTCCAGACTGAAGCGCCTAGAACCGCTTGGTCACAACGGCCGGGCGAACCTTGGTTGATTATATGTGTTAAATTCATTTTGTTTAATAAGTAATGTTCCGCGAAATCAGATGCATCAATATTGGACACCATTGGCCACCATTTATTTGTTTATTCATTATCGAATATTATTCCCCCTGAGCCAGAACATCTGAGCATGACACTTATTCCCTAATTCTGATCGTAAACGACTACTTTGCAGATATTCGCGATAAGTTGCCATTCATGAAGTTGCTAGTGAGACGACGCTATATGCTGAGAAAAGTAGCACAAGGTAGTAGTACCAACAATTTGCACTGATTCGAATTCACTTAGGTCCGACGTGATGACCTGAAAGCTACGCAGAACAGTATCCTGCCCACTACTGTCATTTGGAACGTATTGAGGACATTGAACAGGGGCCGTTGGTGGTAAACACAAAAGCGCAACTCGCAGGTTTGACTAGCATCTCCGTTTCCCTAAATTACTTCAAACGGATAACAGGAAAATTCCGTCGAAAAGCACAGGTTCGTTTCCAAGCGGCAACTCATCAGCACTGCACTGCAACCTCTAATAATTACATTAAGGCGTCGTATATTTGTTTGCTTGTTTTTCTTTTTTTTTTACCTTTTGTGAAACTGGTGCGAGGAGTAGGTGTTACGTTCCGCAGCCATTTGAGCAATACTCGATTGGTACGACGGCAGAGGTAGCAGCGACCTTCCTGTTTCCACACGGAACGTGACTGGCAGAAACGTGCCTACCGCGCTAAAGAGAGGGGCCAATGACCCCGCTCGCTCTCTGAGCCTCAGTCGCTCCTCAGTCTGGAAGTTCTGTCGCTGATCAATCGAACGGCTCCAGACAGATGTTATCGTTACTCGTCACGTAGGAATAACCGAGCCAGGTGCCGACGTCGTGATACGCTAGGCTTGCATGCGGGATGGTGTCAATTAGGACTACGTGTCTTGTCAGTCCCCTAAATCGCTTTAAGCAAATGGTTCCTTTTAAAATGTCAAGGTCGATATTTTCTCCGTTACAAATTTGTGCTCCGACTGTAATGACGTCGTCATCGACGGGATGTTAATCTTAATTTTCCTTATAATATATAATACAAAATAATAAGGTCTCCCAAGGTTGAGTTCGTTTGATAACTAACCTGCAGACAGGTAAAGTCCATCAGCATCTCGTAGATTCGATCAGGTGTTCTCACTGCTGCTGTATTTTCCTTTTGAGCCTTTGAGTACTGCGTTAACAGCTGTCAGTGTATCGCATATAGACAAGCAAAGGGGGCAGTGGTCCCATTCTGTGGAGTTTACAGGCCATCAGTGCCATTGGACTTTTGTATTTTTATCACCTTTGATATTAGACACAATTTGGGCAGCTTGGCTTAAAGTATAACACTGGGGCTCTTCTGTGTGTGTGTGTGTGTGTGTGTGTGTGTGTGTGTGTGTGTGTGTGTGTGTGGTGCCAACGATCTACTTGATGAGAGGGGCAGTTAGTAATGTTCATGAAATACACTGGCGTCATATGCTCACACCTGTCTCAGCGGTCACTTTGTATAAAATCACCTTCTTATGGTCTAGTGTACGTCACGAATCATCCTAAAGACTATGCAGAATTTCATTTGAATTTTAGCTATGAACACAGTTAGACTGTGAGCTCAAAAGACGTTGTTTTCACTAATTGCGAGTAACTGAATTAATTTTAGGTGGATAGAAAATAGTTGTAATTTGGGGAACTTGGGTCAAAAAATGGCTCTGAGTACTATGGGACATAACATCTATGGTCATCAGTCCCCTAGAACTTAGAAGTACTTAAACCTAACTAACCTAAGGACAGCACACAACACCCAGTCATCACGAGGCAGAGAAAATCCCTGACCCCGCCGGGAATCGAACCCGGGAGAACTTGGGTCATATTGTCGACTCCTCCAACACCAAATATTTATATAGTATATATAGCAATTATAAATTGAAATGGATGAAGGTTGACATGTAAGATTAAATGTACTACTATTGTAATAATTGATCGCACACTGTTGTTGTACAGATGTCCTCTGACTTCCTTAGCATTTAATAGTGTAGCTTGCAGAGAAAATTTATTGATGTCCCTGATACAATTCACATCGCATGTAGCATAATAATAATTGTAAGTGAAAGGTGTAGTAGCAGATCTTAGTTCCATGCTTCAGTTTCAGTGAATGAAACAACTCCATAAGATAACGCATGGGTTTGCCGTATCTTTTGTCCTTTTTCTGTCTTAACCGCCGTAAGCACTTTATGGAGTGTTTTAATAATGATAAAATACCGTGACGATGATGCCCCTAGTTTTACCAGCTATTGTTACTGAAGAACTGATGGTTGTCAACGTGCTGGCTGTGTCTTTTTTTTTCTTTTGAATCGTCGTACGTAAACAGAGTCCTGTTGCGTAGATTTTGGTAGACAGTATTCAGCACCACAGACTTGCTTATTTAGAATAAGAAGCCGTGATCATGGACAATTTCTTGCATCATTCGCATCACATGCTGGTGCGCTGTCAAAATAATGACGAGCTTCTCTTCCGTGACTTCCAGGAGGTTGTTTAGACCGCTAGAATGCACGCGCACTGTCACTAATAATGCTAACTGTGCTAAAAAGGATGTACAACTCAGGCTGCTTAGTACGCAAGTGCGCGGCGCTCTCCGTGATATTCTTATGACCCGATTGTTCATCTACAGCCACGTCACGCCTTTCTCTACAGAAAACTGTTAGCTTCGTACGTGCTTACTCCGTCAGTTGGGCAACAGGCATTCGTTCAGGCTGTATTGGTGACTTCTACAGTGTCACCACAAATAATGGCAACTCGCTGGGAGACGGTGAGCTGTGAGATCGCCGTATCTCTGCACTCTCTAGCTAAAAACTTTACACCTGCAGTTATGACTCAATTGCCATATCAGTCTGAGAGGTGAGTAATCATGATGCAAAGTCAAAACTTGCCAACTTTTACGGAAATTGCAGCATTATACGGTTTTACGGTTGGACGGTGTCATTTTACGACTTCGCGAATAAAAATGTGAAACCTTACCATTCGACAATCACTCCACTTCTGTACAATCGATTGTTTGCGTGGGTCGAAGGCAAGATTACGATGGTCGTTAATTCATTCTTTGATGTGATTGGTGCTTTTAACCCCGTGAGATTTTGTGTTGTCGTTGGAATGGAATTTAAAGCCGAGATAACAGTTCTTCCATCTGAATGCCACGTGTCGATAGGTCTGCTCCGTAAGTTCTTTATTCCGCTCCGTTCGCTTATGTAATTTGAGCCATAATCTTTGGCCACGTGTGGACTAATTACATTCGTTCCACGTGTGTGTGTGGGGGGGGGGGGGGGTGGTTACCGTATGCATATCCTTTGTTCATGAGATTGGCATCGTTTTCATTTAATGGTTTAAGAATTCGTGTGCTTTAAAATGTTTCAACGAAGTGATAGTTGCCTTGAGTGCTTATAATTTTATGTGACGTTTAGTGATCCAGGTTCCTTTCGATGTTTCCGTACATATGTAGACGTTTGTTTTCGGAAATTTTCTTACGCTATATTCCTATTGTATGATTCATGAATAAATGCAACAAGAAACAGTAGTCTCAAAAATTTTAAAAATCATATTCTGTTGATTTTCCGTGCATACTAAAGTCAAGAAAGGAAGAAAAATTTGCCTTTTGCACGGTATGTGGTTGTGTTATTAACATTGCGCAATGTGGAAGAAACGATTTAAGTAATCATGTGAAGTGCAGTAAACACGTAAATTATGTGACACCACAAATTGTAGAATTTTTGTATTGTATGTGTGAGATATTTTGAGTTCGAGAGAACAAACTGGAGTTAATAGAAAAGAAACTGCGTACACCGGGTAAATTTTAAGCATTTTATCCAATTTCGCATGTTTGGTTGCCGCCATCATCAAAATTAATATGAAAGTACATCATTAAGTCATGAGTAGTACCCATCCGTACCATTAAAAAATGAGTTTACACGTTCTGATGGTGCAGAGTTGTGCATTTCTTGGCGTGGTAACTTTATTGTATACATTTTGATTTTGTCCATTGACGATAATCTTAAAAACTTACATGGCTCGTAAATAAATCTATCAAGTGGACAATATTTATTATGATTTCTCTCGGCCTACAATTTTCCAGTCCATATTCTGACGAGCGGTCTCATAGGCTGTCACAGATATTTACTCCCATCTACGAACTTTGCTGGAATTATTAGTGGAGAGCAGTCAAATGAAAATTACCTAGATACCAAAATGTGCTGTTAAACACTAACGATATCAAAGATACTCCTCTTAATTACCACGACAGTTCTCTCGAAACGGTATAATATGGATAGC
The DNA here is from genome assembly GCF_023864275.1 of Schistocerca cancellata. NCBI lineage: Eukaryota > Metazoa > Arthropoda > Insecta > Orthoptera > Acrididae > Schistocerca > Schistocerca cancellata. The sequence continues at coordinate 227,541,864 of NC_064631.1, read as the reverse complement.
CCTATCGCGAAAATCATGGTGAAAATGATGGAACTACCTTGTACTTGCCTTCTTTCACTACGAAGCTACTAGCCAAATGTTCTACCATTGGATACCCGAACATTGGGCAACGGAAATGCCTGCTCTATAGTGTGGGATGGGGAAATTGGAACTCCCTGGAATGCTGTCGAACGTATTCCAGTCTTCCAATGACGACCACAAATATGTTTCGAGACGTAAAAAAAGAATCGCCTCGGAGATTTGTTTGGAGAAACAATTCAACAGTTTTTATAGCCCATTTTTGTTGATACGCGACTTATAAACTTTTGTTGCATTTGAGAAATTCGTACGTTAAGCCAGTGAAAGTTGTTCCGACAATACAGGATGTTTCCATTTGCAGCGAGAAACTTAGTGTCAAGAAGAAATTGACCTGCTGATTTCTCTCCGGTTTTTCGTAAATGATGCAGGAAGTTCTTGTTTTCTAAATTTAGACTAATGCAATTGACTTCTCTCCGTTTAATTACTTCAAGTACCTCTGAGCGTATTCAATTTGAATGTTCGTGTGGTAAGAATTACGAACGTCTGACTAGCTTTACGGACTCCAATGATATTTCTTTTCTCCATATTGTCACAGAATACCAGTACCTCCGCAGTTGAGCGCCCTTGGAAATGTGTGTAAAACCGCACGCACGCGCACACACACACACACACACACACACACACACACACACACACACACACACACAAACGCAAGAATTTTGTCACTGTCTCATCTACAGTAGTTTCTACTCATCAGAGGGACTTCTTTATTTTATTTATGTGTGAAGTACCATGGGCCCATGTGAGTCAAGCTACTTTGTCAAGGAAGGTATCAGTACATAGTTCGCAGAATGATGATTAGAAACTGTACGTACGAAGAACTAATCAATTAATTAATCTATCAATTACGAAGGAAAGGGAATGTAGGAACATATAATGTACTACAGAGACAAGTTCTCAATTATGCAAAGAAGTCCTCTACAGGCGTGTGCCACAAGGAAACCTTTCAACTTGTGTTTGAACAATGGCCCACACGAAGTCGCAAAATTACCGCCCGTTTCTGGGCAGAGAATATTTGTGATGAGTGTACCGAATTACCCCAAAACGTAACACAGTAGGCGACATCGGTGTGAAAGAGCAGACTGCAAACCACCGAGTTTCAGTGCCAGAGACAGTGGACATACCACCAGCCAGTTCGTGCACAAAATCTTGAACGCGATACTTCCAAGAAAACCTTCCAGCTACCCTCAGTCGTAAGAATTTGAAATGGTCGACTTTGCTGTCTGTTTGACCATTTCCGGATAATAAAATGTATTTTTTGCAAGACTTGTGTGTGTGAAACATTATGTGTTGCTTTTTGTCGTACTTGAGCATTAATCTGTTTTCAGAAAGCCATGTAGTGATGTAACTGACTACGGTATTATCTTCGGATTTTATGTTGTAAGCCACGTCTTTAACAAAAATGCTTTTGTAATCTATAAAGGGGAGGATCTTTGTCTTGCGTCATGTTTTGTGACAGCTCGTTGATAATATAAGGAAAAGCAATGGACGCACATCAGAACCCTGTGGCGCTGGTCAGACAGCCCCCCTACCCCCCCACCCCTTTCCCCGCCCACCACACTTTACACGATTCCAGTCTGATTCATATCTGTTCCCTGCTTGTGCGCAGCCGTCAGCTTCCTACTTTCCTGACATAAAGAGAACCACTGTTGAGCATTTTCCGTAATGCTATAATGTTCCAAATTACGCAGAGTATTGTATGGTATCCTTTTGTTAAATTAAACAAAATATCTGATCTCAATGAATCGTCTAATTCCATTAAAGCCTCACACACACACACACACACACACACACACACACACACACACACACACACAAAGTAAATAGCATTTTCTAGGGATACTACATTCCTAAAGCTAAAATGAAAGTCTCACAGAAAATTATGTGTACTGAGTTGTGCCACGACTCGCCTACACATTGCTTTCTCAAAAACTTTTGAAAACACTGGTAGCAAAGAAATTGGACAGGCTTCATTAATCTACTTGAAGTTTCAACACATCCATGAAAGTCTGTACTATTTAATGATGTAAAAATTGTTTCAGTTTCGTCTTTTCTCAATTCCTGTTGCTGCATATGAAACACCAGATTTCAAGAGTTCAACATATTTACCTGTACTAAGAAAACTTTCATTTATCTTACGTCTATGACAATAGAAGACTATCAGTGATCTACCACTGATGTACAAAATATTCAGTAGTTTCAACCTTTCGTAAGAGTAGTAAGTTGAGGACCCATATTTTGTTCTGGTACCTCTTTAACAATTGTGTTGCGAGAAAAATGTTTAGCTTAAGGGCACGTTGATAATAATGATACACCTGCAGCACGTTAAGAGAATCTTCACAGACTTAATCCTCAATTAGTTCCAAGCGGCGCTTCTAATTGAGTGTTCCCATTACGTAGATTGCAAAGACGTGCAGGAAAACGGTGGTTACGATCGATCACAAACTATTTCCCTATGTGATCTGTAATCATTTTGCGAATCTAGTTACAGATATGAAAGACCGCAGCTATGTAGATCAGGAAACCTTTGAGCTGTCTTCGTCATAAAAAATAATATGCAGTAAACAGTAACAATAGGCAACAAGAAGTCCTTGAAAAATTACGTGTAATGGCCTTGTGATGTTATTTTGTGTAGTGTGAATCTGCCAATAACACCATTGATTTCCAGAATGAGATTTTCACTCTGCAGCTGAGTGTGCGCTGATACGACACTTCCTGGCAGATTAAAACTAAAAGGTCTCGAGTTCGTGTCTCGGTCCGGCACACAGTTTTAGTCTACCATTAATTTCATTTTTCTGGTAGTGATGGTACAATTTTATCTTTGTATCAGGCCCGTGCCAGATACTGTACGTACTCACATAACGACCTCTTTTAGTTAGCGTTTTCCGCGCATTCCTTTCCTTGCCATTCCTGTGGATCTCATATCTTACTTGCTCACTTAATTTTTAATATCCGTTTGTAACACTTTCTCCTAATAGTTTCGATTCTGCTCTTATCCGCTTTTCCAAAAGTCCATGACTCAAATACACGGTTTAGTCATATTAATGTGCTCATCAGTCAAAAGCCTGAGTAACCACCTTATCCAGTGCGGACGAGTAGGAGAATGTCACTGAGGTCCTCCAAGGTACCGATAGGATGTGGAGCCATGAGGACCCCAGTGCTGTAGCCAGCTGCACTGGGTTTCCCATCACGAACAGCCCGATCGAGTTGGTCTCAAAGATTCAAGGTTGTGATTTAATCCGGGGAGTTTGGTGGCCAGCGGAGTAGGATAATCTTACAATCAGTAGAGGCTGTATGCTTGGTTTATTCGAATTACGCACTTACACTGCAACACGTTGCATTGTGCTGTTGGTAGATGGTACCGCGCCGAGGAAAAAACAGACTGCTTGTAGGAATGGACATGGTCCATTCTGCCCTCCAGAATGACGAGGTCACCCAAGGAATGCCACGAACACATTCCCAAGTCCATAACGCTCCCTCCTCCGGTGTGGACGATTCCGACGATTGCTGTAGGCTCATAAGCGCCAATGGCCGTCTGTCCGATGGAGCATAAAACGTGATTCATCTGGAAAGGCCACCTGTCGTCATTCAGTGGATGCCCATTTGCGGTACTGATGTGCAAATTCCAGCCTTCGTCGTCAATGAACAGCAGTTTTCATGGTTCGGAAAGCCAGACGCCTGCTGCGGAGGCCAATACGCAGCAACGTTCGATGAACGGTCGTAGGGGAGACGCTGTTGGTAGACCCTTGGTTCATTTGGGCGGTAAGTTGCTCAGCTGTTGCACGTCTATTCGCCCTTACACATCTCTGCAGTCGTCCATCGCCTCTGTCACCTGTGGCCCTTAGTGCACCACCGTTGCCTCGCTGACTGTTTTGGGTAGCGCCATTTTTCCACCCGTGGTATACTTTAACCACGTCTGCACGCGAATAGTTCACAAAGATATCCGTTTCGCACATGTTTCCATTGACCTGAAAGCCATTGGTCATGCCCTTTTGGGTGTCAGGCAAATCGCTTCGTTTCCGCATGACGACGACTGCACTGTTTTCCGAAGGTCCCCGACATGCTTTATATACCCGTCACTGGTGGTGCAGCAACTTCTCTTTATGAGTAGTTACTCTACGTTGACGTCGACCGCAGCTCGTGGTCGTGCGGTAGCGTTCTCGCTACCCGCGCCCGGGTTCCCGGGTTCGATTCCCGGCGGGGTCAAGGATTTTCTCTGCCTCGTGATGACTCGGTGTTGTGTGATGTCCTTAGGTTATTTAGGTTTAAGTAGTTCTAAGTTCTAGGGGACTGATGACCATAGATGTTAAGTCCCATAGTGCTCAGAGCCATTTTTGACGTCGAGCATAGGCGGTGGGGTCACATTAATGGGACTGGACTATGTAATACAATAGCTTGTTCCAGACGTTCAGTGTGAGTAAAAAATGACTTTACAACTTTGGAATGATACAATTTATAGCGATAACTTACAGAATTAGTAGATGTCATTTTGTAGCAAAAAACCTCAAGTTTGATTCATGAAGTGTATCAGTACCAAAAGTTAATGTTTTGTGCCCTTGGCAAGTTGAAAACGTTTGGCCTTTTCTTCATGGAGTAAATTGTCAGTGGTATTATGTGTATGGATTTGCTTGAAAAATTTTTGACTTCACATATCGATGAAGGTGACAGAGATGGGATGGTTTACGAACAGCAAGACGGTGCACCATCTCATTTACACACGGAAGTTCAATGTTTCCTCGAAAATTACTTCCGAGGTCTGTGGATTGGCCGTGAAGGGACAATCGCATGGCCACCTCGCTCCTCAGACTTGAAACCAATGGATTTCTTTCTCTGGAATTTCATTGGGGACTGTGCGTTTGTTCCTTCCCTACTGAACAATTTAGCCGACCTTAAAATAGAATCTACGCTGCTATTGCACAAGTTCCGTCCGCTTTGCTACGACGAGTGAGAGAAAAAATTGGTTACCGGTGGGCTATCTGTCGCATCATAAATGGTGACCAAATCGAACCAAAATAACCCTTGACACTTTTATGTGAAAGTTCTGATGTTTTTACTGCAAAATGACACGTCAGCCCATTCTGTAAGTTACCTCAATACCCGTCTGTCTTTGTATCGTTACAAAGTTGTAAAGTACTTTTTGACTCTGCCTATTCATCCCCAGATATTTCTTTCTGAAGTTGAAGCCTATATTTGATATCGGTAGAGTCGTGTTGGCGTGGAGTGCTTTCTTTGCCTGTGCTGATCTACTTATTTCCTTCTCGATACGTCATTGCTTCCGAGTAAGTGGAGCTCCTTCATATCCTCTGCTGCGAGTTCCCGATCTTTGATGTGCAGTTTCTCGATAATCTCATTTCTGCGACTTGTGGTAACTACGATACGAGCGGTTTGTACGGCGAACTTAGTCACAGCGATTTACGGGACGCGCGACTGGTGTAAGTATCGTTATTGGGACGGAGGTATTTATCGGCGGCCGGTCACACAGGGGTGTCGCGGCAGACATTCACTTCGCTGGCGGGCTGCCAAGCGCATCGACCAGTAGCCGTGGCTGCACTGTGGCACTGCCGGCGGCGCCCGGATTCTCGATGCTAATGACGGGCATCGTTTGTTATTCCGCTAACTTGTAATTGAGGCCGCGCTTCACTTTCCACCCCCTGGCCTCTCCGGGCATGACGGCGGCATCATTAATCGTGGCGGATGGCGCGCCCCAACACGCCTCACATCTCGGCCAAATTATCCGCCGTCGTGCTATTCCGTACCGCACAGCTACAACACTGTATGTGTGAGTGAGTGAGTGAGTGAGTGAGAGAGAGAGAGAGAGAGAGAGAGAGAGAGAGAGAGAGAGAGAGAGGGGGGGGGGGGAGGGGGTTGGCGGAGAATTATTGATTTCATTGATTGAGAGAGAGACAGAAAGAGAGAGACGGGGAATATTTTTGACTTCATAAGAGAAAGAGAGAGAGAGAGAGAGAACTATTAACTTCATAGTACCTGTTATAAATATCACAACACTAGCCATTTCCGTGCATACTGTTGCTATACAAATGTATCCTTACATCTATATCTATGTAAGGTGTTTCAGAAGGTATAGTAAACATGTTAGGAATTGGTAGTGAAGCCAAACTCGAATAAAAAACATTGCTTATGACATACGTACACTGTCGGTAAAAAGTGTTAAATCACCCATGCAAAAAGCTATATACTTTATTTCAATGGAGAAACATACCGTACAAATTAAATATACCAACAAAGTAAATACTTTCTCTGTCCATAATTATAATACTATATGGTTTAAATTTTAGCCTCTTCAAAGTATCCAACCTTTCCCCTCAAAACAGCTGCACGAACTCTTATCATTCTGAGGATAAGATTTTTTTAATGTTTTGCAGATATTGCAGTCCAACACGGCCGTAAATTACTCCATATATCTTCAGCACTAGGTGAATTCAGTTTCCTGACCTCCCTATAAAGTTCATCCGACAAGAGATCAATGGAATTCAAGTCAGCTGGCTGACTTGGCCAGATCATGTTCTTCAGTTTTCCATATTTCTCTTTGCTATTGACATGCCGTCTGTCCCTCTCACTGTCACTGTTCCTGTGCTGAGAATCATACATCTACTATGAAGTTACCTCCTCAAGCACAGCACATTCCAGGTGCGGGGAGCGTGCAAGAACACACCACACAAAATGTTGGCATAGTGCTGCCGATAGTGCGTGTAGTACTGAAGATGAGGGACACGTTCGTGTAGAAAAGCCCGAAACTCGAGAATGTTCTTGTTACTGCCGTGGAACAGATGGGATATCGACATTGCCTTAGGGCAAGTGAAAAACGTCTCTTTCACGAGCATAAGGTTCGTGTGTTGCCGCACGAAGAAGAATGGCAAGCATTCCTCTAATCAACTAACACACCTCTCAGAGGATCCGCATTCCACGCGATGTGCGTGCGTGGCTGGCAGAGAACACTGTCGGCAAATTGGAGAGTCGGTAACATCCATGGCACGGAGTCGTGGCCGCGTCATACACTGAAGAGCCAAAGAAACTGGTACATATGCCTACTATCGTGTAGAGCCCACGCGAGCACGCAGAAGTGCCGAAACACGATGTGGCATGGACTTGACTAATGGCTGAAGTAGTGCTGGAGGGAACTGACACCACGAATGCTGCAGGGCCGTCCATAAATCCGTAACAGTATGAGAGGGGGGAGAGCTCTTCTGAACAGCACGTTGCAAGGCATATCAGATATGCTCAACATGTTCATCTCTATGGGGTCTTGTGGCCACCGGAAGTGTTTAAACTCAGAAGAGTGTTCGTGGAGACACTCTGTAGCCATTCTGAACGTGTGGGGTGTCGCATTGTCCTGCTGGAATTGCCCACGTCCGTCGGAATGCACAGTGGACATGAATGGATGCAGGTGATCAGACAGGATGCTTACGTACGTGTCACCTGGCAGAGTCGTATCAAGACACATCAGGGGTTCAATATCACCTCAACTGCAAACGCCCCCATCATAACAGTGCCTCCACCAGTTTCAACAGTCCCCTCCTGACATGCAGGGTCCATGGATTCATGAGGTTGTCTCCATCTGCTCGATACACTTTGAAACGATACTCGTCCGACGAGGCAACATGTTTCCAGTCATTAACAGTCCAATGTCGGTGTTGACGGGCCCAGGCGAGGCGTAAAGCTTTGTGTCATGCAGTCATCAAGGATACACGAGTGCGCCTTCGGCTCCGGAAGCACATCTCGATGATGTTTCGTTGAATGATTCGCACGCTGACACTTATTGATAGCCGGCCGCGGTGGTCTCGCGGTTCTAGGCGCGCAGTCCGGAACCGCGCGACTGCTACGGTCGCAGGTTCGAATCCTGCCTCGGGCATGGATGTGTGTGATGTCCTTAGGTTTAAGTAGTTCTACGTTCTAGGGGACTGATGACCACAGCTGTTAAGTCCCATAGTGCTCAGAGCCACTTATTGATAGCCCAGCACTGAAATCTGCAGCAATTTGCGGAAGGATTGCACTTCTGTCACGTTGGACGATTCTCTTCAGTCGTCGTTCTTGAAGGATCTTTTTCCGGCGATGTTGATTTAATGTTGTATGGGATTCATGATATTCACGCTACACTCGTGAAACGGACGTACGGGAAAATCCCCACTCCATCGCTAACTCGGAGACGCTGTGTCCCATCGCTCGTGTCCCGATTATAACACAACGTTCACTCACTGAAATCTTGATAACATGGCATTGTAGCAGCAGTAACCGACCTAACAACTGCGCCCGACACTTGTTGTCCTATATAGGCGTCGCCGACCGCAGCACCGTATTCTGCCTGTTAACATATCTCTGTATTTGAATACGTGTTCCTATGCCAGCTTCATTGGCTCTTCAGTGCATGTTTTTGGTTGACCACGAGATACCAGATCGTTCGTGTCTTCGCCCCGTGAGGCCCCTAGTGCGTGAGAGACTACCATAGCCACCCTTTTCCAACGAATTCCGTCAGCGTCGTCTGAAGGCGTAGCGACCTCTGATGAAACATAAAGGTACAGACGCCAGAGATAACAAACCCAGGCGAGGCGAGATGGCGTCGGCGCAGAGCCCCCGTCAAGCCGCCGTCCTCTGTGCCTGTCGTGGGTAGCAGACGGCGCGATGCAATGCGATGCGGTGTCGCGGCCGCCTGCCGTATTCTGGAGGCGGAGGGGGCGGTGAGTCGCAGCGCGCCTCAAATTAGAATGCTGTCCGTCTGTCGCGGCCGTCGGCGGTGCCGGACGCTGTGGTCCCGTGGCTCGCTTGGCACGGCCACCTTGTTTTATTATTATTTGTGAGCCGGGCAGAGCAGAGGTGAGGCGAGGCATGCGGCGTGTCACCCGGCGCCGTCATTAAAAGCCCATTAGCGTCATTCTCACCTGCGTCTGGCCACGACACATCGGATTGGTATCGTGGTATTTTTAGGGGGCGGCCCGCGCCCCTGATCGTCGCCATATTTATCAGCCTCCTCCGCGCCTCAGCGGCGGCCAGGCGACTACGGTCGGACCTGGCTGCAACTTGCCCGTCAAGCGACTAGTTACTATTCTATATGAGCCCGTATTTCCATACAAATACATTGTAAGATGGCAAGAACTATGCCCCTTACATGAGGTCATTAAAGATCACCGAACTAACGGTGAGCGAACAGTAGGGCTGAACAAAGATGACTGACAAGGCACAATGCATCTTGTAGAGGGTACAGTACGGACGTATTGGAATAATTAATGTTGGGTGATGGTTTTAAAGTAATTCACGTGACATGAAAACTTTATGGAAACGCGTCGATTTACTGGAGGCTAGTTTATCCCAGGGAAGTATTTAGAGTTGACCGCGGCCGGGTGGCGGCGCGCGGCTGGGGAGCAGTGAAGAGAAGCGACAATAGGCAGCTTAGGGCGGCTCAAACTCTGAGAAAGCGGTAATGGGGCGCGGCCTCCAGCTGCCTTAAAGACGAGTGACAGTGAGGGGGTAGTTGACCCCATGCTTGTGTACCGGGAGCAGACGGAGAACTTGTACGCCTGTTGAAATAGTCCGTCGTCCCATTTCCAGTGAAACATCCGAGAAAGCCGCGCAAAGCTACGGTGGAGGGGTCAACAGAGGTCAAAATATGCGTGTTCGTGACTATAGCAACTTCACGCTGGATTCACGGTCTGCAGAGTCTGAAGTAAATCACGTGAAGAGCGACAGAATGAAATACGCCAGCCTCCGATGGGAACGTAGGACCAAGGAATTTGAAGTACTCTCCTGGGAGTCAGAATTTCGGAAAAATTGGTGCTAACCTTGATGGATGGCCTGGGAGGAGCTAAATAGCAGAAGTTGAGAGGAAGTGAAATTTTGTGGGAATTTGTTCACTTCCCAGAGCAGGCATTGGTCGGCGCTGGGAAGCGATGCATAATTAATGCGACTTGTGCTGCAATTGGCGTAGGTGATTTTGCTGGAGGGGAAACCGAGGCAAAGAGCGGACTGGCAGAAGTCTCTGTATAGGTTTTTCCGTTCCCAGCTTGCCTAGAGTGCGGACATGGCGCTCTTTACTCAGCATTCCTGAGAGAGAGTGAGCATCTCTGCAGTTTAGGACTTAGCAAATGGAACGATTGAGCTTGGCGATAGAAATTTTTGGTTCAGCTATGTACTGAGCAAGATAGCTAGCAGTGAAAAGATGAGCGCAGCCTTGCAGCACCACGAGGCCGGCCGACGTATGCACGACGACGCCGCCCTGCGACGCTGAATTTGGTGATGTGCACCCACTCCGGCTTGAGTAAGGCCACTGATTAATTTGTTGGATCACATCAGCAAAGTTTCCACAAGGGTTTGTATCATGGGCCAAGTATTTTAGAATTCTTCTCACAATTTGCATTACGCCTGGATCAGTTGATAGGAATTAATTTTGATTTATAGCGCTTTACCCCATGTAAACGCAATTTATTCCCACTGCCTGTTAGGAGAGTCATGTAAAGTGATGACTGAAGGTTGTGAGTTAAAATAAATTTGTGCTAACCGACTGCATCTGTTTTCAGTCAAGTAGTTGAAATCCCAAGTCACTTTCTTAATTAATTTTATGTTCAACATTTGCATCTGGTGTTCAATGCTGAATATAACATCAATGTGCACCCCTTTTTAATTAAAAGGGACCAATTCTGAATGAATTAATGTCAACATTGCCACTACAGTTCAATCAGGAGTCATAGGCCTTATAACTTTCTTTGCATTATCCGACATTACGGCAGTTTTGCACTCTCTGTTGATCTGTTAGTCAATTACCTAGGGTGATCACACGCCTAAACCAGTTAAGTGACGGGTGGGGTGTTACATGTTGCATGCATGTTTGGATGTTTTGGCCAATTCGGGAACAAATGCATATTCCGAAGATTTCAGCATGATTTTTGGTGTTTATAATGCATATTATACTATTTTTCTGGCCTCAATGCATTTATTGCTACAGCTTGCATGATTACACTTCTTATTGATTTTTTCGTACGAATTGCTCCAAATAGTCCAAAATACGAGAAATTTCATGAATTTTGTTACAGTCCGTAAGCTTAATGCTGAGTCCAAGCGTCTTAGTTCCTCTTGGTAGGTGTTGGTAGAAGTCGATATAGAAAGTGCCAATAAATGTAAACAAAAAAGTTTGTACTATTGTTAAGCGACGATGTCCCATAAACGATGAAGACCTTACATGTTCAGGTCACGTGTAGCTGAAACAGTACTTCTAAAACAGGACAATTGGAATACGCTCAATCCCGCTCAAACAAGATAAATAGACGCACAAAATCAAAAGGTTTAATAATTCTGACGGCATTAAATAACTTCTGTGCTGACTTGCTTCCTATTTAAGGTATTCCTGATATTGCCTGTCCGTGTTCTGCGTTTAGACGCACACTGCCAGATTCAGCTTCGCCGCCACACTCTCTTTTAACTAGATGGGGGTACCAGCACAAACGCTGCCGCCTTTTACTGTGATGATTTTGTTGTAGTTGAGTCGCGAGGAGACGGTAAATTCGCGCAAATTTATTGAAGTTAATACCTGTTTGATTCATTCTATCGAAAAGTCATAAGTCACTGCCCCATACTTGTTTTTTGACAGTTTTGGGCGTAGACACTTCCGAAGCTACTGATGCAGCTTGCGTTAAAGACGCGGAGGTGCTGTCTAAGAAGAGATATTTGAAGCAAGCCGTGGTTTACATCAAATCAAACTTTGCGCTTTTGTCAGAGGCAATAAAGAAGTTGAAAGCCACAAGAAACAGTGGAATCTTTGATAGCTACTTGAGAGTTTGAAAAATCGTTACTATCATGGTATGGAGAACTGGATGTTGCGGCAGGAGCGAACACGAACAAAGTTATCCTTTAAATTCTGATTCTGAGTTCGTGAAGTTAACAACAAAAAATTGTGGCGAAAATATAAAAGACTTTCAGCTTGCTCTGACTTCTTTTGAAATTTCGCCACTTAAGAATGCACCTGTAGCTTCATGTGACCTAGAAAAGTCATTTTCCAAGTACAAAAATATTTATTCTGACGACAGCATCAGAAGTAGTGAAGAAATTATGAGGAAACTGGTTCTTGTGACATGTTTTAAAAGTAAAGAAATAAATATGGAACTGAATTTACATACCGCATATTATACTTCATAGTTCATGTTTAATCGTAGGATACTGCATGAATGCATTCACGTCTTACGATTTGATTGTACATCAACATTCGGTCTCTACTCATGATAAATTTGTTTCGATGTGATTTCGTGAAGGAAAATGACAGCTTGTTCTAAATAGAACTGAGATTATATATTTGTTATGTAACTAGTTTTGTTTCTTTTCTTTCATTTTTGGTGCTTCTTCGTACTGTTCTGGTGTTTTTTTTTTTTCTACTAACAGTGAATGTGCATCGCTGCCCTCGTCTTTTTCAGTGATTTCACCATTAACATTTATTTTATATGTGTAGATACTGAAATATGGCAGAACAAATTGTACGGCGAAACTAACTGAATTAAGGGAAGGTGGGTACAGCGACCACTCCGAGGAAAATCGAATTTTCACCAAACCATGATTACTGTCAGAAGCTGGCCGCTTACATATTTTGGTTCTACATAATTATTAGAAAGAGTCACTCTGAGTATTTACAAGCAGAAAAAGTATAATTAATAGGACCTACGTGCACTTTCCTGAAGCCTTTCATTGCGGTCACTTTTTCCAACCGAATGGGGCAAAGTGACGAGCGCGGACATGATACTCCGAAAGCGGGCAGCACACCTATTTTGACTCAAGTAATATCAGCAGCTTCGAGTCGTCATTTAAATGCAAACAGTTTGCGGTTGCTGGGATTAAGTGTCAACGGTTTCATCCGTATTATAAATATGATGAGTAGAATTAAATAGTTTTAATTGTACTGTTTTAAGGGTATCAAAAACTTGTCTACGTTGACCTTGTCAAAAGCTTGTTCTCTGAACGTTAAGGTAGGTTTCCTCAGACTAATATTAGGTTTATGTCTTTACGTGCCATGTGCTATTGTTTGTTTAAAATTGCGGTATTTTATTCCACTCTGCCGACTGGAAAGCTAATCGCCATAGATCGTTGACTGTAAATCTATAAAATCGCTTTCCCATTTCAAAAACATTGTCAAGAATTTCTTGTTCTTTATTGAACACACACTATAAGCTTCCATTAAAACTTTTTACAACTACTACATCTCTATTTTTTCTTATGAATTTACTTTTCAGCATGTTATGTTGACCATGAAATTGGTTTGATGCTGTAGAAGAATGCATCATCATTCTTCTCAACTGCATTTTCCATTGCAAAAGGCTCGCAAGTTTGATTTCCGGACATATTTTCTAGGCATCTTGATGCCCTAGTGCCTGAAAGAAAACCAAGCGGATGCAGCAGATGGTTTTCAATCAGTTTTTTTGTGTTAGGGCAGCCGGTCTTAGTGGCCGAGCGGTTCTAGGCGCTATGGTCGCAGGTTCGTATCCTGCCTGGGGCATAGATGTGTGTGATGTCCTTAGGTTAGTTGGGTTTAAGCAGTTCTAAGTTCTAGGGGACTGATGACCTCAGATGTTAAGTCCCATAGTGCTCAGAGGCATTTTTTTGTTAAGCCAAATATAATAGAAAAGAAATTGTTTTACTTAACATTAATTAGTTAACTCAAAAGATCACAAAAGGGTAGAATGACGGATGAACTGAGAAGTAAGTCTGTAGCACTATATGTGACTTAAGCAGGCAACTGACTCATTGGGATAAACTGATTAAGAAAGAACTGTTGGGAAACGAGGCCTTCTTGGCCACTTTTCCCGGCGAGTAGATTAGTTACTTATCGCGATCGGACGCAAAGTGGGCACTAATTGTACCCAGATGAAACGATCAAGAATGAAGAAGGAACTATATTTATAAGCCGAAAGAAGTTTTTAAACATTGATATTGTAAAAATGTATTGCTCTGCTTTTAATTCTTGTTTCACTGAGAATGATGGTCTCTATTAGAACTAGTTTGTCGACCACTCGGTAGGCAGCAGCACTGTTCAGGGCAAAAAATATGCGATGGTCTTTTTACCTGCTCGCCACTTTAACCCCACCTTCCCCCGTTAGTAATATATCCTTTTGACGTTAACAGAATATTCGTTCTTCTTTTCTCTTAGCACTCTAGAATGTTTGTGAGTCACATCATGTACCAAACGTTTACTTTTTACTTTCACATGGAAGACCATTTACCGTTGAGATTTTTTCTTCATAGTAGTTAGTTCCGTCATTGTGACTTTATAAAGCGCATGCCTTTAAGTTATTGGTCTACTTTCGTCGCAGTAATATACTAAGGATCAAGTCAATCTTGTTTAACCTCCTCGATAAATCTACCACCTATACTAGGAATTTCACAGAGCATAGTATAAACTGCCTCGCCCTATGTTCGCTTTCATATTTACAAGGTGCTGTGGAACGCTGTGTTATGAGTAGCTATCAACTAACCCTTGATGTTCAGTCTCTGGACACCGTCCCGGATGTCTACGTTTTGAGACATATTTGATATTTGCTCATGAAGTCATCACGATATCGACTGTCAGCCATCGAAATAATACGTCCTCCCATCCTCTAGAGAAAAATAACGTTGTTTTGATCGCGACAGGAGCTTTCCACTTATATGAGGGAATTTGTGTCAGAGATAAGGATAGTGTTAACTGCTGTCTGCTACATTCTCGAACCTGCAGCTTCGTATCGCAGTATCACCAACATTCCATTGCATTCTCAGGCCAGATTTCTTCCTTGACCTGGGTTCTCTGAAAACTACACACCGTGTAATTTAAAGACATAGTAGGGCATGTTATGTAGCGTATATGTTTTGTCCGTACTCAAAGTAAAGATAGACTATGCCTTTCCGCGTGTTGCCAGGATTCCTTTAAATTTGCGGTCGACGTTTTGTTTACGTTAGCTTTATCAAGTACGAAATTTAGTTATCTGAGTAATCAGTCACAAGTCAATTCGCCAGTTTAAGACTAATACTCTTGTTGGGACTCTTAATTTTCGTGAGAAGCTTGCGAGCTGATGAAATAATGCTGTGACAAAGTATATGGCATGTTCTGTTAGTTTTTTATCGTAAAATATGGAAATGAGATAAATAGTTAAAACGGGATTTTAAGAGGATTCAGGCGCAGACGGCAAAACTGGCAGGTTTAGGTAGGTGCTAGACGATTGCAAACAAGAAATTTTGGCACAGATTTAGATACGCATATGAGGATTGATTCGCTGCACTCCATCACATTGTGTACAGAGATCGCAGCAACATTCAAACGCCGTTTGTTTGACATATTGTAAAGGAAAAGCCATTCCTCAGGACGATAGTTAGGTTATCATGTGACACTAGTAGTTAATTACCAACCTTCGTTTTCTCTCAGAAGACTGTCTTCCTAGGCTATTTCAGAGAGTCGTCGAAAAAATTATAATACGAAGCAGCCATTTATCCCTGTCTATGAAATCCAATATGATTTCTTTCATTCAGTTTTTAAATAGGACTAAAACTGATAAAATGACGGTACATGAGCTGAACATGTAGACACTCCCCAATGTTGTGTACAAATAAATGCACTATCTTTTAAAAGTATTATTATTATTATTATTATTATTATTATTATTATTATTATTATTATTACACTACTGGCCATTAAAATTGCTACACTACGAAGATGACATGCTACAGACGCGAAATTAAACTGACGGGAAGAAGATGCTGTGATATGCAAATGATTACGTTTTCAGAGCATTCACACAAGGTTGGCGCCGGTGGCGACACATACAACGTGCTGACATGAGGAAAGTTTCCAATCTATTTCTCATACAGAAGCAGCAGTTGACCGGCGTTGCCTGGTGAAATATTGTTGTGATTCCTCGTGTAAGAAGGAGAAATGCGTACCATCACGTTTCCGACTTTGATAAAGGTCGTATTGTAGACTATCGCGATTGTGGTTTATCGTATCGCGACATTGCTGCTCGCGTTGGTCGAGATCCAATGAGTGTTAGCACAATATGGAATCTGTGGGTTCAGTAGGGTCAATACGGAACGCCGTGCTGGATCCCAACGGCCTCGTTTCACTAGCAGTCGAGATAACAGGCATCTTATCCGCATGGCTGTAACGGATCGTGCAGCCACGTCAGATCGTGTAGCCACGTCTCGATGCCTGACTCAACACATGAGGACGTTTGCAAGAGAACAACCATCTGCAAGAACAGTTCAACGACGACTGCAGCAGCATGGACTATCAGCTCGGAGACCATGGCTGCAGCTACCCTTGACGCTGCATCACAGACAGGAGCGCCTGCGATGGTGTACTCAACGACGAACCTGGGTGCACCAATTTCGAAACGTCATTTTTTCGGATGAATCCAGGTTCTGTTTATGGAAGCATCCGTATTTGGCGACATTGCGGTGAACACACATTGGAAGCGTGTATTCATCGCCATACTGGCGTATCGCCCGGCGTGATGGTATGGGGTGCCATTGGTTACAAGTCTCGGTCCTCTCTTGTTCGCATTGACGGCACTTTGAACAGTGGACGTTACTTTTCGGATGTGTTACGACCCGTGGCTCTTCCCTTCATTCGATCCTTGCGAAACCGTACATTTCAGCAGGATAATGCACGACAGCATGTTGCAGGCCTTGTACGGGCCTTTCTGGATACAGAAAATGTTCGACTGCTGCCCTGGCCAGCAAATTCTCCAGATCTCTCACCAACTGAAAACGTCTGGTCAATGGTGGCCGAACAACTGGCTCGTCACAATAAGCCAGTCACTACTCTTGATGAACTGTGGTATCGTGTTGAAGCTGCATGGGCACCTGTACCTGTATACGCCGTCCAAGGTCTGTTTGACTCAATGCCCAGGCGTATCAAGGCCGTTATTACGGCTAGAGGTGGTTGTTCTGAGTACTAATTTTGCAGAATCTATGCACCCAAATTGCGTGAAAATGTAATCACATGTCAGTTCTAGTATAATATATTTGTCTAATGAATACCCGTTTATCATCTGCATTTCTTCTTGGTGTAGCAATTGTAATGGCCAGTAGTGTATGTATTGACCAGGTAGATTACATTGCCTATAGTCATTGCTCTCTCACGTGACACGCACGTGCTGAATTTACTGATCTCGAGATGTTGGCCATACTGAGCCACAGCGCTGTCGCATCTCCACCGGCGCCTGTTCTGTTGAGGATGAGAAGCCAAAAGCGGCCGGTGGCGGACCTGCGCCGCAGATCGTTTATCTATTAGATTTTTTTGTGCGAGTGAAAAGCAAACAGTTTTTGTGAGCGCTGGATGGAATGGAGCCGGGAGGGGCGCCGCCGCGCCCGCCGCGTCGGGGGTGGCTGGGGCGATTTGTCAGGGCGCGCCTAGCCGGGCTGGTTCTGGGTCTGGAGCAGCTCGCCGGGTGGCACACCGGCGCTGCCACCGTGCTCACAGCTTCCCGCGCTCTTCGCCTTTGAAGGTGCGTTTACGCTACCCGAGACTCGCCTCGCGAAACTGTCGCTCTAGACAGCTGTCTCGTCCTTTCATTTATAAGGAGCGAAATGGGTGAGTCATCTGTTTGGGCGAAACAATCTTGTCGCTGCGCTGTGTCCTATCTCAGGATGCTACAATTGCATTCGACATCAGGCGATGCAGTATTTGAAAAAGAAAACTAAACGAGATCACTGCGGATGGATCAAGGTATTAATCCGTTGCCGATTCCAATATGAGAAACAGCTTATGAGGGAAATGACAATGGAGTCTGTGGTATCGATAGCTACGATGCCACAACGTAGGTCCGCTCTGCTAAGTTGCCACTACGAGAGACACCGACGATAGCGCCCTCTAGCCGGTGCTGTCGAGGTCTACGAGCTCAGCGACTGCTTCAACCCATTTCATCAGGTCCAGCCAGCCAGGACACTTCGCTTCAGCATCGCACCTACGTACAAAGTTATGTAATCGTTTATCACCTTGTTTTTGCACCAGTAAACCATTTTCTTGCAGTACCGACTTGTATTACCTTTTTCCCGTTTCTACCCACGCGCCGCCTCCCTGGCGGGATACAAAAGAGCCCATCGAAGATACATTCAAGAATGTCATTCGTATGGCTGGAGAAGATATTGACTATCTTCTATCACTGGTCTGTTCGAAAATCGAAAAGATGGATACGATGTTGAGAGAAGCAGTAACTGTTCGAGAATGGCTGATTGTGACACTGTGATTCCTTGCGATAGGTTACTGATACACAAATTTACAGTTTGATTAAAATTTCAGAGGGTACGATATTAGGAATATGTCAATGTTGGACTTACTACTCATATTTCTATTTTTCGTCATTTGTATTCTTAATAACCCCAACAGGCTTCTCATTTTTGATTTCTAAGTAGAAACAGTAGGATCACGCTCATTTCCTCCCAAAAATTCTCCCTTTCCGCACGATTGTAGTTTATCTTTGGGAGCCTACAAAAGCGAAAATATTTTGTAAAATTGAACTTCCTGTTTCACTGTCTCACATGAAACAAGGGGCGACGTTTACACTGTGCGAAACAAGAGAAGCGAGACAGTTTTCTTTCGCACAGAAAAACCGACAGGGATCTCGCTTACCGCTTAACGGCCTCGCACCACTAGTTTTCCGGCGGAGACCAGGTTTACGCTACGCGAGGCCTGCCTCACAAACTGTTGCGCATGGCTGTTTGTCGCTATGGCCTGGTTCATTGCTCCGCGGATTCATCTCGGAAGCTACAGAGTTGGGACAAGTAGCAGTAATGTTAATTAGAGTTTGCTCACTACTGAGAATCAACAGATAGAGGAGCAGCTTCAGGAGCGTCCCAAGGAAGTCGTGCTGACACTCCTGCTGTTGGATCGTACGTTAATGACTTGGCAGGCAGTATGAACCTCAGTCTTTTTCGCAGATGATGGCGTTACCTGTAGCGAATTACTGGTTGAAATATGCTGCAGAAATATTCAGCCAGATCTTGATAATGTTTCAAAGTAGTGCATAGATTGGAAACTTGCTTTTAATGTTAATAAATTTAAAATTTTGCTTCTCACAGCAGTAATCTATGACTATAATATCACTGATTAACAATAGGAGCTGGTCAAGTGATAAAAATACCTGGATATAACGATTCGCAGGGATATGAAATGTAACGCTCACATAGGCTCGGTCGAAGATAAACAGGTGGCAGATTCGGTTCCTTTGTAGAAAGACAGAGATACCAAACAATATTCACCAATATTGACCAGTTTCAAACTAACAGTCATGTTCAAGTTCCCATGCATAAATGTTCATACATATGCTATTACTTGATCGTACATGAAGTAACAATTAAAGATACAGTTCAGATGAACGTTCCCAATACATCGTCGCTCCCTGTAAAAATAAAATTAAGGCGCACAGGACGACTGATTATTTACTGTCAGTCTTGAGATAAACGGGTACAGCGTACCGTATTTGTAGGAATGACATAGTAGCTAAAACCAACACCTGCTGAGCTAAACAACTTAATTCGCTGTCGAATTCAGTCTGCGTGACACGTTAAGTACAAAAGTAATCAGTCTTTGATAGTGATATACTACTGACAAATGGATATGTAGTGCCTGAGTTGGTCATGAAGACCGAATCCAGCGATGGGTAAAGCTTAATTCAGCAGCTGGAGGTGTCCGCCACAATGTTATACCTGCAGTTCATGACCGCTGTAGAGCACCGCTTATCAGAAATCTTCCGTAACGTATTTGTGTCGTATATCTCATTTCCGAATAGAAGAGAGCAGAGTTATCTGTTATTACGTCTTGGAAAGAAATGTACATGTAACTGGGTCGACAGTGGATTTGGAACATGCTTCGACATTTTATATTTATTTTCAACTTCATGTACAATTTAGGAATATCATATAGGTCCCATATATCTTTTACTTTCAATGTATTAACTCTCATTACAGAAATTTATATCAACAGGTGTTCACCAATTTTGACATGATCATCAATGGGACGCCAGTCGCAGCGGTGAGGTATAAGGGGCCATCAAAAGTTTTCAGTCTGAGGGCATTGTTGCAGCGTTTATGCAACGTAGCGCACTTCCGATGCGGGTTTATAAGCACCAACATGCAGACAAGGGATTAGTGTGGAATTCGTATCTGTCCGACATGAAAGCGGTGCTGTAAACTATGGCGACATTATTACCAAATGCGTCCAAACGGGGCCAACGTGCTGGTATTGTTTTCTTGGCCGACGAAGAACAAGCACCGGTAGACAGCTATCGGAGAACGAAGAATGTGTGTGGGGCAGCGTGTGTATCGAAAACCACCATTGTGTAATGGTGCGCCAAGTTCCTTGCTGGAACGCACGTCCTCATATGGCAAGTGTGATAATACGGAAGTTGCACCAACTCAAGTGGGAGAAACTCGTGCACCCCTCCCATCCCCCCTCCCCCCTTATAGTCACCTTCGATTCATTAAAAAAGGCCTTGAAGAGTCGGCGATTCCTACCGGAAGACTGTGTGCAGCAGACAATTACGGACTTCTCCGCGCAGTACGGCCTGACGTTTTACCAACGTATATTTTCAACCTGTTGCGTCGGAGCCGGCCGCGGTGGCCGTGCGGTTCTAGGCGCTCCAGTCCGGAGCCGCGCTGCTGCTACGGTCGCAGGTTCGAATCCTGCCTCGGGCATGGGTGTGTGTGATGTCCTTAGGTTAGTTAGGTTTAAGTAGTTCTAAGTTCTAGGGGACTGATGACCACAGCAGTTGAGTCCCATAGTGCTCAGAGCCATTTGAACCATTTGTTGCGTCGGTGAGATGATTGCCTCAGTGCTCACTAGGGTATTGCCTGGTTTGCATACCGATTCCGGACTGTACAGCCCTCGAACTGGAACTTTTTGATCACCCACTATAGCATTGGAGGTGGTGGTGGTGGTTAGTGTTTAACGTCCCGTCGACAACGAGGTCATTAGAGACGGAGCGCAAGCTCGGGTTAGGGAAGGATTGGGAAGGAAATCGGCCGTGCCCTTTCAGAGGAACCACCCCGGCATTTGCCTGAAACGATTTAGGGAAATCACGGAAAACCTAAGTCAGGATGGCTGGAGACGGGATTGAACCGTCGTCCTCCCGAATGCGAGTCCAGTGTGCTAACCACTGCGCCACCTCGCTCGGTTATAGTATTGGAGATCGAAGTTCTTGAAACCAATTTGCACAGCGAGCGAACGATATTGTATAGACGTGGCACAAGTCACGCGCACGGAAGGGTCTGGATTTAAGATATCTTCTGTCGACAATGAATTTCAGCTCTTTTCCTAAATAAATTAAATTTTTTACCATGTCGCTATACCTACTTCATCTGGTTTAAAAGACACCAGGCAGTTCGAAAACACAACGTGTTCTCGTTTATGGCTTGCTTGAGACATTGTCTCATGAGTTGAGCAGTGCTTGTGTGCATGTTGCAGGTATCTGTTCGATGCACAGCTGCAGAAGTAGCTGAGACCTTAATAGAGCTTGAGTATGCAAAGAGCATATGTATTCGAAAGGTGTAATGATCATAAACGTAATCAGAATAAAAATGGTGAATAAATGACAGGATTAAAAAATCATTTTCTTCAATGTATTGTCACATACAAACGACAAAAGATAAGCGTTGTCACCTTTAAATCTTGTATGGAGGAGGAGGAGATTAGCGTTTAACGTCCCGTCGACAACGAGGTCATTAGAGACGGAGCAGAAGCTCGGATTAGGGAAGGATGGGGAAGGAAATCGGCCGTGCCCTTTCGAAGGAACCATCCCGGCATTTGCCTGAAGTGATCTAGGGAAATCACGGAAAAAATAAATCAGGATGGCCGGACGCGGGATTGAACCGTCGTCCTCCCGAATGCGAGTCCAGTGTGCTAACCACTGCGCCACCTCGCTCGGTAATCTTGTATGAGTAGCAGTGACTACATTACACAGTTTGTAGAACCTTCATTTCGGTTTCATGTATGTTAATGTCAATATCACTACCCTTATTGACGTATTACGTGAATGGTGACTTTGATACATGATTCTGTGCGACTGATCCCGGCGGAGGTTCGAGTCCTTCCTCGGGCATGGGTGTGTGTGTTTGTTCTTAGGATAAATTAGGTTAAGTAGTGTGTAGGCTTAGGGACTGATGATCTTAGCAGTTAAGTCCCATAAGATTTCACACAAATTTGAACATTTTTTGGTACATGATTCAAAAGATATGTTTCTTCGTAGGAAATGATGTGACGACCTAAGTTTTGAACACTACAGCGCCATTAGATCATTTACATTCTGTTGCAGTAGTTAAATTTCGTTTTCCTGTTCTCCATTGCTATAAACAAAGTAGTAACATAATACGGTTGGCATTGTAACTGAAACGTGTCCTCAGCAGTAAATTCGAACACAACAACGATTAACAAGTCATTCGGTCTTCTCCAAGCACACAGAAGCCCGCAGTCTCTCTCTCTCTCTCTCTCTCTCTCTCTCTCTCTCTCTCTGATGGTAACTGGGTGGCAGCGTGCGAACCATTCAACGAAACATCGTACATATGGGCTTTGGGAGCCGAAGGTGCACTTGTGTACCCTTGATGACTGCATGACACGAAGATTTAAGCCTCGCTTGGGCCTGTCAGTACTGACATTGAACAGTTGATGACTAGGAACATATTGACTGGTCAGATGAGTCTCGTTTCAAATTGCATCGAGTGGATGGACGTGTACGGGTGTGGAGATAACCTCATGAATCCATGGACCCTGCATGTCAGCAGGGGACTGTTCAAACTGCTGCATGCTCTGTAATGGTGCGGGTAGTTTGCAATTGGAGTGATATGGGACCTCTGATATGTCTAGGTACGACACTTATGTAAGCATCCTGTCTGATCACTTGCTTCCATTCATGTCCACGGTGCATTCCGCCGTCTTGGGCAATTCCAGCAGGACAACGCGACACCCCACCGTCCAGAATTGCTACAGAGTGTCTCCAGGAACACTCTTCTGAGTTTAAACACTTCCGCTGGCTACCAAACTCCCCAGAAATGAACAGTATTGAGAATATTTGGGATGCCTTGCAACATGCTGTTCAAAAGAGATCTCCACCCCCTCGTACTCTTACGGATTTATGGACAGCCCTGCAGGATTCATGTTGTGTGTTCACTCCGTCATTGCTTCAGACATTAGTCGAGTCCATGCCACGTCGTGTGGCGGCAGTTCTGAGTGCTCGCAGGGGCCCTACGCGATATTAGGCAGGTTTATCAGTTTCTTTGGCTCTTCAGTGGTTAACGCAATAGTTTGTATGGTGTGTAGATATCTGAGAGGTTAAAATATTCATGAGAAAAATTAGTTAAGTAATAAACTGAGACAATTATCTCTGATTAATTTCGAGCGTAAATGCATATTTGTAAACAAAATTGGTGAAATCAGCGACGCTCAAATAGTTATGTCAAAAAATTGGTTTTTAATGCAGCAATACACCACAGAAATTGCATTACAATTGCCCTTGCTAAGACCTTGAAAATTAAATTCTGAGAAAAAGGGAAAATTAGTGACGTCTGAAGGGAATCCACATGTGTAGCTATATACATACGCCTCAAGTCACCGTATGGTGCGTGGTGGAGGGTACCCTGTACCACAACTAGTCATTTTCTTTACTGTGCCATTTGCAATTAGAGCGAGGGAATAACGAATGTCTATGTACCTCCGTACGAGCCCTAACCTCTTGAATCTTATGTTCATTGTCCTTATGCGAAATGTACGTTGGCGATACTAGAATAATTTTTCTGCAGTTAGCCTCTAATGCCAGTTCTCTACATATTTTCTCAATAGCGCTCCTCGAAAACAACGTCGCCTTCCCTCAAGCGGTTCCCATTAGAGTTACCGAATAATCTGATTAATATTTGCATGTTGTTCGAACCTACCGGTCGCAAATCTAGCAGCCCGCCTCTGAACTGCTGCGATGTCTTCCTATAATTCTGTCTGGTTCCAGTCCCAAACACTCGAACAGTACTCAAGAATAGATAGCATTAGCGTCTTATGTGCGGTCTCCTTTACAGATAAACACACTCGCGTAAAATTCTCCCAATAAACCGATGTCTACCATTCACCTTCCCTACTACAATGCTTACATACTCATTCCATTTCATATTAATTTGCAAACTTTACGCCTGGATATTTAATCGACATGACTGAGTCAAACAGCATACTGCTGATGCTGTACTCGAACCTTATGGTTTTGTTTTTCCTATTCATCTGCATTAACTTACATTTCTCTACCTTTAATGCTAGCTGCTATTCATCACACCACCTAGGAATTTTTTCTAGGTCACCTTGCATCCTCCTACAGAAGTCGCTAAATGACACCGTCCCTATCACCACAGCATCTTCAGCAAACAATAGCAGACCGCTGCTTACCATGTCCGCCAGTTCATTTATGTACACAGAAAATAGCAGCGGCCCTATCACACCTCCGTGGGGCACTCCTGACGATACCCTTTGACAACCACTCCCCGTCGAGGTTAACATATTGGGCTCTGTTACTAAAGAAGTCTTCGAGCATCGTGGAAACCTATTCCGTAGGCTTGTACCTTCGTTAAAACTCGGCAGTGTGACACCGTGATATATGCTTTGCGGAAATCTAGGAATATGGAATCCAGTCAAGAGCAATAAAAATAAATTTGTCAAATGCTAGTTACCTTTTATTCAGGAACGAGAGTGTCGAATATCATAGAGCGGAGTTACTAGGCGCCAGTAAAAGAGGCTTTTGTAGCTCGAATTAATCAGATTAAATTGAGGGAGAATAGTGCTCGCATATTTCTTTATTACTTAGCATGGAGTGAGTAAGAAACAAGAAGAGCGTCAGTAATTCAAATAAAATGGTCGCCACGGTAGAGAGTATTATTACCGAACTGAATCCAAAACTTTCAAAGATTTAATTTATCTGATATCACAGATGGCGAAACCAGCACCACAGTAAGGCACTATCGACGAAAGAGTGTTTGTTATGCACGATGCCTTGCGCTAGTAAATATTCTACAAAACAAGAACTAAAGTTTTTAATTATTTTTTTATAAGTTGAAGGTTCAATGTTGAATTGTCAAAGGTGAAAAACACCAGAGGTTTTATCTTGGTTAGGGAGGAGAACTGTGCAGCAAGCGACTAGGACGTTCGATCCAGACACCGCAGTCCCTGCATGAAGCAATAAAGCGATTGGGCCGTGTATTTCCAGCGCTGTACGCCCGACATCCTGGTCGTGTTTACGCGTTCCGACTCGTCAGTGAAATCGTATGCAGATCATGCAGGCAGCGGCGGCGGCGGCAGCGGTACCGCTAGGTGCGTAACCCGCTCGTCACGGGCGTGGCCAAGATATGCGAAGAGTGCCGCCGCTGCCACTGCTGCGGCTTTCGCCTAGCGCCAGCGCACGTCTCTGCCTCTCTCATAAACAAACCACTGGTCAAACTGATAGATGTTTTTCCAATTTTCTCGTAGCTAGTTTTGATAAGGAGTTTCGAGTAATAAACTCCTATTTGTAGGAGAGATGTCACTGCAGGTAAGTTATAACCTTCTACCTTCGTAGGTAGATCGGCAAATGATAATTAATTGCAACATCCAGTTGGAAAAGAATGGACTCTAAGACTTTCAGGATCTGGTGTTACACAAGAGTGCTGAACATTAATTGGACTGATCAGAAATGAGATTCCCCGCAGACTCGTCGAGGAAAGGAATGTGAGGTAAACAAAAACTAGCAGAAGGGACAGGATGATATGACATCGGAGAATAACTTCTTTGCTACTAGGAGGAATCATAGTGGCCAAACGTTGGAGGAGAAGCTTTAGATTTGAATACATATAATTCAAGACTTATGTAGATGTGGTACTCTGACAGGAAGGGACAGGGACAGGAGGGTAAACGGTAGCGGGGATATATATATATATATATATATATATATATATATAGAATTATATATTGCTTGATTATTTTGTTTTGAGAGTGGTCGGATGATACTTCCACAAATTCTTAGTCGTGGCGTCGAATAGGATAACTGTCAAAGGTTTCATGTAATGCTATCTGCACGCAGGTCACGAAAAACAATTTGTACATAGGGCAAATATTAAGGGAAGGAGAAAACGGTAATGACTATGTGGCTGATTGGATTTCTGATTCTTGTCTCCCGTGAACATTGCGCTACCAATTACGCCTTTCAGGCACGCCTCACGAACCGATGTCAGGGATCAGCGCTCGGATCCCAGTTCGTACCTTATACCACATACGCTGCTTAGACGAAAAGAATTGAACTATTCTGTCAATAGATGTCATCGTGAGGTTTCCGTGGTCGTATGCTAAAATACGTTTTATAACAGCTACCAACTTCATATTTTCAGAATTTCTTTGCATTACGATTTTTAACCAGTTGTCTAGTGTTGACTGTGCTACAATACTGTACAGCATAAGCAATTTTGAATCGAGAAACGTGAATGAAAATGAAGGATAAAAGCTGAAAATGGCTGGATAAATGTATGGCCCATGTAATTACAAATAAAAGAAAAAATCTCAGTTACTTCCGACAATATGAATTTTCCCTGTCGCTCGAAATACGCCGTTGATCCTCTTGTCACTGTAGTGTGCGATTTTGCCAGCGCAGTCACGAACGTTTTCAGATAGTGGGTACCCATTTGCTCTTTTGAAAAAGCTTGAGTTCACATCAGCGCCAAGTGTTTAAATCAAATGCACTGGTATACTCTCACTGTCGAAACTGTTGGCTTCACAGTACCTTGGGAGATACGGTATAGTTTGCTAAAAATTGAAGCACTTCGTGAAAGGTTGTGGCATTCAGTGATGGATTAGTATTGTTATCCTACAATGTTACAGGATATATATGCATACATACACAATGAGTTCACAGGTTAATGTTTAAATTTGAAAACCAGTACGCAGCACTCATTGTTACTTCAGGATATCTCGGACCACATTAATAAGCGAGCGGACTTTTTTCCAGAAAGTCATTTTTTCCGTTCCTCCACACCACTCACACGCAACTATTTCACAATAACCTCACTTCTTCAAGAAGTTGCCACATCTCCTTTGTCTATCTCGAATGCAGTTGAGTGTCGGCTAGATGCGAAGAGGATGATCAAACCCTGCAAGTTACTTGGTTGACTATTGAATCAGGCTAACGTCATGAGGTGCCTCTTCATTCCAGCGTTCTTTGCACTTCTCGGTGACATCGAAAACGTCTGTGACTCTGAGAAGTGGAAAGAACGCTGAACTGAACATCCATGACAACTGCTACACAACAACAGAGAATACGCAGTGAATCAGAGGTGCAAGTAATCTTTCTAAGGACCGGTCAGACACGGGATACAACTCCAAGGAGGATGACTGATGTTGAGGGCATTCGAGACGGAGCTTAAGCTCCTAATTGAGGAAATGTAGGAAATAAATCAGTAGCCTTTTTTATGGAATACTCATTGTTCCTTTAGTCATTTAGTGCAACCACGGAAAATCTGAAATCTGGAGTGCCGGCTGGGTATCGGAATGGCTGTCCTCTCGAATGAGAATGTGATACCTTAACTACTGTAACAACTCACATGGTCCCCGCCAGCCTCTAAGGAGTACGTCTTCTCGCGGAGTAATTGTCATGTCAGGAAATACTGTACACACAGTACTCAAGATTTGCAATTGGTGTACTATATCTTATTGCTGATATTGTTCTCTGGAGAGAGAGAGAGAGAGAGAGAGAGAGAGAGAGAGAGAGAAGAAAAAAATTTCTCTCTCTCTCTCTCTCTCTCTCTCTCTCTCTCCCTCTTTCTCTCTTTCTATGCCACGCTCTAAATGTCGGTTCTATGAATACATGCACCTAATGACGGTATAAATGACTGGCGCTGTATTGGACATTTATTAGTGACTGTCTAAGCATCGTAAGCATCGTAATAGTATGAAATAGGTTGATTTACTGACAAAACAAAACTTCTGTATTTGTGGTCTCCATAAAAGTACCATAACTCATTCTATAAACTTATAACTATCTTCAGCAGTCAGATGCATATGCTGTTTCACTTACAGACGAGCCAATATAAGCATTATGTAGTCTACTTTTGGCTGCGCTGATCGAGCGAAATCACTTAGCAGAGCGACAATGGGCTGACAGATCGGCCTCTCTTCCACCTAAGCCTACAGAAACAATGAACAATCCTCCCTCTAATGCAACTAATTCTGACTTTAGCAGCAGTATGGGCGTTTCATTTCGCTCTAAAGACTGTGATGCTATCACGTTACTAATATCGTCAGTTTCCGGCTTGAAAGAAGAGAGTTCATGTGAAAACCGTGGGTAAACAGGTGCACACCAAAGACAAGCTTCTTTAAAGTGGCGCGTATATTGCGAAGATTTCGTGTCCCATCGTAATGACATGTTGCCTACCAGTTTCAGAAGTCACTTCTGCAGTATCCATAGGTGCCACCATCAGTAAGGCAGCAACTGGTCGATGACCCTCTGCATGCATTCAGGTCTAAAGATTTCTCTCCGTATCGGAAACAATAGGAAAAAATGTAGGATATGTCGAGGACGTCCGTATAACTTCGTCATTATTTCTTTTATTCTTTTATGGTCATGTGAGAATTAGGTTCAGTGTTTTACAACAGCCAAATTATCGTAACCAGAAGAGATACAACCATGCAGCCAGGGAAGGAAGTATTACGTTACCTTGTAAACATGTTGGAGGTCAAACGCGTGTTTGCATACCCCCCGTTACGAGGTAGAGAAGACAGAAAGACAAGTGCTAAACGATCTGTAGACGAACAGATCCTTACAGAAGGAGCACTAGCTTTTATGGGCCAGTGGAAAAGGAACTCTACCGTGGTATTCCCTTACAGTGATTTATAGATATTGTAGAAAACGCAAGCCTGAATAGACACAAGGGGACCTGATCTCCGGTTCTCTCAGATCTGTGTCCCACCTCTCTCATTTCCACATTACTACTAGTTATCTGAATAACTCCAAACACTGTGCCGTTCAATTCCGAAATAAAGTTGTACCCATGAGTTACCGACTACCTTAGCAGTCCAAGCAGTTGGGATATCAGTTGAGCCTCAGGTTAGTTTTCGTCTGATATTCTGGTTAGCACTACTGTATCGCTACAGTATGTTTTTCAGTTACTGTCGTAGCTATGTGAATGAAATTTTTACAGCAATACATCATGCAACCCTAAAGTTGAATTGGCTGTATGCGTACCACCGTATCAGGTGTTGCTGCGTGTGAATACAGTCATTCGGATACATAACCAAGCACTTCATGAAGTGAGCTACCAAAACACCGAATATTACTGTACCCAAATTTCATCGTAATAAAAGAGCGCTATATGATAATACTATATTTACAAAAAAAGCCAGGAAAGTCACTCTACATCCTTTTAAGACACTGTGAAGTGCGTGACAAAGGGTACTTGGCATTTTACTTGACTCTAGAGTTTATCCCCGTCCCATTCACTTAACGAATCACGGCCAGAATGTCTCCTTAAACGCTTCTGTACATGCTGTAACCAGTATAATGTGTTTACGCTCACTGAGATAGTGGTATCTAATGAGTAGAAGTATGTTCATAGATCCTTCAGCTTAAACTGGTTCTTGAAATCTGTTCTTGACACGAGGTTTAAAACCCCCTTCCAGATTTTTCAGCTTTTCCGTGACGCTCTCCTGCGTGTCCTACAGACCTGTGACATCTGTGCTATCCTCCTTCGTATATGTTCAGTATCCACTTTTACTTGTATATGGAGAGGCTCCTCACACATTTGAACAATATTAGAAAATAAAAGGTTCAAGTATTTTGCAAGAACTCTCCCATGTACTCAATGTATACATACTGTCTCAAACAGAAGAAGAAGAAACGGAGAACACATCTGACAACACCAGACGAGTAACTCATTTGGTAAATGGAGATGAAAATCTGATAACTATGGTGGATTAGAATGCTGTACTTGGGGAAGAAATGGAAGACAGAATAACGGGAGAATAAGATGGTGCAAACGTACGAACCTCAATGGCTGGTAATACTCCAGAACTGAGTTGGATTTTTCTTGTAATGGCGGGCAGTGTTTTATCTTCTGTTAATACACTAGCATCTCGGTAGCGCAAGTATTTCTGTCATTTTTATTAAGCCCAAAAAATCAACCATTTCTTCAACAGTGTGTACTCGTTAACAGTTTGCAGATTTTGAATTATGCAGGTAGTCACCTTGAAAGTACGCAATAATTCCCGTTGGGACGCCTGTGAACGAAACCCGCAACACAGCTCGGATGAGTGGGTGGCTCGCCGCGGCAGGCGAATACAGCTCCAACTTCCAGCACGGCTGTAACCGTCCATCGCAGTCAGAAAAACACACCACCATATTCTGTAAGCACTAATTACCTTCACCTTTTCTTAACACTTACATATATCAAACAAAACTCGTACTTCGCCAGAAAATGTGCATGTGAAAAGAAATGTTTCAAAGTTGCATCTCCCTTTCGGTATCTGGCCATCGAAAATTCTAGATAATTTTCTTTTCCTCTACTGTGCAGGAAGTGAAGAGGTTCTTCTAATGGAACACACTTGACAAGCTAGAGCGATAGTTCAGTGTATCCGAATTCTTTTTATCGTACGACCGTAACGCTCTGTCTTCCTTCAGTCAGAGAAAGAAATAAAAAAGAAATGTGATTATGGCCAGAATATTTTCACACACTATACTGGTTCGATCGCATACGGTATCGTAAGTTGCCCTGAGGTTTCGAAAATAATCTACAATGTTTGAATTAAAAATACACAATGGAATGGCGTGAAGCCGCAGGTCACTGAATTAAAAATATATAGAATTACAGAGCTGCATAATTTCAGAAATCACTTTCTGTATGCGCATCGAGCGAAATGTATATCCTATTGTAGTCCTATAGGTGTCATTTGAAAACGACTTTTTCTGGAGTAGTCTACTGCAACTGCAGTGAAGTGACAAACAGGCTAGTAAAAATGATATCATACGTTACTGTTGAACAAAAAAATTGTTCAAATGGCTCTGAGCACTATGGGACTTAACTACTGTGGTCATCAGTCCCCTAGAACTTAGAACTACTTAAACCTAACTAACCTAAGGACAGCACACACATCCATGCCCGAGGCAGGATTCGAACCTGCGACCGTAGCAGTCGCGCGGTTCCGGACTGCGCGCCTAGAACCGCTAGACCACCGCGGCCGGCACTGTTGAACAAAAATGCAACTAAGAGCCAGTAGGAGATACCGGCAAAAAATTGCAAAAATATACCACTTTCATGTATTGACCTAATAGATTACTCTTATTTGTCAGTATGGAAAAATAAATGTAATTGGGCCAATCTTTGCTTTAGAGTAACTTACACTACTGGTGTTAAAAAGAACTAATCTGTAGAATTTTCAAAATGTCTCTGGTCTACTGTCATTAAATCTCTAGCCAGTTACTTGGTACACGTTCGTTCTCTACGTACCGTGTTATCTCCTTTGTTCAGGTTTCCTTTGCGGAACCATTTTGTCACACAGCGCTGATCTATTTAAAATAGGCCGAGAACTTCTATGACTAGTTCTTCTAATAATGATCTGATACTGTGCTGTTTTATCTCAGATTTTGGTCACCACGAACGAGCCCCGTAGGTTGAGGACGGGAGGGAAAGTAACGTTCTGACACTCTGCTGAAGCTATTTAGGAAAAGCATTAAAAAACCTATAACGGGATAGCCAGATGAAGATTCCTCGTTTACTGTTTCAAATGAAGTTCTTGAATATTGCATCTATTTCTCTACTTATTCTCGCTACATCAAATGCAATGTGTGTGGCACATAGCTCAGTGAAGCTATTCGAAAGTTAAAAAAATGGTTCAAATGGCTCTAAGCACTATGGGACTTAACATCAGAGATCATCAGTCCCCTAGACTTGGAACTACTTAAACCTAACTAACTTGAGGAAATCACACCATCCATGCCCGCGGTAGCATTCGAACCTGCGACCGTAGCACCAGCGCGGTTCCGGACTGAAGCGCCTAGAACCGCTCGGCCACAGCGGCCCGCATTATTCAAAAGTTAGTTTGGATCTATAGTGTATTGTTAAGTAGCACGAGCATCAGAAAAGATGGTTCTAGAATTTATACCTATTCCCCCCATTCCTTCTTCTCTCCCTCCCTCTCTCCTCTCCTGTTTTCACCAGTTTTTCTGTTCCTTTACTTATTTTAGAAATCTTTCACGTCCGTTATCAGATTTAAAAACCAAATTCCGTTTATGCCCATCAGCACAGTTTGGTGACCCGTGAGATGAGTGAATATGTGCGTACATCCCTGTAACTTTTAACTGAAATCTTCCTTCAGTAATTGTACGAAAATGAGCATGTATAGTAAATGCAATAAGCATGGAAATTTATGTAAAGATTATTTTGCACTTGACATGCCTGTATACCATAGATCTCATGTTCTTGAAATCTGTTTTTATGAAGTGGCACAATATAGTATGCATATGGTCGAGGTTCACTGAAATGTATTGCATGAGATCCGAAGATGGCGACATAGTTTGCTGAAATCAAAATAATCGGTGTACTAAAGCGGTCTTGCGCTGTTTTGAAGTTTTTACTTCTAATTCCAAAAAGAGTTTCGGTAACTGAAAAATCAAAATACCAACAAACAATGGATTAGGAGCTCGTCCGTACAGTGCATCCTTATGCATTGCATTTTTTTTAACCATACGAGTATTAGACAGCCCTTCCAAACAAACTGCGATATGCCACATACCTTGGTTCGCAGTTAATAAAAATGATGGGAATGTACTAAACATGACTACCAAAATATGCCACAAGAGGCTCGTAATGCAAGCATTGGTACAGAACCAGATATGTCCACTTTGGTCGAAAATGAGTTTCTACTACCATTAAATGTACAAGAAAGAAATGTGTCCAAGTGACCAACTCAGAATAACATAGGGAATGGACTTGTCGACATTGCCTGTATGGGGAAAGAGCGAGACACGTCTGTAACTTGCATTCTATTGCACCAAACAGTAGTCAGATTCTGCCATATGAAAGGAGTAGAACATAACCCAGTGTCATCTCTGTGTCCATAATTTACTGACTTCTCGTCCCACCTGAAGAACTGTTTCAGTCTAACATTAAGGACGCTGATCATGAAGTGTTCACTGTTTCAAAGCAGAGATTCTTTGAATACTCCACCGAATACAAGCTTGCAGTTCGCTGCAGGGCGTCTTTATCGTAACTTATCAATCATAATTTCGTCATTCAGAAACACTCGATCATATTAATTTTTCCTGGGAATACCTTTATCAAGTTCTTCTGCCACTTAAATACAGTGTGTGCCAGCCTCAGGCATGGAATTTTAGAAGTTGGTGTGTGATATAACTGTTACGAGTGCTATATCCAGTTCATCACAAGGAGTAGTACAATGAACTTCTTATTAACCTTCCACAGCTATGACGCTATTAGGGTATTCTAGTCTTAAAAAATTCGTAAAACGAAGTTGTTCGGTGCAAGAACGAGACAAGACCATTTTTTTAAGGTTCAGTAAATATAATAAATCTTTCGCTTGGTTACGTAATACGCAGTTACGGTGTACTGGTGGCCTAAAGAAACGTTGAGAAAAAGCAAGACCGATTAAAATTTTGTTTCCAATTTATGTAGAGTATTTCGTATTTTATTAGAAATTACGCAAATCTGACGTACATAGTTCTTACACCAATGCCTTCAGTATTCTCACGATACCCGATGGTTACTGGACAAAGTAGGTGAAACAGTGCGCCAACAATGTGAAGCTCCGTAATTAGCTAATTACCCACCTTTCTATTTGTGAAAAGTCTTAGTGCAAATGCTTAGGATCTTTTTTATCATTGTACACTAATTTTAAGGAATACTAGAACGCCGTTAAAGAAGGTAATCATTACAACACAATCCAAATAGCTGTTCGTTATGTGGGTAGATACATGAATTGAAGAACACTGGCCTCACAGCAAAATACTCGAGGTGGTGGGTGGTATATGACGTTGTTTTAACATCTGCACCTTCTTCTGTAGTGGTAATTTTCATTGACAGCGAGGTACTGTGACAAATTTCTCAAAGGAGTCTCTGTCAGACAATCGTGAAGTAAATTTTTCCTGTAGTTAGGAACGGTGATGGCGGTATTTGCTGCACGGTCTTGAGGTGGAATGCGAGGGCGGTCACTTCAGACGATATCATCCAACCCCCAACAATGCCATAGAACTGCAGGCATTACCGGATATCGCCGCAGCCTTAGTGTTCTCTGCCCTGAGTCCGTGTACGCCGCTGCCATGTAATGCAGGCACTTGCTTTCACATTGCGACCTGTAAGAGATTTTAACGTCCAGTCGGATTCATTAGAGACGGAGCACAAACTACGATATGATCAGAATGAGGAAGGAAATCGGTCGTGTTCTTTTCCTTTCGAAACAGCCAGCCCAGCATTAGCCTCAATGATCAGGGAGAAGTTCAGAAAGCCTTCATTGGGATGACAGAAGGAAACTGGAAATGAAATTCTAATCTTCTCTAATGTGAGTCCAATGTCTTTCATCGATTTGGCCTTTGTCCAAGAAAGTGCGATTTTTCTCGTACAAGAAATTTTAGTACTTATGATGAATAACATCCACTGATTTATTTGAGAGCCGAAGCACGTACCACGCTGTTTTGCATGCTGACAGGAGTTGTCTCATGCCATTTTTTTCCCCGTGTGCGTATTTGACCATTCTGACATTCAGCAGCTGAAGAAAATTGTAGATTAGGAAGCATTAAACGTGAGCACACATTACAGAGTTTAAATATTGTCCTGACGTAACAATATGCGCATTGTAATTTACAGCAGCGTGAATGAGGTGAGCCATTTGAGTATCGTGTACTTGGGGAGCTTGTACGATCGTTTTAATCGTGGCTGCGACAGAACTGACAATTATTTTTAGGGTTCTCATTTACGTAACGATTAAGAAACATCATCTTTAGTTGGGTGGTGTTCTCTCCAGTGTCCGTGATTATATTATGCAAACGACGCCCAGGTCGTGATTAATCATTAATAAGAATAGGACAACTGTATCTGCATGACAATACCACACGTTTGTTTCCCCTTTATGCATATTTCATGAGGCCTTCTCGGTAGGTAAACTTAATATGCGATATAATTTATAATTGTGGAAGCACCAGGTATTACGTCAGAGTAATATAAATCCTTTTTATACATACCTCCGAGATTGGTGTGTGGTATTTGTTTAGAATATGCACTATTCCGATGGATAAGATTACTTCTTAATGAACATAACTGTAGAGTATGAAATAATTGTTCCTGGAGGAATGACTGATTCAGCAGCACTCATCTAACTGGCTTTCGTGTGTGGTACTTCAGTAACTAGTCTATAGCACCCTATAGAGGCTTGCCGTATCCGGTGTTGATACAGTTACAAGTGTTACGTGAATTCATGGAATCGCTCAGCTGCTTTGAAATGGGGTAGATACCGTACTTACAACAGCAATATAAGTAATGCTTTTACTGGCAATGTTAGAACTTAGCGTCACTTGTCTCAGTGGGTATTGTGAATCATACACGTAACTGTAGCAAGATGCGGCGTCAAATTGATGGCATTCTCTGCTACAGCATGCGGCTCCATGTTCGCTGTTGACTTCTAGTCACTAGATTCGTTGTCCCCCACCCGCGCCCGGCCCCCCTTCCCCTTCCGAACTTTGAAATTTCTGTTCTCCTGAAATTTTTGTTCTCCAAAATTTCCCTAAGTCCACACATGTGAAAGACTGAACGGCTGTTGTGAAAAGGTCAGTGCAGATTTCGTAACGTGTCCTTATCGAGTTTTCATTCCCTTTGTAATGCCGTCATCGCCGTCAACGAAACGTTAAACGCCATTTTTTTTTGGGGGGGGGGGGAGGAGAAGACATAATCTCTGCGTTTTACATAGGTCTGTAGTATGTACAGGCATGGGCTGCTATATTTGTCGCTTCCGTACGAAAAAAGTATTTACAATCTGCCAGAGCTGCGGACAAGTATTCGTCCACCGTGTCGGGCAGAAAATACTCCGTTTTATCATCGCCGTACTTGCAGTGTTACGTATATTCACCGTCTGCTCTCCTTACAACAGTACTATAAGGAAACGCTTATTGCAAGTATTGTCTCGATTTCTTCGTAATTGTTCAATAATATTATTTAAATTGAGAGTAAGAGCAGAACATAATTTTCATCAGTTTCTCTTCCCTTCCTCTTCGTCTTCTACCCTCTTCATCTTCTTCTTTCCTTTTGTCTCCTTCTTTCCGCCTCGTCTCCTTCTTTCCGCCTCGTCTCCTTCTTTCCGCCTCGTCCCCTCCTTTCCGCCTCGTCCCCTCCTTTCCGCCTCGTCCCCTCCTTTCCGCCTCGTCCCCTCCTTTCCGCCTCGTCCCCTCCTTTCCGCCTCGTCCCCTCCTTTCCGCCTCGTCCCCTCCTTTCCGCCTCGTCCCCTCCTTTCCGCCTCGTCCCCTCCTTTCCGCCTCGTCCCCTCCTTTCCGCCTCGTCCCCTCCTTTCCGCCTCGTCCCCTCCTTTCCGCCTCTCTTCGTATCCTTCGTCCCCCTTCGTCCCACTTCGTCCCACTTCGTCCCCCTTCGTCCCACTTCGTCCCCCTTCGTCCCCCTTCGTCCCCCTTCGTCCCACTTCGTCCCCCTTCGTCCCCCTTCGTCCCACTTCGTCCCACTTCGTCCCACTTCGTCCCACTTCGTCCCCCTTCGTCCCACTTCGTCCCCCTTCGTCCCACTTCGTCCCACTTCGTCCCACTTCGTCCCACTTCGTCTCCTTCGTCCCTGTTCGTCTCCTTCGTCCCTGTTCGTCTCCTTCGTCCCTGTTCGTCCCCTTCGTCCCTCTTTGTCCCCTTCGTCCCTCTTTGTCCACTTCGTCCGCTTCGTCCCCTTCGTCCTCTTTGTCCCCTTCGTCCCTCTTTGTCCCCTTCGTCCCTCTTTGTCCCTTTTCCTCCTCCTCCTCATTTTTCGCTCTTCCTCTTCTTTTTCTTCATCTTCCCTCCTCCTTCTCTATTCTTGCTGCTTCTTCTTTTTCTTCTTCTAGACCATTAAAGCACTCGAACACTGTCATGTAGGCGATGAAAAGTATGAGTGTTCAGTCAGACAAAAAGTGACAAATGTTATCAGTTGGGTACGCCACTGTCATATATTTGTCGGCAGCCAAACGTATTTCTCCACAGTTGAGACATGAAGCAGTATTCGTATATGCGGTCAAAAATTAGAATGGCAGAATTTTGTATGAGTTTTGAATCGGTAGACATTAGGTTATCACTATTTTTTCCATTAGGCTTCCATGTGTTAGACCTTAATTACACCTTACATTTCACCAGAGATCAGTAATAGATGAAGCCTGCCATCAGCAAAAATATGTATCCTGAAACTATATGTCTATGCCAAAATGTCGCATAAGAAAAGCATGCGTAGTGGCAAAAATGTTCGCATACGTCAACTTTGACACATGCGGCTCCAGTGGGCCTACTTCCAGACTTGGAAGAGGGGCTTTTACGCTCAGTGATATATTAATTAATCTTTCGTATTATTATTTATAGCGTTTTTGTATTACTTATTGAATATCACATTCAAACTGTAGCGAGAAGTGCCCATCTTTGGCAGTCGATCAACTTGTTGTTATATCGTGTCCGTTTTCAGCACTTGCGGCTGAACGAGAATGCAAGACGCTTACTAATGCTCCCTTCTGTTGCAGTCAAACAACGACGAAGACGCGAGCGACCCGGAAGAGGAGGGCCCCCTGGGCTCGGCCGACCCGGGGGGAGCCATGCTGCACCTGAACAACGGCGCTGGCGGCGGGGGCAGCGGCGGCGCCGGCGGCCGGCCCTTCTCGGCGTCGCCGCACGACCCGGGCGCCGGCCCCAGCGGCTCCGTGGGGCCCGTGGCCTCCGTGGCCGGCACCGTGTGGGCGCGCGCGCTCGCCCTGCCCGACCGCCAGCCGGCGCTGCAGTCGGAAATAGCGCAGGTCAGCAGCCCGCCCGTCACCCAGTCTTTCGCACCTATCAGGCACTTCGTCGACCACTTCTGGGATGAGCGACCGCCTAGCACTCAGGTAGGACCGGGCTCTCATCGAGAGCCGATGCGTAATTTGGTCTTCTTTACTTATCAACGCGCAGGTTAGTCTGCAAAGTGATAGTCTCCAGTTTCACAGTCCCTCTCCCTGCACCTCGTCTACAAACTCTACGTCTTCACCCCATCTAACACCCGCACCCTATAATACCTGTCCATTCATTACACATGCGCCATCTCCTGTTACACATGCACCCCCCTCTTACACCACCCTGTTACACACACACACACACACACACACACACACACACACACACACACACTGTTACACACCACCCACCCCTATATTACACATGCACCCCCTCCTGTTACACCCCCTGTTACACACGTGCCCCCTGTTACACACGTGCCCCCTGTTACACACGTGCCCCCTGTTACATACGTGCCCCTCCCCCCAATTACTCACCCACCCACCTGTTATACACCCACCCATACGTTTCACACCCATCCCCTCCAGCTACACACCTGCACCAGTCCACTCAATTGCATACTTGGCTCCTAGTTACATGCTCGGGCCCCCAGCTTCAATCCGCCCCACCCCTGCCCAGTTATATAACGGTCCCCGTTTATGTAATTGCCACCAGTTACATAACCACCCCCAGTCCCCAAATTTTTTCATCTCTGTCCCGTTTTACAGCCCTGCCCCATTTTGCATTTCGTGCATCTACTCCATTTTCAGTAACAAGATACTCGCCCTCAATATACTCCCTGCTCTAACTCTACACACTTCTCAACACTCCAATTTTAGTTACTGTCCTTTTCTTTGGTCTTGCAGCTCGTGTGGTTCCTCTGACACAGCTGTTGAGTCTCCACCCTCGTAGAACTGAATGAATATCTGTCTTGAGTCCGACGTCGAAAGTTCCCCACCAATCATCTCTTCCCTTATTCTTCTTTCATCATCCCACTATCCACTCTGAATTCCCATGGTCCTCTGATGCTTCCCACAACCCTCACAGCATTTTTATGCCTTTTCTCCTTGTTCTCCTCTCTTCCTATCACCTACCTTATCTCCCTATTCCCTCATTACGTTATTGTTGAGCACTTTTGTCGATGACATGCAGTCATTGTACCCTATATGACCACCGGTGTTCTCTCCTCTACTTGCTCTCCTCTCCTCTCCTCTCCTCTCCTCTCCTCTCCTCTTCTCTTGTCATACTCTTTCCTCGTCTCAAAATACGCTCTACGCCATAGACACCAAAGAAACTGTGCAGTGGTCGACCAGTTAATCTATGGGCATATATCACTTACGTCGATCGCCACTATTTGTGCCGTAAATTCGCACATAGAACTTATTTCCACCGTCCCAAGCCACTATGGCAACCAGAATTGTGGTGCAGCAACTAGCATCTATCACTGTTTTTTGTTAGCTATGTGCAAATGTCCGGCTATGAAAATTCAATTTACCTTCCTCGTGCAGAATCATCATGGCGCCGTATA
This sequence comes from Schistocerca cancellata, assembly GCF_023864275.1. Taxonomy (NCBI): domain Eukaryota; kingdom Metazoa; phylum Arthropoda; class Insecta; order Orthoptera; family Acrididae; genus Schistocerca; species Schistocerca cancellata. The sequence goes on along the minus strand of NC_064631.1, from coordinate 227,502,279 downwards.
ACTTACAACATCTGCAAATGTAAAATTGGTGTTCTTTCAGCAAATCGCCTTCAGCAGACTAGTAAAAACAAATTACGTTAGTCGGCATGCCCTTATCAGCATTGTAGATGTCTCATCTTTTCACCTCTTTGTAAGCCTAAAAATGTTGCCTGTGTACGTTCAAGATCACGGAAATCTCCCACCACACTTGTAGCAGTAATGGGTCATTCAGTGCTCCCATAACCACCGTAAAACAGTCTTTAATCGTTTATCCTGCTGTTTCATCGTCACTGTATATGATTGTTAAGATGTTTACAGTTGAAGTACGAGGTGCATTCAAGTTCTAAGGCCTCCGATTTTTTTTCTAATTAACTACTCACCCGAAATCGATGAAACTGGCGTTACTTCTCGACGTAATCGCCCTGCAGACGTACACATTTTTCACAACGCTGACGCCATGATTCCATGGCAGCGGCGAAGGCTTCTTTAGGAGTCTGTTTTGACCACTGGAAAATCGCTGAGGCAATAGCAGCACGGCTGGTGAATGTGCGGCCACGGAGAGTGTCTTTCATTGTTGGAAAAAGCCAAAAGTCACCAGGAGCCACGTCAGGTGGGTAGGGAGCATGAGGAATCACTTCAAAGTTGTTATCACGAAGAAACTGTTGCGTAACGTTAGCTCGATGTGCGGGTGCGTTGTCTTGGTGAAACAGCACACGCGCAGCCCTTCCCGGACGTTTTTGTTGCACTGCAGGAAGGAATTTGTTCTTCAAAGCATTTTCGTAGGATGCACCTGTTACCGTAGTGCCCTTTGGAACGCAATGGGTAAGGATTACGCCCTCGCTGTCTCAGAACATGGACACCATCATTTTTTCAACACTGGCGGTTACCCGAAATTTTTTTGGTGGCGGTGAATCTTTGTGCTTCCATTGAGCTGACTGGCGCTTTGTTTCTGGATTGAAAAATGGCATCCACGTCTCATCCATTGTCACAACCGACGACAAGAAAGTCCCATTAATGCTGTCGTTGGGCGTCAACATTGCTTGGCAACATGCCACACGGGCAGCCATGTGGTCGTCCGTCAGCATTCGTGGCATCCACCTGGATGACACTTTTCGCATTTTCAGGTCGTCATGCAGGATTGTGTGCACAGAACCCACAGAAATGGCAACTCTGGAGGCGATCTGTTCAACAGTCATTCGGCGATCCCCCAAAACAATTCTCTCCACTTTCTCGATCATGTCGTCAGATCGGCTTGTGCGAGCCCGAGGTTGTTTCGGTTTGTTGTCACACTATGTTCTGCCTTCATTAAACTGTCGCACCCACGAACGCACTTTCGACACATCCATAACTCCATCACCACATGTCTCCTTCAACTGTCGATGAATTTAAATTGGTTTCACACCACGCAAATTCAGAAAACGAATGATTGCACGCTGTTCAAGTAAGGAAAACGTCGCCATTTTAGGTATTTAAAACAGTTCTCATTCTCGCCGCTGGCGGTAAAATTCCATCTGCCGTACGGTGCTGCAATCTCTGGGACGTATTGACAATGAACGCGGCCTCATTTTAAAACAATGTGGATGTTTCTATCTCTTTCCAGTCCGGAGAAAAAAAATCGGAGGCCTTAGAACTTGAATGCACCTCGTACAGAGCTGGAGAATTCGTTAGGGCAATGAATTTCTAAAGATGGTCGCATCTGATGGAATAATTAATACAGCAAGTAATACGCCACTTGAGACTGTTTACCTGTACATTGCTTCATAACAGTCACTGTGTCCCTCTCGGGCGATGCTGCGTTTGATCACAAACTTTCTGTCATATAAAATAGTTATCCAAATATTTTCCTTCTTAATTTGCAGAGGCTGTCAAAAATGTTGCTTGGAGGACCATACGCGAAATAACGGAGTGTTACCGCCAGGGAACATAATGAAATGTTGAAAATTTCAGTGCAAAGGTCACAGTGAATTGTGTTGTCGAGCAGCAAACGAGAAATTAGGAGGAGCACCGAAAAATTACAGACAGTAAATTCTCATTTTGATATGGTGATTGACGATGTCATTATCTTTATAATTCGTACTGTTGTCTAAGAGCACAAAATATTATCAGGTTTGCACTGTCATTTACAGCAATTCTGGCGGCTACACTCTTTAAACAATTCGCTTGTAAATTTATAGGTTCTATTCCGTAGCAGTACGTCTTGAAACAAAAATGTGGAATACAGCCGTAAGAAGAACTGTTCATACAGTGATATCACACGGAGCGGACAACTTCCTGTCCATAATGGAGCAAACTCAGTTAAAAATGGAGTTTGTCGCGTAACGTGGTAACTCCTACTCATCGTTGCTCATTTACTGTGCTGGTACTGAAACATTAGCAGTTCCAATTTTTTATTTATCTTCAATTAGTCTGAAAATGCTCAATTCGAGAAGATTCAGAGATGCTTTGTTAACAGTTATAGCCTGCTTGATAAAACAACTTATAAGTAAGCAACGTATTTATATCAAAAACATGAAAGAAAATGAAGAGATAAATTGTATGCCAAGTGCTCCACTTCAGCCACAAATCGCTATCTGAAGCGTTCAACTTTTAATAGGTTGCTGGTAAGCATTTTGTCACAGACTGTAAAGAACCAATGGTATCCCTTAAACGCTGTTAGTTCTTTTTGCTCCTCCTCCCAGAACCACTAAATCATTTCCTTCCGGTTCTCTAGGTCTTCTTATAAGACATTTCCTCGTTATCTGGTGACTCTTCTCACTGTTCATGGTTCAATTGTTGTAAACGAGCTGTAGTATATTGACAGAAGCGTATCTGTTTATCAGTTTTTTCTCCCCCCCCCCTCGCCCCCCACCTATCTCAGTTCGTTAACCACTTAAGCTCCTGAAACCTCCTGATCAAGTCACCCATGTCCATTCTGTCCACATAGTCGCTAATTTTGTTCTAATTATATCTCACACTGTGTTCTAGTACGTACCTTTAACCTTCACTACAATCTGTCGTATCCTGTTTTATTGTTCAGAAGCTATCTGGTGTTATCGCCTCCGCACATACCTCACTGTTGCCTGTAGTGTCTGGCTTTTTTCTTTTTTGACACAGTTCGCTTTCTTCTGTATTTTGCTTTTATTAAGGTCTCTTTCTTCCTTTTGCAAATCCTGACTTTAGTCTTTTTTTTTTCTCTTGGGTTCACAGCCGCTGTAAATCACTCAATGAAAATTAATCTCTACATACTTTTTTATATTATTCTGAAGTGAACACCTCATTTCATTATTTAGCAATAATCTACTTTTGTCCCATTGAGCATTATCATTCTAAAGCACAAAAGTTATGAGAAGCAAGTCATCTTCCATACATGAGTTTGGGAGGGAAAAGTAAAATCTGATGGCGTCCATAAGTAGTTTCGCACAACCACCACTGTCCGTCGTCTCAGTCAACAGATGAGGTCGGCCTGTACGCTTTTGTTTTGTACTTGTCCGTTCACAGTTCCACTTCACTATCACATCGGAAACAGTGGATTTAGGGATGTTTAGGAGTGTGGAAATCCCGCGTAAAGACGCATGACACAAGTGACACCCAATCACCTGACCACGTTCGAATTCTGTGAGTTCCGTGGAGCGCCCCACTCTGCTCTCTCAAGATGTCTAATGACACTGATGTCGCTGATATGGAGTACCTGGCAGTAGGTGGCAGCACGATGCACGTAATATGAAAAACATCTGTTTTTGGGATGTCGGGATACTTTTGATCACGTAGTATGTGTAATAGGAAAGGCACGTTTCTCAGTGTTGGGTAGCTAAGTTCTTTGACATGCACCCCATTTGATTGTAGGGCGTGTAATTTCACTTCCATAGTTACGTTAAAGTATTTTGAGGTGGTTTATGTGCTGGCACAGAAATAAAACTCACGTAAGGGCTGCATTTTTTCCATTTTGTTGATGGACTTCACATTCTGCGTGACCTCTAGTGTCCTTACCACCAACGTTTAGTTTCAGGGTTACCAACATATACAACACCCAAATACACGCCGATCAACTGTTACTTTATTAAGGGGAGGACATTCGCTGTGTTGTAATCAGAAAGATTATGGTGATCAGTTTAGCGTAAAATACTGCATTAAAGACTCTAGATGTAAATATTACATTGTTTGCAGACTTAAAAACACAAAATATTAGGCACTGAGCATTGAGAGTAATTTTTGACAAAACTTTATTTACATATTTACTCTGCTTTACTCCACAGTGTCTTGTCGTTCTTAACAATTTCAAAAATTTCACCGACAAATGTAGCTACAAGTTACAGATCGCACATTTCACGTTGAATGAGCTCTTATCTACGCATACAAACCATGGATATTTCTTTTCGCATCTTTCTAGACACACACACAGCTGTTTAAGTCGTCAGGGAGGTGAAGTTGTCATGCCATTGGCTCCTGTGGAGCGCACAGGTAAGAGGTCAATGTGTCCGGTGTGTGCGCGGGAGATCACTCTTCAAACTTAATTTATATCCAAACATTACATTTCGAGACATGGTTTCCTTATCAAAACTTTATGTGCTAAGTCCTCTCCATAACGCCAGGGAGCATATATTGTGAATTTAGAAATATCATGTACAAGTCTGACGTTGATGTAATTTCCACAAACGAGATCACGAATAAGTTAAATTAGAGGAAAAATATTAAACACTGGAAATTAGCATCCCGTATAGGACACATATGGGATAATTACAGATCTCAGCTGTAAACAGTGGTAAAGGAAACTCAACGAGAAACAGCCTTATTCCACCTAAAACGTAGGTATAACGTGACTTATTCGTATAAAGGTGGTACTTTAACATTAAACGGAGAAATGGCAGTTCCATCTCTAATTTCAGATTCTCACTAATGGCAACTTTATCAGGGTGTGTACTTACAAACGCAGGTAAGTGGCAAAAACGTGGTTGCCTCTTGTCGTAACTCGTGTGGTGTATGTGCCAGGAAAATGCGTTTTGGAGACGATTCGAACAAATCCGAGAGCGATACGGGTAACCACGACTCAGAAAAAGATTCTGAATAAGTGCCTGCATGCAAATATGCTTAAAAATGTGAATAATTATTTAAGCAAGCAAAGATTTTTAAATTGTCTCTCTTACTATAATTTATGTGAAAGTGTGATAATAAAAACGTTATCCTTAGTATTGTTTATGTGTTGCAATAAGGCGACAACAAAATTAATTTTATATTGTACTGAATCATACATTAATTTTTATACTTTATTACTGAATAAATTGATAAGTATCATAAGCTGAAGCAATTCATACCTTGGTCATGAAAGTAATGAGAGTACGAAAATCGTAATAGCACACTCTACAAAATAAGGAAAAAATGGGATAAAATCATAAAGATTTTATAACAGCTATCATGAAGTCGCAAAATTTAGTCCTCGAATACTTTAATACTCTCCTGCTTTTAGTTTTTCTGATTTTATGTTATATTTCATATTTGATGTACGTTTATCTGTAACCTAATGGGCTCCTTTGTTTTTATCACATCATTTGTTTTATTATATTTCTTAATCTAAGTTTCTTCCAATTTTCAAAAGTTTTGTACTTTCATCCTAGGCGCTATCACGTATATTAGTCAAGGTGCTATTCGATCACTTCTACTTATTATCTGCGGCCGCTTCTTCTTATAGTTCTACATCAAAGTGAGTTTAAGTTTTACTGACACTAACGATTTCTGTTGGTGTACCGCCCTACTAGCGAGGGCAATATGGTTTTTCTCTTCACTCGAGTTTTAATATGGCCATGTGTTAGATCGTTTAGATTCCTAATATCCAGGTCATTCGACGCACTTGTGGCTCTACGCTGCGCTTCACCAGGCGGTTCTGACTAGTTTAACGTACTTCCAGTTACTTCATTTGTCTGTGCTCCTTCCTCCCCTTTGCGCCTGCCTTCATACATTTATCCCCGGTTATTATCCTTTTTAAGTTTATGCAGTTAGTTTTGTTGCACCGTACTTTGTTCGACGTTCCTTACGCTGCTATCTCACTGGCGATGGTATCGGTGGGTTTCAACATCGGCCGAAGGCGTCTGACCTTTTCAAACCAGTTCGTCACTATTTATGGGGTCACAATATAACCGATGTCACCACCCAAACGTTCAGAATTTGGATGACAATCGGTGAAATTCAGATTGGATTGTTTTCTTCCGTCATATTGGCAGACACGACATGAAACGCGGACTGAGAAACTGATACGCTTTGTCGAAGGAGAAGTTTGTGGCAATCTGAGTATGAAAAATATATGTATTTCGGAAACTACCGTGTTTATTGGAGACCACAAGTACGCAGATGCTTCAGGCGTAAATTATAATCTCAAAAAATAATTTGTTAAAGTGCGAATGATGGTGTAGCTTATAAAGTTACTATGTCGTAGCGATCCTTATTGGGTGGCGGGTGCTAAGTGGACTATAGCTGTTTACAAATTATTATTGCTGCTTACTGGGGTTTTTATGCCGGTAGGGTGGTGATTATGTTAAATGAAATTGTTTGCAAATGTGGTGTATATGTTTACAATTTTCAGTGCTTTGGGTGATCAGAGTGTCTTTTTGTAAATTTTGTCTGGCTTTCCACAAAGTATGCTGAATGGCAGTCGTAGAAGGTTAGTAAACGTATGTCTTCACAACTTCAAGTCACTACGAAATATCTCACACGTTTCTCCCTTCATTTAAAATATTCGTAAAACTTGCCTGGTATTTCCAATAACTCGGGTAGAGTGTTCGGTACTCTGCACGTTCTATTCTGGACAGATATACACTATGTGACCAATCGTATCCGGACAGCTGGCTGAAAATGACTTAAAAGTTCGTGGCGCCCTGCGTCCATTATGCACCCTTAGCCTTGATGACGGCTTCCACTCTCGCAGGCATACATTCCATCAGGTGCTGGAAGGTTTCTTGGGGAACGCCAGCCCATTCTTCACGGAGTGCTGCATTGAGGAGAGGTATCGATGTCGGTCGGTGAGGTCTGGCACGAAGCCCATGTTCCAAAACATCCCAAAGGTGTTCTATAGGATTCAGGTCAAGACTCTGTGCAGGCCAATCCATTAGAGGGATGTTACTGTCGTGTAACCACTCCGCCACAGGCTCGATCGTGTTAAAAGATAGTCATCATCATCGTCATCATCATCATTTAAGACTGATTATGCCTTTGAGCGTTCAGACAGTCGCCATCCCCAAATTGCTCTTCAACAGTGGGGAAGCAAGAAGGTGCTTAAAACTTCGATGTACGCTGTGCTGTGATAGTGCCACGCAAAACAGAAAAGGGGTGCAAGCCTCCTCCATGAAAAACACCACCACACCATAACACCACCGCCTCCGCATTTTACTGTTGGCACTACACGCTGGCAGATGACATTCAACGGGCATTCGCCATAATCACACGCTGCAATCGGATCGCCACATTTTGTACCGTGATTAGTCGCTCCACACAACGTTTTTCCACTGTTCAGTCGTCCAATGTTTAACCTTGTTTACGCTCCTTATACCAAGCGAGGCGTCGTTTGGCATTTACTGGCGTGTTGTGTGGCTTATGAGCAACCGCTCGACCACGAAATCCAAGTTTTCTCACCTCCCGCGTAACTGTCATAGTACTTGCAGTGGCTCCTGATGCAGTATGGAATTCTTGTGTGATGGTCTGAATAGATATCTGCCTATTACAAATTACAACCCTCTTCAACTGTCGCCGGTGTCTGTCAGCCAACGGGTGAGGTCGGCCTGTACGCTTTTGTGCTGTACGCATCCCTCCACGTCTTCACTTCATCACATCGGAAACAGTGGACCCAGGGATGTTTAAAGAGTGTGGAAATCTCGCGTACAGACATATGACACAATTGACAACCAATCACCTGACTACGTTCGATGTCCATGAGTTCTGCACAGCGCCCCATTCTTCTCTCTCACAATGACTAATGACTACTGAGGTCGCTGATATGGAGTACCTGGCAGTAGGTGGCAGTACGATGCACCTAATATGAAAAACGTAAGTTTTTCGGGGTCTCCGGATACTTTTGATCACATAGTATATCACATAGTATCACATAGTATGCATTCGGTATTTTTTTTTAATAGCAAAAGCCGTATTGTAGCACTTGTCTTCAAGCACAGAGGAGTTGTGTCCACCCTACCCTGGGAAGTTAAAACGTAAACTACTTATACACGGAATAGATTCTACCCTATCCTGTCCTGTCCTATCCTAAGCTAACTTCCTTGACTCCACCAAAAACTGACTAAGGGGATCGGATCCGTTGTGACCAAGCTGTCAGCGTATGTTATTGGGCGACTTCTGACGACGGCGTCTCACGACCGTTGTCGACGTCACTGTGAACGCAGCCTAAGATGATTTGTTACCATCGTTCTGACTGTTTACCCTACAGCCGATGATGTGTAATGCTTTGATAGTCTTTGGCGAGTGTTAATTTGTTCTTTACATTTTGAAAAACAATTTTTAAAAGTTTAGCATAGCTTAGAACCACGCCCCTTAACTTGCAATTTTGTGGAATTACATCCTCACTATCGCTCTCCTTCTAGAAAATCTGATGAAACCTTAATCAGGCGAAAATCGTAATTTGTAATAACAAAATCACTTTGCAACTATCACTGTCTCTTTCTATAGTTAATATTGTTTGTCGCCGTCCAGGAGTATAAAAATAAAAATAAATTATATTAAGAAACGCCGCCGAAGGACTGCTTGTCCTCGTCAGGATCTCCGTCGCAAGTCTTCATCCTGTGCTGCCTGGTCCTTTGTTTTTGAGATAGGATAAGCAGAACGCGCTGAATGTAGCAGCTTGCGCCGTACTCTCGGCGTAACGCAGGTTGTCGCTTTAGCAGGAGCGCAATCCGACGCCGACGCCGCCCCCACCTCCCCCGGCGCCGGTGTCGGGGTCCGGGTCGGGGCCTGCCCCACAGGCGGTGCAGCCGTACCTGCCGCTGTCGTTCTTCCCGCCGCCCGCTAACTTCATACCACCCATCTCGGCACCCGCCCCCACCGCCGCCCCCGCGTGCGTCTCCTCGTCGGTGGCCACCTCCTCGTCCTTCCAGAACGCCGTGGCGCCTTCCGCCGCCCCCGCCAACGCCGCAGGCGGCGCTCCTGCCACCAACAACAGTCACAACAACCCCTCGTCTGCCTCCTCGCATTCGTCAGAGTCGTCGACGAGTTCCCAGCAGACGTGGAGCTTCGAGGAGCAGTTCAAACAGGTAGGTGTCGCTTTCTTCAGTACAATGGCTGTGAAACAATGATTGTTCTGGTATTCTCTGACCTATACTGCAATATTTACGAACCTAGACTTCTTTATTTTTTGTATTTTTTACATCTTGTGCTTCAAAGGGAGACAAGTGACCTTACCTTCATCCACACAAAATATGTGCTGTTTTGATTCTATGTGACCGTTGTTTGCTGGACAGAGAGTGGAAATCGGAACTTCTTCTTTCGCGAACAGTGCACTACCAATTACACTATACGAGCAAATCTCGTGAAATGATTAAAGTCTCGTCAGGCGTGCCCCACGTAGAGAAAGGGCGGAAACAACCTACACGCAGTGGAGAATGCTAACACCCCGCTGTGCCCATTTCACAGATGTGCTGTCAGGCTAGTGCTGGAACTAGAAATAACCTTCCACACGTTCCGGTTCTGGGAACCCTCAAAAAGAGTTGAATCCCTCCACGCTCGCACTACCATGGAGACCATCATACAAGATCTACTGCCACCTCTGCATTGGTTAGTTATTTAGATCGAGGCTATCACAGGATATAAGTGTGCGATGTTGTCTGTACCTCAAACGTACGGACAAGATCGCAGACTCGCACCTCTCTGCCCACTGCAAGCCTACTGGGACATTTGCGTGAAAGCAGCAAATATTGTTCAATTGTCTGGAACAGGGAAAGGAAAGTACTGAAAAAGGGGGGTTGTAAGTATGTCATTGTAAGAGGCCTATTCATTTTATCTAAGGTCTGATCGGTCGCGAACTGGAAAACGCAGTGAAAATAAAGAAGTTCTATTTGCGACATTTATTTACACCTAGCTCCTATTTAATGGATTTGTCGTAGAGCAGCACCAACTTTTTGATACCCTCCTCACGGAAGACAGCCGCCCGTGCTTTCCGCCGGGTTTCCTCTCTAGTCTGCAACTAGTTGTCTATGCTTTCAAAAGCTGTCCTCGTAGCCAGCGTTTCATGTGAGCAAAGAGATGAAGATCGGAGCAAACAAAATCCGGCTTACATGACGCGTGATGAAACACTTCCCATCGAAAACGCTGCAGGCCCGTCTTTTTGCAGTTGTAGCTTGCTGCCGAATATTATCATGAGGAACGGCAATATCTGATGACGATATTCCTCTTCACTTGTTCTGAATTGCCCTTCGTAAACTATTTTCTCGAATCACCTGATCCAGTCACCGAAAAAAATCATCGGTTGACACTAGCTTCCATTCCTGTCCGGCTGCATCATGAATGTCTGTACGTCCTCCTTCAAAGTTCCTTCACCTTTGCGGCACTTTGTGGCCACTCATGACAGTTGTATTAAGTGGACTGCATGTACATCAGGCTGATCCCATCTTCATAGAGAAATCTAATGACAGACGCACTTTACACTGTTCGGGAAAAATCTGTTATTCCAGGCTTCTGTACGGCTCACTGTGCGCTCAGAACTGAGAAGTGCGACGTAGCGCGGTCGACGGGCGTACAAGAGACACTGCGCAACACATCTGCACAAAGTTGCATCGCTATGCACTGTGGTTTTAATTCCGCGACCGATCGAACCTTGGCAAAAAAAGATTAGCCCACATACAACGTAGATGAAATCGGACGAAATCAGAAGTAAGTTGACGCTTGGAATTGTTTCAAACGAAATTGCTAACGTGTTACACACAAAAACTGTAGAGCGGTCAATGAACTTGTAGGGTCCATATCGACGAAACGCAACACTTTGCCAGTAGCGCTGGCGCGATAAAAGTCAGGTTGCGCTGAGAATTTTGCCACATTTATAGCGCTGAAACATCAGTTTACACACAATAATAATGTTCCTACTGTGTTTTCTTAATATAAATCTTGTTGAATCAAGTCCCAGTGCAATGACCCTGGGTCAGTTTCAAATAATAGAACTTGCAGCAAATATATAAACAAATCTACTGTATGTACCTTCCTTGGATGCAATTTTATAGATTGTGAAATATCAGATGGAATTGACTACGAAATCATACCAAATAAATATATACTACTCTCCGCTGTTTTACACAAATCTATGGTCGTAACCAGTGGGAATAGTACATGGCAGATGACGAGTGATTAAAAGGATTAATCAGTTGTCTTGAGAAGAGTTGCGCCACCGCTTTAAAACAGAGGATGTCAACCGTGCACAAAAGAAACGTTAAAAAGCGTCACAGATGCAGCTTACATCTACCAATGGAAGCAACGTAGATGTACAGCACCTAGTTGTCAACAAAGCAGTGTCTTGTGGACTGAAGCATGTGATACTTTGTTATCTGATACTGTTCAATCATTGCCCATTGCATGTAATGTTAGCTCCAATACACCTTGGTGTTTATCGACATGATTCCCAGTACCCTCCCCCTCCTATCTCTTGTCTGTCTGTCTGTCTGTCTGTCTGTCTGTCTGTGTTTGTGAGTGTGTGAAGTAACTTTTTCTAAGAGGCCGCTTTACCTAATCTCTTCCGGCCTACAAATTAGTAAAATAGCTGCAATACGATTGTTAACAGAATTCCTTCGAAGTTGATCACTGTTGCCACCTGGTATTGTGCATAAAATGAATATATAAAGTCCTATGATGTGGATAATGTTTCAGAAGGAATTGTTAGTTTCAAAGATTTTTTTTCAGAAAAACTACAGGATACACTCAATACATTAGGAATACATTCATATCACACACTATTAAATGCCGGTAACCTGACGTCTATAGTTTACATATACATTACATAAATATATATTTAAAAATGGTTGCTTGTCTTTCTTAGTTTCATATTATGTAAGCGAATTACATAGAAAAGTTGTAGTGCCTTTGATGTAAAATATAGCTAGCTGTTGGTTTCATTTGCGACTCTCTGATCCAAGAAGATGCCGGTATATTTCTTCAGATCTTCGGCACTTTGCACCATTGCAATAAAGTATGTCGTCATTGCCATCAAAATCTGAAAAGAAATATTGTATTACTACAAAGTGTGCGAATTAGAAAACCTATGAAGGCTACTTAGACGCTTATATTTACAAATATCTTTTGTCGACTAGTCACTCCAATTTTCTGAATAGTGACAGATATCAGGGTAATGGGAGGCCATCTTGTAAGAACCAACAGCCGCACAATAATTTACCTGTCAACCAATTCGATGCTTAGCACGTTTAAAATACAATATCCATAAAATAGTGTCCACTTAATTGCATAATTTACCTAAAGTTCTATATCTGTAGTAGTAAGGGTGGATCATCTTATATTGTATTGAAAATGTGCTGGACCCGAACCACATCCAGTATTTCAATGTAGCTATTGGTGCTAATAATTTGGTACTTAAAAATAAAATGTATGTCTCCCGCTAGACATAACACAAAAACCTTTGTATTTTTGTTCCGGTTTTTCAGAAGTTTTTGGTTTACGAATACGTGCTTACTAACTACGTCCTGTCCCACGCTTATCAAACCACAGTGCATTTACTTCAAAAATAATCGTTCACACATTTTGTTTATCGTCGTCATCAGTCAGGTTCGAAAAATGGTTCAAATGGCTCTTAGCACTATGGGACCTAACTTCTGAGTTCATCAGTCCCCGAGAACTTAGAACTACTTAAACCTAACTAACCTAAGGGCATCACAAACATCCATGCCCGAGGCAGGACATCAGTCAGGCATGTGCTGATCATTATAAAGGTGTGTTAAAAGTTTATCCACCTGAACTACTTCTATTCTCACAGCGTTTGCACCGTTTCAAATTACGAAGAATGTAGTCGGTACGGTCGTTGATTTATTTGTAGTTGCTGGATGTGGAATAATGAGCGTTGTCAATCTACAATTGATAATTTTTACACTGGCACTTCTACTGTTTAAACAGTCCACATAACAAAAATTCATCCTATCCTGATTCAGATTATTTAGTAAAATAGAATGGCCACTATGAATCACCGAACACTGAACATTTTGAGTCTGTGCTGAGAAATATGTTGAAAAGAAAGCACAAATTCACCGCTTCTCTGTTATTACATCTATATACACTGATGAGCCAAAACATTATGACCATCTACTTAATGGCTTGTTTTTCCGTCTTTGGAACGAGATACACCACTGATTCTGCGTATTAGGGATCCCACAATTTGTTGGTAGGTTTGAGAAGGTATGTGGCGTTAGATGTCTACGCACAGGTCATGTACTTCCCATAAATAACGGGCCGTTGATTTGCGTACGTGGTAATGACGTCCAGATCGGTTCCATAGGATTTACTACAGGCGAATCTGGTCGCCGACATATCAACATGAGTTCACTATAACGCTCCTCAAGCCACTGTGGCACCTTTGTGACCCAGAGACACGGACAGTTAATCTGCTGAAAGATGACATCGCTTTCGGGGAAGACGTCAAGTATAAAAGGATGCAGGTGGTCCCAGCTGTCAGCGTGTCTTCGATTACTACCACAGTTAGTAATGCAAGCGCAGGAGAATATCTCCCATGGCATAATACTGCTCCCGCCAGCCTGCGCCCGTGGCGCGCTGCGCGTTTCGAGCCGCCTTACATATCGATGACGGCGTTTGTGGAGACGGTCATCGACCTAGTGTAGCAAAAATGTGATTGACCTGAAAAACTGACACGTTTGCGTTGGTCGATGGTCGAATCCGGAGAGTGCCGTGCCCTCTGCAGTCATAACTGTCAATGTCGTTGGGTCAACATGTGAACACGTAGCGGCTCAACAATGTACGATGAACTGTGCGCTCCGAAACACTTATGCGTGCACCAGAATCCTACTTTGCTAAGCAGACGAGCCTCCGAACCCCACGTTCTGTGAAGAGTCGTGGACGTCCAGCCATTTAACGTCTAGTGGTAGTTTCACTGCCATCCTACCTCTTTCCATAGATACGACAGTAGCACATGAACATACGACCAGCTTCGCCGTTTTCGAGATACTCATTCACATGCTCTGCGTAATAATAATCTGCCGTGTGTCAGAGTCTCTTGTCTCAATGAATTTCCCCATTTTCGGCACATATCTTCGCTAGGGTGATCCCTCGTCCGCTCACATTCTTTTGTTACCACGTCATGTGCCCGCAAAGCCGCCAGGCGGCATCCAACGTTGTGGAGAGCACTGGTCATAATTCCTTGGCTTATCACTGTAGAGTTTACATATTGCGATGCCAGGTTATGACAACAGATTCGTATAAGAAGGCTAAACGTATGTGCGATCACTTATGTATTTATATAACGGGACTGCTATGCAATGGAACTACGAAAAATCTTGCTGAAATTCAGAAAAGACAGGAGGCTATTCATCACCAGTTGCGTGCTAGGAACGACAATTCACATGTGTCTATTGACTCATTCTTTTATTTCATTTGGTATGTTTTCCGCTGACTTTCGTCCTCTAACTTTCACAAGCAGAAATATTTGTGCCTACATGTTAATACTGTACAAACTAAGTTTAAAAGTGGACTGAATGGACTGATATCTATGTGGAATCTTGTGTTGAAAAACGATTGCGTACTCAAGAGAAAATACAAGCTGAAGTAGGTTAACGTATTAACGAAAGGCTAACGTAAACATTATTGAAATGTCATAGAGACAACTGTGCAGATATCCGGGTAAATGTAACATCAATGCTTAGTTCTGTCCCAACAATGTTCTCTTTGTTCAGATACCCTTTATGAACTATGACAAACTGCACTATGTGGCCAACAGAATTTTTTTTAAAAATCGAATATAGGTATTTTGGTCTTTTTGTCTTTTATGATATATGTTGAACTTCTCGGGCGCAACTGCGTAAGCTGTGTGAGGGAGGCATAGCCTCTGTGCCAGCTCGTACTGAACAACCCGTTTCTGTCGTAGATTTCTTGGGGCAGTCTTCTGCTAATTTACTCTCCTGTGCCAGCAGTAGGCATCAAGAAAATAAAAAAATAATTCCGGAAGATGGTTCAAAAAGGAGCTTTCTACAAGGTCGAACTTACCGACACAAGCATGCCTCGGTTGACGACGCAGAAGCCAGATGCAGACACGTGGACCGGATTGGCGCTTAGCTGTGCCATGAATATCACCACCTGTAATACAACGAGTTCATTTTGTGCATCGAGTACTATAAAAACGTACTAAGCATGATGAGATGAGAAAGTAAAACTGGAGACACTTTTTTCCTGTGCTTAACTTGTTTCATGCAATTAACTACATCTTCAGACTGCTACGTTCACGTCTGTTTTGCAGTGCATACTGTTAAATGAATAAAGAAATTCCGCTAATTGTAAGTAAAATAACGCACTACTGGTGAAGCAAACAGGACGTCAGAAGCCCAGTAGCAAGGACAAAGAAAGCATTCCTCTGTGAAAAGCATTTTATTGTTGTCTCAAACAGAGGCTTTAACTTGAAAGACATTTCTGGAAATATACGTCGGACACACAGTATTACATGGTAGTGGATCGTGGCCTATGGTAAAACCAGAAGAGAAGCTTTCGACATATGTTGTAGTAGGATGTTGAAGATTTGGTGGACCGATAAGACAAGAAATGTGGGTGTTCTTTTGAGAATCGACTGCGAAAGGGATCTGTGGATGATAGAATCTGTGTTACGACTTCAAGGAACCGAAAAGTGTTAAAAAGTGTCGTGAAATATATACAACAAAGGCTTAAGGACGTTGAATGTATGTGGTTCTCCGAGATAGAGAGATTGGTATGGAAGATGAAGTCCTGGCTAGTCGCATCAGTCCAGTAAGAAGACAGATGACCAAATGGGTAGTGTCAGTGGTTTGTCGACTGTCGCTACACTCTTCGAAAAATATTATTCACCTTAGCATCACTTTCGCCAGTAAATTATTTAAATTCTACAGTAAAACATTTCCCGGTATGTGGCCGCGTCATCAGGTTGTTTTACTATATAGACAAACGTTTTTGCCACTGTTGCAAATGGCCTTCATCAGAGTGGTGTATTTACTACCATTTTCCAAAGTTTCTATCGGCTTGAAACGAGATGCCGAAACTATGTTACGTGACAACATGAGGGTGCGGTCTCCGTATCCAGAAATGTTTTATTGAAGATGGCAAAGGCCACAGAAGCATACGCTCGTGTAGTGATTTCAGGCGACAAGGAGCCTGGTCTATACGTAAAATCTTACCTATTGGCAAGTAAGGGCAGTTACTGGTACATGCGACTTAAATGCATTCGAGATCTGGACTATTTAGTTGGTCTCTGATTGCACGAACTTTCAAGAAGACTTAAAGTAGTTCTCAAAGCAGTTTTCCGCCGACTCCTGTGTCATCCTGTGCCTACGACTTTGACGTCAGAATGAAGGAGCCTTTGATTAGCGCACCGTTATCTCGGCCATTAACGCCTGCTTTCGAAATCCTAGCCACCAGTTCTTCAAATTTAGCTCATGAACAAGAATAGTTCCTGTTCCAGTCCTACAAAGTAAACATCCATGAGAATACAAAGTAATTGGAATACTTTTGGTTGACGAAATGAAAGGCACAGAATACGGATGGAGTCAAACAACGTACAGAGGAAATAATATACGGTATTGATACTTCAGGCTCGAGTATATTGAAGAAGGTCATAGAAGAACTAAATAAATCTCGTAATAGAGAGTTTTGGGTCAAAACTAGTGTGTTTGGAACAAGACAAGACAGTACACGAAAGTGAGAGGATACATATCTTGTTTTCACCCAAAATAGAGATTAAGTACGTAGCTCAATTGTGGTTTGCCACCTCATTAAGGAAATGGGCGCACATGTTTAAAAGTGTAGTGTACTGACATTTTTGCGTGAAAAGCTATAGATGTGGAGGAAGAATAAGTCACTGCATAGAGGAGACTACCCATACCGGTTGCTGAACCCAATTCTCCCGTGTGGCAGTGAGATTCTTTGGCCGCACTGTTTCGAAGGTTATCAAATCAAATATAAAATAAGTGACTATTAAATTCCCCACAGTCCTGAAATTTCATGGGATTATGATGGCGGCTGGTGGAGATGCGCAGCAACGCAAATGTAGAACACGACAACGTAGACATCAGCATCAGTCCCACGTTTCTGTCCCGTGTTTATTCAACGGCATGTTTTTCGTAGTAGTGTGCCTATTATCTTGCACTGTAGCGCTCTCTGTAGGTACAAAGCAAGCACACTCATTTTACGTCAACAAGCACTTTATACGAAGTTATGGGGAGAATATTTAGAATGTGTGGTGTGGGACAGGCCTCTACGGCATAATTTTCTCTTTCTACACAGAATACGACGCGCACCTGATGTGTTGTGCAGACACGGCTTTAGAGAAGTGCAATGTATTATGAAACGTGTAAACAGCACACTAACTAACAACTTGGTTCAGACGAAACTCTATTTTTAGTACCGAATACTTGTTTACCTGTTTCTGAGACTCCACATCCAACTGGCTGAGACGTATACGTTTCAAGTCATCAACAATTTCTTGTGCCTGAAAGACAGAAATAAAACTATTTGAATGAATGCTGCTGAAGTAAGAAAAGTTTTGAACATCAACCATAGATAATTTCCAGCTTGACGTGAAAATTACACTCAGCGCCAAAAAAATGTTATGCACCTAGAAGGTGAAGATAAATGAAACTTGTCAGTTTCATCTTCTATCAAACACACTTGTACCAAATAATTATAGAAACACTTGTTAGCAATCTAATGTAATAAGCATTCAATGCTAAACAGATTCAGCAACCGAACAAATTTGCTATTTCAGAAAATTGCCTTGGTACAGGTCATTCTACGGTATATGATAACACAGAGATACTGGCGTGCAATTCCAGCAGGTGGGTTCAGTGTTCAAAGAGAGACGTCGAAAGTAGATTAGTAAGTGACCTTACAAACAGAGACTGAGATTCACTACGTGATCAAAAGTATCCGGACACCTGGCTGAAAATGGCATAAAGTTCGTGGCGCCCTCCATCGGAAATGCTAGAATTCCATATGATGTTGCCCCACCCCTGCCTCGATTGACAGCTTCCACTCTCGCAGGCACACGTTCAACCAGGTGCTGATCAATGTAGGCCTGTGCTGTGATAGTGCCACGCAAAACAAGGGGTGCAAGCCCCTTCCACGAAAAACACAACCACACCATAACACCACAGTCTCTGAATTTTACTGTTGGCACTACATACGCTGGGAGATGGCGTTCACCGGGCATTCGCCATACCCACACCCTGACATCGGATCGCCACATCGTGTACCGTGATTAGTCATTCCACATAACGTGTTTCCACTGTTCAGTCATCAAATGTTTACCCTCCTTACATCAAGCGAGGCGTCGTTTGGCATTTACCAGCATGACGTGTGGCTTATGAGCAGCCGCTCGACAGTGAAATCCAAGTTTTCTCACCTCCCGCCTAACTGTCATACTACTTTCATTGGATTCTGATACAGTTTAGAATTCCTGTGTGATGGCCTGGATAGCTATCTGCCTATTACACATTACCACCCTCTTCAACTGCTGACGGTCTGTCAGTCAACAGACGAGGTGGGCCTGTGCGCCTTTGGGCTGTACGTGTCCCTTCACGTTTCCACGTCATTGTCACATCGGAAACAGTGGAGCTAGGGATGTTTAGGAGTGTGGAAATCTCGTGTACAGACGTATGACATAAGTGACACTCAATCACCTGACCACGTTCGAAGTCCGTCAGTTCCGCGGAGTACCCCATTCTGCTCTCTCACGATGTCTAATATGGCTACTGAGGTCGCTGAAATGGAATACCTGGCAGTAGGTGGCCAAACAATGCACCTAATATGAAAAACGTATGTTTTTGGATGTGTTCGGATACTTTTGATCTCATAGTGTATTTTATTTAATTCTACTTGAAATCCTGCTCCTTCGCAGGTCAAACAACGAAGGATCAGAGTTAATGCTTCTTGCTCACCCGATGTTAATTAATATTTACCATCGACAACTTCTGACTTTTGGTTGTGTGTGTGTGTGTGTGTGTGTGTGTGTGTGTGTGTGTGTGGTTTTTTTTTTTTTTTTTTTTTTTTTTTTTTTTTTTTTTTTTTTTTTTTTCCTCGATACTCCGTATTAAGGTCCTTGGCCGGCGTGGCCCCGCCTGCTGAGTGTTTATGATTTCCTTGGACAGCGCTAAACTGTTGCATTCATGCTTTGAAAATGACGGTATATGCATCTGCCGACTGTTACAGACGTCACCCGGCTGCATTGCTTGTGAGGTTTGATCATATTGTACACTGGGAGAAACTCAAGTTCCACATTCCCATATAATTACAGGTCAAATTAACAAAATAAAGTCTCGAACCGTGTGACCGCCACGGTCGCAGGTTGGAATCCTGCCTCGGGCATGGACGTGTGTGATGTCCTTAGGTTAGTTAGGTTTAAGTAGTTCTAAGTTCTAGGGGACTGATGACTGTAGATGTTAAGTCCCATAGTGCTCAGAGCCATTTGAATCATTTGAACAAAATAAATCCCATAAACATACTTGTTGAGATTTGGGCCATTCAGACAGTGATAAGTCATCAGCATATTGTCACTACAGGTTGGGCTCAATGTGCTTCCCACTTGAAACATCCTGGCAGATTAAAACCTGGGTCCTTTGCTTGTACAGCTCTGTCATAGAGCACTTACATTTACATCTACATGGCTACTCTGCAAATTACACTTAAGTGCTTACTTGTCTGGCACCTTCACAATAATTCTCAAATATTCCAATCTTGAATAGCGCGCGGAAAAAACGAACACCTATATGTTTCTGTTGGAGCTTTTATTCCCCTTATTTTATAACGATCATCGTTTCTCCCTGGGTAGGTCGGCGTCAACAAAATATTCTTGCATTCGGCGGAGAAATTTGGTGATGGAAATATCGTGAGAAGATTTCGCCGCAACGAAAAACACCTTTGTTTTAGTGATGTCCACCCTAAATCCTATTTGTCGATAATATAAAACGTGCTGCTCTCTTTGAGTGTGTGTATATATGACAAAAGTCCCAGGTCCTGTGTTCGAGCCCGGGTCCTGTACACAATTTTAATCTGCCAGGAAGTTTCAACCCAGCCCATATTCATTCTGCTTCGCACTTATTCTGATAAATCTTCAGCCTAGCGTCCCGCGTCCCCCCTGTCTTCCTGTAAGTATCGCGCTCTCGTGTGATCACTCATGGCTGCTCTCTTAATTTCTTTACATACATGGAACACGCGCGTTTCTGCTACATGTTCAGGTTGTCTACTTTTTGAAATTTTTGGATATTTGTGGTAAGGTCTTATGGGACCAAAATGCTGAGGTCATCGGTCCCTAAGCTGACACACTACTTATCTAACTTACGCTTAGGACGACACACACACACACACACACACACACCACACACACACACACACATACACACACACACATGCCCGAGGGAGAACTCGAACCTCCTACCGGTGGAGCAGTCCGGACCGTGACAAGACGCCCTAGACCGCGCGGTGGTTGTCTACTGGTGTGGAGTACAGCAAACCCTTAAAAATTTTCCGATAAGCGGAAATGTAAGGCTTTGCGGTTAGCTGTACGGGCTGGTCATCAATATCACCATTGAGGAACGAACATTGTACCTGACAAGCCAATATGTTCACATAATCCTTGACAGTAACGCGTGCTTGCAGAGTAATCATGAGGCCCATGGAATACCACAAACGACATGTCTGTCCAAATTATCACCGAACCTCAGCCATGTTTCACTCTTTGGATGTAAACTCGGCCAGAAGTGTGAAACAAGACTCATCCGACCAACTGACATTCTTCCATTGCTCTATAGTCCAGGTTTCATAACTTCAGCACCACGTTTTCCTGTTACTGGCATTAACATCACCAAGAGTGGTTCTGGAATTCCAGCTCGCTCTGGAATTCCCTGTTTATGCAGCTTCCTTTGTGTTGTTTTGTGCTGGCGGTGTTCGCGAGTACAGTGACTTTTGCAGTTATCTCTTATTTTCCTCAACAATCCTCTTGAATCACCGTGTGTCAGGATCGCTCAACACACACTTCCGCCCCCGTTGTCATTTAGAGGATAAGGCTTCTCCGATCAAACTGTATGCAATATAAATTTCTTGAAACACCAAGGTTACGGAAGCACTCACCATACAATACCTATAAGTTGCTCAACTAATAATTCACTTAGCTCCGACATAATACACTTACAACTACACAGCATACTGTTGCGATCTCGACTGACGCTTAAAGGTATACTGAGGACGTTTCAAAGGTACCATTTGTGGTGAAATACAACAATGCAACATGCAGGCTTTGCTAGCATCTGCATTTATGTTAAAGGGGCACTGCGCATCTCTCCCGATGTTTCCATATTTTTACCCAATGTCTGTTGGAGATACAAAATAACATGTACATTTGACTATTCCATCAAGGTGCCTGACCTTTTTTGTCGGGTATTGTAACTCCAATGTGCAATGGCTGTGTGCACTACAGTAAAACGATGGAAGTTGAAATGTGAGTTGGGCATCATTATCAAAGGTGTACACTCTAAGAGAAAACGACGTGCGACGAAGGACCTATGCAAAATTGTACACTTAGGCGGCCGATGGATGAGTGTGACGTTGCAGCACCATTGCACTGCGCAGCTGGCAACAACAGTAGAGGACATGTCGATACCAGGGCATGAGATCTTTGCGAATATCATTCCGTGTTCTTAGTTGGACAGTAACTATGCCTCGCAGGCAGGTGGGTGAAGAAAATATGTAGATGACAGCATTTGAAGAGGACGTATAGGCGGCTGGAGTAACTGGCGAAAAGCTCGACGTTCGAATAGGAATGATGCCACAATGTTGGTGAGAGTGGAAGAACCATGGCAGAATATAGTGTCAAGAAGGAAGCCTCTACCTAGAGAGACAATGAGACGAGAGGATCGAGCAATCGTCAGTGTGTCACTCAGAGCCTTGGATTCATCATTATCATCGATCCGACGTGCAACTGGTGCTTCAGTGACCACAAGGACCATTAATAGGCGACTTACAGATTGGGGACTGAGCTCACGACGCCTCTTAAACCGACAACCGCTGACCTCTGAATACCAACAAAACTGTTTACTGTGTGCGGATCAGGTACCGATACCACGCCAAAGGCGTCATACCAAGAGAGTTGCAAGATTTTATCTGACACTGATAGTGGTCGCGCTGTATCTGGTGGACCAAACTGTACGCACCCACTGTGCCACAGCTCCAGTAGGTCTGTACTTAGAGTCCCTTCTGCTGCTGCAATATAGGAGGGCTGGCGGCAGCGACTCACCCCACTGGCTCTGGGAGACACATCGTTACAGGAAACTATGCAGAATCCGCGTAGTTGTGGCTCCATTACCATCGTTGTTGCTATT
Organism: Schistocerca cancellata; assembly: GCF_023864275.1. Classification (NCBI taxonomy): domain Eukaryota; kingdom Metazoa; phylum Arthropoda; class Insecta; order Orthoptera; family Acrididae; genus Schistocerca; species Schistocerca cancellata. The sequence continues at coordinate 227,479,783 of NC_064631.1, read as the reverse complement.
GTAATAGCTGGACTCTTGTTTCATGCTGCGCTCTTTGTACTGACTGTTCATACGTTTGGAGAAATACTAGTAAACCTTTTGTCTGCTATAGGGCAACGGCCTTGCGAAGTGGATACACCGGTTCCCGTGAGATCACCGAAGTTAAAGCGCTGTCGTGCGTGGCCGGCACTTGGATGGGTGACCATCCAGCCGCCATGCACTATTGCCATTTTTCGGGGTGCACTCAGCCTCGTGATGCCAAACGTGGGGCTACTCGACTGAATAGTAGCGTCTCCGGTCAATGAAAACCATCATAACGACCGGGAGAACGGTGTGCTGACCACATGCCCCTCCTATCCGCATCCTCAACTGAGGATGACACGACGGTCGGATGGTCCCGATGGGCCACTTGTGGCCTGAAGACGGAGTGCTTTTTGCTACTTGTTCACTAATCATATATGGTCCTGCACGCAGCTTTCCTAGAATGACAGTTGCATCACCACGCTGTGATTCATATCTCCTGACCTTTGTGTACGAAGAGTAGTAGTAGTGGGCACATTCGGACTGGAGTAGAACTGTCCTCAGTTATGAGTCCCACTTCGAACTGAGCGTCGGTGACCAGTGAAGACGTGTCCAGGCAGTGATGGGATGCCAGCTTGACTGTTGTGCGCCATACAGCTGAGCTATCTGTAGTGATGGTCTGGGAAGCCATTTCATAGCAGGACCCTTTGATTGTCGCCCGCAGCACCCTCAAGCCAAAGCGGTACGTCGTACGGCAAAGTGGTATGTCGACGATATTCTAGGCTCCATTTTGTTGTTCTTGTTGGCAAGCTATACTGGTCTTAAATTCCAGCAAGACAATGCCCGCCTGCCTTCGTCCTTATTAAACAATACCGAGGCCAACAAGACAGCAGGATCTCTCCCCTGTTGAGAACGTCTGGAGCATTATGGGCAGGGCTCTCCAACCAGATTGGGATTTTGACAATCTAACGCGCCAATTGGACAGAATTTTGCACGGTATCTCCGAAAAGGACATCCAACAACCCTGTCAATCAGGGCCACGCCGAATAACTCCTTGCATAAGAGCCGGAGGTAGACCAAGACGTTATTGACATGCTAAAATAGTGAAGCCCCCTTTGCTGAGTGGTCTGACTACCATGCCGCGGACCCGGGTCTGGTCGGGTTGGAGATTTTCTCCGCTCGGAGACTGGGTGTTGTGTTGTCCTCATCTTCATCTCATCAACGACACGCAAGTCGCACAGTGCGGCGTGAGCTGGGAAGACTTGCAACCTGGCGGCCGAACTTCCACAGGAGGGATTCCTGGCCATCGATGCCATACGATCGTTTCATATCGTTCCTTGAATATCTATTAGTCTGTACATGTACGCCGGCCTGAGTGGCCAAGCGGTTCTATGCGCTTCAGTCTGGAACCGCGCGACCGCTACGGTCGCAGGTTCGAATCCTGCCTAGGGCATGGATGTGTGTGATGTCCTTAGGTTAGTTAGGTTTAAGTAGCTCTAAGTTCTAGGGGATTGATGACCTCAGATGTTAAGTCCGATACTGCTCAGAGCCATTTGAACCATTTTCGTACATGTACATAGCTTCTGCTGATTTGCGTTCCATTCGAGTAATTACTTCGTGTATGTAATACTTACAACCGTAGAAAGCCTTTGACCAAAATCGGCGACGGAGCACACCATAATGATGTTGACGATGTTGAACGTGAGGACGTGACCCTTGTTGCCGTACACGACCTGGTAGAGGTCTAGCATGATCTCGATTGTGACACTGGAGATGGTGGCCGCGAGTAGGGGACCGAAGGCGGCGGTGAGTCCGCGGGAGGCTGCGGTCGAGAGCAGAGCGTGCAGCAGCCGGCAGCGCTCGAGTTCGGCGGCCGAGCCGCGCAAGGGGGCCGCCAGCAGGTGGGAGCGGCCGAGCGCGGCTAGCGCGACCAGGCGGCGGCGCAGCGCGTCGCTGAGCAGCAGGAAGAGGCTGGCGGCGGCGGCGCGGGCCGCCACGGGCGCGTTGCCCACCAGCGGCGACGTCACGAAGAGCCGCACGCTGGGCCGCGGCATGCCCAGCCCCAGCAGCCCGGCCGTCGCGACGGCCAGCGCCGCGTTGCCGGCCGCGCACAGCCGGCCCAGCCAGCGCTCCAGCGCCCGCGCCGCCCCCAGCCGCGCGTCCACCTCCTCCACGGAGGACAGCAGCGGCGGCAGCCCCTTCGCCATGGCCACGAAGCTCAGCACGTAAACGGCGTTGCGGCAGTGGAAGTAGGGCTGGATGAACTCGTACCACGGGTCCTCGGTGGACAGGTGGTTGACCGTGGTGCACAGCGTGTGCAGCCCTACACAATAGGCCACTGGCCACGACAGCCACCGGAACTTCACGTCGGCGTCCGTTGCACCGCTCAGCACACCCGACAGGGGTAAGGCGCCCAGCAGCTGAGCCACAACTGCTAGAGGCTTCAAGCTGCTCCACAGCGTCCGGCGTTTCGTTAGCTTCATTGCCTCTGTCTTCCCGCGAGGTCTCGTTTCGGCGTGTTTCTCGCCTCGATGTTCTGCATTCGAGGCTGCCGGTAGTAACTGGAAAACTCTCCTGGCCTTTGCTGCAGAAAGCAATCTGTTTAATTATTCATGACACGGACTGAGCTCCCGCACTACTATTGTCTTACGTAGCCGTAATCGGCCAAATTATCTTCAATTTTCTAACTTTTATCCGGCTGCAATCCAAACACCAAGTTATTGCCATCGGATTTGATTGATACAGAACCACTTACAGTATAATGACAACACCGCTGTCAAACAAATTAGTGACAGAATTTCGAGAAATGGACGCCCACAAGAAAAAGCGCAGCAGTCGGTACTAAGTTTCCAGGAATTCCCCTCTTGTCCCAGCTAACCAGATCGATCAGGAAGTGTGTGTAGTGATTTCTGTAAAAGCTTTGTAGCTTCCATAATGGATGAGATACGGAAATCAACTGCTAACGTTTTCACTCTTTTCTTTATCCGTGTTACTATATTTATTGTGAAAACGTATTTTTTCTACTCTTATTTGAAAACCATGAGCATACATATTCACACAATATACCTGTTAAGGTAATGAACATCCGTTACAGAATTTTCACGGCTGGTGGTCTAATGCCAAACGTCTGTGTGCAACCGAAAGATCATCGTACCGAATCCCTGCCAGACAACGGATTTTTCAGTCTGCCGTTTCCACCAACCCTTCATCTCTCAACGATAATGATAGGTGGTTCGGATTCCACGTTAAACTGTTCATCCCTTTCCCCGGTTGGAAAGCTGGGGTAAGTTAGGGAGACACGCGTCGCCGAGTTGGCGTCCAAATGAAAGATTTGTACCAGGTTATTACATCGCGTGAGGAAACATGAGGAAACTGTCGGTGGTAGGTCTTTATACCTGTTGATGAATGTACGAGCTGCCTCGTATTCAAATGGTATACGTGCAGATATATTTTCCATCGATTACCGTATTTTGTGACTGGAGTCTCGTGGCTCCAAAATCTGTTGCAGTTTAAGTAGAAAGCAATAAATATAGTTGTTGTAAAAGTAATAAGGGAGTAAACAATATTTGTTAACCACATTGTAAATTCTGAAGTAGCTCTTAACAATAACACTAGGTTACAATTAGAACCATCCGTTACCGCTATTGCCTGAGAGCAGTACTGAACAGAAGCTGCAAAACTGAACACACAGTTGCAGAGCTACCGCAACGATTTAAGTTTGTATTACAATCGTACACACAGTTTCAACCGACCGCCAATGTTAATAGCAGTGTACTGCTCGCCTGAATGTACATAAATGGCATATCAGTCCTGCTCTTTGTTATTACTAAGAGTCTCACCTCTGTGTAGGAGCAATATTCCTCTATTCGATTCTGTCCTGCGCGCACAGCACAGGGATACAAACGAACCATATTTTATGAGAGCAAGCTAAAATGGCAAAGAGTATTATGCTACATAGGGGCGTGATAACAATCGTGCTGTGATAATGTACAGTAAATGTAGTCTCAGTGTAGGACACTTTTATGTGAATGCGTGTTGTTTGTTCTTCTGCACAGTGATATATACACTCCTGGAAATGGAAAAAAGAACACATTGACACCGGTGTGTCAGACCCACCATACTTGCTCCGGACACTGCGAGAGGGCTGTACAAGCAATGATCACACGCACGGCACAGCGGACACACCAGGAACCGCGGTGTTGGCCGTCGAATGGCGCTAGCTGCGCAGCATTTGTGCACCGCCGCCGTCAGTGTCAGCCAGTTTGCCGTGGCATACGGAGCTCCATCGCAGTCTTTAACACTGGTAGCATGCCGCGACAGCGTGGACGTGAACCGTATGTGCAGTTGACGGACTTTGAGCGAGGGCGTATAGTGGGCATGCGGGAGGCCGGGTGGACGTACCGCCGAATTGCTCAACACGTGGGGCGTGAGGTCTCCACAGTACATCGATGTTGTCGCCAGTGGTCGGCGGAAGGTGCACGTGCCCGTCGACCTGGGACCGGACCGCAGCGACGCACGGATGCACGCCAAGACCGTAGGATCCTACGCAGTGCCGTAGGGGACCGCACCGCCACTTCCCAGCAAATTAGGGACACTGTTGCTCCTGGGGTATCGGCGAGGACCATTCGCAACAGTCTCCATGAAGCTGGGCTACGGTCCCGCACACCGTTAGGCCGTCTTCCGCTCACGCCCCAACATCGTGCAGCCCGCCTCCAGTGGTGCCGCGACAGGCGTGAATGGAGGGACGAATGGAGACGTGTCGTCTTCAGCGATGAGAGTCGCTTCTGCCTTGGTGCCAATGATGGTCGTATGCGTGTTTGGCGCCGTGCAGGTGAGCGCCACAATCAGGACTGCATACGACCGAGGCACACAGGGCCAACACCCGGCATCATGGTGTGGGGAGCGATCTCCTACACTGGCCGTACACCACTGGTGATCGTCGAGGGGACACTGAATAGTGCACGGTACATCCAAACCGTCATCGAACCCATCGTTCTACCATTCCTAGACCGGCAAGGGAACTTGCTGTTCCAACAGGACAATGCACGTCCGCATGTATCCCGTGCCACCCAACGTGCTCTAGAAGGTGTAAGTCAACTACCCTGGCCAGCAAGATCTCCGGATCTGTCCCCCATTGAGCATGTTTGGGACTGGATGAAGCGTCGTCTCACGCGGTCTGCACGTCCAGCACGAATGCTGGTCCAACTGAGGCGCCAGGTGGAAATGGCATGGCAAGCCGTTCCACAGGACTACATCCAGCATCTCTACGATCGTCTCCATGGGAGAATAGCAGCCTGCATTGCTGCGAAAGGTGGATATACACTGTACTAGTGCCGACATTGTGCATGCTCTGTTGCCTGTGTCTATGTGCCTGTGGTTCTGTCAGTGTGATCATGTGATGTATCTGACCCCAGGAACGTGTCAATAAAGTTTCCCCTTCCTGGGACAATGAATTCACGGTGTTCTTATTTCAATTTCCAGGAGTGTATTATGTAAATTAAAGGTAGAGGGTGGAGAAATGATAGGAAAGGAAGGAGAGGAAAGGAAAGACAATACAAGAAGAATGATATCAGGTTCATCAGGACTTCATGCGGAATCAGCGGCGACGAGCGAAAACGTGTTCCGGACAGGGATTCGAACCTGGCATCCCCTGCTTACTAGGCAGTTGCGCCACCCGGACGCAGTGTTTATCGCCAATGCGTGGATATCTCGACACGCTCCCCGTTCGACCTACACTTCGACCCAGCACCACTTATTCGCAGTCTCCGTCCGTGTCCTCCGTGTTCGCTAGTTTTAGATTCCCACTGGAGGTCGAGCGTAAACGGGTGTCCGCACTGACAGTTGTGCATTCATTGCCCGTCGAGGCGAATCACTTATATGAATGCGTAGGTCTGTTCTTTTGTACATGTCCGAAAGAACAGACACCACGCATTCATAGAATAGCGTCATTTTGCCGTTCTTCCATTGCAGTCAGTAAACCCAGGCACGAGATGCATGTCGGTCAAGTCTTCATCAATAAACCTATTCATATTGCCGTGTTTTGGTATTACAGTAGAAGCAACACTGCAGAAGACACGAAATCGCCATAGAACCGACCAGTATTGAATCCGGAGGCGCTTGGGCGCGAGGTGTAGCGTTGAAAATTTTCGTTACTATTGTTAACAACTGAACAGTTCGAATATGTACGTAAAATTTATCACCATCGGATCTTGCGACAATGTTGTGGACTAATCGTTAAACTCTCCGCTGTCTCTCAGGGGAAGTATACACCTCTAATAAAACTAAAACAACGCCCGAAACAGGACATAAAGACACAACGGTACCCACCGGCCGCCGTGTCATTCTCAACCCACTGTCGTCAATGGATGCGGAGATGCGAGGGACATGTGGTCAGCACACCGCTCTCCCGGCTGTATGTCAGTTTACGAGTTCGGAGCTCCTACTTCTCAATCAAGTAGCTCCTCAATTAGCCTCACAAGAGCTGAGTGCACCCCGCTTGCCAACAGCGCTCGGCCAGAACGCATGGACACCCATCCAAGTGCTAGTCCAGCCCGACAGCGCTTAACTTCGATGACCTGATGGGAACCAGTGCTAGCACTGCGGCAAGGCCTTCGGCCTACGACTCTAATGGCTACAACCAAATGAAAATCATTTTAAAATACGCAGATCAATCTCACCTCCCATCAGGGTAATTTATTCGTAAAACTCTGTATTTGTTTACAATGGATTAACATGTATCGTTTCAGGTAAAATTAAATTGTGCCGAAAATAGCTCAGTTTGACTCTTCTGTATCTGCTGGTCATTCTTGTCTGTTAGCCGGCCGGAGTGGCCGTGCGGTTCTAGGCGCTACAGTCTGGAACCGAGCGACCGCTACGGTCGCAGGTTCGAATCCTGCCTCGGGCATGGATGTGGGTGATGTCCTTAGGTTAGTTAGGTTTAATTAGTTGTAAGTTCTAGGCGACTGATGACCTCAGAAGTTAAGTCGCATAGTGCTCAGAGCCATTTGTCTGTTAAATTGATTGTTTCGTCGGCGATCTCTAGTTCCGTAGGGTTTCAATTCGGTAACCTTCAAACACTGATTGTTCACAAATGCAAACTTTAACAGACAAACGAGCTTGATGGTTGATAGAATGGACCCATCTCCGCATCTTTAATATCGTTCTTGTTCTTATTTTACCGTTGAATTTGGGATACTTATTAATACAGTGGGTGCACGCAACTGTTTAAGTGACGCGTTCACCGGATATTAAAGTTCTGCTTGGAAATTCCTACAATCTATTCGGGAAGAGTAAGCTGTGCTGTTAATGGGAACACTCACTCCCTTCCATAACCGACCTTAACAACACAAGCACAACTGAGCAAGAATTCGCCAGTCCTGCACACGATGTATTTTTACACTGGATACTCCATCACAGGCTAGAGAAAATTAGTGGCAAGCGAGCCACAGGGAGACTACATTAAGAAGCGTCACACTTCGTTAACTACGTAATCGTCAAATTAACATAGAGAGGAATGCAGACAATATTTACATCACCGTTTCTTCTATTTGTACGAAAGCTGTGTAGTAATAACTCGTTGTCAGAGGGGCGACTCTATTCGAACTGTTGAGACTGTGATTCACGGTAAAATCTTTTATTATTTAAGTATTGCATTTGGAAAAGTCCTGTCCTGTCCGCGCCCGGGTTCCCGGGTTCGATTCCCGGCGGGGTCAGGGATTTTCTCTGGCTCGTGATGACTGGGTGTTGTGTGCTGTCCTTAGGTTAGATAGGTTTAAGTAGTTATAAGTTCTAGGGACTGATGACCATAGATGTTAAGTCCCATAGTGCTCAGAGCCATTTGGACCATTTATTTTTTATTTTATTTTATTTTTTTGTAAAGGTCCTGATAAGTTTGCTTTCTTTTAACGTACAATTACGGTATATGAAATTCCATTTTTTATAGGACGAACAACATGCACTGTACAGGGACGGTGCATCCAACACCGGCGACACATTCGCCAGTCCAGTCACCACTCCATCGATTACGGCAAATTCGAGATACTGATGATATCCCCAGGCTATTTTGAATCAGTAGTCAAGGAAGCTGTCGAAATATAATTGTCAAACAACTTGTCCAACCGAGATGATGACTTCCAGCTCGAAAACTCATGTATACCTTTCTTTTCATGTCTGCTCTCTCGGAGGAATCATTGTTCTGTTTTGCTGCCTGGAATTCTAACACACACCCTTCGTTTTAATAAATAACCACTCAATTTCCAAGCACTGTAGATTTGCCGACTCGGCGCTTGCGAGGTTTTGTTTCTTGGACGTAACATATATTTTTTTCTCTGAGTAGTGCTGTTGCGCCGATTGCATTATCTCCGATGTATGCGCATTTTTACACAGTACATCATTGAGTCAAGAGGTTCTGCTCCGGTCACCGACTCGCCTTGAAGTTGGTTGTACGGTTAACAGCCAGAAGATGTTGTACTATTGCTGTTCCAGATGCAGCCGCTAGAGACGACGGAGAGAGAGAGAGAGAGAGAGAGAGAGAGAGAGAGAGAGAGAGAGAGAGAGAGAGAGAGATACCTTTTGAAGATCGTGCTACTGTAACGACGCTGACGCAAGAACTGATAAATTGTTTTTTAAGTTGTCAGCAAGAGGTAAGGGGCCGAGGCAGTTGGCGACGGTCGTGTTTGACGGTTGGCTAAGGAGGCGAACGCCGAAGGACACAGTGGCCGGCGGCTATCTGCTGCCACCATCGCCGGCCGAGGGCACTCCCAGCACAAACATATCTGCCCCACGGAGATCTTATTGACCTCGGGCAGCTCATTTACATATCTACACACCTACGCACGTGGGGACACGCATGCATAAGCAGAACAAACAGGCGCGCACGAATGTGTGTGCGTGTATGTGTACGTGTATTCATGTTGATTCTAATGGATCTACATGTGCATATTATCATAACATTTAGAAAGAGCTTTGTGTGCGAGACTTCCTTGAATACAAAATTCGTTCCCGCCAGACAACAAAAGATACAAACGGGAATAACTGATCCTACCGCGTTAAAGATGTCTGGTTTATGCTGCAGTGACGGCGTCCTCTGTTTTCATCATCTGCGGAGCCACGTATTGGCACGACGTCTAGTGCCTCACCTTCTGCTCTGTACTGCTCTCGCTGCTGAATTAACGTAGTAGGGAGTAGGAAACACTCATGTAAACTCTCTCTCTCTCTCTCTCTCTCTCTCTCTCTCTCTCTGCACTTCTTAATGGAAGCTCATTTCACAAAGAAGCAGGAACTGCTCAGTTTTTCCCGCTTTTGCCTTCACTTCGTACCATGTCTGAGACTCGAACATTTAATTTGAAAGAACGGCAGACGTGATAACTCGCCACGCCTAACAACCATTTACAATATTTGGAAAGACCATCGTCTTCCAAAAGAGCTGTTAAACATCACATCGAGAGAAGCAGCTAGGAGAAAAGATTGAGTCAGGCCTGGAGGCGTGCCTGCATCTATTAGTTAAGTGGCAAAAGGGATACAGAAATACAGTATACTGTCTTGCAGTGAATATTACGTCATAAAATAAATGGGCACACTATGTTTTGTCACCAGCTTCCCACACTGACTATATTCTGCAGCGTTTCACACTTTCCTTAGGTGCGCTCATCCTATGTAGAATTGGCTTACAATTATCATGAAAGTAAGTGCGAAGAATACATATAGTTCGACCTCATCCTCCTATTGAAAGTAGATCAGTCTCGATTAAAACAAACGTGTTAACATTTTAGTGTTGCTAATAGATTCAGTTAACAATGTATTTAGTTGTTAACTCCTTTCCGAAGTGTGAGCTGTAAGAAGTTAGTTGTTTTATTTGCAGCATAAAATCGTATTATAGATTTAAGTGTTAGGAAGTATTTTCTGCGAAATATCTGTATGGAGTGTAGCTATATGTGGAAGTGAAACATGGACAATTGGGACGAGAAGAGAATAGGAACTTTCGAAAAATGGTACTACAAAAAATGGTTCAAATGGCTCTGAGCACTATGGGACTTAACATCAGTGGTCATCAGTCCCCTAGAACTTAGAACTACTTAAACCTAACCAACCTAAGGACAACACACACATCTATGCCCGAGGCAGGATTCGAACCTGCGACCGTAGCAGTCGCGCGGTTCCGGACTGAGCGCCTAGAACCGCTAGACCACCGCGGCCGGCAATGGTGCTACAGAAGAATGCTGAAAATTTGGTCGGTGGTCAAGTAACTAACGAGGTACTGAACAGAATTTGGGAGAAAAGAAATTTGTGACACAAGATGACTAAAAGAAGAGCTCGGTTAAATAGGAAACATTCTCAAACAACAAAGCATCACCAGTTTAGAAGTGAGGGAAGTGTGGGGGGTATAAATTTTAGAGGAAGACGTGAGTATGAATGCAGTAAGCAGGCTGAGAAAGATGAGAGTTGCAGTAGTTTGTCGGAGATTATGAGGCTTGCATAGGATAGAGCAGGGTGGAGAGCTGCACCAAACAAGTCTTTGGACTGAAGACAACAACAACAAAAAATTCATACAAAATAAGCAAAAGGACTGTTGAAATGTCGTTCTTCTGACCACATGATGAAGTAGGGGGTACTTAGAAACTTCTAAAGGCCTTATACGTTGTTATATAACAGGGTGTTCATTACGTACTTGTTTGTCCACTACTTGTAAAACACCAGGAAATGTATGTTAGTAAGACGTAACATTCGACAGCAAGTTCTGGAATGTATCAAATATCAAATTTATACCTTACAACTGTGACTCGTGGTCTGTATCCAGAGAAACTCACAAATAACAGAAATTTCGAGGCTTGAGAGGCACCGCATATATGTAATTGTGGCGGATCGAACAGTTACACGCGAATCGTAGGATGAACCCACGGTAACCACACGAGTCGTCCAATTGAGACTGGCACTGTTACTCATCTCGAGTTCTGAGAGCATTTCATCCTTACGGCAGTTTCTTTGCACAGGGAACCTGTGGGCGCAACTGACTTCTTTTTGTAATGTAGCTATTATTGTAAAACTCTGTGACAGATTGAAACTACAAGCTGGACAGATACTCGATACCGAACCCTAGGCTTTCAGGGTCAATCTCATGACGTATCCAGGCACCATGCACCATTAACACTCATCACCCTACTCCCTCCTCTCTCCTCCTCCGCCCCTCCCAGAAAAGCTTGCAGTACGCCCAAACACTGATGATGGCCTTTTGCATGCCTACAATCCACATTCGGCTAAGGTCATTGCGGCAGTTGTGCAAATACCATTGTTCTGTTCAGGCCTGAAACAGTTTCACTCCGTCAGAAAATTACAGAACAGCGTACACTCGCCTACAGAGTTAATATTCATTCTAGAAGTACGTTAATTATTAAGCAAGAGAGAATTTATAAGCTTCTCGGTTTTGCCCTTGCAGCATGTATCGGGGTTGATTCATATTAAACTGGTCGTGGTACTGTACTAAAGTCTTTTTATTGCTATTTATTTTCCATACTCATTCTAAAGTAGGTGCATCACTTTAAAAGTACTTCTTTCCACAAATAAGAAAAACGTTGGAGTAGTTTGCAGAGGCCGGCCGCGGTGGCCAAGCTGTTGCAGGCGCTCCAGTCCGGAACCGCGCGATTGCTACGGTCGCAGGTTCGAATCCTGCCTTGGGCATGGATGTGTGTGATGTCCGTAGGTTAGGTAGGTTTAAGTAGTTCTGAGTTCTAGGGGACTGATGACCTCAGATGTTAAGTCCCATAGTGCTCAGAGCCATTTGAACCATTTAGTTTGCAGAGTTACTTCAAACAATGTGCCATCGTTCGGATCGTGAAATGCGTGGTTCATGTCAGCAACATTGGAAAACTGTCGGACTGCGTGCCTTCGGCATCCTCGTTCTAAAATAGCGAGCGTTACTCGGCGACGCTTTGAGTGCGAGCAGCCGCTGAAGCAACTGGTAACGCAGTGATGCATAAACGAGAACAAAAGCGGGAGGCCGCTTTTCTGAGAAGACCCACGCCGCCCGCCCGCCCTCTGCTCTGCCAGTTCGCCCTCCGTCCATTCGTATTTAAATCGTGAGGGCTGTGTCTTTGAAGGACAGAGACGGTCGCGCCGCGGGCAGCCGTGACGCATCGCGGGCCTTGTACGAGGCCGGTATCACGGCGCAGATTAATACCTCGGCGCGCCCCATCCCGCGCGCTGACGGCTTACAAGGCGCGCCACACATCACACGGCCGCGCCGGCGCTGTCGGCCGCTACGCGACAAGGCACGGCGCCGGCGATAGAATAAAAGTCACGACCCCGCATCTCTGCGTATCAATGCAGGGCGGGAGAGAGAGAGAGAGAGAGAGAGAGAGAGAGAGAGAGAGAGAGAGAGAGAGAGTGCACCTCACGTATTCATCTACAGAGATCATACAACACACTTGTTGTTGAGGAGCAGGGGTCTAACCACTGCTGAACCCCTCAATGTGAATTGACTGAAGAGGGAAAGTGTTACACCATAAAGAACCAGTGCGATATACAGGGTGAAAAGTATTTAAACCGACAAACTCTGGGAGGTTGTAGGGGACCTCAAGACAAATATTTTTCTCTAATGTAATTTTTTCCTATGAAGATCTTCAGTTGTAGGCAACTGCTGTCCACCAGTGTAGTAGTCCGTTGTCTCTGTTTACTAATGAAGCGATACACTTGGAGTGAGTACACTGATATGGTTGGTGCGTACTACGTAGCGCACCACGACGGACGAGCTGCAGAGCAGGTTTATCAACAACAATATTCTACTTGCCGTATCCCGCATCATTGCTGCTGTGTACCAACGTCTGCGTGAGACCGGGTCATTTAGCAGTGGTACCTGTAACAGTGTTAAATGCATCCTACATTTCCATCCTCTTGTGTTGTTTACCGATGACGCAACGTTCGGGCGTGATGGAGTCTTCAACATGCACAATTCGCATGTTTGGGGTGAGGATAACCCACATGCCACAGTTACTAGCGCTCATCAAGTGCGGTTCTTCGTTAATGTGTGGGTCGGTGTTGTTGGGGACTGTTTAATTGGACCGTATGTGCTACCTAGGCCATTAAATGGCAGGCACTATTACAATTTTCTCGCCAGAGCATCGCCAGAATTGCTGGAAGATGTCCCGCTCCCTAAAAGACAACGCATGTGGTTCCAACATGACGGGGCGCCGGCACATTTCAGTCGTCGTGTGCGTCAATTCCTGGACCGACGGTTCCCAGAAACGTGGAGTGGCAGAGGTGGTCCTGTACCATGGCCTGTTCGATCCCCAGACATGTCCCCTCTGGACTTTTTGTGTGGGGAGAGATGCGCAATCTTGTTTACGCAACTCCTGTTGCATCAGAAGAGGATCTGGTTGCCTGGATAGTAGCAGCAGCAGCAGGAACAATTCAGGGTACTCCTGGGGTTTTTGCCTGTGTCAGACAGAACATGATCCGACGGTGTAACCTTTGTTCACGTGTCAATGGAGGCATTTTTGAAAATCTACTGTAATTTAAATTGGGTTTTGTTAATGTGTTGTCTCTTGCTCATAAAAAAATGGAAAAGTATTCGTTAGTTTAATTAATTTGCCGCCAGAGAAATCTTCCTCTACCGGTTTAAATTCTCCGCATAGGAAAAAATGACATTACGGAAAAATATTTGTTTTCATGTCCCCTACAATCTCCCAGAGTTTGTCAGTTTAAATACTTTTCACCCTGTATATCACACTCTCTGAATGTTTCCATAGCATAACCCATATTAAATTATTAACCCTTTGTTTCCTGACATAAGAAAAAATTTACTTTTTAACATTTTCTTTGCAGAATTGATGCTATTGTGGCCTCAAATGACGGTAAGATTTTTTGTACAATTTTATTTTATTTTTCACAACTTTTTTCTCTCCTGGTACTCAGAAGTACCGTCAGACTCCATGGACAGAATCACAATATGCGCAGAAAAATGCTCCAATTTTTATAACTTGTACTTTATTCCACATAAATATTAAATATTTTTACAATAGAAAATTAATTAACAGAAATATGATATTTCTGAATTTTTTTAAAAATTTCGCATAAATTTATTCTAGAGCAACTTCACAATACATAGTAACTTAGCTATACATTTTTGACAGTATATACATATCACATATTTAGTGTTAGTGATACCTCGTGAAATTGTAGGAAACAGTTCTTTTTCTCATTGTAGTACAAATACCCTTTACATGTACTACATTGTGAATGTGGTGTCGACTGAATTTTATTTTTCGCACACATTTCGCATCGTCCTCTTTTACAACTGAACACTACAAAATGGTTTTCTCAGTTGCCAAGACGTACATTCTGCGAACAGAAAAGTTATCCTTCCTTCTCTTTGGGGGAGTTATTTCATCTTTACCAGAGTTTCTCTTTTTGAGATTTGGCACTTGCTGTTCATTCATTACCCTAGTGCCAAAGAACTCCTGAATTCCAGCAGTGGCAGTGCCCCATGTAGATCACTGGAAATGACGTAAGCATTGACAAAAGCAATTTCTATTGCTCCCCAGAAGAGACGGTGCCACTGTTTCTTTGATCGCCTGTCAAGACCATAAGTTGAACGTAATCTGTCTGCATGATCCACACCACCCATGTGTTTATTGTAATCACATACAATAACTGGTCATGGTATAGTCATACTAGTTCCAGCTTTCTGTTTTCTTGTCACTACGCTCTGTTCAGTGCCATGGAAGTTTGACGCAAAATACACTACTTTATTTTCCCTCCATTGAAATACTGTCAGGTCTAAAGATGACTCTCTGTGATTTGATTCCCCACGGTTTAGACATTTTTCTTTAGGTAAATTCCCTGGCAAACCTTTCCTGTTTGTTCTAATTGTTCCACAGGCAAATGTATTTATGGATTTCTGTGTGAGAAAAAGTGGACAGAACAACTAGTGAGAGGTAACGTATTGTTGCTACAATAAACTGTTCGCACAACCTGACGGTACTAATAAGTCCGCCTTATATTTTCCACTTTATCTCATTCACTTGTAACGTAATGCTTCAAGCTATTATAAAAAAACAAAGAAGGTAAGTACGTACAATGGAAAACTCAACGGAAGTTTCAATAAACTGCACACAAATTCAGGCAACACCATGGAAACAAGCACGTACAATCTTCTGTTTTCACAGCAGCGCGCGAAAAACAATTTCAAGCTCTGACCGCCAGAGAGGTCTATGTATTGCACAATAACATCTATGAAACAGTAGAGCAGAGTTACTGTTACGTACCGACAGGCTTTCAGATCACAAAACTGTACCACGAGAAAATAATGAGAGTCGAAACTTACTGGTACTTTTAAGTACCGTCAGGCAACAAAGGGTTAAATTTTCATTCTGTTCGGAACTGAAGGCCATCAGTATAAGCCGTGACCCCTTGAAAATAAATAAGCTGCACGCTTGTATTCCGTGTACCATTGAACCAAACTGCCTCCGAGTGTTATCTTGAGGGATTTGTGGAGATTTCCTCGCATCATCTGCGCAAACGTAAATTATTAGAGCTGCAATTCTCTTTGATGAGTATAATGGCCACAACAGTGCATTTCTGTTATTCGGTTTAGTGTTGTTGCCGCGACTGATAGGGTATTTCAGGTGCATGAAAAGTGTAAGATGTTGACTGAACGCTACGAAGAACACGCAGATGTCACGTACTCCTGTGACACAGCATTATCAGCACCTAACAGTGTTTGAAATGGGTCTCACTGTGGTTCTCCATCTGGCCAAATTGTTGATTTGTCCAATATCCACATTTTTGGGGCACAAAGAAGTGACAGTGGTCCGATGGTGGACTGCATTCGGACTTGAGGGTGGCATACTCTTCGTGAAGGTCACTGTCAACCACGTCTGACCACCACAAGGGAGGATCGCCGAATTTTGTGCCAAGCAAATCGTAAGCCAGTATGAGATATTCACTCGGCAGCGGAATGTGCGCTGATATGGCAGTTGAACATTTCCTGTATCCAGAAAGGCCCGTACAGGACCTGCAACATGCGGTCGTGCATTACCCTGCTGAAATGTAGCGTTTCACAGGGATCGAATGAAGGGTACAGGCACGGGTCGTAACACATCTGAAGCGTAACGTCCACTGTTCAAAGTGCCGTCAATGCGAACAAGAGCTGACCGAGACGTGTAACCAATGTCACCCCATACCATCACGCCTGGTGATACGCCAGTATGGCGATGACGAATACACGCTTCCAATCTGCGTTCACACCGCGATGTCGCCAAACACTGATGCGACTATCATGATGCTGTAAACAGAACCTGGATTCATCCGAAAAAATGACGTTTTGCCATTCGTGCACCCAGGTTCGTCGTTGAGTACACCATCGCAGGCGCTCCTGTCTGTGATGCTGCGTCAAGGGTAACCGCAACCATGGCCTCCGAGCTGATAGTCCATGCTGCTGCAAACGTCTCCATCTGTTGACTCAGGGGTCGAGACGTGGCTGCACGATCCGTTACAGCCATGCGGATAAGATGCCTGTCATCTCGACTGCTAGTGATACGAGGCCGTTGGGATCCAGCACGGCGTTCCTGAACCCACCGATTGCATATTCTGGTTACAGTCATTGGATCTCGACTAACGCGAGCAGCAATGTGGCGATACGATAAACTGCAATCGCGACAGGCTACAATCCGACCTTTATCAAAGTCGGACACGTGATGGTACGCATTTCTCCTCCTTACACGAGGCATCACAACAACGTTTCACCAGGCAACGCCGGTCAACTGCTGTTTGTGTATGACAAATCGGTTGGAAAGTTTTCCTCATGTCAGCACGTTTTAGGTGTCGCCACCGGCGTCAGCCTTGTGTGAATGCTCTGAAAAGCTAATCATTTGCATATCACAGCATCTTCTTCCTGTCGGTTAAATTTCGTGTCTGTAGCAAGTCATCTATGTGGCGTAGCAATTTTGATGGCCAGTTGTGTACTTGTAGATACAGCAGATGCCAGTCTAACACTCATTGAAACGATCGTAACAATATGTGAGTGATCCACAAAAAAAAGTTTTTCACGGAACACACTTTCAACCTTGCAAGATAGAATTAAAAGACGAGTAGAAAACTTGAGTGAAGAGTCTTCATTACCTCTGTGCGAAGGAAACGCAATGAAATTCGCTGTTGCGTTATTTTCATGTACATTGTTTATATTTTCCGCAAAATACTAAGACTATTCCCATAACAGCCTTTCCATCCGGGGTAGCAAGCAAGTACTGTCTCTGAAGCCCGTATAACTGAGAGCACAACGTGTTACGCCGTGCGCCGAGCACTGCAGGGGCACGGGTCGCGGGCCGGCGTGGCAGCGGGGACGGCCACCGCATGGCCGGCAGCTGGCGGCGCCCACGGTTAAAATTAACACCCACCCTCCGCCGTCCGGAGTCCACCCCTACGGCACCGCTGATTAAGCCATTTCGCTACGGCGAGCTGCGGCCGGTAATTGATTCATCGTGCGTGGCCCTGCGCGCGCTCTCGCTTCCCTGTCTGCGGATTTCTAGAAGGCCGATAATTCATGGGTATTAATCTCTCCCTGTGACTAGCCGGACGCGAACTGCGTGCGGCCCCAACGCGGGCGAGCAACGGCGGCGTGAAGCCCGTCCGCAGCAGGGGGAGGATAAGTGTGGTGCGTCCTCCAGTGCGCAGAGCGGTGTGTCCGTCCAGGCAGACACGTCGCCCCTGCGGATGGGAGTCTGTTGCTGTCCCATCGGCGAAGATTTGCTCGTCGTGGTGAAGCGTGGAGACGGGTGCGTGGCTGGTTTATTTTCGGAGCTCGTATGATTAATTTAGTCGACAGCCAACATTGAAAAACATTTATTAAAAAAAAGGCCGGTTTCGAGTATTTACATCTACATCTAAATCCATTCTCCGCAAGTCACCTGACGGTGTGTAGCGGAGGGTACCTTGAGTACCTCCATCGGTTCTCCCTTCTATTCCAGTCTCGTATTGTTCGTGGAAAGAAGGATTGTCGCTATGCCTCTGTGTGGGCTGTAATCTCTCTGATTTTATCCTCATGGTCTCTTCGCGAGATATACGTAAGAGGGAGCAATATATTGCTTGACTCCTCGGTGAAGGTATGTTCTCGAAACTTTAACAAAAGCCCGTACCGAGCTACTGAGCGTCTCTCCTGCAGAGCCTTCCACTGGAGTTTATCTATCATCTCCGTAACGCTTTCGCGATTACTAAATGATCCTGTAACGAAGCGCGCTGCTCTCCGTTGGATCTTCTCTATCTCTTCTAACAACCCTATCTGGTACGGATCCCACATTGGTGAGCAGTATTCAAGCAGTGGGCGAACAAGTGTACTGTAACCTACTTCCTTTGTTTTCGGATTGCATTGCCTTAGGATTCTTCCAATGAATCTGTCTGGAATCTGCTTTACCGACGATCACCTTTATATGATCATTCCATTTTAAATCACAAGTAACCAAGGATCGTCAAGTGACATATATAATGTTAGGCCATAATATGTTTTGGTATAATCCATACACATTAAAACTGTATGTACATACGTATGTGTATGTGTTCCCTAAATCCTCCTAAACCACTGGACCGATTTCAACTAGATTTCGTACACATATCATTTACTGTCTGCAAAGAATGTGGGGCAAGAACCACCCACCTATAAAAGGGGTGGCGTTGAAACAGCACTGTAGCACACGATGCGATACTACCTGTACTTAAGTTATCCGTATTTGAGAATAACAGCAATTAGAGACTTTTAACGAAGTTTACGCTTAGTCCCAAACCTTTACGAAACTTTTCCTCGCGGACGATTCCCCACAAAATGACGAAAGGAGGAAAGTTTGTCGGTTACTACGGTTTCGCGGTTCGTGCAGTTAAGCTGTCGTAGGAACCATGACATTTTAATTTATTTCTTCTTTTCTAATAAATCTATTCGTTACACATTATGCAGACAGTATCCACACACCCCGCTGAATGTACCTACAAAAATATATCGTTGTACGACGCACAGTTCGGGAGGTTTGCGCGAGAAACTGCCGCATCATACATGACGTTTTAATTTATTACTTTACTTCTTTACTACTAACTTTATTCACAACACTATTTGGCCAATTTCGGTAAGAGTCTAGGAACCGATGACCTCAGCAGTTTTGTCCTATAGGCATACACTCTACTAAAACTAACTTATGCTAAGAACAACACACGCACACACACACAGACACACGCAAACACACACACAGACACACGCAAACACAAACACAGACACACGCAAACACACACACAGACACACGCACACACACACACACACACACACACACACACACACACACACACAGACACACGCACCCACACACACACACACACACAGACACACGCACACACACACACACACACACAGACACACGCACACACACACACACACACACACAGAGACACACGCACACACACACACACACACAGACACACACGCACACAGACACACACAGACACACACACGCACACACACACACACAGACACACACGCGCACACGCGCACGCCCGCACGCGCACGCGCACGCGCGCACACGCACGCGCACGCCCGCACACGCACGCGCGCGCGCACGCGCACGCGCACGCGCACACGCACGCGCACACGCACACGCACACGCACACACCGATGCCCGAGGGAGGACTCGCATCTCCGGCGGGAGGCGGGATATGCCGCGTAATCCGTGACATGGCGTCTCTAACGTCGCGGCCACTCCACGCGACTCATTGTGTACCGGCAAGTTTCACAACACGTATTATATCTACTTCTTACTGGAATGCCACCGCAACACTGGACAACTATGCCACCAGCGCACCTACACAAGTTTCGCGGGAGTAAAGTCAGAACGCGCACCTTTTTCGATTTCTGTTCTGTCCAGCTTTTAAAGCAAGTTGTTCCATTGCGTGACGTATTCATTACATTGCAGATTCAGCATGTCTGAACGTTTTGCACCAGTGTCATTTCATATCGTAGCTACTGCATTTGATTCATCCCCATCGATCAATTCGTTAAATGCCACTACGTTTGATTAATTTCATTGTGTACACAGTGTGACTGGCCTGTACTTTTCCGACAGCGTCGACTCGCCTCGGTCCGGATTCGTGTTCTGGTTTCTCTTGGCCGGCGATTCTACAGTCTGTATCAGCAGGTCGGCACCGCCGCTTCGCTACAATCACAAACATCACGCGCGAGATCAGAGTTAGCCGCTAAATTTAATCTAAGTGCCCAATAAAAGGCGGCGAACGGCGCCATGTGTTTCCTAACTTCGACACCAGATTAAAGCGATAAGTAAGTAGCGGCCGAGCCGAGTCAACAAACACTGCCGCTCGCGGCCGGCCGCCCCGCGCTTGGCAGTGGCTTCGCTTCGATCGCGCCGCCAGGCGCCGCACCCGACTCGCCAACCGTATCGATTTCGTCATCGGCGGCTTGACGCTTCGCCAAACGCCGAGTTTGTGTTTACGTTGTAGCCGACGTTTCCACTTTAATTCTGAAAGGCACGTCGCCTTCCGAATCAACTGCGTGTCTTACCCGAGTGGCGCTACTTGTGAACACGTAAGCACAGCTAGGAAGCTGCATTAAAACACAAACTATTGTCTTAGGTGTCAAAAAGAATGGAATCGTATGATTCAAAGGCGGAGATGGCGTCTTTGACTCTAAAATTGCCTTGTCATATCTACTGCCCCCGGTTTATATCTGTTTCAAAAGTCTTGCTTGAGCTCTAAAACACTTGTTTAGGTTGAACGTTCCAAACGTTTTGGAGTAAAATTAGAGTAGAAAAGAGAGTGTATGGAACAGATAGTTAAGTCATTTCTGTCTGCTGGTAGTCAAAATTTGTTAGTTAAAATCTTCCTGTAATGTCACTCGTTCTCCTTGGTGCACAGACCGAATATCATATGATGGTACCCCAGGATTTGGACAGTATCTTAACTCACCTGTGGGCATTTTCATCAAACTAAGATCTACTGGATTTTCCTGTTTTTCTTTTTCATATCTGGCGACTCAGCTACAAATTTACTATAAGATAGCAATGGGGCTGCCGTACTAGTGTACTGCGACAGTACTTACATGAAGAGGTCATAACCAAAGGGTAGGAGTATACCTCATGTAGTTTTGAGAAAATTGTAGTTTAAGTTCACAAGGTTTCAGAGTTACATTGGGATTGCAAAATGAAACTTAAAATTTTTTGTGAATATTAGACATAAAACTATCTCGTGGAGGCAGTGTGTGTCATAGTGGGGCTCGGTGGATACCCGATACTCACAGCTATTATGTATCGCGCGACAACACAGAGACAGACGTCTTAGGGAAGTAAATACAGACCTTGAGAGAGCTCAAAACTGGAGAGTGAGTTCGTGGTACAGTGAGTGGGACAACTGGGAAAAGGCTCGTAGGATGTATGTGTTGTTCCCTAACACCGGGCAACGATTGAGAATCAAACATGTCGATCCCAGACGGAGCATGCATTATTTCTTAACACGGCAACGGGCCGTACCCCTCGCATTTGCTGCGTGTGGACTTCCTTCAGGAGCTTGATCGTGCCTGTGGAAAGAGAGGGTCCATAGAACATATACTTTTATCCTGTGGCGCAGGAAAGACGGCGTAATACAAACCACTTAAAGACCAGTCCTTGTACTGATGTCAACGTCTGTGCACACAGAATATCTAGAGTGCTAGGAGTACTCGCAACAACGTGAGTACAGGCGGCAACGAGCGCAGGCGACGTGGGAGCAGATATCCAATACTAGGGAAGCACTCAACATTAGTGGCGCTAGCAGAGCAGATCAGAGGAGAGCGGCACAGGCGTTGAGTGAGGCGTAAATGTAAATTGACAAGTTCTTCGAACCTGACCTATGGATTTGGATGGTAACGTTGGTGATGATGCAAAGTACTAACATAGATTAGGCTATACTCTGAACTGGCAACTACCAAGTAATACTAACACAGGTGTATATAGTGTGACAAAGTCCAAGTTGTGCCGTGGTTCGGAATCCACTTTAAGCTGTAGGGTCTCCAGCAACTGGCTGGGTAAGTCAGTTCATAGGTCAGGGGAAGGGAACGACTTAGTACACCCAACAGGGCTGTGCCTAGGAAAACACTGTGGTGTTCAAAACAATCTTAGAATTGATGACTGCTTTACTTTAACGCAGGTGAATGTTGTATCATAGGCATGGAACAATACTGACCATTACATTATACAGAACACAACGAACATGGACATAAACACATGGTAGAGGTCTAAAAAACCTAGAATAGTAAAATCATAAACGGTATAATAATTAAACGTCAGTCGTGACTGTCACCATAGTGCCACGAAATAAAAATAAATAAATACAGAGAGTTCATTAGACAGCAATACCACATTGTAAGACAAATTCAGATGGCTCTGAGCACTATGGGACTTAACATCTGAGGTCATCAGTCCCCTAGAACTGAGAAATACTTAAACGTAACTAACCTAAGGACATCACACACATCCATGCCCGAGGTATGATTCGAACCTTCGACGGTAGCGGTCGCACGGTTCCAGACTGAAACCCCTAGAACCTCTCGGCCACTCCGGCCGGCCATTGTAATACAAATGTAAGAAAGGAGAACAGCATACGCTGCCGTGTAGAATAGATGGAAAGTAGAACTCTTTCCTGTCTTCCGATCTTCTTAATGCAGAACACGTTGATTTTAAGCATTTCCATTTCATAATTAGTTTTAGATTACCAACTACGGTATATGAGGTTCCCAGAAATGTTGCAACAAACTTAGAGGGATTGTAGAGGGTGCCTTGAGGAACGAATCGAGGACAGGAATTCGTGTCTAGAAACGTCACTGCAGAGCGTCGAAGTTAAAGGCACGTTCACCTGCCACTGGGTCACCCCTTCAGCAGCAAACGTGACTTTGCGAGACGTTCCGCTTACGGTCCGTCTGCGTACAGTGATCGCGAGGTATGGCGACGATCGATGACCGCTAGTGGAGAAGATGGAGAACTGCTGCATATACAAGCCTTATCTCCTATGACTGCCGTGATGTCTTGGCGGATGATGGTTTCGGGCCCAAGTCTCCCTCTGCATTTTATTTTTTTTTTCTGTGTACCGAAAAACGTTGGAGATTTTAGAGGATTCCACAAGAAAATAAAGTGAGAACGAAAGCCTGTGTCCAAAACCGTCATCTGCAGCAACTAGCTCCACCTTCTGCACTAGCTATTGTAGCAGCAATTAGACGCAATCACTGAATAACAAAGAACGTAGCGAGAAGTTCCACCTGGACTCCTTCAGCGAACGAAGTCACGTTTGTTGCCGAAGGGGTGCCTGTAATTTCGAAGCTCTGTTTCTGGACAAGGGTTCCTATCCTCGACTTGTTCCTCAAGACGCCCTGTACAACCCCTCGAAGTTTATGGCAACATTTCTGGGACACCCTGTATATAGCTGCATCTTTGCTAAAACACTAAGAAACAAAATAAGTTTCGTGATATGTACATGTACAACTTAACACGTGAAAACGCAGCATGTCTTAGTACACTACTGGCCATTAAAATTGCTACACGAAGAAGAAATGCAGATGATAAACGGGTATTCATTGGACAAATATATTATACTAGAACTGACATGTGATTACATTTTCACGCAATTTGGGTGCATAGATACTGAGAAATCAGTACCCAGAGCAACCACCTCTGGCCGTAATAACGGCCTTGATATGCCTGCGCATTGAGTCAAACAGAACTTGGATGGCGTGTACAGGTACAGCCGCCCATGCAGCTTCAACACGATACCACAGTTCATCAAGAGTAGTGGCTGGCGTATTGTGACGAGTCATTTGCTCGGCCACCACTGACCAGACGTTTTCAATTGGTAAGTGATCTGGAGAATGTGCTGGCCAGTGCAGCAGTCTAACATTTTCTGCATCCAGAAAGGCCCGTACAGGACATGCAACATGCGGTCGTGCATTATCCTGCTGAAGTGTAGGGTTTTCTGAAATGTAACGTCCCCTGTTCAAAGTGCCGTCAATGTACACAAGAGGTGACAGAGACGTGTAACCAATCGTACCCCGTACCATGTCACCAAACACGGATGCGACCATCATGATCCTGTAAACAGAACCTGGATTCATCGTGTACCAAAGTTCGTCGTAGAGTACACCATCGCAGGCGCTCCTGTCTGTGATGCAGCGCGAAGGGTAACCGCAGCCATGGTGTCCGAGCTGTGATAGTCCATGTTGCTGCAAACGTCGTCGAACTGTTCGTGCAGGTGGTTCTTGTCCTGCAAACGTCCTCATCTGTTGACTCAGGGCTCGAGACGTGGCTGCACGATACGTTACAGCCATGCCGATAAGATGCCTGTCATCTCGACTGCTAGTGATACGAAGCCGTTGGGATCTTCTTCCTGTCGGTTAAATTTCGCGTCTGTAGCACGTCATCTTCGTGGTGTAGCAATTTTAATGGCCAGTAGTGTAAATAGGTGGTACGTGAAATGTATATCAGAGCAAAGAAAAATGAAATAAAATTAATTAAAAAAGTGAAGAACCAGCATAGGATGTACCAGGTTTGCGGAGGAAAAATCGTCAGAAGAAACTCTGTTCCTTCACGTTGGGAGTTCAAAAGTAGTACGGTCTGTTTTTTCTTTCACTCGTGGAATCCCTTCTCCATTGATAGTAGGAGGATGAAGCGTCAGCACTGCTGGAGCGAGGTGTTTGGGGGTGGGGTCGGCTGTTTACCGGCCGGAAGCGAGCCTGCAGGAAGCCGGTTTCAGCGCCGCGCCGGCAGAATCGAGCCTCTGTACCGCAGGGCGAGGCGAGGCGGTCGCCGAGAGACAACCCGGCACCGCACAGCACGGCACGGCACGCCACGCCGCAGCGCAGCCCCGCCACGCCGCAAGTCGTATAACGCCGGGCTGCGCCGCTCCACGCCGCATACACACGGCCGGCTAAAATTAGGGATGGCGAACAAAGAGGCCGTCTGCTCTACACGCGGCGGTGGAGACGAGAGGCACGGCCCCTACAACCCCCCTCGTTGCAGGCCACCGCCGCCAAAGCTTTGGCCGCGGGAAAATTTATTAATCACAGAAAATGGCATTTACAGTCGCCGCGGGCCGTTTTATGTGCGGCCAGATCCCGCGCGCTCGGCCTGTGTTATCGTTGCCGCCGCTTTGACGTCAACCCTGCGGAGAGCCGGCAACCCTTTTGTCCGAGCGTGTGTGGTTGGAGGTGTGTGTGGTCGAGAGCGATGTCGGGAGCGTGCCCACCAGCGAATAATTAGGCGCCGTGCCAGCAAACGCGGCCGCCGGCGTGGCCAGACCTTCAGTTCAGCGTGCGTCCATTGACTGCCGTAAGGCAACTCCACAACGCTGGCACCTCCTAATTACTATAAAAACTTCTCGCGGACATACAGCGTCAGATCTGAGACCGATCACCACGTTCTTCGTCAGGAGACGATTCTCCTCCGGGAGAAAAGTCTGCCTTCTTTATAGCGGGGTTCAAGCCTGTCATTGGTCGAGTGTCGTCGCTTTTCTCACTTCTTTCGGCGAATTGACGTCACCTGGAGGGCGGAATTCTCATGCGCAAACGCAAGAACTCGGCAATGAGGCAGCAAGCCCTCTCTCCCTGATGGCGATTGAGGGCCGGACGGGGACCCTAGACCACTCCTGGCATCGCCTATGCCGTTAAGATTTACCTTTTTGTTTTATTCATTTGAAAACGCTTCGTCTCAGTTGCTCGCATCCGTGCACCCTTGAGAGTATAGCCTCCGTTTCGAGAGCCCAGTAATTAATAACACAATTTAGAAAACTGTCTGCAACAATGGCCAAGTCTGTGTGCCGAGGGGTCCAAATACGATGTCTCCTCCATCTGTGTCAATGTAGATATAAAAAATGAAAAGAGTGGACAATTTCGCCTATTGAAAGAGGCGTCAATTTACGCGGGTGAACTCCTAGCCATTGAAAGGACACTTCAATACAGCAGAACCATCACAGCTAACCCTATCGTTGTACAAGTACTTCCAACAATTGCTAAATGCAACGGGAGTTGCTATTTACCACACGAAACACCAGCTGCTGTATCAGAGCAACAAACAAACCGCACCAAGTATCATTTATTTGGACCAAAAGGCATGATGGAATTTTGGGGAACGAGAAAGACGACCAAATAATGGATTACAAGCGTGATGCATTTCAGCGGTTGATCTAATTGCTGTGATCAGATATAAGCAAAAGCGAATGGAACAAGACAATGGAGACCGCAAATACGCACTAGCACGCTTGGTAGCAAACAAATCTGTCCACATTTGCCGAAGACCCAACGGTACAGTGAAAGGTGACTTAAGAGAGTTAAGTCAGTTCAACCACGTTTATTACCGACAATACCCACAGAACATACGTCATAATATCACCATAATAAGACTACAGTGAGATTCAGGACGTCAACCACATTACTACATATATTTTCGCCGCCGAAGATATGAAAGATAATCAGACTGACTACGTACGGAGCTGGTCCATGTGAATCATGAACGTCCCTCGAATGTGTTAGTGCACGTAGACAACTCTGAATATAGACATTTACAAATTTCATTAGAATTTGTGCTAGAAGTTGGGACTAAATTGTGTGTGTGTGTGTGTGTGTGTGTGTGTGTGTGTGTGTGTGTGTGTTTGTATAATGACCCTCCAGTGGATCTTGCGTATCCTTAAACACTGCCATCAAAAACTTGTTTGGAATTTTTATTTTTTTGCTGTAGGTGAAGATGGATGTTTCGTTTCCGTCCATGTATGATAAGCTCTGATGAACAAGAAATTAGAAATGAGGCACTGTGGTTTTCACTTACCCATTTTTATGTGACTGAGGCAAGTGATAGTCCACTGTTTCAGATTTTTAACGAACTTTGTTTACTTACCTGAGTTTGCTGCAAATCACGCATTTAATAAAAACGGCATTGTGAGTAAGGGTACCAGTGTTGGACATGTCTTGCAATCACAAATTGGCATAGTAAATATTTATTAATGACAGATTAGGGTTTCTTTCATACTCACTGGCACCTGTAACACTGCTGATAAACGGAAACGCTTACTACATTACAGAAAGAAATACGAATGGATGAAAATTGTTCACCCAAAATGAAGTTCCGATTTGGGCAGTTTTGGGCGTGGCCTAAGCAAGAAGTACAGTGTGGAGAGAGAAATCAGTCCTTCTAGTAATGTAATATATATATTTTTTTATCGCTGCACAATTTTCGGACCTTCACAGTAGACCTTAACAGGTAACACCCTGAGCCAGGTGTGCTGGACAATCAGCCGCGTGGGGCAGTTGGCGAATATGGAGAGACGTTGCTAAATGGTGGACATTGTTGTTCTTTGACTGGGCAACCACTTCCTTCGGTTTTCGAAACACAGGTATTTCTCTCCCAAGCTACCTTCAGGCTCATAATCTCCAGGAGGGAACTGTCCATTAAAAACTGTCCACACCCTTTCTCTATGTTCTTCGTTTCATCTCTATGTTCTTCGTTTCATCTCTATGTTCTTCGTTTCATCTCTATGTTCTTCGTTTCATCTCTATGTTCTTCGTTTCATCTCTATGTTCTTCGTTTCATCTCTATGTTCTTCGTTTCATCTCTATGTTCTTCGTTTCATCTCTATGTTCTTCGTTTCATCTCTATGTTCTTCGTTTCATCTCTATGTTCTTCGTTTCATCTCTATGTTCTTCGTTTCATCTCTGTACTCTTTGTTTCATCTCTGTATTCTTTGTTTCATCTCTGTATTCTTCACGTTTTGCTGCCGGCACACAATCGCCTTGTTCGTTGGGGCTCAGGTGGATTGTTACTGTACTGGGCGGACGTGGGCTTATGAAGAAAAATGTGTATCCTTTTGTACCTGTCAAGACTAAGTGATATCGACATTCTACTTTGCACTTCACCCAAGGAATTCTCATCTACAAAGCATGCATCCCAAGATAAAAAATACCGGTTTTTGCATGTTATACTATAGCTTACTGATCCTAAATGAAATGTTTACCATGTCACTATTGTCCTGACTTTGCTGATTTACCGAGAAAATTACTAAAGCTTATCTGAATGTCCTTATTTACGAGAGCTATTCGAAAAGTAAAGTTCCATAAGGTCAGGTTCAACAACCGTAAAGTATTTTGTAAAATACATTTGAACCATCAGCTATTTATTTGTACAATTACATCTACCCGTTTCGGTTATTAATTACCCTCCAGAGTGTAATGGTATAACAGATTAGTTTAAAGCATCCCACATTATTTATATGCTTAACAACATCGAAGTTATCCAGTGAAATTGTCCTAACACAAGTTATAAAGGGTGTTTATACTATTTCACTGGATAATTTAAATATTGTTCGGCTTCAAAGGAATATGGGGTGCTTTTAACTAATCTTTTGCACCCTACATCCTGGAGTATGGTTAATAACCGAAACCGGTAGATGACTAACTGGAAAAATAAACAACTGTTCGTTAAAATGCATTTTAAATAAAAAAAGTAAGGTTCGATCAGTCGCGAAATGGTAACTACTGTGAAATACCAAAATGTTTTATTTCCAACAGTTAGCTACGTCTTACATCTGCTTCACGACATGTCGCCGCCCCGACTTAGACATTTTTCGTACCATTGTAACAACCTGGCAATAGCCTAGTCATGAGAGGAAGCCATCAGTGCTTTCCGTCAATTCCTTAAGCTGGTATGCAGCTCTTTGCCTGTGCCAAAATGCTGTCTTTATAGCCAGCGATTCATTTGAGCAAATATGAAACTCAAGGGGAGCCAACTACGGGCTGTATTTTGGCTGTTCAAACACTTCGGCCGGCCGGTGTGGCCGAGCGGTTCTAGGCGCTTCAGTCTGGAACAGCGCTGCTGCTTCGGTCGCAGGTTCGAATACTGCCTCGGGCATGGATGTGTGTGATGTCCTTAGGTTAGTTAGGTTTAAGTAGTTCTAAGTTCTAGGGGACTGATGACCTCCATAGTGCTCAGAGCCACTTGAACCATTTTTTTTTCAAACATTTCCCATGTAAGACGCTGCTGGAGCATCTCCATTGTTCCTGCAGACTGCGGCTGAGAACTGTCATGATGAAGGAAACTCATCAAAGTTCCATTATGCGGACCCCATGAAATCAGCCAAACCCCTCAACAAGCACTTCAGACTTGGCGGGAGATACTACTGTTGGAGGTGTTTTTTACGTGCTTACCGTGCACTGAACTGAATAGCGAGACGTGACGTGATAAAAGGGCGTACTAGAGTCACTGTCCAACACATCTGTGAAAAGCTTCATAGGATTTTCCCTGTGGTTTCCATTTCTCGCCCCATCTAACCTGACCTGACATAAGATATGGTATGATATCCACAAATACAAACTGATGAAAATTGTTCACCCAAAATTAAAACGCAATCTGGGCCATTACCGGGACGGGACCTAAGCGAAATGTCTGCAACCGTATGCCCCAATTTTGGTCACCTACGTCTCCACTCCCACTAAATTTGCTTACAACTCGAAAAGATGGGTTGAATTCTACTGCAGCACAGTTCCTCCTGGACCACACAGTAGAATTTGCAAACCGTGGAGCCATCTACGAGACATCACCTCCTTTCGAGCAGGGAAACTGTTGCCGCAGCCTCATGCAGCGGCCATGTCGTCCTTCGGTTGTCGCTATCTTTGATGCGAAGGTGACTGTGGCAGACGGTCGAGGGTGGTGAAGGGAAAAAAAGGGGGGGGGGGCCTGCAGAACAACTTCGCGCCGACTTAAATAAATGGGACGTTTAATGACCGCCGGCTCAGCCGTGTGTTGGGACACACGAGGACTTGAGATCGATTCAAGAATAATATTTGTCGTGTTGGTAGCAGCGATAGCGCCTGCACGTGGCCCGCGGCGCTGACAGCCGCAGGTTCTTTGTGGGCGCCGAGCCGCGCTCTTAAATAATTCCGGCTGCACGCAACACGTGCTGGATACAACCGCCGCTCGTCTCGTCGGATTTTGTTTTCCTCTGGAGCAGCAGGTCGTTTCTCTCAGTGGCGATCATCGTCTCATTATCTCACTCCGGCGCCCGGATTTCGCGCCTCGGATAACTATTTTCGCCCCGCTGTTGTGGTAGGGCAGCGTTGTTTTATAGGCGGTATAATAATCGTACATTCAGTTTTTATTTCGAGACTAGCCCCTCTCCACTAAAAAAAAAAACAGAGAAATATAGGCGCATCTAAGTAACAATAAATAAGAGGGCTTTGCATTCCGCTTTTATAGCTCATGAAAACCTTCCGAAACTGTTATGACCCTCGATTCAGTGACAATTTTTATCTCCTCCTCATTTGCCGGCCACACCTGAGAGCGATGAAATGGGAGCCTTTTGTGGTTATCACCGTATTAATTTACTTTCCTAATTTCCTCTTCCTTTCTTCCTGAGTGCAAATTCGTTGCACTGATATCATGATACCCATGTACTGTCACTATTCCATGTTTGACAAAACTTACCTGGTCACTGTTCGGCCACTCACAACAAAAAGCCAGTTTTATCTCATGGTGAGATCCCAGGTAGAGAAATTTTTCACTTCAAATTATCAATACGTATTTCGTTAGGTCTTCAAGTTTCCGGGTCCACTGACAAAATAACTCTTCTGAGCTGTTGCGCCGTATGCTTAGTCATATGTGATTCTCCTCTTTCACTTAGTGCATCAAGAGAAAAGACTATAACGACTGAAGCTCACATTTTATTTGCGTTAATAATACGCTCAACAAATGTCACAGCACTGGCATAGCTTCTTGATTTTGCTCTGGTTTTAGCCATTAGTACTCTACGGCTGTACTATTAAAAACACCAGCATCCAAGTACGTGATCTGCGTATCCATCTGTTTTATGCCCATCGTGTGAAGCGCTGAACATAAAAAACCGGAAGAAATTCGTCTTCTCCTTCTACTTCTTTCGGAATTCTGTCTTCATCCATCTGCTTGAGGTGGTGTCTCCATTCTTTCCTGTATTTTTTCTTTTTTTAATCCTCATTTAGATTATAAGTTCCAAGTTTCACCCGGACGTGATTTTGTCCCTGGTAGAACAACCTTTCACAATTTTTAAAAAAATCTTATTTGTGCTGACTTTGTTATTTTCTCTCAATCCAGGATTAGCTGACATAAAGCAGCACAGACAATGTTTTATCAGTTGCAATTTCGTGGATTTGCTAACTTTAAAAAACAAAAGTTTGTTCGTAGTTCCACATACATTTAGAAATTTGTTTTTCCTTTCTATGTCTTTATCCAGATTTAGCTCACTGCCCAAATTACTGAAAATGGAGACTTGCTCGTGTACTTCATTTTCGATAACAAGCTTATATAGAACTGACAAGTTTCCGTAGTGGGCAATAATTTTTGTTTACTGACAGATATTTTTAGATTGTAGGATTATCTTCCCAACTAATTTACTTTATACACAGTGTGTCGTATGTCTGCCTTTGTATTTTGTAATACAGTTACATCATTTGCATACAGCACAGCATTTACGTGGTAATTCTTTTTCAGCTGTATACCTTCTTCGACTTCCTCCTTTCAGTTTCTTGTAAAGTCTTCAATATAGATGTTAAAAAGAGTGATATACTATAACTCTGTCTGACGCATCGTTTCTTTAAGTACGTTTCTTCTCGCGGATCAAAGCGTCATCACTAAGAAAGGGAACAAGTAAGGAAGGTAGGTTTATAGTTTGATAAAACGAAGCCTTTAAATTCAGCTAAAGGATTCATACACACCAAATTACAAAAAAAGAAAAAGCACCACCAGCAGTAGCTTGTGTTCCCTAGTCTATCTGAATATTTATATAGGAAGATAAAAGTATGTAGTGGCGATGAAGGTGTTGAACGTGATGATTAGAACAATTGTGTAGCACACTCTGTAGCAATTACCTGCGATGCAATGACACATAGGACACGGAACAGGACTACGAGTGATAGGACACCAGGGAATGACTTCTTATATCATGATAGGAGGAGAGCGAGAGCGAGAGAGAGAGAACCTTAGAGTGCAAAAACTGTAAAGGAAGACAGAGTTTGGAATATAAAAAAAGGTGGTATGGGAGGAGTGGGGAAGTGGGGGGGCTGAATCAAGCCAGTCAGAAGACTTGATAGAAATAAGTAAGACATTCATATTGCGGCATAATTAATTTGTTTGGTAACATATTACATAATAATTGCTGTCTCCCACAATCTTTTTTTTATAAATAACTAATCAAGAGATTCTTCATTTTGCGAGTTTTTATCAGTTTGTTTATTGAACCGTATGTTATACCTTTCTAGTGCGTACAATTTCCGTTTCCGATCATTAGGGAACAATTCCTGCCTTTCTTATCTTTTTTCAGACAGCATTTAACATTTTCACATCGTTTCCTGTAGAGCTACTATAGAAAGATATATTGGCCATACTGTTTTGTTTATTGTGCCCCATAATTCTCACATAGTACACTGATAAAATTGTTCTAATTTAGTCACGCCACAAAAGTCATTCAAAATCAAAAATACGAAGTACCTAACACATCTTCCAGCTAACGCTTACTGATTGGAATAAACGTGGGACTGATATGATAGTTCGTTTTATTTATCAGTGCAGAGCTCTCAACGTCAGTTAAAGACGAAATTTTAACGCATGCATTGCATCCCTGATGTGTCAACTTATCCAAGCACCACCAATATATTGATCACCAGAACTGTAACCAATCTATGATTTGGAATTTTGTTGCTTATAAGGATTAGACTTTTGCTCAGCACGCCTGAGTACGGTATAGTATAACACACGCAACATACAAAGATTGCAATCTAGAGGACCTCTAATGGTGTAGTTACTTCTCGGTCAATATCACGAACGGCATGCTGAACCACGAACCGGTCTGAAATTTTGCTTTACACGTCAGCGCCAGGGGCTGGAAACATTTTCACTTCGAAGCAATGCTGTGCCGGGAAACCATGCAGGCCACAGCTCAGT
The DNA here is from genome assembly GCF_023864275.1 of Schistocerca cancellata. NCBI lineage: Eukaryota > Metazoa > Arthropoda > Insecta > Orthoptera > Acrididae > Schistocerca > Schistocerca cancellata. Next base: position 227,446,832 of record NC_064631.1, on the reverse strand, counting down.
AAATTGGCCATCTGGAGAGCCCCTGTGAAGGAGGCAGCTTATCCCCCACCCGCCAGGTCTCCTTGCCTCCGGTCCTCCTGGACGGTAGTGCGTCCGTATTGTGGTGCAGCAGTATTGTGATCAGGGATTTACATACAATTAACACGGGTTTCCGTCTTTAGCGACAATGCAGCCGCGTTCATGTATTTTAAAATGTGGCCATAATGTGGGAAGAGCGGCGTCAATGGGTGGCGTAGGTCATTGTTTCGGCTCCAGTGGCAGGGCCACACCCCGGGCTTTGTGTGCGTCGCAGCAGATGTCCGTACCCATCCGCTTACGCTCACCCGGTTTTCGCGTTTTCACAGAATTCTCAGATTCCGCGCTTTTCACATAGACGCAGAAACTGTTGTGAACATAGAGTTCTTTCTTAGTTGACCCAGTGCTTTAAGCTGCACAGTTCCATATAAATAGCGCACTTACTCTTTGCATCAGAAGACAGATTTGTTTAACCGTTTGGTCTTCTAGGTTTCAGTCCACGGGGGCAAAACTCATATAGAGACTTTCGGTAGAACGAACTAGGTTCACTGGCAGACTACTTCGATCGCTGTAAATTAATCGATCCATTTCGGTTTCTTATTAGGTGATTGAGTCTTCCGTATTAGTTTTCGTTTCGTTCAAAACAGAAGCTGGTTTCATCGCATTGTGTTTCTGATTGCGGTTTCCTGTGTATATTGCAGTCATTGCTTTGGTTGTAAATACATTGCTCGTACACTGCTTGATTTCTGTTCGTATCTGTAATATTTGGCGGAGTAAATGATTCAATATTTTTGTTTCATATAAAACGAAGCAGATCTCGTCGCATTGTGTTCTGTGGACTTAAGTATATTTGTTACTGCTTACAAATCCGCCTGTGAACTGCTGGATTTAAACCCATTTCAAGTAAATTGCTTTTATTACATTTTATTTTTTGTTTGCATTTGATTTCCGTACTTCGACGCATTTAATGGAGAACTTCATTAGCAGCTTTTGAAAGAATTGGTATTCATCTTCTCACGGAAAGAATATCTAATTCTGGTTTGAATGGTGTTGCATTTTGCTACTGAATGCCATGCATTTGGCAGCGGTTTGCATAGTATGGATGTGATTGTAGGTGGGTGTGCTTTGTAGTCTTAGTGACTAGAGCATTCTTCGCTGTAAATTGCAAATAGTGTTACGAAATGTGTTCACGTGTTATTAACATGTACTACAGCCTATATATTTCAGCAGAAATCAGTGTACTAGAATCATTTTCTTCAGTGTCAATAAAATGCGAGAAAGTGTGAAAAAATGATACAAATGTAACGCAGAATACGAACAGTATGCTTGCATTGCATTTAAATTGAGCAGTTCACACACGGATTCGTAAGCGGTAACAAAATACATAATTCCACAAAATACCGTGCGACGAAACCAGCTTCTGTTTTGTATGTAACAAAAACAGATAATCAAGCAAAAATTAAACACAACATGAGTAACATGTTGACTGTACAGTTGAAAAAGCACAATATAGACAAGAAAGTCGTAATCAAGGACACAATAGGACGAAAATAGCTTCGGTGTCATGTCATGCCATGTCAGATGATTTTTAGGTTTTAATATTACTAAAACGCAATTATTTCCACTTGACAATAGTCCCGCGCTCGAAATGGTAATATTGCGTTTTACAAATAAATAGGTCTAATTTTACAGTCCAAAGGTGACCACGATGTCGTTTAAAAAATTTTACGTGACTGTGAACCCAGTTGCTAGAAATTAATTTTTAGTTTTTGATTGAGAGTTTGCGAGTATTTCACTTCGCAAGGTAACAAAAGCGTTTCCAGGTACACACTAAAACCAGGCTACCAGGCCTATAAAAACGAAAAATATCAACAAATAAAACTCGTATTTCGCAAAGCAAGAATACGGGTTTTCGCATCATATTTTCCCGTATTCAAAGATAATTGCCAGACCACTAGGAGCGCTACTATAATCCTCTGTTTCCGTATCGTAACGTGGGCCTTGCATATCTTACAATTCGGAGTTCAGTGCTCCTATATGCCTGCGAAAACAAACAGCTTTTAAATTTCAATTCTTCTCTGTTTATTTAGTACATCATTTTTTGCAGTTTCATCGTCCTGAGATGAAATTAACCGATGATATTAATTCATTTAGTAAGAGCAGTAATTACATAAAAACTGCAGTTGGCTGCGCTCCACAGCCGTTATTTTTATTCTTTAATAGGGACAACTGTAGTTCTGGGAGGTTTGTTATTTTCAGAATATAACCGTTAAATAAAAAATTAATTCCATGATATTATTTGATAATGACTTATACATACGTCTGGTAAGTATTCAGATAATCCTTCCCTCTAATGTAGTTAATTCCATTATTTCTCACATCAAAATCTTTCCTTCATTAAGAATGACATAGACTCAAGTCCGAGGTAGTAAAACTTAAGGGCTGCATTTCGTTTAGTATCTACATACACACTTCGTTCAGGTTTTCTGCTCTGTCTGCTATTTCTCGGAGAATGCAGCACCTCAGGTCAGCAGATCCGACCTGCTGCATAAACCGATACAAATTCATTCTCAGAAAACATCAAATATATCGTCGCAGTTGCTTCGTATTTCACCACTATGTACTCGTATCTTTAGCTACAATTATGTACATTATCTTCGGTACCAGCTGCACAGACGATTTTTCTATATAAACATTCACAATTATTCATTCATACAAGTGGTTTGTAAGAACTGAACAATACAGTTACATTTCTATTGCATTTACTTGAACAAACTGTAAATAGTTTGCTTAATGCAATGCGATCAACCCTTAAAAAAAGACATTGGTAAACACACAGCGTGGCCAGAGACAGTATAAAAAGCTTGTAAGGGTGTTGCAAGATATGTTTTTCTGAGAAATAATTGTTAAGAAAAAAGTTCGGTAGGTTGCGTCGTTTCCGAGCATTGAATTTAGCCAACCAGGTCGTTGTGCGAGAAAACGCAAGCGATCCAACCAATACAGTGTGTGCGTTCCTCTCATAGTATAGACAGGGCATGAGACTGTTTAGCCGGCCGGTGTGGCCGTGCGGTCTTGGCGCTTCAGTCTGGAACCGCGTGACCGCTCCGGTCGCAGGTTCGAATCCTGCCTCGGGCATGGATGTGTGTGATGTCCTGAGGTTAGTTAGGTTTAAGTAGTTCTAAGTCCTAGGGGACTAATGACCACAGATGTTAAGTCCCATAGTGCTCAGAGCCATTTGAACCATTTTTTTTAGACTGTTCAGCCTTTGCCTCGGGTTCGGTCCTTAGTACCGTCACATATCCAATTTTTGTGTCGCTCTCTTGTTCAGTTTTAGGAAGCCAAACGAAGAATACGTATCCGGCGGACTGCTTAAATCTGCGCAAGTAACGGCTGGATTGGCTAACTTCAATGCCAACTAAGTCGGAAATGGCGCAACGTACTTTTCCTTATAAATTATTTTACAGGACAGCAAACACTGCCAACACCCCTTTCCAGACTGTTCCTTACCTCTCTCTCTCTCTCTCTCTCTCTCTCTCTCTCTCTGTCTGTGTGTGTGTGTGTGTGTGTGTGTGTGTGTGAGTGTGTGTGTTTTACTGACGTTTAATGCTGTGTTTTACTTCATTTACTACAGACTATTGACTTCATCGTATTAATATATTCACAGTAGTTTCTCTGATAAATATAAATACCATTTTAAGGGTTCTAAGTTGGTACGCGTAAAATACCAGCGAAAAAATATGAATATTTACCAATGGCGTTTGAGGCTCCCGTCCTCTGAGCTGGTTTTTGTTAAACTAGCGTTTGTCACCTGTGGATTTACGATTCTGATATCTTCCGATATAAACGATGGAAAGTTCAGTTCACAGTAGCATTTTCTACATTATGAAATATAAAATCAATACGGAAGTCTTTTGTAAGCACATATACAGCTAGTTTTCTTCCTCGTCGTATTTGAAAGGAAACAGATTGTCATGAATTCACTTCCTACTTACATCCAATTTTACTGATATTATGCTGTGAAATTATTCTTCTAACGTAGAATGAACATGACTGATAACATTGTTTCACAGATAATCTCGAAATTGTTAGCCACTCAGACAATATAAATTACTTCCGCTGAGAGTGCACATGTGGGTGATTACTGAAAATATGCATCATAACGAAAAAAGTTCGTATGGATCTTAATGTAACAGGTATATTATTTACTCTTTTTTTTTTTTGGTTAGAGGGATCATGCTGATGTTCGTGACTATTTCTCTTAAATCTATAAGAGTGACTTCATGAACGTGGCGTAGTTCCACGACAGATGAAGTTCTGGCACATCGTGTATTGAACCGCTGGGAGGAGATTACTGAAGAGCCCTTCGAAGGTTCAGAGTTTGGAGGGGCCTCTGATGGAGATGATGTAGCTACTATTCTAGTTACAAAAACAATTATAATAACTGATGTGTATACTGGGTAACACAGTATGAAGTGGACCAGTGGGTGAAACGTCTAGTAGAGATGCAGCTACTAGGGTATAAAGTTTGCCTGTGCTTGAAGAAGCGATTTATGAAAATCGTAGAACTGTCTCTGAAACTGATGTGGCTACAAATGTGGATTTACATGCGCAGTCTGAAGTAGGTTGTGAACGCCAGTCCTTAGGGACTTACGATATGCACTTTCAGTAGGGATTATATTTTCAATGACGTATCAGCTTTACAGACGTATCTCATTTTTCTTAAAACTGAAAGTAGTCCTGCTTACATAGATAAATTATGAAATCTGGTGCTTAGCTGATTTTATGTTGCCTTCGTTGTTTGCTTCAGACTGTTGGCTCAGGCTTTCTCAGCCCGAAGAAATTACCAACAGTGTTCAGTGGATTATCAAGGTAGCTCTTTCACAGAAATACGGCTCCCAGGAACTGCGCAAACATGTTTATCTCTTACAACAGACCAAAAATGTCTGTTTATTGCGACTATAAGACTCACTAGTACACCCTTCCCACTACGCTCAAGGTAAAGAGCACAGATACTACACCCGTAAGTAAGGTATCTAAGCATTTACATAGCTGGCGACGAAAGAATTTAAATTTACTATGCACAAATATACAAAACTTCTTGAAAAACCATTAGTGCAAATAATTTTATTAGATTCATATTTATATTTTCTGTTAATTGTAGAATTGTTCAGTTCATGTCAAATAAAAGAAGTAGTTCGCCAAGTATATTGCTTACATAAAAGTCGTTTTTCAAACAGTTATCGATGCTCGCTGGTACCGAAGGGTTCATGATAAACATCAACCTTGATTACATCACACTTTGAATTGAAATCAATCCTTCAACATAAATCAGAATTATGCAGATTTTATATTGGTTTAGTAGAAGCAGCACATTGTATATTTTTTTATAATAGCACCGCTTTAACCTGACGAACTATAGCTAGCCGTTGTCATCGAGAAAAATATTTGTCTGGCTAATATCTCAGACCGAGAAAGTTGACACCGTTGTCGACAGCGCGTTAAACTCTTGTGATCTTCCTTCCTTCCTTCCTTCATTGTAACTTTACGAAATACCGACCACGGACCTAATACTATTAACCTGTTAGTGCTCCTGTGGCCTTTCATGCAAATTAATAAAACATAACAATTTTGAAATCTTCCCAAGAATTATTATTATTGTAGTAGTGGTAGTAGTAGTAGTAGTAGTAGTAGTAGTAGTATTTACTGCTTACGTATAGCACATAGTGTAATGTTAACTTACTATGGATGTCAAGTTGTATGTAAGAGAGGGCCCGAAGGCCATAATCTGGGCAGACGAAATAAATAAACATTACGGTTGGCTGAATTGCTCTCTGCAGTTGTTTGGTATCGTAAATCATGATTCTATGCCAATCGTGACATGGGTTAAAGGCTTGGATACGTAAATGATTAGCCGTTCAGCTCAATCACACTCTGTAATTCGGAGTAGTGTCCGAGAGGACATTTTGTTCGTTCAGCTGTGCAGGGTCGTACACTGACTTGGGAAATGGCTATCTTAACTTTTTACACTGACGTCTCACTTTCTATACGACTTGGTTGAAATCTTTGTTGTTATGTTACTGTTTGTCGCAATTGTTTAGTTTGTTGTAGCTTAGTAATTTAAATACTCTCACTGAGTTGATGAAAATAGAAATAGTAGCCGCACTGTACTCTTCTAGGTCGTGCAGTGTTAAGCTATATACGTTGTCACTTCATGGTAATATTCTTCATTACAGATCTTGGAACGTCACAAGTAAACATCGTCGGTTTCCCCTACAGCTACTTATCTTTTTATGCCACTGCACAGCGAACGCGTCATCGTCACAAAAAGTTATCAACTAGTTGGAGTGAGAGCCAAAAGAACGTCCCTGTTTCCAAATGATAACTTACAGTTGTCATTGTAGAAAGTACATTATCTATCGCTTCTGCTGCGTTGGAGCGCATAATTTTCCTTACCCATTATCAACTACTTCATGCATATCCAGAATAATTGGGATTATTTTCTGACTCCGAGAATATCGTCCGGGACTTCTTTAACTAATCTGCATTGCTGATTAACATTATGCTGGGCGAAACGCAATTTCCATAGTGACTACTAGTAATAAGGTTCCATGGTTGTTCGGTGCTAAAAGGGCCTGCTTCCAGTAAGTTAGGAAATACGAAGTAAACTAATCGCCAGTTGCACCTGCTTTGTTGCAAATGATACTCCGAGCTTCTCCAAGCACACGCTAGCTGTCCATAGAAGTAAAGTGGATGGAAAAGAGGAATTCATTGTCTAACTCTAGAAAAACTGACACGACCGTGTCATGGATCTTGTTTCTGTAAAGCCGTGGTAAGCTATTATTTTCAGTATTTTATCCATCCTCAGCAACTATAGTTGTATACATCAAAATAATCATCAACCAGTTGCAGAAAAGTAATTTTTTTTACCTGTTTCAAGCGCTTAGTGCCCTTCTTCAGAAGGTTATACCTATCGCATTATTTGCGAGTGTCAGCAATAAGATTCATACAGCAAAACTCCGTCGTCGTGCTCTAAGAATCACATGACCACGGCATTTTGCTGGAAGCATGTTATTGCTGACACTCGCAAATAATGCGATAGGTACAACCTTCTGACGAAGGGCACTAAGTGCCCGAAAATTTTGCTGATTATTTCGATGCACACGGTGGCTCACCTAAACGTTTCAGTGGTTCAAATGGCTCTGAGCACTATGGGACTTAACATCTATGGTCATCAGTCCCCTAGAACTTAGAACTACTTAAACCTAACTAACCTAAGGACAGCACAAAACACCCAGTCATCACGAGGCAGAGAAAATCCCTGACCCCGCCGGGAATCGAACCCGGGAACCCGGGCGTGGGAAGCGAGAACGCTACCGCACGACCACGAGCTGCGGACAAAACGTTTCAGTGCAAATATCTCTAGAACAACTATAGATATTGAAAACAGACTTTCACAGGTATGAAAGTAAGATAGAGACTGCTGAAAGTAAACTGTGAGATATTCTAAAAAGTAAGCAATTATTATTTTCAACACATACTTATGTTTTTATATGAACACTCTGTATTATTTCTTACGCAAATAATAACGTAAAAAATCACAAAAAGAATGTTGGTTGCCTCGAAACACGTCAATTATATCCCGTGAAATTTAGTATTTACTTTAGTGAGCCTCTTCCTTAGTCATGCCCGTGAAAGTCGTTTTTCAATGTCTATTGCTGTTCCAGAGACATATACGTTGAAACGTTTAAGTGGACCACCCTATATATTATTTTGAGATTTATTTCCATTAGGAAGAGCGTGTTCCAAGACTGTGTTAATGAGACCCTAGACAGGAAAAAGGGCAGCACCGATCATAAATTTTTAATCTGTTTATTGCAGATCGGTTTCAGCTACTGTGTAGTCACGATGACTCGTCGTAAATAATACCACGCATGGTACGACATTCACATTACAGAAAACAGTTTATGAAGATCACTACACAGTAACCGGAAATAGAGCTGCAATAAACAGATTAAAAGTTTGCGACCGATGCCGCCGTTCCTCCTGTATTGAAACTATTATTTTCCTTTTTGCAAAGTGTGTTAGCAGTGGGACGATGGCGCGGGCAAACGTTTAAAGGCTAGCGCGGCCGCGGTGTTCCACGTGTGTGCGCTCTAACGCCCTCTCGCGCAGCAAATGAAGCGCTCGCTGCCCCGGTCGTCCACTCGGGGGATTCCCCCAACCCTATCCGCCTCGCCTTTGTCGGGAACCGTGGCACAGTGGACGCCCTGGGAAGGGCGCGTGGAGGAAGTCCGGGTGCGTGACGAGGGGGCAGGCCAGCGAGTAATCATTCGTATTCGAAAATTCTGCAGTAACGCATATAAACGCCTGATGCGAGCAGTTTGCCATCGGTGACACTTGTCTGTGCAGCGTCATGATATAAGTGGTAAGGTCTCTGAGGATGCACAGAGGTTCACTTCACGATTCATCGGCGGTAGGCGGTCGACAGTAGAACCCACCATACTAAGTCACTGAATATAGAAACGTTGCTGTCTATGACTAATCCCCACGTTCGTAACTCTGCTGCTGAAGTATTTTACACGACACAAACGGTTTGGCCTTTTTTTTTCCTTTTTTTTTCATTTTTATAAGACAGCCCAAAGGCAGCACATTGCTTCGCTATAAAATAATAGATAATGAAACAAGTGCGTGTGAGTATATACTCACTCCTATTTCACCATATACAGGGTGAGTCGCGTAAGACGTAACACCCCCTTTATTCCGGGGGTGATTGCACGTATCGGCATGCGGTTTTCGGCGAATAATAGCGGACTATTGGGTACATACGTTGGTACATGCACAATAATCACAACGTTTATATTGACCGAGATAATGAGGCAAGTACATGTTTTTTAAATGGGATGCTATATTTTTTTACCATCATTCGAGCGCTCTGGAAAAGACGTATAGTGATGTAACGCATGTTGCTATTGTGATTCAAACTTTGCTCAAAAGAGGCTGGATGAGGGTTTACCTACGTAGCGTAGGCCGTGCATGCTGCATAGAGCACGGCAACTCGGCCTGCGGGTCGCGCGAGGCGTGTTTACAGTCTGCAGCCGCTTCCGACCGCCCCAACCTTCAGTCGTACAATATTTCCCAGCGTCTTTTAAGCGAAGTTTGAATCACAATAGCAACATGCGTTACATCACTATACGCGTATTTTCCAGAGCGTTCGAATGATGGTAAAAAAGTATAGCGTCCCATTTAAGAAACCTGTACTTGCCTCATTATCTCGGTCAATATAAACGTGCGATTATTGTGCATGTACCAACGTATGTGCCCCATAGTCAGCTATGATTCGCCGAACACCGCTTGTCGATACGTGCAATCGCCCCCGGAATAATGGGGGTGTTAAGTCTTACGCGACCCACCCTGTATAATATGTACTTACAATATTCACGATGAAATTTTTACTTATTTATTTATTTATTTTGTCTAATTGTGTAGGAAAGTTAGTTTCCGAGCATCGATGGATTATTGTTTGACGACAGCATTTGCCCCTTTGTTTCTGCTGTAGCCTACAGTAATGAGCCACTGTAAGAAGCCGACTGGGTGAAGGTAATTTTGGTTTCTTAAGCGTTAGAAAGTGTTTTCTGAGGGTATTTGTCTGGGATGTAGCCTTGTATGAAAGTGAAACGCTAACAATTTATTGTAGATACATGAATAAATTAGAAACGCTTGCAATGTGGCGCTACAGAAGAACGTTGGAAATTAGATTGAGAAATTACACTGGTGTCCAAAATTAAAGCAAATAAACGCTATTTCCCCATCCTGTGTCTAATTCCGATATAGTCATACAAACTGTCAACTATATGTCCGTACGATCGTGTTCTGCACGGAAGATGGCATTCCAGTCAACGGACAACGATGCCAACGACGACGTCGGGGCGAATATGAAACGGGATAGTGTTTGTCGGGTAGCCTCACATCCGAAACTGCTGTGTACTCGGTCACAGAAGGTGCAGTATGGCACAGGGAAGTTGCCTACCAGACACACTGCGGTGGAGGACCATAGAAATAAAGGAAGCAGGACAGTCGCAATCTGATTGTCCCGATGGCTTAATGTGAGTCGTTCTGTTGTTTCTCGGATGCGCGACAGTTTATAGAGATCAAAACTGTATCCCGAAGATCTGGGCATGGCCGAGTACGTGTGACTTCAGATAAGAGGACTGTTATTATGACTGTAAGGGCACGACAGTACCGCCTTAGTACTGCAAGGCAACTGACATGGGAGCCGGCCGCGGTGGTCTAGTGGTTCTAGGCGCGCAGTCCGGAACCGCGGGACTGCTACGGTCGCAGGTTCGAATCCTGCCTCGGACATGGATGTGTGTGATGTCCTTAGGTTGGTTAGGTTTAAGTAGTTCTAAGTTCTTGGGGACTGATGACCTCACATGTTAAGTCCCATAGTGCTCAGAGCCATTTGAACCATTTGAACTGACATGGGAGCTCTCAGCATCCACTGGACGTTGCATCGAGAGACATGGTGTGCAGAAGGCTTCGGCAAAGTGCCTCTGCTGTCGGGGACCTGCCGTGTGTCTACCTCTGACACGGCTTGAAAAAATGTTCAAATGTGTGTGGAATCTTATGGGACAACTGCTAAGGTCACCAGCCCCTAAGCCTACACACTATTTAACCTAAATTATCATAAGGACAAACTCACACACACCCATGCCCGAGGGAGGACTCGAACCTCTGCCGGGACCAGGGCACGGCTTCACAGAACGAAATGTCTAGAGTGGAACAATATACGGATAGAGGCACAGCATTAATGAGATGCTTACTTACAGGTTAAAGCCTGCAATTCGAAGCAAACGCTGAGGACTACTGTCGAAAGGTGGAGTGTTGTTGCACAATGCCCATTCACATACTACTCCCACACTGCTGAAACGCTCCGAAAACTCGAATTTGAAGTCTTGTGCGTCCCAAAAAACGGGAAGCATCAGTTTTCTTGCGGATGGTTAGGCTTTTAACTTTCTTCTATTGTGCGATTACGGGTGTTTGCATTACATACTCTACCGTTTACTCTCCGGCTCGTAATGGTGTATCCACGGTTCGTCACCAGTGGTAATTCCGTCTAAGTAGCCGTCACGTTCGTAACCGTAGCGATCCAAATGTTTTAGACAGATGCCAAAGCGCTTTCGTTTATGTAGCACTGCGATTTGTTACGGAACTCATTTTCCGCAGACTTCTTGAAACCCAAGTCTGTCGTGGGTAATTACGTAGTAGAATCACGACTAATCCGTTGACGATGTGCCACGCGGGATTAGCCGAGCGGACTAAGGCGCTGCAGTCCCGGCGGAGGTTCGAGTCCTCCCTCGGAAATGGGCGTGTGTCTGTTTGTCCTTAGGATAATTTAGGTTAAGTAGTGTGTAAGCTTAGGAACTGATGAAAAATGGTTCAAATATCTCTGAGCCCTATGGGACTTAATTTCTAAGGTCATCAGTCCCCTAGAACTTAGAACTACTTAAACCTAACTAACCTAAGGACATCACATACATCCATGCCGGAGGCAGCATTCGAACCTGCGACCGTAGCGGTCGCGCGGTTCCAGACTGTAGCGCCTAGAACCGCCATGCCACTCCGGCCGGCAGGGACTGACGACCTTAGCAGTTAAGTCCCATAAGCTTTCATAGTCGCTCGTCTGTCTACCAGAACAATGTAACTTGCACGTTCAATATTGCCATCATTTATGGCCATGGATTTTCGTCCGGCCCGTTCCTCAAGTGTAACACTTGTCCAACCACGTTAGAATTTTGCAGTCCATTCCTACTCCGTTCCGGCAAGACACTGTTTCCGTATTGTGCCAAAAATGTCTGATTGACTGCCGCCGCCGAAATGCCTTCCGGCCAGGAAAACTGGATCACCGCTAGTTACTCCTCTTTGGTGCAAGCTTCTAACGGAGGGGCCCAGAACCACAACAGCATAATAATAGAATAAACGAGGACAGAGGCCAGTATGAACAACGTAAGAAGGGTTATGTCAACATAGTGGATATTTTTTTAGTTACCCTCGCAGTTTCCAGATCATTGTTAAGTGAACGTCATTGTCAACTCCATGTGAAAATGCTTCGGGAATGATGTCACGTTCAGTTAGTGGCTTGATCTACACGTATCATATGTGCAGCGTTATCGGTAAGCGCCGGAATTCGGATGTACTGGGAACTGAGCAGTTTGCCCTCCTCCTGACACACACACACACACACACACACACACACACACTACCGTGTGGTTCGTAAACAACGTTGTGAAGCGGCTACTGCTGCCCGCGTGGCCGACGCAGCGGTTGACGGAACGCGCAGTTCCACTTGCGCAGCGCGGTTCGCGTGCGGCAGTCCCCGGCGTCGGCGTCGGAGGCTGCCATGTTGGGGCGAGGGCCGGCGCCCCTCCCGCGATGCGGCGGCGTTGATGTGGCCGGCGGCGATTGGACGGGCGGCCGCAAACCGCCACATTAAGCTATCGTTGCGCTGCGCCGCTCTCCCGCCTGCGCCCACACGGATGATTAAAATCGATTTAGGTCCACGCGGAAGGCCCTTGCCGTCCCCCGGCTCCCCTCTGCCGTGCCGCCGCAATGGAGGAACAGCTAGCTACCTGCAGCGGGGGCGGCCGGGCAGATTGGACATCATTTAATCTGCCGCTCGTCGCTCGTCTCTCGGCATCGAAACCGCTGGCCGATTATTAAGTTCCAGTAAAGGAAACAAAACAAAAATTTGGAGTAGGTACTAAAATCCATGGAGAAGAAATAAAAACTTTAAGGTTCGCCGATGACATTGCAATTCTGTCAGAGACAGCAAAGGACTTGGAAGAGCAGTTGAACAGAATGGAAAGTGTCTTGAAAGGAGGATATAAGATGAACATCAACAAAAGCAAAACGAGGATAATGGAATGTAGTCGAATTAAGTCGGGTGATGCTGAGGGAATTAGATTAGGAAATGAGACACTTAAAGTAGTAAAGGAGTTTTGCTATTTGGGGAACAAAGTAACTGATGATGGTCGAAGTAGAGAGGATATAAAATGTAGACTAGCAACAGCAAGGAAAGCGTTTCTGAAGAAGAGAAATTTGTTGATATCGAGTATAGATTTAAGTGTCAGGAAGTCGTTTCTGAAAGTATTTGTATGGAGTGTAGCCATGTATGGAAGTGAAACATGGACGATAAATAGTTTACACAAGAAGAGAATAGATGCTTTTGAAATGTGGTGCTACAGAAGAATGCTGAAGATTATATGGGTAGATCACATAACTAATGAGGAGGTATTGAATAGAATTGGGGAGAATAGGAGTTTATGGCACAACTTGACTAGAAGAAAGGATTGGTTTCTAGGACATGTTCTCAGGCATCAAGGGAACACCAATTTAGTACTTCAGGGCAGCGTGGAGGGAGCCCAAGAGATGAATACACTAAGCAGATTCAGAAGGATGTAGGTTGCAGTAGGTACTGGGAGACGAAGCGGCTTGCACAGGATAGAGTAGCATGGAGAGCTGCATCAAACCAGTCTCAGGACTGAAGACCACAACAACAACAACATTTAAAAGCGTAATCGACACCGGGCCGTAGGAGGTACAGCGGGTAAACTCTACCGTCTCGGAGGTTGTCCTGATTGCCTGTATTTTGTCCTACCTATTTTAGCAGCCTTCGTGCGCCAGTAGTCCGAACAATCGAATGCTTGAAATAAAAAACACTAAGATCATGAATATGAGGCCAATGACTTTCGAGTATACTAGGTAATTATGGTCATAATTGCCCTGTTAAGTGTTTTAGTTTAAAGTTAAGCATAGTATGGATCTAGTTTCCAAAGAAAATCACAAACATTGTCGTATAATAGTACGAAAACTTACTGGAAGTGGAAATGCAGTGAAAAGCTGCAAGTGCCACAGTTCACTATTCAGCAAAAAGATACTAAAAGTTCATCTTGATTTTTTTCTCAAATACTGCATCACTTCAATCAAACGTTTCTTCTTTACTTCACAGATGCGGCTTGTAACATCCAAGGAATGTAGTTGCATTTTCTTGATGTCCTGTACTCGTACACCTTTTCTCAAAACAGGGATATTTTCCCAAGCCTCAGTTTCATTTAAGCTCATCCTGGTCTTAACTCCGTGAGGCTTATATTTGTCTAAATGGGTCTGAGCACTATGGAACTTAATATCTGAGGTCATCAGTCCCCTAGAACTTAGAACTACTTAAACCTAACTAATCTAAGGACACCACACACATCCACGCCCGAGGCAGGATTCGAACCTGCGACCGTAGCGGTCGCGCGGTTCCAGACTGAAGCACCTAGAACCGCTCGGCCACAGCGGCCGTCTTATATTTGTCTAATCACAGCCACTGTACTGTGGACACATTTATATTTGCTGTTATTTTATTACAATCGACTGCTTTCTTGTAATAAAAGAAGTCAGAAGGATTCATGTTACTGACGATAAATGGTTTTATTTGTGTTAAGTCCTGTATTATATCCTTAACATCTTCTGGAAAAATACATTTGGAAAGTCAAGAATAAACTTTCTCCCCAATTATGGTGCAGATTAGCGATCAGTAATGAGGATTACCTCCTGTACTGGACGAGCTTAAAATGTAAACGAATTTATTTATTACTTATGTATTTATTCACTCCACCGTTCACATTTTTCCTCTTTACTACCACAGTACCTTCCTCTTCAATTCCATCGTTTCTGTCCACTCAGATTGTTAAAAACATCTGCTGCCTCGGCCATTTTATCTAACACTTACAACGTGGAGCAAACGCTCGGAACATAGTCTTTCATACGTTAACGGTAGTGGCTGTAAAACTGCATGCCATTTGTTGGCTGCATTTGGTATTACATTTGCATTCGTGGCAGCTTGAGCTTTATGTATGTAATTGGGCATGGCATGTAATCCTGTTTCACACAAAACTCTAGAATTCTTTATTATGGCACTTAGAGCTTTTTTTTATTTCAAGTCTTTAATTAAGAGCAGAGTTTTGATTGTACAGTTTCCTCTTTCACAGAGTGAGAAGGCTTAGTGGTTAAAAAAAATTGGGTTCGTTTTTGGGAATTAGAATGTAACATGCAGCTTTCAACAAAAGATCAAACCACCACTGACAAATGTGACTGCACATATACGCGTATCCGCAGAATTTTAAGAAAGTACGTGTTCACACTGAATAGTTCTTGCATGTGGTACCTATACTGTTTCTGTAAGTTGCCATTGTTGTCTGTAGAGTATGATTATTACCTGCGGATTTTCCTGTACGAACAACTATGAAACTTTCCAGAATTGTAAAAGTCCGATGGATAACTAACAGAAAATAATAATGCTGACACTTTCAACTTTTGTATTATTAAACGCCTGAAGCAACTGGTTCAAAACAAATAAATAACTTCTGTTGGGCCCCACGAGCTACAAATTGCAGTTTGTGCTCCCTAAAATATCGGCTTCCCATGAATCTCTCTTACAACTACCCTTTCCATCAGCTGCGACAGAGACCTGAGAGATAACAGTTGATGACAAAGAATTTGTTTACACATCTGGAAAAGACAACATTTAAATGTACTGATAAGTTATCTTTTTAAATTACCAAAATTTAGTGGTAATAAGATTTGCATAGTTTCGAGTCAAATAAATTCAAAATTACCCTAAACATACATTATGTAAGCAACAATGGGTGAAATATTACATTTTGATATAAATAGTTTTGTATGAGTTTCTTGTTTTACTAATGAAATGTTCGACATCATCAGTATCGGAGATTTCATATTGTGCTTCAGGCTTGATAACACCACAAAAGGGTAAGACCCTGTGCAGTCATCCCCATTCAAGTTTTCCATGTTTCTCCTATCGCAGGGAGTGTCCCTTCTTTAGACTGTGCACAATCTGACCTTTCCAATAATAGTCGACTACACAAGTGCCCCTTCTCTAGTGGTCTATCTCAAAGTCACTCTAACCCTTACTCTCCCTTCCTTCTTCCAGCTCACGTCGTAGAACAATCATGCCCTGACGCGTTCTGTTACGGACTGTAAATTAATTATTTAAAGGTAAGTCTTTTCATTTACAAGGTTGCTGTTAAATCGTGAAGTACAGAAATACCACGGGGAAAACTGGCATCATCTCAGCGGTTAACTCGAGACTCTGGAGCACCTCTCCAAAGTTTTGTAAGTCGTTCCAACGCTATGCCCTCAGTCTCGCTGTGCACATCCGTTTAGCTCCCCCACATGGATCCTCTACCATCTCATTAATTCCCACCCCTCCTCACACACATCGAACACCTCCGCGGTCCTATACTCTCCGCTAACTAGATTTCGACAACCTTCTTGTCTCCCCTCTGATCACCAACACTGGTATGTGCGACGCCTTCATACACACATTCCTCCATCCCAACACCTAAACACTTCATATCACATCCCAACGCAGCTCAACCAATCAGTGAGATCTACCCTGATATTTATCCCTCCTACCAACTCTAACTCATCCCCCACCTGTCCATAACCCACTCCACATTAGGGCTCCTCTCTCGTTTTCCCTCTTCATACATCCCCATTCCTTTCCTCTTACAACCACTACCCTACCCACACACCATACTTATCCTCACCTTCTGTCATTCCCACCAACCATATTTCCCACTATCCACCTCAACCCCTCTACCTGTCCCTCTATTGCTTTCCTACCTAACGGATCCCCATCTTTTTACACACACCCCTAAACCCTATGGGACATAGTCTCTCCTCTGAGAATACTTCTCACCCTATGCAGATCAAGATTTTTAAGTGAAAGTGCAATGTTTCAGTGGGTTTTTTTTTGTGTCAGATGAATTTCACCTTCCGGGGATGTGGTTTTAAAATGTATAAATTTTCTTTTTCTTAACTTTCAGTCTTTGATTTTTAATTTAAAATTAAAAAAAAAAAACAGCTCCATATTTGAAACACAGCTCCACATGTGGTTTCTAATTCTCATTATTAAGTTTTCTTTGATTCGCTTGGCTGAAGTGTGGAATATTGTACCACTGACAGCCCCCAACTCCCCACTCCCTCCCGCCCATGTGAGGCGAGGGGGATGAAATTTCGATAAAGGAGAGAAAAACCATAATGGAGTCTTGATCAGAGTGTAGAAAATACTGTCATGAATATAATTATCATGGGTTATAAGAATTCAACATGCGTCGAAGTGAAAGGAAATAAGAGACACCCTCTTGTCCGACCGACATTTGACTGTCAGTCTTGGTGCACCTAATATGGTTTACTTGTTACACTACGTTGCATTACAATAACTGTATCTCGAGGATACCACAGAGAATGATGTCTGGTGTGTGGAAATACGCACATTCTACTTAAGCGCAATGCACTGAAATGACTTTACATTACTGTATTACAGTGTTAATTATAAACTAAAATATTAAATTTAAAAATTTCGGTTAAGATAATCTTCAGTGGAGTAGGAGCAATTCCCCAACAGAAAGTTATGTAAATCAGTCTGAAGATCCACCACATTACTTACATGGCAATTAATTTGCTCCGGTAGCTTGTTGAATATACATTTACCCATGCATCTGACGCCTGTCTGTAGTAATGTTGACCCTTTCAGTTCTTTGTAAATGTTGTATTTTGTTCTTCATATTCATGCTTTTTCACTGAAATATTGAATAGAAATATTGGCAATAACAAAGGACATCAATAAACATCAGTGTTGTAAGTGCTGTTTCCACTTACCAAAGAAATTCGGTCGAAGTATGTAATTTCATTTCACCTAATTTTACGTTACTTAATTTCAGAATACGTCAAGGTAACACATTTTAATTTAGGGAAGAAACACCATATCTGCCCATCCCCCCCCCCCCCCCCACATCTCCGCGCGCTCTCTCTCTCTCTCACTCACTCACTTTCCACTCCTCTCCTCTCCTCGTCTCACTCACTCGCGCGCGCTTTATTAAGTGGAAGATTGTGTTTATTCATTTGCCCTTTTTTAACATGCATATCTGCGATTTGTTGACTACCTCAACTCTGGCCCCCGAGTATGCTAGGCGGGACGCCACCTGAAGCAGAGTCCTGTTTCTTCATATTTTTCGTCGTGTTGTAAGGAATGACCCGTTCGCCTATGGCTAGAAATCTGTTCCCCACTTAGGAAAAGGAGTAATAACACGTTGGGATTTTCATACGGAGAGGTAATCTTTTTGCCACGCCCTGTCGCGGTAGCGACATCCCGTGGAAACGAGCGAGCAAAGCATCGCCTTCCGGCCCGGCAGCCGGGAGCGCGATAGCCGTATTAATTGCAGCCTCTGGTCGTTAATTTCAAGTCGACTTGTTGTCGCGTGCGTGATCGAGGCTCACACGCGACCTCTCTCGCGGCTCTATTATTACGGCCGTACGGAATCGAAAGCGGAAACGTAATTTGTTTTTCAACGAATGGAGAAGGCGCTGTGTTTTGTTTTGTACGGTATTTCCCTCAGGGCGTACGTGCACCGATAGCAGGCAATATATCATTTTCTTCTTAATCACAGAGTAATCCGGCACAATTACTTTAACTTACGCTTCTGAAAGAAGAATGAAAATGCTGCATTAGTCCAAGTTACATTCAGTAGGAACAACTCTTGTAAGTGCGTAGCTCAAACTTGCACTCACAGTTATTGTAACACTCAGTGGCAAACCAGAGTATGCGCTGGACATTAAGACAGGCTAAAATGCTCACCTGAAGATGTCCTCCGTAGATGGGTACGAAATTCATTCGAACACTGCAAAAGAGCCCGTACTCTTACTGCGTATGCTGTTCACTCGGCGTCGTCTCAGTAGGAATGGCCACAACAAAATGCAGTTATAAATCCTGGAACTCCGTTCTCTTTGTCACGTTTACTATTGCCCTGCTGATTGTATCTCCTGTGGGACCTATACGGCCTCCTCACGCGTTTCTTCGAACCAATATCTGCTTTTTGTGGTTTCTGTCCGCAGATCAATATAACCTCGTTCTTTAATCTGTAATCTTGTTTCTGGCTTGAATCCTTTTAGTTGCCGCTGTGGAATGTATAACAGACCGAACTTTCGCTTCTGTTTACAGGTACGTCTTTTCCTGACATACTTCGCTTCCTGAGGTTCCTCGGCGTAAGTACAGCCTAGATATTATAAAGGTCTTCATGCTCCATTGTATTTTCAGCATGGAGCACTTGATTTCAGTGTTTAAGTGTAAATTAACTGGAGCGTTTGGAAATATCGTCACTTCTGAGTTTTGGCGAACCTCGTTTTCACTTAACATTCAGAATATCCACGAAGTCTCGCCAACATTTCAAAAAATCATAACTTGTAAACTATGAAAGGTAGAACATTGTAATTTGTTGTATAATGTTTAGCAGCTTTCAAAGTTTTTTTCTGTTATGAATTTGTGTGTGCCTCACTCGTCGCCCATAGAATGTCACGGCGATATTCAAGTTCCGTCCCTGTACGAGTCAGCATTGCAACATACCACCAATGACTGCTTCACCCTTTCATGCACGAAGGGTTGCAGTTTTATTAACTTGTCTTGCATACATGCTTGGCTCTGTGTGTGCACGCGATCCTTGACGTAGCCCCACAAAAACAGGTCGAATGGTCTGACAGCCCGGGTGTCATGCGATGGGACCATAAAGACCCATCCACCACCCCACAAATTTTGATGTTGCTTCCTGCAGCTTGCGTGGTTCACGACGAATTGACTCCTGGGGATGCGCTGAAATGCAGCTCGCGCTCTGTCAACACTTGACGAAGAAGGAGACGTCCAGTTCGAGGAAGGTTATCGGCACTGCCTATATGTTTCAAGTTTTTGAACCTTCTTAATATGCTAGTATTTTCAGTTGGTGCCTCCCTTACTGGCATCGATAATCCCATCGATACCCTTGTCGCAGATCAGGACTTTGCCTCCCAGACGGCACACTGCGCTTTCTCCTGGACTGTTGCTATTTTCTGTTTCCCTAGTCAAATCTACAAGAAAAGACAAAGAAGGAAAAAACTTCGAGAACTGGTAACCGTATTACAACAAACCACTATCATTTATCTCTAATAATTTCCAAGTTACGGTTTTTGAAATGATAGCGGGACTTTAAAGACATTCTTTAGTACTTATCTTTGAGCGGTAGAAGTTTCAAAACTTCTCTAGGCTAGATACTGTAGGACGGTTACGCCACTGCTTTTTTCGATGACGTTTATTGCGAGTTTAAATAGGCTAATCTATTTTGTTACCAGCCTCTCCCGATCAGCAAATAATATATTAGATTCTTGCCTATACCATGATTATGCATACCTGCTAACTCTCCCTACTTAGTCGAGATCTCTCGATTTTCCATTTCTTTCCCGCCTCCCGATTCTTCCATTATTTCTCCCGATTTTTACTAATTATTGTGAAACCCATGGTACTTGTTTTGAAAATCCGCAATTTAATTTTTTTGCCATGGTCGGATTTTAATGATATCGTTATCGATGTTTACATGTTTATACAAATCCGGAAGACACGCGCGACCTCTATATGGCCTTTAAATAGCTTTGTGACGTCAGAGAGAGAGAGAGAGAGAGAGAGAGAGAGAGAGAGAGAGAGACTCAAATCAGTTGTCTTTTTTTTTTTAACACAGACTCGCGACTTTTAGATCAACGAGCGAGGTGACACAGCGCTTGTGACACTGGACTGCCAATCGGGAAAAGCAGGGTTCAAATCCGCGGTCAGGCAGCCCGATTTATTTCTCTCTTCGTTTCCCTTAATAGGTTGAATCGAATACCAGATCGTCTTCCTTCACAAGTACGCTGCCAATTTCCTTCTTCACGTAATTCCTACTTGTGCGCATTCTCTCACCTAGACTTCGACTGGACGTTAAAACCCTGATTTATTTTCCACCCTGTCGTTGTTTTGAGATGATTCTTACTTTGTTGATTTCTTAGATTTAGGTGAACACAACTGCATTAGCTTCACAAACGCAACGTCTGATTTTCCCCGTGATCGCTTGATACGAACTAACTGCAGTACCACGCACCATAGAACATTGGTTGAACACGTGGTCCCCACTAGCGGACTGGTTGCTATTTTCTTGATTTGTCAAGATGAGTTAGGTGAACAGAACGACATTTGTTTCATTAGCGCAATATCTGATGCCTACCGAGTTATCGTGCATGCTGTTGGTATTCTTGCTTTGAAGCTGACAAAAAGCAACGCTGTTGAGCAAAATTAGAGAAGGATAATGACTTGGCGCCTCACGTCTTACATCACCACGAAAGGTTACATGGACGGAATATTAAGACATTTTTGAAATTTGCGGCTAGAAGACGAGAGAAATCATGGATCACGCGTGGTTAAAGGAGTACGTAGCTCCAGCATACTTCGTTATTCAGGTGCGTGAGTGTCCTGATGAACTATTTCGAGGCCGCTGAATTGGGTGTGGCACATCATCTCCAGCCCATTGAAATGGCCACCAGCTTACCGCGCTGGACAACTTATTATGAGACAAAACCAAGTTCTAATGGAGTTGAACGTCCGTACAAGACTAATGAAGAAAGGGCGGAGGAAGCTTTTCGAAGAATAACTGCTGAAACGCTGTGCGATTTGACACGCAGATACGCATTGATCTCTGTGTAAGGTACGATCGTGCGCATACACAGCCGCATCTACAGCTATATCTATATCGATACGTTGCAAATCACACTTAAGTGCCTGATAGAGGGTTCATCGAGAGTTCACATTCACAATAATTCTCTATTATTCCAATCTCGAAAAGCACGCGGAAAAAACAAACGCCTATACCTATACGAGCTAAGATTTCCCTAATTTTTTATGAGATCGTTTTTCCCTATGTAGATCGCCACCAAAAAAATATTTTCGCATTCGGAGGAGAAAGTGGGGGATTGAAATTTCGTGAGAGGATACCGCCGCAACGATAAACGCCTTTTTTTAAATGTCAACCACAAATATTGTATCATGACACCCTCTCCCCTGTTTCTCGATAATACAAAACGTGCTGCTCTTCTTCGAACTTTATCGATGTCCTCCGTTAATCCTATCTAGTAAGGATCCCACACTGCGTAGCAGAGCTCCAAGAGAGTACGGTCGAGCGTAGTGCAGGCAGTCTGTTTAGTAGATATGTTGCATCTTCTAAGTATTCTGCCAATAAAACGCAGTCTCTGGTTTACCTTCTCCACAACATTTACTATGTGTACTTTCCAAATTAAATTGTTCATAATTGTAATTCCTAGTTATTTAGTTGAATTTACTGCCTTTGAATTTGACTGACGTATCATGTAACCGAAGTTAAACGGATTTCTTTTATCACTAATGTGAATGACCTCTCACGTCTCATTATTGAGGGTCAATTGCCAATTTTCGCACCATACAGACGATTTTTTCTAAATCGTTTTGCAATTGGTTTAGATGTTCTGATGACTCTACTAGACGATAAACGACAACATCACCTGCAAAGAACCTAAGACGGCTACTCAGATTGTCTCTCAAATCTCTTATACAGGAAAGGAACACCAAATGACCTGTAACACTACCTTGAGGAACTCCAGAAATCACTTCGATTTTACTCGATGACTTTCCGTCAGTTACTAAGAACTGTAACCTCTCTGACAGAAAATCAAGAAGCCAGTCACATAACTGAGAATATATTCCATAAGCACCCAATTTCACTACAAGCCGCTTGTGTGGTACAGTGTCAAAAGCCTTCTGGAAATCTAGAAATACAGATCACTTTGAAATTCCTCGTCAATTGCACTCAACACTTCGTGTGAGTAAAGAGCTAGTTGTTTCTAAATCCGTGTTGACTGTGTGTCAGTAGACCGTTCTCTTGGAGGTAACGTATAATGTTCGAATACAATATATGTTACAAAATCCTGCTTAATATAGACGTTAAATATATGGGCCTGCAATTTAGTGGATTACTCCTACCACCTTTCTTGACTATTGCTGTGACTTGTACAACTTTGCAGTCTTTGGGTACGGATCTTTCGTCGAGCGAGTGGTTGTATCTGATTGTCAAGTATCGAGCTATTAAATCAGCATTTGCTGAAAGGAACCTAATTGGTGTACATTCTGGACCGGAAGATTTGCTTTTATTAAAATATTTGTGTTGCTTCATTACTCCGAGGATATCTACTTACTCATGTTGACAGCTGTTCTTGATTCGAATCACGGAATATTTACTTCTTCCTTTTTGGTGAAGAAATTTCGGAAGGCTGTGTTTAGTGACTCTGCTTCAGCAGCACTGTCATCAATAATATTTCCATTGCTATCGCGCAGAGAAGGCATTGATTGTGCCTTGCCAATAGCATACTTTACATACGACCAGAATCCCTTTAGATTTTCTGGCAGGTTTCAAGACTTGACAAGATATTTTAAAAAGGTACTTAAACTTGATTTTGAACCCAAGTGATTTAAATAGATGGAATTTGGCTGGCACTTGACGCAGACGACAGAGACTTAATTAGTGTCATTAACAGTTAAATAACGAGCGAACAGGCGTGCAGAAACATCCAAATTGACAGATTAATAATAATCAAGTGAGATGACGTCAACACCGGTTGCACGCGCACCCACATCGCCGTATAAACAACTTGGGGTTCCTGCACAGGTAGCGCCAGTCAACACACCATAAGGAAGCAGAATTAAGTCACAAATTTCTTTTACAAATTACTCTGATCAGCCAGCCCTTTCATACTAAGCAGAAGCGGGCAATGCATTGCAAAAGAGTTTTGTGAAACACAAAATCTAGAACAAAACAGTTCTTAAAAACATAATTACAAAGATCAGAAATAGTAAGGGAGGCTGCTTTGCGTCACAGACAAGTTAACTATCTAAACCATGCTTGTTCGATCCCAGAAAATCAGATCGACACAAGCCATAAAATATTCAAATGTGTGTAAATTCCTAAGGTGCCTAACTGCTGAGGTCATCGGTCCCTAGACTTACACACTACTTAAAGTAACTTATGCTAAGAACAACACACACACCCATGCCCGAGGGAGGACTCGAACCTCCGGCAGGAGTGGCCGCGCAGTCCGTGACACGGCGCCTCAATCCGCGCCACACCAGTCGGTAATACGAGAATGCACAGCATCGTCGGTTAAAACTACTGAAGAGACTGAAACAAATGGTCGCACAGCAAACTTTCTTGTACGAAGACGACTACGTGCGACACAAGGACGTTAATCACTGGGAAAGTTCCAAAACGTGTTTACCCCCTAGTAAAATCCGGCAACCTGCTAGAAAACTCAGGTTGACGTCAGTGGTAGGATTCCGTCTTCACTAGCCTCTGTCCTCAAGCCGCGCTGGTTAGCCTCCCGGTCTAGGGCGTCTTGCCACGGTTCGAACCGCTACGGTCACAGGTTCGAATCCTGCCTCGGGCATGGATGTGTGTGATGTCCTTAGGTTAGTTAGGTTTAATTAGTTCTAAGTTCTAGGCGACTGATGACCTCAGAAGTTAAGTCGCATAGTGCTCAGAGCAATTTGAACCATTTTGAACCTCAGAAGTTTGGTCCCATAGGAACTTAACACAAATTTCCAAGAACGCTGCTACGGCGATAAACGGCAGGGTGCTTGAGGCCGTTTTACACGAGCGACTTCCCGGTTAGAATCGATTACTCGAAGTGTGTGCGCCTTTCGCGCCTCTGCGTGTGAATCAGCAGCCAATCTCATTGCTATTGTGTCCGTAACGTCAATGGTCTGTAGATGGTGCCGAGTGCGGAGTTCTAAATTTTCGAGTATGCTGCAGACTGTGCATGCGCAGAACAGGGGGTTGCGTCACCGTCCGCTAACGTCAGAAGTTGACCTGTCCTGGACGAGCTCACTTCTATTACGCAAATGGATTTTGTGCTTTTGTGTGATGTTAATCTTTATTGTCTTGTTTGCTTTCTTTTCGTGACAACATGAAAAATGTTGGACGTGGGGCTGATATTATTCCTACTGTTGACGTGCACGAGATACGATATATCTGAAAG
This sequence comes from Schistocerca cancellata, assembly GCF_023864275.1. NCBI lineage: Eukaryota > Metazoa > Arthropoda > Insecta > Orthoptera > Acrididae > Schistocerca > Schistocerca cancellata. The sequence continues at coordinate 227,421,863 of NC_064631.1, read as the reverse complement.
GAAAAATGTTTTACGGAAAAGGATCGTTCACTATGCATATGTAAGAACCTAGAAACGTAAGTGTTTTTATGAAAATTATTTCTTCATTGAAAAAGGCAGAAGTACTTCGACCATAATTTTCGATGTTATTTGCGCTTGCAAAGGAAACAAGAAAAGAGTACAAAGAATGAAATAAAAAAGGTGTGTTTTACTGCCTTCTAGGCATTCTTTGATGTGTTTGCAAATATAAACCGTCTCGGTCAAATAAATGTATATGTTTGGACGAAATTTTTCCTATATCTCAGTCCTCAGGAGTTTAGAGAATTTACCGTACGATATTTGACAAGAACTTCCATTAGGAATTTTGGTTTGATCATTCAAATGGTTCAAATGGCTCGGACTTAACATCTGTTGTCACCAGTCCCCTAGAACTTAGAACTACTTAAACCTAACTAACCTAAGGACATAACACACATCCATGCCCGAGGCAGGATTCGAACCTGCGACCGTAGCAGTCGCGCGGTTCCGGACTGAGCGCCTAGAGTTTGGTCATTAATAAACTCTGTTATCACTGCTTGTCCCTACATTTTGTTTCTATATTTTGATTTTTTCATAAAAACTACAGTCCCGCATATCCTCGTTTTGCCAAACGCACAGCATGCAGTTCTCACAACGCACGCAGTTTTGGCGCTGAGGCCGGCCGCGGTGGCAGAGCGGTTCTAGATGCTTCAGTCCAGAACCGCGCGACTGCCACGGTCGCAGGTTCGAATCCTGCCTCGGGCATTGATGTGTGTGATGTCCTTAGATTAGTTAGGTTTAAGTAGTTCTAAGTTCTAGGGGACTGATGACCTCACATTTTAAGTCCCATAGTGCTCAGAGCCATTTGAGACCCCTTTTTTTTCGTTTTTGTTTACACAAAAGCGACCACTAGAGACAGAGGAGACTCAGTACTAGAATAAAACGCTACGGCCGCAGCAATAGACTCTCTCGTCTCGAATACCCAATTGAGACAAAGTCGATAGCGTTAAAGGAACTCTATTCCTTACAGACGGTCGCTCTCCGATCCGTCCACATCGCCACACCCAGCCCGCCCCGCGTGCACCATGAAGGCAACAATCGGCGGATTCGGAAGCTGAGGCCACTTGAGGCAACATCGAGCGAAATTGCGACCCCAGTCCCCGGTCTGCTTCTCGGCCAGCTTCACAGTTCCACCACCGAACTTCAAAGCGAGCGAAGCCACTCCCGGAGTGACTTGTCAGGGAGCCAGTCCCGCACTCTGGCCAAAAAAAATTGAGAGCGTGACGCGACCCGTCCATTCGCGGCGCGGCTGATTACTTCTATCAAATTGCGTTTCATCTGAAATCTAGCCATTCGTTGGTGCCCCTCGGAATCGTACGATAACAGCCTTCTCTGCCTCTATGGAAAAAAAGAACAGTCGCGAAACTTCCTGGTAGATTAAAACTGTGTGCCGGACCGAGACTCGAACTCGGGACCTTTGCCTTTCACGGGCAAGTGCTCAACCAACTTTTTTTTCTAGAATTTTTTTAATATATAAGACGATGACCTTTATAAAATAAAATATTTCTGGGAAACGGAAATAAGTGGACTTTTTTTACATAATTGTGAAAAAAATATCCTGCTTCTGTCAGTACAAAACAATAACGGACCATGTTCCTCTTCTTGGACGCGTACCTCGCTAATCCCGTTACACCTCGCGTTGGTGACGGGTACGTATTCACGTGTGGTGGTGGATTCTCTCCACTGTCCTGGTCCTTTCGTGTTCTGATACTTATAGGCAATAATTACGTTCTCCTACCCGGGACACCCCAATTGGGTGGGGGATCAAGTAAGGCACTCCCTAAACAATTAGCGTAATATGTTCGATATCTCGCATGTCTCATAAGCTGTGAGTGATGTTCTTGTAGTAAGGCCCAAAAGTCGAGTACATTCTTACTGCCGTCTCGGAAAAGATAACGCACAGTCAAACCTCGAATCCAAGTCAACGCGTTTGTCTTTCTTCGGGGATAATAGGTCATATCTGGGAGAAGTAGTATCCGTGATTCTATTGCTTGCGCCCCACCCGAAGCAGGAAGGCGACCATTTTTTGGACCAAACACCATACGTCCGCCGAAGGCCCGCATATCAGGCGATGTTCCTCTGTGTCTATAACATTGCACTGCGGACACAGTGGGTCGTCCGCCATATGAATTGTATGCAACCTGGAACGAGTCACGTATTTCCCATTTACCACCTGATATCACAGTGCGCGCGTTCCCGTATCAAGGTGTGGGTGGTGCACTGTACGCCATACCACTGCCCACGTAACTGTTGGTTGGCGGCAATCTACGGCATTATTCGGCCCTCTACCAACTGAGCTACCCAAGCACTACTCACGCCCCGTCCCCACAGCTTTAATTCAGCCAGTACCTCGTCTCCTACCTTCCTTTTCACTAAGGACAGTCGTGTTCAAACGCCCCACAATTGCCCAGCCTGGGAGACACCTGCCAAGTGCTGATGAAGAAGCTGACGGTTGGCCAGTGCAGACGCGGTCCGCGTGCGGCGGGCGTGGTGTGTGGGCCGCGCCGGCCGGCAATACCACGCGTCGCCGACCGCGGCAGATCGCGCTGATGGGCTCCCACTTTACTGCCTGCGAGGCGGTGCGCTGGCGCCCCTGCCTAGACCCGGAAATAAAACCAGCCGGCGGGTTTGTGTCACTTGGGCGGATGAGGAATGTATTGGCGTTTCTGCGGAACCTTACATGTTTCAGGTTGCTTTTCGCTTTCACGCTTCGCCAACTCACAACCGAACGACGCCACCTTCCGACCTAACACAGACCTAGGGCTAAGCTACAAATCAGTCTGTCTCCACAATCTCTTTTCCTGCTTTCACATCCGTGGTGTTCGCCAACTTACAAACACACTACGTGCGAAAAGCTGCGTAGCCCATCAAGGCTCTCTGCAGAATTGTCACTCCACACAAGTGCTCCCAACACATCTACATCTACATTTCTACTCCGCAAGCCACCCAACGGTGTGTGGCGGAGGGCTCTTTACGTGCCACTGTCATTACCTCCCATTCGTGTTCCAGTCGCGTATGGTTCGCAGGAAGAACGACTGCCGGAAAGCCTCAATGCCCTCTCGAATCTCTATAATTTTACATTCGTGATCTCCTCGGTAGGTACAAGTAGGGGGAAGCAAAATATTCGATACCTCATCCAGAAACGCACCCTCTCGAAACCTGGACAGCAAGCTACACCGCGATGCAGGGAGCCTCTCTTGCAGAATCTGCCACTTGAGTTTGCTAAACATTTCCGGAACGCTTTCGCGCTTGCCAAATAACCATGTGACGAAACGCTCCGCTCTTCTTTGGATCTTCTCTATCTCCTCTGTCAACCCGACCTGGTACGGATCCCACACTGATGAGCAAAACTCAAATATAGGTCAAACGAGTGTTTTGTAAGCCACCTCCTTTATTGATGGACTACATTTTCTGAGGACTCTCCCAATGAATCTCAACCTGGCACCCGCCTTGCCAACAATTAATTTTATATGATCATTCCACTTCAAATCGTTCCGTACACCTACTCCCAGATATTTTACAGAAGTAACTGCTACCAGTGTTTGTTCCGCTATCATATAATCATACGATAAAGGATCCTTCTTTCTATGTATTCGCAAGACATTACATTTGTCTATGTTAAGGGTCAGTTGCTACTCCCTGCACCAAGTGCCTATCCGCTGCAGATCTTCCTGCATCTCTCTGCAATTTTCTAATGCTGCAACTTCTCTGTACACTACAGCATCATCCGCAGAAAGGCGCATGGAACTTCCGACACTATCTGCTAGGTCATTTATATATATTGTGAAAGGCAATGGTCCCATAACACTCCCACTTCTCTTCTGGAGGCTGCCTTGGTACCGATTGTTCTAAGAGGTGGATTACAAATTTTAAGTTTGTGGAACCCTAGCTGTAGTTCCCGGCGTTGCTCGAAATGTTTAAATACATGCCACACAAAGTGATTGGCTTTGTGCCTTGTTGACGTAGCTTTGAATCGAAGAGCATATTTGAATCACTGGGTGTCCATGGAATGCGACGAATGAATACGTCTTCACCTATATGAAAAGATGATTAGTTGCGCCACCTGTTTCTATATTTTGCGGTAAGTATCTCATTGCAAAAAAATGGTTCAAATGGCTCTGAGCACTATGGGACTCAACATCTTAGGTCATAAGTCCCCTAGAACTTAGAACTACTTAAACCTAACTAACCTAAGGACATCACACGCACCCATGCCCGAGGCAGGATTCGAACCTGCGACCGTAGCAGTCCCGCGGTTCCGGACTGCAGCGCCAGAACCGCTAGACCACCGCGGCCGGCTATCTCATTGCATTTTTGGATAATTTCTCTAACTATTGTTTCAGCTCGGTTTTTCACTGTTGCGCGTAGGGCTGTGTTTGAGCACGACTCAATCTGTTCGAACACTTTACGTCACCGTTCGGAAAATCGCGGGTTCTTTTGGATCTTTTCATCAGCTCGCTGTCAAGTGACTTTTGTAGGTACGAGCTATATGCACGACCTACATTAGCGTTTGTATAGCACGGAGGATTTTAATAAGAAAAATAACTGTGAAACACGGACAAAAATACCTTCTGTTGTTATATGTAACGACGGCAACTAACCAATAAATAAGAGATTTCAATCATGTTTGTGTCAAATTTTCAGTCTTTCGATCGTCTCGCTTTCTAGTGATGTCTGATGGTACTAATCCAAGACGGATATTGCCGCTGTAATTTATTCTCGCGTCAGAAATTACGATATATTTCTTTTGTTTGTGTTCGCCCAGATGTTCGTTAGGGTATCGAGTAGAAATTAAAGATTTTTGGCAACATCATTTCCTCTTTATGTATTGCATTCATATATATGTTTAAAGTCAAATTAGGAAATCTTATGTAGACAGTGATCTTCCTCTTGTCTAGAAGGTAAAGTCTGCAAAATTTCACCTAGATCAGAATAAAATTGTAGATTTGGTTGAAGTACAAAAAAATAAATGGACACACTACTTTAAATGTATAGATGTTCGGAGCGATGTAAGGTGGAACGACAACAATGAATCTAACGTCTGCTTCCTCCATAGGTAGCTTAGATTTATTGGGAGAATGCTGAGGAAGTGTAATTAACAACGAAAGAGGTAGCTTGCAAGACCCTTTTTCTAACGATTCTTGAGTACTGTTCCATCCGGCATACGGTGCACCCCAGAGGGTACCTTTTACCAATGCTTGTCACGCCCTTTTCTGTACCAGTTGCAAATAGAGCGAGGGAACAACTACTATCTATATGCTTCTGTACGAGTCCTGATTCCTGTCTTCGCGGTCGCTGTATGACGCTTTCTTAGGTTGCAGTAGAATCGTTCTGCAGTCAGCTTCAAATGCCGATTCTCTAAATTTTCGGTGTCGTGTTCTGGGAAGAGAACGTCGCCTTCCCTTCAGGGATTTCCATTTGAGTTCACGAAGCATCTCCACAATCTTTGCGTGTCGATCGAACCTACAGGCAACAAATCTGGCGACTCACGTCTGAATTGCTGCGACGTCTTCTTTTAATCTGACCTCGTGGGGATTCTGTAGGCGGTCACCTTTAAACGAGATTCACAACACTTTGCTAGAATTGTCCGAGTCAACTGAAGCCGACCATTCGCCGTCTCGAAAACTGCCCTGAGTGCTCATTCTGTTTCATACCGCTTTACAACGTCTCGCCTAGATGTTTAATAGATGTGTCTGTGTCAAGCGGCCCACCAGTTGCACTATATTCGAACATTATTTGAATCATCTGCATTGGCTGTCATTCATCATACAAACTGAAATACTGTCAAAGTCTTCCCGTACGCTAAATCATTTTCAGCAAACTGCTGCTTACCCTATCCGTCAGATGGTTTAAGTATCTAGAGAACAACGGCGGGGCTGTCACACTTACCTGGGTCACTCCTGACGATATCCTTCTCTATGGTGAACACTCGCCGTCCAGTACAACGCTCAAGGTTCTATTGCATAAGAAGCCTTCGAACCACTCAAATATTTGAGAACTTACTAAGAGTGTACAGATCTTCGTTAACATTATGCAGAGGGGTACCGTGTCAGACCCTTACCAGAACTTTATCAACAGGGAACCTGCCCGTTGCTCTTTATCCACGGTTCGCAAAATACAATGTGTGGAAAGGACAATCTGAGTTTCGTACAAGCGATGCAGTACAAGTCCGTGCTAATTTGCGGACGGAAGCTTTTTTCTCAACGAAATTTATTACATGCAAAATTTGTCAGTCTGGGACCCTTCCCAAGTTCGATTGACGAAAGAAAACATATAAAGAAGAGCTATCCAAAGCGGTGCTGTCTTGTTCAGCCCACGTGAGGAAGACACGGAAATCCTCAGCAAATTAAATTGGGAGACAACTTCCCTCAACATACTCGTTCATTTCGCCTAAAGATGGCACAATTAAACTTCAGGTCGTTACGGAGGGGTATTCACCGTCTTTCTTCCTGCATACCATCCATCACTGGAATAAGTGGGAGGTAAAATCAGACTTTTACACTATGGGCTTTGCAGAGTTCAGTTCCACCAGCCCCTACACATCTCTAAGGAGTGTTTCTCTAATTATTCTTTCATATTTCCAGAGCGATGTCGTAGTACATGGTCTCCTGCGCCTTGTTGTAAGCAATCAAATGGATGCAGATGATTGGACTCTAGATTCCCATATCATTTTTAGCGATGATAGACATTGCCTAGGTCTATTTCATCTATTTGAGTCCCTGCGGCAACCCCCCCCCTTCTCTCTCTCTCTCTCTCTCTCTCTCTCTCTCTCTCTCTCTCTCTCTCTCCCCCCTCCCTCTCTCCCTCTCCCCCTCCCTCCCCCCCCCCCCACACACACACACATTAGGCCACCACCAGCTTCACAGAGAGGGCACTGGAAGCAAGCAAAGGCACCTGCTATCGGCGTGTACAAAAGTTTACTGCCAGTTATCAGTTCAGGGACTTGTTTCCATGCGTCGGGCGTGAAATACTCGTAACTGTGTTCCTGCGCACATTCTAATCTCCTTGACGAGTGACGTACGGTGAGCGATGGTATACTTGTAGGGCAGCGGCTTCTATGACCGATAGCAAGAAGGTGATACTGGATGATGTGGCTACTCGTCTGTTGTTATCGTTGTTGATGTCGTCGTCGTCGTCGTCGTCTAGCAGTTACTTGGAAAGTGATTTGCTGCTTTGTGGCCCGTCAATCCGCTCACGCAATTCGTGGGTGGTATATGGCGGTTGACCCTGTCGGCAATTTCTTTTCCAGCGACACGGTGGCGCGCCCAGTGCCTTTATGATCCGGAGATAGTTTCACGCCGCGAGCTGACAATCTGCTTCCGATCACGTGCACCAACGATGCGCTCCTTCCCCATTCTTTCCACTCCGACCGTCAGTGCGATGTGTGGCAGGATAACAGTCGTCTAATGCGCCGAACTATTCCAATCATCATTTTCCAGTTTATGTTGAATTGTATTCTAGCCCACAATATTTGCCAACCCTTGACAGATTTGCGTAAGGAGAATACAGTTACACGCTGTTCACCTAGAATATCGTTTTCATAAGTTAAACAGCGAAAAAGTTACTTTGTTTCAAATATATCCATTGTTCTTATGTAGTGTGTGCTCCACAGATTTTACAAAAGATATTTAATTTATGTCGCCAGAAAGCTGCTAAAATCTTCGTTTTACTCCAATTAGTTTCGACAATTTATCGTCTCGCAGACTTTAGATTTTAAAATGTGTACCAAATGTCCATTAAAATGTGATCATTAACTAGATACGTAACACTTTTAAAACAATAGACACGCCATACACACGATTTTACATTCTAAAATGTGCCGGACAATATAGATTATCGAAATGAGTTGCAGCAAAAAAACATTTTAGCAGCTTTGAGGTGGTATATATAAAAATACCTACTTAATTTGCCTGGACACCTTCTTACAGAACCAGTACAGGTACAATTTTAGGCACGATGGATAGTATAGTTCTTCACTATTGCTAAGATTTGAAGAAAACATGTTGACTACAGATGATTGGACACGGTCGGTTTCAGTCCAATGCAAAGTATTAGAAATGCGGTTGATGCAGTTCTTTCCAATAGCGTAGGCTTAGAGAGAAACTGATGTCACCCCTGTTAGAATACCAAACGCGATAATGGATCCTACATATACAACTACTTCCACGTTCCAACCTAACAACTCAATTTAGACCTGGCACGACAAATGAAAAGAAACGCAAAAATGAACTACAGAAAAAAGGCTTTGTAAATAACTTATTCTAGTAATATAAAGGCCTTGTTTAACACCGTTTTCAGCATTGAACTATTGGTAATTATCACTATAGGTAACTATCACTTAAGGAAGAACAACTACTTAACCCTGATTGCGTGAGTGTTTTCTCTCCACGAGGACTACAGGGAGCCAATTAGTTCAGTGCAATTCTCCGTCCTACTCACTAAAAAGAGATAAGGCTTTTCATTTCCAGAGTATATCGTCTTTCACACCGCTCTTAAACTAATGGCCGTATTTGGATTTTTGAGCGTTATGCATTCTGCTTGGGTGGCGCATTTGTCGGCATGACTGGTTCAGTCTGGTACATTAAAGGATGAGTCTTTGGGTGGTGGTTTGCGCCATTGATTCGCACAGTTGTAAGTCTTTGTTAGCTTAGATTTGCGGTCGATCTACGGTGAATAAATGCATGCGATATCGAAAGAAAATTCGCAACACTGATCCGAAAGGCGTGGATTTCCAGTGCCGTTCTCTAGTAAAATTAATGAACAGTCTAGATCTCGATGGTTATTTTACTTAAAATAACCGGTTTCGGCGTAGTGTTAGACCATCTTCAGAATAGCACCATCAGCTGAATTTGACGATGTCCAGAACAGTCATAGACCTCAGTCACTGGAACTGTTTCAGCGACTGAGGTCTAATGTCTGTACTGGATATCGCAAACTTCAGTTGATGGTGCTATTCTGAAGATGGTCTAAGACTAGGCCGAAACTGGTTATTTTAAGTAAAATAACCATCGAGATCTAAACTGTTTTCTCATTAATGTTATATAGCTTACAAGATCGCTCTTCCCCAAAAAAATGTTACCAAAAAAATTTGCCTGTCCTCTAATATTCAAATATTATTTCGACCCATCAAAATTTGTTGAATGCCTCACAGCTCAAGGAATAATTTCTCCGGTAGTAAATAGTATTGGGAAGACTATGAAAGTAACGTAAATATGTCTCATCAAAACGTCCTAAATCCTCAATAACAGGTGTTCTTACGAGTTGCTCAGACAGAAAATTTGACTCATCAGCCGGCCGGTGTGGCCGTGCGGTTCTAGGCGCTTCAGTCTGGAACCGCGTGACCGCTACGGTCGCAGGTTCAAATCCTGCCTCGGGCATGGATGTGTGTGATGTCCTTAGGCTAGTTAGGTTTAATTAGTTCTAAGTTCTAGGCGTCTGATGATCTCAAAAGTTAAGTCGCATAGTGCTCAGAGCCATATGAACCATTTTTTTTGACTCATCAAAATGCCCTCCTAACTCCTCAATATCGGGTGCTAGTAAATGTTGCTCAAACTGAAAATTTGAAAAATTGCTGACTGACATTAAAGGATTTTCGTCACATTAAACGCGGGAATTTTCGGCGAAATTATATGTTCATCGTTTTTTAATACCCAAAATTAAATGTATATTGTCAAGAACATGTGCAGCTTGGAACAATTTTTCGTGTGTGTCGTAGAGTGAAATGGATGTGCTCTCGAGAAGGAGAACAGGCAAAGGATAAAGCTGAAATCGTTATGTTGCAACGAAATAAAGTAGAATGGGCTCTAACAGCATGTACGATGGCTTTTTGAACGGTGCAATCAAGTAATTCACACTTTATAATCCGATCTAAGAACAGATTGTGAGAGAACAAAAAGCTATAGACAACAAGCAGAAACTAGCAGATGATTTCTTGTTCCAGAACAATAACTGTAGATATTATAGAAACTCTGCGGCGGTAGTACCCTAGCTTCAAGATCGCTTATGTAGTAAACATAATCGTTTTCGCATATAAGTTTTTAATTTTTATTTGTAGATAACCAGTTTCGATCTTCTAAGAAGTTCATTATCAAATCAACAGTCTATGATGACAGTAGGAATCTTCAGCGTGGAGCAGGCCCGCAGTGTTCTCCACTCCAGCACGGACAGGTCTGCTCTACGCAAGCAATTCCTACTGTCACCAAGAAATGTAGATGTGATGATGATGATCCCTTAAAAGAACGAAATCGGTCATCAAAAAATAAAAAGTAACAACCTATAGGCGACCTCGACTGTGTTTACTAATTCAGTAAATATATTAACAGATTGCTGTTTCTCTGGAAAAATGTTTCAAAAAATTTCAAGATTGCTTTTGATTTTCTGTGAAGCCTTTGCGTGTCCTTCTTTTTCTTCTTCTTATTTTGTCATGCGTTTCGTCTTGCTCGCCTGTCACAGCTGCATTTGGTCCTTGCATCTTTTTGCTGACTTGACTCCTCCATTCGCAACAGATACCATATGCATTTTTTTCTGTTTTTCTATTAAACTCGTCGGTTTTGTCTTTTTGATTTAGTCTCCTGCGTTCGTGAGTATGAACCTTAAAAATTTAAATCTACCTACTTGCTCTGTGATCTTATTTGTTGTTACGGTCACTATTAATTTTTCAGTGGGACCATGAACAACTTGTTATAAATTAATAGTTAAATAAAATATAGTTAATTAAATAATATTATAATGGTATGACGAAGGGTTCCGGGAAATTTACTTTGGTCATCACAAGAATGCTGGAACCGTAAATCTCCTCCCAAAACACTTTCAGTTGCATTCCCTCGGCCCCATTCCGAGGCTGTTGGCATAGCTGTAAATAATGAAGTTCTACAACGTCGGCTCTGCTCTCACAAGTTCGAGAAAAAGAAAAAAAAAAACATGGAAAGTGTGAGCTTCGACCGACAAATTCTGTAACTTCGGTGCTTCGGAATTTCACTTACTATATAACTGATCTGATTTTAGTTGCTTGCGAAAGGATACGAGTTTTAAATTTCTACGTACAACGAATTGGCTCAAAATAAATGCATTAACAAATGGTACTGCTTCTGAAGTGCTCTCTCATCTTTTTTTGTAGCTTTGGCCAACAGCTTTTATTATTTTACTGTCGTCGCATCTAAGCGTCCGTTCTCTTCCCTGGTCATTATTTGATATTCAAAATATATTGGTGTTAAGCAATTGTAAATAAATTAATCTCTGGCTACAAGGACAGCTTTTAACTACTTTAATGCTGTCGACTGTTACAGGTATCATGTTGTTCGGTTTATGAATGCGTGACTTGAACGTTTTCCCCTTCGACGATGACTGCCAGCTGTGATCCCGAAAAAGTAATGCCTAACGTGGATTAGATGTATAGCTCAAGAGAATTTGGCGATTTGAACAGATGCATCTGAAGATGGAACTAGCATTCCTGAAAATATTATGTGTTAAGGAAATTAAAAACAATCATTGTGGCCAGAGGCTGACATATTTACAATTTTATATCATCTCACGGTTGCCTTCTCACCATCTACTACGATGGAGAAACATATTTTGATATTTTTCCTCGCTGAGTAATTTAGATACAAATTTGTTTTCTACGTTCATATCGATAGAGTTCACCATTCTCGCTGAAGCGCGGATTGGTTCGAGGGGCCACGTATTTCATGGTATTAGATTTCACAACTTCTTAGCACCCATTTGTCATATGTAATAAGAAGATAAGGGTGTGACAGTTTCCATTTATGACTGTCGTTACGAACTAGGTCATCAGCGGGACACGACTTTACGTCACTGAAATTATCGTGTGGTAAAAGAACTTCGTCTTCTTAGCCCATTAACAATTGTGAACGATTACATTGCATTTTCTTTATGGCACTGCCTTACTGGCTCAGACGCGATTGTTCACAGCGGGAAGTCCGAAAACATTTCTGTGGAAGTTTCAAAACAACTGCCTGGTGCCGCAGCACTAGGGCGTGTAGACAGAATAGCGTCTTATGTTCCTAATGCGTGGGTATTGTCCTTTCCTTTTTACGTTGCCTCTTTTAGTGACGTAAATTAAACGTTGTATGTGCCTAGTGGATAATTTCCACAATGCTTTCGAGGGAAGGACAGTTCCTGTATGTCGTTAGTAATGGGTGTTCAACAAAGAAACGTTGAAGTTTCCAGTCGGCTGACAACCGAACAGTTTTTTATCTGATATTATAAACTAGTACGCATGGATAGCATTACCACTACGTAAAACCTTAAGTTGTGATTTTCTCACAGGATTTATACAACACAAAGAGCTGCGTTCCGACGTTCATCTGAAAAGACATGTGGTCAGGAAGATCAGTTTACAAATTAGTAAAAGTGCGAGTCGTGTTTGGTGCCAGAGCACTTGACTGCCGACATCTCTGCCAATAGCTACAGCAGTGGAGTTCTGTTTCATCCTGTTTGTAGAGATTAGTGACGAATTTATCTGTCGAAGCGCAGTACAATTATTGACGTGAAAAAACAAAAAAAAAACAGTCTCTGGTGCAGCATAAGGAAGTCTCTCGGAACTATGTGACACGGTACATAATCTAACTGGGCATGTGTGAACCACGAGAGCAGCATAGACTTTAGTGAGTTTTGGCTACAGTGAAATCCAATGTAGGCGTAATGACAGTCTGGGTCTGTTTTTTTCTGTTTTGGAGTTGGAAAAAGTTTGATTCTGTAGCAGAATGATCGCAGATGTTTAAAAATTTTGATACCATACCGCCACCCGGGACATGTGGACAGTTACAAACGTCTCTATTTCTGCGCGACAGTTTACAAGTGCACAATGCAATAACCATGGTGCGTCGATTAAAATGAGCCTGGTCGAAGCCCTGACCTGAATACATAGGAAACTGATTTGAGTGGACTGCAAGCCTTGTTGAAAAAGTCAGAAAAAAGCAAGAATTTTCACCGCGCATCAGAAAGAATGAAACGAAATTCCTCTTTCCGTCTTGTAGAACTATTTGGTAAGACTCATCGAAGTTTAAATGCAATAATACAGTACTAGCAAACATTCTTATATCCTATTAAGTCTTTAACGTGAGGTATGATGTTTCCGCTATTATTTCATGGATATCTGTTAATGCAAGCAGTGCAGTAGAATTTGTTATTAGCTAATGACTCGGACCATTCGATAGAACAAGTTGTCTGCTCTATATTATAGTGGAAATGGTCGTATGGCATCATTGGCCGGCAGACCCCGGTCGTCTGGTGCAAATCTTCCTATTTAACGCGACTTCGGCGACTTGCTCATCTTTGTGATGCAGATGAGGCGAAATGATAAACATACAGTCCCCGAGAGAAAGAAATCTCCGACTCGGCCTGGAATCGAATCCCGGAACCCATGGTCCAGACTGTGTGCTTATAAGCGTACAAGGTCCGCATTTGGTGCGGATTTTTCTTATGTGAAGATGGCAGATAGAAGGCATGTTGATGATGATATTGCGAGGTGGCTTCTGGAGGATACTGAAGATGGAGAAGCTTTATCTGATGAGGGTAAGGAGAATCTCTTCCTCTATGCAGTAATATAACCAAGCCCCCTCTTAACGTAGCTGTGAAGTTAGCGAAGAAGAAGAAAGTGACGATAATTCACAGATTTTTACATGAAAATAGGTTTATTGTGATGGTAGTAGTGTCAATTTACCGTGCTCTTTCCGTCAACAGGGAGTCACGCTTCCTCAAAGACCTCGTTTAACAATGTAATCACATTTCCACCAGTTTTCTAAGGACGACTTATTAGTGGTACTGTGACCACAACAAATGGTAAAGCAGTAGAGGTAATAAAGCAAATGACTTCAGTAACAAAACTTCATTCAGTGTGGCACTTCTCGAGAGGCGCTTCATCAAATAAAAAAAACACTGCACTGTCTTTTTCGACGTAGTACTGAAAATGGTTCTGAATTTTATGGCAGAACTAGGTGGCAGCTGTAATGAAGACTGACCAAACCGAACCAAATTCTTAAGGGATTCCTCCCGTCTACGATGTTTCCTTTTATCCGCTAATCGTATTCCCCAACCAATGTAAATAGCAGCAGAGAAGCAAACGATTGGCAAAAAAGGATTACGTGAAATTTCTGGTATAGAATCGGCTTTCAAACTTAACCACTGTCCTCTTCCTCCGGAGATATAATTTTGATTGCCAGGTTGTGCTCCGAAACGTTCACTGCCTCCACCTAAGCCATCGCTACCGTTGCCAGCTGCACTCCAGTAGCGAATCGTAAACGCATACAAACGAAGACTCCACTGCAGCAAAGACCAGCAGTGGATGCGGGCGTCTCGGGTTCAGTAGCCTCTACGGCGGGATGCAAAAGAGTCTCACTGTCTTGTTTATACCGCCTCTCTCCCGCGCTACGTTAACATTACCAGAACACCGACAGATCACTGCAACCTTTTACCACTGAAACGTAATAGTGCGAGGCGTTATAGCGCAATGGTCCTTCTCTACCTAATTATGCATCGCTGCGTATTACTACTTAACAAGCACTTCATCTGAAGTTCCGGGCTAGCGCGAACAGTTAACGCTTCATGCGTATCTACTTTAATGAAGACTGCGAAGCACATATACTAACTGTTCACTTTAAGTAGACTCACGGCGTGTTGTTTGACGGTAGAAGCTGTTTCGATAGAAGTCGAATGGCCACGGTCGGTTTGCGACCGCTTTCTCGGCGCAGTCGACCTAGTCAGCTCTGGCTAGCAGATTACACTGTGTTCAAATGCGTCTACGTGCTCTTTAACGAATGCACAAGCAGATCGCTGTGTTACAAGATATACTAATCGTAACAATTAAATCCATAAAGTCACAACTCGACACGACGAAGGTAACACGGAAATAATATGGCTACAACAATGTCAACACACTACTATACGGCACTGGGGGGTAACAAACAGACCATACTGCATTCGGATTTTTGTAATTTTTTATGTTTATGGTACGTGAAGTTCAGAAGTCAAATATGAGTTTTCCAAAGTACTTCGAAAATCGACTTTGAAGTTTTCCGAGCACGTTTAATATGTTGAACTAATGTCGATTTTTCGATTAGAAGTGTGGCTCTGTGCCTGCTGTATTTGGGCATTTGGGACATGGGTTGTTTCCTGGCGGATTCAAATTTTTGAACAAAGGTGCATGTTCTACGAGAATTTCCAATAAGCGTAGAATACCAAAGAAGGAAAGAGACTGGGTAATGCCCATGACTGTAATCAGTGTATCAAGTATCGTTTTGGTCTTTTTGCTTCTTTTTATTCGTTCATTTCGAATACCTACGCCATTTAAATACAAAATACATCAAATATATGCTAAACAACACATGTATATTTGTCATTTTTTATGAAAAACGCGCGTCTTCTTATTTCTAATTAAATACACACAAAAATCAATTCTTCATTGCAAATATAAATTCTTAATTACCTTTTATAAAAGACTAGTTTAGCGCACGGATTTTTTTTCTTTAATCTAATTTGTAGGAGTTAAACCAAGCGAGTTTAATTCAATTTCATATAGCGTGTTAAAAAAAGAGATAGATCGGATAATCAGATAAGTGATTCTATGGTTATTAGCGCCAGTCTTACTATCGTTACTGAAATCTTACTTCTAAATCACATATTCCTGTACATGTAATCGTATTTAAACGTGCTGTGGTAGCTATTTCGTAACCAATAATGATTAGTTTCCGAAGTAATTACAACGAAATAATTTAACGAACATATATTAGGTCTACTGAAAAATGTATTAAAATGTATTCAAATTCCGTTTCTCTTTCTATGCAATTCCTACTCAAAGCCGATTTGTCGTGGTGACTGTTGAATAGCTTCCTGTGATTTGATTAACAAACTACACCACCTTCTAAACATTTTCATGCTAATTCAGGACATAGAAGCATCCTCTGTTCCGAAAGTACTTCCGTCCAAAGGAAATGGAAACTTTCATCTCCTAACAGATATTTATTTATTTGTGACCGGAAAGTCAAATTCCAATTATCGTAAATGTAGCTTTGAAACGGTGGTAATATGACGAAATATTTACGTAAAACTTTTCATTCCCTGTTTCACCCTCGTAATGGTGAAATTTCGAGAAATCCCTTCTTAAACTTTGCCTACAATATAAGGTCAAAACGCTCCCAAATTTCAAGTTTCTATCGTTAGTGGTTTGGGTTGGGAGATGACGAGTCAGTCAGGACATTTCCTTTTAAGTATAAGAGTATAGAGATTTATAATAAAGATTGTTTAGAAGAAAAAGACGTAACAAATAATTTTTTTCATTTTTATGTGTTTTACGATTCACGGCAATGCTCTTTGAACATGCAACTTCGTTTACAGATTTGGCATAGTCAAGAGTCCAACCCACGACAACATAGAGCCACACAGCCTTTCGAGGAAATCACCTTGCTCTAGTGTATTAAAGGCGCTCGGAAAACTTCAAAGTCGATTTTACATAGAATTTTTTAAATATGCTTCGGCTGTTTTGAGAGATTAATATTTGAATTCTGAATTTCACGTACCATAAACATAAAAAAATACAAAAACCCGATTGTAGTGTGGTCTCCATGCAAGATTGGCATCGACCAGAAACAACTACACCCGTCATCCACCGAACTGGGATTCTTCTCGGAGTGAACAATTAATATCTGTCGAACTTGCTTTCGGGTAGGCGCTTTCATTCAACTTGACGCTCCCTGACCAGTGTCCGGCCCCTTAGCTGATTTGTCAGCGTTTCTGACTGCCATGCAGCGGGCTCGGGTTCGATTCCCAGCCGGGTCGGGAATTATCTCCGCTTGGAGACTGAGTGTTGTGTTCTCCTCATCATCAACATCGACACTCAAGTCGCCCAACGTAGCGTCAGTTAAAAAGGCTAGCAACTCGGCGGCCAAACTTTCCCTAGTGGGGACTTCCGGCCATCACTGCCATAGAATGCGTGGGTTTCTCCACTCGGGGACTGGACGTCGTGTTACCTTAATCATCATTTCATCATCGACATACAAGTCGCCCAATACAGGGTCAACTGAAAGACTTGCAACACCCTGGTGGCGACTCCCGGTCGTCAATGCCATACAATTATTTCATTTCATTTTCAAACCACTGGACCTATGTCAACCAAACTTGGTACACATATGCCTCGCTGTGGGGGTAAGAACCACTTAACTATCAAAGGGGTGGTGGTGGGGGTGGTGGTGGTGGTGGTGGTGGTGGTGGTGGTGGGAGTGAGGAAGAAGCGTACCCCGCGACCTGTAAATTCCCAGATTTCATTCATCCAGTATCTGAGAATGAGAGCACTTAGCTAGCGACTTGCAAAAAAACTTAACACATAATTTGAAGCCTTTACGATATTTTGTCCTCGTCGACAACCCCTACAAAATGATTAAATGAAAAATGTTTATCGCTTTCTACCTTTCCGCTGTTCACGCAGTAAAAGTACCACATGAGGCATAATTTTATAGTTTGTTACTTCTTTACTACTAACTATTTTCGCGATACATTTTATACACCGTATGTCTACGTATCTTCCAATGTAAGTGCAAAATTATATCATTGTACGACACATTGTTCAGAAGTATGACGTCATAAACAGTAAGCACATGGCCAGACGCTGCATGGTGCTAACGTGGACGCACGGCTACACACCAATATCTGGGCAACGGCCGGTTTCTCCCTCGGCTATCAGTAAAGTATCAAGTACAAACTGCATTCACAACGTACACGAAAGTAATTAAAGTCCATGTAGTGCTCCACCAGAACATCAGCACCTGACAAAAGTTCATATGTATTACACAAATTTCAAACACACAGATGACAACAGTATACAGCACAAAACGTAACATCTACTACGCATTACTAAAAGTTAAGGAACCAAGACTGTGAACAGCAACGAAATTTACGTTCTAATTCGCACGGTTCATTAACACGCACATGAAAAATCAGATAGCGCTAGTGTAATAAGAGTATTACACAGTTCAAACGAACTAATTATTTTAGAGTCGTTTTCTCCAATACAACAAACTAAATGAATTGCAGAATTCAGTGAATTGTTTTCATCAGTTGTTTAAACGCAGAGGAAAAGGATGACAACATGGAAGTTCTTTATCTAATGTGAAAAAATTATTATTATTATCTTATTATTATTATTCTTCTTCTTCTTCTTATTATTATTATTTTATTGCTTTGGCCTACTAAGCATCATATGAAATAATTTATAGATGACCCATCACTGAAGTGGACTTGGGACTGCGGCTGGTCGTAAACTTGTAGAAACATAAATATGAACAGCCGTGCTTTGTGTAAGATATATTAATTACGCGACCAGTTTCGTCACTAAATTACTGTTATCTTCAGGCCCCTAAGCAAACACATTGGTGATATTCACCCCTCGGTGCTTTGGTATGGATACCATATATATGTTGATTGGACTCATGGGCTTCTGCTTACACGACTATAGGATGTGTGCACTCCATCTGTCTAATAACTGCGAAGAACAACCAACGGCTTTTGGCATTTCTTATTTATACAAAAAAAGGTAACTTATGTCTTTCTTTTCTCTCTCCTTTCTTTCTTTCCAATAGTTTCTGATTCTTTCCCTATGTTTTCTCTTGTTCCTTCTATCCATACAGCACCCCTGTTTTTCTTTCACCTCTCCCGGAAGCCCTTGAAACATTTTACTTTTGCTCTAAACTTTTACCTATCTATTTCTTCCTCCGTTATTTCCATTCTCCTCCTGTCAATTTTAACTTCGTTGATCAACGTCACTGATGTTTCTGAGTTTCTGCCATAAAAGTGAAAAGTTCGTTTCGTTATCCTTTTCTCATCTATCCTTTTTGTGTGTCCATAGAATACAATTCTTCTCTACCTCATTGTGTCTAATATTCGTTCTAGTTTTCTCATAAACTCGTTTAATACTTCTTATTTCCTATTATCCACTGTTGTATTTTGGTTCCATGATTTTCCTGACTGTTTTCCTTTCCTCTCTGACCTAGCTGCTTGCATTTAATGTAAGGAGTTTTAACCTAATGCCACTATCGTAGCCCAGAGTTTTGCATTTAAGGAAATAGATTTATTCTTAGAGAGATGTTAAATGAAAAGACACTTCCGTTTTCCTTATCCTTGCTAAGTTAGCTTCTTTGTCAAAGAATTGTATTATAGCAAAATTTTGTAACCACTTTTTATTCTTCCATGAACAGTGTCCACGTATTTCGGTGCCTCCTTGGCATCTGCAATACACCTTCCTTTTTCAAAAGACATGCATAGGCCTACTTTTGAAACTGTCTTCTGTAGGTGATTTACCAGCATTGTTGTATGTTCTAAGGATTCAGTTAGATTAACAACATCGTCTGCGAAAGCCAAACAATCAACAGTTTTATTATCCCTTTTCTACGAATTACGATTTTTTTTTAGAAAATCCTTCTTATGTTCTTTTTCTCCATTCCCTGATTACCTATTCTAGTACACAGCTCAGCAGCAGTGAGGACAGTCCACCTCCTTGTTTTACACCAGTTTTGATCTAAAAAGCTTTGGAGCTTTCACCTAAAAATTTGATTTTGCGTTTCGTATTTGTTAGTGTGTCTTTTATATGATGCCAATGATTTATTATCTCCTACACTCTTTGAAGGTGCTGAATAATGTTTCCCTGTCAATCGAATCATATGTTTTTTTAGGTCTAAAAACGTTATATGACCGCTTTTGGTTCTCATTCTTCTATACATGATTATAAACTTCATATTTAAAATTTGTTCCATGTAGGATCCTCCTCCTTCTACCCACTTGTTCATACTCTCCTTACTGCTGATGCAGTTGGCTTCCCCGTCTGTTTTGTAACTGTTCGAAAGACTTCTGTGATTCACAGGAGGGATAGAAATCCCTCTAAGTTATTGGTGTAAGTATTATTTCCTTTTATTATTATTTTATCGGAATCTGACACGACGAGAGCTGGTAAAACTTGACAATCTGACAAGACCCTGTGTGTGAGTACCGATACAATATTGTGGTTTTGTTTCAGATTCAGGGAAACTGGAACATTTGCACTCAGTTACAGAAAGCTCATCACTTCTTTGTCCATTTACTGCACTATAGTTTGCACCAACTGACATAAACTTGTCTTGGCGTTTAGAAAATATGTATATGCTAAAAACACACAAACAAATATTGTTATCTGATTTAATAATGAAACATGAAATACGCGCTAATAAACAGAGTAATACATGAGAAAGTGTAAAGACGGTGCATTAAAATTAAATTTCGCCACTCGTTGTTTCATTAACTGATACACCAAGATCTAACGTCCTCGAATAGTATTTTGCATTCGATGATAAAGTTGGCTGGCTCTGAGCACTATGGGACTTAACATCTTAGGTCATCAGTCCCCTAGAACTTAGAACTACTTAAACCTAACCAACCTAAGGACATCACACACATCCATGCCCGAGGCAGGATTCGAACCTGCGACCGTAGCAGTCCTGCGGTTCCGGACTGCAGCGCCTAGAACCGCACGGCCACGGCGGCCTGCTGATAAAGTTGTATGGTGGTTGTTGTTTTATGTTCGAAGGTTTGATGCAGCTTACCACGTTAGGCTACTCTCTGTAGGAATTCGGACGTGCGAAAATTTTGGTGCTTGAATGGTGGGTGCTTATGTAACAAAGGTACTTCAACTGTTTGGTGTCGCAAGGGGCACCATACCGAACATTTCTACCGCATACAGGGAAAGCGGGAGAAACATCATCCGCTAAGTCACAACGCGGACGCAACTGTGTGGTGAGTGATCGTGACGGGCGGTCATTCAAGAGGATTGTGAGGAAAAATAAAGGGACGATACCTACAAAAGTCGCTGCAGAACTGGGTGCCACACTCGCGAACACTGTCAGCACCAAAACAACGCAGAGGGGTCTCCATAAGTAGGGTATTGCAGGACGAGTTTGAATTCCAAAACCACTCATCAGTGATACAAATGTGCGTAACAGAAAACGTGGTGTCAAAGCCATAAAACCTGTACTGTGGTGCAGTGGAAGAACGTCATTTGGTCGGGGTAAATCTTGTTTGACATTGTTTCCAACTTTTGACCAACTTCACGTCCCAAAAATGAAACTTAGCGGGGGTTCATTAATGATTTGGGCAGCCATGTCATGGTATTCCATGAGCCCCTTAGTAACTCTGTAATGTCACATACTGGCAAGGACTGGCTCATCAGGTCCATCCCATGTTACGGTATCTGTTCCCCAATGGTGATGCTGTGTTCCAAGAGGGCAGCGCCCTTTTTCACACAGCACACATCGCCAGTACTTTTGTGAGTGGCGGATGAATTGTAGCATCTCCCTTGACCACTACAGTCACTAGATCGCAATATTATTACTGTTTTGGAGGGAAAGATGCGCGATAACTTCCCACGTTTTACGGGAAGAATGGTATAAGATTCCCTTGGAAACCCAGGAGAACATTTATACATTCCCAGGCGGAGATAAGTTGATTGTCTATGAGTTTCCTACACCATATTAGGTACGATAATTTGTTGAGTTTGCGGTATTTTCAGATTTTGGTCCATCCCTGCGTGTTTAGCAGGCTATAGAACTAATCACGGCCGGCCAACAAGCGTTTCGGAGGAAATCTACAGAGCAAAACGTGGCGTGATTTCTTTCGCCACTATCAAAAGCTTTTTTTATGTCTAAATTCTTTTTCTAGTGATCATAAGGACAATGTGATGAGCTTCGAATGCACGAGTTTCATTTTCAACGTGATATGGCTTATTTACCAAAAGCTATACACGCGGACACAAAAAATATAATTAATACAGAGCAATGAAATTTTCGGGAATTTATTTGTCTAGGTAACATAGTGATTAACATTGAAATATCACAGGGTAATCTAAGCGCGAAATAAGCCATTGCAAATGTGGAATGCCGGCGCATTAATAACCGGTGTAACCACCAGAATGTTGAATGCAAGCATGCGATCGTGCATGCATTGTTTGTACAGGTGCTGGATGTCAGTTTCTGGAATGGAGTTCCACACCTGTTGCGTCCGATCATGTTCCATATGTGCTCGTTTGGAGACAAATCTGGTGATAGTTGTCCAAGGCAACATGTCGACGCTCTGTAGATCATGCTAGGTTACAGCAGCAGTACGTGGACGAGTGTCATCCTGTTGGAAAACACCCCTAGAATAATGTTCATGAATGGCAGCATAACACGTAGAATCAGGAGACTGACGTAAAAATTTGCAGTCAGGGTGCGTGAGATAACCACGAGAGAGCTCCTGCTGTCATGCGAAATCGCACACCGGACCAGTGCGCCTAGCACGCAGACAAGTTAGATGTAGGCCCTTAGCTGGTCTCCTTCTAACCAAAACACGGCTATCACTGGCCCCGAGTCAGAACTAGCTTTCATCAGAAAATACAACAGCCTCTACCCTGTCCTCCAATGAGCTACCCTCGCCACCCTCTCGTAGCGTCCATCTATGACCTGAAACAGTCCCGCCGCTCCGTGGTGTTTGTGTGGACCCCAGGACACGTCGGAATCCCCGGCAACAAACTTACCGGCAGGCTGGACAAACAGGCGACGCGGAAACCGCATCTGGAGATAAGCTGACCTGCGTTCTGTCCTACACCGCAGGGTTTTCCGTCTTTGGGAGACGGAATGGCATAACAGCACGCATAACCAACTGCGTGTCATTAAGGAGACTGTGAATGTGTGGAAGTCTTCCATGCAGTCCTCTCGCAGGGAATCAGTTGTCCTCTGCCGGCTCCGCATTGGCCATACATGGCTAACGCATGGTCACCTACTCCGTCGCGAGGACCCAACTTGTGTGTCGCTGTGGCTCCCACATGACAGTTGTCCACCTCTTGGTGAACTGCCCACTTTTAGCCGCTCTGCGGCAGACTTTAACTTTCCCAGCACCCTGCCTTCGGTGTTGGGCGACAATGCCTGCTCAGCAGCTTTACTTTTACGTTTTATCCGTGAGAGGGAGTTTTGTATTTCTATATAGGTTTTAGCGCATGTCCTTTGTCCCTCTTGTGTCTTCCACCGTAGTGCTTTTAGGGTGGAGGTTTTATTGTGTTGCAGAGTGGCTTGCTTTCCCTTTTTATTCTCTTGGTTGGCCAGCCACTGTAATCTGCTTTCATTTTTTACTCTCTTCTGTTTCTCGCGTCTCTCTGTTTTCTTGTCCTCTTTTGTTCCTTTTAATGTTCGTTGCCTTCCCTTCGTTCTTGTGGCTTTTCCTTTCTTTCCGTTTTGTGTTATGTCTCGTCCGTTTTATTCTCAGACTTGTGGCACTGTTTTATTAGGAACAAGGGACCGATGATCTCGTAGTGTGGTCCCTTCACCCGCCTTTAAACCAACCAACCAACCATCTCGCTTGTCACCACTGCAGGATCAAATGACGGTGGTTTGGGATCGATGGAATTTACGCCACAGGACGCCTGGCTGGGAGCTGGCCTTGAAGTAACCGATTTGTAACAGTTCGTTGCGTCACCGTGATGCCAATTGCTGCTCAAAATGCTGTCGCAGACGCAGTACGATGCGCCAGAACCGTACACCGAACAAGATGGTCTTCCCTTTCGGTGGTTCCACGTGGTCGTTCGGAGCCTTGTCTCCTTGCGATTATACAATCTCGTGACAACCGCTGCCGGCAACCATGTACATGGCTACATTTCTGCCATGTCTTTCCGCAGTATCGCAGAAGGAACACCCAGGTTCTCGTAGCCCTCTTATACGACCTCCTTCAAAATCATTGAGGTGTTGATTATTGCCGTCGCCTCAAAGGCATTCTTGACTGACATCAACTCACAATGTCCACTGTTAAACGTAACTAACGCTCACGACCGTTACATTGTGTATTTAAAGCAAACCTGATTTGCATCCTCATAGTGGCGGTACTAGCGTCTGTCGTACAGGACTGGCGCGAAATTTGAACAGACGTCATATTTCGGATGCACAAACACATTTACCAACTTTCGTTTATGTCGCACAACGCCTCCTTGGCGTTGCGACTTTTCTCCGTCACTGTATAAATGGTTTCACTGCACTCTCCACACGTTCTTAGAGACGTGGCTATGTCTATGGGACGGACAACAATGACAGTCCGCAGACTCTTACCTTACAGTATAGATTCGGCGGCGACAGAGGCGTACATATACACAAGCTAGTCGTGGGGGATCAGGTACAGGCAGCAGGACTCGAACCGGCGAGCGGCGCTGACTGATGGATGGATGGGTGGCGCCCGCACATCTGTTAACGTCGGCCGGCCTAATCTCGCGGCCGGGCCGCTAAGCGCACCCTTTTTGTAACCAATTAGAGCGGCTGCGCATGCGCCCTGGTATCCGCCTACATAATTACACCTGGCCCTCCGCCTCCGACAGCCTCCATCGCGGCTTTTGTGGGCACACGTCCGTCTGCATTTTGTTATTTTTATCCGGCCTTTGCTCTCCTCCGCTCTCCGCCGTATTTCTCCTTCCGCCTTGTTTTCTTTCTTTCTTTCTTTCTTTCTTTCTTTCTTCTTTCCGCTCTCTTCACACCTACTTGCCATAAATATGCGTTTAACGCGACTGTGATGTATAGACTACCAGCTTGCGGCGTGGTAAAGTCATATTTCTGTTAGTGGCGTAGCTGGTCCAAGCGTTGGAGGGGGAGGTGAGATGAACTAACGCTTTCTTCTTTCAGCAGCGTGACATCGTGTGGTCTATAGTGTAGCAAAGAGCAAAAAGCTGTTGTTCCTTTCATAGTCGTCGCACCGGACAAGCTTGCTTTGAGGCAGCTATTTTGTTAACACAACGTTTAGGGTTTAGCATCCGGTGGATGACCAAGTCATTACGGATGCACAAGCGCAGTTTGGGGAAGGGTACCTTTTGCAGTTTAGGAAAACCTCGGAAAACATTAAAATTTAAAAATGGCCAGACGGTGGTTTGAACCGCAGTCACCCCGAATGAAAGTCCACTACCCATTCACTTCGCTCGGTCTATATTGTTCAGTACGATTTCTATAAGTTTTGGTAACAATCCTTTCGAATGAATATAACGCTGTCGCGCATTTATGGTTGCGAAAAGAGCTGCGACGTATTACACAGAAAGTACACTTGCTCATTTATGCCTTAGTTCAAAATGGTTCAAATGGCTCTGAGCACTATGGGACTTAGAACTACTTAAATCTAACTAACCTAAGGACATCATACACATCCATGCCCGAGGCAGGATTCGAACCCGCGACCGTAGCAACAGCGCGGTTCCGGACTGAAGCGCCTAGAACCGCTCGGCCACAACGGTTGGCTATACCTCAGTGGCTAATAATAAAACACGGTGTACATAAAGCAACAACGCTCTTCTTTGGATCTCACTGACGTTTAGTAGCTCAAGGGAGTATTTGTTGAGTCACTCAGACTTTACTATTTCAGATGATCTCGGTTTGATCCCTATGCAGTCCTAAGAGTTTTTTCTTCTGTCATTTACCAGTTCTTTCACATCTGCCAATTTACTTGATAACTAGCGTTTTCCTCACCATTTCGCCCATGTATGCGTTTGAACACACCTCCTCCACTTCTCTGTGTGCAGCTCTTCCTCCCTCTGTCTCTTCCCTTCATACTCCCACCTCTGTCTGTCAATCTCCTTCTCACTCCTCTGTGTCTCTTCATCTCTTCCTCTCTCCTCTTTGTCTATCCCCTCTCTCCGACCATAACTGCCTCTCCTCTCCCTTCATCCATATCCTTCTTCACTCTCTCATTGTCTCCACCTTTCCCCCTTCCTTCCCCACCTCCCCACTACCCCTCTACACCTTCCCTCCTCTATACATATGCACCTGTCCACAGCCATACTCACTGGCACAAGTAGTCCCATGCAATACTATTCAGAAAAGCAGGCCGATATTAGTACCACAATATTCCTGTCATGAATGGCTGGCTACACATCAGCAGCTTGAAAAAACATTTATTTGCCCGTGATGTACAGGCTGCCACGCAAAGCAGGCCAATCACGCAGAGGAGCCTAGATGTCTGAGCCAAGGGAATGACTTCATCTCCCTGACATGTAGGCCGTCCTGCAAAGCAAGTTGATTTGTCAGGACGTAACTGATCCGACATAAGTCTGTCAAGAAGGGCAGGCTATACCCCAGGGGCTGGGAACAAACATGCTTTTGCCCATATCTCTGGTCCTCTAGGGCCTGCTGTTTGTGTGCCAAATTTGATTGAAATCGATCAACAGGTTTGGGATGAGATCATGGACACAAACACACATGCACACGCACACAATACCAACTAACATCATCGTTCAGAGTCAATGTCAAACCCTGTGCCTCCAATAACTGATTAGATAAGTAAATTCATAGGTCAGAGTAATGTAAGGGCATACCACATCAAACCACTATGGCTGATGATGTGGTATGCTGTTGAAACCGACGGTGTTAATTTACTTTCGTTAAAAGTATTACATTTTATGCTTTCTCCACAGAGGAAAATAATATTAACGTTTCTGCTTTATATCTACTCCGAGTAGGCACACTATTCATAAAGTTGATCTCCAAAGTACAACACAGCTCTAAGGCGCCACGATATCAGATGGGCAGAATAGTTAAGACACTGGACTTCTCTGCGATAGGAGTGAGGATCAGATCCCCATCAGGTCAAACAGATCTGGATATTCCTAAATCACATCCAGGCGAATGACAGTTTTTGCATCAAGCATGCCCGATTTCTTCCTCCGCCATTGTCCAGTTGAAGTTACGTCTCTCAGTCACTTGTAATCTACTGTATTTTCCTTCACTATGTTTCATTCATTGCTAGGCACAATACCGTGTACATGTATTGCAGCCCGGCCTTTAAGTCTGTTACAGTGCAAAACAGATGTCTATCTGTGCAGAAAACGAGGACCGTGACTACTGGGAGAACTAAGATGTTGTTAAGCAACGGTTGGCCGCGTGTGGAACGAGGCTCTCCTGTCCCGGCATTGCTCGGTACTTCTCGAGACTACTCGGTACAGGGCGATATTTCATTTAGCACTCCGGTCGGTACGACGTTTTTCGCTTCGGCAGAGTCGTGTCAGCGCTATATGCTCTTCGCGACATGTTTGTGGTGTAAAACAAGATCACAGGTCCAGTGGCTGTTAGCACGCAATCTTGCCATCATAATAGACAGATATAACAAAATAACAATGGAACAGTATTACAATACCACACAGAAAAAAGATTTAGGTGACCGTGGAAGACGAAAAAATTACAACGATCGATAAACGAGATTCATTATTCTGCATATAAGGAAGTACTTTGTGCTAAATTCGCAGGCATGAACCAAGTAATGAAACTGATTGTACGAATAGTACATTTTCTGAAGTCACGCACATTATTCCAGTGTCAGTTGCAACAGGAAGTTTTCGATGGGATTGAACAAAGAATATGGTTACTTCATACACGAGTATTACTGAAAAGTACACTGATTAAGTCAAGAGGCGAGCCAGGAAAAAAAATTTCGATTTAAAACCAACTATTGTCGAATTTATGAAGGAAAAAAGGAGGAAGAACGAAAGTTATAACGACCGGAATGGATCACAGACTTCGCATTTTAAGTAGACTTGATTGTGCGCAGCCCACAGTAAGATACCACAAGATGAGAAACACGTTATTTCTGATTTGATTGAAATGCATTTCAAAATTATGCTTCTGAAGGGACAACTTCTAACAAGGAAAAAAACATCTATTTCTCTAAGCTCACTGGGTTTAAGAAATCGCGAGGTTTATTGCCATGAAAGAAATACGGGAGAAGCTTTGTAAACATTTGAGAATACTGCCAATCGTACGTCTGTTTTCCAGACTGCTATTTCACCTCTGTGCGTCTGCAGATGGAACTGGTCGATCTGAAATGTTGTTCCCCTCCAGGAGTTGTACCATTTTTTTCTTGGGGAAGAACTTCACCTCTCCATAATGAGGATGCAAATGTAGTCTCAATGTTTCTGTCAGTGTATGTGTTTGAAAGGTTTTTTTCCGATTACGTGGCAAGCTGAGTACGAAAAGTGTGAAACTATGAGCGTCTGTCCATATACCGACAGTATGCTGTTGAAACCGACGGTGTTAATTTACTTTCGTTAAAAGTATTACATTTTATGCTTTCTCCACAGAGGAAAATAATATTAACGTTTCTGCTTTATATCTACTCCGAGTAGGCACACTATTTACTGGCCATAAAAAGTATGTCTTCGGCGCACCAAAAATATTTAAATAACGCTGAAAATTTGTTTTACATATGAACATCTTTTTTTTGAGGAATATCAAATATAGAATAAAGTCGTATGCAGTATGACTGCATTGCCATTTAAATGCGGCGCTTTCGAATTTTCCTCCTCTCCCCTCTTCACGTTGAGACAGCGTGGCGTGCCGGTGGGGGAAGTTAGCCAATGTTACACGGGATCTGAAATTCTGTGAACTGTTGGGCCTCATCCCTAAAGTACTGGGGAGGGGAGGTGGACGTTATTGCACAATAAACTGCTTCGCATGTGGGGACAGCCTTCATCCCCTGTCCCCCCCCCCCCTCCCCACACATCCCACGAGCATGGAATGCAAACTTTTCGTCAGGGTGCTGATGGCCATAATATCGAACGCCCCACATCCAAAATCGTCATAAACTAAGTGACTTCGAGAATTGAGTAGTCATTGCTGTCTCTTGAGTAACTAATCCATTAGGGACATTTAACCCTTCTAAGCCTGCCCAGGTCGATTGCTAGTGATGTAAGTGTGAAGCGGAAAAGCGGAGCAACAAACACAGCTACACAAAGTCCAGAGATATTTTTATTTAATATTAATTTCTTTAACTCATTATGTGGAGCATAGACCTGCTAAGAAGGATCGCCATCTTGTTCTGTCTTCTGCTACTATTTTCACTTCTTCCCATCCTGTTACCTGCTACTGGCTGGCCTTCTGCTTCAACTGATCGTCTCCACGTTGTTATGGGCCGCCTCGTCTCCGTTGTCCCTGCGCGATTCAATAAAGTGCTTCCTACGCAGTATGTTCATTCGGTCTTCTAAGGGTATGTCCTAACGATCTCTACTTACTGCTTCTTATTTGCAGCTCAACTGGCTTCTGGCTGGTTCTTCCCCATAGTATTTCCTTAGAGATGACATTTGGCCACCCTACCCCCAGGATGTTCCTCAGATATCGCATAAATCCGAAGGCTGTACATTCAACTAAATACTTAGGGATTACAATTACAAATAACCTGAACTGGAATGATCTCATAGATAATGTTGAGGATAGAGAAAACCAAAGACTGCAATTCATTGGCAGAACACTTAGAAGGTGCAACAGGTCTACAAAAGAGACTGCGTACACTACGCTTGTCCGCCCTATTCTGGAGTATTGCTGTGCGGTGTGGGATCCGCATCAGGTGGGACTGACGGATGACATCGAAACAGTACAAAGAAGGGCAACTCGTTTTGTATTACCGCGAAATAGGAGAGATAGTGTCACAGACATTATACTTGAATTGGAGTAGCAATCATTAAAACAAAGGCGTTTTTCGTTGCGACGGGATCTTCTCATAAAATTTCATTCACCAGTTTTCTTCTTCGATTGCGAAAACATTCTGTTGGCACCCACCTACATAGGAGGAAATTATCATCACGATAAGACAAGTCAGGGCTCGCACAGAAAAATTGAAGTGCTCTGTTTTCCCGCGTGTTGTTCGAGAACGAAACGGTAGAGAGACAGATTGAAGGTGTTTCATTGAACCCTCTGCCAGGAACTTTATTGTGAGTAGCAGCGTAATCACGTAGATACAGACATCTGCTGTTGAATGCCTGCAGCTTATAGATAAGCTGCTTTGTACTTTCCATGTTTCACATCCATATAGAAGCACAGATTTGGCATTACTTTCAAATATCCGCATATTTGGCCCTTGACATTATTTCCTCCGATCTCCAGATAGAGCGGAGAGGTGTAGAAGCGCCTTTGGCCTTGTTGATGCGGATGTTAAAGTTCTCTGTTGCACCGCATACGGAGTAATCATGCGCAAGAGGTAGCAAAACTTTTACACTACTGGCCATTAAAATTGCTACACCAAGAAGAAATGCAGATGATAAACGGGTATTCATTAGACAAATATATTATACTAGAACTGACATGTGATTACATTTTCACGCAATTTGGGTGCGTAGATCCTGAGAAATCAGTACCCAGAACAACCATCTCTGGCCGTAATAACGCCCTTGATACGCCTGGGCATTGAGTCAAACAGAGCTTGGATGGCGTGTACAGGTAGAGCTGCCCATACAGCTTCAACACGATAACACAGTTCATCAAGAGTAGTGACTGGCGTATTGTGACGAGCCAGTTGCTCGGCCACCATTGACCAGACTTTTTCAGTTGGTGAGAGATCTCGAGAATGTGCTGGCCAGGCCAGCAGTCGAACATTTTCTGTATCCAGAAAGGCCCCTACAGGACCTGCAACATGCGGTCGTGCATTATCCTGCTGAAATGTAGGCGTATTGTGACGAGCCAGTTGCTCGGCCACCATTGACCAGACGTTTTCAATTGGTGAGAGATCTGGATAATGTGCTGGCCAGGGCAGCAGTCGAACATTTTCTGTATCCAGAAAGGCCCGTACAGGACCTGCAACATGCGGTCGTGCATTATCCTGCTGAAATGTAGGGTTTCGCAGGGATCGAATGAAGGGTAGAGCTACGGGTCGTAACACATCTGAAATGTAACGCCCACTGTTCAATGTGTCGTCAATGCGAACAAGAGCTGACCGGGACGTGTAACTAATAGCACCCTATACCATCATGCCGGGTGATACGCCAGTATGGCGATGACGAATACACGCTTCCAATGTGCGTCCACCGCGATGTCGCCAAACACGGATGCGAGCATCAGGATGCTGTAAACAGAACCTGGATTCATCCGAAAAAATTGCGTTTTGTCATTCGTGCACCCAGGTTCTTCGCTGAATACACCATCGCAGGCGCTCCTGTCTGTGATGCAGCGTCAAGGGTAACCGCAGCCATGGTCTCCGAGCTGATAGTCCATGCTGCTCCAAACGTCGTCGAACTGTTCGTGCAAATGGTTGTCGTCTTGCAAACTTCCCCATCTGTTGACTCAGGAACCGAGACGTGGCTGCACGATCCGTTACAGCCAAGCAGATAAGATGCCTGTCATCTCGACTGCTAGTGATACGAGGCCGTTGGGATCCAGCACGGCGTTCCGTATTACCCTCCTGAACCCACCGATTCCATATTCTGCTAACAGTCATTGGATCTCGACCAACGCGAGCAGAAATGTCGCGATACGATAAACGGCAATCGCGATAGGCTACAATCCGACCTTTATCAAAGTCGGAAAAGTGATGGTACGCATTTCTCCTCCTTACACGAGGCATCACAACGACGTTTCACCTGGCAACGCCGGTGAACTGGTGTTTGTGTATGAGAAATCGGTTGGAAACTTTCCTCATGTCAGCACGTTGTAGGTGTCGCCACTGACGCCAACCTTGTGTGAATGCTCTGAAAAGCTAATCATTTGCATATCACACCATCTTCTTCCTGTCGGTTAAATTTCGCGTCTGTAGCATGTCATCTTCGTGGTGTAGCAATTTTAATGGTCAGTAGTGTATTAAGCGACGCTTGAGGTGGTGTAATGTGAAACGTTACTGGTCGGTGTGTGGATAATTGGAAAAGAATGATTTGGAGTGATGAATCTCGCTATACTATATGGCATTCCTATGGACGGCTTTGGGTCTGGTGATTGCCTGGACTGGAATCGCGCGGCCGCTACGATCGCAGGTTCGAATCCTGCCTCGGGCATGGATGTGTGTGATGTCCTTAGGTTAGTTAGGTTTAAGTAGTTCTAAGTTCTACGGGACCGATGACCTCAGAAGTTACGTCCCATAGTGCTCAGACCCATTTGAACCATTTTTGATTGCCTGGAGAACGTTACCTGGAATCATGTGTAATGCTGAAAAAGTGAGGTACGGGTGAGTTGCTGTTACAATGTGGGGTCGTTCTTTTGTAGCTATGGCTTGGTCCCTTTCTTACGCTTAAGAGAACGCTTTATGCGGAATGATATGAACTTATTTTGGAGAACTGTGTACTGCGTAGTAGGAGAACATTCTGGAGAGGATGACTGTATCAGCGTGACAATTCAACGTGTCATAAAGCAGCATGTGTGAGGGAATCGTTTGTGGGCAATAACATTCCTGAAATGGAGTGACCTGGCCAGAGTACCATCGTGAACCCAATGGTATACCTTTAGGGTGAGTTAGAATGTAGACTTCGCTTGAGACCCCAGCGTCCAACATCATTACCATCTCTTACTTCGTCTCTCGAGGAGGAGTGGGCTCCTATTCCACCACAGACATTGAGACATCTCACTGAAAGCAGTCCCCGAGGTCCTGATAAAGGTGAAGTGTGGATACACCCCATATTTATGTCCACTAATAGGTGTCTGGATACTTTTACTCAGAAAGTATATGATAAAAGTATCCAGTACACCGTCAAAGATTGCGTACAACATCTGTCATAAAGGAGATTTGACAAAAATCTTTCACAGCGTAATATGGATCTTAGCCGCTATCTGTCGGTAGTACAGGCTGTTTGCTGCAGGAGCATTATAAGTCTCTTCAGCACTACTTACACTTTCCCCTGAGCTCCCGAGGAGAGAATCTAATTACTGTCGGAGCTGTAATGAACGAAGCACGCTAGTGTGGTGCGAAGCCTTCCCATACTGGTAGTTATACAGTAATGTAAATTATCTGCTGCTCGCACGCTGATGTCAGCACAAGTGTTTCACGCTGTATCACTAATGCGTTCCCTTCTATCTCCAGGCTGATTCCCACCACACTCACCGTTCTCTTCCGTTCCTCACTGTCAATATTTCACTAAGCGACAGCGGTGGCTGACAATCACGACAGCAACCCCAAATGTAAGTTGCAATATTGAAGCATTTCTCATGCATTAGTCTTTGCGTCATGTCATAAAACATGCAAGTAAACGTACGTGTGTGTGTGTGGGGGGGGGGGGGGGGGGGGAGGAAGGGAGGGGGGAGTAAAGGCGCAGTACTATGCGTATTGCATTCTGCCCTCCGGCATGAGTATTTTTACGTCTTCTTGCCTTACAGAATGCTTCTCTACTGCCCTTTCACGACGGCAACCTTCAGCCTTTCATCTCTTATTCATGTAAACTGATGATCTTAAGGCAGTTGAGGGTTGCCTCTCTTAACATAATGTGACCCATGGCTCGAGAGTGCGCAGTTACGGAATATCGTTAGGTCTCCGTCTCTGTCGTAAGATAATTCTCTTCGTAGCTATGTGAAAAGACGTCACAGCCATCCATCTGATGTATTTTCCACTCGGACATGCCGGCCGCGGTGGTCTAGCGGTTCTGGCGCTGCAGTCTGGAACCGCGGGACTGCTACGGTCGCAGGTTCCAATCCTGCCTCGGGCATGGGTGTGTGTGATGTCCTTAGGTTGGTTAGGTTTAAGTAGTTCTAAGTTCTAGGGGACTTATGACCTAAGATGTTGAGTCCCATAGTGCTCAGAGCCATTTGAACCACTCGGACATAATGCGCTACCGTGCCAGATAAGGAATTTACTTTTACGACGATCTAGGAAACTACCGTAATGGTCTGCCATGTATGTCTCAGGAGCACAACTAACAGAACAGAGCTTAAAATACTAAAATATATAGAACAAAGGTTACACTGTACCAAGCAATTATCGTGCAGGATTATCCCTTCCATCTTACACTCAAGTGACGATAAGGAGACAAGAATGACATTCTCACACAGAACTAAAACAGTTTTCCAATCCAAAATGGGCGATTATGTACCAGATGCGGATCAAAATATATGAAAAAAATGAGTAGCACCAGAGTATAGTTTTACTTTATGATTTTACCTGGTGGAGAGTTGAGCAGATATTAGAACTAACTATTAATGGAGAGCGAACGCTTGTTAATCACATAGATGCCACCGTATTTATTATTTCTTACCAGCGTAACAATTCAATCCCTATTTCGTTGACGCTAGCGAAATATTCACTTAGAGGCAACAATCCTGTCTAAATACAGGGTCCAACAGTTCTTGATCACCAGAAATGGAAAATCGTTCCCGATTTGAGTCTGGTCGTAGCGGTGAGTGTTACACCATAATTATTACGGTAAAAAAAAGCATCGCATTGATGAGAACTACTGTGGTTGACATTGAATCTATTTCTTGATGAATGTGTTTCCGGTCATAATTTTTATCACAAAATTTTTCCTTGTTCGTTAACAGATTTCAAATTCCATCAGGCTGTTGTCAGAGTTTTGGAAAAGGTACAGTAAACGTTATTTGTGCTACTTCATGTGAATTTGCTGCATATTTATACATGCATTCATCATAATTTTAATTTTTATATCTCGTACGAAATATTGAGTACTCCATTAAAAATTTTCCTTGCGTAATTAACGGTAATTTCGCCGAAATATTCGTGAACGGCTTTTGCAAAATTTCTAGTGTGTTATTAGATGTTACCATGTTACAAAAAGGCTCATCAAGATTGAAACGTACGTAAAGGGAAAATAAAGACTGGGAACAAAGTAACTCACCAGTAGTAATTATTTCAAGAATTAAGTTCAGTGTTTTTTTTTTTGAAGACTTTTTGCAATCGGTTTGGTCCTGGGCTTCATGCAAGTTTTCTGTAAACCGTCATGAACAGTTCTCGACTATTTCCAAGCTAACCTAGTGCACATGCGAATGAACTTCCTATCATTGTCAATACTACCCTAGCAGCAATTCTAAAAAAATTTCAACGCCTTCTACCATTCCTTCGATTCACATTAGAGCACTGTCGTATACAAGATCGCACTAGCCTCGTTTGTGTGGTTGTTTTAACAGGTCCATTACACTTTCCCAAAATTCTTCTTCTTCCTCCTCCTCCAAGACGGAGGCAACTCACTTGTTCCGGTTACAGTGGTAGTTGTTGCCAACATTCTCTTGGTATTCCAATGTCTCTTTTTCCATTCAGCCTTTATAATAACATTCCCCCTTCTGCATTATGTTTATTTCTGAGAGCCATCTTATTTTATTTTCAATGATTTTATTTTTAATATACAGTTCGTACACAGTCATCATTAAATATATCCAGTCTCGTGCAGCCGTCCACGGGTCTCAGGAATCTCATTTCGAATCCCTGTTTCTTACTACAATGTTTAGCACTGATCGTCCATATATCTGAGCCGTAAAGTAAAACTGGCACAGTCATTACTCTATAAAATTTCATTCTTTTTCTCCCTCGTTAATGTGCATCGGATTATTCCGTGTATAGTCATGAGTTCTGATAATCTAGCGTTATTTTTCTTCGCGTGGAATATTTGCCCCAAAATCCATTCACCCAACAAATTAAATTAGCCGTTCTTACTACTGATATCACGAGTAGCTTCGATTTGTAATCGTGTTGGTCTATTTCTCTTCACTGTGTTATATCTCATGTAGATGTCCACATTTAACAAGAATTTGCGCTAAGTGCACCTTTTTTACATCCGTCCGCAACCTTAGATGAATTGTGGAACTACAGCTGATGAATGTATGAACAGAAATTTTAGCGTCGTCTGCCGTATGTCTCGATCTATTTAAATGGGACTGGTTCGGCGGTCCACTCCACCATCATCATGCACCATATATACAGATGACAGTAGTGTTAGTTTTCCAATAAATACAGGACCATAATGTCAGATGTAAATGTTCCCAAAACAAATTTATGTTAATAAGCACTTATATCTATTAACGTTACTAGCGAGATCATGAAAACATGACAGTCCCCTAGAACTTAGAACTACTTAAACCTAACTGACCTAAGGACATCACACAACACCCAGTCATCACGAGGCAGAGAAAATCCCTGACCCCACCGGGAATCGAACCCGGGAACCTGGCGTGGGAAGCGAGTACGCTACCGCACGACCACGAGCTGCGGACATACATGTTAATAAAAATGTACACTGCCTGTCTATGAAGTTCCACTCACTGTACTAGTACAGACGAAAATGTGAATAAATTGAGAGTTCTTTATTGTACAACAAACATAAAACGACAACCTCAAAAACTAACAGGATACACTAAAGTATTTAAAACAGTGCCCCCCTTGCCCCCCCCCCCCCCACACACACAAGTAATGTCTTGGTGGCACTGCAGTCCTGTAGAACGTAACCTAGTAAGAATAAGTGACGCATTTTGGGATGTAATGAACACCAAATAAATAAAACAATAAATAAACCCCCAGTCACCATATAACACAACCGAATGGAATAAAATCAATCAACTAAAGACCCGAATGATGCCACCGGTCAGTGACCAGTACAAACACCAACATGTTATGCATGGCAAGTAAGACTCTACGTAAACCTGGAGACAGCCATCTACGTGACAAGTGCAAATATATGTAAAACAGTTTCTAGGTACATCGGACAGGAACGAATACTGAAAAAGCATATGCAATTATGGGTAAATCACAAATCACGCTGTGAGTAGCTCGGCGACCAAGGTAATAGTACGCTAGTCCTGGCTGGCTAAACACTGAAACGTCTCATGGCGTGCTTAGGACATACACGGAACAATAGAAACTAAGTTAGATTTAGATGGGTAGTAAATGCAGATGAATAACAACATAATTACAAATTATAGTACAGGTCTCTGGTTAACCCTGTTCTTATGCACAATTAATAAAGCAATAAGTCTCACGTGAATACTCCCCCCACCCCCCTCACCCATCCCTCAAAATGTTCAAATGTATGTGAAACCTTACGAGACTTAACTGCTAAGGTCATCAGTCCCTACGCTTTCACACTACTTAACCTAAATTATTTTAAGGACAAACACACAAACCCACGCCCGAGGGAGAACTCGAACCTCCGCCGGGACCAGCCCACCCATCCCTCACATATATTAAAATAAGGCTGCCTGCAGACACGGACTCAAACAACATGTAACATCCTAAAATAAGTCACTGCGGCAATCTTACACTTCTCCCTGGCAGCCAGTGCAACATATAGAGCA
Source organism: Schistocerca cancellata (assembly GCF_023864275.1). NCBI lineage: Eukaryota > Metazoa > Arthropoda > Insecta > Orthoptera > Acrididae > Schistocerca > Schistocerca cancellata. Next base: position 227,384,805 of record NC_064631.1, on the reverse strand, counting down.
ATATAACGTATGTAGCTATACCTTATATGGCTCCCAAGTGCATCACACACACACACACACACACACACACACACACACACACACACACACACACCTGCGCCCACGCGCAGTAAGATTGTACCGTATAATCCCTTCTTGCGTGTGACCTTTTTGATGCAATCCGAATCCAGCAGATATAATAGAAGGGAGTAAACTGTGACTACGTACCACCTGATGTCTTGCAGCGAGGTAGTAAACAATTAGCCATACGTGTTACCGGATGGTAATTATTTACGCAGATGGTGAAACAGTGCGTGCGCCTCACGCTTCACTCTTTGACGCGGATGGCACAAACGCTATTGCTAACCACGTGCACCTGTCTGAAATCAATCCCTCAAGCTAAACAGCGTCGGACGGCACGGCCCGGGCCAGAAGCACAGTTTGTGTGGATGGGGCTACATTTCTGGACGGAACGTCACCGGGGGGAAAATGTTTGCTACAGCGAGGAAACCGTTTATCTTTTTATAAGCGTCGGATCGGAGAAGTACAATTTTATGTTTGACGTGGGAATTTTGTGTGGACGGACAGTATTTAGAATGTACCGGCGGCGTATTTACTGTCTCGTGTTGCCGCATTCCCAAACACTGGGCGGTGTTTCAACAGCGCGGTGCGCGTGTGTGGTGAAGGAGGGCCTTCACGGAGCGCTGCACCCGCGGCGGTATCACGACAGCCCCGCACATGGGACACATGTTCCGTGAATCACGCCGCCCGCGACCGCCCCGGGCCCATCCAGCTATTTTGGGGTGGCGAGATATTTCAAATGCGGCTCGCACGAAACGAGAAATGCCAAGGACTCCCACTGGAAATGGCAGTCTTGATGAAATGCTTTTTATAGTCGAAATTACCAAGCTTATTCGGCCCATCTACGCATTTGTAGTTATTTGGGGTATGTGATCGATTAGACGATGTAGCTACTCATATTTATTTTTTCATTCAAATGGTTGTTCTAGATTAATTGAATGGCAGCGTGATTATCCACCCTCCCCCGTCATCAATATTTTTCGTCCCTCCAACTGCTCTTACCTTCTCATTATGATTCTTACTTTCCCTTTACTGCTTTTACCTTTCTTTTATAGCTGTCATGTCCTCCCCTGACTCTTCCCAACTCCCTCTCCATCTTTTCGAACTTCCTCTTCTCCGTTTCTCCCAACTCACTCTCTCTTTCTTCCAGCTTCTGCCTTCTCCCTATTTCTTCCAGTTTCCCCTCTCCCCCTTCCGGCCAGAGTGGCCGAGCGGTTCTAGGCGCTACAGTCTGGAACCGCGCGACCGCTACGGTCGCAGGTTCGAATCCTGCCTCGGGCATGGATGTGTTTGATGTCCTTAGGTTAGTTAGGTTTAATTAGTTCTAAGTTCTAGGGGACTGATGACCTTTGAAGTCCCATAGTGCTCAGAGCCATTTGAACCCTACTTCTCTCACTTTCCCCCAAATCTTATACTATCCCTCCCATTTCCCTACCTTCCAGATAGTGAGCTAAAGTAGTGCCAAGAGACGACACTAGCATATGGGAGGACAGTAGTTCAAAACCCAGATTGGGATATTATACTGTTTGCCTTAATAGCTTAGAGCAAATAGCACCACCCAAACGGAGATTAGTTATTTCTATGACATTGTGTCCTTTTTTTTTTAATATCTCACACAGGAGTAAGGTGTGAGTCTCTCAGCATATTTCAATGAATGTGTGAGTCATAACTAGAAACCATATGAGAAAGATATTTTTCAGGAAAACCGTGTCTAAAAACTATATTTACTTCGCAGATATAGGTAAAGGTAGGACCTGCATCACTGACAAAATTAAAGTCCCAGTGAGGCAAGATTTGCCTAACTACTGTATCTCAGGATTCCCAATGCAGTATTCATTTACTATTTTATCTTACTCTGGCGTACTACGTGGTTATGGAAATTAGAGACGAGATTACATTATGACCTTTCAGCACAGTGTTCATTGGTCTAAAATGATAGTTTAAAAGTTATGCGAAAAATAAATCGGTCACAGCTTTGTTTCGCTTACCATTGAGTGAGTGTGTCTCCTGAAGTGACAGAAAGAATGTAATCTTAAGAATCACAAAACTGACTTACCACTGGGCTTGTGCGTTCAGAAGTAATGTTGTATGAGCGAAACTTGTTTTGTTCTTTTCGTTTTTGCAGAAATTCAAAATTTACGGCAGGCTAATTTCTCTAGAGAGTAGAAACCAAATCGGTCCCGCCTTAGATCTGAACAGATGTGCGATTCTGTGGACTGGCAACACTTAACTGTGACGCTGGTTACCTCATCAGCACACCCGCAGCAGTAGCTGGTACGTTAGCTTCCATCTGATGTGCTCCCTTGACGCCCAGTGTATGAAAGATGAATCGCTGTTAAAATGACGAAATCATGCGTCAACATGACGGATTTAGTCGCCAGATAACCCAGTATTATTTTTATTAGTTTATCGTTTTTATTATAGCTCCATCGGTTTGCTCATATTTCAGTAATTGCTCGATTTGGTAATCTCCTGTTTTCCCCTGTAACCACAAACAACATGAAAGTGTTTCAAGGTAATTGCGAAATCTTAGCTATAGTGGACATCAAAATATTATGTTTTGTTGTTGTTTCCAGTCTGATAACTGGTTTGACGCAACTCTACACACTAGCTTATCCTTTACAAACCTCTGCAACACTGGCTACTGTAACCTACAACCACTTGAACCTCTATTACCAAATTGACTTCCTTGAAAAGCCTCTGAATATGTCCTACCACTTCATCATTTCCTTTAGTCAAGTTGTGTTATAAATTTATTTTCAGCTTTCATATGTAGCACCACGTTTCAAAAGTTCTATTCTCTTCTGGCGTATAATGTTCATCATCTACGTTGCGCTTCCTTACAAGGATGCAGTGTAGGTAAATACATTTCGGAAAGACTTCCTAACATCTATATTTATATACGATGCTAACAAATTTCTCTTTTTCAGCAACGCTTTTCTTGCTGTTGCTAGCCTTCATTTTATATCCTCTCTATTAAGGCCAGCGTCGGTTACTTCGTTGCCCTAACAGCAAAACTCGTCATCTACTTTTAGTGGCCCATCATCGCCTGATTCAATTCGCCTAAATTCCTTTACCTACTTTTCCTTTTTCTTTAACTTCACAAAATGCACTGAAAATGAACTTATTATACAGAACTCACCATGCTTGTGTTACAAAGCATTCACAATTTCTCTGCCTGTATTTTTTATATTTCACAGTTGGTCCAAAACTTAAAGGAAAAAAAAAATACTGAAAAACTTGGTGATGGGTGTACGTAACTTTGGGAAGAAATGGGTTAATATTCACCTTACAACTCATCTCCAAAACACTGTTTAACTGACCTTCCAAGTCTACTGTCAGTTCTATTGTGTGATCAGTAAATACCGAAGTTACTATTTCTTCTCCCTGAACTTCAGTTCCCTTTCTAAATGTCTTCGTTGTTTGGGTATAGGCTACGGCTTTCTCACTTTCTTTTCAGACAATGCTTCTGTTTGAGGTCCTTTTACTTTTAATACTGCAGTCTAATTTCTGTACAAGTTGTGAATAATCTTTTGCTCCCTGCTTTTTAGTAATGAGTCTTCTGACTGGTTTGACGCGGTCCGCCACCAATTGCTGTCCTGTGCTGACCTTTCCATCCCAGAGTAACACTTGCAACTTACGTCCTCAATTATTTGCTGGATGTATTGCAGCCCCTGTCTTCCTCTACATTTTTTTGCCCCCTCTAGTACCAAGGAAGCCTCTACTACTGCGGAAATTATTCCCTGATGTCGTAACACGTGTTCTAATATCCTGTCTCATCTTCTTATCAGTGTTTGCCATATATTCCTTTCCTCGCCGATTCTGCGGAGGCCCTCCTCAGTCCACCTAACTTTCAACATTCTTCTTGTTACTGTGTAAAGTCAAGCTCCGACATGCCAGTCGGGAACAACAGGGAAGAAAAGGCTGTGCGAAGAAGTCAGCCAATCACACGCTGACCGGACCTCTCTCCAGGACGACAACGCGACAGCCGCGACCGACTGGTGGCGGCCCAGTTCAATAGCAGCTTCAAGATTAGCGACTTGGATAGCAGCGTCATCGTGAGGCACTTCGATAGCAATTCTGGAAAGACTAGTCAGTTAGAGATCAAGGGACTTCGATAGCAGTTCAGGAAAGACTTGTCAGTTAGAGATCAGCAGTCGCTGCAAAAACTGATTATTTCGTATGTAGCCCTTTGCTTGTGACACATCTGTGTGGTTGCTAAAGTTGAGTATTGTATTTGATTAATTGTAATAAAACTCATTAATACGACTTGTTTGATTGATTGTCTAGCGTACCGAGTATGCAGGCTTCCAAGACACTAAGAGACTGGCGACGAGGATTGGATGAAAGATTGGCTGACTTCTTCTCACAGCCCCTTCCCTGTCGTTCCCGACTGACGTGCCGGCGCTTGACTTTACACAGTGACAAAACTGAAACGCCTCGACTCACTTCTGTTCCGTTTTCCCACATTCCATGTTCCGCTACCATACAATGTTGTGATCCAAACGTACATACTCTGAAATTTCTTCCTCGAATTAATGCCTACGTTTGGTACCAATTAACTTCTCTTGGTCAGGAATGCCCTTTTTGCCAGTGCTAGTCTGCTTTTTATGTCCCCCTTGCACCTTCCGTCATGGGCTATTTTGCTACCTACGAAGTAGAATTCGTTAATTTTATCTACTTCGTGATTGCCAATTATGATAAGTTTCTTTTTGTCCTCATTTCTACTACTTCTCGTTACTTTTGTGTTTTTTTTACTTTTGTGTTTCTTTTACTTTACTTTTGTCTTTCTTTTACTTTACTTTTGTCTTTCTTTTACTTTACTTTTGTCTTTCTTTTACTTTACTTTTGTCTTTCTTTTACTTTACTTTGTCTTTCTTTTACTTTACTTTGTCTTTCTTTTACTTTACTTTTGTCTTTCTTCAACTTACTCTCAATCCATTATTCTGTACTTGTTAACTGTTCATTCGAATCAGCAAATCATGCAACTCTTCACTCGCACTGCAAACAGCCACAGCATGAGTTAATCTTATTATTGGTACGCTTTCACCTGGAATTTCAATCCCACTCTTGAACACCACGGGCGAAAGACAACATCCGTGTCCTACCCTTACACCTTCAAAATTTCAAAGAGCGTATTGCAGATAATAACGTGCTAAGGGAGCAGTACACGAAGTTGGGAGGCTGGGGCCTTCCCCGTGGCGCCTGACCCAACCGCGGCTCCGTCCCTGGATAGCGCTTTGATTTATGCGCTTCTGAAATTAGCTCCAAAACACATGACGGATGCCGCCGAGAGGTAATTTATTTCTGTAATTGAGGCGGGCCAGCAGGCGATGATGATCCGGCGGGCGGTGGGTGCGCGTGGGCGGCGGGCTGTCGCGGCCGCCCCGCCGCACACTGCCACCAGCGCCGCCGCTGCTGGCCGCCGGCCACCGATTCGTTATGCATGACCGGCGCGGCACTTAAAATCGCGCAGGTGCGCCGTTTACTGCGCGACGCGGGATTGCGCCGCCGCTGAGACAAATTATTAGAGTTATAATTAAAACTGAAATTATCATCGGGAATTTGCATTTACATTGACGATTCCGAGCGAGAGTCGCTGCTTTGCCTTTGCTCCCCCTCATCCCTACGCTCCCTCGACAGACAGCGCTTTATTGTTTTTCCGTATAGGGTCGCGAACATTATTTGCTCAACGCGGAAGAAATACGCCCGCATCGGCTGCCGCGTCTCGTTATTGAGGAATGCCATTTGCAAAACGCGCATCGGTCAGCTTGAACGGCGACGTACGGGTAATTAGCGGGCTCGTTAGATGCAAAGGATACATAAACGTTTCCTGTACACGGGTCCTGGCTTATCGAATATTGAATACTCGGATTGTGCTACGGTAATTAATAGTCTTGTTCGGTCAACGGTGGCTGTCTGCGCTTTCCGTTAACGACCACATTGGGAAAGGCACTGCATTCGTATTCGGGAGATGGGCAACAAACAAACTGCGGCCGGTCATACCGACTACTCCGTCATGACGCACTTCCTTTCGAACTCCAAGAAGGGACTTAGCAGACCTTACTCGTCCTCGTATTGGACACTGCCCAGTAGTGCAACACCTGACTCACCGGAATGCACTGTTTGCGGAGTCACACTCACGGTGCACTACTTTTAACATCGTGTGATTTCTATGCTGATAGGAGGTAAAAAAATTTTCTGCCCAGGGAATTGACCTCAATTTCAGGCAATGACAAAACGACAGCAGGAAAGTTGTTGATACGAGGCGTGTTTTTTAAGTAAGTACCGTTTTGAAATTAAAAAAAGACATGCTAAGATATTTCAATAATTTTATTTTTACATGAAAGCCTGTACCTTGCTCCACGGCCGGCCGGAGTGGCCGAGTGGTTCTAGGCGCTACAGTCTGGAACCGCGCGACCGCTTCGGTCGCAGGTTTGAATCCTGCCTCGGGCATGGATGTGTGTGATGTCCTTAAGTTAGTTAGGTTTAAGTAGTTCTAAGTTCCAGGGGACTGATGACCTCAGAAGTTAAGTCCCATAGTGCTCAGAGCCATTTAAACCATTTTGAAGCTTCTCTACGCACTGACGCCATTACAATCTGATTTTTCCTTGTTTACGTTCTGTACTGAGTGTTTAAGATGCCTCCGATAATCGTGAGTCCCGTCGACTGTGAAGTACGGGCTGTTATAAGATTTCTTAGTGCTAAAGACTTAAAAGCGATCGATGTTCATCGTGAGATCCGTGCAGTTTACGGAGAAAGCATTATGAGTGATGGAATGGTAAGAAAGTGGTTGAGAGCATTTAAAGATGGCCGCACAAATGTGCATGATGAACAACCGAGTGGGCGTCCTTCGGTCGTTAATGAAAGTTTGGTGCAGGAAGTGGACAATAAGGTGAGAGAAAACAGACGCTTTACGATTTCCTCCTTGCGGGATGACTTTCCTAATGTTTCTCGTAGTGTTTCGTATGGCATTGTGACCGAGCACTTGAATTACCGAAAATTGAGCTGTACCACAACGACGGTGGTGATTTCTTAAGCCAAATCTTTACGGGCAATGAAACATGAGTGGCCTACGTCACACCAGAGTCAAAGCAACAGTCCATGGAAGTTGAGCAAGGGCATTGTTTTGCTGCAAGACAATGCCCGTCCACATTTGGCGAATCATACCAAAGATCTCATCATATCTTTTCGATGGGAAACTCTAGATCATCCTCCGTACAGCCCCGATCTTGCGCCCAGTGACTACCATCTGTTCTTGCACTGGAAGAAACACCTGGGCGGTGAGCGTCTTCAAGACGATGACGAAGTCAAAACAGTGGTGAGGCAGTGGATAACAAGTCAGGCGGCAGACTTCTATGAGGAGGGTATTCAAAAACTGGTACAACGTTATGACAGGTGCTTCAATATTGACGGAAATTATCTAGAGAAGTAGATTAAGGTACAGGCTTTCATGTAAAAAAAAATTTGAGATATCTTGGCACGTCTTTTTTTAATTTCAAAACGGTACTTACTTTAAAAAAAAAGCACGCCTCGTATTTTGCGTGGTATCAGGACTGTTGCTCAACTAAACCGGACGAAGGTTCCGCTGTCTTATTAATACTACGAGGGGCGTTAAACAAGTAATGGAACACTTTTTTCCTAGACCTATTTTGGGTTAAAAATGCAGAATTTGTTGAGAGACATCCTGGAATATTCTCGCTTCAACTCCTATATTTACTGAAAAAGTAAACCGCCGTTTGACTGTATATCACCATAGATCTAGATTTCGGTTTTTAGCCATTGTCGAGTACCATGTTAAAAGTTCTTAGACCATTAACACTTCATATCTGGTAAAGTCAGCACAAAGCAGGACTTCACCAGATACGACGTGTTAATGGTCTAAGAACTTTTAACATTGTACTAGATAATGGCTTAAAAACCGAAATCCAGATAGTACAGAAAAAAAGGAAAATACAGTAATACACAGACAAATGGCCATTTATTCTTTCAAAAAATACCGACTGATTGTGTCTCAGTACCATCGAAAACTTTTTCAGTCCCTATAGTTTCATGAAGTTACGATAGGTGGTGGCTCTGTACGTAACCTTAAAAATGGCTTCTGTAACGGAGGTGTGTCCCAAGCAAAGAGCTATCATTGAATTTCTTGGGGCGGAAAATATCTACGGAGACCTGAAAGTGGAAAAAGGCAAAGTGAATCTTTGGGCGAGCCGTCTTCCGTCATCGAAACAAGGTCGCGCGAACCTGTCCGATATGTCGCCTCCCGGACGGCCGCACATAGCTGTGACTCCTGCAGTATTGGAACGTGCAGGCACTGTCATTCGGGGTGAGCGACGGATCACAGTCGAACAGCTCGATGCTCAACTGGACGTCTCTGTTGGTAGTGCCGACGCACTCGTCCACCAGCTGCGGTACTGAAATGTACGTACCCGCCTAACAAAAGACTACAAAGAGCAACGAAGTACCGTCTGTGCGGAATTGCTTCCGCGATACGAGGCTGATCGTCACAAATTTTTGTCTAATATCATCACAGGCAATGAAACATGAGTTCATCATTTCGAACCGAGAACCGGACGGCAATCAACTGGATCCAGTCACACCACCTCTTCCCCTAAGAAAACCTTCAAAGCCGCACTTTCAGCCGGTAAAGTCATAGCGACGGTCTTTTGGGACTCTGAAGGGGTTACTCTGTTTGATATCCTCCCTCAAGGTGTAACGATCAACTCAGAAGTGTGTTGTGCTACTCTCAGGAAATTGAAGAATTGACTTCATCTTGTTCATCGTCACGAAAAAGTAAACGAACTTCTCCTTGTGCATGACAACGCAAGGCTTCAGACAATTCTGCACACCCGAGGGGAGCTCACAAAACTTCATTGGACTGTTCTTCCCCCCCCCCCCCCCCCCTGCAGCTCTGATCTCGCACCTTCCGACATCCATCTGTTTGGTCCAGTGAAGGACGCACTGCACGAGAATCAGTACATGGATGATGGGAAGGTCATTCATGCAACAGGACGTTGCCTCCGACAGCGACAAGTAGAATGGTACCATTTGGGCATACATGCCGTCCCAGTAAGGTGGCGTAAGGCCTTCACACTGCGAGGAGATTATCTTAAAAAATACGGGTTTACGGCCAAAAGAGTGGAGAGTAATTACGTGTTAGAATCCTGAACAAAACCAACCTCCTATCAGAAAAAAAGTGTTACATTACTTATTGAACGTCCCTGGTATTAACATATGACGATGGTATGAATAGCTATTGTATGTGAAATTTTTTATGACTGTAGTTTATGATCTTTGTTTTTAGTTTTCTCGAGAGTGTTCCTTCTTAACGACTCCCACACGATCTTGAGGAAGGGCGCTGATGACAACGTTGTTAAGTGCCCAACAATTTTCAGTCCATCCATCCATCCATCCATCCATCCATACTCTATTGTATTCGTGAGACATGGTGTTCAAAACCCGGTCCCGCCTCCTTCTGCTGTTCGCGAATGACACATTACACAGCCACTTGGAAATTCCTACAGAAACATGACCTCCAAATTCTGCCCCACTAAGTTCGTTCCTTGCTCCTAATAATATAGATGTCGATGTGAAGTAATCAGTTGGTCTGTAGTCTCGCTAACAATTTGAAACTGCGTTGGCAATCCAATCTGGCGAAGTAAACAGAGTCCAGCTTGGATTTTATCACGTTCATTCATTCTGTGGTTTACTGTGTCATTAATCCAGTGACATCGTATTTAAGTACCGTACTGGTTACTGTGACAGTGGATTTAATATATTTACATATAAGGTAGTACGATTGTTGGGTACTGTAGACCTCAAAACAGCCTTCTAAACATCAAAGTTTCTACACTGACACGTACTTTCACTTCTTTTTCCTCCTTAGTTGCACGTAACACACTTTCCTGTGGCATTATTTATCTTCTCAGCTGAGGTGTAGGTAAACTTCAAAGTTCTGGCCTTGACGACCCGACCGATTGTCGTGTCATCCTCAGCACCGGTGTCATCGGAAGGGTCTGTAGGGGCATTGGTCAGCACACCGCTCTCCCCGTCGCTGTCGGGTTTCTTGCCCTTGGAAGCGCCACTAATCTGTCGAGCAGCTCCTCAGTTGGCCTCGCGAGGCCGAGTGCAAAAAAAAAAAAAAAACCGTATCAGTCCCGGGAATCGAACACGAGTCCCTCCGCGGGGGTCATCCACGCTGCCGACGCAGCTACAGAGGCGGACAATTGAGATTATGTGGTTCGGGAATTGCTCCAAAGTCTCACAGTGATCGTTCTTGACGGTCGCCATGAAGAGTACTTCGTTAACTGTACACTCTGTAGCAGTTGTTACAAACCCTTCTCTTCTTCACCACGAACTACTCTCTCTGCCATGTTGGTTGTTTTCTAAGATCAGCTACCACGTTATACACATGTCAACTGCTTTGTTTTAGAATATATTTAAGAGCCATCTAGTAACTTGAAAGTGAATTCCATGCATTTATTACTGCAAATGCATTTGCAACTTCATGCGGCTACAGCTCGTCATTTTATGCGACTGTGTCAAGTGAATTTTTGCAGCTTATAATTGCTGTCAGTAGTTTCTCCCATTGCATTTCTGATATTACCTAACATAGTAAGAAAACAGGAAAACTTCCTTTTTTCCCCTTTGCCTTATGTTTGCGAAAGCTTATCTACAACTTCTGCAGAAGCCAAAACACAGTTATAAGAGTCGAAGAACATGAAAGTAGTAGAGATGATAGTGAGACAGGTTGCAGCGTGTCTCCAAAGTTGCTGAGTCAGTACGTTGAGCAAGTTGTGGAAGCAATCGTGTAGAAATTTGGATAAGGGATTGTAGTTGAGAGGAAAAAATAAAGACTTTGACAGAACTACAATATCATCGGAAAACCTCAGAGACGGCAAAGGTCTTCCAAGTGCAGTTGAATGGAATGGATAGTTATAAGAAGGAAATCAGCAAAACGCGGCTAGTCGAATAAAGTCAAATTAAATCAGGCGGTGCTGATGCAATGGGACATCAAACGTAGAAGATGAATTTTGCTATTTGGGCTGTAAAATAACTGATTAGGAGAGACGTAGGGATGATATTAAATGGAGACTGGGAAATATCAAGAAACGCGTTTTTGAAAAATAGTGCTTTGTTAACATGGAATATAATTTTGTGTTGTCTTTTGTGAAAAATTTTGTCTAGAGCGCAGCCTTGTACGGAATTGAAACGTGGATGAAAAATGCTTTAGACAAAAAAACAAGAGAAGCATTTGAAATTTGTTGTTACAGGAAAATGCATGTAATTAGATGGGTAGCTCGCGTAGAGAAAGAGGATGTACTGAATCGAAGCTATTTCGTGACACTACTAGAGCAAAGAAATGGATCGATTGATACCGGGGTGGCCGAGCGGTTCTAGGCGCTTCAGTCTGGAACCGCGTGACCGCTACGGTCGCAGGTTCGAATTCTGCTTCGGGCATGGATGTGTGTGGTGTCCTTAGGTTAGTTAGGTTTAAGTAGTTCTAAGTTCTAGGGGACTGATGACCACAGCTGCTAAGTCCTATAGTGCTCAGAGTCAATTTTGATTAATAGGAGAGAGCCTAAAGCATACAGAAAGCAAAACACATGAAATGTGTGAAAAGCATAACACCAGAAACGACCTGTACAGTGACTTGGGATAACATTAGTATAGAAAGGAGTCGGCTTCGTGGGCTTACAGGTATCCAACAACCTGGAAGATCACATATTAATTTCGTACTGTCCTAACGTATTCGTTCGTGGTACGCCCCACATGGATTTCTGCGGTTATTTCGCGCAGTGTTGCTTGCCTATTGGTACTGACAACGCAAATATCGCTGCCCTCAGTCTTTAAATGAAGGCCGATGTCCACTGCGTTGTCCGTGGTGAGAGGTAATGCTTGGAATTTTGTATTCTGGGCACACTCTTGACACTATGAATCTCGTAATATTGATTTCTCTAGCGATTTCTGAAATGGAATATCCGATGCGTCTAACTCCAGTTACCATTCCGCGTTGAAAGTCTGTTGTAACTAGGAAACCCAATTGACGGAAATCACCTGAGGAAGAATGTTGCCACCTCCAATTCACTGCCCTTTCACACCTCGCGGACGTGATACTACAGCCATCTGTATATGTACACATCGCTATCCTATGACTTTTTTCACTTCAGCGTAAAATAAATATACGTCTCTAGAAAAATCTTTCAAAAAAATGGCTCTGAGCACTATGGGACTTAACAGCTGAGGTCATCAGTCCCCTAGAACTTAGAACTATTTAAACGTAACTAACCTAAGGACATCACACACATCCATGCCCGAGGCAGGATTCGAAACTGCTACCGTTGTGGTCACTCGGTTCCGGACTGAAGCGCCTAGAACCGCTCGGCGGTGGCCGAGCGGTCCTAGGCGCTTCAGTCCGGGACCGCGCGACTGCTACGGTCGCAGGTTCGAATCCTGCCTCGGGCATGGATGTGTGTGATGTCCTTAGGTTAGTTACGTTTAAATAGTTCTAAGTTCTAGGGGACTGGTGACCTCAGCTGTTTAGTCCCATAGTGCTCAGAGCTAACCGCTCGGCCACTGCGGCCGGCAAAAATATTTCACTCTCCAGCCAGCGGAGTGTGAGCTGGTTTGAAACTTCCTGGCAGATTAAAACTGTGTGCCGGACCGAGGCTCGATCCTGGGACCCGGTATTCCAGGTTCGGTTCCTGGTCTGACTCATTGTTCTGATCTCCCGAGAAGTTTTAAAAAATAAGACGTATACTTCGTGTTTGTCAGTTCCGCATGCGTCGCGCCCGTAGGTGACTGTAAGATTCCGCCTGCACTTTGCGTAGAGATCGTACTGCGAGGGTAAAAACTGGAAGTGGGCGGTTGTGGAGACGCAGCCCGCGATGTGTCGATGGCGCTCGCCGCGGGCAGCGAGTGCCAGTGCGGCCACGGCGGCCGGGTTTGCGCTAAAGATGCGTACTTTATTACCGGGCCGCGGGATTTAATTAAGGAAGGCACGGGGCCGCCGCGTATAAAGCGGCTGAGTTATGGGCCGCGGGACGCGGGATCGAGGATTTCATTATCGCCCGGATTTATACCTGAGCCTCTTGATGCTGACCCCGGCGCAGGCTGATTTATTATCGCGCGTTTTCGCTTTTTATTACCTTTTTTCAGAATCGAGTCTTTATTATTACAAGCACAACGGTAACGGTCTGGCGGAGGCCGCCCGACCGCCGCCTGTTTAGAGTTTCCTCATTATTTTTTTCGATGATTATGAAACGAATGCCAAGGGAAGCCTGCTCTTCACACGACCCGACCTCTCGGCGGACAATCTGCGCCGCCGGCGCCCGACGGATTTTATTAGTCCGCTCGTTGCCTCCCTGTTTCAGATTCCGATTTCATTCGTGTTTTAATTTAATGCTGATGAGTTCTGATAATTACCTTAAGAAGTTAATTTAGAAAACAGGATGGCAGACCTTACCAAGTAACACCATATCCTGCCCCCCCCCCCCCCCGCCCCTCTCTCTCTCTCTCTCTCTCTCTCTCTCTCTCTCTCTCTCTCTCTCTCTCTCTCACACACACACACACACACACACACACACACACACACACACGCACACACACACACACACGCGCCGCAGGTAAAAAAAAAAGTTCCTGCTCCTTGTTGATAAGTTAATGAAACTGGCATCGTGCTTGTTTTGACTAGAGACTTCACTATGTACAACGTGTCTTCAAATTGGTTATGCAAAAGTAACCTTCAGTTGTGAAAAGGTAAATAACTTACAGAAATGTGTGGTACAGCATTGCATCCAGTGTACCTTAAAGTTTTATTCTCCCCCAACGCTCTTAGATCCCGACTCTCCCGCAAAGTGGCATGCGTGAAAGAGCTTTTAAGAGCTTTTCTAGCAGTCATCGTGGAGCCGCACAACGGTGCACATCTGCGCGACGTTGCTTATGATTTTATGAATCCAAATCCTGTGCCACAGTTCAGAGAGGAAGCCAACATCCGTATTGCGATAAAGAGAATCGGCATAATATTCCGATCGGGGGTGAGCACGATTCACGTCACGTAATCGAACGTGTGCGGGACTCGCCTAAGTTAAATACTTTTTGCGCAAAAAATTGTAGGAAGATTTACTGTCCTTTCTTTTTTGCCGAGTCAGCTGTAACCGGCGTATCGTACCTGGACATGGTTGAACATTATTTAATGCCTCAATTACAACAGGACAGAGGCACAGAATTTATTTTCCAGCAAGATGTCGCGCCACCACATTGTCATTGAGAAGTTGTCGCATATTTCCGTAGGAATGTGATGACTTGGATTGGACATCGTGGAGCAATACCCTTGTCACCACCACTACCTCATTTAAATCCAATGAACGTCTGTATATGGGGCTATATCAAAGACACAGTGTTTGTTTCTCCGCTTCAGGGAGAAGTCGACAAGTTGCGGCAATGGATAACGTGGGCAGTTGCCATCGTACATACTCGTAAAGTCTTGCTTCATATGACTTCGCAGGAAATGAATTATAGATGGAAAATTTGTCGTGTTACAAAAGGCAGCCAAATTGAACCTTTGTAAATAAAACTTGAAGATATACTGCAGTCAGTGCTGTATCAAACATTTCTGTGAGTTATTTACCTTTTTCACAAATAAAGGTTACTTTTGTATAACTAATTTCTAAACACTCCGTACTCTGTTTTCCTTCTTGTTAAATGACGAATTTCTCTTCCATCGTTTCGTTGATTTCCTTTTATTTGTGCAATTTTATAGGCCAGGACAACTTTCGATAAAGTCTTTGATCTGAACTTAGGGTCTTACTGTGAAAATCGAATCACACATTCGAGTCAAGTGTAGCCCTGATATGGACTGGCATTCGGGGCAATGAGTTCAAAATTCTCTTCTTGCCATCCAGTTCTAGATTACAATTGTTTTCCGTGAGCCACTCCCGGTCCGTAATAGGATGGTCCCTACAAACAGGCACTGACTAATTTCTGCCTCTGTGCTTGTCCTAACTGAGCAAGGTTTCCGTTTCTGAACACCTCCTCGTCGACGGGGCGTTGAAGTCGCACTTTCCTTTCTTTTTTTCCAAGTTGCTCCCAAATGAATCCCACTAACTCCTTTACTTCTCTGTAGCCCCAAGTCGTGGTGGTTATGTTCGTTGTAAACATACCCACGACTTCCACACAACTTTATTTTTCATCGAGAGACCTATTTGTTTTACAGAGCATTGTTTCTGCGTTTCCAATATTTCGCTTCGCATATCAAAGACACCATCAACTATTCGACCATCCCGACGGGTGTCTTGATCGCCTTGAAGATTGCAGCGATCCAGTGTTCAAAAATTCCTAGAACTAAAACCGTCCTTGGTAGCAAGTTTTGGTTGGATGGTTGGTTGGTTGGTTTGGGGAAGGAAACCAGACAGCGTGGTCATCGGTGTCATCGGATTAGGGAAGGATTGGGAAGGAAGTCGGCCGTGTCCTTTCAGAGGAACCATCCCGGCATTTGCCTGGAGTGATTTTAGGGAAATCACGGAAAACCTAAATCAGGATGGCCGGACGCGGGATTGAACCGTCGTCCTCCCGAATGCGAGTCCAGTGTCTAACCACTGCGCCACCCTGCTCGGTAGCAAGTTTTTCTTTGTTTAATCCAATTAACGTTTTCGATTACTACGATCGTCATCAGATTCATCTGCTTCCTTGAACTTAAAAGAAGGCAGTGAAATTGTTGGCTGTGACTGGCATCGCCGGCCGGAGTGGCCGTGCGGTTCTAGGCGCTTCGGTCAGGAACCCCGGGACTGCTGCGGTCGCAGGTTCGAATCCTGTCTCGGGCATGGATGTGTGTGATGTCCTTAGGTTAGTTAGGTTTAAGTAGTTCTAAGTTATAGGGGACTGATGACCTCAGATGTTAAGTCCCATAGTGCTCAGAGCGATTTTTTTTATTTTTTTTTTTGTGACTGGTATCGTCACGAAATATAAAACATAGTACTATAATGAAAACGCATGACCTGTGATGCAGGGCCACGGATGAGTGCGCTAACGGCACTCCTGCATCTTAGCCCATGAATTTTCAGCTCAGTATTATAATGTTTTTATATTCTGTGATGATGCCAGTCATGTCTAAGCATTCCAGGGCTTTCTTTTACTAAGTTTAAGGGTGATGAACGTAATTAACAAAATCTTAATTGAAGAACGTTGTGATCAAAGGCTGTTTTAGTTTTTACGTATTGTAAGTATTTGCCGGAGGACCCCTTATTATTTCTTACAGGAGTGTGCGTATGTTCATGCGCGTACGCGTATGCGCTCCACCGTCGAATATTGTACGTGGATATTAATGTCTCTTTTTTATTTGTTCGATAAGGTGTGGTATAGTTGCAGAAACAAAAAGATGTAACGCCTAACGTAATAAGCTCTCTAAACTGTTGTTGACGTCAGAGATTGACATGTATGTTCACGCACGAACTGTGGTCATACTTTCCTCGTAAGAAACTGAATAATTAAAAAACTGACGACAGCGCCGTTTAAGGGAGGTCAGAGAGTATCTGAAGTGTCTTATTCTACGGGTTATTAGACGTCTCCTCGACATTTATCCTTCAGACAAGCTTATTCTACCATCGCGCACAGTATGGCACAAAAAACGTCGGCAGATAGCGAGATTGAGCTACGGGGAATTCTCCGATATCCCGTCTCTGAACGGGACCAGGGGTTGGGAAAAGCAATTAGCGGGTGACAGGAATGCGGCAGGAAGCGGCCACGAGGCCTCTCCTGCACTCAGCGCTGCTGTCCCGAGTGGTCTCGTATCTCTGTTGTGCTGAAGTGAGCCTCCCAGTGTCATCAAACATCACGTAGTAGATGATCCTGGGGCTGTGATTGCTCTTACCATCCAGATATTGTTCTAATGTTTTTGGTGTGACGTTATTCATCGTCTTTACAGGGAAGCTACGAAACTACCTTAGAGCTCGGATAAATTACATATGTAATCAAAAGATTCCTATTGTAAATTTTATATTGGAAGTGAATTTAAACAAAATCCGTGCACGTTTTGAGACCTGGAGATGGTGGAGAAGATTCTGACCCTGTGTTGTGCTGCAGTGCATCTGAAACTCTGATAAATGTCGCGCTGTAGCAAAGAGACTATAGAGTTAACTTATTTATCAACAGAGTCTGTTACGAGTGGCGTAAGACAGAATGCATCTTAATGAATGACCGTTCAGCGAGTAGGCTTTACCGCCCAAAAAAAAATCTGAGAACTGAGTGTAACAATTCCCAGGTGCATTGTGTAATCACACCCCTCGTCATATGGAGGTATATCTGACACTGTCGGACACGATTGTGAGGAAGGACAATATTGCTTGGACTTTCTGATCTCCAAATCTTTGTATACAGTACAGTCACTGGTCAACGCTATTGTGACGCTATACTCCCTCCCTATGTGTGTCTTTTAAAGAATTTTCGTTTTTATGGATGACAAAGTGCGACTCCATCGAACAGCTGAGATGGAGCAGCTCTTAGAACGAGAAGATAATCATAGGGTAATTGAATGGCCTGCTTCTTCCCCCGACTTCAATCCGACGCAGCACGTATGTGATACATTGGTGAGACGTGCTGCATCACGTTCACATGCGCCAACGCCCTACAAAAAATAAAAAAAATAATACTGCTATGGGACTTAACATCTGATGTCATCAGTCCCCTAGAATTGAGAACTACTTAAACCTAACTAACCTAAGGACATCGCACCCATCCATGCCCGAGGCAGGATTCGAACCTGCGACAGTAGCAGCAGCGCGGTTCCGGACTGAAGCGCCTAGAATAGCTCGGCCACATCGGCCGTCCAACGCCCTACCAAAAGAACTCTTTCTGGCCACCGTGGGAGCACATTGCAGGGCATGCATCTTCTGCCCCTGTGATCAGACACTCGATAGCAAGCCATGTCCGGCCTTCTGTACTGTTTCGGGGGTCTTCATGAACAGCGGTGGTTTCAGTGTCATTATTGTCTTTGAATAAAAGTGTAATTTCTCTTCGTCTCTTTGCGTACTTCTTTCAGTTCCCTTCTGTGCTATACTGTACCAGATCTTCCTGTGTATGGTCCAAGTTTCACCGCGCAGTGTTACTTGGCAGTGACACAGTATGCGAAAATCACCAGTATACACTCGAAGATGGAGAAGGAGAAGATGGAGAAGAAGGAGATAGAGAAAAAGGTGGCGCATCACAAAGTAATTATGCCAATGTGGTGGAAATTGATAACTGTAATGTGCATGTACGGGCAAACAAATCATTAGAAATTCAGAACAGAAAGAGGTTAACGAATTGACCAAGTCAGTAAGGCGTTGGTCCACCTCTGGCCCTTATGCAGGCAGTCATTCGGCTTGACACTGACTGAGAGATTTGTTGGATGTCCTCCTGAGGGATAGCGCACCATATTCTGTCCAGTTGGCCCGTTAGATGGTCAAAATCCCGAGCTAGTTGGAGGGCCGTGCCCATAATACTTGAAACGTTCTCAGTTTGGAAGAGATCGAGTGACCCTGATGGCCAACTTAGGGCTTGGCAAGCAGTAGAAATTCTCGTCATCTATGGAAGGGCATTATGTTACTGAAATACAAGCCCAGGAGGTTTGCCATGAAGGGCAACAAACTGGGATGGGAAACATCGATACTTACCGCCGAGCTGTATGCGCGCCGCAGATGATAGCCAAAGGGGTCTTGCTATGAAATGAAATGCACCCCCTCCCCCACCCCACCCCCCAGGCCATCACTCCTGGCCGGCCAGGATGGCCGAGCGGTTCAGGCGCTACAATCTGAAACCGCGCGACCACTGTGGTCGCGGGTTCGAATCCTGCCTCGGGCTTGGATGTGTGTGATGTCCTTAGGTTAGTTAGGTTTAAGTAGTTCTAAGTTCTACGGGACTGATGACCTCAGAAGTTAAGTCCCATAGTGCTTAGAGCCATTTGAACAATTTGAACCATCACTCCTCAGTGTCGGGCGGTATGGCGGGTGACAGTCAGGTTGGCGTCACTCATCAGTGAAGACAGTTCTACTCCAGTCAATGGCATTGTAGCCCGAAAACGTGTCTGGGGACGCCGTGGACAGCTGGACAGCGGTGGGATGCCCAAGTAACTGTCGCCCGCCGTACAGTCCGAGAACGAGGAACGACGATATGGGGTGCCATTTCATTTCATAGCAGGACGCCATTGGTTGCAATCCGCAACACCCTTGCAGCACAGCGGTTAGTTGATCAAATTGTATGTGCCTTTCTCTTGCCCTTGATGGAGGGCAATTCTGGACTTAACATTTCAGCACGATAATGCCACTCCGCACATGGTGAGAGTTTCTAGTGCTTGTTGTGCTTACCGAACCCTGCCTTCGCCAGAAAGGTCGCCGGATCTCTTCCCATTCGAAACCTTAGTAGCATTGTGGGGACGCCGCTCCGACGAGCGTCTTGAAATTTTAACGGTATAACGCGCCAATTCGACAGAATTTGGCACGATATCCCCCAGGAGGACATCTAACAACTCTGTGAATCATTACCAAGTCGAATAACTGCTTACATAAGGGTAAGAGGTCGAACAACGAGCTATTGACTCGCTCAATTTGTGATCTCCTTATGTTGAATAAATCACCCAATTTTTCTGAAATTGTAATCATTTCCAGAATGAGATTTTCACTCTGCAGCGGAGTGTGCGCTGATATTAAACTTCATGGCAGATTAAAACTGTGTGCCGGACCGAGACTCGAACTCGGGACCTTTGCCATTCGCGGGCAAGTGCTCTACCATCTGAGCTACCCAAGCACGACTTACGCCCCATCCTCACAGCTTTACCTCCGCCAGTACCTCGTCTCCTACCTTCCAAATTTCACAGAAGCTCTCATGCGAACCTTGCAGGACTAGCACTCCTGAAAGAAAGGATATTGCGGAGACATGGCTTTGGAAGGTAGGAGACGAGGTACTGGCGGAAGTAAAGCTGTGAGTCGTGCTTGGGTAGCTCAGATGGTAGAGCACTTGCTCGCGAAAGGCAAAGCTCCCGAGTTCGAGTCTCGATCTGGCACACAGTTTTAATCTGCCAGGAAGTTTCATTGTAAACATTTGTTTGTCTGTACATGTACATATCATAAACCGATTTGCGTCCCATTCGGACAATTCCTTCGTGAGCGTCGCTTTTTTTTTTTGTCTTCTAGTGTACATAATTTTTTATAATACATTATAGGTTGTACTGCATTAATTTCTGTCCAATGCAGGACTGATAGACAAAATGTTAAATTATCGTTCTCTCTAGCTACCATCTGTGACACTATTGTTCATTTCGAGTGAAGTCCCGTGTGTATCGGCCTTCACTCCATCGGTACCTCCCCTCTTGCTTATCAAACGCGCTCATTCTGGAAACTCAATAATACCTTTGTGTCGTCACAGATTGTACATCTCATTGACTGTATTGGCGGTTTTCAGCGCGAGTAACGCACACAAAGGCTACTACGTGAAATTGTGAGGGACACGCTGGCGGTCCCTTACAGAGTACCAGATTGTAGCGGCCGCCAGGAAAGTGGATAGCGATGCGATACCACGGTGAGAGCAGGTCGGCTATAAACCGCGAGTGATTTACGCCCTCGCTGGTGCAGCGGGCGATGGCTGCGGCTATCGGCACCGAGCAGCCAATCAGGTGCCCGGCCGACGGGCCGCCGCCGGCTACCGGACGCAGGCTGTGCCCCGCCGTGATTTACTGGTGTGCGCTCGCCGCTCGCCGCCCTGCCGCCGGGCAGCGTTCCCGCCTTCCGTTCCCTTCCCGACGTGCTTGTCATAGCGTTTACCGACGCAGTTGGAAAGCATCGATACTCAACTGTCGCGTATCGACTGTCGACGTAGTTGGAACCAGGGCTATACTAGAGGGACTACTCAACTGCGTCTTCGCATAGCAAACCGTGATTGTCTTGGTGGAGCTTTCATAATGGCGAAGGGTATTCGGAATTATTTGAAGTGCGAGGGGTAGCAATAAAGTTTTAAGTTGTTGTTGTTGTTGTTGTTGTTGTTGTTGTTGTTGTTGTTGTTGTTGTTGTCTTCAGACACCAGACTGGTTTGGTGCAGCTCTCCATGCTACTCTATCCTGTGCAAGCTTCTTCATCTCCCAGTACCTACTGCAGCCTACATCCTTCTGAATCTGCTTAGTGTATTCATCTCTTGGTCTCCCTCTACGATTTTTACCCTCCACGCTGGCCTCCAATACTAAATTGGTGATCCCTCGATGTCTCAGAACATGTCCTACCAACCGATCCCTTCTTCTAGTCAAGTTGTGCCACAAGCTCCTCTTCTCCCCAGTTCTATTCAATACCTCCTCATTAGTTTTGTGATCTACCCACCTAATCTTCAGCATTCTTCTGTAGCACCACATTTCGAAAGCTTCTATTCTCTTCTTGTCTAAACTATTTATCGTCCACGTTTCACTTCCATACATGGCTATACTCCATACAAATACTTCAAAAAACGACTTCCTGACACTTAAATTAATACTCGATGTTAACAATTTTTTCTTCTTCAGAAACGCTTTCCTTGCCATTGCCAGTCAACATTTTATATCCTCTCTACTTCGACCATCATCAGTTATTTTGCTCTTCAAATAGCAAAACTCCTTTACTACTTTAACTATCTCATTTCCTAATCTAATTCTCTCAGCATCACCCGACTTAATTCGACTACATTCCATTATCCTCGTTTTGCTTTTGTTGATGTTCATCTTATACCCTCATTTCAAGGCACTGTCCATTCCGTTCAACTGCTCTTCCAAGTCCTTTACTTTCTCTGACAGAATGACAATGTCATCGGCGAACCTCAAAGTTTTTATTTCTTCTCCATGGATTTTAATACCTACTCCGAATTTTTCTTTTGTTTCCTTCACTGCTTTCTCAATATACAGATTGAATAACATCGGGGATAGGCTACAACCCTGTCTCACTCCCTTCCCAACCACTGCTTCCCTTTCATGCCCCTCGACTCTTATAACTGCCATCTGGTTTCTGTACAAATTGTAAACAGCCTTTCGCACCCCATATTTTACCCGTGCCACCTTCAGAATTTGAAAGACAGTGTTCCAATCAACATTGTCAAAAGCTTTCTCTAAGTCTACAAATGCTAGAAATGTAGGTTTGCCTTCCCTTAATCTTTCTTCTAAGATAAGTTTGAAGTATCAATTAGAAAAAAAATAAAGTTACCTATTTAAAGTTTTCGTTTGTTCCAGGTGTATCTCTGCAGACATGGCACACATAGAAAACCCGTCATTAGAGTACCATAATAAGGCGCTAGAGGCGCCAAAACAACATTGTGCAGCCAATTTATAAAGTGGGAATATCGTGCGATAGTTAGTTGCTGGCCGCAGTGAAAATGTCACAGCTGTGTCTAATCAGACCATATGACTTTTTTAGCGGTGTGGATTGGCTGCCGAAAGCTAACAGCATCACGATACTACACTTCATCAATCGGCGGCACCAAGTTTTTTATTTATTGCTCCCAAAGTGACGTCCTACAGAACTGCGGCGTGGGGGGTTACATTGTCACTTTCAGTCGTAGCTGAGGATATGCCGCCTTAATCCTTACGTACATGGTGAACACTAAAAAGCATCCGACAAACTGCAAGGACAGATTCCTGGCTGGAAAGGGAGGAAAAAGGTCCTACGAACGCGTGTCCGGAAATGTATCGTTGCCACGGTAGATGTCGCTGACGAATGACAGTTCCTCTAACCACGTGTCATGTGTTCCTTGTGTACTGTTGCCTGTGTTCTGTAAGCAGCAGAATGGTCCGGGAATCATATTGGAATCAAGTCGACATGGTATTTGTGTACGACCAAACAGATGGAAAAGGTCGAGAGGCAGCACGGCTATACCAGAACAAGCACCCTCGACGACAGTGCTGCTAAAGCAGATTTACTAAACACAGCCTTCCGAAATTCCTCCACCAAAGACGACGAAGTAAATATTCCAGAATTCGAATCAAGAACGGCTGCCAACATGAGTAACTTAGAAGAAGTTACCCTCGGAATAATGAAGCAAATTAAATCACTCAATAGAAGCAAGTTTTCCGATCCAGACTGTATCCCAGTTAGGATCCTTTCACAGTATGCTGCTGCAATAACTCCACACTTGATGACTATACACAACCGTTCGCTCGACGAACGATCTGTACCATAAGACTGGAAAGTTGCACAGGTCATTCTAATATTCAAGAAAGGCACTAGCAGTAATCCACTAAATTACAGTACCTTATCATTAATGTCGATTTGCAGCAGGATTCTGGAACATATATTGCGTTCAAACATTATGAATTACTTCCACGAGAACGGTGGATTGACACACAGTCAACAGGGATTTAGACACTTTACTCACACGAAGTATTAGGTACAGTTGACAAGGAATTTCAAATTGATCTGTATTTTTAGATTTCCAGAAGGCTTTTGACACCATACCACACAAGCTGCTTGTAGTGAAATTTGTGCTTATGGAATACCGTCTCAGTTATGTGACTGGTTCGTGATTTCCTGTCAGAGAGGTCACAGTTCTTCGTATCTGACGGAAAGCCATCAAATAAAACTAGAGTCATTTCTGGCGTTCCCCAAGGTAGTTTTATAGGCCCTCTCCTGTTCCTTATCTGTATAAATGATTTGGAAGACAATCTGAATAGTCTTCTTATGTGGTTTGCAGATGATGCTGTCGTTTATCTTCTAGTAAAATCATCAGGAGATCAAAACAAATTGCAAAACGAATTAGAAAAGATATCATTGTGGTGCTGAAATGGGCAATTGACCCTAAGTAAAGAGGTCATCCACATTGCTGGTAAAAGGAATCCGTTAAACTTTGATTACACGATAAATCAGTCAAATCTAAAGTCCGTAAATTCAACTACATACCTAGGAATTACAATCTCGAACAACTTCAGTCGCAAGGGACACACAGCAAATGTTGTGGCGAAAGCGAACCTAAGACTGCGTTTCATTGGCAGAACACTTAGAAGGTGCAACAGATTTACTAAAGAGACTACCTACACTACGCTTCTCCGTTCTCTTTCAGAGTACTGCTGCGCGGTGTGGGATTTTTACCAGATAAGAATAACGGAGTACAACGAGAAGGTTCAAAGAAGAGCAACACGTTTACTGTTATCGAGAAATAGGGGTGAGAGTGTCACTGAGATGATAGTGTTTGTGGTTGACATCAAAGGCGTTTGTCGTTGTGGCGAAATCTTCTCACGAAATTTCTGCTCCGAATGTGAAAACATTTTTTTTTTGACGCCGACCTACATAGGGAAAGACGATCTCACAAAAAAAGGGGAATCATAGCTGGCACGGAAAGATACTATGGTTCGTTTTTTCCACGTGCTGTTCGAGATTGGAGAATTATTGTGAAGGTGGTTGGATGAACTACACTTAAGTGTAATTTGCATAGTATCCATGTAGTTATATACGTGGTTTTAGATGTACTTATGATCTAGAAAAAAGAATCCTGTGGGGTTAAAAACCGCCAGCCCCTCGTTGAGGTTGGTGTGATAACTGAGTGATAGTGAAGGGTGAGAGGGGAAGGTGGACAAAGAGATGGGGCGAGGAGGAGATAGGCTAATACAAGAGTGGAATAGATAAATACCCCGGATGTGTCGGGTTTCTCAGTGGTACAAATGGTTCAAATGGCTCTGAGCACTATGGGACTTAACTTCTGAGGTCATCAGTCCCCTAGAACTTAGAACCACTTAAACCTAACTAACCTAAAGACATCACACACATCCATGCCCGAGGCAGGATTCGAACCTGCGACCGTAGCGGTCGCACGGTTCCAGACTGTAGCTCCTAGAACCGCTCGGCCACCCCGGCCGGCTCAATGGTACATTACGAAGATGTGAAGGAGTGGACGAAACTATGGAACACCACAAATACAACACATTACAATGGTTAATACGCTGTAGGAAAACAGCTTGCATTCAAAACAGCTTTCAGTCGTTTCAGAATGAATAAATTCAGGACGTGTAGGGTTTTTACGGGAATCTTATACCATTCTTCCTGCACAACAGTGGCAAGTTCAGGTAACGATGATGGAGGAGGACATTGACCACACACCTTTTTCTCCAAAGTAGACCACAAAGACTCAATAGTATTGAGATCTGGTGTTACTGTGGTGGCCACGGGAGACGCGACAATTCATCTCCGTGCTCTCTAAATCAGTCCTAGATGATTAGAGCTGTGTGAACAGGATCCCTGTCGCTTGGAACAGAGCGTCACCATTAGAGAATAAACATTGTTCCATGGGATGTACCGTGTCTGCCAATATGGTCACGTAATCCGTAGCAGCAATGCAACAGTGTGGAGTCACCACGGGGCCCATAGAATAATAATCGAACCCCGCCATATGTCACTCTTGGAACGTAAACTCGCTCAGAAGTTGTAAACAATGTGAAACAACTCCGACCAAATTACTCCCTTCCATTACTCCATAGTACATGTTTTATGGCTTCGGCACTACGTTTTCCTGTTAAAGGAGTTTATATTACTGATGAGAGGTTTTGGAATTCCAGCTCGTCGTGCTCCTGCAATTTCCTACGTATGTAGCTCCCTTCGTGTTTTGTTGCTGACAGGATTTGCGAGTCCGACATCCAAATCCGCAGTGAGTTTTTCAGCTTTCATCCACCTATTTTCCGTCATAATCCTCTTCACTGACTCTCCGTCATGACCACTCAAAGCACATTTTCGTTCGCGTTGTAACTTAGTGAATGATGTTTTTCAGCTTTCCCTGTTTGCGGTATATAGCTTCGATACTGTGCCTCTTGCAACACCAAGGTCTTCGGCTACCTTGTTTGTGGAAGTATCCTCCATATGAGCACCAGCAATTTGCCCTCGGTCGAATTCACTCAACTCTTAAACAATGCACTCACAATTACACAGAACACTACTCTGACAGCGAATGAAATTTGCTTTGTATTGAGGACATTGCAGATGTTCTGATCGTGGACAAAAACAAGAGAGCAACCTGCAGGCGTTGCTAGTATCGGCATTTATGTTCAAGCACGCACTTCTGTCCGTGTTTCATCAATTTCTCCAACCCCTGTATGTAGGCCTGTATGCAAGTATGTATGTATTTTTTCTGTGAGATGTAATGTATGTTCCACATCTTCTTTACTACCACCTGAGTGATTTCAA
Organism: Schistocerca cancellata; assembly: GCF_023864275.1. Lineage (NCBI taxonomy): Eukaryota > Metazoa > Arthropoda > Insecta > Orthoptera > Acrididae > Schistocerca > Schistocerca cancellata. The sequence goes on along the minus strand of NC_064631.1, from coordinate 227,358,601 downwards.
CGAAACTTGGTACACACATGTCACTGTTTGGAAAGAAGCAATGTGGACATAAGAACGACGTGCCTCCCGTAGTAGTGGGGGTTGGAGTTAAAAAGGGGACGACTGAGGAACGTCTGTATGTACAGGAACTTTTGTATATACATGAGTCATTATTTGCATTATTTCTGTAATTATTTGCAGAAAAATACTGTGGTGGTAATATACGCCTACCACTCCTAGGAGTATTTGCAGGGGTAAGAAGCCATGACGTAAAAATATTCGCTAATGGCCAGTATTAGTGTAAATCATAGTTTTCTGGATTGCTGGGATCACTGTGAGAGTGTAGATGACGTTTGACCGTTAGGGATGGGGTGAGGCTGCAAAGACAGTGACATCGTACGTTAATGCCTGAAACAATCTGATTATTTTCTAACTGAAAAAAAAATTAATAACTGTGACAGTAACGCACTCGTAGCACCCCTATGGCTAACTGTGGGAGTGGAAAGGAGTGGCATAAAAGCATAACTCAAGCGCTTGGAGCAATTTCATCTGAATTTGGTACATGTATGCATGACTCATTATTTGTATAAAATACTTGGCGGGCGGGTGAGTAATATACCACTATTACTCAAGGATCAATAAGAGGGAGTCGGGGAATTAGAATTATCGTGCAAATTTGTTCGAAAACAACATGCTACAAGAAAAAAGGAACATTAAGAAATGAAAGAATACACCATAAGAAATATAAAGAGTGTTGGTTCCTTTTTCTCACCACTTTTAATTTTCTTTGTACAATTTGTTTCTTATCTAGTCTCTGGTTTTACAGAGAAGAAAGAAACTTACGGGGCAGGATAAACAGATTCCAAAACCAAATGGAGTACGATCTTAACGTCGGCAACTTGATGGCTGGGCCGTGGTCAAAATTTATGCTACCCTTAATCTCAGGGTACACCGAGCACGGTAGCACAGTGGTTGAGGCATTGGACTTGCGTTCGGAGCTCAAATCCCCAGGCGTCACTCTCGATTAAAGCAAGTAAAATTTGAAATGGTTTCATGATTACATTAAAAACAACATGGGACAGTTTAGTTGCGCATCTTTGGCCTGCTCCGTCTCTAATGACTTTGACATTGACGGGGCGTTACACCTTCCATTTCCGTAAGACCTTGGTGACACGCAGATATCGTGTCGTCCCACCACGTGGAGTTAAACTATTTGTTGTCTGATAGCAATTATTGGACGCATAGTATAATTACAACTCGTCAGCAACTACTATTTACTCGTAACTTATATTCTCACTACAGGCAGGAACACTAATCTCAATAATTTCTCTACTCATAGAACATTTGTCTTCTCTTATACGGTTTTTATCTTGTCGGGAAATGCTATTCAGATAAATTATGGCAGTGAACATTGCAACCCTTCATTACTGTATCTATTGTCAAATGGGACATTGCTAAAGTACTTGTTTTGAAATTTATTAAGGTCTTAATTTGTTTTCTTTGTTTTCATGTGTCAAAATTGTAGTCTCACCGATTGCAACACTATGTTGAGTTCTAACCTTGAATAAAAGATAATGGACGGAGAAACGCAAAATACTTTGCAAGCCACGGTGCGATGTATGGTGTAGGGTGCATATTATAACAAAATAATTTTTGTCCCTCCTAGCCCATTCGCGAATTACATCCCAGAAGTAAGACTTGGGTATGGCTGTAGGCTCAGCGGCGTAGCCATTGCGTCAGATGGACATGTGACGAATTGTACAGCGCCTCTTCGATTAGCACAGTTTGACATCCTTCGTGGATGAGTTCCACTTGTTACTTATTCTTCCCATAAACTCGACCTGGGAGCTGTTTTTTCCACGGCTATAACTGTGTTATCGCTCCACTTTCCATGTGACACTGAAATTTGCCGATGATGCATCTTAAGGAGCCTCAAGAGAGATGCAACGTCACATGAACGAGAAATGAAATATTTAGAAAAAAGTATTCACTGATTCTCGATGTATGGCCTCTTACACTATTGAGCCAAAACACTTCATTCATTTCTGTACAATGCAATACATACCATCAATAACTACAGAGCATGGGGGAAAGGATGTATAAGTGAAAATTCAGAATCGATGGATGTACATACCGATCACAACTTGAATTAGAAATCAAGTGTTAGAGTTAAAACGCTTGGGTTCAGGAACATTTGTTCTGCATGTGATTGCTGAGATGGTTGAAGGATTCGGAAAGGTGGACAACTTCTTATACTTACATTCATTAATGCTATATGCAATGTAATTTTCTTGAGGAATTCCACACGTAGAAACTTGAATAAACGTTTACTAAGTTCTTGATGCGTCAGATTGGTCAGTCTTGAGGTTCCGACGACATCCTCCGTCGCCGTTATGAGGAGATGTGACTTCAGTGGGGCTACAGAAACTATTCACTGTGCATAAAAGTGCCGTAAGGATAATATATTGCGTCCATTCTAGATCTTCGTCTAGGCAAGCAATTTAAACATCTAGATACACAAATACTGCCTTTTAATACATCTAGTACTGAAACTATTTCTGTTCAACCCCTCCTGCTACAGAATTGAGCATCTTAATAGAAATGTGTGTGTGTGTGTGTGTGTGTGTGTGTGTGTGTGTGTGTGTGTGTGTGTGTGTGTGTGTGTTTTAGGCTATAGTTGTGCTTTAAATCACTGAAAGAAAGTAGGCCTATAGTATTTTTATGGCTAATAATAGTTCTCATGACCTAAATATGATTCTCGTAACATTAAAGTAACTAAAAATATCGGTCCAAGCACGTAATTGTGGATTCTTGTCGGTTAGGACTGATTCTTATTACTCGGCGATTGTGTAATCAAACAGTATTCTTCGATTATTTAGGTTTTTCAGGCAGCTTGTTCGATTTATCGAGAAATTCGATTTATTGAGATTTGAATGAGAAAGGGACGAATACAGTTCGTTTTTGTTGTTTACGTGCGTCACACGACACCTTTTTATGACGAGATTCAGCTGCCAGCCCTGTAACCAGCGCTGATCATCTGCGAGTTTATTCGGGCGGTAAACGGTCGTTGCTCTATCCCCAAGGTAGGAAGCTATAACGCTTTATGCGGATTGTAATGCAAGGGAAACGACAGACAAAATTCCTTCGCCCGGAAAACAACTAAGCAAGCGCGCACACGCTCCACCGCGTAATGTGAACACGTGTTTTGATCGTGCGTAATCCCGCTATTGAAAACACGTGTAACATCTGCGGCAGGGCGTTTTATGAAGTGCTGTGGCCTGCGGTGGAGGGTCGATATTATGTGTGAAATGTTCCCACAATTAAGTGGCATGTCAGGGGCAGAGCACGGCAGTAGCTGGGTGGGAAGCGGAGGGCAGGGGCAATTACGCGTCCCTGTGCCGATTGACCCTGCAAGCAGCGGCGGTCGGCGGGTTCCCCCCTGCTTATTGAGGCTGCGCCCTAGGCACCCGGTGAGCTTCCTAGGGTCATCGCTCAGCAGGGAACAGGTTCGTTGGCCGAGTCCGCGTACCGCGCACATCGGTTTGACACTTGAAAAGGATTAATGCCACAGGAAAACCACTTTGGTCTAGTTTTTCCAGATGCTAGGTTTAGTCATCCAAAGAAAACATCGGACTCTTTAAAAGACAAATGTTTGTTACTGTTTCAAATAATGAAACACCGCACCAGTTCAAATGGTTCTGAGCACTATGGGACTTCTGAGGTCATCAGTCCTCTAGAACTTAGAACTACTTAAACCTAACTAACATAAGGACATCACACACATGCATACCCGAGGCAGGATTCGAACCTGCGTCCGTAGCGGTCGCGCGGTTCCAGACTAAAGGGCCTAGAACCGCTCGGCCACTCCGGTCGGCACCACCACACCAATTACATTTTTTTCATACATAGCAGCAAACCTGTAAGGACCTTCTCATTTTAATGTGCTGTGAGAATTAATATTAATATTGTATGTGATTTCTGCATATGTGTCAGTGTGCTTCTCCTGCTGTGCTGTATTCTTTTTATGCTTTTACTGCAATCTGAAGATATATTCGAGGCCCATACTGAAAGTTATGACCAATAGTTATTAATCTTTATTTTTTTAGACAAACCAACCAAGTACATCTTTTAATCTACGTACTTCTCCAACACAGTCTCCATTTCTTTGCATACTTTTTTCCTATTGTTCCGCAAGTCTGAAAATACCTCTATGATAGAACTTTCCAGCTTTCCGAAGACACTGACAAGCTGCTTGACGAACATTCTCCATCGTCTCTTAGCGTTGCCCTCGCATCTGTTCCTTAACGGAACAGAAAAAATTGTAGCCGGAGGGTGTAAAGTCGAGACTATAGGGAGAATGTGGAAAAGTCCCCACACAAATGTCCCCTGTTCTTCTCCGTAGTGACAAGAGCAGTGTGAGGATGCGCATTATCCTAGTGACACGAGCAGTGTGAGTGTGCGCATTATCCTCTTGCAAGACGATCTCTCTCGCAGAGCGGTTATGTCGCAATGCACGAGGGGGCTTCAAAAGTGTCTAGATGTAGCGAGCAATATTTATGATTTGTCCAACTTCAAGAAAATCGGTTAGAATCTTTCCTTGGTGCGTTTGTTGGAGCCTGTTCGAGGGCGACCACTTATTTTAAATTCTACCTCGGATACGCAGGAATTCAACGAGAGCACGCTGTCGAAACGGGACACTGATGTCAGCCCTTTTCGCAGTACTGTCTGTGGTCGCGTGGTAGATGCTAATGACGTCACAATCTGGCAACATGTGACCTAAAGTCTGCAGAATTTTAATTTTCGAATTTTTAGATGCTGATATTACAATATACGAAGGCATGCTGAAAAGCATTGCTTCCTAAATTTTATGTAAAAATTATTAAAGCATTTTAATAAAGCGAACGTAATTCACATTCTGCATCCTTATTCTTCATGTCTACATATTTATTTCTCAAAATTGTCACCCTGGCAACGAACATTTTTCTCCCAACGAGAGACCAGTCTTTTTTATATCAGCGCTATAGATTGACTTTATTGACGGAGGCACAATCTCACAACTGCTTGCACCGTTTCATCATTATCGAAATGGAGTCCTCAAAGGTGTTCTTTAAGGTTTGGAAACAGATGAAAATCGGTTGCGGCGAACTCTGTCCTGTATGGGGGTTGGTCGATGACAGTGAACCAAGGCATCGGATTGTTGCAGGTGTCACAGCGTTTGTGTGTGGTCTGGTATTGTCATAATGAAAGAGGCAGTAGTCCATGCATGGACAAACACTTCGAATTCGAAACTAGATTACCTCGCAGTTGTTTCTGACGCACGGACATAGTTGCATGACGCACCACCATGTTACACCCTACAATTCGGAGCGTCCAGCGGCAGAGGGAGGCAAATAAATACCATGAAGAATAAAGATGTAGAATGTTAATAACGTTTGTCTTATTCAAAAAAGCTTTAAGAGCTTTCACATATAAAATTCGGGAGAAATTACGTTTCTGCACGCCTTGTTAGTTTTACTTGTGTATCTTCTTACTAGTATTGTCCCTATATCAATACGTAGAAATTTACAAACAAGCATATCATTATAACAGTTTATATAATATTATAACTTGGTTCACAGATATGGCGATAGTACTGCTTGCCAAAGGATTTAGATACACTGGTGGTTTATTTTAATGGATACCTTTTGTATTTATAGCTGCCATCAGTAACGTTAGTTAGTTAGTGTTTTTTTAACGTCCCGTCGACAACGAGGTCATTAGAGACGGAGCATAAGCTCGGGTTAGGGAAGGATGGGGAAGGAAATCGGCCGTGCCCTTTCAAAGGAACCATCCCGGCATTTGCCTGAAACGATTTAGGGAAATCACGGAAAACCTAAATCAGGATGGCTGGAGACGGGATTGAACCGTCGTCCTCCCGAATGCGAGTCCAGTGTGCTAACCACTGCGCCACCTCGCTCGGTACCATCAGTAACAACAATGACTATTTAAATTCGCAGTTATGCTTTACATTCTGTATTTATTCCATTTTATTTCAGATATACAGAAGAATGGGTGTACTGTAGTTACTATACACAAGAGAAACATTTGAAAAGTTAATAGATTCGCTATCTAGCTTGTCATTGAGAATTTTTCTTCTGACTTTTTGAAACGCACAAAAATTTTTAACTGCTCCATGTATTGTAAAAGTTTTTGAGAGATTGTGGAGTGCCTTACGAACATTCTCCTGTATTAGAGAATGGATGTCCAATGCTTTTTTTAATGTGCAATTGCTGTGGCTCATTTTGCGAATCGGTCACGTGTGTATCAGCTGAAGTGTTCAGCGTGTCTAGTATCAAAATTCGTGCCAGTCATCTCAGTGCAGCTGTCTGCGCAAATTTTGCATATGATTTTGCACATTCCTGAATATAAGAATTAATCCAGTCCATTGATAACACGTCATACAATTTGTATTGTTGTGGTTTTTCTGTGGGGATTCATTTAGTGTAACTTAAGTAGGCTTGCTATTCGTTACTCAGGATTTAGTCTGCAGATACTAAGCACTGAATGATGCCTTTAGTGGTTCACTCTTCATGAGTAATCAACGGACATCATCAAAATTACAGTTAAGGAGATACGTACGTATCTGCAGGCCGGCGAGAGTTTGGGGTGGTGGTGTGTAGCATTCATTAACTGTTACGTTCTGTGTGTTGTTGCTATCTGGATCTTCGTATCAGTCTATTTTCTCCTGTTTATCATTCTTTACTTATTGTAAGACATGTGTCACGGAACTACGTATTAACATTACGGCTGTTTAGATAGGGCTGAGAGGGGAACTTAGTGGATGTTACAAAATGATGGTACACGTGAAGCATTTCGTGGCTCTCGATTCTCTAGATCAATCACTGGGTTCCAGAGGACCAATAAACTTGCCAAAGTTCAGAACTCGGCGGATGATTCTACCATGTGAGTAGTTCAAAAAATGGCTCTCAACACTATGGGACTTAACTTCTAAGGTCTTCAGTCCCCTAGAATTTAGAACTACTTAAACCTAACTAACCTAAGGACATCACACACATCCATGCCCGAGGCAGGATTCGAACCTGCGACCGTAGCGGTCGCGTGGTTCCAGACTGTAGCGCCTAGAACCGCTCGGCCACTCCGGCCGGCATGCGAGTAGTGGTGCGACGTATAGATCAGAAATGTGTGTTAACAATATGGATCTCAAAGTTCCGCAGAGCCCCTTCCTGTATCCACAGATTTTGCTTCACATGAGTTTAATTTCTTTTCACAAGTGGAGTCTTAATGAAGAGAGAGATGATTTTACTGAAGACGATACCTTGCCCACGTTCCAGAAGACTCGTCCATTATGATGAGTGATTTTGAAGAATAATGAGGCTAATTGTGAGTGCGTGTTGTAAATTACTATTTAAAATGAAGAGAAGTTCTCATAGTACTCCTTGTATCGAACAAAAGTAAGTGTGAAGCAATAACTTCAGTAGATTATGGAAGTGGCTTCAGAAACTTTCTGCAAAGAGAAGAAATGGTGTAACAAGTGTTGGAATTAGCGCCGTTGAGGAATTATAGTGAACTGCTTCATCTTACCATTTTTAAAAAGTAACGCATCTGTTCTTCTCAAGCTCAGTGCCTTTCTAATTTCAGCTTTGATGTATTTGGTTTAGCAGTGAAACGCTTTTACTTTCAAGTTTTTCGGTAGTGTCGTTTGGAGTTAAATACTAATGAAAGATCACGTCATATCTTTCGGTTGCACTCCTTGCATTAAAAGTCGCTTTTGTGTTTTAACTCTTCAGCAGAGTTGTTAACTTCGAACTTCCGGTGCTACGGTCTCCACGAGCAGTACTGTAGCGTTTCATTGAAGAATACGTATTGCGCTAGAGGCACGCATAGCAGGTGGTTTACTATGTCGGTTTTGCAGTCACACTTGAGGGAAAAACGAGGTTTCTTGCAGGTCGAGCTTGATCGTACTCATTAACTGAGCACAGTTGTTGAGCTGCGGTAAATATTGAAAATGAAATTTTTCGAGCAGTCTCTTTTGTAAGAGGAAAAACATTTACCTTGGTTTTAATGTGGATATGTCGATAATTCCTTCTATTCTGCATAGCTGTAAGATAAAAGTTGCACTATCATCTGTTGTGTGAGATCCAACTTGATTATGGTGCGAACTCCCGCCATTTTCGGTCGGATTCCATTGGGAACCATGTGCTCAACGTCTGCAATATTAGTATTGTAAATAAAAATATTTGCAGCATCGATGATAAGAGGTTTGAAATCATTTATTTTAGCAAATCAATTTCAGTCACAGTAGGTGGTTACATAGTGACTGAAATAGATTTGCTGTAATACATAATTTCAGACCTCTTGCTACCAAGGCTGCCAGTTTTCTTGTTTGCAACTCCCACTGCTCCATAACGGTGTGGCTATGCAGTTTTTCTCAGTTACGTATAAAAGTTTCAAACAGCGACTGATTTCCACAGTCTGACTGGAACATTATGTGACGTTTCGCCGATAAGGCAGCGGGCAGTGGCAATCGCTATCGAGCTCCCTGGTCAGGCGCTGAAGGCCCAAGGGAGCTAGTCCGGCCGCTGTGTCGTCCTCTGCCATGCGGCAACGTATGGATGCGGTGTGAAGGCGCATGCGGTCAGCACACCGCTCCCCTGGCCGCTTTACCGACTTTACAGATCTTGGAGCTGCTGTTTCTCAGTCAAGTATTGTATCACGAAGCTGAGCGCACACCCGTGCAGTCGCTATCATCTGGCTGGATCTAATAGTATTGCTCATTGTGTGCAACCAGCAACTTTTCGTACCTAACGTTGACCATAGTCGGTGCTAAATCTTAAAATTCCTCAAAAAACAAGAAAATGATTTACAGGTTTCATTATGAGCGAAATCCTGTTGCTCTCTGTTCGCCTTCCGTAATAATCACAGAGCCGACAGAGATACAAAATTTTCGTGTCGTTTATTCATTAAGGAAAATTAAACCGGTAAAATGTCGGATGAGTACCGCAACGAGAGTGTTTCGGCTCGCACTTGTTAAGGGCTGCATACAGTTCGATGTCAAATGAGAAACACACTGACACTTGAATTTTTGACTTGCGCAAAACATTACCAGTTGTGAAAGTCTTGATAAGCGCTAGGAAAATCAACAAATTACACTTCTGGGCCTTAAAGTTGCATCGCCAAGGAGGACAGCAAATAACGAATGTTAATTTATTCTGCATTCGGTATACAGTATAGCAGGAACTCTAGGCAATTACATATGTGCTTTTCAGACACGTCCTAAAGAAGAGACGCCACACAGTCATGATTTCGCGACCATATACTTATACGATAAAAGAGAAATACCAACGTCAGCAGTTTTACGTGAGCCGTCACCTTAACCACTTCAACTATCTGAGAACACTTCCCGTCCAATCCAAATTCCCGACTTGTAGCACACTAATTCCGTAGCGTCCCCCTATCCATTTGCCTCATTCTCACAAGATACCGGTAACATGTTAGACCTAGGAAGCATCCACACTGAAGGTACTGTATCATGAAATGCCGTCACGGCGTAGATATTGCAATTAACTCAGGCTCGAGTCGCTGTTGGCAAAAATTTATATTTGTCGCCACTGAATTATTTCCATGCCCTCTTGCAGCTGATGTCGGTATTCCTCTTTCGCCATAATAGGAAGAACACATCTTAAAATTTGTAGGAGGTTTGGGTCTGTAGAGGGTGGGAAATGTCGTACACCGAGCTGCCAACTCTGGCTGCAACAGCGGCTCTAACCCGATATGGCTTAGAGTTGGACTGAGCTTGTATACCAGATACGGGTACGTTATTCCATGGCTGCTTCACCTGTGTGCCAGAGAAGTGCCGTGTCACTCTTTCAGCAGCCCATGACAGGATGTTTTCAAACGGTGAGGGATACAGAGAATGTACTGGCCAGGGAACTCTCTCTCTCTCTCTCTCTCTCTCTCTCTCTCTCTCTCTCTCTCTCTAGACAGGTCAGAATTGAACGGGCAACCTATGATCTTGTGCTATCGTGTTGTGTGTACTGCGGAAATCTCCTAGACAGGTCCTTCGTATGTCATAAACGTAACATGTGCTGGCTGATTCCCAGCTATGGAAAGCAGAGTTGATAGTACTGTGTACCCAGTGGCACCCCATACCACTAAACCAAGTGCTGTGCCCGTAGGACGATGACGAATGCAATCCGGCAGCGTACAAAGTAGATGGCACTACTCCCCTGTTTGTGCAGTTGTACTAACATGCTGATCATTTGCGTATCCAAGCTAGTCCGACCTTAGTTGCGAACGCTAACCTGGATCGGAATTGCCTGTCGACGCCCCTATTGCTCTGCTGCTGGCGGCTCGTCGGCCCAAGGCCCTTGTGGAGCGTCAGCTGCGCGTCCTTGGGCCGTGTGACCGACAGCGCCAGGCGTGGGTGGCTCCCCAAACGGCCCTCCACTCCCGTCTCAGCTTAGCGCCTTCACTGCTTTTTATGTGTCCGTACGGTTCAGAGATCCCACTCTGTGTTTCGTTACCACAGGCGGAGAACACAATGCAGTCACTTATTCACGACGTTGACTGCAAACAAACGGCATTACGTACAAGCTGTAAAGATAAATAATGCCGTGTATTGTCACACTGTGTCCGTGGATTCATCCAGTGTTCAGCTTTTGATATGTTCTTGACACGCACGCCACGCCTATCGCAACATTACCCTCACAGATAGAATTGCGAACACGTGACAAATTGGTTTCCTCAAGAACACTCCCCAGTAACAGGCAGCCATACTGGGGGCAGCTGTCGCTGAAGGTTCTGTCTGTTTAACACAAATTAGCGCTCCAAACACTCTATAACTGCTTAGTCAGCTTTATATCACCGCAATGAAAAAAACGCGCCATTGCGAAATCAGTACGGCACATACCGTGTACTATGGACTTCCGCTCTGGTACGCTGTTTATCTCCAAGGTAAGCCGGCCGGTGGTGGCCGAGCGGTTCTAGGCGCTTCAGTCTGGAACCGCGCGACCGCTGCGGTCGCAGGTTCGAATCCTGCCTCGGGCATGGATGTGTGTAATGTCCTTAGGTTGGTTAGGTTTATGCAGTTCTAAGTTCTAGGGGACTGCTGACTGAGATGTCAAGTCCCGTAGATCTCAGAGCCATTTGAACAATTTATCTCCAAGGTAACGTATGGAGGCAAACAAAAAAATAAGGGAAGCTATCCTGGTTTTCGTTCACTGCTATTCTTCTGTGATTTTACACAAGAGATTGACATACGTTCTAATTGTTTATATTTACTTTTTTGTCTGACTTAATGATACCCGTCACAATACGATTATATGTGAAACCACATACCAAAGATCTTTTCATTCACCAGAATAGTGATTTTTGAAATAAACTATCCGATCAAAAGTATCCAAATACCTATTAGTAGACGTTAAAGTGGGGTGTGTCCACCCTTCGACTTTATGACAAGCTGAGCTCTGTTGGGGACTCTTTCAGTGAGGTGTCTGAATGTCTGCGGAGGAACTGCAGCCCATTCTCCCTCGAAAGCTAAAACCGGGAAGGTTGGACGTTGGGGTTTTTGAGCACAGTACACGTTTTAACTCATCCAGAAGGTCTTTCATTGGGTCAGGTCAAGACTGTGGGCAGGCCAGTTCACTTAAGGAATGTTGTTGTCCACGGACCATTTCATCATATATGTTGCTTTATAACAAGGTGCATTCTCGTGCTGAAACACTGAATCATCGTCTCCTAGCTGTCCCTGCACTGTACGCAGTGCACGCTGCTGTAAACTGTGTTCATACCCTACCGCATTTAGCTGGATAAGGGAACCACACTCCAACCAAGAAAAACACATACTTGCAGTAACACCACCTCCTCGGTGCTTCACCGTTGGTACTTCACGTTGTGGCAGGTAAAGTTCTCTGTGAATTTCCGCAAGGTACAGCATGATTCATTATTCCAAACCACTCGCTGACAGTCATCCACTGTTCCTGGTGTTGCTCTTTACCACACCTCAAGTGTGATTTAGCACTTCGGCTTAGGAGGATCTGCTCGACCACTGTGCCATATTCTTAACTTCCTACGCACGCTCATTCTGCTAGACGGACTACTGGTAGCCCGTTTCAACTCGCGAGTGTTTCCTTCCGCTGACTTCGTGCTACGTTTTACATTTACCCTCCGCAATGCTTGGCGGTCCCTGTCAGCCAGTACATTAGTCTGGCCTGGTGTTGGTTTGACTTCGGTTCTTTCTTAGTGTTTCTTCTTCATACTCACTTCAGCTGCAGTCGACTTGGGATCCTCTAGAAGGTTTGAAGCGTCCCTGACGGATCTGTTACTCAGGTGATATCCAATGGCTAATGAACGTTTGAGGACACTGATCTCTCCTGACGTACCCATTGCGCTGCTCCTGATTCACTACTCTCCTCACCAACCCATTCTACTGTCACTGCTTTTCTATCGAAAACCAATAGTCCTCGCCTCCTTTTATGCTTGCGGGCCAGTCTCCAATGACACTTAGTGGTCAATTCTCCATTGCATAAAGGGATTGGATGTCTTGAGTCGCGCCGGCCGGGGTGGCCGAGCAGTTCTAGGCTCTTCAGTCTGGAACAGCGCGACCGCTACGGTCGCAGGTTCTAATCCTGCCTCGGGCATGGGTGTGTGTGATGTCATTGGGTTAGTTAGGTTTAAGTAGTTCTAAGTTCTAGGGGACTGATGACCACAGATGTTAAGTCCCATAGTGCTCAGAGCCATTTTTTTGTCTTGAGTCGCAATGTGCATTTGCAGAGTGAAAAGGCTAACGAATGACGATCATACATCGTAAATCATTGTTAGAATGAATTTTTTAGTCGATACGTACATACAAATCGAGGTACATACAAAATAGAATGCCAGGATTGCAATAAATTTTACGTAAGACATACAGGGCGCAACTTAATTATAAGACATAGAGCGAAAATAATCCATCTATATATAGTCTTCATCCACTTAAAGAATGATAATCACAGCGCAGAGGGAGTGTAGTTAGCAACGAAAATTTTACACCTGTTACCTAAAAGTTTAACGATGAACGTACTTGAAGAGAGGGAAATCTACATGCACACAATATCACACCCTGATGACATTTTAAACGAACAAGCGGATTTAAAACATAAACAGTTCTTACAAAATTTTATTGAATTCCTGAGCAAAGATAACAGATACACAAAAACATGTACACCTACACATCTATAACAAAGATAATACATATAGCCCAAAATGATAACATCAACACACTATAGCACCTGTAACCATACAGCATCTTTGGCCAAATGTCACAACTGTCAATCTTTCAAATCTGAAGACGAAACGTAAAGTTATAAAAATTACAGAAAGGACCATTAATAACCCCCAGCAAACGATAACACCGCTTACAGCATGAGAGTCCTAAATCTACCCCACATTGTAACACAACAAAGTGTGACACCGACCATTGATGACATAAGGACGTAAGTACCAAATTTGTAATCCAAAAATTCGATTAACCAATATTATAACAAAATATAAAGTATTAGGTAACTTTCAGAGATGTTCTGAAGATGGAAATCTAGCCGAAATGGATCCATCACAATAAAAACATTAAACTACTATAGTAGCAAGCTCGATTTTATTACATAAATGAATTTCGCGTTATGTAGATGAGGATGCCAAAACCAAAGAAAAAGAAAACCATAGCTATTCTCGTGGGTACTGTGGCAACAGGAGGATTCGAGGTACCTCACTGAAGGTCCTTTCTGGTAAAGCCGTACATCCAGCAGCAGCGGAATAAACAGTGACGGAACGGGCCCCACGTGAGATTTACAGAACGATCTCGAGTGAAGATCGTAGGCGAGTAGTGGTAGAACCGCAGCCTCCTGTCGATAGACGCGGCCGCAGTGGACAGCCCCTGTGGAGATCAGGTTTTTGTCATTTCCGATACCGGATTTCGCGCTGCCCAGAGATAAAAGGGGGTCCTCTGGGCGGACGCCTGTAATCCTGGCCGCCAATCTACGGGCCGACGTAAGCCGGTGCTTCCGATTAATGGGGAAATTCTCTCGTCCCCTCTGCGCGCGATGATTGTGTCCTCCGCCTCTTCCCAGATCCCCTTGACGAAATCGCCGTCGTAGACGCGATTTGGGTTTCGCCTACCGGACCAGCGCTCAGCTGCACTGTCGGTTTCTCTGACAAGCCTTTTCCGTTGACGATCTTGCAAATTCTTTTTCTGACACGTTTTTCTTCAAACACATCCTGCATATAATGCACGTACATTGTCTCTTCCTTTTTCTCGACATTTCGTTTGTTCAGCCTAATAATTTCTTCTCTGTTTCGTCACTCCACCTTCCTCTTGATCTATACCGCTTTCAACGCTCCTCATGAACCCACGTGTATAGTAGTGTACCATCAATAAATCACACAGCTTTCGAAGCTTGCCTAATAGTTGAATATATGCAAATAGTAATATTAAAAGACAAAGTATTTAGTGACGTGACTAACATGTCAATTAATTATACGTTACTCATAGAGTTGTAAAGCTACGGCAGTTTGAAATTTCCTGGCAGATTAAAACTGTGTGCCGGACCGAGACTCGAACTCGGGACCTTTGCCTTTCGCGGGCAAGTGCTCTACCAACTGAGGTACCCAAGCACGACTCACGCCCCGTCCTCACAGCTTTACTTCTGCCAGTACCTTGTCTCCCACCTTCCAAACTTTACAGAAGCTGTCCTGCGAACCTTGCATAACTAGCACTCTTGGTAGTTTTCAGAGTAGCCTTGGTCAGTTAAGGTCGTACTTTTACATTAGGTGCGTTGCATGTCTATCTGGCGTTACCTCATTTCAGTAGCTTTGTTTACGTAGGGTCTATGCGATCAGCATCTTATTATACTCCTCATGAATCCCAAAGCGGTGAACCGTCTAGAAACCGAGTGAGCATATATAAAGTTCCGCATGACCTACGGAACATTTTTGTTCTACATTGTTTTCCTCCTGCCTGTTACTTCAAATTTAACAGCCTTTATAACAAAATTCAGATTGACAAAGCTTAATTCGAAAATTGTTGATTTTTTAACGTGAAACCGAGGGACGTTGTAGTAAAAATAAAAAAATACAGGTTTATCATGTAGCTCTAGAAAACGCAATTTCCTTGAAAAAAGGAAAAATTTAAAAAAAACGCAAAAGAAGAAAATATCAAATGAATAACATTCTACTGAGTAGAAAATAACAATAATTATACAGATCGTTGTGTGTTTGTCATGTAAGCCGTATCTGTATCAAAAGTAATTGCTTTGGTTACATAAAAGTGCAGATGTTACGCAATCAACTAGTTTTTATTACTTATAAAATGTTATATACGTTTAGTAAGGGTATAAAATACACAATGTAATAACACTGGACGATGTGAGGTTCTAATTATGTACAAAACAAATAAACTAACGAACAAAAAAGAGTTTTCGGCTCCCAGTCTCTCTCACATGTTCATTTATATTTCTTTTCCTATTAATACTACCGGTAATCCTACTTTACTACGTCATTTATGTACTGTAGAGCGTAACACTAGTTACTCAGTATTAGCCTTAATGTGGTAATTTGCGACCCGCCAGTTGGGCGACATATGCGCGTAGGAGAATATACATACAGCTATTTGCTGACAATTTTCCGGTATATATTGTAAATGTGGCATGGATGAAATATAGGTAGCTAAAGGTTATTTACGACTTCTACAGTTACGACAGTCACAAGAGTTCAGTGGCATGAAAGGGAAGCAGGGTTTGAGAAGGAAGTTAGGCTGTGTTGCAGCCTATCCCCGACGTTATTCAGTTTGTGCATTGAACAAGCAGAACAGGAAAGGAGAGAGATTTTGCCCTCCACGCTTCCCTCCAATACTAAACTGGTGATCCCTTGATGTATCAGAACATGTCCTACCAACCGATCCCTTCTTCTAGTCAAGTTGTGCCACAAATTTCTCTCCTCCTCATTAGTTACGTGATCTACCCATCCAATCTTGAGCATTATTCTGTAGCACCACATTTCGAAAGCTTATATTCGGTTCTTGTCTAAACTATTTATCGTCCATTTTTCACTTTCATACATTGCTACACTCCATATAAATATTTTCAGAAACGACTTCCTGACACTTAGATCTACACTCGATGTTAATAAATTTCTCTTCTTCAGAAATGCTTTCCTTGATATTGCTAGTCTACATTTTATATCCTCTCTATTTCGACCATCAGTTATTTTGCTGCCCAAATAGCAAAACTCAAAACAGTTAAAGTTAAGGGAGAAGAAATAAGGCCTCTGAGGTTTACTGACGACATTGTTCTTCTGTAATAGAAAGCAATGGACTTGGAGACTGAACGAAATGGGTAGTGTCTTGAAAAAAAGTGTATAAGATGAAAACCCACATAAATAAAACAAAGGTAATGAAATGTAGTCGAATTAAATCAAGTGATTCTGAGGGAATTAAATTAGAAAGTATGCAATAAAAAGAGTAGATGAGTTTTTGTACTTTAGGCAACAAAATAAATCTGTGATAGCCGAAGTAGAAACGATACACATGGAGACTGTCTATAGCACGGAAATTATTTCTGAGGGCGTTTCATTGAATGTGTTTATCTAAAGTATAACCTAGTACGGAAGTGAAAGGAAGACGATAACCATTCAAATGGCTCTGAGCACTATGGGACTCAACATCTTAGGCCATAAGTGCCCTAGAACTTAGAACTACGTAAACCTAACTAACCTAAGGACATCACACACACCCATGCCCGAGGCAGGATTCGAACCTGCGACCGTAGTAGTCACGCGGTTCCGGACTGCAGCGCCAGAACCGCTAGACCACCGCGGCCGGCGATGATAACCATTCAGACAGCAAGTGAGTAGAAGAGTTTGAATTGTGATGCTACAGAAAAATGGTGAAGCTTAGATGGATAGATCTAAAAACTAATGCAGACGTGTTAACTCAAATTGGTCAAAAACTAAATTTATGGCACAACATGACTAAAAGAAGGGCCCGGTTGATCCGCAGTCATCAAGGAATCATCAGTCTGGTAAAGAAGGAAAGTGTGGTTGGTATAAATTGTAGAGGGAGCCCAAGGGATGCATACAGTAGCAGGTTCAAATTGATGCAGGTGAAGATGAAGAGGCTTGCGCAGAACAGAGTAGCCTGGACAGCTACGTCCAACCAGTCTTGATACTGAAGACTACAACAACTGACAATTTAACAATATTTTTCCCTTATTTTTTGTGAGATAAACTTAGTTAGCGTTGAGCAGTGTGGATGACTTCTCCTTTTAATATTACTTGCTGTCTGCCACTCGTGTCATCAATTTGAATGAATTGTAAACATAGCTTTCAGTACATGTGCTGTAATGCTGATTTTAGTTGACTAAATTCACTAAAATAGATGTTCACAATAAGCTTGTGGAGAATGACACACACAAATCTAGTTACTGTCATTTCTGCAGGAATATCGATTGTCCTTAAGGGCGGGACACTCCCAAAATAATACCATCGGTGAGTTAACATGTTTAGCATCTTTTCGGACCCGAAGCCTCCCGAGATAGTTTTAACGATTACACGTCCATCAGCTGCACCCTGTTGTAGTTGAGTAAACAAAATATTTTTCCCCGTTTTATTTCTAACACTGCTATCAAAACGTACGCACTCGCTCAATAATCATCTCGTCGATTACATCTGTTACTGATGTAGTACACACTGTGCAGAGAAAAGACTGAAGGAACCGCAGCTATTTTGAGGAGATCGCATTACAAACGCTCGTAGAAGTCATGTTCAAGGTTTCTTTTTTTGAGCTCTAATTCATTTGACACCACCCTTTGTATCATTACCTAAACGTCAAGAAGGGAAAGGGTACTGGGCGAACTTGAGAATATTCTTGTGATTTCTCGCTAGGAGGAATAGGTGAACGCTTGAACTCGACGCCCTCATATGAACGGTTTGAATCCGTGAGAATCTCTCGACAATATTTAGACTTAACACACATCACTGGTCAACAGGGCGGTAAACGGGAGGCGTCCTCAACAGTCTCTTTCCGCTTATCATACCAAATGTGAAGAATATACATTGATGGAAAGAATCGCAACACCAAAAAGGAGCTGTGCTACGTAATGGAAAGTTGGTAGGCGTGTTTTCACATCTTGATTATGATGTCTATTCAGATTCCACCCCAGGTGTTTGAGAGTGGCACTTGTGGCGTCACTTTGAGGATCCACATCAGGTTTGCTTTAAATACGTGATGTAGCGGTCGTGAGAGAAACTTGCTTTCGACATTCGACATGGTGAGTTGATATTAGTGAAGAATGCCTTTAAGGCGAGAAAGACGCCGTTGCCATGACCTCAGTGAGTAATAGGGCTACGAGAATCTGGATATTTCTTCTGCGATGCTACATTTCTTCTACGATACTGCATAAAGACCTGGCATGAATGAAGCCACTGTATATGACTGCTGGTAGCGGTGGCCACGCAAGACACGGTCGCAGGAAGATGGGGCTCTGGACGGCCTCTTGGCAGTACGGAAAGACCATCTTGTTGGGCGCATGCCTCTGGCGCGTTATACCACATCTGCAGCAGTAGTTTGAGCAGCAGCTGGCACAGTAGTGTCACAAGAAACAGTTACAAACAGGTTACTTCAGATGCCCTGTAGCGTGCTTTCCACTGACCCCAAACCACCGCCATTTCCGATTCTGTGTTGTCACGCGAGATGTCATAGGAGGGTAGAGTGGAGATCTGTTGTGTTGGTTAGAAGGAAGCCAGTTGAGGGCCTGGAACCAAACTATCTGCATGCTAGCACACACTGGACCTACACCTGCTGTTAAGATCTGGCGGTGATTTCGTACGAAGCAGGAGCACTTCCGTGGTCATCCCACGCAACCTGACTGCAAATTTGTACGTCAGTCTAGTAATTTGACCTGTTGTGTTGCCATTCATGAAGAGTATTCCAGAGGGTGTTTCCCAACAGGTTAACGTTCACCCACCCACCGCTGTTGTAATACAACGTGCTCTACAGGGTGTCGACATGTTGCCTTGACACGCTCGATCACCAGATCTGTTTCAAATCGCGCAGATAAGGGACATCATTGGACAGCTTCTGCGTCATCAACAAACAGCTTCAACCGTCCTTGTAAAGACTGACCAATTGCAACAGGCATGGGAGTCCATCCCACAAATTCTGGCGGTTACGCTGGCTATTGATGTACCAGTACTGCACATTTTCAAAGGCTTGTCTCACGGTATTAACCTATGATCTTGCAGTGTATTCCCGAAATTTCATTACTCTACATTAATTACCTTGTGGTAACAAATTGGAAATTTGTGGGAAGGTCTTATGGGACCAAACTGCTGAGGTCGTCGGTCCCTAAGCTCATATGGTTCAAATGGGTCTGAGCACTATGGGACTCAACATCTGGGGGTCATCAGTCCCCTAGACTTAAACCTAATTAACCTAAGGACGCCCGCCCGGTTAGGCGATCAGTCTAACGCACGGCTTTCCGGAGCGGGAAGAAGCGCCTCGTCCCCGGCACGAATCCGCCAGGTGGATTTGTGTCGAGGTCCGGTGGGGCGGCCAGTCTGTGGATGGTTTTCAGGCGGTTTTCCATCTGCCTCGGCGAATGCGGGCTGGTTGCCCTTGTTCCACTTCAGCTATAATATGTCGGCGATTGCTGCACAAACAAGTTCTTCACGTACGCTTACACAACCATTACACTACCACGCAAACATAGGGGGCTACACTCGTCTGGTATGTGACGTTCCCTCGGGGGGTCCACCGGGGGCCGAACCGCACAATAACCCTGGGTTCGGTGTGAGGCGGCGGAGGGGTGAAGTGGACTGCGGTAGTCGTCGTGGGGTTGTGGACTACTGCGGCTGCGGCGGGGACGTAGCCTCTCCGTCGTTTCTAGGTCCCCGGTTAACATACAACCTACGGACAGCACACACACCCATGCCCGGGGCAGGATTTCAACCTGCGACCGTAGCAGCAGAGCAGTTCCGGCCTGAAGCGCGTAGAGCCGCTCGGCCACAACGGCCGGCCCCTAAGCCTACACACTACGTAGTCTGACTTAAACTAACTTACGCTATGGACAGCACACCCATCCATACACGAGGGAGAACTCGAACCTCCGACGAAGGGAGCCGCACGAATCGTGAGCAGGCGCCTTAGACCGCGCGGTGTTGCGATATTTTTTTTCCGCCAGTGTAGTTCCTTCCACGAGGACGAGCGTGTTGGCGCAGTGTTAACACACTGGACTCTCATTCGGTGTGGCCTTCCAGATATCCAGATTTAGTCTTATCGTGTCTTCCCAAACAGCGGCTGAGGCAAATGGCATAATCGTTATCTAGAAAATGTCACGCCCAGTTTTCTTCCCCCCGCCGATCATAATCTCTAACGACAGCGGCGTGGTCATGACATTGAACTCTAATCTCCTTACTGTTATTTAGCAACACGAGGATTCTAACCCTCCCGGGGTTAAGCTACAAGCTGACCAGCGTGCAGTGTGTATTATTTTGTAGGGTGTGTCGGCGGGACTTTAATAGGAGGCAGTAAGGTAATTGTTTCTGTATTTCACGATAGAATTGCGTGCCGGAGCAAAGGAAATAGCGCCGAGGGGGTGCGCGGAGCTTTACGCTCGGAGCCATTTTCCGCGCACGAGAATTTCTCGACAACTGAAACTGGAGCGTGCCTCCGCGTGCGCCAGCTCCGGCGTTTGACGGCGTCACGCCGCTCTGCGGGCTGCGGCGCCTTTGTCCGCGGCTCTATGTCTCCGCGCCGGAGCGCACATAATGTGCAGCGCCCGCGCTGACCTGCCGCCGATCTGTTCTGCCCAGCTGCCGACATCGCTTTCAGGCGGCGCGCCCGCCGCGCGTACTGTTGCGTACTACCAGCCAACTTTCATGCCGGTATTGTCTCGCGATGTGCGCGGGAGACCAGAACAAAACAGCGCCAGGTCCGCGGCGTGCTCAGTTTCGCGCTTGTCTGCTGTCCGGAGAGTGCTGGTAGCGCCAGAGATGCTGTCTTAACAGCTTTCCGACACTTCCGCTGGCTGCATGTCGGCCAGATTCAATATACCGTAGTTATCAAAAGCTTCTCTCTCTCTCTGTGTTTATCTCTCTCCACACACACACACACACACACACACACACACACACACACACACACACACACACCACCTGCTTTCCCTTTTTTTGTAGCAGTTACTGTACATTTAATTCAATTTCACACCAGTTATTTACAAGGGGCGGTCAGAAAGTTTCCGTACGAAGGCGTCCAGTCAAGAATTGGTATGTCAATCAGGGGAAGTTATGGTATGCCCATCAGGCAAAATTGCAGTTAGCAGCGAGGCAGTTATGCCACTGACGCACCATGTTGAAGGAAGATACTCGTTTGGTGAAGCACTGTGACTTACTGTCTTAAGAAATCCGTAAGTGCCTGCTGCCCATCCCCGTCCGACAGGAATCGTCGACCCTTGAAGACCATTTTTTAAGGCACTAAAGCCGTGATAATTGCATGGAAAGAGATCAGGACTACAAGGTGGGTGCTCGAGTATCGCCCACTTGAGTTGGCGTAACTTCTGCGCAACTCTCAGTTCGTCCGGCGCCTTTAGTCGTATCGCGACCAGCAAGGAACTTGGTGCGCCATTCCACAACAGTGGCTTTCGACAGACGCGCTGTCCTTCACGTTTCCGATGGATGTCTACCGGGGATTGTCCTTCGGCAACCAAAAAACGTATAACAGCACTGTGGTTCTGTTAAGACACATTTGGTAATAACGTCGTCATAGTTTACGTCCCGCATTTATCAGACGCACGACGGAAAGACACGAAGGACACACTAATCCCTTAGCTAAATTTCAGTGCTTATATACCCGCATCGGTAAGGCGCTACGTTGCATCTGCGCTGCAGCAGCGTCCTCAAACGGAAACTTTCTGATCGTTCCTTTATTTCCTGATATAGTATTACAGACGCGTGGGGGCGTAGGCACGCACGGAGTACGCTGCTTTGTTTGTCGCGCCAGCGGCCACCTTCCCACGAAAGCCTGTG